>NW_028327172.1:89367846-90735212 GCF_987537825.1 Furipterus horrens | reverse complement strand
AAAGAAATAAAAGGCATCCAAATTGGGGAAGAAGAAGTAAAACTATCACTATTTGCAGACGACATGATAGTATACCTAGAAAACCCTATAAAATCCACTAAAAGACTACTTGATATAATAAGTGAATTTGGCAAAATAGCAGGGTACAAAATAAATATACAGAAATCTAAGGCATTTCTGTACACCAACAATAAATTATCAGAGACAGAGACAAAAAAGCAAATACCATTTACTATAGCAACAAGAAAAATAAAGTACCTAGGAATAAACTTAACCAAAGAGATAAAAGACCTGTACACTGAAAATTATGCAGCATTGAAGAAAGAAATTAAGGAAGATACAAATAAATGGAGGCAAATACCATGTTCTTGGATGGGAAGAATCAACATCATCAAAATGGCCATACTACCCAAAGCAATTTACAAATTCAATGCAATCCCTATTAAAATACCATTGACATATTTCACTGACCTAGAACAAATCCTCCAAAAATTCATATGGAACCGAAAAAGACCCCGAATAGCAAAAGCAATCTTGAAACAGAAGAACACAGCAGGAGGAATCACGATACCAGACATCAAACAATACTACAAAGCCACTGTGATCAAAACAGTCTGGTACTGGCATAAGAACAGACATATAGATCAGTGGAACAGAATTGAAAGCTCAGAAATAAACCCAGGCCTCTATGGTCAACTAATCTTTGATAAAGGAGGAAGGAACATAAAATGGAGTGAGAAGAGCCTCTTTAACATATGGTGCTGGGAGAACTGGACAGGGACGTTCAAAAAAATGAAACTAGACCACCAACTTACACCACACACGAGAACAAACTCAAGATGGATCAAAGACTTAAATATAAGCCATGACAGCATAAAAGTCCTAGAGGAAAACATAGGCAGGAAATTTTCAGATATCACACGTAACAATATCTTCACGGATACATCTCCCAAGGCAAGAGAAATAAACAAAAAAATAAACAAATGGGACTACATCAAACTAAAAAGTTTCTGCTCATCAAAAGAAAACATCAGCAAGATGAAAAGGAAACCAATCATAACAGAAAACATATTTGCCAATGATATCACAGACAGGGGACTGATCTCCAAAATACATAAAGAGCTTATATGACTCAACATCAAGAAAACAAACAACCCAATTAAAAAATGGGCAAAAGACCTTAACTAACACTTCTCCAAAGAGGACATACAGAAGGTCCATAGGCACATGAAAAAATGCTCAACATCATTGGCCATCAGACAGATGCAAGTAAAAACCACAATGAGATACCACCTTACACCTGTCAGAATGGCCATCATCAACAAATCAACAAACAACAAATGCTGGCGAGGATGTGGAGAAACTGGAACCCTACTGCACTGTTGGTGGGAATGCAGACTGGTGCAGCCACTATAGAAAACAGTATGGAATTACCTCAAAATACTAAAAATGGAACTGCCATTTGAACCAGTGATTCCACTGTTAGGATTATACCCGAAAAATCCTAAAACCCTAATTCAAAAAACTTATGCACCCCTATGTTCATAGCAGCCCTGTTTACAATAGCTAAGTGCTGGAAACAGCCTAAGTGCCCATCTGTAGATGAGTGGATCAAAAAGCTGTGGTACATCTACACAATGGAATACTATGTAGCAGAAAGAAAGAAGGAACTCCTGCCATTTGCGACAACATGGATGGAACTAGAGAGAATTATGCTTAGTGAAATAAGCCAGGCAAAGAAAGCAAAATACCATATGATATCACCCAATACAGGAAACTAAAGAGCAACAGAAACAAACGAACTAAATAGGCAAAGACTAGAATAGTAGTCAGTAGTGGGGAGGGGGGAGGCAGAGAAGGGGGATAAGTAAGGGAAGGGTCTAGTCAAGAAACGAATATGAATGACTCATGGACATGGACAACAGGGAGGGATATAATTGTGGGAGAAGGGATAGGCTGGGAGGGGGGAGCAATGGGGGGAAAATGGGACAACTGTAATTGAATAACCAAAAAATAAAATTAAAAAGAAAACAAGGATATCTGTAATTAAAAAAACAAAACAAAAATAATAATAATACAAAGAGAGGTTTCTCCTCTCTGACATGATCTTGATAGGGTTCATTGTATGAGATAGTTACGAGTGGCATTTGCAGAGAAAGCAGAAGCACAGATAGAGCTTTCAGGATAAATCATGTTTTATGTGAAGTTTAACACGTATTGTACTGGAAATGCAGATGAAGCTTTTAGAAATGTTGATATTTGATTTTATCCTATTGTTTATGTATGTCTTCCATGTCGTTTCTCTTGCAATTATTTGATAAACTCAGAAAAACTCTGTTTTTTCAAAAGGCAAGCATCTGCTCTCAAGTACATTTATGAAAAGTAAATGGAACCCTCTCATCAACATGTACATATTATCAAGTAATTTCAACATATAACATTGTCCCCTTGCTGTCCAGTTGTTGTCATGATTCATTGTGTGCTTTAGTCAAGATTAAAATCATAGGATATATAAAAAGACAGACATTGGTTTCAGGAACGCTACAGCATTTTGGGTATTCTATTAGTATTGCACAAAATAGAAGTTAAGTTAACGGAAATATGTGCTATTTCACATTCATTTTTTGTCTTGTGTTTTGTTCCTTTTGTAATTCATTGTCCAACTAAGAAAATAGAGTGTCCTCAAACAGGCCTAGCATGTAAAGTCAATTTTAGTATGGAAACATCCTGCTACAGAGTACAAAACTTGAACATTTCTTCTAACAACAGTTAGAGGTGTCTTCTCTCTGTCATGATGTTGATAGGGTTCATTGTGTGTGATAGTTACCAGTGGCATTGTGAGAGAAGGCAGAAGCACAGATAGAGCTTTTAGGAAAAACATGTTTTCTGTGAAGTTTAACACATATTCTAATGGAAATGCATATGAAGCTTTTAGAAATGGGGATATTTGATGTTATCCCATTGTTGATGTATGTCTTGCATGTCGTTTCTCTTGCAATTACTTGCTAAACTCAGAAAGACAGTGTTCCTCAAAGAGGCAAGCAAGATCTCTCAAGTACAGTTAAGAAAGGTAAAGTTAACATTCTAATGAACACGTACATTTTATAAAATGATTTCAACATATAGAATTGTCCCCTTGCTGTCCCGTTGTTCTATGCTTCATTGTGTGCTTTAGTCAACATTCAAATTTATAGTATATATAAAAATACAGACATTGGTTTCAGATATGCTAGTGTGTTTTGTGTATTCTATTAGAAATACACACAATAAATGAAATACATATGTCATATCACCATTAATTTTTGTCCTCTATTTTGTTTCTTTTGTAATTCCTTTGCAAACTAAGAATAAACAGTGTCGTCAAGGATGCCAAGCATGTAAAGTATATTTTAGTAAAGAAACATTTTGTTGAACAGTACAAACCATGTACCTAAGGCTCCACTCCTTACATCATAACTGATGCAACACTTCCACCTAAGACACAAAGCAAACAAACACAGGAGCCTACCAAGATGAAGAGACAGAGAAGTATGACACAAATAGAAAACGGATCAAGGTCCCTGTGGAGAAGTGAGCAATGAGGAGATAGTCAACCTAACAGATGTATAATTCAAAACACTGATGTTAAAGATGCTCACAACAGATATTCTTAAGTATAGCAAAAGCATAAGGGAAGAAGTGAAAGCTATGCTATATGAAACAAAGGAAAATATACACAAATCCGATGGTGAATGGAAGGATGCCAGGATTCAAATTAATGATTTTGAAAATAAAGAAGAAAAAAAATCAACCAGTACAGAATGAGGAAACAAGAATTGAGAAAAATGAGGAGAGGCTTAGGAACCTGTGGGACAACTTTAAAAGTGCCAATATCTGAATCAAGGGGTTCCAGAGGAGAAGAGGAAGAACAAGAAATTGAAAATTTATGTGAAAAAATAATGAAGGTGAAGGAAATAGACATGCAAGTCCAGGAAGCAGAGAGTCCCAAACAAGCTAGACCCACAGAAGATGACAACAAGACACATCATAACTGAAATGACAAAAGTTCAAGATAAAGAGAGAATCTTTAAAGCAGAAAGAGAAAAGCAGAGCGTTACCTATAATGGGGTGCCTATACAACTTTCAGCTGATTTCTCAGAAGAAAATTTTCAGGCAAGAATAGACTGGCAAGAAGTATTCAATTTGAAGATTACTCTCTCCAGCAAAGCTATCACTTAGGATGGAAGGGCAGATAAAGTGCTTCCCAGACAAGATAAAGCTAAAAGAGTTCATCATCACCAAACCATTATTATATGAAATGTTAAAGGGACTTATTTAAGAAAAAGAAAATCAAAACTATGTACATTAAAATAACACCAGAGAATTAATAAAGATGTCAGAGGAGTGAGAGGAGGCTGCGCATGCTTGCTCCTGAGACCTGTCTGTAGTTTGGACTAATTGTGGACAGAACATCTCAGTTAACATCTCAATACTGGCAGGAGTTGAGCCTTGGTGCTGCTGGATCAGAGAAGACTGTCTGGGAGCAACCTGTCTGCTGAGGATAGCATAGGAAAAAGGAATGAGATGGGATTTCTGACTGGGTTGGCTCCCTAAGCTGCAGCTGGAAGTATGCAAAGATTTTTTAGTGACCCCAGGTGTCTCCAGACAAGAATCTGAGGAGAGCAGAGCTCTGCCTGCTGGCAGAGCCAGAAGTGGGCATCTGGTCCTGAGAAGCAAGAAACAGCATGCTGCCGTGTGTGTATGAATGTGTTTTTCCTCTTTCTTGTTCTCTTTTGTTTTTTGCAGAGAAGGAAGGAGAAGCTAGTGATGAAACAAGATTCTTGAGGAGCACAGGCGCAGAAGCGCACTCACCCACTCCCCAACCCTCCCCTGGGTCTTGCGAGTGTGCACATGGAAGTGCCCCACTCTGCCCACCCATGAGCACAAACAATTTTCCAGCTGCTGTGCCCAGGAGCCCCCCAGAGCCAACCCCAATGGGCACAAGACCAAAGCACTGGCCACCTGTTACAGGCACCCAACTTTGTCATGCACAGGTGCCCATGGCCCCGCCCAAACAGGCCTAAATCCAACATGCTGGCTGCCCCAATATGCCCATAAGTAATCCATCTATTGGCACGCAGAGGCCTCCGCCTCCTCCAGAACAGGAGAGCAACCAGTCTGCCTTGGACCCACCTGCCCCAGTGTGCAACTGGTTAACCTACTCCTGAACTGTGCAAGGGAATGCAGTGACCTCTGTCTGAGGCCAAAGGACAGTGAAATGAACTAGAGACACTTTGTAATAAGTTTTGAGTGTTGGCTCTCAAGAAAGAGCTGGGAGAGCAGTGGTCTAGGTCCCAGTACAGAATTATCATAAGTGCTATAGGAGAAATCACTTAAGCAGACTGCTCCCCTCCAGGTGGAGTCACTTGAAGGCAGAAGCTCAACAACTTTATACAAGAAGGTCACACCATAAAGGCAGAAAATAACTGCAGATCAATATAAGAAACAGAAACTAGACCAGTGCCTCAAATGGGGATGTGGGATAACACTCCACCAAACAGAAACAACATTCCACCAAAAAAAAAAAAAAGGAGGAATTTTCAGAAGGAAGGATAGATGAAATAGAAACAAGCAAGCTATCAGAAATGGATTTCAAAACAATAGTAATGCGGAAGCTCAATGAACAATGAACTCCAGGGAAACTACAAAAAAAATCCAAGGAAACTACAAAGAACTCCAGGGAAGCTACAAGAAAATTACTGAAAGCTATACCATCATAAAAAATGACACAGAAGCTATCCATAAGAACCAGGAAGAAATGGAGAACACAATTTCTGAACTGAAGAACACGATGGAACCCATTAAAAGTAGGCTAAATGAAGCAGAGAATCAGATCAGTGAGTTAGAGGGCAACATAGAAAAAAATTCCCAAACAATGCAACAAAATGAAAAAAATACTGAAAAAGAATAAAGAGGGTTTAAGAGAACTGCAGGACAAAATGAAATGAAAAAATATCCATATCATAGGGATAAAAGAAGGACACAAAACCTGATTGAAAAAATAATGACAGAAAAGTTTCCTAACTTGATGAGAAAAAAAGTCATGCAATTCCAGGAAGCACAGAGGGTAACAATGAAGATGAACCCAAAAAGGCCTACTCCAAGGCACATCATCATTAAAATGGTAACATTCAAAGACAAAGAGAGAATCCTAAACACAGCAAGAGAGTAACAGCAAATAACATACAAGGGAGCTCCAATAAGACTATCAACTGATTTCTCAACAGAAACACTACAAACCGGAAGAAAATGGCAAAAAATATTTCAAACAATGAAAAACAATGGTCTACAACCAAGACTACTCTACCCAGCAAGGCTCTCTTTCAAATTAGAAGGTCAAAAAAGGAGTTTCTGAGACAAAGGAAGACTAAAAGAATGCATCTCCACCAAACCAGCATTGTAAGAGATGCTAAAGGGAATACTGTAAGAAAAAGAAGAAAAAGAAAGAGGGAGAGAAACACACGTACAAAAATAAATGAATAAATACTTGTCAATAATAACCTTAAATGTAAATGGAGTAATGCTCCAATCAGAAGACATAGGGTAGCAAAATGGATATGGAAACATATAGGCTATCTACAAGAGACACACCTCGAAACAAAAGTTATACCAAGACTGTAAGTGAAGAGAAGGAAAAACCTATTCAAAGCAAATGGACATGAAAAAAAAAATAGGGTAGCAATACTTATATCAGATGAAACAAATTTCACAGCAAAGGCCATAAAAAGAGACAAAGAAGGACATTTTATTATACTTAAGGGAACAATCCATCAAAAAGATATAATCCTGATAAACAAATATGAACCCAACATAGGTGCACCGAAATATATAAGGAATATATTGGAAGACTACAAAAAAGATATCAACAGCAACACATTCATAGTAGGAGACTTTAACACCTCATTGTCAACAATGGACAGGTTTTAGAAGCAAAGAAGCACCAAGGATATTGAGGCTTTGAAAAACAAGATTAATTGACTTAATTGATACATATAAAACTTTTCACCCCAAAGAAGCAAAATATACATTCTTTTCGAGAGCACGTGGGACATTTTCAAAGATAGACCAAATGGTAGGACGCAAAACAAGTAACAACAAATTCAAGAGAATTGAAATTATATCAAGCATCTTCTCAGATCAAATGCCTTGAAACTAGAAATCAATGTCAAGGAAAAAAATCAAAGACATTCAAACTCATGGAAAATGAATAACATGCCATTAAATAATAAATGGGTTAACAAGGACATCAAGGAAGAAATCAATGTTTCTGGAAACAAATGATAATGAGCACACACAACAAAAAACCTATTGGACACAGCAAAAGCAGTCCTGAGAGGAAAGTTCATAGCAATACAGGCCTGTCTATAAAGGATAGTAGAATCTCAAATAAAATATGTAACCCTACAGCTACAAGAACTAGAGGAACAACAACAAATAAAGTCCAGAGCAAGTAGAAGGAAAGAAATCAGCAAGATCAGAGAATTAAATGACATAGAGACTAAACAAACAATTCAAAAGATTTTAAAGATTAGGAGCTGGTTCTTTGAAAAGATAAACAAACTCGACAAGCCTTTACCCAAGCTCATCAATAAAAAAGCAAGAGGACCCCAAAAAACAAAATCAGAAATGAAAGAGGAGAAATCCCAACCAATATCAGAAAATACAAAGGATGTAAGAAGTTACAAAAACAACCATATGGCAAGGAACTTGACAATCTAGATGAAATGGACAAATTTCTAGAAATATATAATCTTCCAAAACTAAATCAAGAAGCAGAAAGGCTGAACAGACAGATAACAAAGAGTGAAGTTGAAACTAATCAAAAAACTCCTGGCACTCATAAGCCCTGGACCAGATGGCTTCACAGGCAAATTTTACAAAACATTTAGGGAAGAACTAATGCCTACCCTTGCAAAACTATTCCAAAAAGTCCAGAAGAGGAAAGACTCAAAAATTTTTCTATGAAGCCAGTGTTTTCCTAATTCCAAGACCAGGTCAAGATACAACAAAGAAAGAAAACCACAAGCCAATATCACTGGTGAACGTAGATGCTAAAATCTTAAATGAAATATTGGCAAACAGGATCCAGTAACCCATTAAAGATATCATACACCATGATCCAGTGGGATTTATCTCAGGGATACAAGAATGATTTAATATTCAAAAATCAATAAATGTAATATACCACATGGACAGAATGAAAGAAAAAAATCACCTGCTCATATCAATAGATGCTGAAAAGGCATTTGATAAAAACAACACCCATTTATGGTGAAAACAGTCAGCAAAATGGGAATAGAGGAAGCCTATTGATATAATAAACATAATAAATATAATGTGATATAATATAATATGATATAATAACATAATAAAGACCATATATGAGAAACCTGAAGCCAACATCATACTCAATGGGCATAAACTGAAACCATTCTCCCTGAGATCAGGAGCAAGACAAGGATGTCCACTCTCTCCACTCCTATTCAACATACTGTTGGAAGTTCTAGCCATAACAATCACACAAGCAAAGGAAATAAAAAGCACTTAAATAGGAAAAGAGGATGTAAAACTTTCATTATTTGCAGATGACATGATAATGTACATAGAAAATTCTATAGACTTCACAAAAAAACTACTCGAACTAATAAGTGAATCTGGCAAAATAGCAGGGTACAATGGCAATATTCAGAAATTGAAGCATTTTTGTACACCAACAATAAAATATCAGAGATAGAAACTAGAAAAAATATCCATTTGGTATAGCAACAAGAAAAATAAATTACTTAGGAATAAACTTAACCAAGGAGGTAAATGACCTGTACTCGGAAAATTACAGTAGGCTGAAGAAATTAAGAACGATGCAATAAATGGAAGCATATACCATATTCATGGATGGGAAGAGTCAACATCACTAAAATGCCCATATTTCCCAAAGCAATTTATAGATTCAACGTAATCCCTATTAAAATCTGATGACATATTTCACAGATTACAACGAATATTTGAAAAATTTATATGGAATTAAGAAAGACTCCAAACAGTCACAGCAGTCTTGCGGAAGAAGAACACAGTAGGAATAGACGGATAACAACTGGTGAAAATGAAACATTAATGAAAAACCTCCTATCAAGCAAAAGCCCTGGACCTAATGGTTTCACAGGTGAATTTTACAAAACATTTAGAAAAGAAATAACTCCTATGATTCTCAAACTATTCCAAAAAATCCAAGAAGAGGGAAACTCCCAAACTCTTTCTATGAGGTCAGTATTATCTTAAGTTTAAAACCTGGTCAAGACAAGATAGAGGAAGAAAACTACAGGTCAATATCACTGATGAACATAGATGCTAAAATTCTCAAAAAAATATTGGCAAAGGGTCCCAATTAGACTATCAGCTGACTTCTCAAGGGAGACCCTGCAGGCAAGAAGGGACTGGCAAGAAATATTCAAAGCAATGAAAATCCAAAACCTACAACCACGAATACTTTATCCAGCGAAGTTGTCATTCAAAATAGAAGGGCAGAGAAAGTGTCTCCAGGACAAAATAAAACTGAAAGAGTTCATTAGATCCAAACCACTGTTATATGAGATGTTAAAAGGACTGGTTTAGAAAAAGGAGGATCAAAACTATGAACACTAAAATGAAAACTGCATCACAAGGAACAACAACAGAAGCTAGGGAATTGAAGCAAAGGCAAACTAAATAGGCAATGAGAGTGGAAAAAGAACTATAGGTATGGGGAGCATATTGGGGGGAGGTCAGCAAGGAAGGGGAAGGGGGAGAGGGAGGGAGATGGTATAAGAATTAAGAAACATTGTAGGAGGGAATGGAATAGACAGAGAGAGGTTGAGAAGAACTATATGTACAACCAATGGAAATGGACTAAAAAGGGGGGACAAAGGGGAGGGAGGGGGGCCACCGGGTGGAGGGGAGCAGAGGGAAGGGAAATTGGAACAAATGTAACACTGTAATCAACAAAACACATTAAAAAAAATATATTGGCAAACCAGACCTAGCAACACATTAAAAAGATCATACAAAACTATCAAGTGTGGGGGGGATCCAAGATGGCGGAGGAGTAAGTGGAAGCTACACTAACCTCCTCCCAGGTCCAGTCTGGATTTACAACTTAATTTTGGAGAAATCATCTGGAATAACCAACCAAACGCTAGCTGGAAAGAAGTCTTATAACCACGGAGAGACAGAAAAGGCCGCTACATCACAACTTGACCGGTAGGGAGTGCGGAGACATGGAAGGGCTGGCTGGGCTCACACGGGTGGCTGCTGAAGGGACTGAGAAGCAGCTCAGCAGCAGAGGATTCCCCCTGAGAAGGGCAGGGTCTAAACCCCCAGCTGGGCTTCCCAGCCTACAGCAACAGAGTGGAAAGTAAAATAGTATCAGCTGTGAAAAGCGAAAAGCCACAGGATTTCTTGCTAGCCGGAGAGAAACAGCAGGAGAAAAAGAACTGTTAAGTGGATCACATACGAAAATATTTCAGCCACCACTTACCCTGGGCTCAAGCAGAGGGAAGGCAGAGAGGACTGGAGACACTTGGGGAGAGTTTGGCACGGTGGCTTTGAGGGGAGAACTGCAGGAGCAGCCGACTGGGTCCCAGTGCTGACTCATCCCCAGTACTGCAGGCAGACCATTCCCTTCCAAGTGGCGTCAGCCTGAGGGGAAGCAAAAGCCCTGCCTACAGGAATTAAGCTGCTACACCCACAGTCTTAAGCCTGACAGCTAATCACAGATTGAATAGATTAACAATTAAAGAAGACAGACAATAGCAGTAGATCCCTGGAAGTCTCCAACAAGCTGCCTAGGGCCAGACTGGTACATGATCTGATGCCACCAGAGGCAGATCCAGGAAGTGCAGATCATTCTAAGAAGCACCAACAAACAATAGGAGTCACAAAAATGGGGAGACAGAGAAACAACCTCCCATCAAAAGGAAAGGTAGAATCCCCAGAAAGAGTGCTAAATGAAATAGAGGAGAGCGAATTATCAGATATGGAATTCAAAACATGGATTATGGAGAAGCTCAATGAGCTCAGCGGAAACTACAAAGAACTCCAGAAAAACTACAGTGAACTCCAGAAGAACCATAAGGAACTTACTGAGAATTATACCAGCATCAAAAAGGACATAGAAGTTATCAATAAGAGCCAGGAGGAAATGAAGAATACGATCTCTGAATTGAAGAACACAGTAGAAGGAATTAAAAGCAGGTTAGAGGAAGCAGAAGATCGGATCAGCGAGCTGGAGGACAACGTACACAAAAACTCCCAGACAATGCAACAAAATGAAAAAAGACTGAACAAGACTGAAGAGGTTCTAATAAAGCTGCAGGACAACATGAAACGTAATAATATCCGTATCATAGAAATTCCAGAAGGAGAAGAAGAAGAGCAAGGGAGAGAAAACCTCTTTGAAAAACTAATGACAGAAAACTTCCCTCACATGAGGAGAGAAAGAGTCACACAAGTCCTGGAAGCACAGAGGGTCCCAATGAAGATGAACCCCAACAGGCCCACCTCAAGACACATCATAATTAAAACGGCAACATTCAAAGACAAAGAGAGGATCCTAAAAGCAGCAAGAGAGAAACAACTAATAACATACAAGGGAGCTCCAATAAGGCTATCATCAGATTTCTCAGCAGAAACACTACAAGCCAGAAGGGAATGGCAAAAAAATATTCCAAGCAATGAAAAACAAAGGTCTGCAACCTAGGATACTATACCCAGTAAAGCTCTCATTCAAAATGGAGGGTGAAATAAGAGCTTCCAAGACAAAAGAAGGCTAAAAGAATACATCTCCACCAAACCAGCAATGCAAGAGATGCTAAAGGGTCTGCTCTAAGAAGATAAAGAAACAGAGAGAGACAGAGAAGAACACGAGTACAAAGGGGAAAAATGACGATGAATAAGTACTTATCAGTAATAACCTTAAATGTAAATGGATTAAACGCTCCAATTAAAAGACATAGGGTAGCTGAGTGGATTAGAAGGATGACCCACATATATGCTGTCTACAAGAGACCACCTTAGAACAAAAGATCTACACAGACTGAAAGTAAAGGGATGGAAAAAAGTATTTCAAGCAAATGGACATGAAAAAAAAGTCGGGGTAGCAATACTTATATCAGACAAAACAGATTTCACAGCAAAGTCCATAAAAAGAGACAAAGAAGGGCATTTCATAATACTTAAGGGAAAAATCCATCAAGAAGATATAACCCTTATAAATATATATGCACCTAACATAGGAGCACCCAAATATATAAGGAAAATTTTGAAAGACTCCAAGAAAGATATAGACAATAACACACTCATAGTAGGGGACTTTAACACCCCATTGTCAACAATGGAAAGATCTTCGAATCAAAGAAACACCAAAGATATTGAGGCACTAAACAACACTCTAGATCAAATGGACTTAGTCGATATATATAGAAGTTTTCATCCCAAAGAAGCAAAATATACATACTTCTCAAGTGCACATGCAACATTTTCAAAGATAGACCACATGGTAGGACACAAAACAAACCTTAACAAATTCAAGAACATTGAAATTATATCAAGCATCTTCTCAGATCACAATGGCTTAAAATTGGAAATCAACCTCAAAGAAAAAACTCAAAAACATTCAAACTCATGGAGAATGAATAACATGCTATTAAACAATGAATGAGTTAACAATGACATCAAGGAAGAAATCAAAAAGTTTCTAGAAACTAATGATAATGAACACACAACAACCCAAAACCTATGGGATACAGCGAAAGCAGTCCTAAGAGGAAAGTTCATAGCAATACAGGCCTACCTAAAAAAGCTAGAAGAATCTCTAATAAAAAATTTAACCCCACAGCTACAAGAACTAGAGGAAGAACAACAAGCAAAGCCCAGATCAAATAGAAGAAAGGAAATCATCAAGATCAGGGCAGAATTAAATGACATAGAGTCTAAACTAACAATTCAAAAGATCAACAAAAGTAGGAGCTGGTTCTTTGAAAAGATAAACAAAATTGACAACCCTTTAACCAGGCTCATCAAGAAAAAAAGAGAGAGGACCCAAATAAATAAAATTAGAAACGAAAGAGGAGAAATCACAAATGATACTACAGAAATACAAAGGATTATAAGAAATTATTACAAGCAACTGTATGGCAAGAAATTTGACAACCTAGAGGAAATGGACAAATTCCTGGAAACCTATAGTCTTCCCAAACTGAATCAAGAAGAAGCAGAAAGTCTGAATAGACCAATAACAGCTAGTGAAATTGAAGCAGTAATCAAAAAACTCCCAGCACACAAAAGCCCTGGACCGAATGGCTTCACAAGTGAATTATACAAAACATTTAGGAAAGAACTAACTCCTATCCTCCTCAGACTATTCCAAAAGATACAAGAAGAGGGAAGACTGCCAAACTCATTCTATGAAGCCAGTATAACCCTAATTCCAAAACCAGGTCAAGACACAACAAAGAAAGAAAACTACAGGCCAATATCGCTGATAAACATAGATGTTAAAATCCTCAACAAAATATTGGCAAACCCGATCCAACAACACATTAGAAAGATCATACACCACAATCAAGTAGGATTCATCCCAGGGATGCAAGGATGGTTTAATATTTGCAAATCAATAAACGTAATACACCACATAAACAAAATGAAAGACAAAAACCACATGATCATATCAATAGATGCAGAAAAAGCATTTGATAAAGTAAAACACCTATTTATGATAAAAACTCTCAGCAAAATGGGAATAGAGGGAGCATACCTCAACATAATAAAGGCCATATATGAGAAACCTGAAGCCAACATCATACTCAATGGGCAAAAACTGAGAGCATTCCCCCTGAGATCAGGAACAAGACAAGGATGTCCGCTCTCTCCACTTCTTTTCAACATAGTCTTGGAAGTTCTAGCCACCGCAATCAGACAAGAAAAAGAAATAAAAGGCATCCAAATTGGAAAAGAGGAAGTAAAACTGTCATTATTTGCAGATGACATGATAGTGTACATAGAAAACCCTATAGACTCCACAAAAAAACTACTCAACCTAATAAGTGAATTCGGTAAAATAGCAGGATACAAAGTCAATATTAAGAAATCAAAGGCATTTTTATACACCAACAATAAAAACTCAGAGATAGAAACTGAAAGAAAATTCAATTTACCATAGCAACAAGAAAAATAAAATACCTAGGAATAAACTTAACCAAGGAAGTAAAAGACCTGTACTCAGAAAACTACATAACACTGAAGAAAGAAATTAAAGCAGATACAAATAAATGGAAGCATATACCATGCTCATGGATGGGAGGAATCAACATCATTAAAATGTCCATATTACCCAAAGCAATTTATAGATTCAATGCAATCACTATTAAAATACCAGCAACATATTTCACAGACCTAGAACAAATATTTCAAAAATTTATATGGAATCAAAAAAGAGCCAGAATAGCCACAGAAATTTTGAGGAAGAACAGAGTAGGAGGAATCACAATACCTGATATCAAACTATACTACAAGGCCACGGTAATCAAAACAGTCTGGTACTGGCATAAGAACACACATATAGATCAGTGGAACAGAATAGAGAACCCAGAAATAAACCCAGGTTCATATGGTCAACTAATATTTGACAAAAGGGGAAAGAACATCAAATGGATTGAAAAGAGCCTCTTCAACAAACGGTGTTGGGAGAATTGAACAGGGACATGCAAAAAAATGAAATTAGACCACCAACTTACACCATACACCAGAATAAACTCAAAATGGATAAAAGACTTAAATGTAAGCCGTGATACCATAAAAGTCCTAGAGGAAAAAATAGGCAGGAAAATTTCAGATATCCCACGTAGCAACTTTTTCACTGATATATCCCCTAAGACAAGGGAAATAAAAGAAAGAATAAACAAATGGGACTACATCAAACTAAAAAGTTTCTGCTCAGCTAAAGAAAACATCAGCAAGATGAAAAGAAAACCAACCATATGGGAAAATATATTCGCCAATGACATCTCAGACAAGGGATTGATCTCCAAAATATATAAAGAACTCATATGACTCAACACCAAGAAGACAGACAACCCAATTAAAAAATGGGCAAAGGACCTGAACAGACACTTCTCCAAAGAAGACATACAGAGGGCCCATAGATATATGAAAGTATGCTCAACATCACTAGCCATCAGAGAGATGCAAATAAAAACCACAATGAGATACCACCTCACACCAGTCAGAATGGCCATCATCAACAAATTAACAAACAACTTGTGCTGGAGAGGGTGTGGAGAAACAGGAACCCTGGTGCATTGCTGGTGGGAATGCAGATTGGTGCAGCCACTATGGAAAACATTTTGGAATTTCCTCAAGAAACTAAAAATGGAACTGCCTTTTGAACCAGCAATTCCATTGCTAGGATTATATCCAAAAAATCCTGAAACACCAATTCAAAAGAACCTATGCACTCCAATGTTCATAGCAGCACTATTTACAATAGCCAAGTGCTGGAAACAACCTAAATGCCCATCTGTAGATGAGTGGATCAAAAAACTGTGGTACATTTACACAATGGAGTTCTATGTAGCAGAAAGAAAGAAGGAACTTCTACCATTTGCAACAACATGGATGGAACTAGAGAGAATAATGCTTAGTGAAATAAGCCAGGCAATGAAAGAAAAATACCTTATGCTGTCACCTATTACAGGAAACTAATGAACAACACAAACAAATGAGCAAAATTGAACCAGAGCTATGTAAACAAGAAGCAGACTAACAGTAACAAGGGGGGAGGTGGGAGGGAGAGAAGGGGGTAAGAAGGGGAAGTGTCAAGTTAAAGAACATGTATAAATGACCCACGGACATGGGCAACTGAGTGGGGACTGAATGTGGGGGAAGGGAGGGGCAGGGTGCAGGGAAGCAAGAGGGGTAAAAAAGTGAGAAAACTGTAATGGAAAAACAAACAAAAAAATTTTTTTTAGTGGGGGAAAAATGAAAATATGAAGAATGGAAATGCCAGTTCAGTGAATATTAGGTCAAAGATTTTCCTTCACGTTGTATATTTTTCTCCCTATTTGATCTCTCCAGAGTTTGGCATTCTAAACAAGTAATGACTTAAGTTTCTTTGCATAGACCTAATAAGACCAGTTGTTAATAGAGGTTCCTTTTTTTTACCAAGTCTTTGACTGGAATGTCAAGCCTAAAGGAAACATACTTGGGCTCAAGTTGTTACCAAAAAGCCCTGAGGAACTGGGAATGACTTTCAAAGGTAATAAAAGCCCACGAGATAAAAGGCCTGCTACCGTGGTTGGTTGTGCGGTCCACAGCAATCTCCCCAGGGAAGGAACGAAGGTTGTTTTCCTGAAAGATGGCTAGAAGGGACCTTAAGGCACAATGGAAAACCAGAAAGACTTGGAAAGGACAGGTGTGTACAGGCAAGGATGAATGCCAGGTATGTGGCCCAGCTTCTGTGCCCTGAAGAGCAGACTGAGGGTCACCCTAAATGTTCCTTGGGTAAGTTCCAGCAAAGCAGAACTAAAGATCATAAGTGATCATTTGCTACTCTTGTTATGTTTATGCAAATGAATGGATAAATTAAAAATGGACTTAATGTAGTCCTTTTAAAGACAAGGAGGGTAATCTTAGGGAGAAAAATCACTATTCAAGGAAAATCACAATGATCAGTAGTAGACTGTAAAGTAGGGCAGCTAACCGTCTTAAAAGTTTCTTCTCATTTATAATATGGCTTCACTTGAAAATTAAACCATGTCTGTGATATCACCAAAGAGATTCAAGTTGCAGGCAAGTAGAATGTCAAGTGCCTTGCAACGGGATGTCTTCCCAATAAGACAATCTTACAAATTTAGAGACTTGTTTGTTGGTTATGTTACATAAATTAACATGTGTTTTCTGTTTTCAAAGGACATAAGCCTATGACTACATTACCTGAGTGATTGTACGCATAAGCCTGACTTAATCCTCTCTGCAGCGCTGCCTCCTGAGACTCAATGGTTTGGCTGGAGTAAATGGCTGGGTTGGTGAAGATTGAGGTGGTTTGTGGGCTTCACTTTAAAACTGGTTTCTCTTTTTTATCTTAATGGCTTGGACAGAAATGGCCTAGAGGTCTGAGGTGGGGGAAACATAAACTATTTCCCTCAGCCCAAACTAAATATAATGGGCAAAAGGGTTTTGAACAGATGAGATGTGCCTAGTACACCTTCCTCAAAAGAAGCCTTTTTTTTTTTTTTCCCTAATGTGGAACATTGAAAAATTAATCCCTGCCTTTTGTCATCTAGTAGTTATGGATTGAATGATGTCTTTTAACCATTTTTGCCAAATCTGTTGGCCCCAGAACACAACAAGGATGCCAGCCTTGTTAAACCAAGCACGCCGTTGACCGGAGACAGCCAACTGACCTGGAGTCTGCACGATCCTTCCCCATGTGGGAAGGCCACCCTCCCCTCCACACCCCCACTATTATTAGGGATTTCTGGACCCAAGGGTAGGTAGGATGATGACCATGTCCAGCTTGAAGCAGCTAGAGGAGCTTGAGACCTTCGCCCATTGTCCTTTACAAGATTACAAAGGGTCTTAATATCTGAGAGGGAGGGATAGTTATATTTTACGAACCATGGGTATGGACTTGGGGGGGGAGATGCTGGGTGGAGGGGAGTAAAGGGGTAAAAACTGGAACTATTGTAACAATGTAATCAATAAAGAAAAGCTGGGGGAAAAAAAACACTATCAAGTGTGATACATCCCAGGGATTCAAGGATGGTATAATTTTCACAAATCAGTAAACATAATAATATGAAAGACAAAGATCACATGATCATATCAATAGATACAGAAAAAGCATTTGATAAAGTACAACCTCCATTTATGAGGAAAACACTCAGCAAAATTAAAATAAAGTGAGCATACTTCAACATAATAAGGCTATACATGTAAACCTGAAGCAAACATTATACTCAATGGGAAAAATTAAAAGCATTCCCCCTGAGATCATCAAGAAGACAAGAATGTCCACTTACTCCACTGCTATTCAACATTGTCTTCGAAGTTCTAGCCACAGCAATCATACAAGTAAGAGAAATAAAAAGCATCCAAGTTGGAAACGAGGAAGTAAAACTGTCATTACTTGCAGATGACATGATAGTGTACTTAGAAAACCTTATAAACTCCACTAAAAAACTACTCAACCTAATAAGTGAATTTGGCAAAATAACAGGGTACAGAGTCAATATTCAGAAATTCAAGGTATTTCTGTGCACCAACAGTAAAATATCAAAGATAGAAACTAGAAAAAAAATCCCATTTACTATAGCAACAAGAAAAATAAAATATCTATAAATAATCTTAACCAATGAGGTAAAAGACCTGTACTTGGAAAACTACAGACACTGAAGAGAGAAATTGAGAAAGATACTAATAAATGAAAGCATATACCATGTTCATAGATAGGAGGAATCAAAATCATTAAAGTGTCCATAGTACCCAAAGCAATGCAATCTCTATGAAAATACCAATGAAATATTTCACAGACCTAGAACAAATATTTCAAAAATTTATATGGTACCAAAAAAGACCACTAATGGCCACACCAATCTTGAGACAGAAGAACACAGTAGGAGGACTCACAATGCCTGATATCATACTATACTACAAGGCCCCTGTAATCAAAACAGTCTGATACAGGCATAAGAAAAGACATATAGGTTAATTGAACAGAATCAAGAACCCAAAAATAAGCCCAGGTCTATATGGTCAACTAATTTTTGACAAGGGGAAGGAGCATAAAATGGAGTGAAAAGAGCTCTGTAACAAATGGTGCTGGAAGAATTGTATAAGGACATGCAAAAAAAAAAAAATGACACTAGATCACCAACTTGCACCTTGCATCAGAATAAATTCAAGATGGATAAGAGACTTAAATGTAAGCCATGACACTATAAAAGTCCTAGAGAAAACATAGGCAGGAAATTTTCAGATATCCTATGTAGCAATATTTTCACTGATATATCTCCTAAGGCAAACAAAATAAAGGGAAGAATAAACTGGTGGGGAATACATCAAACTAAAGAGTTTCTGCTCAGCAAAAGAAAGCATTAGCAAGATAAAAAGGGACCAACATATGAAAAAACATATTTATCAATGACGTCTCAGACAAGAGATTGATCTAAAATATAAAGAAATTATACCACTCAAGACCAAGAAGACAGACAACCCAATTAAAGAACAGACAAAGGACCTGAACAAACACCTCTCCAAAGAGGTCATACAGAGGGTTTATAGGCATATGAAAGAATGCTCAACATCACTAAACATCAGAGAGATGCAAATAAAAACCACAATGAGATACCACCTCCCACTGGTCAGAGTGGCCATCATCTACAAATCAACAAACAAGTGCTAGCAAGGACGTGGAGGAAGCCAAACCCCAGTGCACTGTTGGTGGGAATGCAGACTAGTGTAGCCATTATGGAAAACTGTATGGACGTTCCTCTAAAAACTAAAAATGGAACTGCTTTTTGATCCAGCAATTTCATTACTAAGGTTATACTCAAAGAATCCTGAACCAATTCAAAAGCAACTATGCACCCTTATGGTTCTAACAGTTCTATTCACAATATCTAAGTGCTAGAAACAGCCTAAAGTGCCCATCTGTAGATGAGTAGATCAAAAAATGGTGGTATATTTACCCAATGGAATACTATGCATCAGAAGGATGGAATTAGAGCAAATTATGCTTAGTGAAATAAGTCAGGCAACAAAAGGCCAATACCATATGGTATCACCTAAACCAGGAAACTAATACACAGCACAAACAAATGAGCAAAATTGAACCTGAGGCTTGACATGATAGTGCACATAGAAAACTCTGTACGAAGTAAGACACAGCAGGAAGGCATATTAGCAAGACAGTCTTATCCAAGAAAGTCTTAGGAATCACATTGCCTTTCATATATTAACAATTAGGCTTTCTTCCCATCCAATCCCATCAGAGGGACCAAAAACTTTATTTGGACCTGTCTTTCTTCCCAAATTAGCCTCTAATGCCACTTATCAGAGACCATCTTGCTTCTGGGCAACCAGACGTTAAACTCCCTAACCATCTTGCTTCATTCAAGGACATCCCTTTTATTATTATTAAATTTTAAATTATTATTTTAATATAATAAAATATTACAGTTTATTATAGATACAAATATTGTACACTAGCAATGTAATACATATCTGTGAGTATTTTCATTATATTTTGTTAATCTTGTTTCATATCTAGTTCTTTTATTTTTGATTTCTCATCACTGTTAGAAATAAAAATGTGTTCTTACAAAATGGGTTAAATTATTTTTGAACTTTTATTGTTGACACTATGTCCACATTCCCTGTCACCCTTTGTCCACCTCCAGCCAGCCTCCACCCACTTCTCTCAGGCCTCACCACACTGTTGTCCGTGTCCTTCAACTACTTCCATGCAGTCCCTCCTTCCTTACCTTCCTGACAGTTGTCAGTATGTTTCATGTATCCATGCCTCTATTTTTAATTTTCTCATCAGTTTATTTTATTAATTAGATTCCACATATAAGTGAGATCATATGGCATGCATCTCTCTCTGGTTTATTTCACTTAGCATAATAATCTTCATCTCTTTTAAAACTAAAATTTTCTAATTTTCTGACCAAGTGACTCAAGCCAGATTGGTGTTCAACAAATCAATGTTAAGTTGATGAATAAGTAAATTAAAAAATAAATGAATGAATAAATTTATAAAAGAAATTCATAAAAACTTAACTTTCTTTTCCTCAACTCCCACTCCAACTAAGTTGGGGGCCTCTGGCTCTGTTCCAACCTAGGCCCAGTGATTTCAAAAGTACTGGTTTTTGACACATATGAGGCAGTGAATGACTAAGTCCTCCTATGTTTAACAAAGATCAACCCACCCCTGGAGCCTCCTTCAATCTACAGGTTGATGTCTTTCCTCAGTAGTAGAAAAATCAAATATTTTTTCTGCTTTGTTCTTCCTCTCTTCTTTCTCATTTTCTTCTGAAACTCCAACTAATCATATATGTATTAGACCCTCTTATTTGTCCTCCTTTTTCTTTTATATTCCTTCCTGGATTTTCCATTTTTTTGTCTTACAGTGTTACTCTCTAGTTTCTTCTGACTTATGTTCCAACTTAGTAATTTTTATCTGGTCCGAAAAACCAACTGCACTAGTAAGAATAAGACAAGGCTTAGCAAAGCTAAATGACTTGCTATTTTTCCTAAAAGTTTAGTCAAAAATATCATGATTCAATCACATACTGTAACATGTTTTCCAAAAAGGCATCAATTAATACTATAATAATATACTATTAGCTCTATTTAATGTTATTAAATCTATCCATTGAGTTCTTTTTTTAAATCATTTTAATTTTATTTTTTGGTTTTTCAATTACATTAGTCCCATTTTTCCCCCATTGCTCCCCCTGCCAGCCCACCCCTTCTCTCACAATCATATCCCTCCCCAATGTCCATGTCCATGAGTCATTTATACAAGCTCCTTGACTAAACCCTTCCCTTACTTATCCCCCTTCTCTCCCTCCCCCCTGCCCCCTATTGACTGTTATTCTGCTCCTTGTCCTATTTAGTTCATTTGTTTATGTTGTTCTTTAGTTTCCTGTATTAGGTGATATCATATGATACTTTTCTTTTTTTGCCTGGCTTATTTCACTAAGCATAATTCTCTCTAGTTCCATCCATGTTGTTGCAAATGGCAGGAGTTCCTTCTTTCTCTCTGCTGCATAGTATTCCATTGTGTAAATGTACCTCAGTTTTTTGATCCACTCATCTACAGATGGGCACTTAGGCTGTTTCCAGCACTTAGCTATTGTAAACAGTGCTGTTATGAACATAGGGGTACAAAGTTCCTTTAAATTAGGGTTTTAGGATTTTTTGGGTATAATCCTAGCAGTGGAATCGCTGGTTCAAAAGGAAGTGCCATTTTTAGTTCTTTGAGGTAATTCCATACTGTTTTTCATAGAGGCTGCACCAGTCTGCATTCCCACCAACAGTGCAGTAGGGTTCCCATTTCTCCACACCCTCGCCAGCACTTGTTGTTTGTTGATTTGTTGATGATGGCCATTCTGACTGGTGTAAAGTGGTATCTCATTGTGGTTTTTATTTGTATCTCTCTGATGCCTAGTGATGTTGAGCATTTTTTCATGTGTCTATGGATTTTCTGTATGTCCTCTTCGGGGAAGTGTTTGTTCAGTTCCTTTGCCCATAGTCCTGGATTTCTTTCTGGACTCTCTGTTCTGTTCCATTGATCTATATGTCTGTTCTTATTCCACAGTGGCTCTGTAGTATTGTTTGATGTCTGGTATTGTGATTCCTCCTGCTGTGTTCTTCTTCTTCAAGATTGCTTTGGTTATTCGGGGTCTTTTTTGGTTCCATATGAATTTTTGTGGTATTTGTTCTAGGTCAGTGAAATATGTCATTGGTATTTTAATAGGGATTGCATTGAATCTGTAAATTGCTTTGGGTAGTATGGCCATTTTGATGATGTTGATTCTTCCCATCCAAGAACATAGCATTTGCTTCCATTTATTTGTATCTTCCTCAATTACTTTCTTCAATGTCAGGTAATTTTCAGAGTACAGGTCTTTTATCTCTTTGGTTAAGTTTATTCCTAGGTACTTTATTTTTCTTGTTGCTATAGTAAATGATATTTCCTTTTTTGTCTCTGTCTCTGATATTTTATTGTTGGTGTACAGAATGCCTTAGATTTCTGTATATTTATTTTGTACCCTGCTATTTTGCCAAATTTGCTTATTATATCGAGTAGTCTTTTAGTGGAGTCTATAGGGTTTTCTATGTATACTATCATGTCATCTGCATATAATGATACTTGAACTTCTTTTTTCCCAGTTTGGATGCCTTTTATTTCTTTTTCTTGTCTGATTGCTGTGGCTAGAACTTCCAACACTATGTTGAAAAGGAGTAAAGAGGGTGAACAGCCTTGTCTTGTGCCTGATTTCAGGGGGAATGCTTTCAGTTTTTGTCCCTTAAGTATGATGTTGGCTTCGGGCTTCTCATATATAGCCTTAATTATGTTAAGGTATGCTCCCTCTAGTCCCATTTTGCTGAGTGTTTTCATCATAAATGGGAGTTGTACTTTATCAAATGCTTTTCCGCATCTATTCATATGATCATGTGATTTTTGTCTTTTATTTTCTTTAGGTGATGTATTATATTTAATGATTTGTGAATATTAAACCATCCTTGCATCCCTGGGATGAATCCCACTTGATCGTGGTGTATGATCTTTTTGATGTATTGCCGGATACTGTTTGCCAGTATTTTATTGAGGATTTTAGCATCTATGTTCATCAGTGATATTGGCCTGTAGTTTTCTTTCTTTGTTGTGTCTTGACCTGGTTTTGGGATTAGGGTAATACTGGCTTCATAGAAAGAGTTTGGGATTTTTCCCTCTTCTTGGATTTTTTGGAATAGTTTGAGGAGGGTAGGAGTTAGTTCTTCCCTAAATGTTTTGTAAAATTCACCTGTAAAGCCATCCGGTCCAGGGCTTTTGTGTGCTGGGAGATTTTTGATTACTGTGTCAGTTTCCTTCTTTGTTATTGGTCTGTTGAGACTTTCTACTTCTTTCTGATTCAGTTTTGAAAGGTTATATGTTTCTAAAAATTTGTCCATTTCTTCTAGGTTGTCAAATTTCTTGCCATACACTTTGTAGTAATTTTTTACAATTGTTTGTATTTCTGAGGTATCAGCCATGATTTCTCCTCTTTCATTTCTGATTTTGTTTATTTGGGTCTTCTCTCTTTTTTTCTTGATGAGCCTGTCTAGAGGCTTGTCGATTTTGTTTATTTTTTCAAAGAACCAGCTCCTAGTTTTGTTGATTTTTTGGATTGTTTATTTAGACTCTATGTCGTTTAATTCTGCTTTGATCTTGATGATTTCCTTCCTTATTTTGCCCTAGACTTGGTTTGTTGTTGTTCTAGTTCTTGTAGCTTTATAATTAGATTTTTTATTTGAGATTCTTCTATCCTTTTCAGATATGTTTGTACTGCTATGAACTTCCTTCTTAGGACTGCTTTTGCTGTGTCCCATAGGTTTTGGGCTGTTGTGTGTTCATTGTCATTAGTTTCTAGAAATTTATTGATTTCCTCTTTGATGTCATTGTTAACCATTCATTATTTGATAGCATATTATTCATTCTCCATGAGTTTTGGTGTCTTTGATTTTTTTTCTCTGAGGTTGATTTTTAGTTTCAAGTCATTGTGGTCTGAAAAGATGCTTGATATGATTTCTATTTCCTTGAATTTCTTGAGGCTTGTTTTGTGTCCTATTATGTGGTC
Organism: Furipterus horrens; assembly: GCF_987537825.1. NCBI lineage: Eukaryota > Metazoa > Chordata > Mammalia > Chiroptera > Furipteridae > Furipterus > Furipterus horrens. Next base: position 90,710,796 of record NW_028327172.1, on the reverse strand, counting down.
TATCTTTGAAAATGTCCCATGTGCACTTGAAAAGAATATATATTTTGCTTCTTTGGTGTGAAAAGTTCTATATATATCAGTTAAGTCCATGTGGTTTAGTGCGTTGTTCAATGCCCGTATATCCTTGGTGTTTCTTTGCTTCGATGATCTGTCTATTGTTGCTAATGTAGTGTTTAAGTCCCCTACTATGAGTGTGTAGTTGTTGATATCCTTCTTGTGGTCTTCTAGTATTTGCTTTATGTATTTGGGTGCTCCTACATTGGGTGTATATATGTTTATCAGTATTATATCTTCTCGATGGATTGTTCCTTTAAGTATTATGAAATGTCCTTCTTTGTCTCTTTGTATTGCCCTTGCTTTGAAATCCATTTTGTCTGATATGAGGACTGCTACCCCAGCTTTTTTTCAGGTCTGTTTGCTTGGAATATTTTTTTATATCCCTTTACTTTCAGTCTATGTAAACCATTCTCGGCGGTGCAGCTAGACTCTTAAGAAGCTACACCATCGTCTCTCGAGACGGACGGCTGCCGACGACGACGACGACGATGTAAACCTTTTGTTTTGAGGTGTGTTTCTTGTAGACAGCAAATATGTGGGTCCTGTTTTATTATCCATTCCATTACTCTATGTCTTTTAATTGGAGCATTTAGTCCATTTACATTTAAGGTTATTATTGACATATATTTATTCATTTCTCTTTGTACCTCTGTTCCTCTACTCTTTTTTTGTTTTTTTCTCTTCCTTTTTTTAGAGTATTCCCTTTAGCATCTCTTTCAATGCTGGCTTGGTGGAGATGTATTCTTTTAGTCTTCCTTTGTCTGGGAGACTCCTTATTTCACCTTCCAGTTTGAATGAAAGCCTTGCCGGGTAAAGTATTTTTGGTTGTAGGCCTTTGTTTTTCATTGCTTGAAATATTTTTGACCATTCCCTCCTGGCTTGTAGTGTTTCTGTTGAGAAATCAGTCAATAGCCTTATTGGAGCTCCCTTGTAAGTTATTTGCTGTTTTTCTCTTGCTGCTTTTAGGACTCTCTCTGTCTTGGAATGTTGCCATTTTAACTATGATGTGCCTTGGAGTGGGTTTTGGGGGGTTCCTCTTTATTGGAACTCTCTGTGCTTCCTGGACTTGTATAACTTTTTCTTTCATCGGGTTGGAAAATTTTTCTGTCACTCTTTCTCCTATTACTTTATCTATTCCTTGTTCTTCTGATCCCTCTTTGATTCCAATTACTCTTATATTGTTCTTCCTTATGTTATCCTGTAATTCCCTTACCTCTTCTTCATACTTTTTCAATCTTTTTTCATTTTGCTGTATCATCTGGGAATTTTTTTCTATGTTATCTTCTAACTCACTAATCCGATCCTCTGCTTCGGTTAGTCTGCTTTTGACTGATTCTGCTGTGTTTTTCAGTTCAGAGATTACATTCTTTATTTTTTCCTGGTTCTTTTTGATAGTCTCTATGTCTTTTTTTGTGTTGGTGTAGTTCTCTGCAAGTTCCCTGTAATTTTCTTGGAGCTGTTGGTAACTTCCTTGGAGGTTGTCATAGTTGTTTTTAAGGTTGTCAAGTATATTGAGCTTCTTCACCACCAATGTTTTGAATTCCATGTCTGACATTTGGGCTATGTCTATTCCATCTACCTCTCTTTCTGGGGATTCCTGTTTTCTTTTCATTGAGAGGTTATTTCTGTGTCTTACCATGTTGGATTCTTCTCATTTTTGGTTTTTTGGTTTGTCTGCTTTGACTTTCCACCTTTGTGGTATGAGATTCTTTATGGGAGATCTGGAGGTTTCAGTGATGTAGTCTCTTTGATGTCCTGAGCCCGATGTTCTTGGGGTACCCTTTATGTTGTTTGTTTATGCTGTCTGGTTGTATTTCAGATGCTCTTTGTTAGGATCTTCCTTCTGGCTAGTTGATTGAGAGTCACTCTATCCACTTTGTTTTGAATTCTTTTGTGGAGATGTCAGTTCAGTCTTTGTGTGTTGTCTTGTTTTTCTGTGTCCACAGCTGATCTAGCGAGGCTGGTCAGAGGTTCCTGTTCCTTGCAGCAGTGGTGTGCCCCCTCGTGGCAGGTTCCTTTGGTGCCTGTTTGAGCTAGCTAAGGTGCCCTTGCACGCACGCCTGTGAGTGCTTAAGGTGGCCAGAGAGCTTGCCTCAGGCCTGCTGCCCCAAGCTCCGGGAAAGCCGGGGAGGTGCTTTGGCACTCGTGCCCCGGTGCATACCCAAGGCAGCCAGGGAGCTAGCCTTAGGCCTGCTGCACAGCGCTCCAGAAGTTGGTTTCTTGTCTCTTAGGGCGGGGCCCCAGACACTTGTGCTCAGTAGAAGTGAGTGTCTGTGAGTAGCTGCTGCTACCCGTTCCTGCGCCGCAGCCGCCCACCTTTCCCGCACCTGCCTGGGCAAGCATGAAAATAGCCTGAGCAAGTGCTTTGCTCTCCAGCCTGGCGCTCCAGCCTGGCGCCCACTGGAAATGGCCAGGGGCGACTGCACAGTCTTCTGTGTGTCCAGTGGGCCCTCCCTGCGCCCGTTAGGGCAATGATCTTATGTCTGTTAGGGTGTGGCCGAGGGGCACCTGGACGTGCGGCCCTGCACACCTGGGCCAGTGAATGAGGGCACTTCCCTATGCGTACCCCCGAGACTCAAGGGGAGAGTTGGGGAGTGGGCGAGTGCACTTCTGCACCTGCGCTCCTCAAGAATTTCCTATCACCCCCAAACTTTCCCCCCCCCTCTGCAGTTCACAGGAGAAAAATATAAAGGAAAAATTACGATTTAACTTGCTCAGCAGCACGCTGTCTCCCGTCTTCCAGCGCCAAAGCCTCCTGGTTGAGTCTTGTCTCTGCCAGCAGGCAGAGATCCGTTTTCCTCCTGACTCCCCTCTGGGGAAGCCTCTGGTCGCCAAAAAGCCTTTTTGTCCTTCCAGCTGCAGCTCAGGCAGCCACCCCAGTCAGGAATCCCGTTTCATCCCTTTTTCTTTCGCTATCCTCACTAAACAGGTTATTCCCAGATGGTTTTTCTCTAATCCAGTAGTGCCAAGGCTCGACTCTTGCCAGTGTCCAGCTGCTAACTGAGATGTTCTGTCTGCAATTAGTCCACACTACAGACGAGTCTCGGGATCCTGAGAGTGCAGCCTCCCCTCACTCCTCCGCCATCTTCTTCTACAGTTGTCCCATTTCTTCACCCACTGCTCCTCCTTATCTCACCCACCCACACCATGTTCGATCCCCATACTGTTGTTCATGTCCATGGGTCATATATACTGGTTGTTTGCTAGAACCTTCCTCTTCTTTTCCCCTTTTCCCCTTCCCCGCTCACCCTCATCACTGTCAGGCTATTCCTTGTTTACATGCCTCTGGTTCTATTTTGCTCATTTGTTTTCATTGTTCATGTTTCCTGTATTAGGTGAGATCATATGGTATTTGTCTTTCGTTGACTGTCTTATTTCACTAAGCATAATACTGGCCACTTTCATCTATGTTGTCACAAAAAGTAGGAGTTCTTTCTTTCTATTTCATAGTATTCCATTGTATAAATGTACCACAGGTTTTTTTTTAAAGTATATTTTATTGATTAGATTGTTGATTATGTAGTCCCAATTTTTTCCCCTATGCTCACCTCTGCCCAGTACCTCCTTCCCTCCAGCAATCCCACCTCCCTTAGTTCATGTCCATGGGATATTCATATAAGTTCTTTGGCTTCACCCTTTCCTATATTATTCTTAACTTCCCCCTGTCTATTTGTACCAATCAATTATACTTCTTAATCCCTGCACATTTCCCCATTTCTCCCCCTTCCCCCTCCCAGCTCATAAGCCTCCAAACGATCCCTATACCTGTGATTCTGTTTCTATTCTGGTTTGGTTAGTTGGATTTCTTTCTATTTTTTAGATTCAGTTATTGATAGTTGTGAGTTTGTTGTCATTTTAATGTTCATATTTTTGGTCTTTTTTTTAAGTTGGTCCCTTTGACATTTCATATAATAATGGCTTGGTGATGATGAACTCCTTTAGCTTTACCTTGCCTGGGAAGCACTTCATGTGCCCTTCCATTCCAAATGATAGCCTTGTTGGATAGAGTAGTTCTGGTTGCAGATTTTCTTTCATCATATTGAATACTGCTTGCCAATCCCTTCCTGCCTGCAAAGTGGTCTCTGAGAAATCTGCTGATAGTCCTATAGGAACCCCCATGTAGGCAACTCTTGGCCTCTCTCTTGCTGCCCCCAGGACTTTCTCTTTATCTTTCATCTTTGGCATCTTAATCATGATGTGTCCTGGTGTTTCCCCCTCTGGGTCCAGCTTGCCCAGGACCCTCTGTGCTTCCCAGACCTGTATGTCCATCCCCTTCACAAAATTTGGGAAGTTTTCCTTATTTTTTTCATTTCTTGCTTCTTCATTCTATACTGGTTGACTGTTTTTTTCTTCCTTATATACCAAATCATTGATTTCAACCCCGATTTCCTTCTCTTCACCATTGTTTTTGTTTGGGTTATCCTTTGTTTCACTTAGCATAGCTTTCACTTCTACTCTTATGCATTTGCCATACTTAAGCATATCTGTCAAGCCTGTGAACATCTTTATCACCACTGTTTTGAATTCTGCATCTGCTAGGTTGGCTACCTCCTTGTCACTTAGTTCTCCCACTGGAATCTTGATTCATTTCCTGTTTTGGGCCATACTTCTCTGTCTCCTCATCTTGACAGGCTCCTGTGTTTGTTTGTCTCTATGTCTTCGGTAGAGCTGTCACTCCTGTTAGGCTGTAAGGGGTGGAGCCTTAGGTATTCATCAGTACAGAGTGACTCATTTCATTGTGGCATTGTATGTGGGGGAAGGGTTTGAGAAGAACAATGCCACTTGCTCAGCACTCACCCCTTTTCCAGGCACTTTTCCCACTTCGATATGGGACTGGCACCTCTTTAGCTGTTGCCCTGACTTTCACTCCCAGAGTGACTGGGTCTGCGGATGTTCTAGGACTGTGTGGGCCCTTTAATCAAGCGGACTCTGCTGAGAGGCTGGCAGTTTCTTCCTCCACCCCAACCCCCACTGGTCTGTACAGTCAGAAGCAACGAGGCTTGATTTTTCCCTGGCACTGGGACTGTGAGCTGCCTGGTCTGGTCAGGAGCTGGGAGAACTTTCCAGGTGTCTCTCCCGACTTTTTTAAATGTCTTACTTTACTTTCTGCTGGCCTGCCACTGCTGCCGCTGCCACCATCACATCCACCCTTCCTACCTGTCTGGATGAGTATTTCTTCTTTATATCTTTGTTTGTTGGATTTCCATGCAGCTTGATTTTCTGGAACTTCTGGATGTCTCTAGTTTTGAGGTCTGTTAGTTGTGGAGGGAGACCCAGCATGTCTGTTTAGGCCTCCATCTTGGCCGGAAGTCTACCACAGTTTTTTTACCCACTAATCAACTGATGAGCACTTAGGCTGTTTCCAGCACTTGGCCATTGAAAATAGTGCTGCTATGAACATAGGATGTGGTGCATTGGTTCTTTTGAACTGGTGTTTCAGGATTCTTTGGGTATAATCCTATCAATGGCTTGGTCAAATGGCAGTTTCATTTTTTAGTTTTTCTGAGAAAACTGTTTTTTATAGTGGCAACACCAGTCTGCATTTCCACCAGCAGTGCACTAAGGTTCCATTTTCTCCACATCCTTGCCCGCACTTGTTTGTTGATTTGTTGATGATGGCCATTCTGAGCACTGTGAAGTGATATCCAATTATGGTTATAGCTCGCATCTATCTGAAGACTAGCCATGGGCCCTCTGTATGTCCTCCTTGGAGAATTGTCTGTTCAGGTCCTTTGCCTATTTTTTAACTGGATTGTCTGTCTTCTTGTGTTGAGTCATATAATTTCTTTATATGTTTTGGAGATCAAACCCTTGTCTGAGGTATCATTGGCAAATATGTTTTCCCATACAGTTTGTTCCTTTTTCATCTTGCTGATGTTTTCTTTTGCTGAACAGAAACTAAGATCAGGAACAAGACAAGGATATCCCCACTCTCCACTATTAGGCAACATAGTCGTGGAAGTTCTAGCCACAGCAATCAGACAAGAAAAAGAAATAAAAGGCATCTAAATTGGAAAAGAGGAAGTAAAACTCATTATTTGCAGACAACATGATAGTGTAAATAGAAAGCCCTATAGACTCCACACAAAAAACTACTTGACATAATGAATGACTCTGTCAAAATAGCTGGGTACAAAATCAATATTCAGGAATCAAAGGCATTTCTGTACACGAACAATAAAATATCAGAGATAGAAACTAGAAAAAAATCCATTTACTATAGCAACAAGAAAAATAAAGTACCTAGGGATAAACTTAATGTAGGAGGTAAAAGACACATACTTGGAAAACTACAGAACACTGAAGGAAGCATATAAGGAAGATACAAATAAAGGGAAGCATATACCATATTCATAGATGGGAAGAATCAACATCATGAAAATATCCATACTGCCCAAAGCAATCTAGAGGTTCAACACAATCCCTATTAAAATACCATTGGCATATTTCACAGACCTAGAAAAAATATTACAAAAATGTATATTGAACCAAAAAAGACCCCAAATAGCCTCAGCAGCTTGAGAAAGAGGAACAAAGTAGAAGGAATTACCATACCTGATATCAAACTATAGTAAAAGGTCATGGTAATCAAAACAGCCTGATACTGGCATAAGAACAGACATATACATCAATGGAACAGAATAGAGAGCCCAGAAATAAACCCAGGTCTCTATGGTCAATTAATATTTGACAACAGGGAAGAAATATAAAATTGAGTGAAAATAGCTTTTTCAACAAATTGTGTTGGGAGACTCGACAAGAAAATGCAAGAATTAAAAATAAAGAGAGAAAGAGACTAAAGCACCAACTTATACCATATATCAGAATAAACTCAAGGTGGATAAAAGACTTAAATGTAAGCCATGACAACATAAAAATCATAGAGGAAAACATAGGCGATTAAATTTCAGATACCCCATATAGCAATATTTTTCTCCAATATGTCCCCTAGGGCAAGGGAAATAAATAAAAGATAAACAAATGGAACTACAGCACCATTTCTTTAGCAACCGCTACAGAAGGAGCTTTCAACTGAGCTTGCCTGGATCAAGGCAAGGATTGAGGTTAGACTTCAGAAGTTAAAATGTGACACTTGACAGAGCTATATTCAACTTGTAAATGTATTTTGTTTGTTTATTTACTACTTATCATTTTTAAATATTGCTTTGAACATATTTGGACCAACTTTTAAAATTTATGAGATTTTAGCTTCTCTTGAAAAATCAGAAATTCTAACAACACTGCACCCTAATTCCAGGAGGTGACAGTTGGTTGGAGCTGAGTAGCAGCTGCCCCTCCAGAAGTGTATGCTCTTCAGGAGCCACAGCCACTGCTCAGACAACACTCATTTGCATTTTACTCTGGATCCCCACTTCATTATTGCCTGGACCTATAGGAATTTAATTTTTTTGATCCTTGACCTAGAGAAAAGATGGCATATATTGGATTGGCCAAAAACTTTGTTTGATTTTTTTCATAGGATGTCTCTAGTAGCATTTAGTTGTCTTTAACTTCATTTGAAAACAATTTTGTTAGATTGTATTGTGACAGCTGTCATATCAGTGTGCATATTTTTAAAAACTTATCAAAATTGATAAATTTTTGTGTAGCCATTTTAATAGTGAAGGTGGAAGAAAATACACATTTTTGGTACATCATGCTTTATTATTTCAAGAAAGGTAAAAATGTAACTGAAATGCAAAGAAAAAAAAGATTTATGCAGTGTATGGAGAAGGTGCTGTGACTGATCAAACATGTCACAGGTGGTTTGTGGTGGAAAAATGGCAACAGGGTGGTCAGTAGCCTGTTGGGTGTGTTCCTATTGTAGAGGAGACTGGGAGGACAGGGAGAGAGCAGAGACTGGGTGAGAGTGGCTTTCAGATAGGGCCAACTGGGACAGAATCATGGGAACAGCATTGGAGAGAGAAGAAACCCTGGCCTGCATTTTCTAAGGCAAGTAGCCGGGGGCCCCCACCCCAACCCAGCATCTTGGGCTGCACTGGCAAGGGATGCTGGCAGATCAACTCAGTAGCAGGGATCCAACAGGGGTAACGAGTAAAGGCCAGGGAAGTGCAGAGGCCTGGAGGCTGTGCTTGTGACATGTGTGTCCTATCCAGTGATATTTGGAAGGGACTCAATGAAAAAGTGAGCTAGCCTTCCCCTGGGTCTGGATCTTTGGTTAAATTGTTGAGAAATCACATGTACGACCACTGGACACTGCCAGGAGCTGAGTTTTGTGACAGTGGGTGGACCCAGGAGGCTGCTTCCTAGCGACCTGTTGGCTTCAGATCCTGTTGCCAGTTTGGCGCCCACAGACAGCAGCTCCAAGTGCAGAGAAATTTTACAGTGCCCAGAAGGTCATCTTGGAGAGGTTTGGGGGCTGAAACTCAGGTTGGGCCCGCTAGCAGAACTGAGAGTAAGCCAGGAGGGGTCTGCCTGGCTCTGAGAGGCATAAAGCAACATTTCTTTTCCTTAAAAAAAAATAATTTGTTTGTTTGCTTATTTATTTTATTTTTAGAGCGAGGGGAAAGGAGAAAGAGAGGGAGAGAAACATCATTGTGTGGTTGCTTCTCACTTGCGCCCCCAACTGGGGACTTGACATGCAACCTAGTCATGTGCCCTGACTGTGAATCAATCCAGCGACACTTGGCTCGCAGGCCAACGCTCAATTCACTGAGCCACAGCAGCCAGAGCAAGGCAACATTCCTTTATGTGTATTTGTTAGTTTGATTTTGCCAACCGGGGAGGAACAGCTGGAGGTATGGCAAGATTCTTTGGGATAGCTCCCAAACACATTTGCCCCAGGCTCTGGCAGGGGTGAGAGGTGGACTGCAGACCCGGTGGATCTAAGAGACATAAAGCAATTTTTTTGTTTGTTCATTTCACCAACCTGGTATGAACAGCTGGAGGCCTGGCAAGACTCTTAGGGGGAGCTCACATGCACACTTGCCCTGGGCTCTGGCAGGGGCAAGAGGCGGACTGGAGACCTTGAGCACTGTGGGAGAAACCATTTGGGGTGATCACTCCCCTCCTATTGGCAACAGCCAGAGGGGAAACAGTAACCCCGCCTGAAGAAAGTACTCAGCCCAGCCCCATGGTGCTTAAGCCTGACTACAGATTTCAGAGTGACTAAACAGTGAAAGAGAGAGACCCTGGTAGAAAAGCACCAATAATTGATATTAGGCTGCCTAGATTCACACTTGGACACAAGCTGAAGTCAATGGGGCAGTTTCAGAAAGAGAAGAAAGTGGAAAAAATACAGAGTCTATGGAGACAAATTCCACTGTAAATTCCATTGCAAAAGATGCTAAAGGGAATGCTTTAAGAAGAAAAAAAAGAGACAGGGAGAGAAATACAAATATAAAGGGAAAAAGTCACAATGAATAAATACCTATCAAATAATCTTCAATGTAAATGGACTAAATGCTCCAATTAAAAGATATAGGGTAGTGGAATGGATATGAAAACATGATCACATACATGTTGTCTATAAGAGACTCACCTCAAAACAAAAGATCTACACAGACAGGAAATGAAGAGATGAAAAAAGTATTACAAGCAAATGGACATGAAAAAAAGAGCGAGGGTAGCAATACTTATATCAGGCAAAATAGATTTCCCAGCAAGGCCATTAAAAGAGACAAAGAAGGACATTTCATAATACTTAAGGGAGCAATCTGCCAAGAAGATATAATCCTGGTAAACATATGCACCCAACAAAGGAGCAACCAAATATATAAGAAAAATCTTGGAAGACTACAAGAAAAGATTCAGCAGCAACACACCCATAGCAGGAAATTTTAACACCCTATTGTCAACAATGAACAGATCTTCAAAGCAAAGAAACACCAAAAATACTGAGGCATTGAACAACACTCTAGATCAAATAGACTTAATTGATATATATATAACTTTTCACCCCAAAGAAGCAAAATATACATTCTTTTCAAGTGCACAGGGAACATCTTCAAGGATGGACCATATGATAGGACACTGAACAAGCATCAACAAATTCAAGAAAATTGAAATTACATATATCAAGCATCTTCTCAGATCACAATGGCTTGAAACTGGAAACCAACCTCAAGAAAGAAAGTCGCTTCTGGCCAAGATGGAGGCATAGACAGACACACTGCATCTCCCTCCACAACTAAGAAGGAATCCAACTACCTCAAAACTAGAAACAACCAGAAGTTCCAAAAAATCTAAACATGGACGTCCAGCAAACAAAGATATAAAGAAGAAATACTCATCCAGACAGATAGGAGGGACAGAACCAGGGTGAAGAGGATGTGGTATGGTGGCAGCAGTGGTGGCGGCAGTGGCAGGCTGGCAGAAAGCGAGTCACACAATTTATGTCAGGAGTGACACCTGGGGAGCATTCCCAGCTCCTCACCGGACCTAGCAGCTCACAGTCCCAGCACTGGGGAAAATCAAGCCTCATTGCTTCTGACTGTGCAGACCAGTGGGGGTTGGGGTGGAGGTAGAAACTGCTGGTCTCAGCAGAGTTCACTTGTTTGAAGGGCCCCCCACGGTCCCAGAACATCCGCAGACCCACCTACTCTGGGAATGACAGCCAGGGCAGCATATAGAGGGGTATCAGTCTGGTGCGGAAGTGGGAGAGGTGCCTGGAAAAGGGGTGAGTGCTGGGCAGGCGGCATTGTTCCCTCTTAGACCCCTGCCCACATACAGCGCCACAACATGGTGAAACAGGATTCCTAAGGCTCCGCCCCTTACAATGTAACAGGAGCAACAGCTCTACCTGGGACACAGAGGCAAACAAACACAGGAGCCTATCAGATGAGGAGACAGAGAAGTATGGTCCAAAAGGGGGAATGAATCAAGGTTCCAGTGGGAGAACTAAGCGAGGAGGAGATAGCCAACATAACATATGAGGAGATAGACAATCTAACATGCAGAATTCAAAACACTGGTGATAAAGATGCTCACATTCTTAACAGATATGCTTGAGTATGGAAAACGCATAAGAGAAGAAGTGAAGGCTATGCTAAGTGAAACAAAGGATAACCCATACAAAACCAATGGTGAAGGGAAGGAAACCGGCATTCAGATCAATGACTTGGAACATAAGAAAGACAAAAAACAGTCAACCAGTGCAGAATTAGGAAGCAAGAATTGAAAAAAACGAGAAAAACTTCCCAAGTTTTGTGAAGGAGATGGACATACAGGTCTGGGAAGCATGGAGGGTCCTGGGCAAGCTGGACCCAGAGGGGACCACCCCAGGATGCACCATAATTGAGATGCCAAAGGTGAATGATAGAGAGAGTCCTGGGGACAGCAAGAGAGAGGCCAAGAGTTGCCTATGGGGGGGTTGCCTATAATACTATCAGCAGATTTCTCAGAGGCCACTTTGCAGGCAGGAAGGGACTGGCAAGCAGTATTCAATGTGAGGAAAGGCAACCTGCAACCAGGACTACTCTATCCAGCAAGGCTATTATTTGGAATGGAAGGGCAGATGAAGTGCTTCCCAGGCAAGGTAAAGCTAAAGGAGTTTATCATCACCAAGTTATTATTACATGAAATGTCAAAGAGACTTACTTAAGAAAAAGATCAAAACTATGAACACTAAAATGACAACAAACTCACAACTATCAACAAGTGAAGCTAAAAAATAAAAACAAAATCCAAAAGCAAACCAGAATAGGAACAGAATCATAGGTATGTGGATCATTTGGAGGATTATTAGCTGGGCGTGGGAATGGGGAGAAACGGGGAAATGGTGCAGGGATTAAGAAGCATAATTGGTTGGTACAAAATAGGGGGAAGTTAAGAATAATATAGAAAAGGCTGAAGCCAAAGAACTTATATGTATGACCCATGGACATGAATTAAGGTCGGTGGAATTGCTGGGGGAAAGGGGAAAACAGGGCAGAGAGGAGCAAAGGGGAAAGAAATTGGAACTACTGTAACAACATAATCAATAAAATATACTTAAAAAGAAAGAAAGAAACTGAAAAGAATTCAAACTCATGGAAAATTAATGATGTGATATTAAATAATGAATGGGCTAACAATGACAACAAGGAAGAACTTAAGAAGGTTCTGGAAACAAGTGATAATGAGCACACAACAGTCCAAAACCTATGGGACACAGTGAAAGCAGTTCTGAGAGGAAAGTTCATAACAATACAAGCCTAACTAAAAAGGATAGAAGAATCTCAAAAAAAAGTCTAACCCTACAGCTATGAGAACCAGAGAAACAACAACAAGCAAAGCCCAGAGCGAGTAAAAGAAGGAAAACATCAATATCAGAGCAGAATTGAATGACATAGAGACTTAAACAAATATTTCAAAAGATCAATAAAAGCAGGAACTGGTTCTTTGAAAAAATAAACTAAATCAACAGGCCTTTATCTAGGCTCATCAAGAAAACAAGGGAGAAGACACAAATAAACAAAATCAGAAACAAAAAAAGGAGAAATCACAACTGATACCACAGAAATACAAAGGATTGTAAGAAATTACTACAAACAACTGTATGGCAAGAAATTTGACAACCTAGGAGAAATGAACAAATTTCTACAAACATATAACCTTCCAAAACTGAATCAAGAAGAAGTAGAAAGTCTCAACAGACCAATAACAAAGAAGGAAATTGAAACAGTAATAAAAAATCTCCCTGCACACAAAAGCCCTAGACCGGACGGCTTCAGAGGTGAATTTTACAAAACATTTAGGAAAGAACTAACTCCTACTCTCCTCAAACTATTCCAAAAAAATCCAAGAAGAAAAAATCCCAAACTCTTTCTATGAAGCCAGTATTACCCTAATTTAGAACCAGATCAAGACACAACAAAGAAAGAAAGCTACAGGCCAATATCACTGATGAACATAGATGCTCAAATCCTCAACAAAATATTGGCAAACAGGATCCAGCAACACATTAAAAAGACTATACACCACGATCAAGTGGGATTCATTCCAGGGATGCAAGGATGGTTTAATATTTGCAAATCAATAAATATAATACATCATGTAAACAAAATGAAATATAAAAGTCATGCGATCATATCAATAGATACAGAAAAAGCATTTCATAAAGTACAACACCCATTTATGATGAAAACACTCAGCAAAATGGGAATAGAGGGAGCATACCTTAATATAATTAAGGTTATATATGAGAAGCCTGAAACCAACATCATACTTAAGGGACAAAAACTGAAAGCATTCCCCCTGAAATCAGGCACAAGACAAGACTGTCCACCCTCTTCACTCCTATTCAACATAGTGTTGGAAGTCCTAGCCACAGCAATCAGACAAGAAAAAGAAATAAAGGAATCCAAATTAGGAAAGAAGAAGTAAAACTATCATTATATGCAGATGACATGATAGTATACATAGAAAACCCTATAAACTCCACTAAAAGACTACTAGATATAATAAACAAATTTGGCAAAATAGCAGGGTACAAAATAAATATACAGAAATCTAAACCATTTCTGTATACCAACAATAAAATATCAGAGACAGAGACAAAAAAGAAAATACCATTTACTATAGCAACAAGAAAAATAAAGTACCTAGGAATAAACTTAACCAAAGAGATAAAAAGACTTGTACTATGAAAATTACGTAATATTGAAGAAAGAAATTAAGGAAGATACAAATAAATGGAAGCAAATACTATGTTCTTGGATGGGAAGAATCAACATCATCAAAATGGCCATACTACCCAAAGCAATTTACAAATTCAATACAATCCCTATTAAAATACCAGTGACATATTTCACTGACCTAGAATAAATACTCCAAAAATTCATAAGGAACCAAAAAAGACCCCGAATAGCCAAAGCAATCTTGAAGAAGAAGAACACAACAGGAGGAACCACAATACCATATATCAAATAATACTACAAAGCGACTGTGATCAAAACAGTCTGGTACTGGCATAAGAACAGACATATAGATCAGTGGAACAGAATAGAGAGCCCAGAAAGAACTTCAGGACTATACAGGCAACTAATATTTGATAAAGAAGGAAAGAACATAAAATGGAGTGAGAAGAGTCTCTTCAACAAATGGTGCTGGGAGAACTGGACAGGGATGTGCAAAAATATGAAACTAGACCACCAACTTACACCACACACTAGAATAACCTCAAAAGGGATCAAAGACTTAAATGTAAGCCATGATACCATAGAAGTCTTAGGGGAAAACATAGGCAGGAATTTTTCAGATATTTTACGTAACAATATTTTCATGGATACATCTCCTAAAGCAAGAGAAATAAGGGAAAAAATAAACAAATGGGACTAAATCAAACTAAGGAGTTTCTGCTCAGCAAAAGAAAACATCAGCAAGATGAAAAGGGAACCAATCATAACAGAAAACATATTTGCCAATGATATCTCAGACAGGGGACTGATCTCGAAAATATATAAAGAGCTTATACGACTCAACATCAAGAAAACAGGCAACCCAATTAAAAAATGGGCAAAGGAACTGAATAAACACTTCTCCGAAGAGGACATACAGAAGGTCCATAAACAGATGAAAAAATGCTCAACATCACTGGCCATCAGAGAGATGCAAATAAAAACCACAATGAGATACCATTTTACACCAGTCAGAATGGCCATCATCAACAAATCAACAAACAACAAGTGCTGGCGAGGATGTGGAGAAACAGGAACTCTACTGCACTTGTTGTTGGGCATACAGACTGGTGCAGTCGCTATAGAAAACAGTATGGAATTACCTCAAAAAATTAAAAATGGAACTTCCTTTTGAACCAGCGATTCCACTACAAGGATTATACCCCCCAAAAAATCCTAAAACCCTGATTCAAAAGAACTTATGTACCCCTATGTTCATAGCAGTACTGTTTACAATAGCTAAGTGCTGGAAACAGCCTAAGCGCCCATCTGTAGATGAGTGGATCAAAAAACTGTGGTATGAGGTAAGATGGCGGAGGAGTGAGGAGAGGTTGCGGTTTTAGGCTCCGGAGACCCGTCTGCAGTTTGGTCTAATTGCAGACAGAACATCTCAGTGAGCAGCTGGACATTGGCGGGAGTTGAGCCAAGGCACTGCTGGATTAGAGAAAATCCATCTGGGTACAACCTGTTTAGTGAGGATAGCGGAGAAAAAGGGGACGAAACGGGATTCCTGACTGGGGCGGCTGCCCGAGCTGTGGCGGGAAGCACACAAAGGATTTTTGGCGACCACAGGCTACCCCAGAGAGGAGTCAGGTGGAGAGCGGATCTCTGCCCGCTGGCAGAGACGGGACTCGACCAAGTGGCATTGGCGCTGAAGGACAGGAGACAGCGTGCTGCCGGGCAAGTGAGAACATAATT
This sequence comes from Furipterus horrens, assembly GCF_987537825.1. Classification (NCBI taxonomy): domain Eukaryota; kingdom Metazoa; phylum Chordata; class Mammalia; order Chiroptera; family Furipteridae; genus Furipterus; species Furipterus horrens. The sequence continues at coordinate 90,695,422 of NW_028327172.1, read as the reverse complement.
CTCCTTTATATTTTTCTCTAGTGGATGGTGGAGAGGGGAGGAAAGTTTGGGGGTGGTAGGCCATTCTGGAGGAGCCCAGGTGCAGAGGCCCGCTCATCCACTCCTCAACCCTACCATTGGGTCGCGGGGGCGCACATTGGGAAGTGCTCTCATTCACTGGCCCAGGTGCGCGGGGCCGTGAGTCCAGGCGTCCCTCGGACACTCCCCAACGGACATAAGATCAGTGCCCCAAGGGGCACAGGGAGGGCCCACTGAACACGCAGAGGACTGTGCACAGACACCCCTAGACAGCTCCCGTGGGCGCAGGGCCCCAGGCCGGAAAGCAGACCACTAGCGCAGGCTCTTTTTGTGCCCACCCAGACGGGTGAGGGGAGGCGGGCGGCTGCAGCACGGGAACAGCGGGAGGCGGCGCCCCACGGACACTTGATTCCACTGAGCACAAGTGTCCCTGGCCCTGCCCTAAGAGGCGAGAGACCAACTCCCGGAGCTCGGCTCAGCGGGACTGAGGGCACGGGGTGGCGCGCGAGCGCAAAAGCACCTCAGCCAGGGGTCAGTGGGCACCAATCCCGGGGAAAGCTCTCGGGCTGCCCGCGCGGGCAGGGACACCTCGGCACGAACGCGGAACCGCCGCGGCCCAGCAAAGGCAGGAGCCAATCCCGGGGAAAGCGCTCGGGCCGCCCGCGCGGGCAGGGACACCTCGGCGCGAACGGGGAACCGCCGCGGCCCAGCGAAAGCAGGAGCCAATCCCGGGGAAAGAGCTCGGGCCGCCCGAGCGGGCAGGGACACCTCGGCGGGAACGGGGAACCGCCGCGGCCCAGAGAAAGCAGGAGCCAATCCCGGGGAAAGCGCTCGGGCCGCCCGCGAGGGCAGGGACACCTCGGCGCGAACGGGGAACCGCCGCGGCCCAGCGAAAGCAGGAGCCAATCCCGGGGAAAGCGCTCGGGCCGCCCGCGAGGGCAGGGACACCTCGGCGCGAACGGGGAACCGCCGCGGCCCAGCGAAAGCAGGAGCCAATCCCGGGGAAAGCGCTCGGGCCGCCCGCGCCGGCAGGGACGCCTCGGCGCGAACGGGGAACCGCCGCGGCCCAGCGAAAGCAGGAGCCAATCGCGGGGAAAGCGCTCGGGCCGCCCGCGCGGGCAGGGACGCCTCGGCGCGAACTGGGAACCGCCGAGGCCTGGCAGCAGTGGGCTCCAACCTCAGGGCATACTCTCTGGCTGCCCGAGAGCGCAGGGGCTTGCGCGCAAGGGCACCTCAACTGGCTCCAGCAAGCAGCAAGGGAGCGAGCCTTGCCGGCAACCGCGGGCGCGCACCATAGCGGCAACTGGGGGCGCACACCAGTCCTGCAAAAAACAAGAACCTCTGACCTGCCACACTAGACCAGCTGCGGACCCAGAAAAAGAAGGCAACACACCAAGGCTAAAACGGAGTAAAAACATCGATTTTTTTTTTTCCAAATTTTTTCTCCCAAATTTTTTCTCCCTTGTTCTTTCTTTCTTCTTAATTATTTCTTTTCTTTCCTTCTTTCTTTATTCTTTTCCTGGGGTTTTTTTGGGGTTTTTTTGGGGGGTATATATATATATTTTTTTAATTTTTTTTCTCTCTGTTTTCTTTCTTTCTTTCTTCTTTCTTCTTTCTTTTCTATCTTTCTTTGTTCCTTTCTTTCTTCCCTTTTGGGGTTTTTTTTAGGGGGGTTTTGTGGTAAATTTTTTATTTTCTTCTCTTTCTCTCTTCTTTTCTTTCTTCTATTTTCTTGGGGATTTTTTGGGGGGGTGTTTTTCCTTCACCTCTTCCAATAACAAACTTTATCTCTAACGTGTTGCATATAACCTCTCCTTCTCATCCTTTCTCTTTAATCGTGGTTTATTCGTTTGTGTGTCTAGCTTAGCCCGCCTATCACTCTAAATAATATAATATAATTACTATATAAACCCAAATACAATACAATCCCACTTTCTTACTATACTATGTATTTTTCTATCCTTTTCTTCTATTTTTATTAACATACAATGTAAATATTACTAACTGGCTTGCACAGTCTCAACTATTATTAATCTATCAACCCCTCTATCAAAAATTATATTTTTCCTCCCCCAAAACAACCCTTATCTATTCTTCTTATAGTATAAAAGCTCAAATCTCTTTACATTTATATTAATACGGGCTAGTTGGCTAACGATAGCAGGATAGAGTGGGGGATACTTTCTGAGGGTGTGGGTCTCCTGCCTGGGCTGTGTGTTTATGTCTTTAACAGCATATCCACAAAAGAACTCAAGACAAAGCAGATAGAGTGACTCTCAACCAAGTAGCCAGAAGGAAGATCCTATCAAAGAACATCTGAAATATAACCGAACAGCATAAACAAACGACATAAAGGGTAACTCAAGACCATCAGGCTCAGGATATCAAAGAGACTGCACCACTGAAACTCCCAGACCTTCGATAAAGAATATTACACCACAAAGGAGGGAAGTCAAAGCAGACTACCCCCCCCAAAATATATAAATAAATAAATAAATAAATAAATAAATAAATAAATAAAAACAAAAAGAATCCAACATGGTAAGACGCAAAAATAACCCCTCAATGAAAAGAAAAGAGGAATCCTCAGAAAGAGAGATAGACGAAATAGACATAGCCCAAATGTCAGACATGGAATTCAAAACAATGGTGGTAAAGAAGCTCAATATACTCGACATCCTTAAAATCAACTATGACAACCTTCAAGGAAGTTACCAACAGCTCCAAGAAAATTACAGGGAACTGGCAGAGAACTACACCAGCATAAAAAAAGACATAGAAATTGTTAACAGGAACCAGGAAGAACTTAAGAATACAATCTCTGAACTGAAAAACACAGTAGAATCAGTCAAAAGCAGACTTAACGAAGCAGAGGATCGGATTAGTGAGTTACAAGATAATGTAGAGAAAAACTCCCAGACAATACAGCAAAATGAAAAACGATTGAAAAAATATGAACAAGATGTAAGGGAATTACAGGATAGCATTAGGAAAAATAATTTAAGGATCATCGGAATACGAGAGGGAGAAGAAAAGGAACATGGAATTGAAAATCTGATAGGAGAAATAGTGACAGAAAATTTTCCGAACCTGATGAGAGGAAAAGCTATGCAAGTCCAAGAAGCACTGAGAGTTCCAATCAAGAGGAACCCCCAAAAACCCACTCCAAGGCACATCATAGTTAAAATGGCAACATTCCAAGACAAAGAGAGAATCCTAAAAGCAGCAAGAGAAAAGCAGCAAATAACATACAAGGGAGCTCCGATAAGGCTATCAACTGATTTCTCAACAGAAACATTACAAGCCAGAAGGGAATGGTCAAAAATATTTCAAGCAATGAAAAACAAAGGCCTACAACCAAGAATACTCTACCCAGCAAGACTCTCATTCAAAATAGAAGGTGAAATAAGGAGTTTCTCAGACAAAGGAAGACTGAAAGAATACACCTCCACCAAACCAGCATTGCAAGAGATGCTAAAGGGACTGTTCTAAGAAAAAAAAGAAGAAAAAAACAAGAGAGGAGAGGAACAGAGGTACAAAGGGAAATGAATAAATACACGTCAATAATAACCTTAAATATAAATGGATTAAATGCTCCAATTAAAAGACATAGGGTAACGGAATGGATAAGAAAACAGGACCCACATATTTGCTGTCTACAAGAAACACACCTCAAAACAAAGATTTACACAGACTGAAAGTAAAGGGATATAAAAAAATATTCCAAGCAAACAGACCGGAAAAAAAAACCCGGGGTAGCAGTTCTCATATCAGGCAAAATGGATTTCAAAGCAAGGACAATAAAAAGAGACAAAGAAGGACACTTCATAATACTTAAAGGAACAATCCATCAAGAAGATATGACTTTGATAAACATATATGCACCCAACATAGGAGCACCCAAATACATAAAGCAAATACTAGAAGACCACAAAAAGGATATCAACAACAACACACTCATAGTAGGGGACTTCAACACTCCATTATCAACAATAGACAGATCATCAAAGCAAATAAATAAATAAATAAATAAATAAATAAATAAATAAATAAATAAATAAATAAATAAAAACAAAAAGAATCCAACATGGTAAGACGCAAAAATAACCCCTCAATGAAAAGAAAAGAGGAATCCTCAGAAAGAGAGAGGATATACAGGCATTGAACAACACACTAAACCACATGGATCTAACTGATATATATAGAACTTTTCACCCCAAAGAAGCAAAATATACATTCTTTTCAAGTGCACATGGGACATTTTCAAAGATAGACCACATGATAGGTCACAAAACAAGCCTCAACAAATTCAAGAAAATTGAAATCATATCAAGCATCTTTTCAGATCACAATGCCCTGAAACTAGAAATCAACCTCAGAGAAAAAAATCAAAGACACCCAAACTCATGGAGATTGAATAACATGCTATTAAATAATGAATGGGTTAACAATGACATCAAAGAAGAAATCAAGAAATTTCTAGAAACTAATGATAATGAGCACACAACAACCCAAAACCTGTGGGACACAGCAAAAGCAGTCCTGAGAGGGAAGTTTATAGCAATACAGGCATATCTGAAAAGGCTAGAAGAATCTCAAATAAAAAACCTAACCACAATGCTACAAGAACTAGAACAACAACAACAAACAAAGCCTAGGGCAAGAAGAAGGAATGAAACCATCAAGATCAGAGCAGAACTAAATGACATAGAGACTAAACAAACAATCCAAAAGATCAACAAAACTAGGAGCTGGTTCTTCGAAAAAATCAACAAAATCGACAAGCCTCTAGCCAGTCTAATCAAGAAAAAAAGAGAGAAGACACAAATAAACAAAATCAGAAATGAAAGAGGAGAAATCAACGACTGATACCTCAGAAATACAAATGATAGTTAGAAATTACTTCAGACAACTGTATGACAAGAAATTTGACAATCTAGAAGAAATGGACAAATTTCTAGAAACATACAACCTTCCAAAACTAAATCAAGAAGAAGTGGAAAGTCTCCACAAACCAATAACAAAAAAGGAAATTGAAACAGTAATCCAAAATCTCCCGGCACACAAAAGCCCTGAACCGGATGGCTTCACAGGCGAATTCTACAAAACATTCAGGGAAGAACTAACTCCTATCCTCCTCAAACTGTTCCAAAAAATCCAAGAAGAGGGGAAAATCCCAAACTCTTTCTATGAAGCCAGTATTATCCTAATCCCCAAACCAGATCAAGACACAACAAAGAAAGAAAACTACAGGCCAATATCACTGATGAACATCGATGCTAAAATCCTCAATAAAATTTTGGCAAACAGGATCCAGCAATACATCAAAAAGATCATACATCATGATCAAGTGGGCTTCATTCCAGGGATGCAAGGATGGTTTAATATTCGCAAATCAATAAATATAATACATCACCTAAACAGAATGAAAGACAAAAATCACATGATCATATCAATAGATGCAGAAAAAGCATTTGATAAAGTACAACACCCATTTATGATGAAAACACTCAGCAAAATGGGAATAAAGGGAGCATATCTTAACATAATTAAGGCTATATATGAGAAGCCTGAGGCCAACATCATACTCAATGGACAAAAACTGAAAGCATTCCCCCTGAACTCAGGAACTAGACAAGGTTGTCCACTCTCTCCACTCCTTTTCAACATAGTGTTGGAAGTCCTAGCCACAGCAATCAGACAAGAAAAAGAAATAAAGGCTTTCAAATTGGGAAAGAGGAAGTGAAACTTTCATTATATGCAGATGACATGATAGTATACCTGGAAAATCCTATAAACTCCACTAAAAGACTACTCAATATAATAAGTGAATATGGCAAAATCGCAGGGTACAAAATAAATATACAGAAATCTAAGGCATTTCTGTACACCAACAATAAAATAGCAGAGACAGAGACAAAAAAGAAAATACCATTTACTATAGCAACAAGAAAAATAAAGTACCTAGGAGTAAACTTAACCAAAGAGATAAAAGACCTGTACTCTGAAAATTACATAACATTGAAGAAAGAAATTAAGGAAGAAACAAATAAATGGAAGCAAATACCATGTTCTTGGATGGGAAGAATCAACATCATCAAAATGGCCATACTACCCAAAGCAATTTACAGATTCAATGCAATCCCTATTAAAATACCAATGACATATTTCACAGACCTAGAACAAATACTCCATAAATTCATATGGAACCAAAAAAGACCCTGAATAGCAAAAGCAATCTTGAGACAGAAGAACACAGCAGGAGGAATCACAACACCAGATATCAAACAATACTACAAAGCCACTGTAATCAAAACAGTATGGTACTGGCATAAGAACAGACATATAGATCAGTGGAACAGAATAGAGAGTCCAGAAATAAACCCAGGCCTCTATGGTCAACTAATCTTTGATAAAGGAGGAAGGAACATAAAATGGAGTGAGAAGAGCCTCTTTAACAAATGGTGCTGGGAGAACTGGATAGGGACCTGCAAAAAAATGAAACTAGACCACCAACTTACACCACACATGAGAATAAACTCAAGATGGATCAAAGACTTAAATGTAAGCCGTGACACCATAAAAGTCCTAGAGGAAAACATAGGCAAGAAAATATCAGATATCTCACGTAACAATCTCTTCATGGATACATCTCCTAAAGCAAGAGAAATAAAGGAAAAAATAAATAAATGGGATTACATCAAACTGAAGAGTTTCTGCTCAGCAAAAGAAAACATCAGCAAGATGAAAAGGAAACCAACCATATGGGAAAACATATTTGCCAATGACATCACAGACAGGGGACTGATTTCCAAAATATATAAAGAGCTTATACGACTCAACATCAAGAAAACAAACAACCCAATTAAAAAATGGGCAAGGGACCTGAACAAACACTTCTCCGAAGAGGACATACAGAAGGTCCATAGACACATGAAAAAATGCTCAACATCATTAGCCATCAGGGAGATGGAAATAAAAACCACAATGAGATACCATTTTACACCAGTCAGAATGGCCATCATCAACAAATCAACAAGCAACAAGTGCTGGCGAGGATGTGGAGAAACGGGAATCCTACTGCACTGTTGGTGGGAATGCAGACTGGTGCAGCCACTATGGAGAACAGTATGGAATTACCTCAAAAGATTAAAAATGGAACTGCATTTTGAACCAATGACTCCACTACTAGGATTATACCCGAAGAATCTTGAAATCCCAATTCAAAAGAACTTATGCACCTCTATGTTCATTGCAGCACTGTTTACAATAGCTAAGTGCTGGAAACAACCTAAGTGCCCATCTGTAGATGAGTGGATCAAAAAACTGTGGTACATTTACACAATGGGATACTATGTAGCAGAAAGGAAGAAGGAACTCCTGCCATTTGCAACAACATGGATGGAATTAGAGAGAATTATGCTTAGTGAAATAAGCCAGGCAAAGAAAGAAAAATACCATATGATATCACCTAATACAGGAAACTAAAGAACAACACAAACAAAGGAACTAAATAGAACAAAGAGCAGAGTAGCAGTCAATAGGGGGGAGGGGAGAGGGAGAGAAGGGGGATAAGTAAGGGAAGGGATTAGTTAAAGAGCCTGTATGAAAGACTCATGGACATGGACAACGGGGAGGGATATGATTGTGGGAGAGGGGGTGGGTTGGGTGGGGGAGAGAAATTGGGGGGAAAGGGGACAACTGTAATTGAAAAACCAAAATTAAAAAATTAAAAAAAAAAAAAACAAACTGTGGTACATTTACACAATGGAATACTATGCAGCAGAGAGAAAGAAGGAACTCCTGCCATTTGCAACAACATAGATGGAACTAGAGAGAATTATGCTTAGTGAAATAAGCCAGGCAATGAAAGACAAATACCATATGATATCACCTAATACAGGAAACTAATGGACAACAGAAACAAACAAGCAAAACTGAACAAGAGGCATGTAAACAAGGAGCAGACTAACAGCGTCCCGAGGGGAGAGGCAGGGGGAAAATGGTGGTAAGAAGGGGAAGGTTCTGGTTCAGGAACTAGTATAAATGACCCATCAACATGGACAACGGGGTTGGGATTGACTGTGGGAGAAGAGTTGTCAGTGTGGAGGGGAGCAATGGGGAAAAAATGGGACCACTGCTATAGAAAAACAATAAATAAATTAAAAAAAAATTTTAAAGTTGTTGCAAAGTTTTGTGCTGGAGATTTCTTACTGGACTCTGTTTCATGGTCTGGTAGATCAGTTGAAGTTGATAGTGATCAAATCGAGACATTAATTGAGGACCATCAATGTTCTACCACATGGGAGATAACCTACATACTCAAAATATGCAAATCAATAAAGTTATTGGTAAAGATGAAAAATGTGTCTTCTATTTTACAGAAAAAAAAAACATATGGACATTTGGCTAACCCAATAATTCTGACCCCTGGGAGTTTCCAAGACTGGGAGAGATGGAGAAAACAGAGGTAACAGAGCAAGAGACCAGTGAGATAAAGGGGTCTCTCAGAGGCCCCACTGGTGCTGAGAGAATGAGCCATGATTCTGCTCAGTTCTCTCCAGATTCCTGGTCAAGCTTCCTGCCGAGGCTAGGCAATTGTGTCAAATACAGCTCAAACATTGCTTACCAGACCAATGTTGAGCAACTCATTTAACATCCATCTCTAAGCCTCTATTTCTTCATCTATAAAGTAGGGATAGGACTGTTGTGAAATTAAATGAGGCAATACATATAAATGGCCTATTATATTATAACATCCTGATGATATCAAAGGTTCCCAGTATATCAGAGGCATCTGTGCTTTTGCCTTGCCCACTCTAATGCATCCTGTGGACACTTTGAACCAGGGAACTCCAAGATTTAGACTTGTCCTAATCCTGTTTGATATACCGATGTTGAAATCAAGGCCCAAAGAGGTGAGGTTTCTGTAGATGCTTGAGTGTGAACACCCACCCTTGGTCCAAAGACACAAATCTGCCCAAGCCAATTTAGGCTTAAAGAAGGGACTGGGCATACCAGGAGCTGGAGATGAGAAGAGGGAAGGTTTCTCAAGGGCAGGAGGCTATAAGCATGATTAGGAAGTAAAAGAAAAACACAGATGAGCAGAAAGAGGGGTTTTCTTATATATTGCTCCTCATATACCCACACTTCAAAACAAAAAACCTTAAAGTATTTTTATAGCCTTTGAGCCCTAAACAATTATCTCAATTCTATCCCCACCCAGCTACCTTATCCAACAAACTGGCTCAAAAACAGGAGCCCCGGTTTCCCTTCCTGCCCTCTTAACTGGGACTAGGAAAAGACATACGCACACATAAATGTTTATTTGTCTTCTCCTCTGTAGGTTCCTTATGTCATCAGCTAATTTCTCCTGTGGAGAATTTCTAAACATATTCATAATCAGGCATCTTTTATCAGAGTTACATTTGCTCTAAAGCTGTGATCAAAGCAATCTGACTTACCAAGGAAATTAAGAAGGCTCCAGTGGGAATTGCCACCTAGAACAAAACCTCAAGCTCAGGTGCTTTTTTCTAATGAGTTTTAAACTGAGCCACATCACCCTTGAGACATTTAGCAACTATATTAGACTTCTGTTTCTTCTCTCCCCAATTTCTCCTACCTACAGGCTCTTCAGCTGGGCTTTAGAATTCTTTCTATCAGCTAACACCTTCCCCTCCTACCACAGAGCTCTTTCAATATTCCAGAGTTGTCCTTAGGTTGGTCTCTCCTCACAATATCCAGACACTCACACACACATACACTCTGCTATCATCACTTATGGGGTTCTCTCTCGTATTTTTTTTTTTACAAGATGCCTCCCCTTCCCACCACTCCATTAGAACCACTCTGGCTAAAGCCATATCAGTTCTCTGTCCTTATCTTATTTGACCTCTCAATGGCCTTTGGCCCAAGAAACCACCTTCCTTCTTGAAACAGTCCCTCCTCTGGCCTTCTCATACCCATGCTGACCTTGTCCTCTTCTCTCTGAGGACTGTTTAATTTCCTTGTCCATGTCCCTCCCCATCTTCAAAGTACTGGGAAAGCAGGAGGTTCTCAGGGAATAGTGCAGTTTCACTCCATCCTCACCTGCACTAGGTATTGTTTTTATTTTAAAATCTTTGCTAATCTGATGACAAAAATAATGTTTCATACTTCAAAATTTCTTTTCTTTTTTAAAAAAGATTTTGTTTATTTATTTTTAGAGAAAGGAGAAGGAAGGGAAAAAGAGAAGGAGAGAAACATCAATGTGTGGCTGCCTCTCATGCACCCCCAACTGGGGACCTGGCCTGCAACCCAGGAATGTTCCCTGTTTGGAAATCGAACTGTTGACTATTTGGTTTGCAGGCCAGTGCTCAATCCACTGAGCAACACCAGCCAGGACCCATTTCTTTTCTATTGGAGGATTCCATAGGACCTTATAGGCCATGGAAAAGAGTTTGATTTTTATTCTAAACTCCAAGAGAGGAGTCATATAATCAGATTTTCAAATGAAGAAGTCCCTCTGGTTGTGTGGACTGGAGGGAGACAAGAGTGGAGGCAAGGAGACCACACAGAGGTTACTGCAGCTGTCCCAGTAGGATATGATGAACACTTGGGCTGGGGCAGCAGAGCAGGGGTTTCAGAACAGACAAATTCTACATTTGCTGGTGTCTTGGATGCTGGAATGAGGGGAAGGAAGAATCCAGGATGACTTGCACTTATTGTCTGAATAACTGGAAGAATGATATCAACTACCACTCGTATAGTACCAACTGTATGACAGGCACTGTTCTAAAGATTATATGAATTTCCACTCATTCAATCTCTTCAGCATTTGTGAAGTAGGCACTGTTATAATCCCCATTTACAGTCACTGAGATCAAGCATGGAAGTGCTAGAGCAAGATTCCACCTTAGGCAGTCTGGTTCCAGAGTTTACGCTCCTAAAAGATACTCAGGGCCTCAACTCAGGGGAGCAGAGAAGACTGAGAATGGCCGGGGGCAGAGGGTGTGATGTCTCAGGACAGGAATCTGTGGGATGGAGCAAAAACATCTGCCTTCTTCATCCCCCAGAGCATTTTTTCATGTTTATCAGTTTTCTTTTCTAATCAATAGTAAAACAGCCTATTCATAAATTTTTATTATTTTCTTCATTCTTAAAGTTATTCCAGAAAATAAGGTATCCTGGTCTCAGGACTCTTCTAGATAAGTAGTTATTTCTAAAGTCTAACCTCAATCCCTCTTGCTGCTGTTAACTTTTTTTTTTGTCTTCCTTCGGTGGGTCTCTGTGGGATTGGCAAGAAAGCATGTAAATGTTCTCAGTCTTTTCACCAGAGACCCTCTCCTGCCTCCTCTGCACAGCCTGAAGAAACAAAACTTGCATGCACAGCCCTCCCCACAGGGAAGTTGTGCTGGTGAGGTGCACTCATCTCAGACTAAAAATTTCTTCTTCAGATATGTAATGGTCTAATCAATATGAAGAGTGGCTAAAATGCTTGTAGAATAGAATCTTATTCAGCATATACTGATTGCTTCCAAAATGCATTTTCTCAAGATGTGTCATCAAGTGTGAGTCATTACTGAGCAGCCAGGACCAGCACCTCCATTCACAAATTTTGGGAACATTCTTTGGTTATTTTTTTCAACATATGATTTAAGGACTAAAGCTCCTCTCATTTCAAAATTTGTTCTTGCCTGTCCCACAGGGGAGTCCTTGAAGGCAGAGGAGTTTTAAACATATGAAAGATGAGAGGAGGCGGCTCTAGAATTGAGGTATAAGCCTGGCTCATCCAGGGGAGACTGCAGACATTGGGGTTGGGGGCAAGTGAGAGAAGAGGCAATGAACAAGCTACCACTGATATCTCATGATACTCCGTATTAGAGTTCAGCTCTGGAGGTTGGTGAAACAGCAAGAGGATAGGGCACCATAGGGAGCTGGGCAGCCTAGGAGGTTTACTGTGCCCTGGGGTCCACGTCCCAAGCCATGGTGTCCCTCCCTATCTGTCAATCACTAGCTGTGTGAGTCAGAGCAAGTCACTGTTTTGCTTGTCCTAAATCTAGGAAGAGCCCAGTGCTTTCCAGACTTAATTTTCATTCCCATCTACAGCAGGTCCTTTTGGGAGTACTTTGAGGAAGTGATTCAAACAGTACACATAAAAATCATTGGGGTAGCAAAACCAAAAATTAGAAACAACTTAAAAATCTACAAATGACTAAACAAGCTGTACTTTGATATTTTGTGAAATATAATGTGTAATTCAGGACAACAATTTAAAAGGACCATGGAGATTTGTATGTACCAACAAAGAAAGACATCCAAGACATGTTGCTGGATCAAAAAAGAAAGTTGCAGAATGGTCCATACAAGGTGACACTGGGAGGAATGAAGAAAACAGAAAATAGTACATGCATGTATGCAAACGTTTAGGGGAAAAAGTCCAGAAGGATGCAGTAAACTGATAACAATGGTTACTTCCAGGATGTACCCCCTCTCCAGAGAGTGGGAAGTGATTAGGACAGGCAGGGAGGGCCAAAGAGGACTTCAGCATTATCTATAATGTCTTAGAAATTTTAAAGGGGTGACAATATTCATGCATTCCTTGGGTAAATAAATATTAAGTAAGAACATGTGATTAACTAGATTCCCAAATTGAAAAAAGTTAATTTTTACCCCCAGTTCACATTACACACACAAAAAAGAACTCAACCTCAGATGGATCTCAGATCTAAATGTCAAAAATCTAATAAGAAGGGTTTTAGAAGAAAGCATAGGAGAATATCTTCAAGAGGTTGAAATCAGCACACACACACACAAACCTTTTAACTGGACACAAAAGGCATTCACTATAAAGAAAAAAACCAATAAGTTAGATCACATTAAATTCAGGGACCTTCAAAGGAAGGGTTCTTGCTCACAATATAATGCTGATGGCTGGCTGGTAAAGGTGGAGGAGAGAGTTGGAGGTAGAAAATCATTCTTTTGTAGCCATTATAGCAAAGATTGGTTCAGGCAAGAATCACCCATGGATGCTAAATCTGGGGAAATTTTGATGAGAAGCAAATTATTTGCATGTTCTTAAAGTATATTCCCACAGGTTGTTTATTAGTTTCAAAGAATAATATCATAACTATACAGTGAAGAAACTGGATGCCACCTTGACCAGATAATCAAATTAACATCATTAATGGTGAGAAGAGGGAAATTGTGAGACCAGAGGACACATTATTCATATACTATTCCAGCCAGTGATGCAACATTTCCTCTAATTATAAGAAAATAGACAAACAAAATGAGGAACATTCTATTTAAAAGGGTAGAGGGGGAGGTACTGTATTCCTGAAAACACAATGTCACAGAAGACAAAGAAATGCTATGGTAATAGTCCTGATTAAAGGAGACTAAAGTGACATGGCAACTAAAAAGAAAACCTGATCCAGGACAGGATTCTGGATTGGAAGAGGGAAAATGCTATAGAGAGCATCATTAGATTGACTGGAAAAAAAAAAGGGCCTACAGAAAGTAGATAAAAATATTGTATAAATGTTAAATTAAGTGAAGTTGATAACTGTAGTGTGGTCATATAAGGGACTCTTTCTAAGAAATATAGACTTTTACTGTAAACTGGGAGTGAAGAGTCATCATGTGTGCAACTTACTCTTAAATGGTTCAGAAAAATGGTGTGTGTGCATGTGTGTGTGTCTAGAGAGAGGAGGAACTATGGGAAGAGAGTATAAATTATAAAACAAATGAGGTAAAACACTACCAAAAGATGAGTGTGGGTAAGGACTGTAATACAATTCTTTGTACTAACATTATTCTTGTAACTTTTCTGTAAATTTAAAAAAAAAAAAAAAGCCACTTTAAAAATAGAGTTGAAAAAGCAAGCCACAAGATGGAAGAAGATATTTGTAATATAAGTGTCCAGATGTAATATAGATGTCAAAATATTTTTAAAATTCCATAAACCAATAAGAAAAAGATAAATTATCTACTAGAAAAATGGGCGAAGACCTAAACAAAGCACTTCACTGAAGAGAATATTCAAATGGCCAATTAATTTAAGGTGCTCAATTTCATTAGTCATTGGAAAATTGAAAATTAAAACCATAATGCAATATTTCCACATACCCACCAGCATGGCCAAAATAACTTTTTTTTTTAAAGACAGACAATAGAGTAACTGAAATTCCTGTCATTGCTGGTGGGAATATAAATTAGCACAACCCCTTTAGAAAAAAAGCTTGGCAATGTATAAGTTATCTATTGCTATGTAGCAAATTATCTTAAAACTTAGTGACTCAAAACAACAACCTCTTTATTATTCCACAGTTTCTGTTGGTCAAAAATACAGCCCAACCAGAGTACGAATCTCTGGCTCCAGGTTTCTCATGAGACTACAGTCAAGCTGTCAGCCAGAGCTGTGGTCTCATCTGAAGGCTTGACTTGGAAAGGGTCTGCTTCTGTGTTTGCTCACATGATTTGGCACAATTTGGTTTTTCTTAAGCTGATAACAAGGCAGGAGGCTTCCCTCAGTTCCTTGTTATGTATGTTTCTTCATGGGGTAGCTTGCAAGATGGCAATTGGCTTTCTTCAGAGCATGTGATCAATAGAGCAAGAGATAGAACACAAGACAGAAGCTGTAGTCTTTTCATAACCTAATCTCAGAAGTGACATTCTATTACTTCTGCCATTTTCTACTGTTAGGGGTGAGTCAGTGAGTCCAGCCCCCACTTAAAAGAAGGGGATTACATGGTGTATTGTATTAGGCTGCTCGGGCTGCCATAACAAAATAAAGCTGTTTATTTTTCACAATTCTGGGGACTGGGAGTCCCAGATCAAGGTGCCAGCAGAGTTGGTGTTTGGTGAGGGCTCTCCCCATGGGTTACAGATGACTACCTTCTTGCTGTGTTCTCACATGACTTCTTTGTACATGCATGGCAGGAGAAGGAAGAGAGGAAGAGAGGGAGAGAGAGGGAGAGAAAGAACATTCAGGCTAGTTCTCCATTGACCTCATTTAACCTTAATTACATCATAAAGACCCTATTTACAAATACAGCTATACCAGGAGTCAGGGCTTCAACATGGATTTTGGCAGTACATAACCTTTCAGTTCATAACAAGTGTGAAAACCAAGGGCAGGGATAATTGGGGCTGTTTTACGAGCTGCTGCCAGAGCCAGTATCTCCAAAAGCTGAACACAAGCACACACCCTGACCAAGCAATTCTACTCCAACAGAAATGGGTGCATATGTGCACCAAGAATAGTCATAACAGCACTATTCTTAATAGTACAATCGGAAACAATCCAAATATCCATCAACAGAAAAATGAATAGCATATAGTCATATAAAGGAATATTATGCATCAATGCGAATGAACAAAGTACAGCCACATACAATAAAGATAAATCTCTAAAATAATGTTGAGGGAAGAAAATTTACCCAGATTTATCTACTGCAGAGGGAAATTTTGCCAGAAACAGATGAGTATACATTTATGATTTCATTTGTACAAAGTTCAAAAATAAGAGTAAAATTAATGTATGGGGTTAGAAGTCAGAAAGGTATTTAACCTTGGTGGAGGGAGGAAGGAGGCAAAACAAAGGCAAAAAGCACTCTGAGGGCCAGTAATGTTCTTTTTCTAGACATGAATGCTGATTTTGCAGGTGTTGTCACCTTGCAAGAACTCATCAAGTTGAATTCATGAATTTGCATGTTTATATATTTACTTTTAAATTAAAAGTTTACATTTAAAAAAGGATATCTGCAGGCTTATTAAGTTCATATTCTAGAATCATTCATGGTCCCTCTCAAAATTCAAAATCCATAACTAAGAAGCATAGTAAGTGGGGGGTGAACTGACTTTTGAACAGGTTGCCAAATAAGTTCCATTGGTTCTGGGGCTATGCTTGGGAAAACACTGATAACCATTTGCATCTTAATAATAGCACAACCCATCTCCATAGAGTGAAAGCAGGGAAGAGCAGAAATATTTTATTACAGTTAGCTCTTCAAAATGTCCCCTTGCCCTACTTACCCCCAAGGGTATGTAATGCGGTGCCTGAACTCCCTTTACGAGACTCCTTTCTTTAGATCTTTAAAGAAATTCTATGAATCAAATTTCTACTAGAATATCCACTCCATGGGTAAGGAAGTTTGCCTGCCATGTGTCTCCCCACCCAGCAGACTTCCTAGCTCATAATTGATAAGGAACTTATTTGACTCATTGAATGAATAAATGAATGAGTGAAAGACTAAACAAACCCTCAAGATGAGAAAGAGATAGAGAGAGAGGCTTTCCATTGAGCATGCATGTGTAGCCAGATCCCATGCATAAAGGGCATGACAGAAGGATCTAGTCAGGGTGTCCATCTTTTCAGGAGTCTTTCTCTGTTTCCTCCCTGGTTTTATAATGAAACTCAAATGTTTCTGCCTCCACTGAGTATTTGTGATCTTACTGCCTCCCCCAGGTACCATGGCTTTATTCTCAATTCCCAAGACTTCAGGTTTCCTTCTCCTGATCATGAGCTTCTCAGGCAGTGATGAGTTTCATCAAGGAGCTGCTTCTCAGCTGTCTTCTGTTTTGATCTTCATCAGGCACAGGACTCACAACAAGGAAGTCTTCACAGAACCTCCAGGCTGTTGCTGATAACCCCTCAATGTGTCCAGCTTTTCTGTGAATAGAAATCTATCACAGCAATTATAACATTTATTGAAAGCATCTAGTGGGTGGGGGAGCAATATGGGAAAAATGGGACAACTGTAATTAAAAACAAAATAAAAATTCTATTAAAAAAAGCATATATATATATATATATATATATATATATATATATATATATATATAGTCTCTTAATTGAGACTGTATTTCCCAGTGTTCAGCACAATCTTTGGCACATAGTAGGTGCTTAATATGTTTTTTAAAAACTGACTGCATAGAAGGAACCAAAGTTGAGACCCCAGCCCTTGCCAGGAGAATCATACTCCCTAGTCTGCACAGGCCTGTCCTTGCCTTGCTCCCACCAACTTGCTCTCGTAGCTAGACCTCTCTTCACCTTCTCAAGTCTTTTTCTTGATTCCACTGAGGTTCACCACCATTCCCTCCTTTTCTCCTCCATTCCTTTTTCTCCAGCTACATGCACCTGGGTGAAGGTGGAGAGGGGAGTTTCTTTTGTTTTCATTGTTTTTGAAGTACAATTGTCCCAAGTTTTACCCCATTGCTCTCCCCTGCCCCGCTCCCAAAGCCAGTCCTTGCCCTGTTGTTAATGTCCAACGGTCATTTATACTTGTTTCTTGATTAAACCCTTCCTCTTCTTTCCCCTGCTATTCCCCTCCCCCTCCCCCTCTGGTTGCTGTCAGTTTGTTTATTTCCATGTCACTGGTTTATTTTGCTCGTTTGTTTGTTTTTGTTCACTATGTACCGCTTATAGGTGAGATCATACAGGCTTATTTCACTTAGCATAATACTCTCCAGTTCCATCCATGCTATCACAAAGGGTAAGAATTCCTTCTTTCATTCTGCTGCATAGTATTCCATTGTGAAATGTGCCATAGTTCTTTGATCCACTCATCTACCGATGGGCACTTAGGCTGTTTCCAGCATTTCGCTATTGTAAATAACACTGCTATGAACATAGGAGTGCATAGGTCCTTTTGAATTGGTGTTTCGGGATCCTTAGGGTATAATTTCAGCAGTGGGATCGCTGGATCAAAAGACATCTCCATTTTTAGTTTTTTGAAGAAATTCCATACTGTTTTCCATAGTGGCTGCACCAGTCAGCATTCCCACCAACAGTGCACTAGGGTTCCCTTTTCTCCACATCCTCACCAACACTTGTTCGTTGATTTGTTAATGATGGCCGTTCTGACCAGTGTGAGTTGGTATCTCATTGTGGTTTTAATTTGTATCTCTCTGATGGCTAGTGATGTTGAGCATCCTTTCATATGCCCATGCACCCTCTGTATGTCCTCCTTGGAGAATTGTCTGTTCAGATCCTTTGCCATTTTTTAATTGGATTGTTTGTCTTCCTGGAGTTGAGTCACATGTGTTCTTTATATATTTTGGAGATCAAACCCTTGTCTGAGGTATCATGGCAAGTATGTTTTTCCCATATGGTTTGTTCCCTTTTTATTTTGCTGTTTTCTTTAGCAATGCAGAAGCTTTTTAATTTGACTTAGTCCCATTTGTTTATTCTTTCCTTTATATCCCTTGCTCTATTGCTTCATGGGATATCTGAAATTTTCCTGCTTATGTTTTCCTTTGGGATTTTGATGGTATCATGACTTATATATAAGTCTTTTATCCATCTTGAGTTTATTCTGGTGTATGGTGTAAGTTAGTGATCTAGTTTCCTTTTTCTTGCATGTACCTGTCCAGACCTCCGAATAACATTTATTGAAGTGGATATTTCTACTCCATTTTGTGCTCCTGTTCCCTTTGTCAAATATTGAATGACCATAGAGACTTGGGTTTATTTTGGGGCTTTCTATTCTGTTCCATTGATCTATGTGTCTGTTTTTATGCCAGGTGGTTCTTATGCATGAGATAATTTTAATCTTTACTTCACCCATAACATTATCCAATAAACCCCAGCTTTTCCAGTCCTCAAAGCCCATAACTATCCTATCCCTAAAGAGATGCTACCTGCCTTGCACACCTCCTCTCCCAAGTCTGCGGAGGGAATTCTTTCAATTTGTAAACTCTCATTCCTGCCAGCAAATTAAAGCCATCAATTCTCTTTAGAACCACAGGTAGTTAAAAACTTTGCAGAGGGAGGAACAGGCAGGAAGTGTTCCCAGGAACAACAGAAAATTTCGGGGAGTGATGGATATGGTATAGATGAGGGAAAACTTTCTCCTACTCTCCTAGGTTCTGTGGCTGAGCCTAAGAGTTAAATTGACATAAGAAAGAATAACAGTTTATTTAATATTGTTATTAAATTATTTATTTAATATTTTTTCCAGTACATGGAGTCTTCCAAATGAAAATGAAGACTCAAAGAAGCCATTAGGCCCCAAGGCTCATATGTCTTCTTAAACAAAGAACAATAAGTTATGGGTATGTAGCAAAACAAAAAAATTAAGCAAGGGGCAGTAAATTATGGAATGGTGACTAAGAAATATATGAGCAATACTAATGGAAGGTAAGGGTTATTTTATTAACTTTGTACAAATTCCTTTTGCCATTGACTACAAGACTCCAGTGATAAGAATGTCCTTCTCTTTCTTGTACAGGGAGACACTTTTCTCATGGAAAATGTTATGACTCATTTTTAGAAAGAAAAGGAAGGTCAGAGAGCCCTTCCTGCACGTGCTTTTTTCAAGGGCCTTCAGCTCAAAATAATTAATATGACAAAGGAGCATATTTGGGGGTGCAATGTTCTGAAACCCTTTAATACTCAGTATCTTAATTGTGGTAATGGTTCACAACTGTACACACAGGTCAAAACTGACCCAAGTGAACACATTAAATACATGCAGTTTACTTATGTAAGTTATACCTCAGTAAAACTGAAGAAGAAAGAGAGGAGAAATAAATGAATTCAGGAAATTTGCAGAATATAAAATAAATACAAAAATAAGTTATATTTATATACACAACAGACTATCCAAAGGTCAAGTTAAGAAAACAATCTTATTTACAATTGTGTCAAACAGAAAAAAAAATTAGGAATACATTTTTAAAAAGGAGATGAAAGAGCTGTACACAGAAAACTATAAGACATTGATGAGATAAATAGAAAAGTATATAAATAGAAAAATATTTCATATTTATTGATTAGAAGAATGAATATTGTTAAAATATCTGTACTGTTCCAAACAATCTCTAGGTTCAATGAAATCCTGATAAAAATTAATGGTTTTTTCCCCCACAAAAATAGAAAAGAATAATTCAAAAATTATATATAATTGCAAAAGACCCTGAATACCCAAAGCAATTTTGAGGAATAAAAAGCTAGAGGAATCACATTTTCTGGTTGTAAACAACAATATATTACAAAGCTATAGGTATCAAAACAGTATGGCATTGGCATAAAAATACAGTAGTCCCTCTCTATATCACGATTCGCTTATGGCGACCTCTCTGTATTGCAGGGTTTTAGAAATTATTATATTTAATCATTTATTGTGGATTTTTTGCTATATTGCAGGATTTTGCGGTACTGTGTACATATGTTGTTAAAGTTATGTAGGTTTAAGAGTGTAGAATATGTTTAAAAACATAAGTAGTGTTTATAAAAGTGTGGAAAAGGTTAATAAGGGTCTGGGAACAGTTTATAAGTGTGTAGGAAGGGTTTATAAAGCCTTAAAATATATATATATATATATACTAAAATAAATGTAACATTCTTACTTCATGGATTTTCACCTATCACGGAGGGTCTAGAATGTAATACCCACGATAAGTGAGGGAATGCTGTACATGTAGAACAATGGAACAGATAAAGACCCCAAAATAAATCCACACATATATGGTCAATTTATCTATGATAAACAAGGTAATAATATATTATACAATGGAGAAAAATTATTTCTTCAATAAAAAGTGTTGGGCAAACTAGACAGGACAAGAATGGAACTGGACCACTATCTTACACCATACACAAAAATCAATTCAAAATGAATTAAAGACTTAAATTTAAGATGTGAAACCATAAAATTCCAAGAAGAAAACATTGGGGTTAAGCTCCTTGACATCTTGGCAATGAAATTTTTGTTTTAACACTAAAAGCAAAGGCAAGAGAAACAAAAATCAAGCGGGACTACATCTCACTAAAAAGTTCTGCATACTCACAACTATTAACAACTGAATCTAAAAAATAAAAACAAAATCCAATTAAGCAAACCAGAAGAAGAACAGAATTGTAGGTATGGGGATCATTTGGAGAGTTATCAGCTGGGAGGGGGAAGGGGGAGAAATGGGGAAATGGTGCAGGGATTAAGAAGCATAATCAGTTGGTACAAAATAGACAGGGGGAAGTTAAGAATAATATAGACTTCTGGCCAAGACGGAGGCCTAGACTGGCATGCTCTGTCTCTCTTCACAACTAAGAAGGACTTTAACTACCACAAAACTAGAAATAATCAGAAGTTTCAGAAAATAAAGCTACATGGAAGTCCAACTTATGAAGTTATAAACAAGTGGTGCTCATCCAGACCGGTAGGAGGGGTGAAGCCAGGGCAGAGAGGTCAAGCTGTGCTGGTGGCGGCAGCTGCAGCAACAGGCAGCAGGACTGCAGTAAGCACAGACACCCATATTTAAGTGGAGGTGAGAAGCGCCTGGGAGCACCCCTAGCTGCAAACCAAACCTGTCAGTTCGTAATTCCAATGCTGGGAAGGCAGACCCTCATTGCCTTGGACTGTGAGGCCCAGAGGGCGTGGGGACAGAGAGGAGGCTCCCGATCTCTCAACGGAGAATGAACAGCAGGAATCCATCTTGGACCCCCGCTCTCACACAAAGTGCCACAGTGTGGTGAGAAGGGTTGCCTGGTAGTGACGAGTGCACAGGGCTCTGCCCCCACTAGCATAGGAGGTGTGACAGCCCCACCCAAAAAGGAAAGGTAAATTAAAACTGTCAGGATGGCAGGGATCATGATAGAGATCCCAATCATGCAGATGACCAAAGAGCAAATACATGATTTATCGAACCAGCAGATAATCTTTCCAAGGCTCAGTTCGGACCTATAGTTATAAGACAGCTTACATAACTAACAGTGGATCTTCATCAAGATGGGGAAGGAATGAAGGCTAGTCCTGCTGAAATAAACAAAAACACATATGAAACAAGTGGTGAGGGAAGGAAAACCAAGGATCAAATCAACAAATCGGAACATAGGGAAGGAACAGTCAACCAGTGCAGAAAGAGGAAATGAAAAGTAAGGAAAATGAGGTGAGGCTCAGAACCTCTGGGACAGCTATAAGTGAGCCAACATCTGAATTATAGGGTTGCCAGAAGGTGAAGAAACAGAACTAGAAATTGACAAATTATGTGAAGAAATAATGAAGCAGAACTTCCCTAACTTGGGGAAGAAAATAGACTTACAGGGCAAGGAAGCACAGAGTTCCAAATAAACTGGACCCAGGGAGAACCACAACAAGACACATTATAATCAAAATGTCAAAAATTAAGGATAAAGAGAGAATCTTAAAAGCAGCAAGAGAGAAGAGAATTATGTACAAAGGAGTCCCAATTAGACCATCAGCTGATTTCTCAAAGAACTCTGCAGGCAAGAAGGAACTGGCAAGAAATATTCAAAGTAACGAAAAGCAAAACCCTACAACCACGATTACTCCATCCAGAGAAGCTGTCATTCAGAATAGAAGGGCAGAGAAAGTGCTTCCAGGAGACAAAGTAAAACTGAAGGAATTCATTAGCTCCGAACCACTGTTATATGAGATGTTAAAGAGACTTGTTTAGGAGAAGGAGGATCAAAACTATGAACATTAAAATGAAAACTGTATCACAACAATCAACAACAGAAGCTAGGGAATTGACACAAAGGCAAACTAAGTAGACAACGAGAGTGGAAAAAGAATCATAGGTATGTGGAACATATTGGGGGAAGGCCAGTGGGGAGTGGGAAGGGGGAAAGAGAGGGAGATGGTGCAGGAATCAAGAAGCATAATAAGAGGGAGTGGAGTAGATGGGAAGATGTCGAGAAGAACTATATATACAACCAATGGGCATAGACTAAGGGGGTGGGCAACTGGAGGGAGTGGTGTCACTAGGTAGAGGGGAGAAGAGGAAAAAGAAATTAGGACAACTGTAACTGCATAATTAAATTTTTTTAAAAAAGAATAATATAGGAAAGGGTGAAGCCAAAGAACTTATACGCATGGCCCATGGACATGAACTAAGGGGGGTGGAATTGCTCTAGGAAATGAGGGTACTGGGCAGAGGGGAGCAAAGGGGAAAAAGTGGAACTATTGTAACAACATAATTAATAAAATATACTTTAAAAAAATAGGACTTCTGGCCAAGATGGAGGCGTAGACAGACATGCTGCATCTCCCTACACAGCTAAGAAGGAATACAACTACCTCAAAACTAGAAACAACCAGAAGTTCTAGAAAATCAAACTGCATGGAAGTCCAACAAAAAAAAGATATCAAAAAGAACTATTCATCCAGACAGGTAGGAGGGGCGAAGCCGGGGCAGCGAGGACATGGTGTGGTGATGGCAGCAGTAGTGGCAACAGCAGGCTGGCAGAAAGCAGTTTCAAAAGGTCAGAAGGGACACCTGGGGAGCGTTCCCAGCTCCTCACCAGACTGTGCAGCTCACTGTCCCAGAGCTGAGGAAAATCAAACCTCATTGCTTCTGACTGCAAACCAGTGGGGATTGAGGCTGAGGCAGAAACTGCTGGTCTCTCAGAAGAGTCCACTTCTTAAACTGTCCCCACAGTTCTAGAATATCTGCAGACCCATCCACTCTAGGAAAGGCAGCCAGAGCAACAGCCAGAGAGGTGCCAGTCCCATAAGGAAGTGAGAGAAGTGCCTGAAAAAGGGGTGAATGCTGGGCAAGTGGCATTGTTCCCTCTCAGATCCCTCCCCCAGATACAGCACCACAACATGGTGAAACAGGTCCCCCTGTACTGATGAATCCTTGAGGCTCTGCCCCTTACAACATCACAGGTGCGACAGCTCTACCTAAGACACAGAGGCAAATAAACACAGGAGCCTGTCGAGATGAGGAGACAGAGAAGTATGGCCCAAAAGGGGGAATAGATCAAGGTTCTAGTGGGAGAACTAAGCAACGAGGAGATAGCCAACCTAACAGAAGCAGAATTCAAAACACTGGTGATAAAGATGCTCACAGGCTTGACTGATATGCTTGAGTACAGCAAACACATAAGGGAAGAAGTGAAGGCTATGCTAAATAAAATGAAGGAGAATCCACACAAAACCAATGGTGAAGGGAAGGAAATCAGGCTTCAAATCAATGATTTGGAACATAAGGAAGAAAAAAACAGTCAACCAGTACAGAATGAGGAAACAAGAATTGAAAAAAATGAGGAGAGGCTTGAGAACCTCTGGGACAACTTAAACATGCCAACATCCGAATCATGGGGGTGCCGGAAGGAGAAGAGTAAGAGTAAGAAATTGAAAGCTTATGTGAAAACATAATTGAAGAAAACTTCCCAAATTTGGTGAAGGAAATAGACATACAAGTCCAGGAAGCATGGAGAGTCCCGGGCGAGCTGGACCCAGAGGGGACCACACCAAGACACATCATGATTAAAATGACAAAGGTAAAAGATAAAGAGAGAATCCTAAAAGCAACAAGAAGCAGAGAGTTGGCTTCAAAGGGATGCCTATAAGACTCTCAGCTGATTTCTCAAAAGACACTTTGCAGGCAAGAAGGGATTGGCAAGCAGTATTCAATGTGATGAAAAGCAAGGACCTACAACCAAGATTACTCTATCCAGCAGGGTAGATGAAATGCTTCCCAGACAAATTAAAGCTATAGGAGTTCATCATCACCAAGCCATTTTTATATAAAATGTCAAAGGGACTTACTTAAGAAAAAGAAGATCAAAACTATGAGTGCTAAAATGACAACAAACACAACTGTCAACAACTGAATCTAAAAAATAAAAACAAAATCCAACTAGGCAAACCAGAATAGGAACAGAATCATAGGTATGGGGATCATTTGGAGGGTTATCAGCTGGGAGGGGGAAGAGGGAGAAACGGGGAAATGGTGCAGGGATTAAGAGGCATAATCAGTTGGTACAAAATAGACAGGGGGAAGTTAAGAATAATATAGGAAAGCGTGAAGCCAAAGATGTTATAGGCACAACCCATGGACATGAACAAAGAGGGGGTGGGAGTTACTAGACAGAGTGGAGCAAAGGGGTAAAAAATTGGAACTACTGTAACAACATAATAAAATATACTTTATAGAAACATTAAAGTGAATGAAAATTAAAATTAGAAAAATAAAAAGTTCTGCACAGAAGAAAACAGAGTAAAATAAAAGTACAACCTAAGAAATGGCAAAAATATTTTCAAGTCATATACCTGATAAGAGTTAATATCCCAAATATATGAAGAACTCATACAACTCAATAAAAACAAAAATCTGATTTAAAAATTGGAAAAGAAATTGAATAGACATTTTTTCCAAAGAACACATGCAAATAGCCAACAAATACATTAAAAATGTGCTCAACATTACTAATCATTGAGGAAATGCAATTTAAAAAAAAGCAATATCACCTGATTCCTGTCAGAATGGCTATCATCAAAAAGACAAGTAATAACAAGTGCTGTTGAGGATACAGAGAAACGGGAACTCTTCTGCACTGTTGGCAGGAATGTAAATAGTGCAACCACTATGAAGAAAGTATGGAAGTGTCTCAAGAAGTTAAAAATGAACATACCATATGATCCAGCAATCTCACTTCTGGCTGTTTATCTGAAAGAAATGAAGAAAGGATATCAAAGAGACAACTGCATTCCATGTTCACTACAGCATTATCCACAATAGCCAAGATATGGACACAACTTAAGTGCCTATCATCTGATGAGTGGATAAAGAAGATGTGAGATATATATACACAATGAAATATCATTCAGCCATGAGAGAAAAGGAAACTCTATCATTTGTGACAACATGCATAGATCTTGAGGACATATGTTAAGCAAAATAGCCAGAAAGAGAAAGAAAAATACTACATAGTATCATTTATATGTGGAATATAAAAAATAAAAATAAAAGTGAAACTCATATTCTTCCCACACACATACCCAGGCCTAGCAGAAGTAGCCAATGGAAGTAGCCGTAGATCACTTTGTAGCTCCAAACAGCTTGCCAATGGCAAGGTACAGACAGAATATGACACTGTTCTGCACCAGAGTCCCTAACAGAGGCACAGAACAAAGACACTCACTGGCCAGATTCAGACATCAGAGAAAAATCCAATGAGGTTCACAAGCAGCATATTCAAAAGAAGATCTTGGCAGTCACCCTGCTGAGGCAAATTTTGCATCACGTGGTCAGCACCTGCAGAGTAGCTCATGTGCCATGATCAGGGTTGAGCCTCAGTCAGCCAGCCTGAGGGTCAATCCCATTAATAAATGGGCCAATAGCAACCAAGACTCAGTTATAACAGGAGGGCCCACATAACCCACACAAGGGATATTCCTGGAGAACCCAGCTCAGGTGGTCAAGGAGAGTGTACCACTGGATCCAGAGGACACTTATTACATAAGGTCCCCTACCAAGACTGGGAAGTGTAGCAGATCTACCAAATACATAGAAAAAAACACAAAGAAGGAGACAAATACAAAATGGGGAGTCAAAAAATGCCCCAAATTAAAAGATAGAAAGAACCTCAAGAAAATAAATAAATAAATAAATAAATAAATAAGATAAATGAAATGGAGGCAACCAACTTATCAGATAAAGCCTTAAGAAAAATGGTTATAAAAATGTTCAGGGAACTTACGAGAACTACAACAGCATGTAAAATGGAATTGAAACCACAGAAAACAACCATTCATAAATGAAGAACACAATATCTGAAGTGGAGAATACACAGTAGGTTATAAGGAATAAACAGTAGGTTAGATGAAGCAGAGGACTGAATCAGCAATCTGGAAGACAAAGTAGAATAAAACACCCAATCAGAGTAGCAAAAAGAAAAAATAATTGTGAGAAAATGAGGATAATTTAAGGGATCTTTGGGAGAACATGAAGCATAGAGGTACATCTGCATCATAGAGGTACCAGAAAGAGAAGAGAGAGCAAGGGATTAAAAACTTAATTGAAGAAATAGTGAGTGAAAATTACCCTAATATGGTGAATGAAGAAGACACACAAGTCCAGGTAGCACAGAGAGTCCCAAACAAGATGAACCCAAACAGGCCCACACTAAGATACATTAAAATTTCAAAGGCAAAGATTAAAGACAAGTAGAGAATTTTAAAAGCAGCAAGAGAAAAACGTTAGTTAAATACAAAGGTGCTCCCATAAGAGTGTCAGCTTATTTCTCAACAGAAAATTTGCAGGCCAGAAGGAACTGGCAAGAAATATCCAAAGTGATGAAAATCAAGGACCTACAACTAAGATTACTCTACCCAACCAAGCTATCATTTAGAATTGAAGAACAAAAAAGAGCTTCACAGACAAGAAAAAGTTAAGTGAGTTTGTTACCAGCAAAGCAGTATCAAGAGAAGTATTAAAGGACCTGCTTGAAGAACAAGAACAAGAACAAGAACAAGAAGGAGGAGGAGGAGGAGGAGAGGATGAAGAGCAACACCAACAAACAACAACAAGAGGGAGAAGGAGGAAGAGGAGGAGGATCATAGTTAAAAGAATAAAATAGCAGCAAATACGTACCTATCATAATCACTCTAAATGTAAATGGCTTATATTGCCCCAACAAAACAACAAAAAAGGGCAGCAGAATAAATAATTTTTAAAAACCCATATAGATATTATCTTAAGATCCACCTCAGAGTGAAAGATATACACAGAATAAAAGTAAAGGGATGGGAAAAGATATTTTATGCACATGAAAATAAAAAAATAAAAAACCAGGGGTACCAATACTTATATTTGACAAAATCGACTTTAAATAAAGGCTATATAAGAGACAAAGAAGAAAATTACATAATGATAAAAGAAGGAATCCAACAAGAGAATATTACTCTGGTAAACATTTACATACCCAACATAGGAGCATCTAAGAATATAAAGCAAATCTTTATGGACATAAAGGAAGAGTAATACAGTGGTAGTAGATTTTAACATGCCATTGACATCAATGGATAGATCTTCCAGAGAGAAAATCTACAAGGAAACAGCAGCCTTAAATGACACACTAAATCAGCTGAATTTAAATATCAAGAATTTTTTCTGACCATAATAATACGAAACTAGAAATCAGTCACAAGAAAAAAACTGAAAAACACACAAAGACATGAAAGCTAAACCTGTTACTAAACAATGAATGGGTTAATAATGAGATCAAGGAATAAATATAAAGATATCTTGAAACAAATGAAAATGAGAATACAATGACCCCAAATCTATGGGACATAGTGAAAGCAGTTCTAAGAGGGAAATTCATAACATTACAAGCCTATCTCAAAAAAACAAGAAAAACTCAAATAAAAAAATCTAACTTTACAATACAAGGAACTTGAAAAACAATAAACAAAGGATAAAGTGAATAGAATAAAATAAGTTGCAAAGCAGAATGCAACAAAGTAGAGACTAAACAAATTACAAAAACCAGCGAAACCAAGTACTGGTCTTTGAAAAGGTAAACAAAAGTGACAAACTTTTAACTAGACTCATCAAGAAAGAAAAAGAACCCAAATAAATAAAATCAGAAATAAAAGAGAAGAAGTAACAGCTGACACCAAATACAAAGGATTGTAAAAAAATATTACAAACAACTATTTGCCAACATATTAGAGAGTCTGGATGAAATAAATAAATTTCTAGAGACATACAACCTTTCAAAACTGAATCAGGAAAAATCAGAAAATCTGAATACAGTATTCCCTCACTTATCGTGGGTATTACCTTCTAGACTGCCCTGTGATCGGTGAAAATCCATGAAGTAGGATTTTAAATTTATTTTAGTATTTATATATATTTTAAGGCTTTATTAATCCTTCCCACACACTTATAAACTATTCCCAGTCCCTTATTAACCTTTTCCACTCCCTTATTAACCTTTTCCACACTTTTATAAACACTGGTTATGTTCTTAAACATATTCTACACTCTTAAACCTACATAACTTTATAACAACATACGTAACTTTAACAACATATGTATACATTACTGCAAAATCCCACGATATAGCAAAAAATCCACAATAAATAATTAAATATAATAATTTTTTAAAATCCCATGATACAGTGAGGCCATGATAAGTAAACTGCAATATAGAGAGGGACTACTGTAAACAGGTTACAACTGGTAAAATTGAAGAAGTAATAAAACAAGCTTCCAACAAACAAAAGTTCTGGACAGGATGGCTTCACAGGTAAATTTTACCAAACATTTGAAGAAGAACTAACATCAAAATTTCAAGAGGAGAGAAGACTTCCTAGCTCATTTTATGAGGCTAAAATTATCTTAATTACAAATGAGTTAAAGACACTACAAAGGAAGAAAATTATAAGCCAATATCCCTAATGGACATAGATGCAAAATTCCTCAAGAAAATATTAGCAAACTGGATCCAGCAATATATTAAGTTCCATGATCAAGTGGTATTTATCCTGGGGGGGGGGAAGTTTGGTGCAATATCCACAAATCAACAAACGTGATACACCACATAAACAAAATAAAGATAAAAGCCACATGGTCATATGATAGATGCAGAAAAAGCATTTGATAAAATCCAGCAAAAAAAAAAAAAAAAAACCAACTATCAGCAAAGTGGGAATAGAGGTAACATATTTCAACATAATAAAGGTCATACATGGCAAACTCACAGCAAACATACTCATTGGGCAAAAACTACAAGTGTTTCCCTTAATATCAGGAATAAGACAGGGATATTCGCATTTACCAGTCTTAGTCAATGTAGTACTGGAAATCCTAGTCACAGCAATCAAACAAGAAGAAAAAACAAAAGGCATCCAGATTAGAAAGGAAGATGTAAAACTGCCATTATTTGCCAATGAAATGATATTGTAGATAGAGAACCCTAAATATTGCACCAAAAAACTACTAGAACTGATAAATAAATTCAGGAAAGTAGCAGGAAACAAATTAAATATCCAGAAGTCAGTTACATTTTTACACACAAGTAATGAACAATGAGAAAGGGAGACCAAGAAAATAATACCATTCACAATTGCTCCATAAAAATAAAATAAAATATCTAGGAATAAATTTAACCAAGGATGTAAAATTATAAGACAATAAAGAAAGAAACTGAAGAAAACACAAATAAATGGAAGCATATATTGTGTTCATGGACTGTAAGAGTTAACATCATTAAAATGTACATGCTACCTAAAGCCATCTATAGATTCAATACAATTCCTATCAAGATACCAATGGCATATTTCACAGAACTAGAATAAATATTCCAAAAAATTCTATGAAACCACTAAAGACCTCAAATAGTCACAGCAATCTTAAGAAAGAAGAACAAAGTTGGAGGAATCATGCTACCTGATATCAAAGTATACTACAAGGTCATTGTAGTGGCATAAAAACAGACATATAAATCAGTAAACCAGAACAGAGAGCCCAGAAATAAAACCATAACTTTAGGAGATACAAGATGGCAGAGGAGTTAGTGGTAGCTGCACTGACCTCCTCCTGGGACCACTCTGTAGTTACAACTAAATTGTGGAGAAGTAATCCATAATAACTAACTGAACAATAGCTGAAGAGACATCTTATAACCACAGTTGAACAGAAGAAGCAACTTCATCTCAGTGAGATTGGTACAGAGTGTGGAGGAGACACAAGAGGGATGACTGGGCCCCCAGGGTGGCAGCTGAAGTGCTAGAGAGAAATTTCAGTGGCCAAGGGGTTCTCCCTGAGAAGTGTGGGGTCTAAACCCCAAGCTGGGATCCCCAGCCTACAGCATCAGACCCAGAGGGGAGCCCAGATAGCATTCAGCAGCAAAAACCTGCAGGGTATCTGCCTGCCAGGGAGAGATGGCTAGAGTCACAGACAGCTTCTTAAAAGGTCAATGCATAAAATTTAATTCACACCCACTTACCCTGGGCTCCAGCTAAAGGGGGAAGAGTGGACTAGACACACTTGGAAGTTTGGGGGAAGGTGACTGTGTGGAGAGAACTGAGGAAGCAGCCAATGGGATCCTCATGCTGAGTCATTCCCCATACTGCAGAAGCCATATTGCTTGGGCAGACCACTTGCCTCCAAGTGGCATCAGCTTGAAGGGAAGCAATAGCCCCACCCACAGGAATTACTCTGCCACACACTGTGGTTCTCAAGCCTGACTGCTGATTACAGACTGACTAGATTAAAAACTGAAAGAGGCAGCTGCAGACTGTGGATCATGGGTAGTCTCAAACAGGCTGCCTGCCTACAGCCAGACTCAGACATGATCTGACATCACCATGGACAGATCCAGAAAAAGAAGAAAGTGGTAAACACTAAATAGTACTGAGACGAATTCCACCTCAATCTTCATGATCTGTGTTATTTTCTCTCCTGCATATCTTATAACATTCATTACTTGTCCAAGTTTGTGCATATTAAATCACTAGTTTTTATATTACAGTTTATTTCAAACCTTATATTTCACTCTTCTCTTCTCTAACCCCATTTTACCTTCCTATTTTCTCTTCTTATTTTTGTTTTAAATTCTTTCTTTCTTGCTCTGACCAGTTTCCATTCCACACTCTTTAATATTTCTCCCCTCTCCAGCTGCTCAAAACCATTTTTCTTGTAATCAGTTATCTCACATTCCTATTTCCATTATGAAAATACCTTTATACTATTTCCATCTTGATCAATCTTTGTTTATTGGCTGTGGATATGGTGGCTGTTGCTGCATTTCTTCAATTCTATTCCAGATTTTCACTATTTTTGTATTCAAATCTCAAATTTTACCATTCTCTTCTCCTACTCCACAGTGACTTCTTCCTGTCCTTTCTCTTTTTTTGTTTTAAATTTTGCTTCTTCCTTGTGTTAACCTGGTTTTCATTCCTCACTCTTAGCATTCCTTCTCTATCATCTCAAAATCACTTCCTTTTCCTCTAGACATTTCTTAAGCCCCTTTTTTCTTTCTTTTTACCTTCTCATTCCCAGCCTATCTATATTAATCTTTGCTCGTTGGTTGTCGATAGTGTTGTGGTAAATTTTTTTCTCCAATTTGGTTCCTGTTTCTTCTTTCTTTTTTCTTTTTCTTTATTTTTTTGTTCTCTATCTCACAATATATATATATATATATATATTTAATTTCTATTTAACCTAATACTATATGCTTACCTTCTCTTACTTCATTCTGCCTTCTTCCCTCCATTTTTCATTTATAATGTAAATTTTGCTTTCTTTCTGTCATTCCCTACTCTTATTTTTGCTCCTCCTACTACACTTTCAAAAATTATTTTTCTTTCAGTTACTCATTACATATTAATTTTTCTTTTCTTATAATAGTCTTAATCTATTTATACCTGTTTAATACTGGTTATTTGCTGTTGAAACTGTGATTGTGGGTGGGGATTATTTTGGGGTGTGTGTGTTTCTTTGTTTTGGCAGCACCTGTAAACAGCATATAAGATGTGGTGGGTCGAGTGACTTTCAGTCAGCTGTCCAGAGGGAAGGACCCACCAAAGAATGACCCAACAAAAACAAAACAAAACCCAGTTACAACCAGAGAACCCACATAAATGGCATAAAGGGCATCCCAAGAGCATCCAGCTTAGGAGATCAAGGAGACTGCATCACTGAGTCCCACAGATCTCTTAACACAGAAGGTCACACCACGAAGACAGGGAGTCAAAGCAGATCAATCTAAGAAGCAGAAACAAACAATAACAGTCGCCTAAAATGGGGAGACAAAGAAACAACCCTCAATCAAAAGGAAAGGAAGAATCCCCAGAAAGAGTGCAAAATGAAAAAGAGGTAAGTGAACTATCAGAGATTGAGTCAAAATAATGGTCATAAGGGAAGCTCAATGAACTCAGTAAAACTAAAAAAAACTCCAGGGAAGCTACAAGAACTTACTGAAAACTACAACAGCATTAAAAGGTAATGGAAAAATATCAACAAGGGCTAGGAGAAAATGAAGAATACAATTACTGAAATGAAGAACACAGTAGAGGAAATTAAAGGCAAACTTGATGAAGCAGAGGATCGTATCAGGGAGCTGGAGGACAAGGCAGAAAAAAAATTACCAGACTGAGCAACAAAACAAAAAAATACCCAAAAAGAACAAAGAGATTTTAAGGGAGCTGCAGAACAACATGAACTGCAATAATATCAATATCATAGGAATGCCAAAGGAAGAAGGATAGGAGCAAAGATAGAAAGCCTTTTTGAAAAAGTAATGAAAGAAAAATTCCCTAACTTGATAAGAGAAAAGTCACGCAAGTCTAGGAAGAACAAAAGACCCAATTAAGATGAACCCTAAGAGACCCCGACAAGACACATCACAATTAAAATGACAAAATGAAAAGACAAAGAGAGAATTTTAAAGGCAGCAAGAGAGAAAAAGCAAACAATATAAAATGGAGCTCCAATAAGGCTATCAGCTGATTATTAAACAGAAACATTACCAGCCAGAAGGGAATGGCAAGAAATATTCCAAGTAATGAAAAGCAAAGGACTGAAATCAAGACTACTCTACCCAGCAAAGCTCTCATTTAAAATGAAAGGTAAAATAAGGAGTCTCTTAGATAAAATAAGGCTAAAATAATACATCTCCACCAAACCAGCATTGCAAGAAATGCTGAAGGGACTGCAGTAAGAGGATGAAGAAACAGAGCAGGACAGAGAGGAACATAGGTACAAAGGGGAAAATGGCAATGAACAAGCACCTATCAGTAATAACCTTAAATGTAAATGGATTAAATGCTCCAATCAAAGGACACAGAGTAGTTGTATGGATAAGAAAACATGACCTACAGATGGGCTGTCTACAAGGGACCCACCTCAGAACAAAAGATCTACATAGACTGAAAGTGGAAGGAGGAAAAAATTATTACAAGAAAAATGACATTAAAAAAGCCAAAGTACTAATACTTATATCAGACAAAATAGATTTTAAAACAAAGGCCATAAAGAGACAGAGAAGGACAATTCATAATATTTAAGGGATCAACCACTCAGAAGATATAACCCTTGTAAACATATATGTACCCAAAATAGGAGCACCCAAATATACAAGAAAAATCTTAGAGGACTCAAGAAAGACATTCACATTAACTCACTTATAATAGGGGATTTTAACACCCCATTGTCAACAATGGATAGACATCAAAGCAAAGAAACAACAAGAATAGTGTGGCATTGAACAACACTCTAGATCAAATGGACTTCATTGATATATACAAACCCTTTCATCCCAGAGAGGTAAAATATACATTTATTTCAAATGCATATGGAATATTTTCAAAGAGACCACATGGTAGGACACAAAACAAGCCTTAATAAATTCAAGAAAATGGAAATTATATCAAGCATCTTCTTAGATCTAGCTTAAACTAGAAATCAACATCAAGGAAAACACTCAAAAACATTCACATTAATTCAATTTCTGAGTATTAACTTCGTATTTAGCTATTTTGCCTAATGAATGGGTTAAGAATGAGATGAAGTAAGATCAAAAAGTGCCTGATAACAAACAACAACAACAAAAATGAACACAACACACTCCAAAATCTTTGGAACAAAGCGGAGGCAGTACTGAGAAGGAAGATCATAGCAATACAGATCTACCTAAGAAAGATAGAAAATTTTCAAACAAACAACCTAATCCTACATCTACAAGAGCTACAGTAACAACAACAAACAAAGCCCAAGCAAGTACAAGGAAGGAAATAATCAAGATCAGAGCAGAACTAAATGACATAGAGACTAAAAGAACAATTCAAAGGATCAATAAATCCAGGAGTTGGTTCTTTGAAAATATTAACAAAACCAACAAGCATTTAACCAGACTCATCAAGAAAAAATGATAGAGGACCCAAATAAGTAATATAAGAAACAGAAGAGGAGAAGTTACAACCAATACCATAGAAATAAAAAGGATTGTAAGAAATTACTATGAACAACTGTATGCCAAAGAATTTGACAACCTGGGGGAAATGGAAAAATTTCTGGAAACATATACTCTCCCAAACTGCATCAAGAAGCAGAAAGCCTGAATAGATTGATAACAACTAGTGAAATTGAAGCAGTAATCAAAACACTCCAAGCACACAAAAGCCCTGGACTGGACAGCTTCACAGGCAAATTTTAAAAAATATTTAAGGAAGAGCTAACTCCTATCCTTCTCAAACTATTCCAAAAACTTTAAGAAAAGGGCTTGAAGTAAGATGGCGGAGGAGTGAGGAGAGGCTGCGGTTTCAGGCTCCCAAGACCCGTCTGCAGTTTGGGCTAATTGCAGACAGAACATCTCAGTGAGCAGCTGGACACTGGCAGGAGTTGAGCCAAGGCACTGCTAGATTGGAGAAAATCCACCTGGGAACAACCTGTTTAGTGAGGATAGTGGAGGAAAAGGGGATGAAACGGGATTCCTGACTGGGGTGGCTGCCCGAGCTGCGGCGGGAAGCACACAAAGGCTTTTTGGCAACCACAGGCTGCCCCGGAGAGGAGTCGGGAGGAGAGCGGATCTCTGCCCGCTGGCAGAGACGGGACTCGGCCAAGTGGCATTGGTGCCAAAGGACAGGAGACAGCATGCTGCTGGGCAAGTGAGAACATAATTCTCCTTTATATTTTTCTCTAGTGGATGGTGGAGAGGGGAGGAAAGTTTGGGGGTGGTAGGCCATTCTTGAGGAGCGCAGGCGCAGAGGCGCGCTCATCCACCCACAACCCTACCCTTGGGTCGCGGGGGCACGCATAGGGAAGTGTTCTCACTCACTGGCTCAGGTGGGCAGGGCCGTGAGTCCAGGTGTCCCTCGGACACTCCCCAACAGACATAAGATCAGTGCCCCAACGGGCACAGGGAGGGCCCACTGAACATGCAGAGGACCATGCGCAGACACCCCTAGACAGCTCCTGTGGGCGCCAGACCCCAGACCGGAACGCAGACCACTAGCACAAGCTCTGTTCATGCCCGCCCAGACGGGTGAGGGAAAGCGGGCGGCTGCAGCACGGGAACAGCGGGCGGCAGCGACTCACAGATGCTCACTTCCACTGTGCACAAGTGTCCAGGGGCCCCGCCCTAAGAGGTGAGAGACCAACTCCTGGAGCTCGGCTCAGCGGGACTAAGGGCACCGGCGCGCGCAAAAACACCTCTGCCCGGCAACAATAGGCGCCAATCGCGGGGAAGCTCTCGGGCCACCCGCGCGTGCAGGGATGCATGCAGGGACACCTCAGCACGAACGCGAAAACACCCCAGCCCTGCAACAATAGGTGCCAATCGCAGGGCAAGCTCTGGGGCCGCCCTGCCCGTGCAGGGGCTCAAGCGCAAGGACACCTCAACTGGCTCCAGCGGGCAGCAAGGGAGCGCGCCGTGCCAGCAACGGCGGGTGCGCACCATTGCGGCAACCGCGGGCGCACACCAGTGCTTCAAGAAACAAGAACCTCTGAACCGCCACACTAGACCAGCTGCGGACGCAGAAAAAGAAGGCGACAGACCAAGGCTAAACTGAGTAAAAACATCCCTTTTTTTTTTAAATTTTTTTCTCTCTTCTTTCTTTCTTTATTCTTTATTCTTTCTTTTCTTTCTTTCTTTCTCTATTGTTTTCTTTCTTCTCTTTCCTTGGGTTTTTTGGGGGGTTGGGGGATATTTTTTTCAATTTTTTTCTCTCTTTCTTCTTTGTTTCTTTCTTCTATATTCTTTATTTTCTTCCTTTCTTTCTTTCTTCTTTTCTTTCTTCTCTTTTTTTGGGTTATTTTTGGGGGGTGTTTCTTTTTTCTCCCCTTCCAAAAAGAATAACAAACTTTATCTCTAACGTGTTGCATATAAGCTCTCCTTCTCATCCTTTCTCTTTAATCGTTGTTTGTTCGTTTGTCTAGTTTAGCCCCCCTATAACTCTAAATAATAAAATATAATTACTATATAAACCCAATACAATACAATCCCACTTTCTTACTATATTATGCATCTTTCCATTCTTTTCTTCTATTTTTATTAACATACAATGTAAATATTCCCTACTGGCTTGCACAGTCTCAACTATTATTAATCTATCACCCCCTCTATCAAAAATTATATTTTTCCTCCCCCAAAACAACTCTTGTCTATTCTTCTTATAGTATAAAAGCTCTAATTTCTTTACATTTATATTAATACGGGCTCGTTGGCTGACGATAACGGGATAGAGAGTGGGGGATACTTTTTGAGGATGTGGATCTCCTGCCTGGGCTGTGTGTTTATGTTTTTAACAGCATATCCACAAAAGAACTCAAGACAAAGCGGATAGAGTGACTCTCAACCAACTAGCCAGAAGGAAGATCCTACCAAAGAACATCTGAAATATAACCAAACAGCATAAACAAACGACATAAAGGATAACTCAAGAACATCAGGCTCAGGATATCAAAGAGACTGCACCACTGAAACCTCCAGATCTCTGATAAAGAATCTCACACCACAAAGAAGGGAAGTCAAAGCAGACTACCCCCACAAAAAAACAAACAAATAAATAAATAAATAAATAAAAACAAAAAGAATCCAACATGGTAAGATGCAAAAATAACTCCTCAATGAAGAGAAAAGAGGAATCGTCAGAAAGAGAGATAGATGAAATAGACATAGCCCAAATGTCAGACATGGAATTCAAAACAATGGTGGTAAATAAGCTCAGTATACTCGACATCCTTAAAATCAACTATGACAACCTCCAAGGAAGTTACCAACAGCTCCAAGAAAATTACAGGGAACTTGCAGAGAACTACAACAGCATAAAAAAAGACATAGAAACTGTTAACAAGAACCAGGAAGAACTTAAGAATGCAATCTCTGAACTGAAAAACACAGTAGAATCAGTCAAAAGCAGACTAAACGAAGAAGAGGATCGGATTAGTGAGTTAGAAGACAATGTAGAGAAAAACTCCCAGATAATAGAGCAAAATGAAAAAAGATTGAAAAAATATGAACAAGATGTAAGGGAATTACAGGATAGCATGATAAG
Organism: Furipterus horrens; assembly: GCF_987537825.1. Lineage (NCBI taxonomy): Eukaryota > Metazoa > Chordata > Mammalia > Chiroptera > Furipteridae > Furipterus > Furipterus horrens. The sequence goes on along the minus strand of NW_028327172.1, from coordinate 90,657,668 downwards.
AAATAATATCAGGATCATAGGAATTAGAGAGGGAGAAGAAAAGGACCATGAAATTGAAAAACTGATAGGAGAAATAGTGACAGAAAAATTTCCGAACCTGATGAGAGAAAAAGTTATACAAGTTCAGGAAGCACAGAGAGTTCCAATGAAGAGGAACCCCCCAAAACCCACTCCAAGGTACATCATAGTTAAAATGGCAACATTCCAAGACAAAGAGAATCCTAAAAGCAGGAAGAGAAAAACAGCAAATAACATACAAGGGAGCTCCGATAAGGCTATCAACTGATTTCTCAACAGAAACATTACAAGTCAGAAGGGAATGGTCAAAAATATTTCAAGCAATGAAAAACAAAGGCCTACAACCAAAAATACTCTACCCAGCAAGGCTCTCATTCAAAATAGAAGGTGAAATAAGGAGTTTCTCAGACAAAGGAAGACTGAAAGAATACATCTCCACCAAACCAGCATTGCAAGAGGTGCTAAAGGGAGTGTTCTAAGAAAAAAGAAGAAAAGAACAAGAGAAGAGAGGAACAGAGGTACAAAGGGCAATGAATAAATACACATCAATAATAACCTTAAATGTAAATGGATTAAATGCTCCCATTAAAAGACATAGGGTAACGGAATGGATAAGAAAACAGGACCCACATATTTGCTGTCTACAAGAAACACACCTGAAAACAAAAGATTTACATAGACTGAAAGTAAAGGGATATAAAAAATATTCCAAGCAAATGGACAGGAAAAAAAAGCCGGGGTAGCAGTCCTCATATCAGACAAAATGGATTTCAAAGCAAGGGCAATAAAAAGAGACAAAGAAGGACATTTCATAATACTTAAAGGAACAATCCATCAAGAAGATATGACTTTGATAAACATATATGCACCCAACATAGGAGCACCCAAATGCCTAAAGCAAATACTAGAAGACCACTAAAAGGATATCAACAACAACACACTCATAGTAGGGGACTTCAACACTCCATTATCAACAATAGACAGATCATCAAAGCAAAGAAACACCAAGGATATACAGGCATTGAACAACACACTAAACCACATGGATCTAACTGATATATATAGAACTTTTCACCCCAAAGAAGCAAAATATACATTCTTTTCAAAGGCACATGGGACATTTTCAAAGATAGACCACATGATAGGTCACAAAACAAGCCTCAACAAATTCAAAAAATTGAAATCATATCAAGTATCTTTTCAGGTCACAATGCTTTGAAACTAGAAATCAACCTCAGAGAAAAAATGAGAGACACCCAAACTCATGGAGATTATATAACAAGCTATTAAATAACAAATGGGTTAACAATGACATCAAAGAAGAAATCAAGAAATTTCTAGAAACTAATGATAATGAGCACAAAACAGCCCAAAACCTGTGGGACACAGCAAAAGCAGTCCTGAGAGGGAAGTTCATAGCAATACAGGCATATCTGAAAAGGATAAAAGAATATCAAATAAAAAACCTAACCATAAAGCTACAAGAACTAGAACAACAACAACAAACAAAGCCTAGGGCAAGAAGAAGGAACAAAATCATCAAGATCAGAGTAGAACTAAATGACATAGAGACTAAACAAACAATCCAAAAGATCAACAAAACTAGGAGCTGGTTCTTCGAAAAAATAAACAAAATCGACAAGCCTCTAGCCAGTCTAATCAAGAAAAAAAGAGAGAAGAGCCAAATAAACAAAATCAGAAATGAAAGAGGAGAAATCACGACTGATACCTCAGAAATACAAATGATAGTTAGAAATTACTACAGACAACTTTATGACAAGAAATTTGACAATCTAGAAGAAATGAACAAATTTCTAGAAACATACAACCTTCCAAAACTGAATCAAGAAGAAGTAGAAAGTCTCAACAGACCAATAACAAAGAAGGAAATTGAAACAGTAATCAAAAATCTCCCTGCACACAAAAGCCCCGGACCGGATGGCTTCACAGGCGAATTCTAGAAACATTCAGGGAAGAACTAACTCCTATACTCCTCAAACTGTTCCAAAAAATCCAAGAAGAGGGGAAGATCCCAAACTCTTTTTATGAAGCCAGTATTATCCTAATCCCCAAACCAGGTCAAGACACAACAAAGAAAGAAAACTACAGGCCAATATCACTGATGAACATAGATGCTCAAATCCTCAATAAAATATTGGCAAACAAGATCCAGCAATAAGTCAAAAAGATCATACATCATGATCAAGTGGGCTTCATTCCAGGGATGCAAGGATGGTTTAATATTCGCAAATCAATGAATATAATACATCACCTAAACAGAATGAAAGACAAAAATCACATGATCATATCTATAGATGCAGAAAAAGCATTTGATAAAGTACAACATCCATTTATGATGAAAACACTCAGCAAAATGGGAATAGAGGGAGCATACCTTAACATAATTAAGGCTATATATGAGAAGCTTGAAGCCAACATCATACCCAATGGACAAAAACTGAAAGCATTCCCCCTGAACTCAGGAACTAGACAAGGTTGTCCACTCTGTCCACTCCTTTTCAACATAGTGTTGGAAGTCCTAGCCACAGCAATCAGACAAGAAAAACAAATAAAAGGCATCCAAATTGTGAAAGAGGAAGTAAAACTTTCATTATAGGCAGATGACATGATAGTATACCTAGAAAATCCTATAAACTCCACTAAAAGACTACTCGATATAATAAGTGAATTTGGCAAAATCGCAGGGTACAAAATAAATATACAGAAATCTAAGACATTTCTGTACACCAAGAATAAAATATCAGAGACAGAGACAAAAAAGAAAATACCATTTACTATAGCAACAAGAAAAATAAAGTACCTAGGAGTAAACTTAACCAAAGAGATAAAAGACCTGTACTCTGAAAATTACATAACATTGAAGAAAGAAATTAAGGAAGATACAAATAAATGGAAGCAAATACCATGTTCTTGGATGGGAAGAATCAACATCATCAAAATAGCCATACTACCCAAAGCAATTTACAGATTCAATGCAATCCCTATTAAAATACCAATTACATATTTCACAGACCTAGAACAAATACTCCATAAATTCATATGGAACCAAAAAAGACCCCGAATAGCAAAAGCAATCTTGAGACAGAAGAACACAGTAGGAGGAATCACAACACCAGATATCAAACAATCCTACAAAGCCACTGTAATCAGAACAATTTGGTACTGGCATAAGAACAGACATATAGATCAGTGGAACAGAATAGAGTGTCCAGAAATAAACCCAGGCCTCTATGGCCAGCTAATATTTGATAAAGGAGGAAGGAACATAAAATGGACTGATAAGAGCCTCTTTAACAAATGGTGCTGGGTGAACTGGATAGGGACCTGCAAAAAAATGAAACTAGACCACCAACTTACACCACACACGAGAATAAACTCAAGATGGGTGAAAGACTTAAATGTAAGCCGTGACACCATAAAGTTTCTAGAGGAAAACATAGGCAAGAAAATATCAGATATCTCATGTAACAATTTCTTCACGGATACATCTCCTAAAGCAAGAGAAATAAAGAAAAAAATAAATAAATGGGATTATATCAAATAAAGAGTTTCTGCTCAGCAAAAGAAAACAGCAGCAAGATGAAAAGGAAACCAACCATATGGGAAAACATATTTGCCAATGACATCACAGACAGGGGACTGATTTCCAAAATATATAAAGAGCTTATACGACTCAACATCAAGAAAACAAACAACCCAATTAAAAAATGGGCAAAGGACCTGAACAAACACTTCTCTGAAGAGGACATACAGAAGGTCCATAGACACATGAAAAAATGCTCAACATCATTAGCCATCAGGGAGATGCAAATAAAAACCACAATGAGATACCATTTTACACCAGTCAGAATGGCCATCATCAACAAATCAACAAGCAACAAGTGCTGGCGAGGATGTGGAGAAACGGGAACCCTACTGCACTGTTGGAGGGAATGCAGACTGGTGCAGCCACTATGGAGAACAGTATGGAATTACCTCAAAAGATGAAAAATGGAACTGCCTTTTGAACCAGCGACTCCACTACTAGGATTATACCCAAAGAATCTTGAAACACCAATTCAAGAGAACTTATGCACCCCTATGTTCATAGCAGCACTGTTTACAATAGTTAAGTGCTGGAAACAACCTAAGTGCCCATCTGTAGGTGAGTGGATCAAAAAACTGTGGTACATTTACACAATGGAATAATATGCAGCAGAGAGAAAGAAGGAACTCCTGCCATTTGCAACAACATGAATGGAACTAGAGAGAATTATGCTTAGTGAAATAAGCCAGGCCAAGAAAGAAAAATACCATATGATATCACCTAATATAGGAAACTAAAGAACAACACAAACAAAGGAACTAAATGGAACAAAGAACAGAATAGCAGTCAATAGGGGGGAGAGGAGAGGGAGAGAAGGGTTATAAGTAAGGGAAGGGTTTAGTCAAGGAACCCGTATAAATGACTCATGGACATGGACAACGGGGAGGGATGTGATTGCGGGAGAGGGGGTGAGTTGGGTTTATTGTTTTGATAATATTATAATATTATAATGGTAGAATATTCTAGCGTCCGCATCGTTTAGAGCTGCGACTCAGAACATGGCGCGTTCCTAGAAGCCGCTTTCGGCATCAGTGGGCGGCGGCGCGTGGACTTGCAAGCGTGGGGCGCGGGACCAACCGACGCCACTTCGTGTTGGACAGTGGAAGCTGGAGAGCCGGGCTATTCGGACTGAGCCAATTGGTTTCCATGGATCTCAATAGTGCCAGCACTGTTGTTCTTCAAGTCTTAACTCAGGCCACCAGTCAGGATACTGCTGTGTTAAAGCCAGCTGAGGAGCAGTTGAAACAGTGGGAAACACAGCCAGGTTTTTATTCAGTGTTGCTGGTAAGTTGCTTAAAAATAGTTATTATTTTTAATAAAATGAGACACTATTCTATTGTTTTAAAAACCTACTTGTGTTGGTGGTTTACTTAGTGAAACTGATCCAAATGTTTGGCTGCCATTGCACTGCCATTTACTAATTCGAGGCATGGCACTTGGAGGACATTTAAGAGATGTTTATTGTTGGGTGAGTATAGCCAAGCAGGGTATTGGTAGTATCTGCTTAGAAGGTTACACTGCCAGTTTTCTATTTTAGCCTGTAAATGCTGCCCTCAAGACTGTAAAGGAGGAAAGAGGAAGGACATCTCTAAAATCAGAGAAGGAAAACTCTGACCCCAAAAAACCTCCGCTGCCTTGCGGCATACCTCTTCAGGGGAAAGGCTAAGGGAGTAAACCCTGACAGAAAATCCGGAGCCGGAGTCCCTAAGGCGGTTTGACATTGTAGTCAACACCGGCAACTCCTGCGGCGCACCTGAAGCCAAGCTGTATTGACTTTGTCTTTCCCTTGGACCCTTCAGCTGCGAAGAGAGGGGGGGTCTGCTGCATGGGCAACAGCAGACCCTCCATATCACCCTGCCCAGGCTCTGTAGCTTCAGTTTCACTTGAGAGGACACTCCAGCGTCATCGCAAGATGTCGACTCAACATGGGAGGAGACAGATACCGGTTATAAGCTCATTCGATTGGCGAAGGAAACGAGCGCCAGGGGTCTCCTCTGACGGTGGGAGAGGTCATCGCACCTCACTGGACAGCTACCGTCTCGCCATGGCTCGCCTGCCCCACTGGGTGCGTGGGGATCAGAGAGGCGCCTCTCGAAAAGTGGGCCACAAAACACCCGCACCAGTTAATTCCAAGCAAACAACAAGAAAGAAGCCTCCGGCTCTTCGCCTCGCTAGCTGGAACATCAGGACCATGTGCCCCGGACTTACTGCAGACCTTCCGTGGATCAAGGGTGCCAGGAAAACCGCTGTCATCGATAGGGAACTGGCACGACTAAACATCGACATTGCGGCTCTACAGGAGACCCGGTTGGCCGACAACGGAACTATCAGAGAAACCAACTACACCTTCTACTGGCAAGGGAAGTCTCCGGACCAACCAAGACAGCACGGTGTTGGGTTCGCTGTGAAGAACACGCTTGTTAACTCCATAGAGCCACCCACAGGAGGCACAGAGAGATTACTTACCCTCCGATTGTCAACAACTTTCGGCCCAGTCAGCATTCTTAGCGCGTATGCCCCAACCCTCTGCGCCACCACCGAAGAGAAAGAACAGTTCTACCATGCACTGGACGAAGCGTTATCCAAGATTCCCAGAAGTAACGCTCTCTATCTCCTTGGAGACTTCAACGCAAGAGTAGGAGCCGACCACATGGCCTGGCCCACCTGCCTTGGAAACTTTGGGAGAGGAAAGATCAATGAGAATGGTCAGCGACTGCTTGAGCACCACGGCCTGTGCGTGACAAACACATTCTTCAAGTGCAAAGAGATCCACCAGGTGTCATGGAGGCACCCCCGCTCCCGCCATTGGCACCAGCTTGACCTCGTCATCACCAGAAGAACGGATATTGGCAGCACCCTCCTCACCCGCAGCTACCACAGTGCAGACTGCGACACGGACCATGCCCTCGTGGTAAGTAAGGTGCGCATAATGCCGAAGAGGTTGCACCACTCCAAGATGAAGGGTCGCCCACGCATCAACACCAGTTGTGCCAGCAACCCAGTTAAGACCCAGCAATTCATCAACAAGATGGAAGATGCACTCGGCGAGGGAGTGGCGGCAGATGACATTATCGAATCCAATTGGCCACGTCTCCGCGACGCCATATACAACTCCGCCATTATTGCTTACGGGAAGAAAGAGCGGAAGAACGCTGACTGGTACGAGGCTCACTGGGAAGAAATGGAACCCGTGATCGAGGCTAAGAGGAAGGCCCTACTGGCTTACAAGGTCACGCCCACTCCCAGTACACTTCAAGCTCTACGGGCTGCCAGGAACAAAGTCCAGAAGACCGCCCGCCACTGTGCCAACACCTATTGGCTAAACCTGTGCAGAAGCATTCAGGAAGCCGCCGATATAGGCAACGCACGAGGAATGTATGAGGGTATCAAGAAGGCAACAGGCCCAATCCCCTCCAAGATCGCCCCCCTTAAGTCCAAGACAGGTGAGGTCATCACTGACCAGGAACAGCAAATGCGGCGGTGGACCGAGCACTACCTCGAGCTGTACGCAACGAAGAACACCGTAACAGACACTGCTCTTAACACCATCCCAGACCTACCAGTCATGGAGGAGCTAGACACCCCACCTACTGCGGCAGAGCTTGGCAAAGCCATCGACCGCCTCACTTGCGGGAAAGCACCAGGAAGCGACGGAATCCCTCCAGAAATCCTAAAGAGCGGGAAACCAGTCCTGCTACAGCCGCTCCACCATCTACTCTGTCTCTGCTGGAAGGAGGGTTACATCCCCCAGGATATGAGAGACGCCAACATTATCACCATGTACAAGAACAAAGGAGACCGCAGCGACTGCAACAACTACTGGGGCATCTCTCTCCTCAGCGTCGTCGGCAAAGTATTCGCCCGGGTCGCTCTTGCCCGCCTGCAGACCCTTGCTTCCCGCGTCTACCCAGAGTCCCAGTGTGGCTTCAGAGCTGGCCGATCAACAGTGGACATGATCTTCTCCCTACGCCAGCTGCAGGAGAAGTGTCACAAGCAGCATAAACCACTCTACCTCGCCTTTATTGACCTCACGAAGGCGTTTGATCTGGTCAGTCGAAGCGGACTCTTCAGCTTGCTACGGAAGATTGGCTGTCCACCACATCTGCTTGCTGTGGTCATGTCCTTTCACGACAACATGCACAGCACGGTGTCCTACAACGGCGCAACCTCTGAGGCCTTCCCAGTCAGCAGCGGAGTAAAGCAGGGCTGCGTCCTCGCGCCTACGCTGTTCGGAATCTTCTTCTCCATGCTTCTCCAATATGCCTTTAAGGACTGCAGCGAGGGTGTCTTCATTCACACCAGATCCGATGGCAAGCTCTACAACCTGGCCCGTCTACGAGCCAAGACCAAAGTCAAAGAGGTGCTCATCCGTGAGATGCTCTTCGCCGACGACACAGCTTTGACATCACACTGCGAAGAGGGACTCCAGCAGCTAGTCACTTGCCTTTCCCACGCATGCAAGGAGTTCGGACTAGCCATCAGCCTGACGAAGACGAATGTTATGGCTCAAGGCACGGGGACTCCCCCATGCATCACCATCGACGGATACACCCTGGAGGTTGTCAACGACTTCACTTACCTCGGGTCCACCATCTCGAGCTCTCTGTCAGTCGACTTGGAGGTCAACCGGAGAATCGCCAGGGCAGCCACAGTTATGGCCAGACTGAACCGGCGAGCGTGGAACAATCCCAGCCTCACTGAGAAAACCAGACTGCGCATCTACCAAGCCTGCGTACTCAGCACTCTCCTCTATGGCAGCGAGACGTGGACCACCTACGCAAGGCACGAAAGGAAACTCAACAGCTTCCACATGAGGTGCCTGCGACGCGTCCTGCATGTCGCCTGGCAGGATAAGGTCCCCAACACCGAGGTGCTGAAGCGAGCCAATATGAGCAGTTTGCATGCAGTTCTTAGCGAGAGACGCCTCAGGTGGCTCGGCCATGTCAAAAGAATGGATGCAGGCCGTATCCCCAAAGACCTCCTCTACGGCGAGCTAGCAGAAGGCAAGAGGATGACAGGGCGCCCAAAACTGCAGTTCAAAGACATCTGCAAAAAGGACATGACACAATGCTCCATCAATCTCAACACATGGGAAGTTCAAGCAGACGACCGCCTAGCCTGGAGGCTCGCGGTCAGGCAAGGTACGTCACGCGCGGAGGCTGCGCGCAGCGAGGAGGCGGTCCAGAAAAGATCGAGGCGGAAGCAGCGTCAGCAGCAGCAACAACAGCCATCTGCCTTCACCTGTACCAAGTGCGGCAGGGATTGTCACTCCCGAATCGGACTGCACAGCCATTCTCGGCGGTGCAGATAGACTCTCAAGAAGCTACGCCATCGTCTCTCGAGACGGACGGCTGCCGACGAATAAACGTAATACACCATATAAACAAAATGAAAGACAAAAATCACAGGATCATATCAATAGATGTAGAAAAAAGCATTTGATAAAGTACAGAACCCATTTATGATCAAACATTAAGCAAAGTGGGAGTAAAGAAAACATACCTCAACATACTAAAGGTCATATACAAGAAACCTACAGCCAACATCATACTCAACAGACAAAACTAAAAGCTTTCCCTGTAAGTTCAGGAATAAGACAGGGTGTCCACTTTCACCACTTTTATTCAACATAGTATTGGGTATTCTAGCCACAATGATTAGAGAAGAAAAAGAAATAAAAGGCATACAAATTTGAAGGAAGGAAATAAAAGTCATTTTTTGCAGATGACATGATAGTGTACACAGAAAACCCTATAGACTCTACCAAAAAGCTACTTTACTTAATAAGTTAATTAGGCAAAATAGCTAAATACAAAGTTAATACTCAGAAACTGAATTAATCTGTACATCAACAATGACACATCGAAACAGAAATTATGAAAAAAGCACCACTTACTAAAGCAACAATAAAAATAAAGTACTAGGTAAAAGAACTGTACTCAGAAAACTACAGAATACTGAAGAAAGATATTAAGGAAGATAGAAATAAATGGAAGCATACACTGTGTTCATGGATGGGAAGAATCAACATCATTAAAATGTCCATACTACCCAAAGCGATTTATAGATTCAATGCAATCCCTATTAAAATACCAATGACATATTTCACAGAATTAGAAAAAACATTTCAAAAATTTATATGGAATCAATAATAACCTCAAATACCCTCAGCAATCTCGAGAAAAAAGAACAAAGTAGGAGGGATTGCAATACCCGATATCAAAGTATACTACAAGGCCACTGTAATCAAAACATTCTGGTACTAGCATAAGAACAGACATATAGATCAATGGAACAGAATAGAAAACCCAGAAATAAACCCAGGTCTCTGTGGTCAATTAATACTTGACAAAGGGGGCAGGAGCAATAAATTGAGTAAAAATAGCCTCTTCCACAAATGGTGTTGGGAAATCTGGACAGGTACATGAAAAACATGAAACTAGACCACCAACTTACACCACACACCAGAATAAACTTAAGATGGATAAAAGATCGAAATGTATGCTGTGACACCATAAAAGTCTTAAAGTAAAACATAGGCAGTAAAATTTTAGATAAACCATGCAGCAATATTTTCACCAATATATTCTCTAGGGCCGGGGAAATAAAGAAAAGAATAAACAAATGAGACTACATCAAACTAAAACACTTCTGCTCGTCTAAAGAAAACATCAACAAAATAAAAATGGAACCAACCATATGGGAAAACATATTTGCTAATGTTACCTCAGACCACAGTGTGATCTCCAGAATATATAAAGAATACATATGACTCAACTCCAGGAAGACAAACAATCCAATTTAAAAATGGGCAAAGGATCTGAACAAACAATTCTCCAAGGTGGACATACAGAGGGCCCATAGGCATATGAAAGAACGCTCAGTCAACATCGCTAGCCATCAGAGAGATACAAATTAAAACCACAAGGAGATACCACTCACAGTGGTCAGAATGACCATCATTAACAAATCAACAAATAACAAGTGCTGGCGAGGATGTGGAGAAAAGAACACTGTTGGTGGGAATGCAGACTGGTACAGCCACTGTGGAAAACAGCATGGAGTTACCTCTAACAGTTAAATATGGAACTGACTTATGTACCAGCAATTCCACTTCTGGGAATATATCCAAAGATATCGAAAACACTGATTCAAAAGAATATATGCACCCCTATGTTCATAGCAGTGTTATTTATAATAGCCAAGATTTGGAAGCAGCCCAAATGTCCATCAATACAGTGCCCCCCAACCTTTTTGACACCAGGGACCGGTTTCATGGAAGACAATTTTTCCACAGACAGAGGGTTGTGGAGGGTGGGGCACAGGAGGCAGAGCTCAGACAGTAATTCAAACTAAGGGTTGGCTCCCTCTCCAGCCACTCAATTTCTGCTTTGAGGCCTGGTTCCTAGTTAGCCTTGGATGGGTATCAGTCCACAGCCCAAGGGTTCTGGACCCCTGCATCAATAGATGAGTAGATAAAAAAAGCTGTTGTAATTGTGGGAGGAAGGCGAAGGGGCTTGTTGGTCCCAAGAAATGACATGCAGCTCCTTCGTCACTGTGGGCCTCAGAGGGTTACAGGAGGCAGCAAGCCTGGACTTTACATGGGGTGCCTCAAGTATGTGCACGTGGAGGCCATGCCAGGATCAGCCCGGCTGTGTGACTGAAGCAACCTCCATCCCTGGGACCGCTTACACTTGAGAAGGACCATCAAACATCACGCATCCAAGGTGGAAGTGAGGGTCAAATGCAGGAGGACAGCCTCCCTGAGCAACCGAGAGTGCCAGCTGTACCCAAGGTGATCCCAGCAGCAGCAGCAAGCACCTGTGGTGAACTTCCAGGTGGAACTGAGGCACACTTTCCTAACTGAGACACCCATGGGTGGTTAAAGCAGTCTTGAGACATCCCAGTCCCAGGTAGCTGATTGCAAGCAAGAAAACAGACTCTACCTACTGTTTGAAGCTTCTGCCCCAGCTTGCATTGTTTGTAGCAGAACCTGCGTCATACCTGTATCTGTATAGTCTTCCCTTAGGTCTTAAGGATCCTAAAATTGTACTGTGGACACTGGATTTGGTGGAACAGCAATCATGACTGTGGGAAAGAGCAGCAAGATGCTGCAACATTTAGATTACAGGATGAGGTGCATCCTGCAAGATGGCTGTATCTCCATCAACACCTTTAAGGCTTTTGACAAGCATATGAACTTGATCCTCTGAAATTGTGATGACTTCAGGAAGATCAAGCCAAAGAAAGCAAAACAGCCAGATTGTGAAGAGAAGCAGGTCTTTGGTCTGGTGCTGCTGCATGGGGAGAACTTGGTTTCCATGACGGTGGAGGGACCTCCCCCCAAAGTTACTGGCATTGCTTGCATACCACTGGCAAGAACCGAAGGAGGCCCTGGGGTGGCAGGACCACAGGCAGAGGAGTCCCAGCTGGTGTTCCAATTCCATACGCTCCTGGGGGACTAGCAGGTCTAATCTGAGGGGTAGGGGAACCCTCCCAGCAGGTAATGACTCCACACGGATGAGGTACTCTCACAGATGCCACTGTGGCAGCCATTGCCAGCATTGCTGGAGCCCCTACTCTGTACCCACCAGGTCGGGGAACTCCAATCACACCTGTGGGCTGGGCAAACCCCCCTCCAGGCATTATGGCTCCTCTCCCTGGTATGAGAACACCCATGGGCCCACAAATTGGGCTTCCCCCTACTCAGGGGACCCCGATAGGCATGCCTCCTCCAGGGATGAGACCCCCTTCACCAGGAATCAGAGGTCCACATCCCCCAGGAATGCATCCACCAAGACCTTGGGATGCTGTTGGTCCTTAGTCACCCTTTGCCTGCACTGTGTCTCGTGAAACTGTGTAGAGTGTTTGTGAGCCTCTGTTCCCTCTGCAGCATTAATATTTGCTAATAAATGCATAGAACAATTTAAAAAACTGTTGTACATTTACCTAATGGAATACCTCTATGCAGTAAATAAAATAAAATAAAATAAAAACCAGAAATCTTACCTTTTGCAAGAACATAAATGGACCTGGAGAGCATATGTTAAGTGAATAAGCCAGTCAGAGAAAGACAAATACCATATGATTTCACTCATACGTGGAATCTAATGAACGAAGTGGACTAACAGACAAAATAGAAACAGATTAATAGAATGAGAACAGACTGTCACCTGTAAGAGGGGAGGAAGTTGTGGGTGAAAAATGTGAAGGGATTAATTTAAAAAGCCTAATAGACACAGACAACAGCGTGGTGACTGTTGGAGAGGAAGTTGGTGGGAGAGGGTATGAGGGGATAAATGGTGATAGAAGGAGACTTGATTAGGGGTGGTGAAGACACAATACAGATGATGTATTATAGAATTGTACACCTTCAATCTATATAATTTTATTAACCAATATACCCCAATAAGTTCTTTTTTCTTTTAATGAGCTGATAGAAACAGAGAGTAGAAAATTGGTTGTCAGGGGCTGGGAGTGAGGAAATGGGGAGAGCTTGGTAAAAGAGTACAAACTTTAAGTATAAGATGATACAAATCCTGAGGATTTACTGTAAACTTAGTCACTATAATTGATAACACTGTATTGTATAATTGAAATTTAATGTTCTCATACACACATAAAAACACAGCTATGTGAAGTGATGGATGAGATAACTAAATGGGGGAATCCTTTCACAATGTATATGGATATCAAATTTTCACTATGTACATTTTAAACATCTTACAATTTCACTTATCAGTTCTACCTCAATAAAGCTGGGGAGAGGGAGAAAAAAGAAAAGAATGTCCAGAAAGGGTGAGTGACGTGTCCAAGTTCTGTCAGAAAATTCTGACAGGATGGGGTCTTGATCTCAAATCTCCTGTTTCCCTGGCCAGAGCTAACACCATGGTTTTCAAGCCAAGTGGCAAGTTTCAAAGAGCTTTTATTTTTTGTACATAATTAGCCATAGGGAAGACTGGGATTTGTCCCCAAAGAGTTAAGAAGATTTGGCACTAGTCTTGACTCAGCTTCATCAGCACAGACTCGCCAATGGGGTAAATGTGATGGGGATGTGGGTAGCCACTGGCTCCCTCCTTGGCTTCTCTCAGTGAATGGTGACTGAGTACCTGTGTGCCAGGCACCATGCTAGATGCTGAGACACAGTAATAGGACAGCACTGTCCTCCAGGAGCGGGTGTAGGGACTCCTAACCAGGTCATCGAGATGGAGTAATAAGACAAATAGGGGGTGCTCAACCCAGATTGGGGATGACTTCTTCAATAAGGTGATACCCATGCCTTGCTTTGCCTCCCCCTTGAAGGCCCCCACTTTCACTTATGCTGTCTCAGTGTCTTCATCCTTTCTCTTGCCACCACCACCCTAGTCCAAATATTCCCCAAACCCAAACACTATTTTTTTTTCCTCCTCAGCAGTTAACACAGGCTGCCTTTTCCAACTTCACTGAAAGTTAAGGAGGATTAAAAAACAAACAAACAAACAAACAAACAAAAAAAACCAGAAATCTGGCTGCCACAGAACAAATTTCTGACACTGAAATGACCAGCAACTCAATCACACATGCCATCTTGTCCCACGTAATCCAATTCATTTGCAACCATTCCTTCTTCTGCCACTTGCTGCCCATTCCTTCCTGAAAATTCATGCCAGGCAGACATGCAGGGGGCAAACAGTGGCTTAAGAAATTGGTCTAGACCCCTCACCCCTCTCCACAATAGGCTTAGGAACCCTGACCTCTTTACCCCATTTCCAAGATCAGGTCAAGGTTTTTCTTCTACAGAGACATTTCCGGAAAGCTTTGCATACAGGAATACAGGGAAAAGGACTTCAGAAGAGGAAAACATAGCAGATGCTGCACCTGGAGGGGATACCATATCTAGAGATTAAGAGGCTTACACAGCAAATCCCCCTCACACCCATGATATGATTATATCTTCACAAGAATCTTTAAATTTAAAAAGGTAGGAAGAATCTCAAAGGGGTGAGAGAACATGCTTAAAGTAACAAAACAAATATATTTGCATATGAGTGAGCGCCACTGGTACTTCAGGAGACAGAACAGTGCCCCCCACGCATCCATGTCTTCATCCCCAGAACCCATGAGCGTGTTCCCTTACACGGCAAAAGGGACTTTGCAAATGTGATTATGTTAAGGATCTTAAAATGAGGAGGTGATCCTGGATTACCCAGGGGGCCCATTGTAATCACAAAGGTCCTGGTAAATAAAATAGGGAAGCAGGAGGGTCAGACTCTGAGTGGTGTAACATGAAGAAGACTTCACTGGCCATCACTTACTTTGAAGACAGGGAGAAGAAGCTACAAAGCCAAGGAATACGTCAGCCTCCACACGCTGGAAAAGGTAATAAAGTAAATCCTCTCCTGGGCCTCCAGAAAGAATGCAGCACTGCTGCCTTGATTTTAGCCCAGTGAGACCCATGTTCAACTTCTGACCTCCAGAACTATAAGATATATTGTTTTACGCCACTAAATTTGTGGCAATTTGTGACACCAGCAAGAGGACACTAATCCAAGTACCTAACAAAGGGCAAAAAGTTCACCTACAATGCCGCTATTGGTGTCTCAGTGCTTCCATGAGCAGATGTCATTTCACTTTCATGGATGAGGGCACTGAGGCTCAGAAAGTTAAATGACTTTCCCCAGGCCACACAGCTTCTCTTGGGTCTGGGTTCCTTAGAAGCAGATTTAGAGTTCTTGATTTCTTGAGAGAGTACTCTTTAGGCAAAACACATAGAGGAGGGAGGGAAGCAGCAATGGGAAGTGCATGAGGAAGGGTGAGGCCTTGGAACAAGTCCACCCTTGGCCTAAGCAAGGGATCAGCCAAGAAAGCTGCCCCCACTTCTGTCAAGGGACTCAGCTCTTTGTACCTTGTGTTGGCCTGTCATTGGTTGGCTGATGGCTGCCCAGGGGAGTGGCTGTAGGTAACCCACTGGGGCAGAGGGAAGTTCTCTGAAACAGGGGCAGCTGTAAGTGGTCAGCAGCCCACACTCATGCAGCTGGAAACGGGCAAGGCACCGTAGCATCTACACAGGTGTGGCCATGGTCTTGTCCTACAGGAAGAGAGAGAGACAGCAGCTGGGAGTATTTGTGGCTGACCAAAAAGCAGTGCCCACAATTGCATGGAGAAGGGGAAACATTGCCTCAGCTGGAGACACAGGCCCAGTGAGATGCCAGGCCTGAAACTGTGTGCCCCACAGTGCCAGGCCTCTAGTCCAGAGTAGTGCCCAGTGAGTGTCTGGGCCCTGTCCTCAGCCCCACCCACCCCATCAGCTGGAGCTGCTTCAGTAGCCTCTGGCAATAGTACCTCATTCCCTACCCTTCCTCCCCAGCTCCAGAGACCAGAGCCTCAGACAATTCCTGGTTCTCTGAGGAAATTGGATGCTAATAGTGTTTAGAGTCCCCTCTTTTCCTTTAGCTTCCCCTGTCCTCTTTCTTTCTTAGCCTATATCTGAAGCTATTAATATCCAACCTGAACAAAACTGCAACTGTATTTCAACTTGCCACAGCCAGGTTGTTTCTCCAAGAATGGCAATGGGGCCCAGAATCTTGCTCCATTTCAGCTCCGTATGCTGATGACTGATAATACAGAATATAACAGCCTTTACCAGACCTAGTTGGAACACATGTGTTTCGTTTTCTGCATGTTTTACACAGCAGGGGCTTTGGCGCTCATCAGGAACTTTCACACACAGTTCACAGGCTGGCCCAATGGAGCAAACATGTGCTCTCCAGTGATGCCTGCACCAGGCAGCCCATGGTGACACTGGGAGGGTCTCAGCTACCTGCCACTTGCAGTGATCTGGTGGCTCAGGCCGGCCTGGTCCTCTTGGTCTTTCCCTTTGTCAGGACAGGACAAAGGAGAGAGGGTAGCAGGCATCACAGGCAAAAGGGTATCTGGGCAAGAGGCTGGAAGCTTGTCCAGAGGACAAGCAAGGTCACTGTTTAGAAACGGGTCTGCTGTCTTCAATGTCTTGTCAGCCCTTTGACGATCCTGTGAGTGCTGGGGGTCACCCCAGTTCACAGGTAGGAAAATTATGCCCCAACTGACTTCATGCAGGTCAGGGACAGAATTTGGGTGTCCTTACTCATAGCGCTACCCTACACCAGGCTTCAGTACCTGACTCAGTTCAAGCTGCCACTCTCCCAGCTTCCCCTGCTTTCCAGACCAGCAGCCAACTGGGGCTCAGGCTCCCCAACAAGCCTCCTGGGCAAGTGGAAAGCAGGGCTCACTTTAAATTCCCCCAAATCCAAATGTCACATAACCCTTCTCCATGCTCAGGCACATAGCCCTACCAGGACCCCCAGACATACTCCTGGGGACCACTTTGTCTCAGAGCAAGGCTAACATCACTCCTGAGGGAAGTTCATCAGTGACTTTTTTGCCTTAGACAAAGGGACTCTGGTCAATGGAATACCTATAGAGCCCCTGAGCTTGGCTAATGGACTGCAGAGTACCATGCCAAGTCCAGCAGTGCAGCAGATGGTTGACACATGCATGTGAAGAGCTGGTCACTTAATTACCAGAAGTAGTTGCTCTCTTGTCAAGCTCCTATGGTGTGCCATGCACTGTGCCCTGAGCATCACATGCACCATCTCGTAGCAGCTGCACAGCGGCCCTACAACTTAGAGGCAAATATCCCTATTTTACAGAGGAGAGAACAGTCCCCACTTGTGAAAGCCCATATAATCTCATTGCACCCTCTTAACCCTCATGTCAGAAAGGACGACTCTCCTTTCACTGAAGGGGAAGGTGGGGCTCAGAGAGATCAGGCAACTTGCCCAAGCTCCTTCAACACTAATGACTGCAGATCAGGGCAGGACTCGTCCCAGGCCTGTACCAGCCCAAGGCCTGAGCTTTTTCTACTGTGGCTCCCACAGAAGGTTCAGAGGCATGGGGATGGGGCTTCTACTGCCAGGGTAGGGTCTATTAATGGACATTGGCCAGAGAAGCTTGAAGTCCCTTGCCACACATGCAGTCCACAGAAGGCAGCCCCTGCCAGACAGCCAGGTCAACAAGAACACCTTGCACTGGGAGGAGAAAAGCCCACCCTGGCCCTCCTTTAGATACAATTCTCTGGAGTCTGCACTAGGAACATGTGCGCCACATTCTTGGGCATTTACTGTGCTCATTTGAGAACACATGGTCAGTCATCTGCACAGCCCCAATGAAGTTTGCCGACTTGGTCACTAGTCTGGCATTCTCTATACCCTACTACATGCTACACCTCTTTCACACATCCCTGGAAATGCATACCAGTTCACACATGCACACACATGTAGAGTCTTCCCTAACCAGCTACCCCTAAACTAGGTCAGGCCCCCCAGTCAAAGTGAGGATGAACAGAGAAGATGGAAGGGTGTGGTGGTTCAATGAAACAAATCCTAGGTGAAGAGGACATAGAAGACAAGGGAGAGAGGGCAACAGGGAGGCAGTAGGCTCTCCCTGCAGGGAACCCGGGGTGTGAATCCAACACACAGACCAGGCTCAGGGACAGCTCAGGGAAGTGGGAGGGGCTGAGAGCCCCTGAACAATGTGGGTCCTGAGGAAGTTTTACAGAGATGCCCTGAGCCTCTGTCTCTCCATCTGTAAAATGGAGATGATGCAAGTTCATACTTGCAGGGTGCTCATCGCGATTACATGAAATGAAGTGTAGGTATTTAAGGGCTTTGGAGGTAAGACTCTTCTGTAGGGTGGTTATACCTGTCTGTGCCCACCTTATATATAACAGCCAATGCTGGCTAAGGGTGCCAGTGCCAGCTCTCTCTACAGCTTACCAGGAATGACTTCATGCTCACCCTAGGAAGCAGTGCTCTGATCAGCAGTCCCATTTCAGAGCAGGGGACTGAAGCACAGCATTTTCTTGAAGTCAGGGCACAGCCAGGTCTTAAGGGCTCCAAAGCCATTGCTGTTCCCACTATCCCACCCACTGACTGCCCTTTCCTCTTACTCTCCCTCTTCACAGTTTCAGGACTCAGTGCAATGCCAGAGAGAGGGCACAGCACTCTTCTCACTCCAAGGAGCAGGGCAGGCATTTAAGCTCACAATGTAGGGGGGAAGAAGCCCTCAAAGACCTCTTGTATAGAAACATTTCCCCAGCTGGTTTCCCTTCTGAGAACTTTAAAGCCACTTAAGGTACCATTTGTAGATGGGCCCCGTTAAAATACATGTTAATAACTGAGAAGGCTGTCCCAATTATCTCTTTAGCAGAGATTAGTCATTAGGGTTGGTTATTTATAGAGTGTTGAATAACTAAGATGGGCAGGCCTACAGAGGTGGGTCTAAAAGAAGAGCTCGGGACCATCCAGGGACAGGTAAGAACAGCGGCGGGGGAGGGGCCAAGTGGGCATAGTCAGGAGACAGGTGCTGGGACACAGCTGAAGGAATGTAGTAGAGTGCCAAGCAACAGTTTTCACATTGTTGGCTTTTTTTTTTTCCCAGCAGAATCCTGTTTTTCATAGATTTTCCTGATAACTGAAATACAGATCAAAGAGGAGGAAATGTTTCTAACTAAAATGGAGATGGGGAAGAGGGGAAAAACCCTGATCACTTGACCCTCCATTACCTATAATGGGTCATCATAGCACAGGGATTCCACAGGGCATCCACAGGGCTTCATGGGAACCCAGTGTGACAGCGACCAGTCTTGATGGAAGGAGCGGTGGTCCTGGAGAAAAGTCAGGTGATATTACCTAGAATCTAAGATCTCTCCTAGCTGTGACATACTAGGTGGTCTAGGGAGAGAAATAAAGGGGGATGGTCAGGGATAGTCTTTACTGCTGAGGGAGGGCCATGAATACAGCCTGGTTCAGCCAGGCTTTGTGGTCACACTTCTCTTCTCCCTGACCCCTAATCCTGAGCGCAAGTACAGACCTCCATGGACACCTGGGACTGGTGCCCAAAAACTACTGGGAAATGACAAAAGGTGAGGTATGGTGGTGTCCAGTCCAAGGGTACCCTTGATTCCCTGACTTCTTTCAAAGGATCCCCACATGTATCTAGTCTTTCCATTCCTGTGTTCTTTCCACTCTGAGAAGTTTGGTAGGTTATTATAACAAGGTCTGAAATCAGCAGCCTGGGCTCAAGCCTACTTTCCACTTCCTGACTGAGGCTTCCTGGGCCTTTAGGAAGCATTATTATCTTTTCTTCCCTCAAAAACCTCATGGGACCAGGAAGGCAGAAATAATCACCCTGCCTTATGAAGCTGAGAAGAGTGGGACTCAGTAAGATAAACTGACTCACCCAAGGCCATGCAGAGCCATAACTAGGACCAGTTCTCTTCCCTGTGTACCTCCCATGGGCTCAGATGCTGAGCCTTCAGGGCTCTCAACACTGAGGGCAGGTGAGAGATGCCCAGACCCTCTTCCTGGAGTATGGTAGGTACACAGGCCCTAGGTTGGCAATAGAGGCTGGCTCCAAAGAGGCAGTAAGGCAGGGTACCAGGGGCAGCAAAGGCCTCAACCTATCCCCAAGCACTCAGCACCATTCTGGCCACTCAGGAGAGCAAGGGTTGGCACCTATTAAGCAGGCCAGCAGGTGGACAAAAGCCATTGATTACTGCAGGTGAACCAGCAATCAGACAGATACCTCACTCAGAGCAAGGAATAGAGTGCTGGCTCCCAGACAACAAAAAAGCTCCAGCCACTGAATTAGAGAAAGAACTGGGGTCCCACACAGAAAGGAACTCAGACAGAAACCCCAGCCACAGCCTGGGCATGTCCATGTGACCTCACACTCCAGGGATATGTGGAAGGAAGGCAGCTCTGGAGTCCATGTGGCAGCCAAGATTCTAGGGTCAGGGTGAGACTAGGAAGAAGGAGTGGAAAGGGTAACAATAATGAGCTGTTATATCAGAAGATCTGCAAAGCAGGAAATGACAATGACATTGCCCATCTGAGCCCGCACCCTTGTCCCAGATCTCTTCCTTTGCCCTGGGTAGCCCAGCAGGCCCCACCCACAGCTGGAAAGTCTCCTCCACATCCCTGGTTATGTAGTCTCCCCTGCCCATTTCTCCTCCTCTCCCACTGATTCAATTACTCATCAAGGGAAGTTCTCAGTGTTGGAGTTAATCTCTGTCCTCTCAGCAACTCCCAACCCTCCCACCCTGCCAAGTTTGGGGTGGTCGGTTCCATGTGGTGTTGATTAGAGCAGGACTCCCCAAGCCCCAGGTCTTGGACTGGTACTGGTCCAGTCGGTAGCCTGTTAGGAACCACAGCAGGAGGTGAACAGCGGGCAAACAAACCAAGCTTCACTCGCATTACTGCCTGAGCTCTGCCTCCTATCTCCTCATCCCAGTCCCCGGTCCATGGAAAAATTGTCTTCCATGAAACCTTTCCCTGGTGTCAAAAAGGTTGGGGACCACTGGATTAGAGTGTTGATCCTAGCTGTGGCCCTTGAAGTTGCCTCCTGAGTATCCATCACTCCCAGTTAGAGCTGGCTGGAGACTGGCCTTTGCGCTGGGTCCAGACCAGGGCGTGCTGGAGCTGCTCTCCAGGAGTGAGTAATGGCAGGGTAGGATCAGCCTCTGGGGTCAGGGATGTACTCGGCAGTTTGATGGGGGCCAGCGTTGTTGCTATTTTTAATCGTGAATGACTCACTCTTCTTCCTGCCTCCTGTTCCTCAGAACTCTCTTCTCATTGCCCTGTGGCCCATTGATTCATAGACGTTTTTTATCTGGTCATTCTGGATGATAGCAGTCTTACAGTATACCTTCCATATGCTAGTCCTCTACCCAGGTTTTCATTCTCATGGCAATCCAATGGGGTTTGCATTAGCATCCCACTTTCCTATCTATATACAGAAACTGAGGCTTGGAGAAGTAAGTTAAGGTCAGATGCTGAGCAGAGGGAAAGCCAGATATGAATGTCACTTTTCCACCAAGCCACACCACTCACCCAGCAAAAAAGCAGTGACATTATGTGTGCCAGGGCTGACAGCAATGTGATCTTGTGATGTAGAGGTTCATTTTCCTCATTTTACAGATGATGATACTTAAGTAACTTGTCTCTGCGTTGCACAGCTAGGAAGTAGCAGAGTGGAGATTCAAACTCTCATCTGTGGAACTCCATACCCAAGCTCCTTATATTTGCATGACAACTTTCAGTTTAAAAGCAGTTTCACAGACCCTTAATCCTTTTCTCTTCATACTCACTCTGAAAGACAAGTGGTTTTTTATCCCATTTTATAAATGGGGAAGCTAAAGCATGGTGTTTAGGTTAAGTGACTGGAGATGGCAGAACTGAGTCCACCCTGAGTCTGCTGACTCCTGATGCTCTTGTGTCAAACCCAAGCCCACATGGCTTCTCCCCAGGCTGGCCTGATGCCTTGCCTCTGCCCACTTCTTGACATAATGCTCTCAATTAAACAAGCCCCTGAAACACATTCTCCTCTTTAAGAAAATCTTCCTGGACTTGCCATAGGGTAGCAGCTTCCCTTGGCCTCGTTGCTCCTCTCTAGCACACCATCCAAGGACTGGGGCATCTCTCTCTCCACGGGTTCAGTTCCTCTCCAGACATGAATGAAACATGGGTCCATTCAGAAAGTATCCAGCCATGTATTATGAAAAAGAGACATTTATTGAAGGAGATACAAGATACAAAAAACATTGTACATAGGACAATGACACCTCATTCCCCTTCAAAGTAGGCACCTTGGGACCTCACACAGTTCTCCCAGCATCTCTTCCACTGTTCAAAACACTGTAAAATCCTTTGTTGGAATCACATCAGCTGCCCCGCGGTGTTTTACTGAATCTTATTGACAGTCTGTAATCTCTTCCCTTTCAAAGATGATTTTAGTTTTGGAAAAAGCCAGAAGTCACAGGGTATCAAATCTGGCTGTAGGGGGGCTGAGTCCCCTGGATAATTTGATGTTTTACCAAAAAACTCTGCAGAAGACGTGATGCATGAGCAGGCATGTTGTCATGATGAAGCTGTCGATCACTGGTTGCCCATAGCTGCAACTGTTTTCATCATATTGAATCTCTCAACGAATGAAGAACATTGAGATAATACTCCTTAATTGTTTGGCCAGGTAGGGTGTACTTATAATGAACAACACCTTCCCAATCAAAAAACACAGTTAACATGGTCTTGATCTCATTGAAACTTTGGGCATGGAGAACCAGGAGAGTTTCATAGGGAAACTGGGCCTTTGTTTCCAGATCATAGCCATAGACCCACAATTCATCTTTGGTTATGACCTTCTTGAGGAAATCTGGCTCATTGGTAGAGGTTTGAATCAAGTCATTAGCAACTGCAGCACAATGTTCCTTCTGCTATGGTAGCAGAAGCCACGGAACAAATTTTGCCATGTCACGTTTCATGCCAGATTCTGCATCAAAATCTCAGGCAAAGTAGTTTTTTGGAATCCCTAGATCAGCTTCTAGTTCTTGCACCGTCAGTCGCCGATCTTTGTTGACTGCAGCCTGTGCACTTTCAACATTCTCAGGTGTTCTGCTTGTTCCTGGCCTTCCAGAATGTGGATCACTTTCAAGAGATCTTCAACCATCTTTGAAGCCACACTGCCCTTATTGCATCATACTTCTACTTCTGATTTCCTTATCTGGGCCCCTCATGATAACCACCCAGAGTTTTGTAATCACTTCAAGTGCTAGAGCCCCACTCCTACAGTTCTGATTCAGCAGATCTGGAGTGGGGCCCAGGCACCAGCATTTTTAAAAGCACCCAGGTTTTCATTTAACAAATATTTATTGGACATCTATTACTGGAAGACCAGTGTGAACACTTGAGCCAGACTGCGTGTGTTTAAACCCAAGCCTCAATGCTCTCTGGGTGGCCTTGGTGGTAGTGTTGGGGGGTGGAGGGTTGAGCTGAAGCTCTATGTACCAATGTAGCACCACTCTGTTGTCCTACTGTGTTTCCAGTTTTAGAGAAGGCAGGTCTGAGGTGGAAAGAAGTGGCTGTGTGAGGAGTATCCTTTGTGCACTGCAGTGGTTGAGAACCTCCAGGCTTAATGGCTTCCAGGGTCCCTGCCATGTAGAACCCTGGTATTTAACTGTGCCTTTCAGGTACTCTTTATAAGAGCCCTTTGTTTGTTTCCTGGCAGCCCCCAACCCTTGAGGTTCCCTCTACCTCCAGACTGGCCTCCTGTCCCTGAGAAGGCCCTGAATAGAGGGTATTTGACCAGAGAGTCCCAGCCCCACATCTGCACCCAACTCCACCTCTTCCCACCTTCTGCTCTGGTGGTAGTGAAAGACAGGCAGAAAAGCAGGTAGCAGCCATCTCTACACCATCCCTGGAGTTAACACGGATGTTGGTGCTAGGGCTGAAAGCAGCTATGATTGCAAATTGATCTGTTGTGAAACGAGTTTTCAGGGTCCTAGGGAGGGTGAGTGGGAGCCCAGACTCAGTCCCAGCCCCTGCCTCTGGGCTAGCCTTTGGCTCTTGTTCCTCCTCTCTCCTCCAGAGCTAGTTTGGAGCTCAATGTGGAACAGGAGAGCTAAAACAGCAGGTAATATAGAAATTTATTTTTATTTGGTTTATAAAGTGTAGTTTGAGGTGGGTATGGGAACAAAGGACAGACCAATGACCTCCATTCCTCTGGCTTGGAGACATGTTTGCATTTCTCCCAGCTCCCAGTGAAGAGGCTGGCAGGGGCGGTGGCACCCAAGAGCCAGGGAAGGGAAGCCTAGCCTAGAACATTTAGTCAAGTCCTGCCAACTCTACACCAAGTCCAAGTGTTCTGGGTCCTCTTCCCTTTCTAGCCCAGCACTGTGCTAGGTGCTAGAATGGTAATGGGAGGGAAAATGGGCCATATGGATTCCCAGTGCCTAGCTAACACTGGGTGAGGCTGCCACTGGGGCAAGTGGAGACCCTAGCTCTGTGCCCAGTTGTCAAGCTGCACTTGGGGGCTGGAAATCTCTGGCTGACCCATATTCAAGCTTTAAGCTAGGCTGCTTCCCTCTCCCTCTGGCCCCAGCCTGGTCATAAGTACCCCCCTACCCAGCCACACAGAGGCCCAGGGGGGCAGGCTTGGCTCAAGAAAAACTGTGTCACAAGTAACTGTGGAATTGAACTTATAAGACACACTGGCTTGAGGGAAAGAATCCTGTTGAGACCACTGGTCCTCTATGCCTCCAGTTCAGCTACACTCATGAATCTTATGGCTCTTCTTAACTGCAGGACCTCTGAAAGGTGCTCGACCTCTCTAAAGCTCAGTCCTTCATCTGAACAAATGAAAATATAAATACCTTTTCAAAATGGGGCTCTTCCTGTGCTCCATTTTTAACCCCTGCTGTCCAGGAATGCTTCCCAGACAGCCAGGCTCCTACAGATCTAGGCAAGTTGTCACTCCTCCCTATAAAGAGGACTACCCCAACACACTCATAGTAGGGGACTTCAACACTCCATTATCAACAATAGACAGATCATCAAAGCAAAGAAACAACAACGATATACAGGCATTGAACAACACAATAAACCACATGGACTTAACTGATATATATAGAACTTTTCACCCCAAAGAAGCAAAATATACATTCTTTTCAAGTGCACATGGGACATTTTCAAAGATAAACCACATGATAGGACACAAAGCAAGCCTCAACAAATTCAAGAAAATTGAAATCCTATCAAGCATCTTTTCAGACCACAATGACTTGAAACTAAAAATCACCTCAGAGAAAAAAATCAAAGACACCCAAACTCATGGAGAATGAATAACATGCTATTAAATAATGAATGGGTTAACAATGACATCAAAGAAGAAATCAAGAAATTTCTGGAAACTAATGATAATGAACACACAACAGCCCCAAACCTATGGGACACAGCAATAGCAGTTCTAAGAGGGAAGTTCACAGCAATACAGGCATATCTGAAAAGAATAGAAGAATCTCAAATAAAAAATCTAACCCTAAAGCTACAAGAACTAGAACAACAACAACAAACCAAACCTAGGGCAGGAAGAAGAAAGGAAATCATCAAGATCAGAGCAGAATTAAATGACATAGAGACCAAACAAACAATTCAAAAGATCAACAAAACTAGGAGTTGGTTCTCTGAAAAAAATAAACGAAACCGACAAGCCTCTAGCCAGGCTCATCAAGAGAAAAGAGAGAAGACCCAAATAAACAAAATCCGAAAAGAAAAAGAAGAAATCATGACTGATACCACAGAAATACAAACAATTGTAAGCAATTACTACAAACAACTATATGGCAAGAAAATTGACAACCTAGAAGAAATGGACAAATTTTTAAAAACATATAACCTTCCAAAACTGAATCAAGAAGAAGTAGAAAGTCTCAACAGACAAATAACAAAGAAGGAAATTGAAACAGTAATCCAAAATCTCCCTGCACACAAAAGCCCTGGACCAGATGGCTTCACATGCGAATTTTACAAAACATTTAGGGAAGAACAAACTCTTATCCTCCACAAACTATTCCAAAACATCCAAGAAGAGGGAAAAATCCCAAACTCTTTCCATGAAGCCAGTATTACCCTAATTCCAAAACCAGGTCAAGACACAACAAAGAAAGAAAACTACAGGCCAATAACACTGATGACATAGATGCTAAAATCCTCAACAACATATTGGCAAACAGGACCCAGCAATACATCAAAAAGATCATACACCACGATCAAGTGGGATTCATCCCAGGGATGCAAGGATGGTTTAATATTTGCAAATCAGTAACTATAATACACCACTTAAACAAAATGAAAGGCAAAAATTACATGATCATATCAATAGATGCAGAAAAAGCATTTGATAAAGTACAACACCCATTTATGTTGAAAACACTCAGCAAAATGGGAATAGAGGGAGCATACCTTAACATCATTAAGGCTATATATGAGAAGCCTGAAGCAAACATCATACTCAATGGACAAAAACTGAAAGCATTCCCCCTGAAATCAGGAACTAGACAAGGCTGTCCACTCTCCCCACTTCTATTCAACATAGTGTTGGAAGTCCTAGCCACAGCAATCAGAGAAGACAAAGAAATAAAAGGCATCCAAATTGGGGAAGAAGGAGTAAAACTATCACTATTTGCAGACGACATGATAGTATACCTAGAAAACCCTATAAAATCCACTAAAAGACTACTCTATATAATAAGTGAATTTGTCAAAATAGCAGGGTACAAAATAAATATACAGAAATCTAAGGCATTTCCGTACACCAACAATAAATTATCAGAGACAGAGACAAAAAAGCAAATACCATTTGCTATAACAACAAGAGAAAAAAAGTACCTAGGAATAAACTTAACCAAAGAGATAAAAGACCTGTACACTGAAAATTATGCAGCATTGAAGAAAGAAATTAAGGAAGATACAAATAAATGGAAGCAAATACCATGTTCTTGGATGGGAAAAATCAACATCATCAAAATGGCCATACTACCCAAAGCAATTTACAAATTCAATGCAATCCCTATTAAAATACCAATGACATATTTCACTGACCTAGAACAAATCCTCCAAAAATTCATATGGAACCGAAAAAGACCCCGAATAGCAAAAGCAATCTTGAAACAGAAGAACACAGCAGGAGGAATCACGATACCAGACATCAAACAATACTACAAAGCAACCGTGGGGGAGAGGGAAGATGGCGGAGGAGTGAGGAGAGGCTGAGGTTTCAGGCTCCCGAGACCCTTCTGAAGTTTGGGCTAACTGCAGACAGAACATCTCAGTGAGCAGCTGGACACTGGCAGGAGTCGAGCCAAGGCACTGCTGGATTAGAGAAAATCCATCTGGGAACAACCTGTTTAGTGAGGATAGCAGAGAAAAAGGAGACGAAACGGAATTCCTGACTGGGGCGGCTGCCGGAGCTGCGGCTGGAAGGACACAAAGGATTTTTGGGGACCACAGGCTGCCCCGGGAGAGGAGTTGGGAGGAGAGCGGATCTCTGCCCGCTGACAGAGACGGGACTCGACCAAGTGGCATTGCACTGAAGGACAGGAGACAGTGTGCTGCCGGGCAAGTGAGAACATAATTCTCCTTTATATTTTTCTCTAGTGGATGGTGGAGAGGGGAGGAAAGTTTGGGGGTGGTAGGCCATTCTTGAGGATCGCAGGCGCAGTGGTGCGCTCATCCACTCCCCAACCCTCCCCTTGGGTCGCGGGGGCGTGCATAGGGAAGTGCCCTCATTCACTGGCCCAGGTGCGCAGGGCTGTGCGTCCAGGTGCCCCTCGGACACACGCCAACAGACATAAAATTAGTGACCCAATGGGCACAGGGAGGGCCCAGTGGACACGCAGAAGACTGTGCGCAGTCGCCCCTGGCCAGCCCAGTGGGCGCCAGGCCGAAGTACCAGGCCAGAATCCGGAGTGCAGAGCACTTGCCCAGGCTCTTCGCGTGCCCACTCAGGAGGTGCAGGAAGGGTGGGCAGCAGGACTCACAGACACTCACTTCTACTGAGCACAAGTGTCTGCAGCCCTGACCTAAGAGGCGAGAGACCAACGCCCAGAACACAGCGAGGCAGGCCGGAGCTTAGTTCCCCAGACACCTTGGGCGCACACTGGTGCTCGAGCCAAAAAAACACCGGGAGGGCTTTCCTGGAGCTTGGCGAGGCCTGCCTTCTGGGAGCGCGGCGGCAGGCCTGAGCTTAGTTCCCCAGACACCTTGGGCTCGCACTGATGCTTGACTGGAAAAAAAAAAAAAAAACACCTTGCCAGCTTCCCCAAAGTGCGGCGTGGCCTGCTTTCCTGGAGTACAGCGTGGCAGACCTGAGGTGGGCTCTTGGCTGCCTTGCATTGCGCCTTGCTGGCCACCTCACGCACACCACTGCTGCAAGGAATAGGAATCTCTGACCCATCACATTAGACCAGCTGTGGACGCAGAAAAAGAAGACGACACAAGAAGGCTGAACTGACATCTCCACAAAAGAATTCGAGATAAAGTGGATAGAGTGACTCCCAATCAACAAGCCAGAAGGAATATCCTAACCAAAAAAAAAAAAAAAAAAAAAAAATCTGAAATATAACCAGACAGCATAAACAAACGATATAAAAGGTACCCCAAGAACATCAGGCTCAGGAGATCAAAGAGACTGCACCACTGAATCCCCCAGATCTACCATAAAAAATCTCATACCACAAAGGTGGGAAGGCAAAACAGACAAATCCAAATAACAAAAACAAACAAGAAGAATCCAACATGGTAAGACACAGAAACAACCTCTCAATGAAAAGAAAAGAGGAATCCCCAGAAAGAGAGGTCGATGGAATAGACATAGCCCAAATGTCAGACATGGAATTCAAAACTATGGTGGTGAAGAAGCTCAATATGCTCGAAAACCTCAAAAACAACTATGACAACCTCCAAGGAAGTTACCAACAGCTCCAAGAAAATTACAGGGAACTTGCAGAGAACTACACCAGCATAAAAAGAAACATAGAAACTATCAACAAGACCAGGAAGAAATGAAGAATGCAATCTCTGAACTGAAAAACACAGTAGAATCAGTCAAAAGCAGACTAAATGAAGCAGAGGATCGGATTAGTGAGTTAGAGGATAATGTAGGTAATAATTCTCAAATGATACAGCAAAATGAAAAAAGATTGAAAAAATATGAACAAGATGTAAGGGAATTACAGGATAGCATTAGCAAAAATAATTTAAGGATCATCGGAATACAAGAGGGAGAAGAAAAGGACCATGGAATTGAAAAACTGATAGGAGAAATAGTGACAGAAAATTTTCCGAACCTGATGAGAGAAAAAGTTATGCAAGTCCAAGAAGCACTGAAAGTTCCAATAAAAAGGAACCCCCCAAAACCCACTCCAAGGCACATCATAGTTAAAATGGCAACATTCCAAGACAAAGAGAGAATGCTAAAAGCAGCAAGAGAAAAACAGCAAATAACTTACAAGGGAGCTCCAATAAGCCTATCAACCAATTTCTCAACAGAAACATTACAAGCCAGAAGGGAATGGTCAAAAATATTTCAAGCAATGATAAACAAAGGCCTACAACCAAGAATACTCTACCCAGCAAGGCTCTCATTCAAAATAGAAGGTGAAATAAGGAGTTTCTCAGACAAAGGAAGACTAAAAGAATACATCTCCACCAAACCAGCATTGCAAGAGATGCTAAAGGGAATATTCTAAGAAAAAGGAAGAGAAAAAACAAAAAAAGAGTAGAGGAACAGAGATACAAAAGGGAAATGAATAAATACATGTCAATAATAACCTTAAATGTAAATGGATTAAGTGCTCCCATTAAAAGACATAGGGTAACGGAATGGATAAGAAAACAGGACCCACATATTTGCTGTCTACAAGAAACACACCTCAAAACAAAAGATTTACATAGACTGAAAGTAAAGGGATATAAAAAAATATTCCAAGCAAATGGACCTGAAAAAAAAGCTGAGGTAGCAGTCCTCATATCAGACAAAACGGATTTCAAAGCAAGGGCAATAAAAAGAGACAAAGAAGGACATTTCATAATACTTAAAGGAACGATTCATCAAGAAGATATAACACTGATAAACATATATGCACCCAACATAGGAGCACCCAAATACATAAAGCAAATACTAGAAGACCACAAGAAGGATACTAACAACAACACACTCATAGTAGGGGACTTCAACACTCCATTATCAACAATAGACAGATCATCCAAGCAAAGAAACACCTAGGATATACAGGCATTGAACAACACAATAAACCACATGGACTTAACTGATATATATAGAACTTTTCACCCCAAAGAAGCAAAATATACATTCTTTTCAAAGGCACATGGGACATTTTCAAAGATAGACCACATAATAGGACACAAAACAAGCCTCAACAAATTCAAGAAAATTGAAATCCTATCAAGCATCTTTTCAGACCACAATGCCATGAAACTAAAAATCAACCTCAGGGAAAAAAATCAAAGACACAAAAACTCATGGAGAATGAATAACATGCTCTTAAATAACAAATGGGTTAACAATGACATAAAGAGGAAATCAAGAAATTTCTAGAAACTAATGACAATGAACACACAACAGCCCAAAACCTATGGGACACAGCAAAAGCAGTCCTAAGAGGGAAGTTCATAGCAATACAGGCATTTCTGAAAAGGCTAGAAGAATCTCAAATAAAAAACCTAACCATAAAGCTACAAGAACTAGAACAGCAACAACAAACAAAGCCTAGGGCAAAAAGAAGAAAGGAAATCATCAAGATCAAAGCAGAATTAAACGACATAGAAACAAAATGAACAATTCAAAAAATCAACAAAACTAGGAGCTGGTTCTTTGAAAAAATAAACAAAATTGACAAGCCTCTAGCCAGGTTGATTAAGAAAAAAAGAGAGAAGACCCAAATAAACAAAATTAGAAATGAAAGAGGAGAAGTCACGACTGATACCTCAGAAATACAAACAATTATAAGAAATTACTACAAACAACTATATGGCAAGAACTTTGACAACCTAGTAGAAATGGACAGATTTCTAGAAACATATAACCTTCCAAAACTGAATCAAGAAGAAGTAGAAAGTCTCAACAGACAAATAACAAAGAAGGAAATTGAAACAGTAATCCAAAATCTCCCTGCACACAAAAGCCCTGGACCGGATGGCTTCACAGGCGAATTTTACAAAACATTTAGGGAAGAACTAACTCCTACCCTCCTCAAACTATTTCAGAAAATCCAAGAACAGGGAAAAATCCCAAACTCTTTCCATGAAGCCAGTATTGCCCTCATCCCAAAACCAGGTCAAGACACAGCAAAGAAAGAAAACTACAGGCCAATATCACTGATGAACATAGATGCTAAAATCCTCAATAAAATTTTGGCAAACAGGATCCAACAATACATCAAAAAGATCATACACCATGATCAAGTGGGATTCATCCCAGGG
Organism: Furipterus horrens; assembly: GCF_987537825.1. Lineage (NCBI taxonomy): Eukaryota > Metazoa > Chordata > Mammalia > Chiroptera > Furipteridae > Furipterus > Furipterus horrens. The sequence goes on along the minus strand of NW_028327172.1, from coordinate 90,626,189 downwards.
ATGCAAGGATGGTTTAATATTCGCAAATCAATAAATATAATACATCACCTAAACAAAATGAAAGACAAAAATCGCATGATCATGTCTATAGATACAGAAAAAGCATTTGATAAAGTACAACACCCATTTATGTTGAAAACACTCAGCAAAATGGGAATAGAGGGAGCATACCTTAACATCATTAAGGCTATATATGAGAAGCCTGAAGCCAACATCAAACTCAATGGACAAAAACTGAAAGCATTCCCCCTGAAATCAGGAACTAGACAAGGCTGTCCACTCTCCCCACTTCTATTCAACATAGTGTTGGAAGTCTAGCCACAGCAATCAGAGAAGACAAAGAAATAAAAGGCATCCAAATTGGGGAAGAAGGAGTAAAACTATCACTATTTGCAGACGACATGATAGTATACCTAGAAAACCCTATAAAATCCACTAAAAGACTACTCTATATAATAAGTGAATTTGTCAAAATAGCAGGGTACAAAATAAATATACAGAAATCTAAGGCATTTCCGTACACCAACAATAAATTATAAGAGACAGAGACAAAAAAGCAAATACCATTTGCTATAACAACAAGAGAAAAAAAAGTACCTAGGAATAAACTTAACCAAAGAGATAAAAGACCTGTACACTGAAAATTACGCAACATTGAAGAAAGAAATTAAGGAAGATACAAATAAATGGAGGCAAATACCATGTTCTTGGATGGGAAGAATCAACATCATCAAAATGGCCATACTACCCAAAGCAGTTTACAAATTCAATGCAATCCCTATTAAAATACCAATGACATATTTCACTGACCTAGAACAAATCCTCCAAAAATTCATATGGAACCGAAAAAGACCCCGAATAGCAAAAGCAATCTTGAAACAGAAGAACACAGCAGGAGGAATCACGATACCAGACATCAAACAATACTACAGAGCCACTGTGATCAAAACAGCCTGGTACTGGCATAAGAACAGACATATAGATCAGTGGAACAGAACTGAAAGCCCAGAAATAAACCCAGGCCTCTATGGTCAACTAATCTTTGATAAAGGAAGAAAGAACATAAAATGGAATGAGAAGAGCCTCTTTAACAAATGGTGCTGGGAGAACTGGACAGGGACGTGCAAAAAAATGAAACTAGACCACCAACTTACACCACACACGAGAATAAACTCAAGATGGATTAAAGACTTAAATGTAAGCCGTGATACCATAAAAGTCCTAGAGGAAAACATAGGCAGGAAAATTTCAGATATCACACGTAACAATATCTTCACGGATACATCTCCTAAGGCAAGAGAAATAAAGGAAAAAATAAACAAATGGGACTACATCAAACTAAAAAGTTTCTGCTCAGCAAAAGAAAACATCAGCAAGATGAAAAGGAAACCAATCATAACAGAAAACATATTTGCCAATGATATCACAGACAGGGGACTGATCTCCAAAATATATAAAGAGCTGATACGACTCAACATCAAGAAAACAAACAACCCAATTAAAAAATGGGCAAAGGACGTGAACAAACACTTCTCCGAAGAGGACATACAGAAGGTCCATAGACACATGAAAAAATGCTCAACATCATTGGCCATCAGAGAGATGCAAGTAAAAACCACAATGAGATACCACTTTACACCTGTCAGAATGGCCATCATCAACAAATCAGCAAACAACAAATGCTGGTGAGGATGTGGAGAAACAGGAACCCTACTGCACTGTTGGTGGGAATGCAGACTGGTGCAGCCACTATGGAAAACAGTATGGAATTACCTCAAAAAACTAAAAATGGAACTGCCATTTGAACCAGCGATTCCACTGCTAGGATTATACCCGAAAAATCCTGAAACCCTAATTCAAGAGAACTTATGCACCCCTATGTTCATAGCAGCCCTGTTTACAATAGCTAAGTGCTGGAAACAGCCTAGGTGCCCGTCTGTGGATGAGTGGATCAAAAAACTGTGGTACATCTACACAATGGAATACTATGTAGCAGAAAGAAAGAAGGAACTCCTGCCATTTGCGACAACATGGATGGAATTAGAGAGAATTATGCTTAGTGAAATAAGCCGGGCAAAGGAAGCAAAATACCATATGATATCACCCAATACAGGAAACTAAAGAGCAACACAAACAAACGAACTAAATAGGCAAAGACTAGAATAGTAGTCAGTAGGGGGGAGGGGAGAGGGAGAGAAGGGGGATAAGTAAGGGAAGGGTCAGGTCAAGGAACGTATATGAATGACTCATGGACATGGACAACGGGGAGGGATATAATTGTGGGAGAAGGGATGGGCTGGGAGGGGGGAGCAATGGGGAAAAAATGGGACAACTGTAATTGAATAACAAAAAAATAAAATTTAAAAAAAAAAAACAAAAAAAAAACAAAGCCACCGTGATCAAAACAGTCTGGTACTGGCATAAGAACAGACATATAGATCTGTGGAACAGAATAGAGAGCCCAGAAATAAACCCAGGCCTCTATGGTCAACTAGTATTTGAAAAAGGAGGAAGGAACATGAAATGGAGTGAGAAGAGTCTCTTTAACAAATGGTGCTGGGAGAACTGGACAGGGACGTGCAAAAAAATGAAACCAGACCTCCAACTTACACCACACACAAGAATAAACTCAAGATGGATCAAAGACTTAAATGTAAGCCGTAACACCATAAAAGTCCTAGAGGAAAACATAGGCAGGAAAATTTCAGATATCCCACGTAACAATATCTTCACGGATACATCTCTTAAGGCAAGAGAAATAAAGGAAAAAATAAAGAAATGGGACTCCATCAAACTAAAGAGTTTCTGCTCAGCAAAAGAAAACATCAGCAAGATGAAAAGGAAACCAACCATATGGGAAAACATATTTGCCAGTGATATCACAGACAGGGGACTGATCTCCAAAATATATAAAGAGCTTATATGACTCAACATCAAGAAAACAAACAACCCAATTAAAAAATGGGTATAGGACCTGAACAAACACTTCTCCGAAGAGGACATACAAAAGGTCCATAGACACATGAAAAAAATGCTCAACATCATTAGCCATCAGAGAGATGCAAATAAAAACCACAATGAGATACCATTTTACACCAGTCAGAATGGCCATCATCAACAAATCGACAAACAATAAGTGCTGGTGAGGATGTGGAGAAACAGGAACCCTACTGCACTGTTGGTGGGAATGCAGACTGGTGAAGCCACTATGGAAAACAGTATGGAATTACCTCAAAAAACTAAAAATGGAACTTCCTTTTGAACCAGCGATTCCACTGCTAGGATTATACTTGAAAAACCATAAAACCCTAATTCAAAAGAACTTAGGCACCCCTATGTTCATAGCAGCACTGTTTACAATAGCTAAGTGCTAGAAACAGCCTAAGTGCCCATCTGTAGATGAGTGGATCAAAAAACTGTGATACATTTACACAATGCAATACTACGTAGCAGAGAGAAAGAAGGAACTCCTGCCATTTGCGACAGCCTGGATGAAACTAGAGAGAATTATGCTTAGTGAAATAAGCGAGGCAAAGAAAGAAAACTGCCATATGATATCACCTTATATAGGAAACTAAAGAACAACATAAACAAATGAACTAAATGGGACAAGGAGCAGTCAATAGGGGGGAGGGGGGAGGGAGGGAAGGGAGATAAGTAAGGGAAGGGTTTAGTCAAGGAACGTGTATAAATGACTCATGGACATGGACAACGGGGAGAGATATGATTGTGGGAGAAGGGGTGGGCTGGGTGGGGGAGAGCAATGGGGGGAAAATGGGACAACTGTAATTGAAAAACCAAAACATAAAATAAATAAAAAATTAAAAATGAAATAATTAAATAAATAAAAGAGCACTTCCCTGTTACAATTACCTATCCAAGGACCACCCTCTTCTCTGTCACTAATACCAGCAGTGCCTTCTGGCTTTTAGGGGAAACATTTCCAGCCTTTGTAGGTAACATTATCTTAACAGACCATCTTCCAATGAACCAGGCCTTCAGATGGAGGCTACCCCCATACTGTATACAGTAGAAGGAATACATATGACACATATCTCAACAAGGAGATATTTTTTAACCAAAAGAAATGGCCACTGCTGTCTGCTTTGTAGCCATCTACTGAGAACCCAGCATGTACCTGCCACTGTGGGGTTAAAGTGTGGTCCACCTGGGCCTTGGAGGAAGCAGGTAGTGTGCATGGTTCTGGGGCAAAGAGAAGCACCAGGTGGCACGAAAGCACAGGATGCAGAATGTGCACACCTGAGTACAAATAGCTGATGATGCAGGATAGCAATGGCCCCACAAATGAGGGTAAACCAAGGGCTCAATAAAGGGACATTTATAACTGTCCTGTATATAAGTATGTAAGGGAAAGCAGACCTGTAATCAGTCCCAAGCCCCAAAGGAGTATTGTTTCCAGAACCATAATGAGGAGCACAGTTCTTCAAGAGAAGGGGCAGCCTAAGAACATCCCATGGGAAAGAGACTGGAATGAAGACCTTGACTGCTCCCAGTCCCTCAGATACCCTGCGGGGGCTCCCCATTAGCAGAACCTTGCAAGTATCCAAAGGCAGAGGAGCAGCCTCCCTGGGGCAGAGAGCAGGGCAAAGGTGTGGAAAGTGACCTGGGTGCAGCAAACGGAACATACCTAACACCTGTAACATCCCTAACTGAGAGTCTTCCTCTAACTGGAGCCTGATCGTTACAGTCCTAAGATCCTCACAGAGTTCTTAAAGGATCAAGATAGATAGCAATGTCGAAAAAGCTTTGTGCCAAATGAGCACTGCTCCTTATCTTGGGCCTACTGGGCATCATCCTTCAGTACCAATCTTTGCAGTATTCATAAGAGAAATAATTTTACTGATGAGAAAACAGGTTCAAAGGGCCTATGTCAACTTTCTCTATTAGTCAACTCTTTACTTTGCAAAATACAGAAACCCAAGTCAAACTGACTTTAGCAAGAAAGAAAAACAGGTAGTTGGCTCATATAAGGGAACTGTCCAGGTGTTACAGAAACAGAGGAGTCCAAAAATCCCCGGAGTTTGCAGCTGGGGGATGGGGAGAAGGAAGCAGCTTTCAAGATGCCTCAACACACCTGAGGCTTGTGGCTGGTGTCTTTCATTATGCAAAATTGCTTGGATGCTTCCAAGGCCTCAGGTGGATGGGAGGAGTCTTGATCCAGGGGATGGTATGGAAAGCACACAGAGCCTACGTGGGGTTCTGTGAATGGTCAGAACTGTTGGCAACACCCACTGCGTCAGAGGACGCAGTCAGGAATATATAAGCAGCTGCGAACACTTTAGGGGGGGCACGCTCTGGGGCTGTCTCCCTCGCTGGTGGGTGTTCGCAGAGGTGCTCTGATGAAGGAGAGGCGGTCCACGCGGTTTACAGAAAGAAGACAGTTTGCAAGGAGGCTGAGAATCCCGGCGCTTTTGTATTGAGAGCTGGAGGGCACCACAGCACAGAAAGGACCTCCCCAATCATATTGAATGATTGGCAGCCGCTGGTAAAGCTGAACTGTGTTTGGGAAGTAGGGAAATGGTGTTTCTGACCTTCCTAAAACTGGCTAGGTTTGGTAGGGGGGAGGCAAGGATATGTGTAACTGTTAAATAAACAATTTTCTTTTCACTCAACTGTAGTATTAAGAGTTGTAATTCTGGCGGCGGGCAATCGGACCCCTAATTGAAGAGCCCGTGGGTTTGTTTTCAATTGTAGCAGCCCAGGGGTTCTGTAACACAGGAAGAGATACGGATCCAGTATTTCAGACATGGCTGTATCCAGGCACTCAAGTAAGATTACTGGATGTCTGTTTTCTCTGTGTCTCAGCTCTGCTTTCCTGTGCTAGCTTTATTTTGGGGAAGATCCTCCCAAGCAGAGACAAAGTACCTTTTGGTACACTTCTATCAGTTTAGCTACACTAAGGGAAAAGAGAGCACTTTCCAGAATTGTTGACAAATACCCTAAAGCTGACTTCCCCATCTCCTGTGGCCATGCAGCATAAGCTCTGGTTAGCCAGGCCTGGGTCAGATTCCCTTCCTGGAGTCAGGAAGGCAGGCCAACATGGCTGAGGAAACTCTGGGAAAAGGAAGAATGGGTATAGAGAGCTGACTACCCAAATAAAAGAAGATGGCAGGGAAGCCAGAAGCCTCACGAGAGGAGGAGAATTGTGCACTACAGTCATGCAGCCATGAACATCCCACTTGGCTGTTCAAATTCCGAGCTCTTTTTTGTTTGTTCGTTTTGTTAGTTTATTTGTGCATTGTTTGGTTTTGACACTGCTTCCTATGCCTGGGAAGTGTGGTAAAAAAAAAAAAAAAAAAGAGGTGTATGCAGGAACAAGATGACAAGAAAGACAGGAGCCGAGAAAAGGGTCTTGAGCTGCCAACCAAGAAGTGTGGGGGTCTGGAGGCCGCAGTGCTCAGGCAGCCAGTCTGGGGCTCACTAACCCTGGGGGTGCTGGCCTCCGTCTTAGGCTGGTGGCCACAGGATCAGCCCTGAGTCCCCAGGAGCCTGAGAGCTGACCCACTTGTGACCCACACCCTGAAAAGTCCTCCTGCAGCAACAGTTTGCAGGTACTGAAGGCAGACAGCCAGATTCCCTGGGGATCCTGGCAAAAGGGTGGGGGCCCACACAAGCCGCTGCCAGTATGCACGATCTCCTGCACCCACGTCCCCTAATTTGCTGGATGCTCTTTAAGAGCCTTTGCCCTGATATATATGCACCTGTTCACACACACCCCTGTGCATCCACACTCCTGTGCACACACATCCTGAGTACACACCCTTGTGCACACATACCCTTATATACTCACCCTGTGCGTTTACACCTATGCTTTTACTCCATGAATACCTACACTATTCAGTCACAATTTCAGGGAGTCTATCTCAAAGCCACACACACACCCTCACACCCTAACTACCACATAAATTCACACCAGCGTTTGGTTACTCTCAGATACCCCCGGACTCTCCACAGCAGCCAAAGGCCCCTCTGAAGAGTTTCCTCATCTCACTCAGAGCAAATCCATATATGAACCAACACGGTCATGCACCTGCCTTCCAAAACCCACCCCACATCAAATTTACTGCAGGCATTTCTATCCCCATGACTAGCCATGACTCATACCACCCAACATTTGAAATCCACTCCTTTAAAAACTATGTGTATGTTTCGCTGCTTACAAAGCACCCTTAGGTAAATTATCTTATTTATATCTCATGATAGCCCCAACAAGTGGGATTACTAACTATGAGGAGATAAAAGCTCAGGGAGCCTATGGGACTTCCCAGGATGACATGGGTTGTATGTAGCCAAGATGGACCTAGATCCCTGTCTGTCTGATAGCAAACATTCTCCTTATCCTTATAGGCCTGTTATCTAACAAGCATGAGAAAATGTGCCCCTCCAGGCAGACAGGGCCCTATGCCAGATTACCTAAATTGACAATCAGACACGGGCTCAAGGTCATGCCTCACTCACCCCTTGGGCTCATGTATGTGTTGACGGGCACCTGGACAAGCAGGCTCGGCAGCCCTGCTCTGCCCACCCACTTCCTGTGGGTTCCCTCATCCTCAGCACATCTTCCTCTTTCTTTGTGCACTAGGCATGGCAGGGCCCCTCCCCCAGACCACCTCTGAGGCCTTGGACCTCCCTTGACTTTGACCTCAAATCACTGGCCCTGGCTCCAGGACACAGGAAGTCCTTCCTGCTGGGGCCCTGAAGGAGGTTACCACAGACGGCATCAGGACCCAGGGACTCACCCTCTGGGGCCCCAGCCTACCACACTGCCTTGCTCCCTGCTCCCCTTCCAACACAGCACCAATGTCAGCGCACAGAGGGCCACCTCGCGTACCTTTAGAGCTCCTCAGCTTTGACTTCCTTTCTCTTTCTGGGGGCTTTCTGGGGCTCCACATGCTGTTTTGTAAATAAATCAAGGGCAGTAAGAATAATATATCTGTCAAACAGCATTCAGATTCCAATTTCCTCTGTCAGCCCTGCCCAGCCACATCACCCACCTCAAGCCTACAGATGTGCTGCCACAAGTACTATGTTTCCCAAGGTCCCTACAGGTCGGGGAAGGGGTTACCAAGGGATTCCCCACCAGTCAGTGCATGCTGCAAGGCAGGCCTGAAGAACTTCCCATGGAAGACCTGACAGGAGAGGGGCTAAGACAAGATTGGGTTGTGTGAGAGGGCAGGGGAGTCATGGTGGGGGAAGGTTAGAATGAGCCTTTGGGCCTCTTTCCACAGGAGGGTGTCAGGAAGGATAACTGTACCCCATCACTACAGGAATATTTGCCCAACACCTATCCTTCCTGATAAACAAGCAGGCAACAGCATTGAGAAGTGAGATCTGGGGCCTAGGGTTAGAAAAGATCCTGGGGTCATGAGTTCCAGCCCTCTGCCCCAGGATCAACTGTTCTTTCATCATTGCAGGTTTTGGGAGATTACTCAGTCTTAAAAGGCCTTCCAGAGAAAGCCTCACCCAGTTCAGCCACAACAAGCATTTTAGTTAGGAAGTCCTTCTTCTGGTCTAACTGGCTACTGTGGCTTGAGTCCATTTGCTCTGATCTGACCTTGCAGAACAAGTCAATGATGAGCTTCACTTTCCAGGACCTCCTATCACCCCTGCACACCCTGCCCAGCCTCCCAGCCTCTCATCCTCAGATAAAGAAGCTCTGCTTCTGACCCTCAACTATATTTCCTTAAGGCTTCAGTGCTCCCTCTCAGATGTTCAGCTGTGGGGCCCTGGTAGACACAGGCCTTCTTGCACATTCTCAGGGCACCTGAGGATATAGGACCTAGCAAATTGTGGAGCGTGATCTCCGGCAAAATACTTCTCCTTTCTGAGCTTCAGTTTCCTTATCTGTAAAATGAGAGAATACTTATGTCATAAGGTTAATGGAAAGTTCACTCCATGACAAGGATTTTTCTTGTTATTGCTGTATCCCCAGTGCTAATAATTATAGTAAGTACTTTTCTTTATTGAAATACATTTGACATGTCGTCGGCAGCCGTCCGTCTCGAGAGACGATGGCGTAGCTTCTTGAGAGTCTATCTGCACCGCCGAGAATGGCTGTGCAGTCCGACTCGGGAGTGACAATCCCTGCCGCACTTGTTACAGGTGAAGGCAGATGGCCGTTGTTGCTGCTGTTGACGCTGCTTCCGCCTCGATCTTTTCTGGGCCGCCTCCTCGTTGCGCGCAGCCTCCGCGCGTGACGTACCTTGCCTGACCGCGAGCCTCCAGGCTAGGCGGTCGTCTGCTTGAACTTCCCATGTGTTGAGATTGATGGAGCATTGTGTCATGTCCTTTTTGCAGATGTCTTTGAACCGCAGTTTTGGGCGCCCTGTCATCCTCTTGCCTTCCGCTAGCTCGCCGTAGAGGAGGTCTTTGGGGATACGGCCTGCATCCATTCTTTTGACATGGCCGAGCCACCTGAGGCGTCTCTTGCTAAGAACTGCATGCAAACTGCTCATATTGGCTCGCTTCAGCACCTCGGTGTTGGGGACCTTATCCTGCCAGGCGACATGCAGGACGCGTCGCAGGCACCTCATGTGGAAGCTGTTGAGTTTCCTTTCGTGCCTTGCGTAGGTGGTCCACGTCTCGCTGCCATAGAGGAGAGTGCTGAGTACGCAGGCTTGGTAGATGCGCAGTCTGGTTTTCTCGGTGAGGCTGGGATTGTTCCACGCTCGCCGGTTCAGTCTGGCCATAACTGTGGCTGCCCTGGCGATTCTCCGGTTGACCTCCAAGTCGACTGACAGAGAGCTCGAGATGGTGGACCCGAGGTAAGTGAAGTCGTTGACAACCTCCAGGGTGTATCCGTCGATGGTGATGCATGGGGGAGTCCCCGTGCCTTGAGCCATAACATTCGTCTTCGTCAGGCTGATGGCTAGTCCGAACTCCTTGCATGCGTGGGAAAGGCAAGTGACTAGCTGCTGGAGTCCCTCTTCGCAGTGTGATGTCAAGGCTGCGTCGTCGGCGAAGAGCATCTCACGGATGAGCACCTCTTTGACTTTGGTCTTGGCTCGTAGACGGGCCAGGTTGTAGAGCTTGCCATCGGATCTGGTGTGAATGAAGACACCCTCGCTGCAGTCCTTAAAGGCGTATTGGAGGAGCATGGAGAAGAAGATTCCGAACAGCGTAGGCGCGAGGACGCAGCCCTGCTTTACTCCGCTGCTGACTGGGAAGGCCTCAGAGGTTGCGCCGTTGTAGGACACCGTGCTGTGCATGTTGTCGTGAAAGGACATGACCACAGCAAGCAGATGTGGTGGACAGCCAATCTTCCGTAGCAAGCTGAAGAGTCCGCTTCGACTGACCAGATCAAACGCCTTCGTGAGGTCGATAAAGGCGAGGTAGAGTGGTTTATGCTGCTCGTGACACTTCTCCTGCAGCTGGCGTAGGGAGAAGATCATGTCCACTGTTGATCGGCCAGCTCTGAAGCCACACTGGGACTCTGGGTAGACGCGGGAAGCAAGGGTCTGCAGGCGGGCAAGAGCGACCCGGGCGAATACTTTGCCGACGACGCTGAGGAGAGAGATGCCCCGGTAGTTGTTGCAGTCGCTGCGGTCTCCTTTGTTCTTGTACATGGTGATAATGTTGGCGTCTCTCATATCCTGGGGGATGTAACCCTCCTTCCAGCAGAGACAGAGTAGACGGTGGAGCGGCTGTAGCAGGACTGGTTTCCCGCTCTTTAGGATTTCTGGAGGGATTCCGTCGCTTCCTGGTGCTTTCCCGCAAGCAAGGCGGTCGATGGCTTTGCCGAGCTCTGCCGCAGTAGGTGGGGTGTCTAGCTCCTCCATGACTGGTAGGTCTGGGATGGCGTTAAGAGCAGTGTCTGTTACGGTGTTCCTCGTTGTGTACAGCTCGAGGTAGTGCTCGGTCCACCGCCGCATTTGCTGTTCCTGGTCAGTGATGACCTCACCTGTCTTGGACTTAAGGGGGGCGATCTTGGAGGGGATTGGGCCTGTTGCCTTCTTGATACCCTCATACATTCCTCGTGCGTTGCCTATATCGGCGGCTTCCTGAATGCTTCTGCACAGGTTTAGCCAATAGGTGTTGGCACAGTGGCGGGCGGTCTTCTGGACTTTGTTCCTGGCAGCCCGTAGAGCTTGAAGTGTACTGGGAGTGGGCGTGACCTTGTAAGCCAGTAGGGCCTTCCTCTTAGCCTCGATCACAGGTTCCATTTCTTCCCAGTGAGCCTCGTACCAGTCAGCGTTCTTCCGCTCTTTCTTCCCGTAAGCAATAATGGCGGAGTTGTATATGGCGTCGCGGAGACGTGGCCAATTGGATTCGATAATGTCATCTGCCGCCACTCCCTCGCCGAGTGCATCTTCCATCTTGTTGATGAATTGCTGGGTCTTAACTGGGTTGCTGGCACAACTGGTGTTGATGCGTGGGCGACCCTTCATCTTGGAGTGGTGCAACCTCTTCCGCGTTATGCGCACCTTACTTACCACGAGGGCATGGTCCGTGTCGCAGTCTGCACTGTGGTAGCTGCGGGTGAGGAGGGTGCTGCCAATATCCGTTCTTCTGGTGATGACGAGGTCAAGCTGGTGCCAATGACGGGAGCGGGGGTGCCTCCATGACACCTGGTGGATCTCTTTGCACTTGAAGAATGTGTTTGTCACGCACAGGCCATGGTGACACAAAAGCTCAAGCAGTCGCTGACCATTCTCATTGATCTTTCCTCTCCCAAAGTTTCCAAGGCAGGTGGGCCAGGCCATGTGGTCGGCTCCTACTCTTGCGTTGAAGTCTCCAAGGAGATAGAGAGCGTTACTTCTGGGAATCTTGGATAACGCTTCGTCCAGTGCATGGTAGAACTGTTCTTTCTCTTCGGTGGTGGCGCAGAGGGTTGGGGCATACGCGCTAAGAATGCTGACTGGGCCGAAAGTTGTTGACAATCGGAGGGTAAGTAATCTCTCTGTGCCTCCTGTGGGTGGCTCTATGGAGTTAACAAGCGTGTTCTTCACAGCGAACCCAACACCGTGCTGTCTTGGTTGGTCCGGAGACTTCCCTTGCCAGTAGAAGGTGTAGTTGGTTTCTCTGATAGTTCCGTTGTCGGCCAACCGGGTCTCCTGTAGAGCCGCAATGTCGATGTTTAGTCGTGCCAGTTCCCTATCGATGACAGCGGTTTTCCTGGCACCCTTGATCCACGGAAGGTCTGCAGTAAGTCCGGGGCACATGGTCCTGATGTTCCAGCTAGCGAGGCGAAGAGCCGGAGGCTTCTTTCTTGTTGTTTGCTTGGAATTAACTGGTGCGGGTGTTTTGTGGCCCACTTTTCGAGAGGCGCCTCTCTGATCCCCACGCACCCAGTGGGGCAGGCGAGCCATGGCGAGACGGTAGCTGTCCAGTGAGGTGCGATGACCTCTCCCACCGTCAGAGGAGACCCCTGGCGCTCGTTTCCTTCGCCAATCGGATGAGCTTATAACCGGTATCTGTCTCCTCCTGTGTTGAGTCGACATCTTGCGATGACGCTGGAGTGTCCTCTCAAGTGAAACTGAAGCTACAGAGCCTGGGCAGGGTGATATGGAGGGTCTGCTGTTGCCCATGCAGCAGACCCCCCCTCTCTTCGCAGCTGAAGGGTCCAAGGGAAAGACAAAGTCAATACAGCTTGGCTTCAGGTGCGCCGCAGGAGTTGCCGGTGTTGACTACAATGTCAAACCGCAATGTTACATTTGACATGTAACATTGTGTAAATTTAAAGTGTTCAATATATTAAATTTGATACATTATATATTGTAATATGATTGCCATTGTAGCAAAATTAACATCTTTATCATGTTACAAAACTATCATTTTATAGTGGGTATCTTTGAACAAGTGTTAAGCACTTAGTAGGTGCTCATTAAATGTTAGCCACTGTTATTAAAGATCATAGCCAAGCCAGCCAAAAACCCAGGTTTCCAGACTCCTGGTGCCAGGTTACACTGTCCACCCTTTGTTGTCCCACCTACATGGCTTCTCTCCCCTACTTACTCCTCAGCCCTGGCCCCCAACCCCTGTCCTCTCCTTGGGAAAGTGGCAATGAGGCAGGAGAGAGGTTGTCTCCGTGAAGGAAGGGGCACACCTGAGCCAAGCCACGCACTTTGACACCACTATGAAAAGCAGAGACAGAGCAGCAGGACACAGGATGGGATAGAGCACTTTGTTTTCCATGTTGTGTAGAGGAACCAAATAAACACAAACAAATTTGGCAACACAGGTTCAGTATGGGCCAGCCCCACTCTGCCTTCCCTGCTGAGCAACTGCTGTTTGCTCTTGGATATGAGGATGAGCCATCCCAGCCCAGGCTTCCAACACAGACCCAGCAGGCCAAGGAGTCAGGAGACACTCTTGCTCCTAGTTCAATTCCCTGGGTAGCAACCATTTCCCCACATATCCCCACACATCCCCACACCAAGGTGATTTAAGACCATTTCCATTTCCCTCTCCTCCTTATACACAGGTGCTGAATGTACACGCGGACACACAAACAATAGGAAATTGGTTGCTACCCAGGGAATTGAGGTGGGCCCTGCTGAGGGTCAAGTGTGCCCAGGCAGTGAGTTAGGCAGAGGTTGGACAATGGCACAAGCTCTATGTACTCCCCCATCCCACCCCAGAGAGGAACATGCAGACTCTGGCTGTCAGTGAGCTGGGAAGGTCTGGACAGGATCAGGTAGGGGCCCTCAACTACTGCTCCATACATTTGCCCTTGAGCACCACAAGGGAAGAAACCCCACCAAACTTGGAAGCCACAGGTTTCCATGCATGTATCTGTCCTCATCACAGCCCCCTTCTAGCATGTGCACACACATAAGATCAGGAAAGAAGAGGATTCTGATTAGATGAACAAGAAACTGAGGTCAAAATTAAATCAAGCAGGGCTGGACAGGACATGCCTTTTTTTAATACACACTAAGATGCCATACCTCAGCTGCAGTCCTGTTGTGGCAATCCTCTTCAACTCCTAGTGGCCCTGCTTAAGTGCTGCTTCCTTCAGGAAGCCTCTCTGAAGTCCCCTGTCCAGTCCTCCCCCGTCTCTGCAGAGGACAGAGCTGCTGCAACACTTTATGGTGTGGAATCTAATTGAAACACTTTTTTCAGTCGTTAAGCAAATTTTACATGCACAATACACTCATATGTAGACACAAATGCATGCAAATGCATGCATGCACATATAGCATTTTTGTGAGATGACCAAGTGTGAATGAGTGTAAACTCAGTCCTCTCCTGGTGTCCCTGGAACAGTGTGTGTTATTAAAGGTACAGATGCTGGAGCAGACAGACCTGGTCTGATTCTTGCCCAGACTGTGTCTAGCTGTGCAATTTTATGCACATCACTCCATCTCTGTGCTTGGGCACATAGCATGTTGTAAGAATTAAATGAGATCATGACACACAGCAAGGTTTCAGTAACGGTTTGTTTCCATTATTGTCCCTTTTTAAAAATTCAGAAGATGATGTAGCTGATGATATATTTCAGCTCAGTAAACCAGGAGTGTGTTTTCAACATGTCCAGTCTCTTCAGGCAATGTCATCCTCTAATCAGGACAGGACAAGAGAAGCCTGGATGGCTCTGTCTTGCTGAGACCTGGGACATGCCTCAGACAGTGACAATCCCCACATCCACATACTCTTACTCCTATAGAGCCCCTCCTCATGCACAGTGCAATGCACACAGCTGTAGCAGGCCCCTGGCTGCCCCTTATTTCCAAATGAACACCATGTGACCTGTAGGACACTTAATGGTGTACTGGGAGTGAGCACAAGGTGACTGGAAGGGGTGGCAAATGTCAGGGCTCCACAGAGATGTGCCAATGCCAGCCTATGGTCATGCGGACACCCTGAGAGAAAGCAGGATTGGGCTGGTGTCCACCCAAGATGCCAGCCCCCACCAGAGGTTTCTAGATGGCACTGGCCTTCTCAGGCACCAGGTCCACTGTGCTTTACAGGTGAACAATTAGACTGGAAGCCATCTTGTCTAGGACTTCTAAATCTGGAGACTATGGGGAGCCTTCCAGGGGGTCTGTGAATTCTCACAAATAGTAAGAATGTATATGTGTGCATGCATGCTCATGTCCACACATGTGTGCACATGCCTTTGAACAGGGAGAGAGTTTATCATTGCCTTTATTAGATTTTCAAAGGAGCTATGACCAGAAAAAGCTGAGAATTGTTACTCTAAATTATTAGTTCACTTTGCAGTTGAGGAAATTAGAGCCCCCTAACGATTACCTTTCAATCAATTTCCCTTTGGGATAGCCTGAGCTCCTCAGGCGGAAAGCAGAGAGGATGAGAAGGGCCGGCCCTATGGCCCCACACAGCACTGAGTCAGTCTCTGCTTCTCCCTTGCTAGAGTGACAGCCTCACCCCCTGATTTTTCCGCCTCACACACTCTCCCACTGATTGCCGCCGTGGTGTGGGGTCCCTCTCCCCGGCCAGTCTGGCAGGCCCTTCGTGATGGACAGAGGCGGAAAGGGAAGCACTCCTGGCATGTCTCTGCTCTGCGAGCTGCCAGGAGCCAGGACCAAGGCCAAGAAGTCAGCACGGCTGTGCCCCTTGGCACACGTGCCTCAGTAGCCCTCCCAGGTCCCTGCTTCACATTGAGGGTGATGAGTTTACCTCCACAAGACAGGGAAATATATCTGATGGCAGAGATGAACTCCTTCGTACACAGCTCCCAAGGAAAAGGCTGGGAGAAGTGCTATCACTCCTGTCAGTCAGTCAATCAGGAAAGCAGGCTTCAGCCCCACCCTTGTCCCCTGCTTCCCAGTGCCCATTGAGCTCAACCTGGGCCCCCTGGCTACTCAGGGAACTGTAAACATCCCACAGGCACCAGGGACACAGGAAATAAAAGATAATTTACCGAAGCCTGCTTTAACACTACCTACCCCCAAAAAAGGGAAAAAAGAAAGAAACCAAGCAATCCTTAGGTATTGCTTCCAGGTCCTGATGCTTGAGTGGATCTCCGAAATTTGGGAAGTGTCAGTAGTTTGAGGATGGAGGACACACCTGGGAGAGAGGAGACACATCTGGACCATTCCTGTGAGTGTCCCAGGGACCTCGTCTCCAGGGCTCATGTCATTACACTCCCCCCACATTGGCTCTGGCCTAAGCACCACAGGGGCTGCCTGCTTCTCCTTGCCCACCCCCACCCATTGCCTCTTCCACCTCTACCCAGGCAGCCAGGGTGATAGGCATGGCCTCTCAGCCAGTGCCAGTCTGGGGTCTGGATAAGGAAAGACAGGGCCAAGGAGTGGGGAGACCTGGGAACCATGGCCCTCACCTTTGAGTAGCCCAGACTATCTCCTCACTGGTGTGCCTGGCACTGAGCCACAGAGCTGAGGGGACAGCACTTCCAAGGTTTGGATGAATGAAAGTCATGTGGCAAAGGAGCTGAGAGGTAATATGGGTCTCCCAGATGGGGAAACTAAAACCAGGGAAGAAGGGATGACCAGAATCAGGGTGTGCTGACTTCCATCCAGGTCACCATGGTCAGAAGGAAGAAGAGATCCTACCAAGCAATGGCCATTGTGACCAGTTACTACAGTGGAGGGGCCCCAGGGCTGTAAAAAACAGTAAAGCTTCCTGGACCAGGTACCCTATGACCTTCCTGGCTCTCCTCTTTGTGTCCTGTCTCCCACCTTGTCCCAGGCAGAGACCCTGGCTCCCCTTCTCTGTGTCCCTCTTCTGCCCACACAGTAAGCAGCCTGCCAGAGGGAGGGTGGACAGCACTCAGTTTACAGTGCTGATCAAAGACCATGGCAGCTTCTACCCAGGCCTGTCCCCTCCTGCCCCATTTTCCCCATCTTGCATGTGTTGTTGAGAAGAAAGATGTGTGCTGCAGTATACGGACAAGGTCTTTATGGTACTTGTTAACTATGTAACCTCAGAAAAGACACTGAACATCTCTGAGCCTCCATTTTCTTATCTGTGAATGAACTGAAGATGTAATGATCACCTTGTTGCATTGTTAGAAGAATTAGAGATAGTGCATACAAAGAACCTAAACAGCCCAGACACTCAATGAATGGTATTACTATTATTGTTGCAACTCCCTTGGGGGAGAAAGCAGCTCCCAACCAAGAAACCAATGTGGAGAGCCACTGTTACCGGGATGAAACCTTCAGAGAGGACAGCACACCTTGTCCACATAGGTAAACTCTCAGTCAGCACAGGGGCCTTGTGCTTCTGCCCAGCTCCCCCTAGCAAGGCCTAACATGAAGTGCAGAATGTCTGCCCAGTGAGGAACTGTGGAGATGTGGAGAGTCTGAGAAGTGGGCCAGTCCTGAAGATTCCTTTTTACATTTTTCCTGGTGTAAGTCATAGAAAGTGAGGGCTGAGAAGGATCTCAGAGACAACTCAGTTCGGTGTACCCCATCCACACCCACACCCCTCTTCATTTGACAAAAGGAAACTGTGCTCAGAGGGAAACAGTGTCTTGTTCAAGGTCATCCCATGGCTGAGATCAGAGTCCCTGGCTCCTGGTCCTGCATTCTGTCCACCAGCCAGAGCTAGCTGCCATCCTTATTCCACTCAAGGGCACACAACTGCATCCTCACACTTTTCCCTAGAAATGCTGGATTTTTCCAATTCAGAAGGTCACCTGTGTACAAGAGAGGCCTCTGGGAGCAGTCAGAGTGAATTGGGAAGTACAACAGGACACAGGCATCCTCACCCAGGAGGCACATTAGGGGAAGGGTGTTTGGCTCCCCTGAATTACCCCCAATTCAGAAATATAGTCAGGCTTCCCAACTCACCACACACAGAAACCATCACCAGGGTCCTAAGAAGGCAGGTGTGACTGAGCGCAGCAGATACCCACTGAGACTCAGGGGTTGAAGGATGAGGTAGGTACCCATACTGGGAGGGATGATGAGGGATCCTGAGATGGTGCTCTGAGAAGGCACGAGAAATAGAGATGATGTGAGAGGCCCAGCACACCTCTCCCCAGCCCAAGAAGGTTCTGGGCTTTCCATTTCCCAGAGCTGGCCCATCTGCAGTTGTCCAGCACCAGTGGGAGTACCTGAGTAAGCCTCATCTTGTGCCCAGGCCCAGCTCAAGTCCAGTCAGCATTCCAGCCTACCTACCTCTTCCTCAGTCAAGCACACTTAGAAACTGTTAACATCACCACGTCTCAAGGCAAATGACCGAAGACCTCCAGCTCACCCTGGGAGGGGGCTGCTGAAGTCATCAGCACTGGGCAGCCTGTGACCCACCCCCACACCTTGGGGGAGATTTGGTGTTAGGTTGGCCTCTGCCACTGCCTCCCTGTAATGATAGCGCGACCCCTCTAGATCTGTTTGGACCAAATAGGTGACTTTTAAACTTTTTTTAGAATTATAAGTCTTTTTCTATTTTTAAAAAGTTGATTGAATTAGTTTCCTAGCATTACAAATTACTACAAGCTAGGTGGCTTACAACAGAAATTTATTCTCTCAAAATTCCTGAGACCAGAAATTCAAAATCAAAGTGTCAGCAGGACCATGACCCCTCCTTAGCCTCTAGAGGACAATCTTTCCTGATAGCCTCCTGTTTCTGGTGGCTCCAGGCTGTCCTTGGCTTAGGGCTAATAACTCCAATCTCTGACTCCTCCATGTCTCTCCTTGGTGTGTCTCTCATAAGAACACTTGTCATTGAATTTAGGGCCCACTCAGATAATCCAGGATGATTTTGCCTTGAGATCCTTTAATTTAATTTTTTTCCAAATAAGGTCACAGTCACAGATTCTGGTAACTAGAACATGGAGACATCTTTCAGGGGGCCGCTCATCCAAACCCACTGCAGCAATCTTATTGAAAAGTCTATCATACTGTTCAATGTGTTAAGAAATGGGGTCTGAAACCAGGGTGAAAGCTGCAGCAGTATCCCCTTTCCTTCTCCTGGATCTTTCTCCTGCCACAGGGCCTCTCCAAGGAAGTACCAGCTATCCAGATCCCCTCTGTCACTGCCATTGTGGCTCTACCCCTTCTGTGACTTCAGGGGAGCTGGCCTTGCTCTCCACACTGCTCCCAGATGCTCCCAATAGCCACAGTTAAGCTCTGACCACCAATCTCAGGTCCTCTCCTGGCACTGGCCACCACACAGCTTCTGGGTTGGTTGGCATCCCTTCCTGAACCGAGGGAGCTCCTGTCCTGATGCCAGAATTCCAAACACTGCTTGCGTATGCCTCTTGAGCAGCAGAGTGTGTGGGAAATAGGGAGGGGTGTAGTCCAGGTGCACAAGGGTTTCGGGAGTGGAATCATGGTGGCTGGGAACAGTGAGAGATCCTGGGATAGTAGAGGGAGTCTGGAAGTTGTGTGAATCCCAGGCTAGGCCTCCAGCCAGTGGGTAAGGGAGGCTCAGCCTTGGGGGATGAAGAGAAGTTCCCTGTGTGAGCTGCTGTGGCTCTCTAAAAGGAGAGAGTAATAAACCGCCACTCCCTAGAGGCAGAGGGCACACAACCAAGCCCACAGCTTCTCCTGTCCAGACTATAATGTTTGTCTTTTCACCTCCCAGAACCTCACTTTTCTGGTCTGTGAAATAAAGATATAAACAACACTTTTTACAAAGGATTGTTTGAAGACCTAAATAAAGATAGAGACTATAAAAAGATGCTGCAAATCCATCTGGAGATAACGGTAGACAGGAGGAAGCCACCTCTCCTAATACAGCTGACCTCTGGACAAGCACAAGTGACCAATGCCAGGTACAAGCAAGAGCCTGGGGACTCCTAATGGCAGGCTCCTGGGAAGATTTGGGTCTGGGTCAGAGTAGGAAGGAGGGTTGGGGCAGCAAGTGGCAGTGAAGAAGGTGAAAGTAGATGGCAGGGAGTGGTGGGAGTGCTTTCCAAAGACAGAGGCCCAAGTGCCCTGCTGTTGGCAGCTGGATTTCTCCCAGAAAGTCCAGGGCAGGGAGCTGCTCTTGCCATCCCCTCTGTTCCTGCCATCGTCTCTAGCAGGGGGCTGGCACATAGGCTGAGCCCACTTGACAGAGGTTGGATCTCTCAGCCAGACGATGCTAATTGAGCTGATTAATTGATCCAATTACCTCATCCTCTCAGGAGGCTGGGAGTGGGCCTGGCTCCTGGGATCCAGGTATAAAGCTGCAGGATGGGCTGAGAGAGGGAGCCAGGCCCTCAAAGGGTGAAGACTGCATGCCTGCACACCCAGTCCTATCAGTCTGGAGGGGCACAGGATGGAGCACCTATGATGTGCACTCCACTGAGGTGAGATTGGGCTCCTGGGCAGGTCCAGGGGAGAGGCAACAGAAGGGGAGCTGGGGCTGGAGTTGATGCAGAGAGCCCAGAACAGGAAGGGGATTCACCAGGTGCGTGAACAGTTTCACAGAGAAATGAATTACCCTTTCCTGCCACACCTCCTGCTAATTTTGGTATGTTGAATAAAAGTGAGAGGAAATGTGAAACATGAATCATTACCACCAAAGAATTTAGGATACACGGAAATAGTGCAAAACTTACTCCATCCTTTACCTTGGCAGGTCTTCACAGCCACATCGGAGACAGGCACCAATATTGTTGCCAGTTTACAGATGAGAAAAATGAGACTCTGGAGCTGCTGCCAGACTGAGGTCACATAGCTGACAGATGAAGGAAGCAGGATTCAAACTTGGGTCCTCCAGGCTGTGAAAGCTCTGTGGAACATGGCCTGAGGCATGTGTGGGACTTGGAAATCAATGAGCATGAGGCTGAATTTGACTTCACATGAGCGTGGCAACAGGAGGAAATATAACACCTTAGTGTCTGTGTGTGTGTGAAGATGATGTGACTATGAGGTGGCCCAGCTCACTTGTGTGCCAGGGAAGGGGGCTGTGAGAGTGTATCTACCCACAAATGTGCACCTCAGAGAATGCTGGCCTTCTCATCTGGGACCACAGTCTCAGGGCCTGACCAGCTGAAGGCCAAACACAATCTATCAACCTTGAGGAGGAAGTTTCAAGTCCCAACCCAGGGGGCATACAAGTCTTGTCTATTGCTTCTCTCATTCCCCATACCACCATAGTCACCGACAACATTCTGGCTTACCTAAACCTGTACAATAATTTCCTGCTTACATACCTGCTCCCTTCCAATTCTGTCTTCATACAGAAGCCAGGGGGCTTCAAAAACAAAAACAAAAAACCCACAAATCTAATCATAACCCATTTTTGTGTTTTGTGGGTTGTTTTTGTTTGTTTGTTTCTTCTTATTTTAATTATTTTGCAAATGGTATATCTCTTTATTTGGGAAATAGAAACTATATTCATGTCAGGACAAAAAATAGTGCTCTTTTCAAAACTCAATTTTATTTACATGATTTACATAAAACAAAATGTACTCATTCTCAGAAAGTTCCCTCATAACCCTCCCTGGTCAGCCAATACCCCACACTCCTCCCCTAACTCCCAACCCAAGTAATCATGACCTGATTTCTATCACAGTAAATTAGTTTTGCCTTTCCTAGAGTTTCTTATAAATGAAATTATGCAGTATATACTCTTTAGTGTCTGGCTTCTTTCATTAGAAATAATATTTCTGGAATTCACCCATGTTCCGGGATATATCATGCATAAATCACATATGCATATATTAGCAGTTTGTTCTTTTCATGCTCTATAGCAGTCCATTGCATGGCTGTACCACCATGTATTTATCTGTCTACCAGTTCATGGATATTTGGGTTGTTTCCAGTTTGGGGGTATTATGAATAAAGCTACTATGGATATTTCATACAATTTGTTCTGTATACATACATTTTTATTTCTTTGGGGTAAATATGGCAATTGGAATAGAATCGCTGGATAAAATAAGTGCATGTTTAATGTTATAAAAACTGCAAAATTGGCTGTTATGATGAGTTTTGAAAATTTTAGCCTGACCACCTCCCCCAGGCCCTGGCATGTCCTTTCTTTTCATCCCCATCTTTCCTCTCTTTTCTCTTGCTTACTGCATGTCAGCCATAACCTTTATTGCTATTTCTTTAAAGTGCCCAGCTTCTTCTGACCACAGGACCTCTGCATGTGCTGCTTCCTCTCCCTGAAATGCTTTCCCCACCCTTCAGTTCTTCAGGTCTTATTTTAATATTCATTCCTCAGGGAACTTTCCAACCATCCCTCACCTTGTCTATATGTGGTGCTTCTCATGCCTTCTCAAAGCTCCCTATACACAGAGTTAATTAAATATAATTATGTATATGTTTTATAATTTTATGTTTAATGTTCCTCTCCTCCACTCCACTCTAGGCCTTATGAGTGCAGGAACCATGACCTTCATCTCCCGTGTGCCTTCCTAGCACAGTACCTGACTCACGGGAGATGTTCAATGGGTATTTCAGGAGATTAAATGAAGGAGGCTGAGCTCCACATTGCACAGGCCTAGGATGGGGCTTGCAGGTCTTTCTGAGGAAACTGGGAGCCCATCCTTGCAGAAAGGCCAAGGAAGCCAGATCCAATGACTGACTGGGAGAGGAAGGGAGAGAGGCAGGAAAGGTAGGAGAGGAAACAAAATAACTCATTTTCATACACATGGCTAGGGGAGGGGAAAATGCAATTCAGCAGCTTCTTGACCTTTCCCTTGTGTGGGGACAAATGCTCCAGCCCCTGAGAGTAGAGGTGGCAATTAGGCGCTCCCAGATCCAGGGCCAGTGAGTAATAAACAACAAGAGAGATTTCTTACATTCAGAGAAAAGGCCTGTTGTCCACCCCTCCTTATCCCCAGCCTCTTCCACTGCCCACCTCCTGTCCCCAAGCTCCTCGGCAGTGGCTGTCCCACCCCACTCCAGAGGCTAAGTGTAGCTGTGAGGCTGGGAGGGAAGAACACCCTGGAGAGAGAGTGGTTTCTCTTCCTGAAATATAATGCAAAGGCAAAGGAACCTTCCTTTTCAAAAGGCAAAGGGGAAGAATGGCCCAGGTCAGGGGACATGGACTCTCTGATTGAGCCCAAAGAACCAGATGAGGCTGGATGCACAGGTACCTTGGACCTGTGAACCCTCAAGGGGGTGGAGGGAAGAAAGATGCTTGTTAAGAAGGGCTCCTGGTAGCTAACTGGGCTCCAATTTTAAAAACCAGAGCCTAGCAGCCATTTCTACATAGGGGTCTCTAACACAAACTGTGCTCCACAGAGAAGCCAACACTCAACTGCCTGCCTCTGCACTGAATTCCCTGCCTGTACCGCTTCTGCCATCTTTATAAATGTTTCCTGGAATCCTATTTCAACCAATAGGACTGAGACCTTCCCCATCCAATCAGAACTGTGCAGCTCTGACCAATCAATCAGAGCAGCTCTGTTCTGACTAATCAGGACAGTGCCTTTTGGACCAATCAAACTGGGGAGATTTGGAGTCCTCATTTGCATGAAGATGGACCAATCAGGGACCAGGGGCACGAACCATATAAGCCAGGTCCTCTCTAACTCAAAGTGTGTACTTTCCATCAATCAGTGTATCTCAGACCAACACAGCTCAAAGCAGACCATCAGAGAGTGGCTAGCACAGCTATCTAGCCAGAGAGGAGCCTGCCCCAGGGCCACCTGGCTCCAGAGCAGTCTCACAGCCATGCTGTATCACAATTAAACTGTTTTGCACTGAATAAAGTTTCCTTCTTCACCACACCCCAAACTGGGGATTTCTGTTGATGTTCAGTTGGCACTAATGACCATCAGTTGACATTTCCAAACAAAGCACGCCTGGAGAAAATTCTCAGAAATCCATTTTCACACATGTAGAAGTCAGGTCCACGAAGTGGAGAGAGTATAAACACAGGAGCAGATTGTAAACAGGGGAGAGACCACTTAGGGGTGGCATTTGCCTACAAAGGGCAAGACTTAGGTAGCATGAACCTCTTGGCTCTGGATGATGTGGCCTGACTCACTGAAACAATCCCCCTGTCCCTAAATAAGAAACCTGGAGGGAAGAAGAAGGCTCTCTGCCTGATGGGAAAATGACCCACAGGCTTTGCAGACCTACAAGTGCTAATGGATGTGAACCTCCCTCTGGTCATCACCCAGAGTTTACCTGCAGCAAATCTGGCTTTTAACTTCTCACAGACCAGATTGCCCCCTGTGGTTCTATAACCTTTTCTCCTTTATGTGGGGCTTAGATTATTGTTCCTGAGAGACTGAGTCAGTTTGCCACCCAGACCCCTTGCTTCTTCCCTCTACTGTTTCCCCAAGACAAGCCATGTTTAGTCTGGGTCACACTGCAAATGAGAAGATTGGGACCTTGATCATCTGAGCTGCCAGAGCCTTTGAGGGACAGATGAGCAGAAGAACTCCAGGGCCAGAGCCCAGGGCTCTTAATGGATCTCACTTTTCTCTGGATTCCTCCACACATAGTCACTCATGTCAGAGGCCAGGTTAGGAATGTTGATGGTGAAAGCACAAACTTTAGGTGAGTCAGTTCTCCTCACTGAGCCTTGAGGACAGAAAGACCAACGTCAGCAGTAACCACCCCCCCCGCCCCAAGAAAAAAATTATAGCTCACATTATCCATAAGGCTTATTTATCATAGTTTATTTTTAACCCTCATATTTTAATCTTTACATTTATAGTATTTTATTGCTTAAGAAACACTTCCACATTTATGATCTTATTTGATCCTTATAACTATATTGTGAATACAGAGGACCAATGCTATTAGTCCCATCTTACAAATGAAATACCAAAGGCCCAAAAGGGTAAAAAAATGTGCAATTTCCACAGGACCTCATGAGTATGAAAACTCAGAATTAAAACATCTGGTTTCTAGCATAAATTTTTTTCCCCACTGTACTTGCAACCCAGCAGTCCAAAGACTTCAAAGTCTTTGTGGAGGTTTTAAGAGCTGAGGCCATTTTCTTCCAACTGAAGGAAAGAGTTTGGGGTGTATACAGCTGAAGGTCTTTGGACAATGTACTTGCTTGGGAGATGGGGATGAGGCTGCAGCTAGCATTGGGGTTGAGATAAAGAATTTTTCCCCAAAATAGTTTGGAGGGGAGGTTTACCAGAGTACACAAATTGGAGAACACTTATTGGAGGGAAAGGTAGTAACATTAGACCCTCCTCCCAGCTTCCTAAGTGGAAGGTTCTTACAAAACATGTAAATGGTGGGAAAACCCAAGGGTGACCTTGGACATTGGTTCTTTCCATAGCATAAATTGAAAAGTGAGTTAAAATTATTCCTGCAAAATATCAAATACCTGAGACAAATACAGAGTGCTTTAGTTATCTATTGTTGTGTAGCAAATAATCCCAGAATGTAGTGGCTTAAACAAATAAATGTTTATTATTTCAAAGTTTGTGTGCATCAGGAATTTGAGAAAAGCTTGGGAAGGTAGTTGGTTCTGGCTCAAGTTCCCTCATGTGGTTATAGTTAAGATGTTGGCTGGGGCACAGGCATGACTAGGACCAGAGATCTACTTGCAAGGTGCCTCACTCATGTGGCTGTGTGAAGGAGGCCTCAGTTCCTCCCCACATGAGCTTCCTACAGGGCTTTTTAAGTGTCTTCATGACATAGTAGCTGCTTCCCCAGAGCCAAGAGAAATCCATATTTTTTATGACCTAGTCTCATGAGCCACACACTTATTTCTGACTTATTCTACTTATTAGAAGCAAACCTCTAAGTCACGCAAGGGAGGAGAATTAGTTTCCACCTTTTAAATGGAGCATCAAAGAATTTGTGGGCAAATTTTAAGCCATCATAAAGGATTAAACACCCTCAGATAGGCAAATTATACTCAGAACAGGCCCAGGAGACAACCAGCAGGTCAGGACAGCATGCTGCATGCCCTCCCAAGCAGAACCAGAGAGGCCCCCTCTCATCATCCAGAGTCCCTGACTCCTGCCTTTATTGCTGCAACAACTTGGGTTACCCTAGATCTTAGGGAGCAGGTGCCCAAGGGAAGTAGCTGAAATGAAGGAAGCAGAAAGCTGCTAGGGCATTAGGGAGGTTGGCTCCACTCAACCCTGAGCACATGGGGAAAGAAGAGATTGTGGCTGTTCACCCCGAGAAAGAAGGTGTCTACCCAAGAGGGCTCCTGGTGGATAACTGGGCTCAAATTTAAAAGTAGAGCCTAGCAGCCATTTCTAAATAAGGGCTTTTCATACAAGCTATCCCTATCCTCCAGCCCTCCTCCTGCCTGCACTGTATTTGTGCCATCTGAGCCAACCCTGATAAAGGAGTTTCTGGAATCTTATTTCAACCAACAGGACTGAGACTTTCCCCATCAAATCTGAGCTGTGCAGCTATATCCCCATTAGCATCTTCACCAACCAATTAGAGTGGCTCCACTTTGATAAATTAAAAGAGTGCTTTTTGAACCAATCAAAATGTGAAGATTTGGAGTTCCTATTTGCATGAGAATGGCCCAATCAGGGACCAAATGCAGGGACTTCTGTCTATATAAATTAGCTTCCCTCTGGCTCAGGGAGTGCATTTTCCCTTTCTAACCAAAACTGAAGACTGCATTTGCACAGCAACACAGAGCACAGCAACATAGAGAAGGCGGAGCTAAGTAAACCAGACCAAAGAGGAGCAGAGCAGAGCAGAGAAAGCAGAGCTGTCTCACCTCTGGGATGCCCCACAGCCATTCAGTCTTATAATTGAGCTGTAATACTATTGAGCTGCTCTATATCCATGCTATTTCAGAGCAGTGCTGTATTGTGACTGAGCTGTCTATGCTGAATAAAATTTTCTTCTTCACGGCTCCCCAAATTGGGGGTTCTTGTTGGCAACAAATTGGCTCCAGCATTCATCACTTGACAAGGTGCTGCTCACTCCTGACCCCATGCTGCCCTTTCTACAGCTGAGGAAAAGAGGGTCCTATCTCTGCCCTGCACAGGTTTCAGGAACACGGCTAGGTACACCCTTGACAACACTCATAAGTCTGGAAAGGAAACTGCCTTCCACTGAATCTTGGCTAGCCTAGATGCAAAATTCAGGTTAGCAAGGTGAAGGCTGCCTTGCCCAGCTTCCCCTTCTAACAAACCTGCTCCCTCACTATCCTGAGAAGGCAGCACCAGGTACCACCTACCCCTGCCTGCTGGCCTCATACAATTAGGTCAAAAGTGGACACCTGACCCAACAGGAGACAAGTCATTGGCTGACCAATAGTCAATCAGATACTCTTTCTTAAGATTTTGGCACTAAGGATCTCAGAGCCTGGGAGTCACTCTGGGGATGGAGCTGAAAGTCAGGTAGTCAGAGCAGGCTTAGGGGAGATGAGAGCAACTATTTTAGGACCATGTGTTGATGAGCAAGCAAAAACAGTTGATCTGAATAAGGCAGGAAAATGGAGGATTTTGAACTATTCATCTGCTCATTCAACAAACATTTGTTGATCCCTTTCTATATGCTTGGCCCTGAACTGGGTAGACTTGAAACCAATACAACCCCTGTCCTTGGAGAGCTACAGTCCAGTGGCCATGAGGAAATATGGGGAGCTAACTTTCTTTCCTAGCACAGGTCCAGCAAGTCACACACCTAGAGGTGAAGCAGGCAGCCTGGGTGTGCAAGTGTACCAGGCTGAGACCCAGGAGGCCTCTGTTATGAGCCATTTGTGTCACTCTGTGACAGCTCTAGGGCTTCCCTTCTCTGGCCTGCATGGCTTTATCTGTAAAATGACAGGGCTGAAATAGAACACAGATATCCCAGATTATCTGAGCCAACAACAGCCTGAATGCAGTGATGTGTGCTTCAGAGGCCCTGGTCACACAGCCTCCCCTCCATCCCAGAGCAGAAGACTTCAAGGTAGAGAAGAGCATGACCCCCACGAAAGGAACTGCTCAGTTTCCCATTCCAGATCAGAAGCCCTGGACATTCTACAAAAAACGGGCTGACCTGGGATGGCTTGGCATCATTATCCTGCCCAACCAGGAGCTGAGAAGACTCTGGAGGAGTGGGGAGAAGGCAAGGAAATGAATAGGCAACAAGGACACCCAAGTCATCAAAGTAAAAAGTACTCTAAAAGCCATTCTGTCCCACATCCATTTCACAAAACAGTGGAACTAAAGTGAACAAGACGCAGTGGGGTATCAGAGACCCAGCCAGCATGTGCCTGTGTGCTGACATGCATGAACATCTAGATGGAGGGGCCAGGTCCACTTTTTTAGACATTCCCCCAGATCCTGGTCCCTTAAGTGCCCCTCCAATTGGGGTCTCTAGAACCCTGATTCACCCCACCCTAGCCCTCAGCCTCACAGATGGGCTATGGGGCTTTGCAGCTATCTATCAGCCTGCATGTGGGAGGGCAAGGGCTGTTGCCGTTATTGAATTCATGGAGGAGCATAAACTTGCACTGACTTGTTTCAGAACCATGTTCTGCTGGCAGACATCTTAGGAAGAGGCTTTGTTGCCTTCCCCAGAACACTTTACATCCCCAACAGTCACCTTACATGAAGAGGCACCTTGATGTGTCACTCTCTCCATCCCTCTGCCTCACTCCCCTGGCCAAAACCATGCCAAGTCAGTTTTCTTAACAAAATGTCTTGCATAAATGGGTTCCATAGCTGGTTAGCCCTGAAGATGTTCAGTAGCTCATCAAGTCCCCTGCCACCCATGGGAAGTGCCCTTCTGCCTTCTCCATCAAGGCCAAGCTGAGCCCATGCTCCTGGAGTTAGTGACAGGAGGAAACATTTTGGTTCCCCTGTCCATCTTTGGCTACCCTGTAGGCATCATGTCCTCTCACCTAGAAGATGGATGCCTACACCCAGGGTGTGAAGCCTAGAGCACCCCAAGGGTGTCTTATGGAAGATCTACATAGTGCATCACCGTGGTGTGAACATGTGGTACTTCTTATGTTTCCTCAATACCTCAGGAGGTAGAATGAGAATCTGTAGTCTGACAGCCTCAGCTGGGCTGAGTTGAGAGGGAGCAGTGATTGACTTTCTCACTGCTGCTGCTCAAACTGGAAGATCCAGCAATGCCCACCTCTCAGGGAAGCAAGGGAGGGCCAGAACCTCCTCCTTATGCCAGGGTGGCTTGCTGGGAAGTGGTGGGCTTACTCCCTTCCATCTCTGAGTCTGGAGAGTCTTTCTGCTGAAAGCTGAAGGCCCTCCAATAGCTTCTGCCTGTGGGGCCCAGAAAAATACTTATTGGGACTCAGTAGAGAGTGAAAAGAAGAAAACTGCATGGCCTGGCTGCTGTGGCTCAGTGGAATGAATGTTGGCCTGCGAGCCAAGTGTCACAGGTTCGATTCCCAGTAAGGGCACATGACTAGGTTGCGTGTCAGGTCCCTAGTTGGGGGCGCGAGTGAGATGCAACCACAGAGTGATGTTTCTCTCCCTCTTTTTCTCCTTTCCCCTCTCTCTAAAAATAAATAAATAAATAAATAAATAAATAATTAAAGAAAAAGAAAATGAAAACTGCATGAAAAGGAGGAGCAAGAAGATGGGCATCTTTCCAAAACAGCCAGGGCGACTTCTCCCAGAAGGCACGATGAATATCCATACTCCAAACCAAGGAAGTATTGACAGCTGAAAGGAGACTCTGGGAGACTCTGGGAGGGCCAGAGCAATAAAAGGAGTGGAAGGAGAGAGTGAGAAATTGGTGGGGGATGATGCTAGCCCCTTTTCACAGCGATGTATAAACCACACACTCTCACTATGTCTCATTATTGCCCCACTCCTAGGAGGATAAGATCTCTCCTTGATGGGAAAATTGAGGCTCAGAGAAGTTGAATGACTTCACCACGGTCACACAACTAACACTCAGACCCAGAAGGAAACACCATTCCTAGTTTGGATGTGAAATCATCAATCTTCCATAGGCCCTGAGTTTGCAACATGTAGTCCCCAAGAGGACTGAACAGTGATACCCCACAGCCAAGGCTCACGATTCAGTGGGATAGGCAGTCTCATGTGATTTCTGCGGGTTAAGGATTGCCCCCTTTCTGCAGCCCTTTCCCTACAGCCCCTTGGGCTGCTAGTTTCCCGTGCAAAGGCATCCTGGAAAGTTTGTGGGTGTAGGCAGCAGGAAGGAATCCTGGGCCACTTCTTGGAGGGGCCTTCTAAAATAAATGTAATCAATGTACAATCTTTAAGGACAATGCCAGTGGGAGGATTCAGCTGCATGGTCTGAAGTCACCTGTCCCCCACCCCAGCCTCAGTTTCCTCACCTACAAAGTGAGGGGACCAGACAAAGAGATCTCTGAGGTCCCTCTCAGCTCTAACTTTATGACTCTAGAAGAAACACAAGCCAATGACTCCAACCCTGACCTCCATCCCTCTCCATCTCTTGCTTCATCTGTCCGTTTGAGCATCTCATTGTCTGCCTATGAGATCTGTATTCCTCTCTCTATACTTCTCAAAGTCCCTGTCTGTCTTCCCCTGTGTCTCCCTACTGACAGCCTTGGTTCCCACGCAATCCCTCCTGCTCTTGCCCACCTGCAGCTGCCTGGGAGTTTCCCATGACAGTGGGGTATATCAACCTGAGCTCCTTTTGGCCTTGATCAGTCCTAGACTCACAGCTGCAAGACAATGACTGAATTCAATAGTTTCTTTTTTCTTCCCCCTATAAAACAGCCCCTCCTTCCCTAGGGCCCCAGAGTCAGGCCATTCGTGGCATGGCTTCCTCCCCGCTTGCTAATTCCCTCAAATAAACTTTTTCTTCTGCTCACTGCATGGTTCTCTGAGCGACACCATTCTTACACTATGGTGCCGAAACCTGGGATCGGTACACCGGCTCAATTGGGATTCCCGAGTCGGACTCCGGACCTGGAGTCGCTCAGACCTCCATAGGTCAGCGGCTCGAGCTTCCGCTCTGGCTTTGCTGACCCCTTCTGCCTCCTTTTTCCTCTGACCCCTCCTCCCAATCAACACCGGCCCTTGGATTTATGAGTGAGTTCTCCACCTCCCTTTTCTCCATGGTTTTGTTTCCTGGCCTAATCCGAGACCATTCCGGGCAGGCCCACCCAAAATCTCAGCACTCAGTTGGAACCACCTCCTCTCTCCAGAGCCTGATAATCCCAGGGACGCATGGAATAAATCAGTGCCTCTCCTCTCGGCCTTTGGCCCTCCACCCTCTGGTCAAAACAGGGACACTCATCTCGACAGAGTGCAGAGCAGGAAACATTGGCTTGAACTCTCCCTCCCCCCTCCTTCCTTCTCGGACCTACAATAACCGTAACCATCACCATAGCAATCAGCCAGTCCCTTCTACCCAAAAATACCCCTCTTGGGTGTTTAGCCTATAATCTCAGACCTCTCCAACTAAATGCAGAGGTCAAGGCACTGTCATGTAGCCCCAATATCCTCTAAATAACCAAAGTCAGTAGCCAGAAATAAAAAAAACGGCACTTCGGAGTTCTCACAGTCCTCCATAACTTTCTCTGGCAGTTGAACAGGCAGTCGAAAATTTCCCTATGCTCAGGCTTTCTAAATTCTTCAGACCACTCACTCTCTCTCTGCAAACAGCTCACTGCCCACCAAACTCTCCTTATCCAAAAAAACCACCTTCCTCTTGACCTTCTGCACCCCCTTTAACCTCTTCTCCTTCCTTACACACACGAAATTAATTATGATAAAACATCAAAACACAGATTTTTAGCAAAAACCAAAACATTTATTCACAAACCGGCAGCTCTGGGCGCAGCCAAGGACCAAGGGGGCTGCCTAGCTGCATTTTCCCATTTCCCAGAGTTTAGTAATGAATGTCCTCCCCTCGGATTTCGGATATCCTTTGTTCTCAGGGGCGTTTGTGCTGAGCCACAGAATGCCCCTTTTCTAATGCTAGTACTGTTAACTCTGGCTCAAAGAAACCTCTCTAATTACATTTGCCCTTTATTGCTAAATATTTTTCCACTGGTCTAAAAGCTTCTTACATATAAACACTTTCGCTCCAACTCCCGCACCACCCGACCTGCGCCAGGGAACCAGGCACTTGGCGCCAGAAACCAGAGCCCCTTCGGGCTCACCTCCACCGACCCTGCTCCTGTCTCACCCGCCAGCACCTCAGCCCTGTGGCCAAAGGAGAACTCAAGTAGGCGACTTCGCCTCCCCCTGCCCCCGACGCTTCCCACGCTACGGTGCCGAATCTCCGAGGTCGCGCTGCGCCCAGGCTGGTGCGGGGCTTCTCCCCGCCCCCGAGCACCTATGCACTGGCTCCCACCGCAGCTAGGACGATCCACGGGAAGGGCCCGGCTCATGTCCAGAGTCACCATCACTGCCGCCTCCCACTCTGTGTCCGGGACCCGCCTGCGGAGGAAACCTCCCGCCCCCGCCGCGGCCCCTGCAGCCTCCACAGCTGCTCTTCATCCCTCCTTCTCCTCTTTGCACCCCCTTCGCTGCCGCCACTTTTTCCACCCAATCCCGGAGGCTCATCCCTACCTTCCCTTCCCCAGCCCCTCCCAACCTCCGATCAACATCGCTGCTCTAATCTCCACCCCACCCGCAGCGAGGTCGTTGATAGACACCGTGTCCCACTGAGCCTGAGGGAGGCCTCTTCTTACCCACCCACTTCATTAATCAATCAGCCCCAAACATTAAAAAAAGCTCAAAAAATTACAGACAAGCCCCAAAACCCTTCCATATATAAATCGCCTTCCATATATAAAAACTGGCAAGAGGAGAGGGAGAAGGAACCAGAAAAATGGTTATATAAGCACTCTCTTTTCCTGGCTAATGCCCTAAAAAAATTCATCCAAGGAAAAAAAATAAAATAAGCCTAAAAACAAAGCTTCCACCATCAGGCAGCCTCCAGGCCCCTGTTTCCCATGCAGTCAGGAGAAACATTGGACAAAGCTCTGTCCAAACCTCTGCTTACCTCCTCATGGTCCCTGCCCCTTCTGTCAAAAGACAGGTCATTGAAAGGTAGACTGTCCATCGGCCTCTAGCCAAGGGACTAGCCCACCTACCCCAGCAGTGGATCTGGACACGGGCCTCTCAGTCCTAAACCTCCTCAGACTTTCCACCACCTGACGGGGTCCAGGTTTGAAAGCCGTGCCTTTCACCATCATAGCTGCAAAACCCAGGGTAAACATATTGGTGGCAGGTAAGCTTGTTTCCTTTATCCTTGATACAGGACCTACGTATTCTGTCCTGCCCGAATTTTCAGGGCTCCTAACTCCTTCTGACATATTG
Source organism: Furipterus horrens (assembly GCF_987537825.1). Taxonomy (NCBI): domain Eukaryota; kingdom Metazoa; phylum Chordata; class Mammalia; order Chiroptera; family Furipteridae; genus Furipterus; species Furipterus horrens. The sequence continues at coordinate 90,593,182 of NW_028327172.1, read as the reverse complement.
GTTATAAAAGTAGATGGCAAGGTGACCCAATCCCTCAATACCCCTCCCCTAACCAGTCTCATTAGGCAACAGGCATTCACCCACTCCTTTATAATACTGCCACACTGCCCAACCCCACTTTTCGGACGCGATATTCTAACCAAACTGCATACATCTATATCTCTTAGTTATTTTGACTCCATACCCTCACCAAATAATCCCACCTCAAAACCTCCCACTTTACCATCCTAGACCTCAAAAATACCTCCTTCACTATCCCACTCTCCCCAGCCTCCCAGGACCTCTTAACCTTCACCTGGACCAACCCAACCACAAAAATAACCTAGCAATTGATGCAAATGCTCCTGCCCCAAGGGTTTCAAAATAATCCCCACCTCTTCAATCAAGCCCTAGCAGCTGACTTACAGCAGCTTAACCTTTCCCTAAGCATCTCTCTACAGTATGTAGACAGTCTCCTCCTCTGTAGTCCATCTAAAAACCTTTCTCATCTCCATACTGCCCAGCTCCTAAACTTTCTTGCCAGTTGGAGATACCACGTGTCACAAGGCAAAGGCCAATTCTCTCAAACTCAGGTCACATATCTTGGACTCTATCACCCCTGCTCATAAACACCTAACTTCAGAAAGACACAAACTAATAACTACCTTCCCCCTGCCCCATACTAAACAGGAACTCCTATCATTTTTAGGCCTCGCCAACTTTTCAAAACTTAAATACCTCATTTAAGATCCCTAGTCAAACCTTTGTATCAGACAACAACGAGAGACTTGTCTGAACCCTTAGAAAACTCCCAAGCCCTCCTTAAACCTATCACCATACTCAGATTAGCACTCAGCCAATAAGCCTTTCCTCCTATACACTAACACAAAAAATAGCTTTGCTCTCAAGATGTTAGCACTGCAATATAGACCAGACCAACAGATTATAGCCTCTTTTTCCAAATCACTCAATTCTCCCTTCCTAGGGTAACCAGCCTGCCTTTGCACCTTAGCAGTGGCAGCAATTCTAAGTCAAAAAACCCTTAAGTTTGTTCCCTTTGTCCAGGTAACAGTCCACTCCTCTCATACTATTTCCGGCCTACTAACCCTTCAGGCCATCACTGCAGCCTTCTCTTCCTGAAGTCAGTTGTTACACGCCCAACTACTTCAAAATCCTCAAAATCTCCATACATAAGTCAGCTCTCTCCCTCAACCCTGCCTAATTACTTCCCTTCCTCCACTCCCACACCCATACCTATCACTACACTCAACATCTCTCCTCCTTTTCACACCCCTTCCCCGACATACAAAACACCCCTTTACCCCAGGTGAAATCCTCGTTTATAGATAAAAGCTCCTACAAGGTTGGCCCAAAAGGAGCATAATATGCCATCACTACTCTCACCGCCATCATTAAGTCAGGACACTTGCCCTCTGGTACCTCTTCCCAACAGGCATAACTTATTACCCTAACGTAGGCCTTGGCCCTTACAAAAAATCGTCATATCACTATATACACTAACTTCAAATATACATATCACATCATACATTCACACATGAAAAACACATTGACATTATTGCCCAAGCTAGGGAACAGGCATATGGAAAATCCTAATTTAAAACCTTCCTCTCATACTTCTCCTCTCCCTTCAAACCAATCCTAATGCCTCTCATAACCCCACTGCTTCTCCTCCTATTATTCCTCGCCCTTGGCCCTTACTTCCTCAAATGGTCCAATCCATGACAGTCTCTGCCATCAATAATGTACTCTTATTAAGATCTTTCAGGTATCAACCCATGGCAAGAGATGACCCCAAGCCAGCAGGAAATCGTTATAGAAGAACAGAGATTCAATGACCCCTCTTCCAACCAGTCTCTGCCACCTCCCCCATGAAAAACATACCCCACCCCTCGCCTCTTTTTATTAAAACAAAAAGGCTAGAATGACAGCCTTGGTTTCCACGCCATTCCCCCTCCCCCTACCCACCTGCAGCTGTCTGGGAATTTCCAATGGTAGTGGGGTACATCAACCCAAGCTCCATTTGGCCTCAATCAGCCCTAGACTTACAGCTGCAAGATAATGACTGAATTCAATAGTTTCTTTTTTCTTCCCCCTATAAAACAGCCCCTCCTTTGCTAGGACCCAAGTCGGGTCATTCATGGCATGGCTTCCTCCTCGCTTGCTAATTCCCTCAAATAAACTTATTTTCTTCTGCTCGCTGCCTCCTCATGGTTCTCTGAGCGACACTGTTCTTACACCTACTTTTGTCTTCCTCTGGTGGTGTCACCCCAACTGAGGGTATGTATCTTAGGCTGAACTACTCTCATAGAACAGTAACCAGAAGGAGGGAGATCAGGATCTAATTCTCCTGAAGTTCTGTGTTCTAGTCCTGGGTCTCCCATCATGAAAGAACACTGACAACCTCCCTAAGAAGAAAAATTTGAGTGGGGGGGGGATTGACAAAGGTCATGTACTTAATTTTATAAATGCTTATATAATGCTGTATCCCCAGCGCTCTTTCAATTTCCCAGCATAACTGTTAACTCCTATATCTTCTTGATGACTCCATAAGGCAAGCACTATTATCAGCCCATTTCGGAGAAGAGAAAACTGAAACAGAGAGAGCTTAATTAACTTGCTCAAGGTCATCTGCCAGGTAGGTTGTATAGTCAGGACTCACATGCAGATTTGGCTTCAGAATCCATGTTCTTCATTCCTATGCCCTGCTGCCTCTTTCGTACAAAATGCTGTGCAGAAGGAGTCACTAGCCTACAGAGGAGACTCAGAAACAGCAAGTAGGCAGTAGCATTGCCCGACACACAGGCAGTGTGCAGGATCAGTGCTGGGTGTCCCAGGACTGCAGCCTGGGCATCAGGGAAATGTGGAAGGGCCAGAATCCAGTTCTGTACGAGGAAGGATGGTTCCTTGTCACTTTTGCTCCCACTCTGTCCTCTTCTCAGGGCTCCCACGCTCTCCCACTGTCCAAGTCCTCTAGGACTTGTGCCAGCTCCTAATTTTCCTGGAGAGTTTCTGTGTGTCTGTTTTATTTCTCCAACTGAACTATATATGCTCTGGCCAGAGACAGCATTTTATATCTCTTCAGATCCTCCTAAAATCTACTTCCACTCTAGGCGCTTGATGGAAACATGGAATTGCAAAAATGGGAAGTTGACTCTCTGAGGTTCTCCTGGTTGACTTCTCACTGCAGAATTCCCCTTTGTGTCATCCCAGCAGCAAGAGTACATTAGTCTTGTGGTCTCCTCCAGTAATGGAGAGCTCAGTACCATTTGAGGCACCTATTCCAGCAGTGAGTAGACAATTCCATTAAAATTAGAGCTTCCCAATATTCTAGGACAGCTTTTTGGGGGGTGGTGTGAGAGGAGGGAAAGGTGATGCAAACTAGAATGTAGGGCCATATAGGCTGAGATCATTTATGCAAAAGGATATATAGCACCTTCTATTTGTGGGGAACCTAAGATAGCAGGTTAGAGCTTCTGGTGCTATAGAGAGGAAATCAAAATTATCCCCACCTTTTATAGGAGCAGGTGACAGAAACACAGAGGACCAGTCCCAGATGATAGTTACAGAGTGAAGAATTAGAGATAAAGCAGGAACCCAAGATTCTGGCTCTCAGGAACTCTCTAACCTATTGAGACCCAGAAAAAAAACCTACCTGCATGCACTCAGGTGACCCGTACTGAGCACCTAAAGCTGTTTAAACATACTGTCCACCATACCTGGGGCTAGTGAGCACTGGAAATGTTATTATTGTGAAATGAGATGAGCTCAAAGCATAAAATACACCGTGTATTTTTGGAAAGAATAAAATATATCTCATTAACATTTTTAAAACATTGAACATGTTAACATAATGTTATTGGATTGCATAAAATATGTTATTTAAAAATTTTTTAAGCTATTTAAATGATGGCATTCCAACATGGACCTAAGATACATGTACATAAAATACAAAATGTTCTTCAGTGTTAAGAGGGAAGGAAAGGTGATGCAAGGTAGAATGTAGAGCCATACAGGGATAATCAGGGCCCTGTGAGTTTAGGAGAGAGAAACCTCACTGAGATAAGTGTCAGGGAAAGGTGAAGGCCTTGGGGAAAGTGTAGAAGGACAGATAAGAGGTGATACAATGTCAAGAGAAAAGAGTACATATGGTTTAGAGAAGCAGAGTGCACTAGGGAGACTGGTGTGGGGGTGGCAATAGAAAGTGAATCAGGGCAGGGAAAAGGTCTCCCCACAGAAGATTACCCGAGGTCCTGTCTCTGTTTCCATCAAGTTTCCAATCTAGCCTTCCCTGTCTGTGGCCTCTTTCCTCAAAATTCCATCAATAATTAATAACCAAAAATCACCTACCATTTGCCAGTCACTCTTTTAGTTGTCAGGGGCATAGCAGTGAACAAGATATATTTTGTCTCTGATCTCCAGGCTCTTACAGTTGGGTATTCAAACAGTCACAGTATGATAATGCTTGTTCACTGACATTCTCAAACTCAGTTCTAGCAACTTCAGTCCTAGCAGCATGTCCATGAGTCCCCCCACAGGAACAGCCCAACCCCATGACTCTCTTGGGTTTGCTGGCTAGTCCTAGACAATCTTCTGAGAGTCCAGTCATGAAAGCCCAGTGCACCCACTAGCCTGGGGAGCCATATATCAATGTATTATAAACTGAGTGTTGGCAGCCATGATGGTTAAGCCTGCTGGCTTGATAGGGGCACCAAAAAGCATAAAAGGCCCTCCTGCCATTTTAAGCCCTGTCATGAACCCTGTTCGTGATGCTGAACCCACGGAGTGGACTGACTTTCACAAAAAAGAAAATATTGCTTAACTCTACTGCCCAATGAAATAATCCTCAAGGAAACTATGTCCATGGACTTTAGCTCATGTCATCATACCTGCCAGACATGAGTTCTCAGTCTTGTCTCCTCTAATCTAATTTCTCCCTCAGCCAAGTTTATTGAAGGACCAAGCTACAAACAGTAGGAAGATGGGGGCTGGGCCCAGCTCTTTCCCCAAACCTCCCAGCCTGACCCAAAGGAAGCCAACAAAGTCAGGAAAAGCACCCTTGGTCCTCCTGAGTTGTGCTCTTTTATCCATTTATATGACTCCTTGGATCTTCCAAAAACATAAGGAGAAGTTGAAGATCCATGTTATATCACATAAATCAGAAATTAAGCTTGAAGGTCTACGTACATATTAGTATTAGAGCCTCACACAGTCTGAAGCCCTCCTCTACCCCACCGTATCACCCACATACATGGAAAAAATGAAAATAACTAAGGAAACAGTCCTTTGTATAAAAGGCACTGCTACATCCCAGATCTTGTCAATAGGCTGGCAGCCCATTATAGTCATTATGGAAACCAGGCCCAACACTCAAGAAAGGAGCTAGGTGAAGCTTCTCAGAGGTGGGTGTTTAAGAGGCCATTCTCATGCCTTAAATCTACTTCATTATAAACTCTTCCCCTTCTTTACCCTTTCCCTTGCAGTTCAGAACCTCTCAGTAGCCATGTACCTGATTCCAGAGAAGAAGTAAAGTGCAGCAGGAGTAATAGAAGCTAGATATGAGAACAAACTCTAGAATGGGAATCAGGAGAGGCCAATTTTATGTGACCTTGAGCAAGTCAGTTTTCAACTCACCCTTCTAGGGAAGTGAATGAGTGCTAAGGCCACTGACAGCCTTGACATTGAAGGCTCCAGGTTTACATGGGCTTGTCCTCTGGAGCCTGGCACACTAACATACACATCAGAGCCAACAAGAGTGACATATGTGCCAAAGGATGGCAAATGTGTCTACAGAAAATCAGCCTGGCACTGCCATCTGTAGAGACACGCTAAGAACACATCCCTCCCTTGCATTGCAGGACAGCCTGAAGCATCTTTCTATGTATATTATTAATCAGAACAACTGAAAGGGTCTTACCCAGTGCTTGACACACAGCAGCTACTCCAGAAGGGTCTAATTTTTCTCTCTTCCCCTCTCATGCCTTGAATTTTACCTTTTTTCTTAGAGAGAGAGGGAACTAAAAAGAGGAGGGGGAAGAACAAGGTCAGGGAGGCTGGGGGAAGTTAGAACACCACAGCTGCTACCATTAATTGCCTTCCTTAAAAAACTGTATCTTGTGAATCAGCATCTGTGATACTGATAAAAGCTGCTGAAGCGATGGAAGTGACACAGTCACAGGCAGGATATGATTGCATGGAATAGGAGGCAAGGTTGAGTCCTGCTATCAGGGTTTAATCTCAGTTGGATACACATACACACATACACATACATACAAATGAACATTGCTATTCTGCGGGTGCAGAGCCCCCCTCACTTGCTGATACCCCATATGTGCTCTGTGCTCAGGCTACAGCCCCCTCTGTCCACTCCCCATGGCCAAGCAGGCAAAGAAGGCAACTGCTATGTAATATCTTTTTACACATTAAAAAATCTATAAAGCTATGTCCCATTAGAGGGGCAGGGACTGTGTGATGAGACAAACTGATATAGTGGGTAGTGCATAAGATGGCCTAGAACACATCTGCCCTCTCCCAAACCTCATACAAACCTCCTTGCTGAATTGAGTAGGCATTGGTTCGTTCCCAGTAAACCTTGCTACCTGGTAAAACTAGCTGTTTGACCTCGCACAACTCACATCTCTCTAGGCCTCAGCTTCATCATCTGTGTAATGACTGGGTTGACTTACAAGATCCCCAAAGCCCTCACTGGCTCCAACAGTCTGTGGTTCCCTGATTGTATAAGCTGTGTTCTTGTCACAGCAGATGGCCAACAGTAACAGTCATTGGTTGAGCTGATTCCCACCAATTTCCTATAAGAAATGAGCACATACAGTAAATGCTTTTTTTTGTTCCTGTCCACGCAACAGTCACTTTTGGTAGTTAAAATTCTGAATTAATAACTGTTTTCATTCTATGCAAGAAAGGGGAGAGAAGAACAGAACAGAATTACAGGTGGATCCTTCACAACTCTTATTCTGTGCTCACTACTCCCTCTTATCAAATAGCTCTCTCTCTCTCTCTCTCTCTCTCTCTCTCTCTCTCTCTCTCTCTCTCTCTCTCTCTCCCCCTCTCTTTCTCTCTCTCTCCTCTCTTGGTTAAACATTGGGATGGGCAGAATTCTAAGGCAGTCCCAAGATTCTTGCCTCCTTGTCCACACACACTGTACAATTCTCCTCCCTTGTAGTGTGGGCAGGGTCCTGAATATGATGAACTGATTTTGAATTAATTAAGAGGAAGATCATCTTGACCAATGTGGCTCAGTTGGTTGGGCATTGTTCTGTAAAGTGAAAGGTTGCCAGTTCAACTCCTGGTCAGGTCACATGGCTGGGCTGCGGGTTCGGTCCCCAGTCAGGGCACATATGAGAGGCAACCACTTAATATTTCTCTTTCACATCGATGTCTCTCTATTCTCATTATATCTCCATTCCACTCTCTCTAAAAATAAATAAGTAAATAAAATCTTTCTTTTTTAAGAGGAAGACCATTCTGATGGGCCTGACTTAAATCCCATTAAAAAGGACTCCCCTTCCTGGGGAGAGAAAGATTCTCCCAGTGACTTTAAAGAAGTAAGCTGCCATTATGTAAGTGAGCTGATAAGAGTGCTATAGGGCAATAAACTCAGCAGCTTCTTGATGCCAAGAGTGGCCCTTGAATGATAGTCAGCAAGAGAATGGGACATCAGTCCTACAATTGCAAGGAACTGAATTTTGCCAACACCATGGGAGCTTAGAAGATGATTCTATGCTCCAGAAAGGAACACAGACCAGTCAACACCTAGGTTTCAGCTTTATGAGACCCTGAGCAAAGAACCCAATTAGGCTGTGCTTGAACTCCTAACTCACAGAAACCAAAAGATAATAAAATATATGTGTTTTAAGCTTGTAAGTTTATGGTAATTTGTTACCCAGCCATAGAAAAGGGATATTAATATCTAACCAGATAAAATATCATACAATAGCACCTCCTAATAGAATTTTGCCTGTATCCCATCCTAATGCCAAGCACAAGTCGCCTGCTTTTTTTATTGTTTGGGAATTGACCAAGACCCTCCCCCTGACCCCAGTCACTGAGACTAGGCCATAAAGATAAAGAGCTCCTCTTCCTTCTCACATGAAAGCAATGACATTTGTCCAGCCCTGTGCCAATACAGGATGGCAGAGACTAACCCAGGAGATGAGTGCCCTTCCATTTCTCCCAGCCAATCTGGTAATGGCACGCAAATGACTCTATTAGCTTCTAGGCCAATTGACAGCTAAGCCATGCATTATGTAAATTGCCTCCAGGATGGTATCCACTCCCACCTCCATAACAGAGCACTTTGGCACCTAGTGCAGATGCCTGCCCTCTGCCCTTCCTTTTCCATATATTTCCTCCTGTCCTGCCCTCTGCCTGTTCCTTAGGACACCAGCCCTCACTGCCTCTGCCTGACACTTCTGCCTTACTGCAACAGAAGCCTCATCCAATGTGACACCGGAGACCAGGAGGACTGGGAACCCAGCTGAGGCTTTGGAATGTGCCATACCAAGGCCCAGGAGATGAGGGTGGAGCACATACCCTATCCCCTTATCCAAGTACCCCTTCCAACTTCCTCTCATCCCCTCTGCATGTACTCCATTTCTTTCTTGATCCACACAGATTAAGGGTGAGCCCTTCCAGAGATGGGTAAATCCTATGGGCAGTCCCAGGGCCTAGAGTCTCTTCATCGGTCCCATGCCACTGCCCCGAATATGCTAAGAAGCTATCCCCAACCTCCCAAGCAGAGGCATCTGCCAATTAAGCTTTCCCTAGTAAGTAGCCTGGACTTCTGTTTCCCTGTCCTCCTTCCCACATTTCCTGGTCCCCACACCCCACAGACCAGGCAGGAAATGAGGAACAGAGCAAGAATGGGCAGTGAGTTTTCTGGGACCTTATTCAAGAAGAGACTGAAAGACCTCTATAGTTTATCCTTTGATTAAAAGCAGAAAATAGCACTAGTCCTATTTCTGGGCACTTGAAAACCACACAAGTAGAGGGAAAAAAGAATTGGTTTATAAATAAGCCACTAACCCTGAAAAAGGTCTTGATGGAGTTGATTTAGCACCCTTGGAGCTTGTTTGTGCACATCTACAAATGCCCTACCCTCTGCAGCTGGGGTACTGAACACTCAGGACTTATAACTATTCCCTCCAGTGCTCCTGAGTCTATCCACACTAAGCATCCCCATCCTTTACTGAGCAGAGTAGACTTTTCACTTCCCCTGCATTTGCTCAGGCTCAGTCAGAGCCTCTCACAGTGTGGTATTTTGATAATGCATACCAAAATCTCCCAGGGGAGCTTATTAAAGGTGAGATTCCTCACCCATTTAATAAGTTCTCCAAGTGAGGCTCCTGCACATTGAAATTTGAGACCCATTGTCTAATGTCATTATTCTGACATTTTGCTACCAAATAAATACTTATCCAGAGAGAAAACAATGTAAGGGCAAGATTGTATGTATGATCCACTTATTAGGTTGTGTGGTACTTACTGGACAATTGATTTAACCTCTCTAAGCCTCAATTTTACAAATATAAAATGGGACTATCCATGTCGTGGTATTCTTATAAAGATTAACATATATTTATTCCACAATTATTAACTGAGCTCATACTCAGTCTTTATTCACAAATGTCATGATGAGCTATACAGAAAATACAGTAAAATCTACCAAAAAAAAGCTGTTAGAACTAATAAGAGCTTAGCAAGCTTCAGAATACAACCTTAATATACAAAATCAATTGTATTTCTATATAACATAATCAATCAGTTGGAAATTAACCTTTAAAATGCCTTTTACAATAGCATTATAAAATATTAAATATTTGGGGATAAATTTAACCAAAATGTGCAAGACTGGTACACTGAAAGTTATAAAATATTGCTACAAGTACAGAAAACCTGAGTAAATGCAGAGATATACCCTGGCTGGTTTGGCTCAGTGGATTGAGCATCGGCCTGCGAGCTAAGTGTCGCTGGTTCGATCTTCCAGTCAGGGCACATCAGAGAAGGGAAACTCTGACTCCAAAAAACCTCCGCTGCCTTGCGGCATACCTCTTCAGGGGAAAGGCTAAGGGAGTAAACCCCGACAGAAAATCCAGAGCCGGAGTCCCTAAGGCGGTTCGACGTTGTAGTCAACACCGGCAACTCCTGCGGCGCACCTGAAGCCAAGCTGTATTGACTCCGTCTTTCCCTTGGGCCCTTCAGCTGCGAAGAGAGGGGGGGTCTGCTGCATGGGCAACAGCAGACCCTCCATCCATATCACCCTGCCCAGGCTCTGTAGCTTCAGCTTCACTGGAGAGGACACTCCAGCGTCATCGCAAGATGTCGATTCAACACGGGAGGAGACAGATACCGTGTCACTCCCGAGTCGGACTGCACAGCCATTCTCGGCAGTGCAGATAGACTCTTAAGAAGCTACACCATCGTCTCTCGAGACGGACGGCTGCCGACGAGTAACTAAGCTACTGTGGCATCAGCATCCAGATAGGAAAATACACCCATGAAACAGACTAGAAATAGACCTATACATGTCTGGTTAATTGATGTTTTACAAAAGTGCAAAGGTAACTCAGTGGAGAAAGGAGAGTCTTTCAATAAATGGTGCTAGCATAATTGAATATCATATGGGGAGAGAGAGAGAAAGAGCTTCTATCCATACCTCATACCAGATATTCAAAATACAAAATTATTATGTAAAATAAATGTAAAATACAAAAGTTAACTCAGAATGGACCAGAGACCAAAATGTAAAACTTAACACTAAGCAACATCTAGGAGAAAACTTTTCTGACCATGGGGTAGGCAAAGATGTCTTAAATATAATACCAAAAGCATGAGCCATAAAAGAAGAAATTGATAAATATGACTTCAGCAAAATTAAAAACTTCTGTTCTTTGACAGACATTTAGAGACTGAAAACACAAACCAGACACTAGGAGAAAATATTTGCAAATATTTGGTAAAGGACTTGTATCCAAAATATAGGAAATATATTCCACAGCTCAATAATAAGAAAACAAATAACCCAATTTTGAAAGGAGGTGTAAAAGATTTGAACAGTTCACCAGAGAATATCTACAAATGGCAAAGAAGCACATGAAAATATGTTTAACATTATTAATCATTATGGAAATGCAAATTAAAACCACAACGAGAGACCACTAAATAGCTATTAAAGTAGCTAAAAAAAAACTGAACATCTGAACATACTAATTTTTGTCAAGGATGTGGAAGAACTGGAATTCTCACACACTGCTGGTGGGAATGTAAAATTGTACAACCACTTTGGAAAAAATTTTGGACAGCTTCTTGAAAACTTAAATATGATCCAGCCTTTCCACTTCTGAGTATTTATCAAAGATAAACAATCTGTACATAAATATTTATGCAGCTTTATTTTTAATAGCCAACCCCTGCAAACAATCCAAATGTCTATCAACAGGGAAAAGGTTAAACAAATGGTAGTGCACCTACGCAGTGGAATGCTATTCAGCAATATAAAGCAATAAACTATTGATAAATTAACATGTATAAGTCTCCAAATAATAATGCTGAATAAAAAAAATCCAGACTCTTAAAAAAAAAAAAAGAAAAGGAAAGAGTGCATCCATTTGAAAGAAATTCTAGAAAATGAAAACGAATTTATAGTGCCAGGAGATGAGACAGGTGGGAGAGGCCAGAGGCAGGGATTACAAAGATACACAAAGAAACTTTTGGGGATGATAAATACATTTACTACCTTGATTATGGTGATGGTTTCATGGGAGTATACATATGTCAAAAATGTATCCAACTAGCATTTTAAATGTGTGCATTTTATTGTATGTCCATTACATCTCAATAAAGCTATTTTTTTTTTAAATACAGTGGTAGGATAGAGTGTCTCGTGGCTACTTCAGATTAGAAATCAGGGAAGTCATCTCTGAGAAGGTGACATTAAGCTGAGACCCAATTGATGAGAAGAAGCAGCTAACTGAGGTCTGGGGAAAAGCATTGTAGAGGAAACAGTATGTGCAAAGGCCTCAGGAGGTGAGAAGGAGACTAGCCTGTTGTGGAACAGATGGGTTCACTGTTGCGGGAGGAAGTGCAAAGTGGGGTCAGAGATTCAGACAGACCCCAGATCAAGGAGAGTTTTGTAGGCCAGTCAGGGAGGTTGGGTTTTGTTATAAGTAAATGAGAAATCATTGGATAGATCCTAAACAAAGGAGCGACATGATCTGACACTTATATTTTTTAATCATCCTATTTTGTACCATGGGCATGTATTGCCTATTAAAAAATTATGTATAAAGTCCATTTATGCTGTTATATGGAGAAGAGAATGCAAATGAGAGTCCCATTAGAAAGCAATTGCAGCCACCTGGTAAGAGGAGAATACTCAAATCAGGGCAATAGACATGCAGGTAGAAAGGCTGTCTTTGGGATCAGATTTGGGGATGGCGTCGAGAGCACACTTTGGTGGGTATGGGGTGTTCTGGTTCCTGCATAGGTGTAAGCAGCTGGCCCTTAAGACATGGTGGCTCTCTGATCTCCAGCTCTCAATTGTCTCCTTCCTTGGGCATCCCAGGGCATCCAGTACAAACCTTGGCATCACTCGGGCTCATCTAACTATGGTTGGTTATGTGTCTGCCTCCCTGTCTGGTCAAAAACCTCTTCTTTTTACTCTAACACCTAGTACAGTGCCTGGCACAAGGTAAGCACACAATTAATGTCTGTTAAATAAATAAGTGAAATAATGAACAGCTAATTCTTTAATTAACTTGTGAAAGTAAAGCAAGAACATTTTAACCTCCCTTGGCCTCAGTGTTAGGCCTTCTCCTCTACCCCCTGCCCTACTGCACCCCTAGATATGACCTCCTGACTTCAACAGCCTTTTTGCTCTTATCATCCAAAAGGGGCAACCCCACAGCCAGGCTGCCATGAAGTCACTGCTAGTTCTTCCATAAGCAGCAGGGCCTGACTTAGTTTGGAGCTGACTGAGGTTTACAACATTATGGCAAATGCAACTCCTGAGACCAGCTTAGTATGTTGGCATTGAGGCTGGATTTAGCATCAAATGCCAGAAATTAGATAGAGTTCTGTCCAGGGGGGATATCCCAGAATGATAGGTAGAGGAGAGAACTGGGGAAGGCTTTTTTTAATATATAATTTTGTTTTGTTTTGTTTTGATTTTTAATTTGTTTTAGAGAAAGGGGAAGGGAGAGAGAGAAAGAGGGAGAGAAACATCAATGTGTCATTGCCTCTCGCGTGCCCTCAACCGGGGACCTGGCCCGCAACCCAGGCATGTACCCTGACTGGGAATCCAACCAGTGACCCCCCCTGGTTCGCAAGCCTGTGCTCAATCCTCTGAGCCACACTAGCCAGGGCCTGGGGGAGGCTTTTGAAGATTCTCCTCTTTTTCTGGGAGCCCTCTGTGGGCATCCTGGACTGTGGGCCCTGAGCCCTGCTTCCCCTGTCCCATGGGAGGTGTTGGGGACATTGGAAAGGAACATAGGATGGAGAAGACTCATTGAGCACCTCTCCCATGACCCTAGACATTGATTTGCTTATTAATTCAAGCATTTTACAAGCATTTTAAAATATCACCAATGTCCCGAGGTTATTAAGACATTGTCTCAACACTCAGTTGCTCAAGAATCAGAGAAAAATATCAAACAGCTACAATATAAGCAGATAATAGTTACAATGCAGATGTATGCCCCATTAGGTAGCATTTCACAGGAAAAGAGGCCAGAGGAAGAATCACAGTGAGGTGGATCTTGAGAGGAGACATGAAGGATAAGTAGAATCTTTCTAGGTGAAGGAGTAACAGTCTGTCCTACAAGTAAAGGGTCAGCATACACCAAGGTCCAAGATGAGAGCAAGCATAGTGCATTTGGGGCTGCACTGGTTCACACAGCCAGGACACAGCCTTAGCACAGGGACTAGGGAGAAGAAGGGTGCAGAGGGCAGCAGGGCTGAACCATGATGAGCCAGTGTGGTCCTGTTAGCAATGGGGATCTATTGAAGGATACAGAGCAGGGAGAAGACATGGTCAGCACTTAGGGTGTCAGCAGCCTACAGATGCAGTGGGGGTAGGGTGGGGGGTCAGGCTGCTGTCAGTCAGGGCACTGGGAAGACTACAGTCTGGGTAAGCAAACAGGAGTCGGGTAATGGAGCTGGAAGGGCTCAGGCCAGACCCTGAGGGGTTAGTCAGGAAGGCCCTGGGAGGAGTGGGATAGACACAGCTGAGCCCCTATACTCTGGGGCTCACTTCTATCCCACCTCTGACTCTTCATGCTGGGTACCCCACAGAATCATGTGATTCCCGCCAAAAAACACTTCCTTCTTCTGGAGAGCAGACATGTACCCTTTCTGCTAACCCTTGCTACCCACCCAGCCATCTTCACCAAATGATGTGTACAAAGGGAATGAAGGAGAGCTACAGAGATAAAACTGAAGATGAGCAAGGCAGGAAGGGTACCAGCCTAACAGGGTCTTCTCTTTTTGAGAAGGCCTGAGATTCTTCTCCTTTCCAATCTATTCTTGTATCTAGGCTCTGCTGGGCATCCCCTCTGAGCTGAAGGTTACAGAGAAAGACTGATAGATCCTTAAAGCCTAGACTCTTCCCACCAAATCAGGAAACAGGAGCCTGACCCCCAGGGAAGGCCAGATGAGACTACTGAGGGGTCAAAGCTTTCTGCCCCCAGTTCAACACTGAGTTCCTAGGAAGTGGCACCTCCTGAAGGCCAGGCATCCAGGAGACCCAAACTCTAACCCCAAGATTCAGGAATGTCACCAAGCATGCCATCCAGCAGAAGAAAAGGAGAAAGGGGCAGGCAGTTAATCTTTTGGCTAGAGGGAACAAGCTTTAAGTGCCCACTTAATGCAATGTGATACCTAGGCCCCTGTAGCAGCATAAATATTCCATGTCAGAGTAACTGAATCTGACATTTCTTCCTGGCACCTCTGGCATGCACTTTCCCAGCCATCTCTACTGGCAGACCCAGGGGGTCAGAGCCAAGGAAGGAAGGGCTCCACACCCCACTGCTGTCACAGCAAGATCAGGCCTGTCCATACACCAGCACAGGACAGAAAGAGAAGTGGATTCTCCCAGGCCTTTCAGTCAGCTGGGCAAAGAGAAGAGCAGGAAAAGCAAGGGAAAGGGGCAAGGAGAGGACAGATTCATTGATACAACTGAGGCAGGTGAAGAAAGAAAGTTTGATATGATAGAAAGAGCTCTGGAAGTAAGCAACCTAGACCTCATCCCAGCTGGGACACTCTTTGTGCAAGCCATTTAACCTCCCTGAGCTTCAGTATCTTTGTAAATGGGGGAAATCATATCCCTACAGCATAGGGTTTTTTGTGTGTGTGTGTGAAACAAATAATATATATGGAAAAATTCATTGAAAAGAAAATGCTAAACAAAGATCATTCAAGGGTACAGAGAGATAAGGGTAAAGTCTGTGGCAGCACGAAGGTGTGGTAGGGCTAGGCAGTGTGAACGCTGAGAAGAAAAAAGGATATCATGGGTATTACATTCTAGACACCCCGTGATAGGTGCAAATCCACGAAGTAGAAACCTTACATTTATTTTAGTATTTTTATATATTTTAAGGCTTTATAAACCCTTCCCACACACTTATAAACTGTTCCCAGTCCCTTATTAACCTTTTCTACACTTTCATAAATACTGCTTACGTTCTTAAACATATTATACATTCTTAAACCTAAGTAACTTTAACAACATACATATAAAGTACTGCAAAATCCCACGATACAGCAGGAAACTTGCAATAATTAAATATATTTTCCGCGATACAGTGAGGCCGCGATAAGTGAATCACAATATAGAGAGGGACTACTGTTCTAAGAAGGGTGCCTGGTGGCTAGCTGGGTTCAAATTTTTAAAAATAGAGCCTAGCAACCATTTTTGCATGGGGGCCTCTTACACAAACTGCATTTCACAGAGAAGCCTGCTTTGAAATACCTGCCTCTGCACTGAACTGCCAGTCTGTACTGTTTTTCCACCAGCTGAGCAAGCCCTTATAAAGGAGTTCCTGGAGTCCTATTTCAACCAATAGGACTGAGGCTTTCCTGGTCCAATCAGAATTGTGCAACTCCAACCAGTCAGAGCGGCTCTGTTCTGACCAATCAGCACAGCATCTTTTGGACCAGTCAAACTGTGAGGATTTGGAGTCCTCATTTGCATGGGGACAGACCAATCAGGGACAGGGGCAGGAACTTCTGTCCATATAAGCCAGCTCCCCCTCTGGCTCTAAAAGTGTGCTTTCCCTTTCCGAAGACCAAATATTGCATCTCCGTGGTTGACCCGAAGCTGTCTTGCCCAAGTAAAGTGAAGATCAACTCACAGCAAAGCAGAGCAGACCATCAAAGGTCAGCTGGCAGATCAACTAGCAGAGCTGTCTAGCAGGAGAGGTGCCTGGCTCCTGGACTGCTTCACAGCCATGCTATTTTCACAACTATGCTGTATCACAGTTGAGCTGTTTCACACTGAATAAAGTGTTCTTCACAGCACCCCAAATTGGGGATTTCTGTTGACATTGAAATAGCACTACCAACCATTGGTTGACAGCAGGAATGCCAACTTCTCTCTCCCAGTGAACAGAGATGACAGAGAGGCCATCACCTGAGACTATTGTGTGGGTCTGGCTCTAATTCTGGCCCTGGAGAATAGTCAGAAATAAGATTCTGCAAGTTCATCCTCCAAAGCCTTAATAAACTGTTTTTTACCATCATTTTAAACAATTCCTTCCCACAGTCTATCAGCCCTTATAACTGAAAGTGCAGGCAGAGACTAGACAGGAGGTACCCCAAGGCCACAGATATCCCCATCACTGAGCCCACTCACCCTGGGCCTCTGATGGAAAGCTTTAGAATGTGCCTTGATCTTCAAGAACCATACGATCCAGTGGAACCCATCCTCTGAGTTAAATTGTATCAAGTAGGACTAAGTTACAAAGCTAAGTATCCATATGTCCAGTATAACAGTAACTATAATTACTAGGATTTTCATAGCACTGTAGAATACACAAAGCACCCCCACCTTTAATTATCTCCTTTATTTTTTACTGCAACCCCAGGAAGTAGGTGCTAAATTATTATCCCCACTTTTCAGGTGAGGAAACTGAGGCTCAGAGAGTTGTACTTGCCTAGGCTCACAGAGCTGTTCAGTGACAGATCCAAGCTCTGAGCTCCCTCTTGTCCAGCCATAGCACCAGCCAGCCAATATTGCCTGAGTACCTGTTAGCTGTGGACATTGTTGGGGCTGCTGGTGACACAAAGATGAGTGCAACTTGAAACCTCAAAGACAGAGACAAGAACTATAGAATGCAGAATCACATCTTTTCCCTTCAGGAAGGAACCTCTGTGGTGCCTAACTCAGACTCTGCATTTCATGGATGAGGAGTGCAAGGTGCAGACAGTGGTTTCTATACCAGGGTCAACAAACATTTTCTGTAAAATACCAGAGAGTAAGTATGTTAGGCTTTGCATGTAGCCATAAATGTCTCCCTACCATACTAGTCTATGATTTTTTTTTTTTTTTTTTTTACAATCTACCCTTTATAAATGTAGACGCCATTCTTAGCTTGAGGACCACAAGAGCAGGCTGGCTGCAGGTAGGATTGGGCCACAGACTATAGTTTGCCATCACTTCTTCTAAGGGACCATGCAGGCAGTTGCTTCCTAAGCTGGGTTTAATTCAATCAAACAACCAATTCTTTAAACACCTGCTATGTTCTGAGCCCTGAACCAAGAGCTAAAGGCACAGAGAATGATATCACATCATCCATGTCCTAGGGTTGCCTGCAGTTGATGGGCAACATAGACAGGTAAGGAAATAATGTTACCTTACCACATGATTGGAGGCTATGCAGGACAGGACACCAAGGGCAGGGAGAAGCCAGCTGTTACTGGGGTCTCCTGTGTGCTGCCCCGTATGGTGTCAGGCATCACAGCATATTTTAATCTCTTTTTACTTCTCCATGCCACCCCCCAAGACTATATGTTATATGGGGACAATGATGTATGTCCATGCTGTTCACTACACCATCCAAGCACCTAGCAGGTGTTTGGGCAATGCATGGCAGTATAAGCAAGCAACATGGAGTGGGCAAAAGTAGGTTTACAGTTGTTCAAATAGAAAAAGACATGCAAATTATTGTTATTACAATAGTTTTATTGTTTCACATACTCACAAATGTAAACCTACTTTGCCCACCACTGTATTTGCTGAATGAATGAATGTAATTACAGAACCACAGCTCTGAGTACTAGGGTAGAGTGGCTGATGAGACCTACTAGAGAAATTTGGAGGAACTGAAGGATTGTTCACCCTGTCCTCCTCAGTTGTTGTAGTGGATTGATTGAGCCTAGAACTATAGCCCCAGCCACCAGAAGTTTTTTGCTCCATTCTCTCTCCATTCCCCTCAGTTTTCTCCCCACGGTGGCCCTCAGCTGACTCACAGCAGCTGCTAATCACATTCCAGTCATGCATTTTTAATTAAGCCCCAGTTACCCACAACTTCCTAGCAAGAGGAAAGGATAGGACTCTAGTCACACGCCAGGCCAGAAGGGACTAGGCCAGGTGTGGGATACAGATGACAGTAAGGCATTTGCTGGGAACCTGCAGTAGAAATGGTAATAATCATCATATTAATAATAATAATAATAATAATAATAATAATAATAGTGCATATTCACAGAGCACCTACTTTATGCCAGGCATGGCTCTAACACTTTGTGCATATTAACTTAAACCTACACAGCAAACTGATGACATAGGTACTATTATTATCTCCACTTTACAGGTGAGGAAATTAAGACTCAGAGAGGTCACATGACTTGCTCAAGACCACACAGCTAGTAAGTAACAGAATTTAAAGGACTCCTCTTTTCCTGTGTTCCATGGCCACAGGGGAGTGGCTGTTCAGGAAGAAGGACATCAATGTCCAGAGCTCTGGCCCCATTGCCCAGTGGTCTGGGTTCCTCCAGAAAGTAAGGCCATCTCAACTCACACCCAGGGATACAATTCCATTTTTAACTGAACCCACATTTATCATACACCTGCTATGTGCCAGGCCCTGGAGACATGAGTTGAAGAAACAGAGTCCCTCCCTTAGGGAGCTCAAAGACCAGCATGAGCCAACATGTCCACTGTGAAAGCAGTGCTATAAAAGCAGCAATAAACACACCCTGGTGCCAGGTTGTGGAGAAGACTGTAACATTTATTAAATATCTACTAGTACCAGACACCAAGGATATCATACCCTTTACTTTTTCTTCATAATCTATAATTAAATATGTATTGGTGTGTTTCTTTATTGTTATGGTTACTGGTGTGATGGCTTCTTTCACCCTAGACCACATGCTCCATGACACAGACCAAGTACCCCATCATCTAGCTCAGGGCGTGGCATAAAGTTAGTGCTCAGTGTGCATTTTAAGTAAGTGTATGGATAAAACTGTTCCTGCCCTTTAAAAACTTTGGTGTAAGAGGGGAAATAGTGATGTGAACAGGTGGTTGCAATACAGGGTGATAAGTGCAAAAGAACAAGAAGACAAAAAGTGCATTGGAAGCAGGGAGAACAGACTCAACTGCAGCAGGAAAGCTGGAAAAGGTGTCCCAGAGAGGGAGGTGCTGAAACCAGGTCTTGAAGAAAGGGCAGAAAGTTCCTAGGGAGAGAAGAGCATGCGGCAGGGGTAGATGTGCTCAAAGCTGAGAGCACAGCCCTGGAAAAGACACAGAGGTATGACCCACCGGCTCTGTTGAAGAAGCTCTAAATGGGTTTATGAAGCTGAATTACAGGTGAGTGTGAGTGGGGAGGGAGAAAAGAGACATAGCTAGAAGAAGTACCAGATCAGATCTTAGAGTGCCTGGACTGCCATTCTTAGGAGACTGGGTCTCATTACTTAAGCAATAAGGAGTTCTGGCAGGGTTTTAAGCAGTGCATATGTGGTTCAATTTGTTTTAGAAAATGGCCCTGGCAAGGGTGTGGAGAAGGTAAACTCGTTTGGAGACAAGTTTGGAGACTGGTGAAGAACTGTGAGTATTTAAAGTGAGAAGAAACAGTGAGGATGGGCAGGTAGGTAAAAAGAGGCATAAAAGTAAAACCAGAAGGACAAAACTGAATGACATTTTGGCTATGAAAGAGCAAAGAAGTCACTTCAGCTTTTAGACTCAGTCTCCTCCTCCTTACAAAAAGGATAAGTTATCTACCCAACAAGGTCATTGTGGCCTTCACAGAGACAAAGACTAGAAAGGCCACACGGGTCTAGAAGACAGTAGATGGCTTTTTCTTCTTTGCACCTTGCTGTTTCTTGGTGTCTATCTCTTTCTCATGCAGCAGAAACAAGCTCAGCAGGGATGAACAGTTCTGGGTTAAGAGGGAGATGTCCCCTGGGCTGCAATAGCATCTATGTGCTACTGTATGGACCTTGGGGGTGGGATGGGGTGTCCTGCCCAGAACAAGGCTGCCCATTGACTCCAGGTCCCAAGCAGATCAAACCTGCTCAGATCTGCCACTCATACACAGTCTTCTTTCTGAAGGAGAAAGCAGCACATTCACTCATGCATCCCACTCAGTCCCCAGAGAAAACAAAAACCACTCTAGCCCTTTTGAGCCAAGGGGCTTAAATCAAGGATTTGAACCTACAGGTGACAAGAGGTAGGATAACCCAGAGATTAGCAATGACAGGAAGCTGTCACCTTCCTGGGGCTCGAAGAAGGAAGTAGTGTTCCTGGAGCTGAGGCTACCAGACTGAAGTTAGAACTACTGCGGACCTGCCAGAGGGAGCAGGAACCAAGCCATGTAAGCAAGAGCTGTTTGTCAGGAGCCATGATGCAAAGACCTTGCTGAAAACAGAGAAGGGAAGAAATACCATGGCTTTCCCACTCCTCCCAAGCTCCACCTTTTTCCAGTGGCTCTGATTGGCTGAACCAGTCCAGACACCTGTAGGTAAAAGAGCCTGGGAGATGTAGTCCCCTATCCCTCAAAACAGGGCAGAGAAAGTCAGGAAATGGATCTGGGAGCAAAGGCAAATAAATACCAGTACACTGATTCCCGCTTTCACTCACTCATTCGGTAAACATTTATTGAGCACCTAACTTCTGGGGAGGCAATGACAAATAATTCTGGGTCCTGTCTTCACAGATCTTAAAGTCCATCAGTACCTGTACTGTACCTCCCATTACCCACCCCCAGCCAGTCATGGGCACTTGTTCAACCAGCCTTGGAGGAGGCGGTTGTTGTAGACCTTTTGGGGGGCCTTGGAAAGCTTCCAGTGTGCAGAGGATGGAGCCAGGCTCTGTTTAGGCTGTGGATTTGGAGGAGCAGGGAGCTCAGCCAACTCTGCCTTCTCCCCAGCTGTAAGTTCACAGCTCAGAATGAAAGGTCTCCAAAAAGGGAAGAAAACTCTTAAATCCCTCTGTTGGTCTTTGGAGACTGGGAAGCCAGGATCTAATGAATATGAAACGTGCCGGCTGCTCAGAAGTTCTTTGAAACCTCCCCAGACCGGTTTTGTCAAGGAGCAGTACTGCCTTTCAAAGCTGCCTGGCTCCAGTCTCCCTCTCCTTCTTCATAGGTAGCAGGCAGCAACCAATTAGCTGGAAATGTTAACTGCTCCCCAGTTTATCAGAGAAGTCTCCAGGCTTCTGGGAAACTGGTAGCAGGACTGGCAGCAGGGCTGGAGAGCTGACTACACTGCTTTACACACACACACACACACACACACACACACACACATCCTAGACCATGCTCCCAGACTGGGACCTCTGAGATCTCCTCCTCTACACCCAACTTGCCCTCTCCAGTCCCTCACACAAACCTGTGCTTGAATCTCGCTCTGTTTCCTAAAGTCTTGTCTTCTGGAGTCTAGCTCTTCCAAGAAGACCCTTTAGATGTACCAGCCACACTCCAAGTCTCTGCCCTCAATGGCATCCTTATGCACGCCCCTCCTCATGTGCAGACCAAAGGCTGCCCTCAGTGGCTACCACTCAGTGCTGCCTTCCTGCAGGAAAGGAGCTCCAACCTAGCCTGTCCCTAAGTGTTCATGCCAGCCCAGGGAGAAGAGGGACACCAAGGCAGGAATACTCCACACTTCACACATGGATTCATACAGACAGGCAATCTGACCTAGAGTCCCAGCCTGATAAAAAACACTACTTTCTGAGACCTTTGGTGATATGCACCCTGCTCTAGGCCTTACCTCTTCATCTGTATAGCAAGGGGGTTGTTCTAGTCCAGCACTTCTCAAGGAGCAGCTTGCATCAGAGTCACTTGGAGGACCTAGGCATAGACTGCTGGGCTCACCCCCTAGAATTCTGAGTCATCAGATCCAGGGTGAGACCTGAGAATTTGCATTTCTAATAAATCTGCAGACAATGCTGCACCTTCTGGTCAAGGCACCACACTGGAGAAGCAATGGGCTAGTTGAGAGGCTTTTAAGCTGTATTCATCAAAGCTCCAAAGACGGCAAGAAGTTTGCTCACTCAAGGGACCTGTAGGAATGGCGATGGGGTCAAGGGGATGCTGAGTAGATGGCCACCAGCCCCACCCATTTTACTCTCATCAGTTCGGCTCTAATGGGTTTCATTTGTTTTCATGTAAGAGTTGGTCAGAACCAAGATTCCATGCTTTAAGTGAAATGTTTGGAAACCTGTCTAGCTAGACTAGGGTAGTCCCTGCCAGCTCTGACATTCCAGGGTCCCGTGCTCATTCCACACCCCTTGTTGGGCTTCTCCTACCTCTTTTCTTCTTTGTAGCCAAGAAAGGAGGGCAGCAAGAGCAAGCCAGAGGATTCAGGTCTTTTCTCATAGGGGATGGATGAAGAGGCTGGTGAGTTCCTGAGTCACTGTCTGTCATCTGGAGGCAGTTTCAAGACAGAGATGTCCCTCAGAATGGTGTGAAATGGATATGCACCTGCACACACACCCCTCTGCTGGCAGCCTCCACCCTGAGAAGGGGCCTAGAGCCAGGATGAGTTGGAGAGTTCCTAGAAAAAAAGGGAGTAGCTAAACTGCATTTGGATGGTAAGGAATGGTATGTGTGTGTGTGCACATTAGCATGTATGATGTCTGTGCATACAAATACACAGAGAGAAAGATTTTAATTGGAATGATGAGAGTACAGACAGATTCTAAATAAAATGGAAGGCTCCTAGCTTCTCTACGTTTTAGAACTGAACTAAAGATCATGAGTTCCAAATCAGAAGTTCCTCTGGAGCTTGCACCAGGGGGTCCTTACTGCTCCCACTCTATGTGAATGGGAAATCCTGGTCACTCATCAGGATGATATTGGCTGAGATCAATGACAATGAAACACCATGGCAAACAGACAAAAATGTACACAGAGAAGAATTCAAGGCAAACAGATACCTTCCCAGCCCTGCCTGCCCCACGCCCACAGCCATTACCAGCCAGCTTCTCCTGGGCACCACGTCCATGGGGGCCTGCCAGCCTAGAACTGGGCTGGGAGAACCTGCAAAACACGCAGTGAGAAGAAAAACAAGAGGAAAAATACCTTTTAAACATTAACGGGGTTCTCTGGGACCCAGACTTGTACATATGGTTGAAGAAAAAGAAAGACCAACAGACAAGTAACAGATAAGCAAGAAGATAGACGTGTGTGTGTGTGTGTGTGTGTGTGTGTGTGTGTGTGTGTTTGCACGTGCACAAACAACATAACAGAAGGGTATCAGATTGTGAATTTGTGTTTGTGCAAACCCAGGAGAGACCAGATAGACCCCCACACCCCACCCCACCCCCACACACACACACTGGATGTGGGTCGGGCTGGAAACAGGAGAGGACCAGGAGATGAAGTGCTGTCAGAGTGAGCTAGGGAAAAGGTCTGCTTATGTCAGTGATGGGCTTTGTGACAGAGAATGACAGAGCATGTCAGCATGTGTGTGGTATGGGCCATGCCCCAGGAACCTGGAGAGAGAGTGAGGGCTGGTAGGCCATGTGTGTTCCTTCAGTCAGCATCCCACAGGAATGGACACCCCTCCCAGACATGCTCTCACACTTCTAGGGGTGAGGCAGCACCCTCCAACAGACACAGTGTTCCCTTCCCTAGGACCCTGCTGACAGCCACCCTCAGCTGCTGCACAGTCCTCTCCAGCCTTCACCTTCCATGCTTGCCACCCACCCTTCTGCTGGAGATTCCTTCTTCCTCCCCAGGAGTTAATGTCCCTGCAATATGAGTCTCAATCCCTGGACAAGTCTCTCTCCCTTATTACAGCAATGACCAAATACCTGCCCACCCCTAGCCCACCTCCCCTATACCCACTTCTGTCCCTAAGCAGTGCACCCCAACTTCAGATTTTGAGTTATATACCCCAACTTCAGATTTTGTCTCTACCTCTTATACTGTGTGATCTTGAGGAATACTTAGGTCTTTGTAAGCCCTAGTTTCTTCTGTTTAAAAAAAAAAAAAAAGAGTTCTAGTGAGGATAAAATGAGATAAATATGTGAAGCCCCTGGCATTGTACCAACCACAAAGTAGGTCTCCTTTCTAGTCTTTTTAATTTATACTCCCAGGGGTAAGTTTTTGTTTTAAAGCCCCAGGAGCTGCCCAAATAGCTCTATCTTCTTGAACTTCTAAAGTTGGAAGTGCCTTTAGTAGTCACAAGTCCAAGTCCCACCTCATCTTCATGTTTTAAGTGAAGACATGAGGCTTGTACATACAAGACATAACTTGTATTAATAAATAAAAGCTGATACCAGAATACAGATCTCTTGCTTCACTACCAACAGCCTTTAGCTTTCCTTCTTCAGCCAGAGCCAGAGGATATTCATAGTGATATTCTTAGAAGGTTTGTTTCCCTTTGGTTTGGGGGTGAAACTGAGCCCTGAGGTATGGGCTGGAACAGAGGTCAGAGAACTCCAAAGGACAGAGCCATATCTCCCTCCACAGTCCTGAGCAATCCAGCTCTGGCCTTAAACTTGCATTCCCACTTAGCAAAGCCAAAGCTCTGCAGAAAATCAATCTTATCCCCACTTTCCCCACTGCCACTTAGAAGGCAGTTTAGTGTCCTACTGTGTCACTCTCATATGTACCTTGGAGATTAGACCCCACTCATAGTAAGTGAACAAAGGATTTCTCCAACCACAAGCTGTACTCTCCCTGAAAGTAAGATCTCAAGTCACTTCTCCATGAAATAACACTTCTGTAACACAGACCAGGCCATGTAGCCTATAAACCTGGCTCTTTATCCTGGCTCTGTGTGCTTATCACACTCGAATCATAGCCAACAGAATCAACTAAGGACTGCCAGACTGTGCTGAAATATGCCCTTTCCTGGAGGACAGGAATCCCAGGGGAGGAGAGAAAGCTGGCTGCTGAAAAGAGAACAGAGGTCATGTTCCTTGTGTTTGCTCACCAGACATAAAGGGAAGGCTCCTGGGAAAGGAGGCTAGTACATGGGCAGGAGGTGACTGCAGTAGATGGAGATCTGGCCAGAAGAGAGAGCAGGACATGCCAGGAACCAAACAGTTGGAAAGAGAAATACTGGGGGGTTGCAGGAATATCAGGCAATAAGGGGGTACAACTTGGAGACCCATGTGGCAGAAACCTCCTCCTCCAATGACAAAGCAATCCACCTACCCCACCCCATCTACAGGTGCTAGAAGCATGTAGAAGGGACACAGGACAGGAAATGGAGGTGTTTTGTAACCATGCACTTACTTAATCCTAGAGAGAGAGATTCAGGAACCACAGTATGTTAGATATTCCAGAGTTTATTCAGTACCCTTCAGCCCCTGATTGTGAAAGGCATGGGCAATGGGAAAGAGACTTTTCCAAAAGGTCCGTCGTGGGTTCCCTACCCCTCCTCAGATAAGGAGGGGTCAGCTGTGTTCTGCTCATCACTACCATGTAGCCTGATCTACAGGGGTCATTCCATTCACTCCTTCACTCAAAACTCATTTGTCTAAATGCAGTATTCATCACAAATATCTAATGTGGTTCATCCATTCATTCCTTTGAAGAGTCAGTATAGCACAACAGCAAAAAGCTTAGACTCTAGAGCTAAACGGCCTGGTTTGAATTCCAACTTCACCAGCAGATGGCTGTGTGACCTTCGGCAAGTTACTTAACCTCACTGTACTTCAGTTTCCTCATCTGTAAAACAGGGACCATATTAATAACTACCTCATAGGAGTATTGTGAGGCTCAAATGGGTTAATATTAAATAGGTCTGTCAGGAAAAAACCCATTCGTTGTTAATATAATAAGAACGGTTTGGGTGACATCAATGTAACCTGCCAGCCAAGGAGAGTAGACTAGAATGTGCATGTGTGAACAATGATGACTTCACTGTACTAATTAGTGGGGGCAGTAGACACCACTGAGCAAGCATATACACTGTGTGGATGTCACATTCAAAATGACTGCAAGTAGAGCAATAAATCTGCATTAAATTTTGCATTAAGCTGGAACATTCCTCCATGGAAACTACTCAGATGATTCAGAAGGCCAGAGCTATGGGCAACTAGCAATTGGCAGCTTCACCACAATAACACACCTGCTCATGCATTGCATCTCACGCAGAGTTTTTTGGTGAAGCATCAAATCACCCAGGTAACTACAGCCAAGATTTGGTGCCCTGTGACTTCTGCCTTTTCCCAAAACTAAAGTCACCTTTGAAAAGGAAGAGATTTCAGACCATCAATGAGATTCAGAAAATACAACAGGGTAGGTGATGGAAACTGGGAGAACTGTATGAAGCCCCAATGTGCCTACTTGAAGGCAGACTGAAACATCATTGTCCTATGTACAATGTTTCTTGTATCTTGTATCTTCTTCAATAAATGTCTCTGTTTTTCAGAGTACATGGCTGGATAGTTTCTGAACAAACCTCATACATCAAGATCCTAGTATAATGGGTGATACATAATAGAAAATAAATAAGATCTAGCTACTGTCAGTCATCAAGAAGTTGTTGAGCACTGACTACATGCTAGGTACTGTTACAATCCCTAGGATCCCACACTGAGCCATTTAGATATGGTCTGTACTCTCAGGGAACTTATGTTTTAGTGAGAGAGACAAATAGTCAATAATCACTTAAAATTACATATTTACAGACAAAGATGGTGGCGAAGTAGGTGAAAACTGAGTCCACTTGCTCTTGTACCCAACTCAGACATGTGGCTGATCTTCTGAAAAATAAACTGAACAATCAATGGAATCTTAGCTGATATGAAGTGTGGAAACCAAGGAGCACAGAAGACACTTCACAATGGGTGCGCCTGTACAACAGCATGCAAAATGTGGTGAGAGTTGTGACCCCCAGTCAGCCAGCTGGAGGGGAGAACTCACCAATGTTGAGCCATAAATAATCAAAGCACAAGTACAACAAGAGAACGCACATAATACAAATAAAGGGCAACCCTAGAGCATCCAGATTAGATCAAAGACACTGTACCACTGAGTCCCATAGAACTCCTACCACAGAAGTCCATACCACAAAGACAGGCATGCAAAGCAGAGCAACCTGGAGGCAGAAACAAACAAAAAAAGTCACCTAAAATGGGAAGAGAAAGAAAGAATCCCCTATCAAAAGGAATGGAGAAATTCCCAGAAAAAGAGCTAAATGAAATCGAGGCAAGCAATCTATCAGACATAGAATTAAAAATAATGGTTATAAGGATGCTCAAGGAAATCAGTGAGAACTATAAGGAACTTAGTGGGAACTACAGCAGCATTAAAAGGGGCATAGGAACTATGAACAAGAACCAGGAAGAAAAGAATATAATATCTGAAATGAAAAATACACTAGAAGGAATTGAAAGCAGGCTAGATGAAGCAGAGGACCAGATCAGCAAGCTGGAAGATAAGGTAGAAAGAAATACCCAGTCAGAGCAACAACAATAAAAAGACTAAAAAAGAATGAGGATAATTTAATGGAGCTCAGGGCAATGTGAAACATAACAAAAGTTGTATCCTAGGAATATCAGAAGGAAAAGAACAGGAGCAAGATATAGAAAACCTGTTTGAAAAAACAATGACAGAAAACTTTCCTAACTTGGTGAGGAAAAAAGTTATGCCAGTCTAGGAAGCACAGAGGGTTCCAATCAAGATGAACCCAAAGAGGCCTACTCCAAGACACATCATAATTAAGATGGCAAAATTCAAAGACAATGAGAGAATCTTAAAGGCAGCAAAGGAGAAATAGCAAGTAGCATACAAGGAAGCTTCAATAAGGCTATCAGCTGATTTTTCAATAGAAACACTGCAAGCCAGAAGGGATTGGCACAAAATATTCCAGGTAATAAAAAACAAGGACTTACAACCAAGACTACTCTATCCAGCAAGGCTCTTATTAGGAAGTTGAAATAAGGAGCTCGCCAAACAAAACAAGGCTAAAAGAATATATCTCTATGAAACCAGCATTGCAAGACATACTAAAGGGCCTGCTTTAAGAGAATAAAGAGGGAGAGAGAGAGAAAGAGAGAGAGAGAGAGAGAGAGAGAGGAAGGAACATAGGTACAGAGAAAAAAATGGACATGGTAAGTACCTATCAATCATAACCTTAAATGTATATGGATTAAATTCTCCAATCAAAAGACATGGAGTAGCTAGCTGCATGGATAAGAAAACATGACCCACATATATGCTGTCTACAAGAGACCCACCTCAGAACAAAAGATCTACACTATTTGAAAGTAAAGGGATGGAAAAAATATTCCAAGCAAATAGGCACAAAAAGAAAGCTGGGGTAGCAATACCTATATCAGACAAAATAGACTTCAAGACAAAAGCCATAAAAAGGGACAAAGAAGGTCACTACATAATATTTAAAAAATAATCTAACAGTAAGATATAACCATTGTAAATATATAGGCACCCAACATAGGAGCACCTAAATGTATAAAGAAAATATTAAATGACTTCAAGGAAGATATTGAAAACAACGAAGTTATCATAGTAGATTTTAAAACCCCTGTGTCAACAATGGGTAGATCTTCCAAACAAAGAATCAGCAAGGATGTTGTGACAATGAATGATACTCTAGATCAAATGAACTTAATATATACAGGTACTTTCACCCAGAAGCAAAATATACATTCTTTACAAAAGCATATGGAACATTTTCAAAAATAGACCACATGACAGGACACAAAACAAGCCTCAACAAATTCAAGAAAATTGAAATCATATCAAGTACATGCTCAGATCACAATGGATTGAAGCTAGAAACCAACCTCAAGGAGAAAAAAAACTCAAAAACATTCACATACATGGAGACTGAATAACATCTTACTAAATAATGAATGGGGTCGACAATGAAATCATGGAAGAAATCAAAAAGTATCTGGAAACAAATGAAAATGAACACACAACAACCCAAAACCTATGGGACACAGCAAAGGCAGTCCTGAGGGGGAAGTTCATAGCAATACAGGCCTACCTAAAGAAGTAGAAAAATCTCAAATAAACAACCAAACCATACATCTAAAAGAAGTGGAAGAAAAACAACAAGCAATGCCCAGAACAAGTAGAGAAAGGAAATCATCAAGGTCAGAGCGAATTAAATGACAAAGAGACTAAAAGAACAATTCAAAGGGTCAATAAATCCAGGAGCTGGTTCTCTGAAAAGAAACAAAATTGATAAACCTTCAACCAGATTCATTAGGAAAAAATAGAGGACTCAAATATTATCGGAAATGAAAGAGAAGTTACAATCAATACCATAGAAATATAAAGGATTTATAGTAAGAAATTACTATGAACAGATATATGCCAAGAAATTTAACAACTTGAGTGAAATGGACAAATTTCTAGAAACACACAATCTGCCAAACTGAATCAAGAAGATGTAGAGAACCCTGAATAGACCAATAACAATGACTAAAATTGAAGCAGTCATCAAAAAACTCCCAGCACACAAAAGTCCTTGACCAGATGGCTTCACAGGTGAATTTTACCAAACATTTAAGGAGAAACTAATTCTTATCCTTTTCAAACTATTCCAAAAAACTGAAGAAGGGTGAAGACTCTCAAACTCCTTTTACTAGGCCAGTATCATCCTAATTCCAAAACCACGTAAAGACGCAACAAAGAAAACTACAGACCAATATCACTGATAAACATAGATGATAAAATCCACAACAAAATACTGGCAATCTGAACTCAGAAATACATTTAAAAGACCATACACCCTGATCAAGTGGAATTAATCCCAGGGATGCAAGCATAGTATAATATTCACAAATCAATAGACATAATACACCATATAAACAAAATGAAAGACAAAAATCACATGACCGTATCAATTGATGCCAAAAAATCATTTGATAAAGTACAGCACACATTTATAATAAAAATGCTCAGCAAAGCGGGAATAGAGGGAGCACACCTCAACATAATAAAGGCCATGTATGAGAAACCTACAACCAACATTATCCTTAATGGGCAAAAACTAAAAGTTTTCCCCCTAAGATCAAGAACAAGACAAGGGTGCCCATTTTCACCACTTTTATTCTACATAGTATTGGAAGTTCTAACCACAGCTATCAGACAAAAAAGAGAAATAAAAGACATCCAAATTGGAAAGGAGGAGATAAAACCATCATTATTTGCAGATGACATGATAGTGTACATAGAAAACCCTATAGGTTCCACAAAATAAGTGAATTTGGCAAAATAGCAAGATGCAAAGTCAATATTCAGAAATTAAAGGCACTTTTGTATATCAACAATGATATATCAGAAAGAGAAACTAGGGGTAAAAGTCCCAGTTACTAGAGCAACAAAAAAAAAAAAAAAAATAAAGTACCTACAAATAAACTAAATCAAGGAGGTAAAGGACCTGTATTCAGAAAACTATAGGACACTGAAACTAAGGAAGATACAAATAAATGGAAGCATATTCCATGTTCATAGACTGGAAGAATTAACATAATTAATATATCTATACTACTCAAAGCAATCTGTAGTCAATGCAATTCCTATTAAAATACCAATGGCGATTCACTGGCCCAGGTGTGCGGGGTCGTGCGTCCAGGTGCCCCTCGGACACACCCCAACAGACATAAGATCAATGCCCGAACAGGCACAGGGAGGGACTGCTGGGCACGCAGAAACCGTGCGCAGACACCCCTGGCCAGCTCCAGTGGGCACCAGGCCGGAGCGCAGACCACTTGCTCGGGCTCTGCTCATGCCCGCTCAGGTGGGTGCAGGAGCAGTGGGCGGAGGCAACTCACAGACGCTCACTTCCACTGTGCACAAGTGTCTGGGGCCCCACCCCAAGAGGCGAGAGACCAACTCCCAGAGCGCGGCTCGGCAGGCCTGAGGCTAGCGCTCAGGCTGCCTTGCGTGTGCATGAGCGCATGTGCAAAAGCACCCTGACCGGCTCCAACAGGCGCCAAAGGAATGCACTGGCCACTGTGGGGGCACACCGCTGCTGCAAGGAACAGGAACCTCTGACCCGCCTCATTAGACCAGCTGTGGATCCAGAAAAAGAAGAGGACACACAAAGGCTGAACTGACATATTTTTTAAATATTTATTTCTATTTCAGTTTTTTTATTTGTATTTTATTTTAATTTTAATTTTTACTTTAAATATTTTTCCTTAAAAACCTATATCCTTAATATGTTTCAAACCATCTCTCCTTCTCATCCTTACTCTTTAAATTTCTGTTTATTTGCTTGTCTGTCTAGTTTAGCCTCCCTTTCACACTAAATAAATAGAATATAACTACTATATAAATCTAATATGAAACAATCCCACTTTCTTACTATATTCTGCATTCTTCCCTACTTTTCTTTTATTATTATTAACATACAATGTAAATATTACCTACTGCCTTGATTAGTCTCAACACTATTTGCTACTATTATTATTCTATCATCTCCTCTCTCAAAAATTATATTTTCCCTCTTAAAAACAACTCTTACCTATTCTTCCTATAGCATAAAAGCTCTAATCTCTCTACATTTATATTAACACTGGCTCATTGGCTGACAATAGCAGGACAGAGGGTGGGGGATATTTTTGAGGGTGTGGGTTTCCTGCCTGGGCTGTGTGTTTATGTTTTAACAGCATCTCCACAAAAGAACTCAAGGCAAAGTGGACAGAGTGACTCTCAATCAACTAGCCAGAGGGAAGGCCCTGTGAAAGAGCATCTGAATATAACCAGACAGAAGAAACAAATGACATAAAGGGTACCCTAAGAACATCAGGCTCAGGAGATCAAAGAGACTGCACCACTGAAATGCCCAGATCTCCTATAAAGAATCTCATACCACAAAGGTGGGAAGTCAAAGCAGACAAATCTAAAAAACAAAAACAAACAAGAATCCAACATGGTAAGACACAGAAACAACCTCTCAATGAAAAGGAAAGAGGAATCCCCAGAAAGAGAGGTAGATGGAATAGACATAGCCCAAATGTCAGACATGGAATTCAAAACAGTGGTGGTGAAGAAGCTCAATATACTCGACAACCTCAAAAACAATTACGACAACCTCCAAGGAAGTTACCAACAGCTCCAAGTAAATTACAGGGAACTTACGAAGAACTACACCACCATAAAAAAGGACATAGAAACTATTAACAAGACCCAGGGAGAAATGAAGATACAAACTCTGAACTAAAAAGCACAGTAGAATCCATCAAAAGCAGGCTAAATGAAGCAGAGGATCGGATCAGTGAGTTAGAGGACAATGTAGAAAAAAATTCCCAGACAATACAACAAAATGAAAAAAGATTGAAAAAATATAAACAAGGTGTAAGGGAATTACAGGATAGCATGAGAACAGACAATATCAAGATCATGGGAATAAGAAAGGGAGAAGAGGAACATGGAATAAAAAACCTCATAGGAGAAGTATTGACAGAAAATTTTCCAAACCTGATGAGAGAAAAAGTTATGCAAGTCCAAGAAGCACAGAGAGTCCAAATGAAGAGGAACCCCAAAACACCCACTCCAAGGCACATCATAATTAAAATGGCAACATTCAAAGACAAAGAGAAAATCCTAAAAGCAGCAAGAGAAAAACAGCAAATAACATACAAGGGAGCTCCGATAAGGCTAT
The DNA here is from genome assembly GCF_987537825.1 of Furipterus horrens. Classification (NCBI taxonomy): domain Eukaryota; kingdom Metazoa; phylum Chordata; class Mammalia; order Chiroptera; family Furipteridae; genus Furipterus; species Furipterus horrens. The sequence goes on along the minus strand of NW_028327172.1, from coordinate 90,560,125 downwards.
CGACCAATTTCTCAACAGAAACGCTACAAGCCAGAAGGGAATGGTCAAAAATATTTCAAGCAATGAAAATCAAAGGCCTACAACCAAAAATACTTTACCCGGCAAGCCTCTCATTCAAACTGGAAGGTGAAATAAGGAGTTTCCCAGACAAAGGAAGACTAAAAGAATACATCTCCACCAAGTCAGCATTGCAAGAGATGCTAAAAGGAATGTTTTAAGAAAAAGAAGAAAAAAAAGAGGCGAGAACACAGGTACAAAGGGAAATGAATAAATACATGTCAATAATAACTTTAATGTAAATGGATTAAATGCTCCAATTAAAAGACATAGGGTAACGGAATGGATAAGAAAATAGGACCCACATATTTGCTGTCTACAAGAAACACACCTCAAAACAAAAGATTAACACAGACTGAAAGTAAAGGGATATAAAAAAGTATTCTAAGAAAACGGACAGGAAATAAAGCCGGGGTAGCAGTACTCATATCAGACAAAATGGATTTCAAAGCAAGGGCAATAAAAAGAAACAAAGAAGGACATTTCATAATACTTAAGGGAACAAATCTATCATGAAGATATAACACTAATAAACATATATGCACCCAAAATAGGAGCATCCAAATACATAAAGAAAATACTACAAGACCAAAAGAAGGATATTAACAGCAACACACTAAGTAGGGGACTTTAACACTCCATTATCAACAATAGACAGATCTTCGAAGCAAAGAAACACCAAGGATATACAGGCATTGAACAATACACTAAATCACATGGACTTAACTGATTATATATATATATATATATATATATAATATATAAAACTTTTCACCCCAAAGAAGCAAAATATACATTCTTTTCAAATGCACATGGGTCATTTTCAAAAATAGACCACATGATATGACACAAAGCAAGCCTCAACAAATTCAAGAAAATTGAAATCATATCAAGCATCTTTTCAGACCACAATGCCTTGAAACTAAAAATCAACCTCAGAGAAAAAAAATCAAAGACACCCAAACTCATGGAGAATAAATAACATGCTATTAAATAATGAATGGGTTAACAATGACATCAAAGAAGAAATCAAGAAATTTCTGGAAACTAATGATAATGAACACACAATAGCCCAAAACCTATGGGACACAGCTAAAGCAGTTCTAAGAGGGAAGTTCACAGCAATACAGGCATATCTGAAAAGAATAGAAGAATCTCAAATAAAAAACCTAACCATAAAGCTACAAGAACTAGAACAACAACAACAAACAAAACCTAGGGCAGGAAGAAGAAAGGAAATCATCAAGATCAGAGCAGAATTAAACGACATAGAGACCAAACAAACAATTCAAAAGATCAACGAAACTAGGAGCTGGTTCTTCGAGAAAATAAACAATAATCAACCAGCCTCTAGCCAGGCTCATCAAGAAAAAAGAGAGAGGACCCAAATAAACAAAATCGGAAAAGAAAAAAAAGAAATCATGACTGATACCACAGAAATACAAACAATTGTAAGCAGTTACTACAAACAACTATATGGCAAGAAATTTGACAACCTAGAAGAAATGGACAAATTTCTAGAAACATATAACCTTCCAAAACTGAATCAAGAAGAAGTAGAAAGTCTCAACAGACCAATAACAAAGAAGGAAATTGAAACAGTAATCAATAATCTCCCTGCACAAAAGCCCTGGACCGGATGGCTTCACATGTGAATTTTACAAAACATTTAGGGAAGAACTAACTCTTACCCTCCACAAACTATTCCAAAAATCCAAGAAGAGGGAAAAATCCCAAACTCTTCCTATGAAGCCAGTATTACCCTAATTCCAAAACCAGGTCAAGACACAACAAAGGGAGAACACTACAGGCCAATATCACTGATGACATAGATGCTGAAATCCTCAACAAAATATTGGCAAACAAGATCCAGCAATACATCAAAAAGATCATACACCACAATCAAGTGGGATTCATCTCAGGGATGCAAGGATGTTTTAATATTCGCAAATCAATAAATATAATACATCACCTAAACAAAATGAAAGACAAAAACCACATGATCATATCAATAGACGCAGAAAAAGCATTTGATCAAGTACAACACCCATTTATGATGAAAACACTCAGCAAAATGGGAATAAAGGGAGCATACCTTAACATAATTAAGGCTATATATGAGAAGACTGAAGCCAACATCATACTCAATGGACAAAAACTGAAAGCATTCCCCCTGAAATCAGGAACAAGACAAGGCTGCCCACTCGCTCCGCTCCTATTCAACATAGTGTTGGAAGTCCTAGCCACAGCAATCAGACAAGAAGAAAAAAATAAATGGCATCCAAATTGGGAAAGAAGAAGTAAAACTATCATTATAAACAGATGACATGATAGTATACATAGAAAACCCTATAAACTCCACTAAAAGACTACTCGATATAATAAGTGAATTTGGCAAAATAGCAGGGTACAAAATTAATATACAGAAATCTAAAGCATTTCTGTATACCAACAATAAAATATCAGAGACAGAGACAAAAAAAGAAAATACCATTTACTATAGCAACAAGAAAAGTAAAGTACCTAGGAATAAACTTAACCAAAGAGATAAAAGACCTGTACTCTGAAAATTATATAACATTGAAGAAAGAAATTAAGGAAGATACAAATAAATGGAAGCAAATACCATGTTCTTGGATGGGAAGAATCAACATCATCAAAATGGCCATACTACCCAAAGCAATTTACAGATTCAATGCAATTCCTGTTAAAATACCAATGACATATTTCACAGACCTAGAACAAATACTACAAAAATTCATATGGAACCAAAAAAGACCCCGAATATCAAAAGCAATCTTGAGACAGAAGAACACAGCAGGAGGAATCACGATACCAGACATCAAACAATACTACAAAGCCACAGTGATCAAAACAGTCTGGTACTGGCATAAGAACAGACATATAGATCAGTGGAACAGAATAGAGAGCCCAGAAATAAACCCAGGCCTCTATGGTCAACTAGTATTTGAAAAAGGAGGAAGGAACATAAAATGGAGTAAGAAGAGCCTCTTTAATAAATGGTGCTGGGAGAACTGGACAGGGACATGCAAAAAAATGAAACTACACCACCAACTTACACCACACACGAGAATAAACTCAAGATGGATCAAAGACTTAAATGTTAAGCTGTGACACCATAAAAGTCCTAGAGGAAAACATAGGCAGGAATTTTTCAGATATCCCACGAAACAATATTTTCACAGATACATCTCCTAAGGCAAGAGAAATTAAGGAAAAAATAAACAAGTGGGACTACATCAAACTAAAGAATTTCTGCTCAGCAAAAGAAAATTTCAGCAAGATTAAAAGGGAACCAACCATAACAGAAAACACATTTGCCAATGATATCTCAGACAGGGGACTGATCTCCAAAATATATAAAGAGCTTATATGACTCAACATCAAGAAAACAGGCAACCCAATTAAAAAATTGGCAAAGGAACTGAACAAACACTTCTCCGAAGAGGACATACAGAAGGTCCATAGACACATGAAAAAGTGCTGAATATCACTAGCCATCAGAGAGATGCAAATAAAAACCACAATGAGATACCACTTTACACCAGTCAGAATGGCCATCATCAACAAATCAACAAACAACAAGTGCTGGCGAGGATATGGAGAAATGGGAACCCTGGTGCACTGTTGTTGGGAATGGAGACTGGTGTAGCCACTATGGAAAACAGTATGGAATTACCTCAAAAAACTAAAAATGGAACTTCCTTTTGAACCAGCGATTCCACTGCTGGATTATAGCCGAAAAACCCTAAAACCCTAATTCAAAAGAACTTATGCACCCCTATGTTCATAGCAGCACTGTTTACAATAGCTAAGTGCTAGAAACAGCCTAAGTGCCCATCTGTAGATGAGTGGACCAAAAAAACGTGATACATTTACACAATGGAATACTACGTAGCAGAGAGAAAGAAGGAACTCCTGCCAGTTGTGACAACATGGATCGAACTAGAGACAATTATGTTTCATGAAATAAGCCAGGCATAGAAAGAAAAATACCATATGATATCACCTAATACATGAAGCTAAAGAACAACATAAACAAATGAACTAAATAGGACAAGGAGCAGAAAAGCAGTCAATATGGGAGAGGAGGGAGGGAGAGAAGGGGGATTAGTAAGGGAAGGGTTTAATCAAGGAACATGTATAAATGACTCGTGGACATGGACAACGGGGAGGGATATGATTGTGGGAGAAGGGGTGGGCTGGGTGGGGGAGAGCAATCGGGGGAAAATAGGACAACTGTAATTGAAAAACCAAAAAATAAAATCAAAAAAATAAATAAATAAAATACCAATGGCATATTTCACATATCTAGAACAAATATTTCAAAAACTTGTATGGAACCAAAAAGCCCCTGAATATCCTAAGCATTCTTAAGAAAGAAGAACAAAGTAGGAGTCATCATAATACCTGATATCGAACTATATTACAAAGCCGCTGTAATCAAAACAGTCTGGTACTGGCACAAGAACAACATATAGATCAATGTAGAGAACTCAAAAAAATAAACCCAAGTCGCTACGGTCAATCAATATTTGACAAAGGGGGCATGAGCATACAATGAACTAAAGATAGGCTCTTCAATAAATGGTGTTGGGTGAACTGGACTGGTACACGCAAAACAATGAAACTAAATCACCAAAATGGGTAAATGACTTATATATAAGTCATGACACCATAAAAGATCTAGAGGAAAACATGGGCAGGAAAATTTCATATATCCCATGTAGCAATATTTTTACTGACATATCTCCTAGGCAAGGGAAATAAAATAAAGAATAAATAAAGGAGACAATATCAAACTAAAAAACTTCTGCACAGCCAAAGAAAACATCATCAAAATGAAAAAGCAGTTGACTGTATGGGAGAATATATTTGCCAATGATACATCAGAAAAGGGTTTGATCTCTAAAATATATAAAGAACTCATAAGACTCAACACCAGGAAGAAAACAATCCAAATAAAAAATTGGCAAAATAGGGACTTCCAGCAAAGATGGAGACATAGAAAGACATGCTGCGTTTTCCATTCACAACTAAGAAGGAATACAGCTACCTCAAAACTAGAAATAACCAGAAGTTCCAGAAAATAAAACTACATGGAAGTCCAGAAAACAAAGATATAAAGAAGAAATACTCATCCACACAGGTAGGAGGGGCGAAGCCAGGGTGGAGAGGACGAAGTGTGGTGGCGGCAGAAGCGGCGGTAGTGGCAGGCTGATGGAAAGCACAGTCACACGTTTTAAAAAGTCAGGAGGTACACCTGGGAGAGTTCCCAGCTCCTCACCGGCCCTCGCAGCTCACAGTCCCAGCACCGGGGAATATCAAGCCTCATTGCTTCTTACTGTGCAGGCCAGTTGGGGTTGAGGCAGAAGCAGAAACTGCCGGTCTCTCAACAGAGTCCACTTGTGAAAAGGGCCACCATGGTCCTAGAATGTCCGCAGATCCAGTCGCTCTGGGAACTATGGCCAGGGCAGCAGCTAGAGGGGTGCCAGTACGGTGTGGAAGTAGGAGAGGTGCCTAGAAAAGGGGCAAGTGCTGGGCAGGTGGCATTGTTTCCTCTCAAACCCCTCCCCCACATACAGTGCCACAACGTGGTGAAACAGGTCACCCTGCACTGACAAGTCCCTAAGGCTCCACCCCTTACAACCTAACAGGAGCAACAGCTCTACCTGGGATGCAGAGGCAAACAAACACAGGAGTCTGTTAGGATGAGGAGACAGAAGTATGGCCCAAAAGGGGAAAAGGATTAAGGTTCCAGTGGGAGAAATGAGCGAAGAGGAGATAGCCAACCTCACAGATGGGGAGATAGACAACCTAAAAGATGCAGAATTCAAAACACTGGTGGTAAAGATGCTCACAGGCTTTGATAGATATGCTTGAGTATGGCAAATGCATAAGAGAAGAAGTGAAGGCTATGCTAAGTGAAACGAAGGAAAATCCACACAAAACCAGTGGTGAAGGGAAGAAAACCGGGGTTCAAATCAATGATTTGGAACATAAGGAAGAAAGAAATAGTCAACCAGTGTAGAATGAGGAAGCAAAAATTGAATAAAATGAGGAAAACTTCCCAAATTTTGCGAAGGAGATGGACAGACAGGTTCAGGAAGCACAGAGGGTACCGGGTGAGCTGGAACCAGAGGGGACCACACCAGGACATATCATGACTGAGATGTCAAAGGTGAAAGATAAAGAGAGAGTCCTGGGGGCAGCAAGAGAGAGGCAGAGTTGCCTACAGAGGGGTGCCTATAGGACTATCAGCTGATTTCTCAGAGGACAGTTTGCAGACAGGAAGCGACTGGCAAGCAGTATTCAATGTGAGGAAAGGCAACCTGCAACCAGAACTACTCTATCCAGCAAGGCTATCGTTTAGAATGGAAGGGCAGATGAAGTGCTTCCCAGACAAGGTGAAGCTAAAGGAGTTCATCATCACCAAGCCATTATTATATGAAATGTCAAAGGGACTTACTTAAGAAAAAGAAGATTAAAACTATGAACACTAAAATGACAACAAACACAACTATCAACAACTGAATCAAGACAACAACAACAAAATCCAACTAAGCAAATCAGAATAGGAACAGAATCATAGGTATGGGGATCATTTGGAGGCTCATCAGCTGGGAGGGGGAGGAATGGGGAAATGGTGCAGGGATTAAGAAGCATAATTGGTTGGTACAAAATAGACAGGGGGAACTTAAAAATAATATAGGAAAGGGTGAAGCCAAAGAACTTATATGCTCAACCCATGGACATGAACTAAGGGGGGTGGTATTGCTGGAGGGAAGGGGAGTACTGGGCAGAGGGGAGCAAGAGTAAAAAAACTGGGACTACTGTAACAACACAATCAATAAAATATAGTTTTAAAAAATGGGCAAAATATTGAATAGACAGTTCTCCAAGGAAGACATACAAGAGCCCATAGGCATATGAAAAGATGCTCAACATCACTCGCCATCAGAGAGATGCAATTAAAATCACACTGAGATATCCCCTGTCAGGATGGCAATCATTAATAAATCAACAAACAACAACTGCTGGCAAGGATGAGGAGAAAAGAGAACCCTAGAGCACTGTTGGTGGGAATGCAGACTGGTGCAGCCACTATGGAAAATAGTATGGAATTTCCTTTAAAAACTAAAAGTGGAACTGCCTTTTGACCCAGCAATTCCACTGCTAGGAATATACCCTAAGAGTCCTGAGTCACTAATTCCAAAGAACTTATTCATCCCTATGTTCAATGGTGCTTGCTATTTGCAATAGCTAAGTGCTAGAAACAGCTTAAGTGCCATCTAAAAATGAGTGGATCGTACAAACAATAGGAGTCACAAAAATGGGGAGACAGAGAAAAAACACCCCATCAAAAGGAAAGGTAGAGTCCCCAGAGAGAGTGCTAAATGAAATAGAGGGGAGCCAACTATCAGATATGGAATTGAAAGCATGGATTATGGAGAAGCTCAATGAGCTCAGCGGAAACTACAAAGAACTCCAGAAAAACTACAGTGAACTCCAGAAGAACTATAAGGAACTTACTGAGAATTATACCAGCATCAAAAAGGACATGGAAGCTATCAATAAGAGCCAGGAGGAAATGAAGAATACGATCTCTGAATTGAAGAACACAGTAGAAGGAATTAAAAGCAGGCTAGAGGAAGCAGAAGATCGGATCAGCGAGCTGGAGGACAATGTAGACAAAAACTCACAGACAGTGCAACAAAATGAAAAAAGACTGAACAAGACTGAAGAGGCTCTAAGACAGCTGCAGGACAACATGAAACGTAATAATATCCGTATCATAGGAATTCCAGAAGGAGAAGAAGAGCAAGGGATAGAAAACCTCTTTGAAAAACTAATGACAGAAAACTTCCCTAACATGAGGAGAGAAAGAATCATGCAAGTCCAGGAAGCACAGAGGGTCCCAATGAAGATGAACCCCAACAGGCCGACCGCAAGACACATCATAATTAAAATGCCAACATTCAAAGACAAAGAGAGAATCCTAAAAGCAGCAAGAGAGAAACAACTAATAACATACAAGGGAGCTCCAATAAGGCTATCATCAGATTTTTCAGCAGAAACAGTACAAGCCAGAAGGGAATGGCAAAAAATATTACAAGCAATGAAAAACAAAGACCTACAACCAAGAATACTCTACCCAGCAAGGCTCTCATTCAAAATGGAAGGTGAAATAAGGAGTTTCCAAGACCAAAGAAGGCTAAAAGAATACATCTCCACCAAACCAGCATTGCAAGAGATGCTAAAGGGTCTGCTTTAAGAAGATGAAGAAACAGAGAGAGACAGAGAGGAACACAAGTACAAAGGGGGAAAATGACAATGAATAAGTACTGAAAGAAAGAAGGAACTTCTACCATTTGCAACAACATGATTGGAACTAGAGAGAATTATGCTTAGCGAAATAAGCCAGGCAACAAAGGAAAATTACCTTATGCTATCACCTGTTACAGGAAACTAATGAACAACACAAACAAATGAGCAAAATTGAACCAGAGGGCATAAGCCTACGATCTCATTACCTGAGTGACTGTCTGTACGTATAGGCCTCACTTAATCCTGTCTGCATCGCTGCCTCCTGAGACTCAATGGTTTGGCTGAACTAAGTGTCTGGGTTGGTGAAGAACAGGGTGGTCTGTGGGCTTCACTTTAAAACTGGTTTCTCTTTTCTATCCTAATGGCTTGGACAGAAAGAACCCAGAGGCCTGAGAGGGGGGAAACCTAAAATATTTCCCTCAGTCCAAACTAAGTATAATGGGCAAAAGGGTTTTGGACAGGTGAGATGTACCTGGCATACCTTCCTCCAAAGAAGCCCTTCTTTTCCCTAATGTGGGACATTGAAAAATTAATACCTGTCTTTTGTCATCTAGTGGTTACGAATTGAATGATGTCCTTTAACCCTGTTGCCCCCAGAATACAACAAGGATGCCAGCCTGTTAAACCAAGCACGCCGTTGTCCAGAGACAGCCAACCAACCTGGAGTCTGCATGATCCTTCCCCTTGTGGGAAGGCCACCCTCCCCTCCACCCCCACTCTTATTAGGGATTTCAGGACCCAAGGGTAGGTAGGATGACGACCATGTCCAGCTTGAAGCAGCTAGAGGAGCTCGAGACCTTCGTCCATTGTCCTTTATAAGATTGTAAAGGGTCTTAAGTCTGAGAGGGAGGGATTGTTATTTTTTATTGTTAAAATATTTAACTAATTAATTAATTATTTTTTAAAAAGAAGAAGAAGAATACATGAAAGGGTGAGGCGGGAGAGCTTGTATGTACGACCCATGGGCATGGACTTGGAGAGGGGATTGTTGGGGGGGGTGCTGGGCGGAGGGGAGCAAAGGGGAAAAAAATTGGAACTATTGTAACAATATGATCAATAAAATATACTTTAAAAAAATGAGTGGATCAAAAAATGTGGTATATTTACACAGTGGAATACTATGCAGCAGAAAGAAAAAGGAACTCCTACCTTTCACAATAGCATGGATGGAACTGGAGATTATTATGCTGACTGAAATAAGCCATTTGGTGAAAGATAAATACCATATGATCTCACCCATAAGGGGAATCTAATGAACAAAATAAACTAAGGAACAAATTGGAACCACAAGCATGGAAACATGGAACAGACTGAAAGTGACCAGAGAGGACAGAGGAGGGGGATAATGGTGGAAAGAGGGGAAGAGACCAGACATATATATAAGTGCGGGGATTGACTGTGGGAGCTGGGAGGGGGGTGGGATGGGCAGAGGAGGGCAAAGGGGGAAAAGTGGGACAACTCTAATAGAATAACAATAAAAAGTGATTTAAAAAAATTTAAAAACATATATTTATGATTGTGATAAGAGCTATAAAGGCAAAGAATAGAGAGCACTGAGAGCTTATAACCGGGGACCTAAGAAATTTCCAGGTCAGGGGAGGCTCTAGAGAGTGTAATATTTATCTTGTTCTCCCCAACCCATCATTATGTTCAACCACCGTGGGTATGCCATCACCAGACAGGTAAGTGCCTGCCAATGGCAAAGCCCATCTGTGCCCTTAACAGGTCTGGCAGTATGTCTGCTCACTCTCAGTATGAGAAGCCTGGGCAGAGCCCAGATCCCACTATCTCCTCTGCCCACAACCACCCCACTTCTGGACCTAGGGAGGCCTGAGAATGAACCAGGAGTACTGCTCCAAGTCCTCCCATTGTCTAATCAAGAGTGGGCACTCTTCCTATGGAATATTCTGGCAAAATTTGGCCACTCTGAAGGTCATGATTATTTGTCAAAGTCCCATCTGCTTCCTTAGAGACTATCCTAAATCTGATCTCCAGAGAGAAGGATGAAGTAATTATTGTGTTAGGTACTGTTCAGTTAGTTTGGCAGACTTATACAGTTGTCTCATTTAATTCACAACAGCTCTATGAAGTTGGTATTATCATTATTATACCTATTCTACAGATAAAGAAACTGAGGCTCCAAGTGGTAAAGCCATTTTCCCAGGTCCTTTGCCACATAAAGATCACTCATCTTTATTTGTGCAGCCAGAACTCCAACCTAGCTTTGCCTGACTCCAGACACTGCAGTCTTAAAACAACATACTATGGTCTTTTTAATAACATGAGTGATAATAATTATAATAACAGCTATACTTATATAACACTTTCTATGTGGCAAGTACTATTTTATACTCTTTATATATTTAAATCCTTTACGCCCCATAATACACTATGAGGTAGATGTTATTGTTATTCTCAGTTTGCAGGTGAAGAAATCGAGGCACAGAGAGGTTAAGGCCAATTAAATGATTCATGAGGCAGAGTTACCATGAAAGAGTCACAGAATGGTGGGGCTGGGAATGACCTTATGATTAAAGGCAGTAAAGAACCGGGGAAGCTGGAGAATTGTGTTTTTGTCCTTGCACCTGTGGCACCATCCTGCAGGACACCATGATTTGCACACCTTCCAATAGCCTCCTTTTCCCTGGGAAAAAAATAAGAGGAAGAATTTGTTCAGAACTTTCCCTGGCAGGAAAGTGGGAAGCCCTTCCAGTGGCTGGCTGACATGGGAGCACAGAGGGAGAGGACTCAAGAGCAGGGATCAGTGGGCAGCCTGTAGGCCAGCAAGGTGACTTATAGTTTTTCTCCCTCCTCTAGCTACCTGGGCTCTACTCTCCACAGGTCTGTGTGAAGGACAGAGCAGAGCATGAAAAGAAAGGAACCCACAGTGTGAGGCTGAGCAAGCCCCACTAGCTGACTTGATGTTGGTCTTGGTGGTCCCCATGGGTGGGAAAACAGGGTCAGCAGTGGGTTTGGAGAGGGGGCTCCCTCCCTCCTAGTTTCTCAGAAGAACCTAGATGAGGTCTTGCGCTGAGCTAGCCTGTGTCTGCCTCCCAGCTGGACCACAGAAGGGGAAGAAACATCCATAAACTTCCTGTGCCACCTGCATGGCCAGAAGCCCTGCCAAGGGGCTGCTGGTTCCCCTCTAATTTGTCTTAATTTCCATGATTTGCAATTGCCCGGCTCAAAGAGGGTCATTCCCCCATTGTGAGTCAGCCCTCACAAGCTCTGGGTTGATCCAGCAGGATCCTATGGGGTGCAAGTCAACCCAGTCTTCCATCCAGATTCACCTACACCCCAGAGCCCTAAGCTAACAAGAGCACAACACCTTCTCCCGGTTAACCATTGCAATTAATCTTCCTATACCTCCAAACAGCAGCAGGACGTAGAAAGAGAATGAACTTAGCACTGGGGCTCAAGCCGGAATTCTGTCACATCTTTTGGAGAGCCCCTCCCAGGACTTGCCAAATAGTAGGTGTTCAATAAACAAATGTTGCGCCACTGCTTGACTGATCTAAGTGTACTCGGCCTCAAACCACATGAAACCTGACCTCATCTGCCTCCTGCTCTCTGCTTCTGCCTTTGTCACAATGACTAAAGTACAACTCTATAGTCAGCCTGCCTTACTTTGAATACCAAATACAGCCTGCCAAACTCTCCCTCCTCCCTTGAAGAAGTCCTTTGCCTCCAGTTTTTCTCCTCAGTAACCACCCATTGTCCCTGGATACTGGGGGTGGATGGAGGAGGGGGGGCACTCAGAAATCTGGTTCCACTAGATCTACTTTTTAAGAGCCAGTGAGGCCCAAATTGGTAGCCTCTCATAGTCATTACTACTGGCAAGGTAATCTTGGATAAGATATTTAACTTTTCTGTGCATCAGTTTTCATATCTTAAAAATGGAGATAATAACCTTATCCCAACCTTCACTGGTCCATTAGATGAGAAAAGTTCAAATATGAATGGTATTGGGGAAACTGTACAGACACATGTAAAACGAATGAAATTAGATTACTTTCTTACACCATACACAAACATAAACTCAAAATGACTTAAAGACTTAAATATAACACCTGAAACCATAAAACTCTTAGAAGAAAATATAGGCAGTAAACTCTTTGACATTGCTCTTAGTAATATTCTTGAGGGGGTATAGGGAAGACAAAAAAAGCAAAAGTAAACAAATTGGACTACAACAAACTGAAAAACTTTGCACCTCAAAGAAAAGTATCAACAAAACAAAAAGGCAACATACTGAATAGAAGATATTTGCAAATAATATATACGATAACGGGTTAATAGTAAAAATATTGAATTGGCAAAAAAATTCATTTCATTTTTTTTTCATGAAATAAAAAACACATTTTTCATTTTTACCAATAACTTTATTGATTTGGATATTTTGAGTATGTTGGCTATCTTCTGCTATTGGCTTCTAGTGGATAGAGGCCAGGGGTGCTGCTAAACATCTTCCAAAGCATAAGACATCCCCACAGCAAAGAATTATTTGGCCAAAATGTCAATAGTGAAAGAAACTTCGCGAACAACTTTTGACACATTTGATCAGTCACAGCACCTTCTCCACACACTGTACAAATCATTTTTTGTGTTTCAGTTGCATTTTTACCTTTCTTGAAATAATAAAGAAAGCATAATCCACCAAAAATGTTGCATATTATCTTCTATCTTCAATATTAAAATGGCTGCACACAATTCAGCAATTTTGATATTTTTTTAAATGCACACTGATATGACAACTGTCACAATACAATCTAACAACATTGTTTTAAGTGAAGTTAAAGACAACTAAGCGCTACTAGAACCATTCTACAGAAAAACAAAGAAACTCTTTGGCCAACCCAGTATAAAATGAAGAACACATACAACTCAACATCAAAACCCTGAACAAACTGATTAAAAAATAGGCAGAGAACCCAAATAGACACTTCTCCAAAGAGGACATACAGATGGCCAATAGATATATGAAAAAATGCTTAATATCACTAATCATCAGTGAAATGCTAATTAAAACCATAATAAGATATCGTCTCACACCTGTCAATGGCTACCACTAATAAATCAACAAACAACAAGTGTTGGTGAGGATGTGGAAAAAAGGGAACCCTTGTGCACTGTTAGTGGAAATGTAAATTGGTGCAGTCATTATGAAAAACAGTATGGACTTCCGGCCAAGGTGGAGGGTAAGATAGACACGCTGCATCTCCCTCCACAACTAAGAAGGAATACAACTACCTCAAAACTAGAGACAACCAGAAGTTCGAGAAAATCAAGCTGCATGGAAGTCCAGCAAACAAAGATATAAAGAAGAAATACTCATCCAGACAGGTAGAAGGGGCGGAGCCAGAGCAGAGAGGACATGAGGTAGTGGCAGCAGTGGTAGTGGCAGCGGCAGGCCAGCAGAAAATGCAGTCACATGTTTTAAAAAGTCAGGAGGGACACCTGGGGAGCATTCACAGCCCCAGACCAAGTCAAACAGCTCATGGTCCCAGTGCTGGGGGAAATAGAGCCCCATTGCTTATTACTGTGCAAACCAGTGGGGGTTGAGAAAGGGGAAGAAACTGCTGGTCTCTCAGCAGAGTCCACTTGTGAAAAGGGCCCCCATGGTCCTAGAATGTCTGCACATCCACCCACTCTGGGAACGATGGCCAGGGCAACTGCTAGTGAGGTGCCAGTCCTTTACAGAGGTAGGAGAGGTGCCTGGAAGAAGGGCAAATGCTGAGCAGGCAGCATTGTTCCCTCTTGGATCCCTCCTCCACACATAGCGCCACAGCATGGAGAAACAGGTCGCCCTGTACTGACGTATGCCTAAGGCTCTGCCCCTTACACCGTAATAGGAGTGACAGCTTACCTAAGACACAGAGGCAAACAAACACAAGAGCCTGTCAAGATGAGGAGACAGAGAAGCATGGCCCAAAAGAGGGAACCGATCAAGGTTGCAGTGGGAGAACTAAGCGAGAAGGAGATAGCCAACCTAAAAGACGAGAAGATAGCCAAACTAACAGATGCAGAGTTAAAAACACTGGTGATAAAGATGCTCACATGCTTGACAGATATGCCTGAGTATGGCAAACCCATAAGGGAAGAGGTAAAAGCTATGTATGCTAACTTAAACAAAGAAAAATCCACACAAAACCAATGGTGAAGACAAGGAAACTGGGGTTCGAATAAATGATTTGGAACATAAGAAAGAAAAAAACAGTCAACCAGTACAGAATGACGATTGAAAAAAATGAGGAGAGGCTTAGGAACCTCTGAGACAACTTTAAACATGCCAGCATCTGAATCATAGGGGTGCCAGAAGGGGAAGAGAAAGAGCAAGAAATTGAAAGCTTCTGTGAAAAAAATAATAGAGGAAAACTTCCCAAATTTGGCAAAGGAAACAGACATACGAATCCAGGAAGCACAGAGAGTCCCAAACAAGCTAGACTCAAAGAGGACCACACCAAGACATATCATCATTAAAATGCCAAAGGTTCAAGATAAAGGGAGAATCTTAAAAGCAGCAAGAGAAAAGCAGAGAGTAACCTACAAAGGGGTGCCTATAAGACTGTCAGCTGATTTCTCAAAAGAAACTTTGCAAGAAGGGACTGGCAAGAATTATTCAATGTGAGGAAAAGCAATGACCTACAAAAAAGACTACTCTATCCAGCAAAGCTATCATTTAGAATGGAAGGGCAGAGTTTCTTCCTCCGCCCCAAACCCCACTGGTTTACACAGTCAGAAGCAATGAGGCTTTATTGTCCCTGGCTCTGGAACCATGAGCTGTGGGGTCTGGTCTGGTGCTGGGAGCACTCCCCAGCTGCCAAACAGTACCTGGAGCCACCTTTTGCTGTTGGTGTGAAGCTCCAGTGAGGAGGGTGTGGGACGCCCCCGGGACATCCTCCTTCATTCAGAAGGGCAGTGCTGATCACCAACACGCCTCGTGGAGGAAGGTGCTTCCGGTCCAGAGTCGAGTCCATGGCTGCACCACGGTCCAGAGTCACATCCATGGCTGCACCACATGCTGCTACTCAAGTCCTGGGCCCCCGTGTTGATGCTGTTTCAGAACTGTGGCAGCTCCTATCAAAACTTGCTTCAAATCAGTAGGGAAAAGAGAGATTATTCAATAAACTGTCTTGGAAAAAAGAAAAAAAGAATGGAAGGGCAAATAAAATGCTTCCCAGACAAGGTAAAGCTAAAGGAGTTCATCATCACCAAGCCATTATTATATGAAATGTTAAAGGGACTTATTTAAGAAAAAGAAGATCAAAACTGTGAACACTAAAATGACAACAAAATTGCAACTATCAACAACTCAATCTAAAAAATGAAAAGTATCCAACTAAGCAAACAAGAATAGGAACAGAATCATAGGCATTGGGATCATTTGGAGGGTTATCAGCTGGGAGGAGGAAGGGAGAGAAATGGGGAAATGGTGCAGGAATTAAGAAGCATAATTGGTTGGTACAAAATGGACAGGGGGAAGTTAAGAATAATATAGGAAAGGGCGAAACCAAAGAACTTATATGCTCAACCCATGGACATGAACTATGGGGGGTGGGATTGCTGGAGGGAAGGTGGGTACTGGGAAGAAGAGAGCAAAGGGAAAAGAAATTGGGCCTACTGTAACAACATGATCAATAAAATATACTTAAAATGCAAAAAGAAAAATATAAAAACAGTATGGGCCACCATGGGCAGATCCAGGAAGTGCAGATCAATCTAAGAAGTAACAACAAACAATAAGAGTCACAAATATGGAGAGTCAGAGAAACAACGCCCATCGAAAGGAAAGGAAAAATACCCAGAAAGAGTGCTAAATGAAATAGAGGAAAGCAAACTATCAGACATGGAATTCAAAACATGGATTACAGGGAAGCTCAATGAGCTCCACGAGCTCAAAAAAAACTACAAAGAACTCCAGGGAAACTACAAGGAACTTACTGAGAATTTCACCAGTATGATAAAGGACATAGAAGCTATCAATAAGAGCCAGGAGGAAATGAAGAATACAATTTCTGAATTGAAGAACACAGTAGAAAGAATTAAAAGCAGGCTAGAGGAAGCAGAAAATAGGATCAGCGAGCTGGAGGACAACATAGAGAAAAATTTCCAGACAGTGCAACAAAATGAGAAAAGACTACAAAAGAATGAAGAGGTTTTAAGAGAGCTGCAGGACAACATAAAACATAATAATGTCCATATCATAGGAATACCAGGAGAAGAAGAGGAGCAAGGTACAGAAACCTGTTTTAAAAAGTAATGACAGAAGACTTCCGTAACTTGATGAGAGAAAAAGTCACGCAAACCCAGGAAGCACAGAGGGTCCCCATGAAGATGAATCCCAACAGGCCCACTTCAAGACACATCATAATTAAAATGGCACCATTCAAAGATAAGAGAGAATTCTAAAAGCAGCAAGAGAGAAACAGCTAATAACACACAAGCGAGGTCCAATAAGGTTGTCATCAGATTTCTCAACAGAAACATTACAAGCCAGAAGGGAATGGCAGAAATATTCCAAGCAATGAAAAACAAAGGCCTACAACCACGACTATTCTACCCAGCAAGGCTCTCATTCAAAATGGAAGGTGAAATAAGGAGTTTCCCAGACAAAAGAAGGCTAAAAGAGTACATCTCCTCCAAACCAGCATTGCAAGAGATGCTTAAAGGGTCTGCTTTAAGAAGATGAAGAAACAAAGAGGGACAGAGAGGAACACAAGTACAAAGGGGGAAAATGACAATGAATAACTACCTATCAATAATAACAAAAGAAGATATGCAACCCTATGTTCATGGCAGCACTATTTAGAACAGCCAAGTGCTGGAAACAACCTAAGTGCCCCTCTGTAGATAAGTGGATCAAAAAACTGGTACAACCATGCAAGGGAGTATTATGTAGCAGAAAGAAAACAGGAACCCCTACCATTTGCAACAACATGAATGGAACAAAAGAGAATTATGCTTAGTGAAATAAGTCAGGCAATGAAAGAAAAGTAACATATGATATCACCTAATACAGGAAACTAATAAACAACACAAATGAACAAGAAAAACTGAACCAGAGGCATGTAAACAAGGAGCTGACTAACAGTGACAAGAGGGGAGGGGGAGGGAGAGAAGGGGGTAAGAAGGGGAAGGGTCTATTCAAAGAACATGTATAAATGACCCATGGACATGGATAATGGGGTGGGGATTGATTGTGGGAGAAGAGATGGGAAGGGTGGGAGGGAGCAATGGGGAAAAAAGTGGGACAACTCTAATAGAAATAGAAACAAACAAAAAATTTTAGTGGAAAAAAAGTGAAAGCAAAATAAATTTTAAAATGAGGCAGCAAATTTCTCAACACCCGCCCTAAAAAAAGTGTAGAAAAGTGAACAAAAGAAAATGTAAAGTATGGAAATGCAATTTTACCGAATATTAGGACGAGGATTTTCCTTCACAGTGTATATTTTTCTCCCAACCTGTTCCCTCCAGAATTTGGCATTCTGAAGAAGTAAGTAATGACATAAGGTTCTTTGCATAAAACTAATAAGACCAGTTGTTGATAGAGGTTTTGTTAACTAAGACTTTGACGAGAATGTCATGCCTAAAGGAGGCAGGCCTGGGCTCTGGTTGTTACCAAAATGCCTTGAGGAACTGGGATTGACTTTTGAAGGTAATAAAAACCCATAAGAAAAAAGGCCTGGTACCTTGATTGGTTGTGCAGTTCATGGCAATCTTTCCAGGGAAGGAACGAAGGTTGCTTTCCTGAAAGATGGCTAGAAGGAACATTAAGGCACAATGGAAAGTCTGAAGGACTTGGAAAAGACAGGTGTTTACAGGCAAGGCTGAATGGAAGGTGTGTGGCTCAGCTCCTGTGCCCTGAAGAGCAAACTGAAGGTCACCCTAAAGATTCCTTGTGTAAGTTCCAGCAAAGCAGACTTAAAGATCAAATGTGATCATTTGCTGCTCTTGTTGTGTTTATGCAAACAAACAGGATAAATTAAACAGGAGTTAATGCAGTCCCTTTAATGACAAGGAGGGTAATCTTAAGGAGAAATATCGTGATTCAAAGAAAATCACAATGCTCAGTGGTAGACTAAAAACTAGTGTAGCTAACTGCCTTTAAAGTTTATTTTCATTTAAAGTTTGTAGAAAAAAAAAGAAAAAAGAAAAAACAGTATGGACATTCCTCACAAAATTAAAAATAGAACCACCATATGACCCAGGATTTCTACTTCCAGATATTTGTCTGAAGAAATCCAAAATTTAATTTATTTTTTAATATGCTTTATTGATTATGCTATTACAGTTGTCCCAATTTCTTTTCCCTTTGTTCCCCTCCACACAGTGACCACCCTCCTTCCAGCTGTACCCCCTGCTTAGTCCATGTCCATGGGTTGTGCCTATAGTTCTTCTCAACATCTTCTTGTCTACTCCACTCCCTCCTACTATGCTGCTTAATTCCTGTACCATCTCCCTCCCTTTCCCCGCTTCCCCCTCCCTGCTAACCTCCCCCTATGGGGAAGAACATTATGATGTTCCCCATACCTATAATTCTTTCCCCACTCTCGTTGTCTACTTACTTTGCCTTTGTTTTGGTTTTCTAGATTCTGTTGTTGTTTGTTGTGATACAGTTTTCATTTTAATGTTCATAGTTCTGATCCTCTTTCTCCTAAACAAGTCCCTTTAACATTTCATATAACAGTGGTTTGGATCTGATGAACAACTTCAGTTTTGCTTTGTCCTGGAAGCACTTTTTCTGCCCTTCTATTCTGAATGACAGCTTCTCTGGATGGAGTAATCGTGGTTGTAGGTTTTTGCTTTTTGTTACTTTGAATATTTCTTGCCAGTCCCTTCTTGCCTGCAGAGTTTCTTTTGAGAAGTCAGCTAATAGTCTAACTGGGACCCCTTTGTACGTAGTTCTCTTCTTCTCTCTTGCTGCTTTTAAGATTCTCTTTATCCTTAATTTTTGACATTTTGATTATAATGTGTCTTGGTGTGGTTCTTCCTGGATCCAGTTTTTTGCAACACTCTGTGCTTCCTGGACCTTCTCCATCCAGAGAAGCTGTCATTCAGAATAGAAGGGCAGAAAAAGTGCTTCCAGGACAAAGTAAAACTGAAGTTGTTCATCAGATCCAAACCACTGTTATATGAAATGTTAAAGGGACTTGTTTAGGAGAAAGAGGATCAGAACTATGAACATTAAAATGAAAACTGTATCACAACAAACAACAACAGAATCTAGAAAACCAAAACAAAGGCAAAGTAAGTAGACAACGAGAGTGGGGAAAGAATTATAGGTATGGGGAACATCATAATGTTCTTCCCCATAGGGGGAGGTTAGCAGGGAGGGGGAAGCGGGGAAAGGGAGGGAGATGGTACAGGAATTAAGAAGCATAGTAGGAGGGAGTGGAGTAGACAAGAAGATGTTGAGAAGAACTATAGGCACAACCCATGGACATGGACTAAGCAGGGGGGACAGCTGGAAGGAGGGTGGTCACTGTGTGGAGGGGAACAAAGGGAAAAGAAATTGGGACAACTGTAACAGCATAATCCATAAAGCATATTTTTAAAAAATGAAATTTTATTGCTTGCATTAAATACCACCAAGTTTAAAAAATAAAGTTTAAATATGTGGTGGTAGCAAAATAATGGGCCCTAAAAATGCCCATGACCTAATTCCTGGGATCTGTGAATATGTTATCTGACATGGCAAAGGGACTTTGTAGATGTGTTTAAAGTATGGCCCTTGAGATGGGAAATATTATCCTGGATTGTCTAGGTGGGCTCAAACTAATCACATGAGTTTTTAAAAGCAGAGAACCTTTCCTGGCCGTGTTAAAAAGAGATGTGACCATTGAAGTAGATTCAGAGTTGCAGCGTAGATGGCTTTGAAAATGGAAGAAGGGGATACAAGCCAATAAACGTAGGCCTCAGGAAGCTGTAAAATGTCAGGAAATGAAATTATCCCTAGGATCACCTGAAAGGATTACAGCCCCTCATACACCTTGGTTTTTAACCAGTGAGACTTGTGTCTGACTTCTAACCTATGGAACTGTAAGATAATAAATTTATGTTGCTTTAAACCAGTAAGTTTGTGGTCATTTATTACAGCAGCAATCGGAAACTAACCACATATGTGTAAGCACTTAGACCAAACAGTGTCTGGCACATAGTAAGAGCTCAGTAAATGTTAACTCTTTAATATAAATAGTATGATTATCATTATCATCAGCATCATTGTTTTAATATCAGGTAGAGGACACAGACACACTGTTGCTTCCATCCCAGGGCAGCTGTTCCTGCAGCATGAACTGCTCAGAGCCTGTATCTCTCTTCACAGGGTGCTAGAGTCTGAGTGCAAGGCAAATGGGGGTAGAGAACATACTCAAAACAAAATGTCACTTGGTCCAGGCACCTTGGGAGTGAGAGACAGATGACCAGCCTTCCTGCAGTCCTTTTCTTTTAAAGAACAGGAGTGGAGGCACCCTGGGAGGACAGGATGGGCCTGCCTGGCCCAGGCACAAGAGCATGTCTATGGCTGTCACTGCAGAGATGACAATTCTGAAGCCTAACTGTGCTCCATTCCAACCCTACATAACTGGGACTACTGTGAAGATAGAGTGTCCAGGAAAAGTTGGACTCTTCCAAGGGTTTGGCATTCCCAAACTTGTACCTGCTGTGCTCTATGCCATAGAGTCTACGGAAGTGAAGAGAATCTGCAGCAGGAAGGACCTAGAGTTAGACAGAACGGAGACTTTCTCTTGTGAGAAAGCACAGAATCCCAGGTAATGTGGGATTTACTGGAAAGTTCCAAAAGAATGAGAAGGGGGACTTCTTCTAAATAGTTGTGGGCTGGGGCAAGGATGGGGAGGGAGGTGAAATGGTCTCCAGAGGCCCAGCCTGTGATGAGCAATATGTTGCCCTCACAGAATAAGCCCCTCTCCTACGCCCCTTCCTTCTCAGTCCCTCTCCTGAGCAAGTGAAAGTAAAGCTTTGCTCCACAGAAACCCTCCAGCCCACCCATCTCTCCCTTCTCCCTTCCAGGAGCCCTTTGCCCCCTTTTCCTCTTCAGTGACCACCCATCCTCCCTGAATAGTAGGGGGCCTCAGAAATCTGTTTCCCACTGGATCATCTACTTCTCAAGAGCCAATGAGGCCCAAATTGGCAGTCTCTCGTAGTCCTCAGTGTTCAGGTAATACCTTTCACCTCAGACTGAGCCCAACATAGACACTAGACCTCCCCCATCTCAAGACACAAGAGCCATTTCCCTTCAGGACTGTGATAAAAGCACCATCAGACTATAAGAGCAGGGTTCACGCCTGTCTATTCACCACAGGGCCTGGCACAGAGCAGGCCTCCAAAACCAATTGTTGAATGATGGAACACCTCTAAAAGAGTCCACAGCCTTTTCAGAGGGCCCAGGAAAAAAACACAAGCCCTTCCCATCTCCCTCTAAAGGGAAGCTCAGCAGAAAGTCACTCCAAAGAGAAAAACCGCTTTGGGGTGACTGGAGACAGGAATGAGCTATGCTGAGAGGACAAGTGGAACCATGGCATCTAGGTGTAGTTTAACCTCAGCCCAAGGGCCCATTCCAAGGGAGTTGCCCACTGTCAGCTCAGACCAGCCTCCCTCCCTCCCCCTCCCCCAACCTTCCTTTCTGAAGTTGAGCTCTGAGCTGATGTTCTTCCACTGCTCCCTGCTCAGCCAGCATTCTTGGGCAGCTCATGGATAGCGGAGCCTCTCCTTGGTCTGCCCACCACAGTTATTATGCTCCATCCTAGAACCCTCACCTCACTTTCTGATAAAGAAATTCCCCTTACCACCACCCTCAGGTCTGCATGGGGACCTTGCAGGTCTGCTGCTGATCCAAACTAGAAAAAAAAAAATCTCTTTCTCGGGGTAGATGCAGGCCCTGCCAGGGTGCACACCTAGTGAGAAGAGCATAAGCTGGATTTCAACCCCACCCACCTCCTGGCCAAGTGTCTTTGCACAGCGCACGGCCTGCCACATGCACACAGAAGCCCTATTTGACAGACCTCAGGGAGTACACTCAGTGAAGGGGCCTGATAGACTAATAAGTCTTAACCCCTCATTTTACAAGTGATGAAGTAGAGAGAGATCCAAAAGGGCATGGTAATTTATCCAAAGTCACTCACCAATCTGGTGGCAGACCCAAGGCCAAAGATCCAGGTATCCTGACTCCCAGTCTGGTTTTTGTTCTCTTGCCCTCCTCTACCCAAGCCTCACTCTTGAAAACAGAAGGCAAAGCCAGGACAGTAGGAGAGCTCCCAAGAGCAGCAACTGGGGAAGCCTTCATGCACTGATTAGAAGTGATAACTTCATCCCAAACTGTCCAGACATAAAATTGAACATAAAACTCTCTGAATCTTGTATTGCCTAACCCTTGGCTATTGTGGAACAGAAATACAGATCTTCCTCATTTACTTACCCCCCTACCAACCAGCATAGGCCAGCACATTTGTCTTGGCCTGGAAACTCCCAGAGTTTCTTGCTTCAGAACCTCTGAATAAAACAAGTACTCAGAAGGTGACTTTTAATTCAGATGAAGATGAGGTAATGGCGATGGGGGAGGAGGGGAGAAAGGAAAAGGGAAGTGGAAGGGAAAGGGGAAGAAGAGTGAAAAGAGGGCAATTTCTGGTGTCTTAATTTTTTGTCCAGTTGCCAATAATACCACTGAGTTCTACTTCTCAGACAGGTGGTAAAGATACACATACACACACTTCCACTCTGTCACTCTCTGGGTTATGTCTGCAATACAATGTGCTGACTAAGCACAGGCAGACTCACACCTCCTGGTTTTGAATCCTGGCTTTGCCATTTTGGACTGTGAAATTTCAGGCAAGTGCCTTAACTTCTTCGTGCTTCAGTTTCCTCCTCACTACAAAAACAAACATGACTTCATAGTTTTTGAAGATTATGACAGTGAATATAGCAGGTACTCAGTAACCATTGGCTATAACTATATTGGGGTGCTGTTTTTTCACACCTTATCTTGGCCTTGTTTTTTCTGCAGTGGGGACAGGAGTGCATTGTCCAGATTTTCTTTATTCCCAGAGAGAGGGGAAGGGAGGGAGAAAGAGAGGGAGAGAAACGTCAATGTGTGGTTGCCTCTTGTGGGCCCCAACTGGGGACCTGCTCCACAACCCAGGCATATGCTCCAACTAGGAATTGAACCAGTGGCCCTTCGGTTTGCAGGCCAGCACTCAATCCACTGGGCCATACCAGCCAGGACCTAGCATAGTTTTCAAACTCATTGTTCCAATAATCAGAGTTGAGGTCAACTGCCTTGATAAGTAGTGAGCATCCTGTCACCAGGAGCAAGCAAGCAGAATCTAGATGAATATTTGGCATGGGTATGGCAGAAATGGGTGGGAGTGAGGGATCTCTTCCAAAATCCCTTCCAGGCCCCAGAGACTGTGAATGTGAATAAACTCACATCTCCCAGCACACATGTTGGCACAGCTTTGCCCACAAATGGGGATACATATACAAAGGCACACTCTCAACACTGGCTTTTAGGATCAGGGAGGAGTGTTTTAAACCAGGCAAGTCAGCAGCCCCACTCAGCCCCTCCCCCAGCACCCAGCCAAGTGCTGTGTACACACAGGCATCCAGGTGCAAGCAGGAGCTTTGAGGCAGGCACTGAGCAGGATTTCAAGTAAAATGCTTCTTACCACTTCCAGTTGTCTTTTTACGGGCAGCAACTGCCAGCCCCACCCCTTTACTACACTCTAATTCTAAGACAGGGTCAGGGCAGGGACATGACTGGGGCAAGGTAGTAAGGTGTTGGTTTTACCTCTGATGTAGGTGGACAGATAGGAAACCTGGGGCAGTCCTGGTAGCCCTGGACTCTAAAGGGTCAGAGTGACCAGAGAGGTAATGACTTCCTATCACAGAAGTGATGAAGTAGGAATTTGTAGAAGGTTCAGAAGTACCACCTCTAGCCAAAGGTGAAATCCAGCTCCACTTCTAGGGGTAGGATAAGAAAAGAGACCAGGAAATCCTTGCTGCCTAAACTATTACTGCTCCTGCCTCCTCCCACCTCCCACAGCAACCCCCACCCCCCCTCCCCCGCCCTGTCCCTTCTATTAGCCATTCTGTGGAGAGCACCTGGCACTGATAAACCAGAGCTGCAGCATATTCAAACCTTCCCATCAGCCCAAGATGCATCATTGCATATTATTGTTTCTCTTTGTAATAGCCCTGACAGCAGTTCTTCCTTCTTAACAATATTGGTTTCACCTGGTTAAAAGGGGTCCCTAAGTGTCACCAACATCTTTGCTGGGAGACACCACACACCAGGAGGTGGGGGGAGGTAGGCCAGCCTGGATGAACCATTTGCTGCAGATTCACCCAAAGATGGATGCAAAAATTAGGCAGAGGTGGGGGGAACCAGGAGCTGGCCTCAGAGGCAGAGCTTTCTCCAGGACTATACATCCAGCCCCATGCCACTGGGAGTGCTGGCTGCTGCAGGAGGCAGGGGTGTGTGCATATGTGTCTGTCTGTCTGTCTGTGTAACCCTTCCATCTTTCCTACCACAATCTGGCCTCTTCCAAATCATTCCCTGTCCCTCTTTGAAACTGAGGAGGGTCAGGAAACAACAGAAAGTGTAGGGGGAGCCACCTCATAGGTACTTGCTGCCATTGGGACAAGGGGCCTAGGAATCCCCAGAACCCAGATGCAGTATGCAGCTCTGGAGGGTCTCCACACTCTAAACATAGAAGATGGAGTCAACAGAAGCAGTGGCTGGAGCCTCCATAGACTCCGTGATACGGGGCAGTCCCCTGTCCCACACTCCAGGGAGCACAGTGGCCCCTAGCTCCATGCCTACTAAGTAGTGCTGAGCAGTCATGCACCTCGCACCAGCAGCAGCCCCAACAGCACGGAGGCTCCCACGGGTTGGGGGAGAGAGATAGGAGCAGCATTCCCTACTTCATTTATTCACGTCCACTGCATTCCCAAAGCATCAACACTCAGTTTGCATGTCCTTCTCTTGATGGCCTAAATACCCTCCTGGTCCTCAAGAAGCCCACACTGAGAGAGACAAAAGATACATGCAGGAAGAGCTAATCCAAGGTAATCTTTGCAAAGGCCAAGTGAGAGGTACAGCCAGTGCTCTGAGCTCAGGAACAACATGAAATAAGACATTACAGAAATCTGAGTCCGGTTATCTTAACCATTCTGTTCTGGACCAATCAGATGGGTGAGACTCATCATTCCTTCCAATGCCAGGCACAGGGCTATGCCCTGAGCATTCAACTGTGATCAGGTAACACAGTCCCTGCCCTCAGAGTGTTTGTAGCCTAGTGAGGAAGGAAGACATCAGGCAGATAACTACACAAATAATTAACTACAGCTGTCATAGGTGCACAGGTGTGTAAAGATTTAGGGAGGAAGTTTGCACATGCACTCTTGGTCACCTGCTCCAGTACTAACCAGGGTTGAAAATGGGGAATCTTATGTAGTGCAGAACATGAGCCCACTTTCTCTTAGTCCAAAGTAGGCCTAAGAAACTATGTTGCTAACATCCAAAGCACAATCAAGGCTAGGGTGACTTGTTTCTCCAAGTAAAATGGGAAAAGAACCAACATTTACTGAGTACTGAGTTCTACATGCCAGGTATGGTTTATGCTATCTCAATCTTCACTTCCCTCTGTGAAGTGTATGTTAAGCCCACTTGAGAGAAGAGGAGACTGAGTCTCAAGGAGGTAAAGAGACAGGCCCCAGGTGCCAAGAGACTTCAGGCAGGGCTAGGATTGGAACCCATACCTGCCTGAGTCCAAACCCCACATCTTTTCTTCTGTAATATGCTGCGTCTGGGGCTATGTTGGGATGTCCTGCTGGGGGGCCCAAGCAGGGAGCATAGGAGAAGAGAGGGATGGAAAAAGAAAGGGACAGGCAGGCTAAGAAGCATCAGACTGTGCCTCTCACCACTTACCATTCACCACAGCCAGCCCTTTCTCAGCATCTCCTGGCCAAACAACCACATGCTTAACATTCTGCTCAGTTTTCACTCTGCTTCAACTCCAAACATTTATCCATACATGCTGTAATGTAATCAGCTCCTAGGAAAATACACACCAGGTAATGGATGCTGACAAAAGTGTCAAACAGATATCCCTTCCCTCCTACCATCCCAGCCAGAGCAGCACACCCAGGAAGCACCTCTTGCCCTGCTACCCCTCTGGTGCTGCAGTGAAGGCCTCCTCAGGCAGCTGAGACAGTGGCCAGGCAGTGTGCCAAGCACAGTGCAGAGGGTGAGAGGTGCTTTACACAACTCATCTCATCAGGTCCTCACAGCAGCACTGTAAGGCTGGTCTTACTATCTCCATTTTGCAGGTGCAGAAACTAAGGCACACAATGATGATAAATCCAGAGTGAAACAGCAGCAGCATCAGAAGCAAAGGAAGGGATGATCTCTCTGCCTGTTCTTTCACCATCAGGTCACCTTCTACCCTACAGGGCACAGGCCTTTGAAGGAAGCTGTCTCATCCTCTTTCAAAGTTGTTGGCTCTGAGGCCTAAGGCCCGGGCCTCTACGGACTTAGCAGGCCAGAGGTAAGGGGCCTGGCAACCTGTTCCCCATTTCTGCCTGAGCCTGGGAGGGGTCAGGGTACTCAATAGGTCTTAAAGGTTCAGCACTGAGCAAAAGAGGGGCTCTGAGGGAGGGGGCACTTCCCTTGTCCTTTTCTCTCCCCTTCTCCTAGAACCAGACTTTAAAGCCAACCCAGAACAAGGAGAACTAGAGTGCATGCAGCTGGGGAGAAAACCCAGATGGGACAGGATCCCCATCCCAATCCCTGTCCAAGACCTCCAGGCTCTCCCAGGATCAGCTACTGTGGCCATGCAATCCTATATGAAATCAAAATTTGCTTTTCCCTCCAAAGTAGTCAATTGTTACTTTCTTCTGATGAGAATTGTAAATGAGAATTTATGGGATTTCTACTGATGGCAGCATTCCTTTATCAGCCTCTAATCCCCACTTCTCAGCCAAGGTTGACTCAGAAACATTTGACCGGAGATCCAGAACCTAGTAGCAGATCCCCATCCTTGTCCCTGCTCTTCATTGAGAGAGCTGTAAGTGGTCATGGGACATTCACATGGGGAAGTCAGATCTGGGTTCCAGGCCAACTCCCAGATGGCATATTTGACCTCTTCAGTAATATTTGCTCCACCTACCTTACTGGAATGCTATGAGGATCAAATAGTGTTTGGCCTGAAAGCCCTTTGAAAAATATAAAGCAATCACCCAACCTGGATTTGCTATTATTATAACTGTCATGATTGTGTGTAGGTACAACTGGGAGAGCAAATTGTGGCATTCTGTATGTCGATGAGAGTGAGCTTGCTGGTGTACATGGAAGTACATATACAGTTTCATGGAAGGATGGAGTTCTTGTGTTAGCACCTGCCTTCAAAGGAGCATATGGGGAAAGGTATATGAATCTATATTGGTACATGTGCACCCGTTTGAGTATTTTAATATAGTATCAGATTAAAAAATAATAATATAATAATCTATGTTCCAGACAATTTGCTAAACACTTAATATAGGGGTGTGGGCCCACTTGGGTGAACAGGCATCTGATAGAATGTGTGCTCATTCATCTCATATGGTAGCAAGGAATCTCCCCATGTGCTTACCTGAGTTTCAATGAAAGTGTGGACATAAGTGTCAGTGAATCTGTGTGCACACATGCACATGTGTGCAAATAAATGTAAATGGGTATACACCCACCTCCCTGTACCTGGACCAACTGGTGTAATTTTTCATTATTTATCAGCTGCCTGGGATGCCCTGAGTTAATTGTCATGCAGCCATCAAGCCCACATACACACTAGAGACAGCAGAATGCTTGGAAGAGGAGGTGGGTGCCACTCTGCTCTCTGGAAGCACAGTCTGTGCCAGGCAGCAGGGCCCCTGCCAAGGGAAGGTTCAGATTGGCTATACCAGGCTTGGAGCCACAGGAGCACTAAGCAGATGGGCTAGGCTCAGGGGCCCAGGAAGCAGGACAAACAGAGCTGGCACCTTCAGGTCCAGAGGACATGACCATAACATGCTAAACCTGGTGCCTGGCCCAGGAATACCATCTTAACACAGCAGGGGTTCGGGCTGCTGAGTGGCCAGATGTGAAACATCCTACCCTCCTTGCTGCCCTCAGGATTAAGTCCAAACTCCCCAACAGCATGCAAGGCCCATACGACCTGGCCACACGCCTCCTCAGCCACTCTCTCCTTCTGCTCTTGTACTGCACCAGCCAGACTGGACTATTCTCAGTTTGTGATACACCCAGTTCCCTGGGTCTTTACACTGCTTTTCCCTCTGCCTGATTTCTCTACATGACATCCCTCGCTAGCCAGTCCTTATTCCTTGGGGCTCAGATCACCTCTGCAGGAATGTCTCCCTGATCCTTCCTTACCTCCTAGACTAGAAGGGTCCATACACACAGGAAGTTCCTATTGGCACCTAGATTTCCCTTTTATCCTATTTCCTGGTAGATCCTTTCTTTCTTTTTAGACTTTGGCCCCATGAAGGAAGGGAGCATGTCTCAGTAATTCATGGTTTTATTCCGATGCCTGGTATAGTATCTGGTCAAATATTTGTTGAATGAATTATTGTTAAAAGCCTGTTGTATGAGAGTGGTTAAGCACTTCATGTCTAAATCATGGTGTGCATCTGAAGAGGCTCTTGATCTCTCAGATCTCAAGGCTGGGGAGAACTACCCCTTCCCCTACTCCCTCTCCTCTGTCCCACCCCACCAATAGTAATAGTCATCTCCAACAGGTATAAAAATGGTAAAGTTTACAAAGTACAAGCGTCCTGGAAGTCATCAATACCATTTTACAAATTATAAAAATAAGGCACAAAGAGGTTAATGTGGCTCATTAATAAGGTGGCCAATTCATTCTAGTTGGCCAAAACTTGACCAGTTTCAGCACTGAAAGTCCCATGTCCTAGGAAGCCCCTCAGCCCCAGGCAAACCGGAACAGTTGGTCACCCTTCTTGTCCACAGTTAGTAAGGGCAGATCCAAGACTCCTGACTTCATATCACATACCTTCCTTCTGCATAACTCCCTCCTGAGGTTTCTCACAATTCAGTGACCTGCCTGGGCATTGTCTACCCTTTGTATGTCATTTTCAGGCCACTTGGCACCCTCCTGGTACATGTCTCCCCAGAAGCATGTGCTCAAGGAGTACTGGGCATTCGTATCAACCTAAATTCAATATAATTCAGAGATTGATTTCTGGAGGAAAAGCACTTTACATAATATAGAAAAAATTAAATCTATTATTACAGTAATTTCATAATATTAAAGTAAATTTTAAAATAAAAAACCTTTACCCACAAATTGTTTTCATTTCTCCATGTTGCCTTCACTTTATAGGTGCACATTTTTTAAAACAATTGTAATGCAATGTATATGTCATGCTTGTTTTCTTTCCACTTCACATTATAGAAATCTGGTTTTGATTTTCCTCATTCTGGATTCTCCACATCACGAACATCCCTCATTAGCCTGGATCACAGGGAGTCTGGGTTCAGGGATGCCTGCTTCATGAAGGACTCCCTCCTCAGGGCCCCGGCTGGGCTTCTGCAGGTTGCCATGTAAACACTGTCCTTTTGCATGTGTGCTGTTTGCAGGGCAGAGGGACAATAGCTTTCATCAGATCCTAAAAAGATCTGCAGACCAAAGAAATTAATTAAGATCCATAAACCCCTGCAGAAGGATGTGCAGGCTCATCTCTATGCTTCCAGGGCTGCCTCCTCTATTGGATTTGGTCTGACCTAGGAATTCTGTTCTCTCTTACAATAAATTCCATTTCTCAGCTTCCATACAGCTCTCAAAAAAAAAAAAAAAAAAATCAGGTTCCTCTAGAAAGTAGTCCACCCTAATAATTATTTTAACCACAACACCCACCCCCTCATCCTGGATCTAAAGGCACCACCGAAAGGAAGAGTGTGTGTGGGAGGTTGAGTGTCTTCTTCTTCTTTCTAAGTCCTATTCCCTTTTGCCTCTTTCTATATTGGGCATGCTCCAGGCTAAAGCCATAGCCAGCCCTATCCTACCTGCTTGTCCAAGCTTCTTGGTCCATGCGGTTCCTCACTGAAAATGAAAACCTTTTCTCAGTACCACTATTGCGTTTTAAGTATCACGACCCCAAGTCAGGAAGGAATATCACCTTCAGTCACATACAGAATTCCTTAGGATTTTGGATATGGTGATTTGCAGGAATGTATTGAGGGCCTTATGACCAGATGCAGGGTGCAGACAAAGTTACCTTCTGGACGCCCTTCTTTTTGCAAAATTGGGTGGTTCAAGATAGAGCTGAGGTCTTCCTCTCATTGCTCAGAGCTCCAGCTCCCAAAGTTACAGAGATCCCTAGCACACCATGGCCCACAACTGAGAGGCTGGCTGCCTGTTTGCCATCGTGGTACCACTCTGAAATGGTAGATCATTGGACTTGGGGGGCAGCTGTGTTTAGCTGCACCATTGCAGCCATGGCAATAGGGAGGCTCTGCAATAATCTCTGTAAGAATAACAATAATTAAACGTTGCATAGCACTGTGGGATACAGAGGCACCATCATAATCATCACAGCTACCAGAACGGTGATAACAGTAATTAGATGCTGTGGTTTCTCAGCTACCCCCAGGAACACTGCCAGGGGTGAGGTTAGCCTATCAGGTTAGAGAAGGGGGCACCCATGCCACTCCAGTGGGTCCTCTCTCGTGCTAGCTAGGTAGGGCTTTGACCATACTCCCTCCATGGGATTTCGCCTCCTACTGTCCTCTCTCCTTGCCCAGATTGGGGACACAGGAGTGGGTGACCCCCATTCAGCATACCACTCTAATATATGTTCAAGTTCATCTTCTCCTAACAACAGATATCAGGGGGTTGGAGCATCTTGGGGACTTCTCAGTAGGGTTTCTTTCACATCAAAGTGAGCTTTATTAGCCAATTACTGAATAATAGAGAGGGGCCTGTGATATGGCCTGGAGAGGAAGTGACTACTGTATTAACTTCGGGCCTTTTCCAAGCCTAATAGCTGCCTCTCTGAAAGAGCCTTTGGAAACTGAGGGAAGGCGTTGGGGACAGTTTCCTGGGGGTGGCACCTCCCACAGGGTTGACCTCTGTCTGGTCATGATGCAGATGAGAAAGCTGAGTCCAGGTGCCTGTCCTTTGAATGGGCTGCCATTCCTGCAGTCATCCAGTTCCAGAACCAGAAGAGAATGTGGAATTCATCTGGTCGACTCTCCATGCCAGGGCAAGTATCCCTGATAAATGGACCTGGGCCTCAGTCTGCAAAGGGACAGGGAGTTCAGTCCATTGTCAGTTCCCTAAATATTCTTCCCTTGAACAAATTAAAATCTAATTCCTCATCACATGTCCCCACTAATCCTGATTCTTCTCTGTGAAGGCACATAGACTGCACTG
The DNA here is from genome assembly GCF_987537825.1 of Furipterus horrens. Taxonomy (NCBI): domain Eukaryota; kingdom Metazoa; phylum Chordata; class Mammalia; order Chiroptera; family Furipteridae; genus Furipterus; species Furipterus horrens. The sequence goes on along the minus strand of NW_028327172.1, from coordinate 90,528,275 downwards.
CTTCCATTTCCCTTCGAGTTTTGGAAGATTGCTAAATATATTTCCCTTCCTCCTCCTCTGGTTCCCTTTACAAGATGTGAAGCCACCTTCTATCCTATCTCTTCAGAAAACCTCAATTCCTACTTTACTTCAATGACTTTATTATTAACTTCCTTGCTTTCTACCCCCAAATTCTATCTTCACTATTCTCTTCATCTTCCCTCCAGGCTCAAAGAAGTCCTTTCCTTTCCAAGGCTGGCCCCTCCTTCACCCTAGTTTCACCATCAAGGCCTCCTCCAGGGCCTGATTCATGAAGCATACGTTGTCACTTCCTGCACTGTTTCTCCAATCATCTCAGTCTACTACCACCTTTCTCTCTGCTTACAAGATACTCAGTAGCTTTTGATTTCTTATCAAAAAGGAGAAAATAAGCTCCATATTGTTATGTTATGCTAACCCTCTCCAAGCCTCTGATTCATTTTGCTCATTCTGTTCACCACCAAACTTCTCAAAAGTAGGGTGGACACCTGCTGCCTCTGCTTTTCCACATTCCATTTGGTCTTTCTCTCACTTTGATCTGGGTTCTGGCACTGCTCAGCCACCAACACCACCCTTTCAAAAGCCACTAGTGTTTTTTGCCACTGTTTCCAAAGACCCCTTCTGATCCCCATCTGCATTCTACAGTTTCAGACACTGTTGGCAACTTCCTTCTCCATTAAATTCTCTTTTCACTTGGCTTCCATGGCCACATTCTCTCCTTGCTTCCCTCCTCCCTCACTAACCAATCCTCATCTGTCGGTCCTACATATATTATTGCCAGATTCATCTGAAAGCACAGCTCCGACAGCTCCCAATAAATGCTTCTCTGTTCAGAAAACTTCAATGGCTCACCACTGCCTGCAGGGAAAAAATATCACAGAATTATAAAATAATGAAACTATATGCAATACATAATATATAATGCAATAATATATTCGGGGGGTTCAAACATTTTTAAGCAGCAGAACCCATTAACAAGAATTTTTCTCAGCACCTCAATGTTTAAAGAGCATGAAAACAACATGCTCTTTAAACATGGCTCCTACGAAAGTGAGGAGTGGGGAACCCAGGAAATTCTAGGGCTTTCACAATACTATTGAAAAACTGCTGAACAAATTAAATTCCTCAGTCTGCAGGTGAGAAAACAGACCCTAGAGGGAAAGTGATTGGTAGAAAGCAGAGAAAGATGTGAGGCAGTCAATCAACACATATTCATTAAGTGCCTACCAAGTTTCAAGCACGTTCTAGGTGCTAGGAATAAAGCACAAACTAGACTAACATGGTCCTACCCTGGAGGGGCTGACAGTCCAGTAGAGAATTAATCAAGTATTATAAACAACTACTGAAGTGGTTACAAATATGCAAAAGCAGCTGTGAGAGCATGTAGGAAGAGACTCACTTGGTCTGAAGGGCAGAGTGGGCCACCCTGGGGAAATAACATGTGTAAACTGAGCCATAAAGGGTAAATAAGTAGCTGACCAAAAAGAAGGAGAAGAGCAATGGTGTGCAGATGGAACAGCTTAGGTGAAGAATGAGAAGATAAGTTTGATGGCTAGAAGCTCAGAGAAGTTCAGCAGCTCCTACTCAAAGCCCTAGAGCTGCATGAGACAGGTTGTAGAGACAGACAGCCCCACAGGTCTTTCTGAGGACTTGACACCAGCCTCAGAGGCTGGCAGGCCAAGGAAGGATTCTCAGGTGTTGCGATCTGATCATTGCATTAGAAAACAATCTATTGCTAAATTCAATGTGGAATTGTGAGTTGGATCATGGAACATAAAACAGACATTAGGGGAAAAATGAGAAACCTGAATAAGTTCTATAGTTTATTTAATAGTGTTACATATCATGCTAATTTCTTAAATATGACAAATGTACCATGGTTATATAAGAGGTTAACATTAGCAGAAGCTGGATGAAGGGCATATGGAAACTCTGTATCATCTTTGCAACTCTTCTGTAAGTCCAAAACTATTTCAAAATAAAGAATTTAAAAATACATATATTCCTCTGGCATCATGGCAAAGAGAAGCAAAACTGGATATGGAGAGAAAGATAACAGTAATAATAATGACTAACACTTAAATAGTTCTGCCTGTACACTGGGCATTGTTCTAAGCACTTAATTTAATTCTGACAACTCCATGAGGTAAGTGATATTATTTCCCCTCATTATACAGATGAGGAACCTAAGCACAGAGAGATTAAGTCACTACTGAGTGGAAGAACTGGGGTTTAAGAATTTGAATCCAAGCAGTCTAGCTCCAGAGTCCTGGGTACTTGACCAGTGCATTTTATTCCTTTCCTTCAGTGTGCACAGGTTATAATGCCAGAGGATATTGCAAGGATCAAGTAGAAATTAAGTGGGCATGGGCTAGGGTGATAACAGTAGAAATGGAGCAATAACAGTAAACGTAAGATATATATTGGAAGCAGAATCAATAGCATTACCTTTTAAATTGAAACATGGTGGTTGAAGAAGAGGGAAGAAGCAAAAATGACTCCCGGATTTCCAGCTTAAGAGTAGAGACCAGAACCTAGTATCCTGATAGTTGGTCCTATACTTCTTCCTGCCACTGAAGGAAACCTAGATGGTTCACAATCTGGCTGTCCCTTTCTCTTACACATCCCCAGAATGCAAAACAAACTGGACCACTTGCTGTTCCCACATAGGCCCTGATCTCTCCTATCTTCATGACCTTGTACAAGTTGCTCCTTCACCAAAATTCCCTCCTCCATCTGCTTTGGTTCAAATTTGATCCACACTTCAGGGCGCATTAAAATGTAGTCTCTTCTGGAAGCCTCCCCTGCTCTCCGTAAGAAGCACTCACTCTCTCCTCTAGAGGCTAGAATGTTTTGCCTCTCTTTGGCAGCAACCTCCCATCCTATAATATATTTATTTGAGGAGGGTATTGGCTGTTGCTTACTCTTGTATTCTCAGCACCTAGCACAGTAGGTACTCAAAAAGACATCTATTTACTTTCTGAGTAAACCCACTACACACACACACACACCACCCATGCTGGAGCTCGGCATGTTTTAGGGGCTTGTTTTTAAAGATGCTGAGCTGGTGTTCAGGTAATCTCATTTACTTGCCTCCATCTTCTCCATCCAATCCATCCTGGGCAACCACGGCAACATCCAGACCCACCCTCTCTGGAAGCCTATTAGCAGAGATCAAAGAAATCTTACCCAAGAATGAAGAGGTGGGAAAGCATGAACAAGAAATGAATGGGCATTGGTATACCTGGCACTGCCCCCTCAAATCAATCCATTCAACTTTTACAATATGCCAGTCAGAATCTGAGACCACAGCAATGAACACAATCAGCCCTGGCCCTTAAAGTACTTAGAGGCCAGTGGAGAGGTACCTGGCTGCCAGATTGAGCTACCACAAATCATGATTAGGCGATCCCCAGTGTAAAACCCTGCTGGTGGCTGCCTGGTATTCATGGATCTGCAGGCCTTTCCTTTCTTCAAGTCAGGCTCAGGCTGCAAACAACCATTTTGAGGCCCTACTCACTCAGCTGTTGCTGGCCTTCCTGCCTTTTGTCATGCTGACTGATCTACCTTGAATCCAGTCTCTTCACTGCCTTCCCCCTTCAGTACATGCCTTTGTCTGACAGATGACTGACTAAGCCCCTGTGGAGACCTCCCAACCACCTCCGTGCTGAATTGCATGCACATCTCTGGGACACACCATATGTCTATCTTCCCCTCTACCCCACAACTAGACTGAGTGCCTTTAGGACAATGACGATATCTCTGTATCTCCAAGCCTGGCACAGTGTTTGCTAACAAGAATGCATGGTTAAATTTGTTAAAGGTAAAATACATGAGTGTGGGACAGTTCCTGTGAGTGCAGAATTAAACTGCTTCAGTCGGAAACCAAGGGACACTCCAAGGCCAGATAAAGATAGTGGAAAAGTGGTGACCTGCTTGCCCACCCTCCTGCTCCACCTACTCCCTGGAAGTAGAATTTACATTTTGTGAGGAATAGCCACTTCCCCTCTGATCCTGCTGGATGGGCAAAGGGCAGCGATGGGCAAACGGAGCATCCTTTGGCCAGATGTCTCGGTTCTTCTTAGTGAGAAACCCTGTCTGTCTGTCTGTCTGTGTCTGTCTGCCTGCCCTCTCCTGGGGGAGAGGATGGGGATAGGAGGTCCAGAGGAAAAGAGGAGAGGGTAGGCTTCTAGCTGCCAAGGACCCCTAGGGCTCAGGCGCCTTGGCAAGAAGCCAGCAACAGGGGGATGTGGTGGGTGGTGAAGGGGATGGGGCAGAGAGTGCCTGCCTTGCCGCGAACACTGATGGGATGGACCACTTTCTCAGGATTCCCGTAAATCACTCAAAACAAAGATGCCATCAAAGGGAACAGAGCTCCCGTTAACGCTCTATGTAGGGAGGGGAGTTCAGTTTTTAGAAAAAGAACCCCTGAAGAGAGCGGGAATTAGAAAAGACAAGAAACCTCAGTGGCCCCATCTCACCCACTACTGCCCACCGCTGACTTCTCTAGCAGCTTCCCCGCATAACTGTCTCTCCATCTGGCATCCAGATGATGCAGAGAAGGAGCTCGGGCTCTGGGTTCTAATCCGGCTCTACCCTCTCTGCCCTTGTGCCCCTGGGCGAGTCGCCTTACCCTTTTGGGGGCCTTTGTTTCCTCATCTGTAAAACAGGGCCAATTTTGGAGTGGAGGTCCTGTGGAAGCCCTTTCAGCCCCGACATTAATAGATTCAGTGTTCCGCAGACTGCGCGCTCGTAGCTCCACCCCTACCGAGCAGGTCCTCCCCGACGCCGGCCGCTAGGGGGCACTGCCTCCCTTCACCAGCAGCTGCGGAGAGCTGCCGGGCTTCCCGCCTTCTCCCGGGCCGCCAAGCGACGGAAGGGGCATCTCCCGAGCCAGCTGGCCTGAGCGAGACACCCAGGGCCTCGCTGGGGATCCGCCTCTGCCCGAAGCCGGAAGGTGTGTGCAGCCGGGCGCGGGTCTGACGGCCAACCCGGGAGGGGGTTGGCGCTAACCCCTCCCCTGCCCTGACATCACGGGGCTAGCGAGGGAGAGGCTGGCGCTAGGCGAGTGAAAGAAAGAGCGAGAGGAAGGGTCGCGCTTCCACTCAGTGCCCGGCTTTGCTCCCATTGCTGCGGATCGCCTGGGCCCGGCCGAACAGCGGCGGCAGCGGGGACGTGCGGCGCACCCGGCTGGCTCTCCTCGCGCGGAGTCGCACAGTCCGAGCCGCCTCGGCAGCGGTCCACCGCGCCGCGCGCCCACTGCCTGGGCCCCGAGCCCGCCGCGCCGCCCGTCCGCTGCCTGGGCCAGTCCCCCCGCCCCTCACCCTCGGAGGACAGAGAGCCATGGAAGCCTGCAAGCTGGAGACGAGCGGGAGGGCGTGAGAGCGCCGGGGCCGGGAGACAGCGCAGCTGGCAGCCGGGCGCATCGGGGGTGGATCCCTCTCTCCAGACCGCTCTGCGTGGAAGAGGGCGGGACCGGCGCGGCGCGGAGAACCGAGCAGGAAAGAGGGCATGACTCGTGCAACTTGCGGCGTGCATCTGCCAAGCCTCTGAGCCGCCGGCAGCCCGGAGCCCAGACTGCTGCCGCGCCGGGCCTACCGCGCCCACCCAGCCCACCCCGACCCGGCCGACCGCTGCGGCTGATCTGGATCCTCGGAGCGCGCGCAGGCCGGCAGTAATCTGCCTTCGTCTTCCGCCTGCTTTCTGGGGCTCGAGGAGCGCTCTTCTCGAGGCCCTTCTAGCCGAACCCGCAGTCCCCAATGGCTCGGATGGGGCTAGCGGGCGCCCCTGGACGCTGGTGGGGACTCGCTCTCGGCTTGACTGCATTATTCCTCCCAGGTGAGCGAGTTCCGCCTATGCCTTTGTATTATTGTTTCCTATCCAATGCCTCTCCGGGGCGGGAGCTGCATGGCGGGCACGTTTGGGTTGTAGGGAGTGGAAGGAACGAGAAAAGTTGGGTCACGGCCTAGGTAAGGGGCTTGGGGGGGGGGCGGGATTGGGGGGGCGGCACGGCCGAGAAAAAAGCAGCCACACAGCCTGCGCTGCAGGGAGGCAGTCGTATGCAAATCGCTACGTAGCAAGAGAGCACCTCTCTCGGTTTTTCACACACTCACACACACAAATAATATATAATAGCGCGCTACTTGTTTAATAACCAGATTTTTGCTCGGGAAGCAGTTTGGAAACACTGCTTGTTAGGTAAATGCAGAATAACACCTCAATCACCGTCTCGGCTAAGTAAGACAACAGCCCCAGGGGGCAGCGCGTCAGTCTCCGAGCTGGTGGGCTGTAGGTCAGGAGGATGGCAGGGGTGCTTCTTTTCTTTCTCAGGCCCCTTTGCTAGACTGTCGGGCGTTCGGGCCCCTCCCGGACCAAGTCGCCCCACATCCAACGCGTAGAGCCCGCTCCTGCCGCACGGGCAGGTTGTCGCTCACCTGCGCTTCCCTTCCAGGGCGGTGAGGCCGGGCGGGCGCAGAAGCTCAACCTCCCCGCCTTGGCGTGGCTGGGCGGGGCTTCTCCGAACTCCGCTCCCAGTTTGGGGGTCTCTCCCCGGAGAAGGCGCCACGGGCTTCGTGCCAGCCAGGTGGCTGCATGACCCACTTTCTTGAGGGTGCCCTTCCTTGAAGGACTGGCGACCGAGGAGTTAACCGGACGCTCGACTCCAGGGTGGCCTGCGGTGGCCTCTCTCATGGGTAGGATGGGGGCGGACCCTGGGACCAGTCCCAGCGTTTAGTGCTGGGAAATGGCCTGGAAAATGTGTTTAAGAGGCAAATCCGACCGAGTTCCCTTGTCTGGATTTAACCCTTTGTGTCTCTGGGGAAGCTGCCGTGACAACCGTGCGAGACGGAGAGGGATGGGGGTTTCTCCGGGAAGAAACCTGAAACTACCTCCGGCTCTAGCTAGATGGAGGTCTCAGGGGCAGGGTAGGGACTTGGTTGAAGCACGTGGTCGTGACCTTAGGGTGGCTGAATAATATGAGATAGCGGGCACCACTGGCTGCGATCAGAATGAGATTCCTGCGGTGCAGCAGACTCGCCAGGCAGTTTGTTTTCAGAGGCCATCCTGGCTGCCGAGTTTCGAGTCTGGGAGGCAGGAACCTGGCCTCATTCAAGTCTATATACCCCATCTGCTGCCAGCACACTATCCGAGCTTCGAAAATCTCACTCAAGGAGCGCCCAGTAGTATCTGAAGCGCTTTTGTGGAAGCTGGCACCACAGTCCCCCCACTCCTGCAGCCTGTGGGTGCTGCCCTGCTAGATGTGTGGGGGAAAGGAAAATTCCAGGGCTTATTGGTGTCACCGCCCATTTCAAAGCGGTTTGACTGAGTCACTCCCAAGCAGAGTGGTCTCCCACTGGGCTCCTTGGGTAGTTGGCAGGAAATACTTAGGAAATCGGGTTTTGGACTTCTGGAAACCCTTCAATTCCATATTGCCCATACCCAGAACCGAGCTAAAGAGCTTTCCTGGAGTTCTAGTTGGGCTGGCACACTACGGGTTAATGTAATCCTGGGTCAGATAAAGGGATGGAGAGGTCTGGGGGAGTGGGCATAACTCACACCCATTCTCCCCTCTTTGGTTATTTCTTCCCCTAGCTTTGGCATGTTTGGTGGTTAATTCCTGCTTTGGGGGCCTGGAGGCCTGCCCTGCTTCACCTCACTTAGGAAGTAGGGGCAGAGAGATGTCACCTGGCTCAAGTACTGAGACTATTCCCACCAAAATCCAGATGGAGGGAGAGGGATATAGGGAAGTAACCACAGCCAGAAAGGCACTTAATGAGAGCTTGCTGATTAATTGTAATTGTTATGTCTGGGTAGCATAAGCAGCTGCCGAAGTTCCTGGACTCACCATGCTCCTGCACCCAGTGCCTGTGCTCCTGGTGCCTCTGTGAGGGAGGCACATGGATATGATAGTGCCTCTCTGATGCTTGAACAGATAGGCTGGTAGGCCCAGGAGTTGCTCCCCACAGACCGCCTCTCCAGCACTCCCAGGCTCCCTCCTGATTGCCTGTTGCTGCTTCTCTCAGGGGACTTGCCAGCCTGATGCTCTTTTCTGGCTTCTCCTGATCATGGAGGGGTAGGGAGGTCGGGGAGCCCCTGGTGTGTGATGGCCCCCTGACTTCAGAACACTCCCAGTCTGGCTATTGAAGTGTAAACACAGAAGTATGTTTTCAACAATAGGGACTTTACCAGGCAGGGTGGTAGGAAGCCCCCAGGCCTCTGAGATGACAACCTCACTTTAGTTAACTCAGAGGAGAGAGCCAGTGAGGCATAGGGGCTATGTCCCAAAAGAGGGACAGGAGAAACCTGCCTAAGAAGCAAGTGCAGAGCTGGTGTCCCACTTCTACCACACCCTCCCTAATTGGCTTCCCCAAACCTTTAGTCAAAAGAAAACACACACCCCAGGTGTCATGCACACCCTCAGAAGACCTGTCTGGCCCACAGCATACCCCTTCTTTGCACCTGTGCGGAGCTTGCTGTTATGTTAGCTTCCTTTGAAACTAGGAGTGTCAGGGTTGTTGGCTTATTTTCCTTTCTCCCTGTTTCTCACAGTGGTGTACTTGGCCACTGTGTGACCCAGGACCCAGGACCCAGTTGTATGCTGCCAGGATGGTCTCACAGACCAGAACCCTTGTGCTGATGACTAAGCCAGTGGGCCAGGCTGGGGGGCAGAGGGTAAGCCCCAGTTGCTGTATCTATGATACTGCCATTGTTTAGCAGCTGACTAATGTTCATTGTTCATCACAAACAAAACACCGAAGTGAGGTGTGACTGCACCTTCGATTTCTCCTGATTGTTTCTTTCCTGGTTAATTTGGTAAAATTGAATGGCTCCTACTGGGAGAGGGACAGAGATGGTGTCTGTATGTTCCTGTTTTTCTGATTTTTTTTTTTCTTTGAAAGTTAGCCAGAGTGCCAGGATAGACTGTACATTAGCCAGTTGTGTGGCTTAGGCTATAACATTTCTGACAGTTTACATACAGTCTCACCTTCAGTATAGAGTGGGTGCATGAACACACATGTGCAACGCTTTCTGTGCTTGAGTTAGTTACCTACACCGCACTGCATGTGCAGGCCCATGGGCACTAGGACAAGGAGGTATGAGCACTGGTATCTGTGAGTCACCACGATCATAAATTAAATGCATACTCTCATATAAATGATTTTTTATGTCTTTCCAGCTAGGATTTTGTGAGTGACTCTGAGCCTTAATAATGTCTGTGTTTATGTCAGTGTCAGTGAGAATAACTTTGGGAAGAGACTTAGGACGTGCCCTTAGCCAGCTCCTTCTCACTTAGGCTGCCAAGTCCTTAAAGAGTAGAAAGCCTGGACACTACTTTCTTTTTGTGCTCTTCCCTTGGCTTTGGACTGGGCCTCTGCATCCTTGCCGGACATGTTTACCCAGAGACACTTTCCTCTCTTGTCAGCCTCCCCAGCCAACATAGCTGTACTGGAACCTAGTGTTAACTGGCTTGCTCTGAGACTTCTCAGGATCCCTGAATGGCTGGGAGGGACCTCAGAAGATAGGTTTTCAACTACTAATTTAGCAGCTTTGCTTCCTGCATGGATACTTGGAGAAAAGCATCATCTGAGGAGAAGGGTAGCATACTCTGGGCATTTAAAAAGGGGTATGAATATGGGATTCGGTTCTCCATGAACAGTCCTGCAGAACCATATGTGTGTCCAGGTGGGCAACATACATGTGCCTGAAAGCATCCCTGGTCCATGCAGCAGAAAGTGGCAGCCCCTTTGTTGAAAAGGAAGTGGGAATGAGGGACAAGGAGTAGGAAGGATAGCTGTCCTGGGAGCCCTGTACTAAAGTTCAGCTGGCAAGTGTTTATCCCCCATGATGCCCACCCCTCTCCGTAGAGACCAGGTCTGCAAAGCCAGCAGCAGATGTGCTGGCTTGGGCAGGAGGTAACTTAAGATCTGAGTAGGGATCATCTTGCAAAGGAAATGCCCTGAGCTGAAGATAACACCCTTAGACCAGTTAACCCTTTAAGCTCTGGATTCTATTGTGCTGTTTAGAGTTGGGAGATGGGGAAAGGGAAGAAATAGGAGAAAACATATCTTAACTAATATCCGAACCCTGGCCCATTCCACAAGGAAAGATGAATTCTGCAACAGCAGACTGGAGGCTCTTCAGGGAAATGGATAATTCCAAGGTTTATCCTAGGGTAGGGGAAGAAGCAAAAGGTATTTATTCTCAGGGACTTATGGCATCTGTGCCTTTCATGGTCTTCCAGGGCAGAGCAGCAGTGGCCTAGGCCCTAGTTAAAAGAGAAAAACAGATAACTCTGTTCCCTCCCTGCAACCTGGAGATTACCCCATCTGGGTGCCCAGCATAGTGAATCAGCAAAGTGGGGCCAGGTGTACTAGGCTTGAATCCCAACACTACCAATTGCCAGCTGAGTGGACTTGGTTAAGTCACTTGGTAGGCCCCAATGAGGCCTGTAAAATGGGTTTTTGTTAATACAGATTTCAAAAGAGGTTTGTGAAGACTAGATTGACAATAATACATGAAACGTGCTTAGCACATAAGTGTTCAGTAAGTGGTCACTACCTCTATTCCCTGTGCCTTTTCTCTGAGTGGTTCTGGTCCCCTCTACATCTGCCAGTGGGGCAGTGCTAACTTTGCACTACCTTGAGAAAGAGCTTTTCGGCTGCCTACCCACTACTACCTCACTTCCCTGATCTCCAGTCAGGTGCTTTGGGCAATGTGCTGCTGCCCCTTCCTGGAAATTATGGTAGAGGCTGTAGTAGCCCTGAGGGGCTGGAGTGGCCTGGTGGGCTGCAGGCACCGTGCCCCGGGGGTTAGTCACTGCAGAGCATCAGGGGCTGTGTGGCCTTTGTTCTATATTTCACCAGGGCTCTCCCCAGCACCCACCTTTCTCCTGGCTGTGGCCCAGCTGGGCACCATTTCCCATCTGGAGCGCTTGCTGTGGCAGCAGCCTGGGGCTTTCAGGGAGGGCCTGAGACCAGCCCCTGCTTTCCCTCAAACTTATACATTTTGAGAAAAGGTGGGCAACAAGACTCCAGCAGTTCATGGTACCATCTCATTCAGTGAGATCGTACAGCCAGGTAGGTTGAGAATCCTCCCAGAATCACCTCCTGCTCACTGGCAGAAAGGCCTTTCAGTTTCTCCTGTTGCAAATTGAATCCTTTTGCCAATAGTAAAAATGTTTGTGGCATTTTTTACAGCTTCTACTTTCAGCTGAGCCTCTGAGTAACTGAGTAAATGGTATTAATTCTTCCATTTCACAGAGGAGGAAGGTGAGATAGCTTTGGTAATTTGCTGACGATCTCACATCAGTATAGCCAAATTAGATGCCAGATCTTCTGACTCTAAGTCTAGTAAATGAGGAAATGAAATGGGCTAGGTGGACAGATACAGAAGAGGTTGAGCCAGGCCATGATAGAACATGTCCAGTGAGATGGACATTTGCTTCACCAGCCACCACCACTCTCCTCCCACAGCAAGCCAGGGAATGGCAGCTCCTTGGGGAAGCAAGGGGTCAGTTGAGGACATAGGTCAGAGGGTGATCCAACAAGAGCTGACCATGGAGCCCAGGTGCCAGGCTGTCAAAAGTACAAGACATCCAACAGAATGGCAGTGCGTCCAAGAGGGAGGGTACCCTTCAAGAAGCTAGAGTGTCATCCCCATGTTATCTCCTGAGACAGGCAGGGCCCCTGAGGTATGAGCACACAGCCCCAGGGCACAGGCAGGCATAGGACCAGGGTGTGGGCCTGGCCGTGGGGCAAAGAACAGTGCTGATGGAGTGGCAGAGAGCGGATGGGGATGAGATTTGGCATGCAAAGTCAAGTCCCTCTCCTGGGTCACCTCCCACCTCACTCTGTTCTATGCAGACCCCAGTTTTATCCCCAGTTTATGAGGATTCTCATTACCAAGCCGCAGACAATAAAACCCACCCTGCCACTCTGGCCTGGATTTCATTAGAGAACATTAGTTCCACTGGCTGGTGACTGTTGGGACACAGCTGCAGGCATGGCCCAGGCAGCAAAACAGGCCAGTGACCATGGTCACAAGAACGTCCCATTGGGAGTTTGTGTTTGATCTATGGGCTTAAATGGAGCCCTTTCCCCTCCCCACTCGAACCTCCTTCCCCAGTCCTGGAATTCAAGCTTCCAGAGTGGGAAATATGGGTTCCTCTGTCCACCTGGATCCTCAGTTCTGCTCTCTGCCTGAAAGCAACAAGGGTGCTGCTCCCTCCAGGGCTATTCATGGGAGTCTGTCTTCTCTGGAAGGAGCCTGCTGAGAACCTCAGCAAGTCACCATTCCATGGAGGAGAGTCTTTGGGGATGGTGGATAGCATGCCCTCCTATACCCATAGGTCTGGAGACACTGAGAGACATGTCCTACCAGCAGAAATAGAGTCTGGCGTCCTCACAATGGCCTTGGCCTCGATCTTTGCTCACCTTTCTGTTTAAAAGGTTGGGGTGAGAGGCCTGGGGACCTCATGGTAGAAGCATTGTCCCTCCCCCATAGATACAGTTTCAGCAGCTGGAAGCCTTGGCAAGGGCTTTCTGGTCCCACCCCCTTCCCACAGGTATAATAACTTGCCCACAGTCACTGTGATGGAGCCTTGGGTTTCATCTTGGGGTTCCTTTTACCAAAGGCCAAATTGTTTTTTCTTAGCAGATTCAAATGCCTGTTGACAACCAGGGGCTCCTCTCTGCCTGTATCCTCCCTTCTCTGCTTTACTTCCCCTGCAATCCTGCATACCTGATACATGCTGGAGCCCAGGGCCCAGGGAGTCAGAGTACAAGACAGCCACCAGGGCCCAGTGGATATTGCTAAGAAAAATGAGGCAAGAGCAAATGAAAGTTTGCCCCTTCTCAGTGCGTCAGTCCTGGGGAGGAAAGTAAATGCCAGTTCCACATAACTGGTTCTTAGCACTCATGGGCTGACTTGGTCTGCTCCCATGGGGGGGGGGGGGGGGTCGTACAGGCCAGCCCACACTTTGGCGCATGAGCTGGTATTCTACCAAATGAGTCAGCAGAAATGGGAGTGTGGACCTGCAGGCAGGAGTCAACCCCTGCTCTGGATAAAAGGAACGGGAGAGACCTGTACTGCCCCCTGTGAGGGCATTGTCTACAGCTTCTCTGGAGTGTGAGCCCCAAGTGGACTAGATAAGCTGCCTCCACGGGCCCCCGTTCTCTGGCCTGTGATCAGCTAGCTCCCCAGACGTCCCCTCCCTCCCTCCTAGTGTCTTGTGAGCAAATGCTGCCAGCTGCTAGGACAAAGGAACTAGAGAAGATACCTCTGAACAAGCCAGTCTTGTGGCCACTTGATGTGGCTCCCACTGCAGGAGAGACTGGTAGCAACACCCTTATGTGTGGGGCTGCTGCAGCGCCCCTGGTTCCGTTCTCTCCCCAAACCCTGGCTCTCTTGCTCCAATCTACCCACACTGCTTCCTGGATGAATATACCTAAAGCACACCCGAGAAAGGCACTCAGAGTCTTAGAGGCATTTGTTGGCTGCTCCGCTCTGGTTCATCTCCCACTGCCCTCCCCAACATGGCTAGGCCCACACAGCCACACGCTCCTCTGTTCATGCCCCATGCTTTCCCACTATAGTGCCTTTGTACATGCCATTCCCCCCAAGTTCTCCCTTATTTCTCATATCTAAATACTGAGGTCAGAAGTCACTTCTGTCATGAAGCCATTATGAACCCCCAGGTGGAGATAACTCTTCTCATCTCAAAGCCCCCACTCTAGCACTTTGTCCATGCCACCCCCAGTTACAATATAGTTCTGCATCTTGCTGTGTAGTTCTGGGGACCTGGGACTTATCTTCTCCATAAGACAGCTCCAAAAGGACAGGGTCCATCACTGACGGGACTTGGTATCCTCAGGACCTAATGCAGCATCAGCCCATTGTGGGCTGGTAGTACAAGCTAGGTGGCTACATGGTTGCTTATTAGCAAACTTGTATCAAGAGTTCTTGGATACTCAGACAGTGTTATAAACATCTTACATATAATAACTTATTTAATATCACCAACAACTCACATGGAAGGTACTTCTGTTCTCCCCATTTTTATATATGGTAAAACGAGGCCCAGGCAGAGGTTAGGTTACCTTGCCGAGGGTAATACAGCGAGTAAGTGGCAGAGCCAGGCTTCAGATGTGAGAAGTCAGTCTCAGTGTCCATGATCATACCACTTGGCTAAGCTGTCTGTCTTATGGGTGGGTGGGTGGGTAGGATATGGAGAAAGACAGCTTACTAAGCTTGAAGTAATACAAGATCTTGCCTCCAGAACATCTACAACCTGTACATAGTGCTACCTCTGCATAGCACCTTATCTCTTACCCTCTTGCTCCCTTTAATGCTATAGAAATAACCTGGTGCATCCCTGAAGCATATGGGGAATTATTAGTGCTTATTCTCAGAGAGTCTCAGTGGTCATTACTGCTGTGTCCTATGGATATCTTACAAGTACGACAAGCACCATCATTTCGTTCCTGGTATATCCTTCCAGTGTCACTGTTATGTCTTGGGAGTATTAATGTGGCTGTGCTAGAAGAAAATGTCTTGATATTATTTTATCTCCTGAGTCTTTGGGTATCACTGATGCCATTTGGGGGCCTCCTACCATTTTTCACTGTGAAACTAGAGGTGGGTGTAATAGCTTCTCTCAAAGAATCTTCCTGGCACTGCCCCACAAAGGTATTACCAGGCTGACCCCAGATCCTGGGTGGGCCCATGACCCAGCAAGGTGATCCTATCAGGGCCTGTCCCAAGCTTCTGGAAGGTCTCAGTCTCTCTTGCTCTCAGCCAAAATCCCAAAAGATGGCAAGGGAGGGGTCCCTACCTGGGGGATAGTTAGCAGAGAGAAGACCTAGGTTGATTGTTCACCTGTGCTAGGTGCTTTGATCTTGGAATGAAAGGACTGGCGCTTCCTCTGCCCCAGGCAGGTTCAGGATAGGGAGCTGGAGGACAGAGGCAATAGCACCTCTGCAGCTGGGGTAGAGAACTGTCCTAGGAAAGAGGATCATGGGAGCAGAAAAATCAAACTGTTTACAGTGTTGTGGCTGAGGACTAAGAGTGGATTCCAGCTGGCCCTGCAGATCACCATGTGGGCTCAAGCCTCACAAACTCCATTGCTTAATTAGGAAGGTAACTCAGCTGCAAAATAGTCATCTGATATGTTTCAACGCCAAGGAGAAATTCGTCCTAGACCCTCTGCTGTTCTAGATTATCCATGCTCCATTAGCTTGAATTACAGTGCAGCCCTGTGGCCCAGACGCAGGTCAGAGCTACATAGTCGATTCCTGGGACTGGAATGTGCCCTGCACCCAGGAACTGCTTGGAAGCAATAGGAGGAAGGAGGGCTTAAGACACACTTGACCTCCATCCAAACCTAAGGATTGCCTTTTCAGTACAAAGGGACCAGCTTTGCCCAGAGCCTGCCTGCCCCAGGATGATGCTATTGAGCTAAGTCACTTCCATGCATCTCTTCTCTGCCCTCTGAGCCAGGCTTCCTTTGAGGGTTTTGAGGCAATGGCAGAGGTTTCTACAGCAGCTTCTGGGTAAAAATTGGAGTGGAGGTAGGGACAGGCTTTTTCTCCAGTGTAAATAGGTAAAATCAGAGCCTATCAGACACACTGTACTGGATTATTTTATTATGATCGTCCACCTTACCCATCCCCTAAACTGTCCTGATCTCATTGACCTAGATTGCTGCATCTCTCAGAATGATGGCTGGACCTCCTATCCCTTCCCAGGCAGGGTGGCCATCCCTGCTACCGAGACACCCTCCTATTCAGCCCCTTCCCAGATTTATTCCCTGTGTTTATGGTACCCAGACAGTAATCAGTGCTGAGCACCCTGATTATCCCGACTCAGTTGATAAATGGGCCTTTCCGGGAACTTACTCGGCAGCCCCCTGGCTCCCCTGTGCCTTCCCCTGCCAGGCCCCAGCACCCCTCCCACCCTTGTCCTCTCCCAGGAGTCAGATAATGGGCCTCCAGGGGTCAGTACTGAAGGGGAAGGTGATGGAATAGGGGAGGCGGTGACAATCCTTGGCACCTACTTCTTAGCACTGCTTCTAGGATAGCTGGGAAAGGTCTCTATGTACCCCCGTTCCCTCTAGGGAGCTTGGGGCAGAGGACAGACAGTGCCATCTGGCAGCTTCTCTGGAGATCAGCCCCCAGGGAATGGCCTAATTCTCCTCTCCATCTCCCAAACACTCTGTTATTCTCATCCCTCGGCACTTACAGTTTGTGTGGTAATGATAATTTGTGCCAGTTTATGCGTTTCTTTACAAGTGTTTTTATGTGCTCTGTGTGTGTGAAAAAGGTTTATAGTTAATGTGTGTGCGTGCGCACACATGAGCTACGTGCTGTGTGTGTGTACAAGGTCACATGCTTTGGCGGGGGGGGGGGGGGGGCACCCGTGCCTGATTAGAGTCTGATCGCCATTTTCTCCCCAGTGGAGGCAAGGGCTGTCACCGAGCTCCATGGCATTGGGAGAGAGGCAGGCAATCAAAGATAATGATTGTCTGAGGCAGAGTCTGCACTGCCCCCCAGCAGCCAGTTAGACTATGGAGAGGTCAATCTTAGATAATGGTTTTGTCTACAAGATCACCAGCAACTGGTTTGACTATTTTTCCCCAGAAAATTGACTAAAACCACTGGGTATATTTTGGAGCCAATGGTCTCCTCTTATTACTAACATGTGCCTGTATGTATATATCTGTGTCTTATCTTTTCTAAACTTGAATTCCCTTCGCTATAAAATGGGGATATGATCATTGGAGGTTTCAAAAAAGTAAATAATACAAGTGATTAGCACAGTGCCTAGTATGAGCAAGTCTTCACACCACTTGGCTGTTATTAGCTACTGTGCACCCAGGGACCCTTCATCTAGAAGAGGGTTGGTTCCCTGGGACTGGAAAGCAAGGCCCGGGAGCCCTCCCTGCATTTTCTGACCCAGCATGCTGTGGGGGCTAAGAGGGAGGACAGGGCGGCAGGTCCCTCAGCTGTGCTTCTGTAACTTCTGCAGGGTGATCAACTCTGGCAGGGTATGTAAGGGGCTCAGGCCCATTAGCTCCTCGAAAATCACCCCAATTCCCAGAGGGTCACCTGGGAAGGTGCCTGGTGGTCCTTTGGAGCCATCCTGTGCTCCCTTCTTACAGGCTAGTTGGAAGCAAAAGTTTTACGCCCTTGATCAAGAACCCCAGATTGCAGCTGCCATAAGTGCCTGGTGCCAGCACTTGGGGGAAGCCCACTTCCCTGGGGTGGTGTGGTGGGAGAGTAACAGACAGTTTCATTCCTGCACTCACTTGACAGTGTTTCCCTCCTGTGCTCCTGGCACTGAGTGGAGAGCAGGGGCTGAGCAGTAAGCATGATGTCCCTGCCCTTCCTGGAGCTCCCAGTCTGACAACGGCCCTCCTGATTTCACATACAGCAGATGACACCTGAAGGTGCCACTCCTTAATACCCACCAGGCAGTGGCCTGGCTGGGAGATGAAGAGAAGGAGCTTGGGTCTTATGGGGTATTGTCTCCATACTCTGTCACTATCCCAAAGCTCTCCAAGCTTCGACACTTAAGTGGCAGGTGTGGCTAGGCAGGGGGCTGCATTCTCCTTCACCCTTAAAAGTGGGTTAAACATCTGCCCTGGCTGGTGTGGCTCAATGGATTGAGGACCAGCCCGCGAACCAAAGGGTCATGGGTTCGATTCCCAGTCAGGGCACATGCCTGGGGGGCAGGCCAGGTCCCCAGTTGGGGGAGTGCAAGAGGCATCCACACATTAATGTTTCTCTCCCTCTTTTTCTCCCTCCCTTCCTCTCTCTCTAAAAATAAATAAATAAAATCTAAAAAAAAAAAGTGGGTTAAACATCTGAACCCACTTGTTCTCCTCCCAGTGAGGCCCTCAGCTGAGAGTACCTCCCTGCCCTACAGGGGAAGGTAAGAGATGATACAAAAAGTGAGAGAATCCTTGAGTCTCAGCATTGGCAGGGTAGTCAAATAATGTACCATCCATTCACTTCATAAAACCTCTATTGATCATCCAACCTCAGCATGAATAACCCCAGTGATGGAGAACTCACCACCCTACATGGAAGACTGTGCAATCCTGACTGTCCCAAAATTTTTCTTGCACTGAGCTGTAATCTATATTCCTGAGGCTCCAACCTGTTTCTACACCCTTGGAATCATGTGGAGGACTTCGGATTTTGCACATGATGTCTTTAAAGATGGCCTCTCTCCAGGATCTTCTCTCCCATTAGCTCATTCAACCAAGTCTGGCCATCTCAGACGTTCTCCTCAGAACCAAATTATCTAGATCCCAGTCACAGATGTGCTGCACCAGTGTGGGCTGACTAGCCCAGGGATTTGATCTAGGATTTCCTCATCCCTCCTAACTGCGGAAGGATCCAGGAGGAGGCAGAGTGGGTTGGCTGCCTTCACACTTCCCCACTTCATCTCTCCCCTTCCCAACCCTGTTTTCCTTGGATTAACAATAATTTTCAGTGAAAGACCCATTTACCTCCTGAGGGAATTAAGGAATTAAGTTGGTGTGGGGAGAGAGAGGCCTGAGAGAGTGTATGTGTTGCCCAGATTCAAGGCATAGAAAAGACAGTGGGGACATTGAGGTGGGGTGGGGCCTGAGAAGCAGGACCTCCTGCAGTCACATTACCCTGGAAGCAATGGTGGCAGCCCCCTAATTCTCCAAGCAAACTGTGCCCCAGTGGAGATGGGTGGGGGCCAACTGAAATGGAATGGGTGTGGTCACCTAGTGGGAGGTCATATGTGGGGTGATCTGGCAGCCTCTTATGTCGCCCGTCGGTGCTTCATGACATGATACAGCAGCTCTGTGGCATGTCATAGCACTGGGCAAGGGAGCCAGGGCATGTGGCAGGGTGAGGCACCCCTTATCTGACATTGATATAGATTCTATGTTTGGAAGTCCACCATCTGCAGTCAGTTCATTACTGTCCTGACACTAATAACTCCCAGGCAGAACCCTAAGGCTGCTTTGCTTCTTTGGTGATACTGGCTTAGCCATGGATTTTTGTGGCCAGTGTTTAAATATCTTTCATCCCTGGAGAGTCTTGACTTACTTGTGTCCTAAGGGTAACCCAGAAGCCTCCTTCCTGAACCCCAAAGAGGAGGTTAGTCAGGATATGCACCCCCCCAAAGTGCCTTCACTCTACTCAGCTCCAGCACGCCTGCCCTAAAGTCCAGGAGGCTTGGCTTGGAGCCCCTTCTCCCATGTCCCCCAGGCTGCTCCTTGCCACCCTCTCTGGCATCAGACCCCTCCGTAGCAGGGGATTCAGGGCCCAGCAGGGTGACATACTCCTATGCTTCCTCTTTCCTCCAGCAGGTACCTCCAGCCTCCCCTAGTGAAACCTTGAGGCTGAGCAGGGAGAGATAGGAGCTGGGAGAGATCCCCAGGATTGCCTCCAGGTCACAGAGACCAAACAAGCATGAAGACATGCCCCAAATAATAGTTTTAATCATTGTCATCTCAGTCACTCCTGACACTCCAGAGGGCTGGGAGTAGGGGTTGATACTCCAGAGCAGCAGCCATAGGGAAGGGAAGGAAAGGGAGGGGAGTGGGGGGAACTGGGAGATAAGGAGCAAGGCCAGGCTGGAGATAGTCTACAGGGAGGCAGACGGACTGGGAGACAGGGTGGGGGTGAGGAGTTTCAGGGGTGCTTGGGATTCAACAGTGAAGAAAGATGAAGCCAGAAATTGGGCCCTCAAGTCCAAGAGTCAAACTGGTTAATAATTGGTAACTCTGGTTAATAAATCATTGGTGTTTATTTTTCTCCTCAATTTTATCTCTTCCACCTCCAACCCTGGATAGACTTTTAGGTTCTTCCCAATCTCCTTAAAAGGAATTCCCCACCTCCACCCCTCCCCTGGGCCACCCCCTCCTTCTTCCCATCTCCCATCTGGTTTCTGGCCTCCAGAGCCCTCCTGGTATTTAATCACCAAGAGAGATTAGTGACCTGTTTTCACTGGCCTCCTCCCATAGGCTCTTTGGTTGCCCCTAGATATTTTCTGCTGGGGTGACAGATCCTACAACCACCCCAAAGGGCATGTCTAGTTATTCTCCTTGCCAGTGCCAACAGCCCCATTGACTCACTAGGCTGGCCAGATGGGGTCCTGGAGTGACCCTGCAGGTAAACCCTTTAGGTAAGGTTAGTCAGTCAACAGATGTTCTTGAGCATCATGTGCCAGGTACTGTGTGTGAAGAAGTACTTTAAGCAATGCAAATTGAGATTAAAGGCTTTATTCAAAGGCTCTTGTGGCTCAGGAGGCACCTGAAGACCAGGTAACTCCCTCCTGTATCAAAGCAGAATTGGAAGTTTAGAGTGAGGAGGAGAGTGGGCCACCATGTCCTTGGGGTTTGGCCTTTCTGTTGGAGGATGTCCAGGTTCCCATGCCTCTTCCTCAGGGTCCTTGGTGCAATCCCATCCTGATGTCTGTCCAAATAGTTCTTTCTAGAACTGTTTTTGTAGGTCATGTGGTCAGGGGAGGGGGAGGTGGCAAAGACAGGGCAAAAGGGAAAGGAAGCAGGAGTTGAAGTGTGGCAAACAGAAACCTCTTGCCTGTTTTAATCCTCTGCAGAAGCTGGGGCTAAGAGTCGAAGTAGCGATGTCCTATTCTCAAATCAGGTACCATCACTGGTCCCTGGGTGGTGCACAGGGCTGTGAAGAAGACACTGGCCCTCACCTGGAGGGTCATGCCTGGGGCAGTGACCTTGATACTGAGACCTTGGGGCTGAGTAGGAGTGGCTGGAAGATGCTGCAGAGGAGAGTGACCAGGGCAGCCTGAGGCAGGCCAGATGTGGGCACATGTGGAGGAAGACTAACATCTTCTGGAGCATCTTCTGGATGGGGGAGAGGGAGCCTGAGGCCATGGGAGAGACTGGGATGGCCATGTGGAGGATTTGGGACTTAAGAAAACAATTGCCCAATCTGTTCTGTGCAATTCCAGCCAGACCTGCACCCCAGGCCAGATTTTCTGACAGCCAGTTAGATGTGTACTGCTGCCTTATGCTGTGTGTGCATCCCAGAGTCGCCTCACCCTTCATTTCCCAGGACATGGCCCATGATGGGCTCTTCCCTTTCTGTGCTCAAAACCCCAGTTCTGCCATTCCCTGGAGCTGTGACTGCTTTTCCTTTGCCCTCTGTATCTGATTTGTTACCTGTTTTTATGGGTTCCTTTCTGCAGGACCCCTCTCCAGTGCTACCACCAACCCACTCTGAGACATCCTGGAGCCTCTCCCCCTCCCTGTGTAGCCTGTACACCATCAGAGCAAGGAGATTACACATTGTGGTCCTGCTCTGTCTGAGCCCTTGTGGGCCCCCTAGCCCTGCTCACTAAGTACAGACCCATGATCTAGTCCAGCACTATTGACATTTGAGTCAGACAATTCTTCGCTGTGTGGGGCTGTCCTGTGCATTGGAGGATGTTTAGTGGCATCCATGGCCTCTACTCACTAGATATTAATAGCATTCTCCCCCACATCAACCATATAACAATAAAAAACCTCTTTACACATTGCTTAATGTCTCCTGGCAGGGGCAGGGGGTAGAACAAAGCCACTCCCAGTTGAGAACCACTAGACTAGGCTCTTGCTGTTCCCAGAACCTACTTTTCCAAAAATATATCTCCCACTGCTGGATTCCAGCCAAAGTTAGCTCCCAGCTCCTACACTCCTGCCCCTGTGCCTTGGCTCCTGCTGCTTGCTGAGCCTAGAGCATCAGCATATCCACCTGTGAAATACCTAGTTCCCAAATGACTCCCTCCCCTGAGGCCGGTCCCCGCCACCCCCATCCCCCAACCCCTGGCTCCTAGTACTGTGTTGTCTGGTACTTCATTTCCTCCTTTCACTCTAGACCCTGAGCCCTTTGAAAGAGAGGACTCAACCTTAAAATCTCTTCAAGCTCTAGTTCAGTGCTGTGTACGCAGTAGGTGCTCCATAAATGTACAGTAGACTGTTGGGAGCTGGCTTGCTGGCTTCCCCTCCTTCTCAACCCCAGTAAGCTATGAGGTTTCCTTCTGCATACCTCTCTTTTCTTGGCACTTTGTTTAAACCCCATAGCCAGGATGGGAAAACTTCTGACAGTTCTGTCTCTCCTGACACATTCCATACCCCCTCATATTGTTTGCAGCAGACAAAAGCATCTTTTTCCATTTAGTCAGCATTTACTAAGTACCTCCCATGCATTGAGCCCTGGGGACCGGGGGCTCTGGTTGTGTGTGTGACATTGTGCATGGGTGTGTGGCTTTGCAGGCAGTTGTGTGCTGTCACATTTCTATGTGTGGGTGTTTGTATTTGAGTCACATTATGCCATCCACACCAGGGGTTGTTCTGGGGTCTTCCCTTCCACTAGCTACTTTTCACTCCAGAGTCCACTTACACTGGGCTTGTCCCCTCTACACGCCATCTCTCACCTTTCATTCTACCAGGCCTGTGCTCTTGCTGCCCCCTTTGTTTGGAGGGCCCTACTGCACTGCCTGGCAAACTCCCCCTCAGCCTTAAGGCTCTTCCTTCTCTAATCTCTAAATTCATCATTTCCTCCCAGTATTGTCATACATTTCCTGCCATGTTATTAGTTAATTTATCCTGTGTCCTTGAGCCTGTGACCTTATCACTTATGTACTTTCAGGCATTGGATAGAGTCACAATAGTTGTTTATTTAGTAAAATTAATTAAATTACTATGTTTTCCAAAGCATTTTCTTTGTACTATTCTAAGAGTGTGTCTCTGCTGAATGGCTTTAGTTAACCTTTTTGCACATCCCATGTGTTTCTGTGCATGCAAGCATACTCATACATATCTACATATACAGAACTATTTGCACACATGTGCTTGGGTGTGCATGTATACATGCAGGTGTCTCTATTTCAGTGTTCATGTAGGTCTATATGTGTGTCCCCCAATGCAGCACCTCTCCAAGGTACCATTCTCTCAACCTCCAGCCCCACACCTTTGGAAATTGAAGAAGTGGGGGTAGGGGTGACTGGGTGGTAACTACCCACCCCTCAGGCAGCTCTCTCCACCTACCTGAGATCCCTCACCCTCCCAGAATATCTAACCTAGCCTCTGCTCTGCTGGATGTGACCAGAGGCTTCCTGTCCACTCAGGTAGGCTAGTGTGGGCAGGTATGGTTGTGGGGCAGAGTCCTCTGTGGCCTAGTCATATCACACCCCCTTTCTGATCCATCTCTGCCCTGTTTAATTGAAATTTGGCTAGTGGAGACCATCTGTTCTATTCCAGCCTGTTTCCATGACAACGAAGTAGCTTGAGACTGAGGTCTGTAGTGAGAAAAGTGGCCTGGGGGATGCTTGGAAAAATCAGTAAAGTCCTCCCCTCAAACCTGCTCTGCCTCACCTTCTCTGCCCTGTCCTTACCACTAAACCCAGAGTAAAAATAAAGTTAATTGCTTGCCAGGGAGTTGGGAGTCCCACAGCATCACTCTCCTATCCCAACCCCCAGCTCTGCTCTCTCTGAGGCTCCTTTGGGCATCCCACACATGACTCCTGTCCCCTGATCATAAGCTCTTGCCACCACGCAGACTGGGGAGCTAGCCTTGTCCTTCTGTCCACACCTAAGACTGAAGGGAAACCTTAAGGCATGAAAACTGTGGTTTATGCCTATACTTTTGAGCTCCGGCTACCCCTGCCTCCACACCACTTCCTCACTCCATCCAGGCACCTCGAAATCGCCTTTAATCGAGGATCTTTGTCACACACACTCCACTTTACAATATCAGAAATTTCAACCCACTGTAATGGCTGATATATTCCCCCCTCCCCAGCCCGTGTCTAGGGAACTCCAGGCCCCAGACCTTCCGGGTGAGAGGGCTTGAGGAATAGTGTCCTTTGCTTCCCTCCCATGGGAATGAACATGAAGGACTGTCGGAGTCCCTTGTCCCAGACTCTCCTCCCCTCACCCCCCACCCTCCACCCCTAGTGAACAGAGTGGGCCCTGGCAAGTGGCAGTGGATGGTCCCTGGATTCCCTGTTGTCTTCCTCCCTTTCTGACCAGGACTGATCCTATTGGGGTAGGGAGCACTAGAAAGATCCTGGAACCCACGCCACCCCCCCCCACACACACACACACACCTTGGGCAAGCTGTCTCCTGGCCTCACATTCTGAAAGGCCCTGACATACTTGGTTGTGAGCAAGGCTTTTTCTCTCCTGTTTCTGGACAGACAGTTTTCTTTACATGGTGTTATTTTCTGCCCTAATTTCCCCATCTATGGCAAAGCCTCTTCCGTAACTACTCCGTTGTCAGAGGACCCATCTGTCTTCAAAAATAAGTGGTGTGGCTTGTCAGATGACCTGTCACTCTGGTCTTAGGCATAATGTGTCACCACACCTATTGGATATGGGGGCAGGAGGAAGCCTGCATGAGGTGGGGGTCCCAGGATTTCTCCACTGCTCCCCACTCCAACAGAATCATTCCTGGGGGTGGGGAGGAAGACAAAGCCTCGGAACTCAGATGGTCATCACTCAGAGCAGCTGTGCTAAGCAGGGGACCCTGCGTTTGAGGAATGCTGCAGCCTTGCAGAGGTCTCCTGGTGGCCTATTTGCTTCCATTAAGGGTGGGGTCTAGCTCCCCACTATCAGTCCTACTTAATGTGTCTCTTCATTTTATATTGAGATATAATTCACATACCATAAAATTCACCCTTTTAAAGAATATATTCACAAAGTTGTGCAGCCAGCACCATTTCCTAATATAGGACATTTTCATTACCCCCAAAGGAAACCATGTATCCATTTTCAGTCAATCCCCATTTTTTTCTCCTTCCAACCCCTGGCAACCATTGATCTGCTTCTGTGTCTATGTCTTTGCCTGTTCTGGGCATTTAATATAAGTGGACTCATATACTTCATGGTCTTTTGTAACTGGAGTCTTTCACTGAGCATTCCATGTCAGTGCCCTTTCCATCTCACTAACCTGCTTAAAGAGCAGCATGCAGGGCAGACCCTTGTCTAAAACAAAGCCCTTTTTAGGCTGGTTGGTACCCACCTCTCTTGCCATTTACCTCTGCTCCAAATAGCCAACACTTTAGCTACATCCGTGCTTTTAAAGACACTCTTTTCTTTAAAAAAAAAAAAAAATTATTTATTTTTAGAGAGAAGGGAAGGGAGGGAGAAAGGGAGAGAAACATCAATATGTGGTTCCTTCATGTGCCCCCAACTGGGGACCTGATCCACAACCCAGGCGTGTCCCCTGACTGGGAATCGAACCAGCAGCCCTTTGGTTTGCATGCCAGGACTCCATTCACTGAACCACACCAGCCAAGGCTAAAGACACTCCTTTCTTTTGCACCTAAAACCTGTATAATTTTGTTAACCAGTGTCACCCCAATAAATTAAATAAAAAGAGAAAAAAAGCACTTTATTCTTCCTATTCCCTGTTCTCCCTCTGAGGGATTCCTGTTATTATGCAAGATCCAGCTAAAAATCTCACTCTTCTCTGATTCTCCCATCGCTCTCAGAATCACTCCTCCTTCTGAATTCCCATTGCTTGTGGTTCATACTTTAAAAAGCAAACAAAACACAGCACTTACTACTTAGTAATTATTTGTTTTCATATCTGGGTCCCATGCTAGACTGAGCTTCTAGAGAAAAAGAAAAATACCTTATTCTTTTTTATTCCTATACCTTCCTACCTCTTGCCACTCCCATCATCACCTCTACCCAGATGAAGCTAGCAGTGTTTGGCACATAGTTTGCACTCAGTAATACTCTAGATGAAAACAAGAGGAATAGAAGAACCAAAGCCAGTGGATTTCATCTGGGAGATGTGACCCTGGAGAAGGACCTAGAAGGAGGAGAGGCTTGGGCAACCTGGCATAGTAGATATTAGGTGGGAATGGCTGAGTCTAGGAGCTGCCCAGTGGATACTCAGACATGAGAAGAGTTGGGGAAGGGTCATTCCCTCAGCTTTTGTGGAGCACCAAGGTGGTCACTGGCATGAGAGATGGGGTGGAAGTTTTGGCAAAGGGAGTGGCAGGGATGGGAACAGAATGTGGCAAGGGTAGCAAAATAGGGATGACCTTTAGCCAGAAAAGGGGTGTAGTGGACACAGAAGAAGATGGTGCTTCCAAAAGCAGGTGAGAGCCAGTACCTAAAATATCCTGGAGGAGAGAGCCCCGCCTGGGAAAGTAAGAGGACAGCATGAAGCTTAGGCTGGTGGGATGAGCAGGAGCCCATTGTAAGGATGGTGGCCTTTACACCTGTGTCTGATGAAAACCCTCCCATCTTCCCAGGGTCATTTAGGGAGGGAGGGACCTTCCCTGATCACACCAGCCACCAAGGTGTCAGTGGTCCTGCTGTCCTTGTCAGGTGGAAACTACTAGAAGACAAAATATGGATTCTAAAACCCTCTCCTTCCTCACCCAGGCCCATGGAGAAGAATTGAGGGACAGGGATGGATTTGCCTTGGACCCTCTATTTACCTTTGGCCGTCAGTTTCTCCTCTTATAAATATTGGCAAACTGAATATAAAAGCAGAATTATACCTATCCTAAGAATTTTCATAAGGATTAAATGAGATAGGGCACACAAATACTCCGAAAGGGCTGTGTGAGCATTTATTTTCACATGTGCTATCAGCACAAATTAACTGAGTAAAGGAAGTAGAGGCCCAGGGTTTCTGGTTTGAAAGAATCACCATGGTCCCTTCTCTTTTCTTTCTTTCCTCATTTCCAAGAGATTAGAAACCCTGCCAGGGACAATTCCATGCTATTTATTTGAAATAAGCTTGAAAGCAATCAGTACTGCATTTTCTGGGGGGTAAGGGACAAATTTAGCTCCCACACTTGCAGGTGCATCTTCCTGGGCACCCAGCAGCTCTGAAGCAGAGGGAAATCTCTATCCTTCCGGCTACTAGCGGGTGGGTGAAGTGCTGGGGCTGGGACCACGGTCTGGCAATCAGCCTTCTCTACAGGGAATCACCAGAGACACTGGCCCTCCCCACAGTGGGATCCAGTCCCCAAGGAGGGTGCCAAGAAGACCTTCTGCCCCTGCAGAAACAAAGTCATCTAATTGCTTTTTAATCTGGGGATGTCAGTTGCTGCTGTTGGTGCTGAATTGTAAGGGAAGATAATATCTTTCCCTTTGAGCGAACAGTTATTTGATCTCTGTGTGTCAGAGGAAAACCTGTGCCCAGGGAAGAGGTGGGACAGAAGGGAAAGGTAGGTGAGAGGAGCCGGGCCCTGCCTCCCATCCTGCCGAGGGGAGGCATGAGGAGAGCTTCATTTCTCCCAATAACAATCATAAATAAAGGGGAACAAGCATCTCTCTTGTCTTGGCTCAAGGCCATTGTTTTGTGCAGGGTTTCTTCCTCACCTCTGCACCTCCCAGCCTCCCTTTCAAGCCCGGGATGGGAAGACAGCTTGTCTGCTGGGAGAGGCAGTAGGCTGCCAGCTGTCCCACCTGGAGAGAAAGAGGAGGTGGAGAGTTGGGCTCCTGAGACCCAGATACACTGCCCACCCCACCAGCCTCTACCCTGTTTCTGGCCTTGGCTCTCATTGCTGCAGCCTCTTCACTAGCCTCCGGGCCCACCCACTCCCCACAGTGTATATTCTTAGCAGTCTCAGCAGTCGATGTGTTCCTCGTCGGCTCACGCTCCCAGTGGCTCCCATCGTGCTCAGAGGAGGAGCCTGGGCCCCCGTCATCTGGCCCCTGCACCTCTCCCCACCAGCTCCACTCGCCACACTTACAGGCACACTCCTACCTTACGGCCTGGGCACCTCTTACTCCCTCTGTAAGAGATGTTCTTCTCCCTGACAGCCACATGGTTGGTGTTTGGTTCTTGACTCAAATGTCCTCTCTCTCAATATGCCCTTCCTGGCCACCCTTGAGCTAAAATTAATTAGTCCTCTATACACACACACACATACATCCCCTCCTTCAATTCTGCTTGCCACAGCCTGCTTTGTCCCTGGTAGTGCCCTGTCGTGGACCTCTGACCAGCAGGGTCCACGGTTTTGTGGATGAGGGAATAAATGCACAGTGACTACAAGAATCCTGTGGAGAGGAGGGGACAGAACTGGCCACTTTCTAGAGGAGAAAGCGCAGTTTGCCCCTGCCTTAACAGGCTTTTATTGATTTCTTAGGTGGATTACATCCAAGAAAATTGTGAATCATAGTGCCAGTCATTGTCTTATATGATTATTACTTTTGCATATTAGAGAAAAGAATGCTACACATGCATGGATGATAAGTATTACTTGTCTAGCCATATCCTGTTCTTAGACATTGGCCCAGAATAGGCTGTAAGAGACTAGTTCAAGGTTACACGCTGAACATCTGTTGTTCTTAGCCCAGGATGAGGGGGTCCTTTAGCAGAAAGCAAGTTTTTTAACTATTATATAAATGCAGGCCTGCTTCCCCACGGGAAAACTGGTGTGTGGAGTGGGTCCTGTATGCCACCACGCTCCCAGTGGTTTTCCACTCTGGGGCTGAGCTACATTTGCCACCACCAAGCATCCCAGCTTCCCACAGTGCCCCTCTTCCTGCAGGCGTTACAGCCTTTAGAAAGCACTCTCACCTTGTCCTAGCAACCTCCCAAGATCAAGGTCATTATCCCTGTTTTACACTTAAGGAAAGTTCAGACAGGCTTAGGACTTGCAGAACTGTACACGGGAGTGGCAGGCTCTTAGCCAGAGTTGTCCACGTTTTCCACAGAAGCTCCTCCTGAGCTGTGAGTGGAAGAATGTCCAAGCCCTCCCCCAGCCTCAGGTTTTATATCCTGGCCTGGGATGCATGCTGCCTTGTCCTGGGAGCTGTTTTCCACCCACAGCCAAGAGCAGTCTGGGTTTTGCCCATGTTCCTGTTCATCTGGGTCCCCTATCTTGTGAGCATGCACACAGGCGGTTGATCTGTGCCTCCTTCTGCATCTGTCCACCAAGCTGGAGAGACTCCTGGCACTGCCAGCGTGTTCTCAGTGCCCCCATGACCTACTCTTACCCCAAGGAGGAGAGTCAGGCCTGCTCTGAGCCCTCACAACTCTTAGCTATAGATGGAAAAATAAAATATAGGAAGGTCTGGGGGACCGCTTACTATGCTCAGTGTTGCCCTCTGTCCATAGAAGCCCTTCTCTCACAGTTCTGTGCTCTCTCCCTCTCAAGAAACACTGGGGTAGTCTGACAAAGATTCAGAGGGAACAGGGAGACAGCCTTGCCCTCAGGTGCACTTAACTGAATGTGATGGCTGCCAGGGAATAGCACCTATGTGGCCTTGGGCAAGCCACCAGGAGCACTTCCTTCATCCCAGATCAATTAATGTCTCTGTGTACTAAAGCAGGGTCCCTGAGCAGGGAGTCAGTGGGGCTTACAGGAGCAGGCTTCCTAGAGGAACAGTGACTGGTCTTGGAGAAGAGGCATGGATTCAGTGGAGTGGACAGTATCGGAGGGCCAAGCCTACACTGAATTAACCTGTCAGTGAGCTACCTTGCATTTACATGATCATTTTGAGACCTCACATTAAGCATTGAAGAGGAGAGTTACGTTAACAATAATCCAGGATGATGGGAATCAAAAATGAATCAGACAGGAAGGAGGTTTGCTATTGTGGGCCAAGCGGGCTTTGGGGAAAGAACATCAGTCTCTGAGTAAGGCGTCCTGCCTCAGCCACTTGCTGGCCAACTCACCCTCAGCACTCTCTGGCCTCTGCGTCTTGTCTGCCCACAGAGGGTTGGATTAGTTGTTCCTGTGCTGTCTCTTCTGGCTCATCCCGGTACACAGTGGAGCTGTACAGGACCGATGACTGTGCTCTACCACGAGGCCACGTCCAAGGTGCTCAAGGACCAAGAAAGGCACAAGAGAATGAGGTGATGGGACTTACCAGGTCCAGCTGGTCTCTGAGCTCTGAGATGTCTTGGTCCCCTTGCTGTAAAACATTTCTTTGTCTCTTTGGCATCCACCTTGAAGCCTTTTCTGACTACCTTTGGACCTCCAGTATGTGGGACACAGTAAAGTCAGGAGGGGAAACTTGTGGTTGGAACTGGCCCCTCTAATCTGCCTGAGCCCCAGACCCTTTCCACTGAAATGGGTAAGCTTTAAAACACCTTGGCCTTCCAGTCATGGAGGCATCAATGAATTCTCAAGTGATGGATCACCTGCATGCAGGCCCTGGGAGGGTGCTGGGACCCAGCTTGAGCAGGCAGGTGCCATTTGTGTTCTCATGGACCTGTGGTCTTGTGAGGGACAGACATCGAACAAGTTATTATGGGTCAAAGGAGATGGCCTGGTGGGAACATGCAGCAATGAGGTTAAACATAGTCTAGGGCCCCTGAAGGATAAGGGGGTACTGGAGGAAGGGGAAAAAGAAAAGGGAAGAGCTCATATTCAGGCCCTGCATCAACAGAAGACACAGGTGCTGTTGGGGGTCAGAAAGGCATGGTAGCCAGCAGTATCCCAATCTTAATGTTTACTGAGCACTTCTACTGCTACAGGTCCTGCTCTCAGTGCTTTGCTTATAGAGATTCACTTAGTATTCTCAACAATCTATAAGGAAGTTACTGCTACCGCTTCATTTTTATATATGAGAAAACAGGTACAGAAAGTCTGAAGTCACACAGCTAACAAGTGACAGAACTGGGGTTTGAATCCAGGAGCCTGGAGCCAAAGCCTCTCTGCCATATAGCTAGAGAGAATGTAGGCTTCAGCAAATGCTCCTGAGGGTGTTGGACCAGGAGGGGGGCAAGTGACAGATCCAGGCCCAGCCCAGCCAAAATCAAAAGGGAAGCTACACTGTGTTCCAACAGCAGAGCTGGTGTGGCCATACACAGATGCCTCTCCCCTGAGCCCTGAATTGGCCTGGATGGCATCTGGTGGTAGCTTACCCTTTCCCAGGCTCTGTATCAAAAAGCAGGGAAATGCACTTGCTCTTTGGCAAAAGGGATCGAGATTAAACAGCGCGAAGAATTTCCCAGCTGTCATGACCGTATGCTATTAAAACAGGCAGCCAAGGGAGGTAGGGACACTCCTGGAGAAAGATCCATGTCTTGGTTGCTCAGAGCTGCAGAAGAGGTGAATGGAAGCAGGGTGAGGTATGGGATGACCCCTTTTGCTGGGTTGCACCTTGGCACTGAAGGTGAAATAATATTAGACAAATGGAAGGCACTGTCTCATAGAAAGAGGAGACTATCAGTTGGTCCCGCCGTCTTCCTGGGACCCTATCTGCCCCAGCCCTAACACCAACCTTCATTAAATTGCATTTTCTCAGAGCAGGGCAGGCTTGTGACAGAATGACTCAATACCAGCTTGCTACAACTGTCACCCCTGGAGCCAGCAGGCACACAGGGAGATAATTGGGAGTGATTTGACAACTCAATGTCTAGGGTTGGCTTCCAGAAGTAGTGGCAGGGTTGAGTGGGTATAGGTAGCCAGCGAGGAGAAGGCACATGGATGTGAGCTGAACCTGTCTCCTGACTGACCCACCACCACCACCTTTCCCCTCCATTTCCCTAGCTGCAGTTTGTTGGGCAGGGGGAAAAATGGGGAAGGAAATTAGATCTAGAGAATAAATTAGGCACTCTCTATTAATTTGTCAGAACTAATTAACATCTCCTCCAGATTTATCTCCTCTTCAGATCTCCCTCTGAGCAGGAGGAAGGGAAGAGTCTGGAAAAAGCCAGACACTGGGCTTCAGAGTCTCATTCTAGGGACTGCAAGCTGAGAGAGACCCCACAAAGTCACCTCTGCACTTAATGAGGTGCCAGGTCCCATCGTGGATGACACATCTTGAGGGTGGAGCCCCAGAAAACCTCTAGTGCCAAGTCTCAGCTACTTCACCTCTCTGAGCTTCCACCACTCCATCAGTGAAGACAAGATAGTGCCTGCTTCATCCAGGGATGTTGGGAGAATGTAAAGCAACCTGCCTGCAGCTCTTTGGGACTTGACTTTGGGAGATAAAACTTAAGTAAAGCACTGTAAAGGTCTTAAGAGTTCCTTTCATAATCACAAGGTCATTTTGGTTTGATCCTAATAATAATCTCAGGAGGTGTTAAAAAGCAGTCATTGGTAGTCCCATTGCACAGGTACCAAAATGGAAGCACAGAGTGATTAGGTCCATTCTGAGACCACACAGAGAATCGCTGTAGAGGCAGGATCAGAACACTACTCGGCAGGCACTCTGCTCCCTGGCCTGGGCCTGTCCCACTCTACCTCTATGCATTGGTTCTGCAGAGACCTGATTCACTGCCAGAGTCTCAGTTACTAACAGATACCTTACTTCCTGGCTGTGAGTTCAGGTCTCCAGCCGAGGAGCCTCTCTCAGCTACCAAAGTCTGGGTGCTTCTGCAGACAGCCACTTGACTTGGGCAAGAACCTGGATTCATTGACTAGAGTTGGTACTTTCCCTTCTGCACACCTCCCACAACCCCACCCCTGCCCCAGAACAGGTTGATGACCAGCTCTAAGAAACGCCTTTCCACGCCAGGCACATGACAAGCCCTTGAGAATCAACCACACATTATTTGTAGGCCTCAGAGAGCTGCAGAATTCAGTGTATTCTCTATCCTGCTGTGACATGATAGTATCTCAGAGAGTCCATTTCTGCCCACCTGCAGCTCCCGGACCCCTAGGAGGACCTGGAGGTAAGCACTCTTGACCCCAGCAGCATCTCCCTGATGTCTTGAGATCTTATTGCCTTCTGCACCTGCAGCCTTTTGGGGGCTGGCTGCAGAGCAGCAACTCCCAGACTGGCCAAGCTGGAGGGAACCTGCAGGAAGCATCATATTACCATCTCCTATATTTTAAATGAGGAAACTGAGGCCTAGAAAGAGAAAGTCACAATGCTTGTTTCACTGATTCATGGCAGTACCAGGATTAGCAACTGGGTCTCCCAAGCCCCTTTCATGAAGTAGGTGTTGGTGCTTGGTAAGTTCATCATACCAAACAATTTGTCACATCAGGGACCCTCAGAGCCAAGAACAGACTGAGAGGCTGGTGGCAATTAGACAGTGCAATGTCCTCAGAGAATAGGACACATTCCCAGTAGGCCCAGACCACAGGCCCCAGTCCAGGGGCAAGGTCATTCCCCCTACCCCCTCCAGGCCTCTCTGAAAAGCTTTCAGGAGGGGTCTCACCCCCACCCCATGGGATATATAGTACTGTTCATACACTCAGATCATGAACTTGTAGCACTGGGCACTTCTCCAGCACCACAGTTCTCTTCACAGCTTGTTTCATTCGATGACCTCACAAGCCTGCTAGTGCTCATGTGGTGGTGCTTGTAATTCCAACTCTACAGAGGGGAGCAGAGATCCAGACAGGCTCTGGGCTTTCCTATCTTCATGGACCTGAAAAGCAGTCTCCTTATTCCAGGGGCCTTGAAGAGGGGTGGTAAGCCAGTTGGCAGATCTGGGTTTTCATTCTGGCTCCACCAACTGACTGTGGCAGTCCTCAGTGCCACTGAGCCTCAGTTTCCTTAGCTGTCTCCTAATGCCTGCTCTGAAAGATCATGTTGAGGACCTAGGAGGTAGGTGAGCCAATGCCAGTGAGTCCATCCAGTGTCTTTCAAAAGGCCCTACCTCAAGTTTCTGCAACTTTCCATCACACATTTGTGGGTAACGAAGGAGAAGGGAGAGTTGTTGGCCTGAAGTGCCAAAGTGCAGGGGTGTGGCGAGCAGCTAGGATGGGGCCTCTGCTCTTCAGGTGTCGGGGATGGGCACTGACAGAGCTGGGTGTGGCTGGCCTGGGTTGGCAGGGAGAAAGATGCAGGGAGAGGGAGGAGCTGACATAGTCATTATCATCTGCTGGTAGGTGTGGGAATGAGTCCAGAGTTCCTGTGAGGACACTCAGAACTTTCTTAGACTCCCAGAACCGAGGAAGGAAGTTAGTGGAAGTCCCTCAGCCCACATCAGACCTGTGGCACCTCTGGTTTTTTTTGTTTTTGTTTTTTTTTCTGCATCTTGGGGGCTCACATTGTGCATACAGGTCTGTGCTCACACACACCCAGGAGGCCAGCTGGTGGAGACTCTGCAGAGAGCACAGCCCAGCACTTGGTAAAGTTCTGCCTGGTCCCCAGTGCACTTGCTGTAGGACTCCAGGACTAAGCCAGACAAAAGGGTGCTGATGTATGTGTGTCCAGGGGGGGGAGCACAATCAGGCTCTCTGAGACATATTATGGAAACTTGAGGCTACCCATCCTTCTGCATGAGAAGACAGGGCAGCTTCTAGAATCCACACAAATGGTAACCTTGGCCTTTGGGGGAGAGCCTGGAGCCCATTTTAGTGTGTAGGAAAGGGCCTATTCCCACCTTAAAGGATGGTCTCAGCTTGTTGGCTCTGTCGACGACCTCTAAGTACCTACATACCAGCTGCTACCTCCTAAGCAATCACCCTATGTCACACTAAACATGGACATACATTATTTTATCACATTCTTATAGCCATTTCGTGATAAAATACTAAGTCTACTTTACAGATAAGGAAACTGAGGCTCACTGGGACTTACTGCCAGTGAGTGGAATTGCTCAGCCCAGGTCTATCTGCCAGCCAAGTTCACTTCCTTACCCACCCTGTTCTCTCTTTAAGAGGAGGACTTTTCTGATCTCTAGCTCTGGTACCTGATCCAACAAGCCTAAGCATACCACAGGACAGAGTGTACTTCCATTGCAACAAGAATTTAAGGCAGACATCAGGAAGAACTTCTCAGTGAAGGGTGTAGAATATTTTAGCAATTTCCCAGGGAAAATGGTAGAATCTCCTATTACAAAGATCTTGAAAGAAGTATAGATTTATGTAGTGACCTGGGTGGAGTTGTTTGGAGTAAAACCTTGCTTAGAGGCAGAGGGTAGTGTATGACAGTCCCTCTCTCTCAAACCTCTTGTTGGGCAGTTTAGAGGCTCAGGTCCCCAAATCTGGCTGCGCATGACTGCACTCTACTGTTGCCACCTAGCCCAGAGGATCGAGCATGGATGTCACCTTTCTAAGGACATGCTTGCTTGTCCAAGTCCATTTGGGTGTCCTTAGCAACTGGTGCCTGGGGCAGCATGTCAGGCAGGACAGGGCCTGAGCAGGCATGGTCTCCAGCTACCTGTTGAGGCACCAGTTGGCTCCGTGGTGAGAGCTCAACCACTCCAAAACCCCAGTATTTACTTCCTTTCCCTTTTCGGCTTCCAGAACAGGGCTGGGAGGAGAGCTGAACTGGGCAGGTCACCAAGGGCTTCAGCTTCTAATACTCACCCTATCCTCTGGGGAAATGCATCCTATTCACTTCAGCAAATCTGCGGACAACCTACGAAAGTCAGCCAGAGAATTAGGCACTGTCTGCTTAGAGAGCTGGAATCTGGTTTTAGGAGCGGTTCAAATTAAGCAGAGAGAAAAACAGAAGGTAGTCTCATTTTGAAAGTGAGTACAGGCGCACAGAAACCAGAATACTGAAGCTCAAGTTCTGGACTTACCACTTTTTAGCTATGCAACTTGGCAATGTCCTTAGCCACTGAACCTCAGTTTCCTCCTCTTTAAAATGGGAATATCAATACTTGCTCCAAAGGATGGGAGTAAAAATGACATAAATCCTAATGGGAGACACATCCTATGCCTGTTAAATAGGAGCTGTTTAATCAATAATTGGTAGAAATAAAATAACTTGCTGTTAGAATTCTAGGAGGCAGAAAGCACAAATGCTATCCCCCACTATTTATTTTTAGGGATGAGGGAGCCTAAAAGGAAAGGTCTGAGCCTTATAAGAATTTAGGGGCACACTCAATCTGTCACTTTGAAGATAAAAAATTGCTGTGAAATGCCAACCATTCTGATGGCATTAGAGCTGGATGAAGGGACACAGCAGGGTAGAGTGTGTAAAATAAAATGTATATTTTAATTGCTTGAGTTCACATCTCATAAAAGAAAAATATAAAGCACAAGCCCGAGCCATCCCCCCCCCCACACACACTTTTTCTGCCGTGAATCAAAACCAGTTCCCACCAGTGTTTCTTGGGTTCAAAGAATCTCCCTGCCCTAATCCTCATCCTGACCTCCCTACCCCCACATCCACCATGGGTAAGAAGGCATGGGCACTGCCCCACCCCAGGCCAGCCTCTGACCATGATGGACAGCACCCAGAGTTGTAGGCCTGATGGGAGGCAAGGAGGGAGTTGGGAGATGGGAGATAAATGCAGCCACCTCCTCACCCCAAACACACACATCTTGGCTTTCCAGGCCTGTTGATTGTAGCTCATTGTCAGGGGGACGTGCTGCTACTGTCTCACTTATCAGGCCTCAGTGAGATTCTGCTCCAGACAATGGAGGCTAGATGTTGCTTCCCACCTTGCCCCTACCTACAGCCAACAGCCCTGCTTCCAGGCCCTGTGTGAGCATGTAACCAGGGAGGCATGGGCCTTGGGCCAAAGAGTCCTTGAGCCAACACTGCTTCATTCTGACCCTGGGATCCCACCCTCTTTCCCTGTTTCTGCCAGCCACAGTCCCCATGGCCTCTGAGGCAGGACAGACCTCTCAGCCCCCTGCCTGTCCCTCTCTGTCCTCCCCTTCACTACCCCCTCACCCAGCCCTGACTCATGCCCTCTCTTTCCACTCAGGCTGTTCTTTAGGACATGTCAGGACAGGGAGCCTGGGTTCTGGTCCTGCAGGCTCCGGTCTGCCCACACTCAGTGGGGGTGAGGCACGTGGGAGTGTTTGCTCTGACCTGCTTTTTCAGGCTTCCCTCCCTCATCCACCTCCACCCCACAGAGCAAGCAGAGGTGAACTCCAGAGCTCCTCCTGATCATACTTACAAGGGGCCCAGCCTGGGATACTGAGGCCAAGTGGGGTGCTGCCCATCTTTCCCTTGATCTAGGTCAGTCTTAGTCTCTGAGCACTGGGCATGGGACACCAACCTGCCCTCCAAAGACTCAGAAGGCTTCACTCAGCCAGGGTCTGTTTCTGCCCCAGCTCTACCAGCTACTTAGTCCCCATTCCCACCAACTTCATGGGAGCCTTGGATCTGTTACTTTTCTCAGCACCTCCTTCTCTTCACCTGTGACTGGGGTAGCTGAAAGGTTCTCAGCCTGGCCTTCCTCCTACCCCAAGCTCTTCCTGGCTTTCACTGTGCGCTCTCTGTCCCTTTGAGTTTCCTATCTGTTTATATATAAAATTCACCCACAACATTTCAGTTTTCCAATAGAATCATTAATTACCCCAGTAATTAAACCCAATTATAAGCATTTGCAGGGGTCTTTCTGAGCAAGGAGCCCTTAGCCAGGGTGAAAATGAGCAGAAGCCAGAGAAAGAAAACTCACAGTTCCCAGCATTTACAATGAAAGGAAACAGCACTGCAAAGCCATGGGCCCCAATTAAAGCTGAGGGCCTCACTCATTAAGCTAATTTGACCTGCTATCCCAGCAGCCTCTGGTGAGAAGACTACTAGTGAAGCTGGCTGAGAGGTGTGTCAGAGTGCCCTGCTCACCTTGCCGGAAGGGCCAAGCCAAAGTACCCCCTCCAGACCTCCAGGTTTTATTCTGGGGAGCGGGATAGTGAAGAGTCTACAGACTTCTCATTAGCCCCTGCTGTCCCATTCCTGGGCTTCAGGGCAGCTAATTGCCCAGAGTGGGTGTGGCAGAGCTGGGCTAGGGTAGGGGCGGTACATACCCGGCGAGAGAAGCAGTATGAAAAATGAGAAGGAAACGGATAACAGAACTTCACATTTCTGGGGCCTTAGGAAAGGACAGAGTTTGGCAGTCACCTCTCCGGATCTGCAGCTGAGGGGACTTCCCTCATGGGATGGTTGTGAAGACTGAGATATATGTAAATAACTGATATACCATTGGTGCTTAATCAATGGTATCCCTCATTATCCCTTTGCAGTTTCCATAGTATCTAAGTATACCTGATTCTTCCAGCCCCATAGCCGCAGAGGCAATAGGAAAAGATGTGAGCACCAGCATTTCACAGGCGGAGTCCCAGGGGCAAAATGGGACAGAGGCACAGCCAGAATGGCAGATTTTGGACTAGAAATCAAGTTTCCTAACTCCTGGACCAGGAGGGAAAGAGGGCAAGGGAAAAATGCAGGTTTTGTGTTTTTGGAGTAAGCAGTACTGTCCCCCTGGGCCAGCTGCTCCTGTAGTCCTGCAGGAGTAGGTTGGGGGTCTCAGCCTCACCTAGAACCAGGATGTCAGGTGGGGACAGGGGCTGGGAATGATCTGCTCTCCTACAAAGGACCCTTCCTGGCCTCATCAGCATGGCAAGGGTCCATGTAGGTGTGCACTCTCCCCACGATTCTGGGACCTGGTGGTATGTGTCAGCCACTCATCTCCCCAGGAGAGGCAGGGGCAACAGGTGTAGTCGTGGAGATTATAGCCTCTGGAGCCAGGCTGCCCTGTGTGCAATCAGCTTCACATACTGTGTGACCTTGGGCAGATTGCTTGACCTCTCTGTTTCCTCATCTCCAAGATGGAGATAGTAATGGTACTGGAGTCCCTGCAGTTGTGAGAATTAACTGTGCTAATGTATGTAAACATTCAGACCTGGACCTGGCACAGCTAAGTTCTTGCCATCCCTTAGCAGGGGCCAGCAGGGGATATCATCCTTCCTTATGTTTTTTCATAGGAAGGGAGAGGAGCAAGTGAGGGCCCTGGCTTTTGCTGCTAAGGGGATCAGCCCAATGCTGTGGTGAAGCAAGCAACACCCTTCCCAGACTTCAAAGAACATGGGGCCTGCTATTCTCCCCACCCTTCCCCCTACTCACACATCCCCACCACCAGCCACTCCTGGGCTTTCAGAGGTCACTCTGGGCAATGTGGTGGGCAGGGCAAGGAGGGCACAGGAATGGGACTGAGAGGGACGGAGTGGAAGGGAAGGAAGCAGGTGGCTCCAGAGAATGGGCTGCGTCCCTGCAGCTGGGCATCGTGCCCTGCTGCCTACGTGCTTGCTATTTCTGCAAGGCCGGGCAAGAAGCAGGTCCCAGCACGCCAGGCCCCTACCCAGTGACTCCTGAAACCCAACAAGTTTGAGCTGGAAGCAAGGCTGGGCGAGGCTCCTGACAGATTCATGTTGGGCAGAGGGATGGCGGGGAGGAGGGGGTGGGGAGGTTGGAAAAGACCCCACCCTGGCAACTCTCGACACTGCCAATGGCAGGGGAAACTGGGAGACAGGAGGCAGGGCTGGGAAAGTGACCTGCGGCCTGGGGTTTTCACCTTCTGCCTCTTGGGTCCTCTCAACTCACATGCTTCTGCCTGGTGGGACAGAAAGAGGACAGGCTGTGACAGTGGCAGAAACTTGCTTCTCTCAGCATTTTGTCAAGGAGAGGGTGATGATCTCAGTTCTGCTGAGAAAGGGAGAGGAGGGGAAGGGAAGATGGCAGCTAGGTGTTGAGAGCACAGTGAGGCCTTGCAGGAGGTGTCCTAGGAGACCCCAAAACCATGGAGATCACTATACAGATGCCTTCTCACTCTTCCTCACCCCAACAAATGAGGTGGCTGATCTCAGCCCATTTTACAGGTGAAAAGGCTGGTTTTCGGAAAGGTCGTGCGGCTTGTTTCTGGGTCCTATCACTAGTAAGCACTGAAGCTGAAATTAGCAGCAGGACAGACTAGAATGCATGTGCCCTCCCATACCCTGTTCGGCCTACTGGGTACTGGGGGAAGGGCCAGCCCAAGTAGGGCTTTTCAGGGACTGGATGTGTTCACAAGGCCCTGCTATGGGGTGACAAGGGGAGGGAGCAAGAGAACATGGGAAGCCTATTGCCCCCAGTCAGGCAGCCCACACCCCACAGGGTTGGCTTTCAGGGTCAACCAGTCTCCTTGCAAAACAACGTGAGGCCCCATTTGAAGACCTCATCTCCTCTGGCCATCACAAGGAGAGGACTGTTAGGTAGAAAGAAAACTGTGAGCCGTGACTGCCTTCCTTCTGGGTGCCACCAAGCTGCGGCTGAGTTGAAACCTGGAGTTGAGATTAGGGTTGAAATGATAGCCACACATGGACCTTTAACCTAGTGGTTAAAACCAGGAAGATATTAGCCTTAGGATTAGGGTCATAATCCAGGTCTTGTGGTCTAGGTTGATATTGACATTGAGACTGGGCTGAAGTTAGTACTGGGGTTTACATTGGTGGTTGGGGAGGATGCTTTTCAGGGTTAACATTGGGGTGTGTCCAGAAAGGTTGAGGAGTTTGTGGGATCCAGCACCTGTTGCTTATATCTGGAGGAGAAATGTTTGTTTTTCACTTGGGCCTCGGACCAGGGCAGAGAATTCGTGGGTCTGGTGGTACCAAGCCAAAGCAGGCTGAATGTGGGTCTTTGCAAGGAGGTGGGTTCTGAATGTGATAGGACTATTGAAAGACTTTCCCTTCCCTTTTCCCTAAGTTCCACTCACCTCTGTCTCATCTTGTGATCCATTCCACCCCGGGCCCCACTCAGATGCTACCTAGATATCAGCCTGAATTTCAGAGACATCAGAAGTTCTCTCCTTTGTGGGGTTTGGGTTCTCCCATCAGCCAAGGGACAATAAGGACCAAGGGTTTGCCTCTTCTCTGTACCACAGCAGGCCCGATCCCCTTATCTCTGGAGCCTGGGGAATCTGCTTTCCTGGCCCACTTCCAGGCCCCCTGCTGGAGACCCTTTAGAGGAGGCTCTTGGGGCGACACCAGCTGAGGAAAACCAATCATAGTGAAAATGTGACCCCAACCTTTGCCAGTTCCCTGTTTCTTGCCTCTTCCTCTTGTGTGCTTGCTCTACCCTGCCTGTTAGAGGGGTTTAATGCTGCCCAGAGTGCATAAAGACTGCTACCCTCCCACTGAAGTGCAGGTGTAGAGCTCATACTTTTGGGGAATAAAACAGCCCTGAACCAGGAGGTGTGGAAAGGAAGGCTGAACTCCTGGACTCTGAAACCAGGCTGAGGCAACTAAGACATTTTGGGAGGGACTTCACCAAGGAGAGGCTGTGCATCACTGCTCCCTTTCCAAGCACCTCATGAGTCCATGGCCAGAGGAGGCCCCTGTACAGGCCTCAGAGCACCCCATTGCACTGCCCCTGGCCAAGTCCGCAGAGAGTTCCAGGAGCTAATCCCCAGGTCTGGTTCAGGTCTTGCATCATGTGTGTGTACAGTGAGGGGTTCAGGAAAGACCTGGCCATTTCAGCCCTACCTGGGAATCATATGTCTAACTCAACCTTGGACTGCAGTTTGACTATATGTAGTATCGCTCATCAGGTCCAAACCATTGAGTCCTCTACAGAATCAAAATAGCAGTTTTGGTGCCTGCAGCAGGCACCTTTTCCTTCTTAAGCTGCTTCAGAAGCAGGTAGAAGGTAGGACAGATTGCCTTAGGCCGAATCACTGATCCCACTTCTCTGTCCAAGAGTTCAAGGGTCACCATTGTGCTGTGGTCCTAAAGCATCTTCACAGAGGTCACTAAATTTCAGCACTTGGGGCTGGTGAGAGACCAAGGCCTTCTTGGAGGGTGGGGTGAAGAGGCAATCTCTGCCATCCCATCCCAGTACCTCTCCAGAGACTCTCAACACCACACTGGCAGTACAGTCAAGCACTTGGGCCTACCACTTTGTTGAGCTATGTGGCCATGGCATCCTGAGCTGTAGAGCTGCCTTCTCTCCATTGTCTCATCTGCAGCTGTGCCCCAGCCCACACCCTAAAGCCTGCATGGTCGATTCCTCCCAGTCCAGCCCTAGAGTCCCTCCTGACAGGAAGAAGTCTGACTAGCAGACCTTGCCTAGAAGGAGCCCCTAGGCAGAGGAAACTGGGGCTTGGACAGAGGTGCTAAGAGCAACAAATACCAGTCTAGGGCAGGAGCAAGGGCTAGGGCTGTAGGGTTCGAATGCCACAGGGAGGGGCTGGTGTGCGTGTGTAAGGCCTGCAGTCTGCCACCTGCATTAAAAGGAAAGAGAGGTGAGCCAGGCCTGGAATGAAAAGAGCAAACGCAAAACTTAATGACTTTAATATGAAAGAATTTGCCACTAATTAAGCACAAATGCTCCACTAATTCAGAGAACACATGTTGTGGCTTTCACTTAAGCAGGAACCAAAGGAGGTGAAAATCCTTCCAAAAAGATAGCAGTTTGCCAGCCGAAGGAAGATGCTGCCTGACCTCATTTCCGCTCTTAGAAACACAGCCCCCCTTGTCTTCGCAGCCTCCTGCCTTCCTAAGGGTTCGAAGGGTTCTAGCCACACTTGCACTTTGTGTCTCCCTTTCTGCGTCTCTTCCCCTACACCCCCTTCCCCATGTTCTGCTTTCTCTGAGGACATGCATGCCACTCCATAATGCATGGAAATAGCATCAGTCCAAACTCCCCAGGTCCTCCTGT
Organism: Furipterus horrens; assembly: GCF_987537825.1. NCBI lineage: Eukaryota > Metazoa > Chordata > Mammalia > Chiroptera > Furipteridae > Furipterus > Furipterus horrens. Next base: position 90,485,995 of record NW_028327172.1, on the reverse strand, counting down.
CCCCTCTGCTAGTCTTCCCCACACATACACCTCACCGCCCCTCCTCCTACAGAGCCCAGAGCAGGTGCTCCAGACAGAAAGGCCTGTACCTGTGACCTGAATCCACCTCTAAACCCTCTTCCCCCTCAAATGCACCTCAGCCTCACTTCCCACTGCCCTCCTGTACCCAGCTTGCTCATGTCTGCCCCCCCCCCCCATCCATTATGCACTCCAGAACCCTGCCTGAGCTTCATCCCCTTCCTCTAGGTCAAGGGTCATAACTGGAGACACTTTTGCCCCCCAGGGAACATTGGACAATGTCTATAGACATTTTGTTGTCACAACTGAGAGAGGGTGCTATTGGCATGGAGTAGACAGAGGCCAGTGATGCTGCTACACATCCCAAAATGCACAGGACAGCCCAACAAGAATTATCCAGCCCAGATACCAACAGTGCCATGGTTGAGGGCCTCTGCTCTGGGAAAGTGGCCTTGGGACGTACCAGGGACTTGCTCAAGACCACAGAGTACCGGTAGAGCCAGGATGGAGAACAGCTTACCTGATTCCTAGGCAACTTCTTTCCTCATAACTATAGTAATAACAGTAATACAGCTAGCTACTTGCGTAGTCTAACTATGTGCTGAGCACTATGCTAAAAGCTTATATGAATTATCTCATTTAATTCTTATATTAACCCTAGGAGATAGTACTATAATTGACCCCATATTATACATGAGAAAACTGAGGCACAGAGAGATTGTTGAAGCTTGCTACTAACTAGCAGGTGCAAGCCCTGGTCTATCTGAATCAAATTCAGTGCTCATGGATGAATTATTTTATTCACCACTACCATATTCCTCTTAACCCCTTCCCTATTAGTTTTCCACTCAACCCTTTTGTCTTAGAATGAGCTTTCCTTGAAGCAGGTACCATATACCCCCCAACCTGACCACCTTCCTCTCCTGCAGAGGCCCAGCCCCCACCCCACCCCACCCCTCACTGTCATACAGGCAGCTGCCTGAAACTGGACAGGCAGTTGACAGAGCTGAGCACTGGGGTGATTCAACAGGCCCCTCCTGGTAAAAGGTACATAGATCAGAAGACCTGATCCTGGCCTTCTTTCCTTCCATATAGATGCAAGGCCTCACCTTCTGTCTCTGACATCCTACCCAACCTGCCCACACTGTGCTGTGTCCTCCTGTATAGGACATGCCTCATGGCTAATATGCAATTTCCAGGAAGCCTCAGTTACACCTGAGAAATGGTTATCCCTGGCCCAGGACCCCAGTTGGCTTACAGCCTTCTCCTCTAACCACTTAGTACCCTCTTATGCTTACTACATGCCAGGCACTAGGCTAAAGACCTGGACTTTCTCCTCAGCAGGAAAAATGCTATGACAGATGTACGGGGCCCTCAGGGTGCAGGAACACCTAACTCATGGGGGGATGGGGAGTTCTAGGAATGCCAGAAATTGAGGTCATTCAAGACAGATGATGAGGGCTGGGGCAGGTGACAAGGTATGTGTTTTTAGCATAGGGAGTTATGGCACTGTTCCATGTGGCAGGAGAGAGAGCAGAGGGAGGAGGTGGCTGGAGGCTGGGATACCCTAGATGAGGACCAGAACCCAAAAGGACTTTGAACTTGATCCTGAGGGCTGCAAAAAGCTATGGAAGAATTTGGGATAGAGAATGATTTCTACTTTAGAGAGTGGAGAATGGGTTAGAGCAGCAGGGCTGGATGCTAGTATGTACATTTGGCATTATACTACAGTAGACTAGGTAAGAAATGATTGTGGCCTGCACCAGGGGCAAGCTACGGGGAGGGAGGAAGGAAGAGGGTGGGAGGGATGAGGTGGTGGGTGCTAAGGTTCAAAGGAAAGGGACTCAGATTGACTTAACTGGGGTAGAGTCCCAGCCCAGGAATGTTGAGAAAATAAGGAAGTGAGACTGCTAGTGGGAGGGGGGCTGAGCTGCTGGGAGGGGACTTAAGAGGAGTCTGGATTGGGGCTAGTGGAGATGGAGAACAAAGATGAATCCAAAAGCATTTAGGAGCTAACATCAGCTGCACTTGGTGACGGTGTGGCTATGAAAGAGTCCTGTGTATCCCAGTTTTGCCATTGTGCAGCCTGGACTTTCCTGGCATACCACTAAATCTGGAAGGTCTTCCTGGAGTTGCTGGGCACAGACAGAGGTAGAGAAGTTCCAGAGGCTGATCCAGGGAAGAGGCAGAGCCAGGGCAGAGACAGCTGGACAGTTAACATCCAAAGTATATTCCAACACTTGCATTTTGCAAAAAAGGAAACAGTCCAAAGAGGAGAAATTGCCTTGCCTAAGTCCGTAGAGAAGAAAATGACCAAGTGGTGGGAACCAGAGCTCGCCTTTCCCAACATGCAGTAGGCACCCTTCTTCCCCACCACCTAGCCAGAGGAAAGGTGGCAGGTTCAAGGATAAGCAGCCCAAAGAGGACCAAGAGGTGGAGCCTGAAGGCCAGAAATGGAAAGAGGCAGCGTCAAGAGGTTAACTTGGAGGAGTGTGGGTAGAGTTGGGCTGCTGATGATGAGCGCTGCCCTGGGCCTTGGGGATGGGGTAGTCAGTGTGAAATAGGCTTGTAGGAGAGCAGTCCAGGTGTCTCTGGCCACTTGCTCCTCCGGGAGAGAAGGCAAAACCCAGCCCCCCACCCCCACCCCACCCCCGATTCATCTCTCCCTCAACTGGTCCTGCCAGGTTTCAGAGAGAGATGGGACTTGCCAAAGAAGCCCCCACTGCCACCACCACCCTGAGGCTTCTGTGCTGTCGGGGAGCAGGGCCAGCCCAGCCTGTCTGGAAGATGCTGGACTCCCACTCTGGCTCTTTCTTGGGGCTTTTCCCAGGCTGCCGCACCCCTTCCTCTCCCACGCACTATGCTCACCCGCCTAAGGCACCAGGTGCCATTCCCACAGCCCATCATTAAGCAGCTCCATGTGGGGATTAGAGGTAGGGGTATCAGCCGAGAGAAAAACATCAGCAGTTTCTGTGACCCCAACTGAGGGCCAGAGGTGCCTGGGTTTGGACAGTAGCAATTAGTCCATGACTGTGGGTTTATGGGATGTTATCACCTCTGCTGGTAAGGTGGAGTGGAAGGGATTCAGGGCCCCAGGACACCTGGAGTTGTCTAGCAGGCACTGGTTTCAGAGAGAAAGCAAAGCCCTGATTGCAAGAGGCAAGGGAAGCAGTCCCACGGGGTTAGCAGTGGCACGGGGCAGGGGCACACATCCCAGACTTGACCCTCATGCCCCAGCCCCCAGTGCAGGACAAGAACCGAGTCAGCTGATGCCTCTGTTCCTTCACTCTGACCTTGGTCACCTTGGATGCCATCCTGTGTGCACAGAGGAAGCTGGAGATGCGGCATGGTCACTTGGGGAGCTCCCTGATAATGCCTGGGGTGTAAAGATAAGAAAGGACAAGTTCAAAGGACTTTAGTTAGAGCCCTGCTCATGTGGGTCTTGCTGGCAGAACAGTTGTATTCCAGCGACATTGACTGGCAAAACCTTCTCAGAGGAGGGGACCCTAGAAAGGTGATTCCCTCCTGACCTCACCATTGTCCTCACTGGCCAGTTCTAGGAATTGACATTTGTGAAGATGCTGCACTGGGAGGAGGGACCTTTAGGTCACTGTGTTTTCAGCTGGAGAGCCCCCACCCCCCGCCCCCAATGGTGAGTCATTTCCACTTACCACTTGGCTGGTTTCTCACCTGATATCCTCGTCCTTTATGCAGATTTCCTTGGAAAGCCCTAGAGATGGATGCCATGCCAAAGGATTTTGGTTTCAGAGAGGCCCTTGTTGGGGAGCCCAGTGCCCCTCCCCAAATGCACTTTCACTTTTCTCCAGGCCAGGCCTGCCACTTCTGCCCACCAAACTGAGGGCACCCAGGCAGAGTCTCAGGAAAGGAGTGGGGCACAAGAAGTGGTACATGCCAAAAATCCCTGAGTCCCCCACTATCCACTGGGTCCTCCCTTCCACCCACCCACACAGGCCCATTCCTAGCCTGCTTGGCCAGGAAGAGGGGTTTGAGGTTTCAAAGGGCGGGAAGAGAAACCGCTCAAGGTGGCTATGGGAAACAGAGCACTGCCCCCCACACTCTGGGCTGCACCCTACTGCGTGGGAACCTCATGGCCCCAGCCTGGGATTAGCTCCATGGTGGGCAGGGCAGGCAGGCAGGGCCTTGGGGAGCAGGTTTGTTGGCCACAACTGAGGAGCCTTTGTGTTTTGTTGCTGAGCTCAGGCCTTTGCAGGTCCATGACGTCTCAGAGGGCCAGCCCATTGCCTGCCCTGTTGGCTCAGCACTTCTGGGAAGCCATGAAAGCTGCTCAAACTGCCCTACCCATGTTCTAGTGGGGAAACTGAGGCCCTGTGCACAGGCCCCCAGGGCTGAGTTCCAGATACTGGAGCTCAGGATGGTTAAGGAGAATAAAGTCGTCAATACCTAAGGTCAGGAAATGAAGAGATTCATTCTTTGATATTCCCAGGATGCAAGAACCCCTCTGCCAAGGGCATGGGTTCCCATGGCTCTCTCTACCTTTCACTTCCCACCTCTCTGGCTCCTTTCTGCTCTGAACATAGCAGACTCTTGCAGGTATTTCACAACCTGGGCTCTCAAAAGTCCCTGTTTCTACCCCACCACCTGACACCCAATCACTGGAATTGGGTGCAGTATTGTAACTAGTATCTGCCTTTTCTCCAAAGGAATGATGGAGGCACTGAAATTACATTCCAGGAGGGATACCACCCAGAATGAGGTCATGGGGTGTTAGATTGAGAAACTGAGTCTGTTTTTATGGGAAAATGGGAAGAAAACAGGGCTGGGTGCTACTGTTGTGTGTCTGGGCAAGTGACACAACCCCTCTGGACCCTGGAGATAAAATGATGGATTGCATGATTCACTGAGCTACATTTTAGTCATCCCATTCCCACATCTGGGACACCCTCTGCTCCTCATGTAAAAGGGAGCCTGTGGGCAAGGAGACATGGTACCCTGTGTGGACCAGCCCTGACTGCCTGGGGAACCATGGAAAGTCTGCAGGGTCCTCTCCACTCTCTGGACCCTGCCAGTTTCAGCTGTGACATGATCTACTCAACCCAAAGCCAAGTTTGCTTCTTCGCTCCCCCACAGGAACTTGCAATCTGCTGGGAGACAGAGGATAGATAACACAACAGAGAACACTAGACACACATGCCAAGAAACAAAAAGTAACAGGGTACCAATTCATGTTATGTGTGTTTGGGATATATATATATAGATATCAGCTGAGTAGGAAGGGATGAGAATCAGGAAGGGCTTCCCTGAAGAGGGGTCCTAGGAGCACCCAGTACAGTACCTAGTACTGGGTAGGTACTCAATAAATATTTGTTGAATGAAGTTCCAGGAAGGGAAACCTACTGCTTCACAGAGGAGAGATGATTGTGATGATGGTGATGGTGATGATGACAATGATGGATAATAATGATAATGGTATTGGTAATGATGATGGTGATGGTCACAGTAAAGGATGATGATGACAATGACGGTGGTGATGATGACAGGAACTAACATTTACTGAGCATTTAGTTTTGCTAAATGGTGTTTCTCTAAGTTTCACATGTACTCACTTACTTAATCGTTACAATTTTACAGAGTATGTGTTGTTATAATTCCCATTTTATAGACGTGCAATCTCAGTGCAAACTGAAGCACAAAAAGCTTAAGTCATTTGCCCAATGTTTCACAGTTTGCAAGTGGCAGAGGGAGAATGCAAAGCCACACTATTTGGTTCTTCACAATCCCACCATACTGCCTGAAAGGTATGGTGACTGAACAGCCCATCAGCAGGTAGGGGGAGCTTTGGCATCAGTTTTCTGGTTGTCAGAGCCAGAGTGGCTGGTGGAGAGGCTTGGACCACTGTGGAAAAGGGACTGTGATGGTGGCCTCCCTCAATTCCCACCCCTTCTCCCAGGCTTCCAGATGAGGCTTACTGGTCACATCTTTCTGCATAGAGGAGGGTTTTGTTTCTGGATTCCTGCCCCCATCAGCCTGTCTCTCCCTTGTCAGTGGTGAGCCCTGTTCCCTCATTGAGTAGCATTCTGACCATGCCTGTCAGAATCACCAGGGGTCTGCCTCCCTCTCTGAAAGCCTCCCAATCTGCCCAATGTAAAAAACGAGGAACATTCTCCCTGACCCTGCATCATTGGACCAAGACAGGAAGCCCCAAGCCAGAAGCTTGGGTTCTGGGTTCCTAAGCATGGAGGGTGTAAGAGAGGGTCTTCAGACCTTGTCAGTCTTCCCAGCCTCTCCCAGTTCCATAACTCTTGATCCCTACTCCTACTGATCCCAGTGTCCATACTCAAGAGCTTCCTTATGCCCAACCCCAGGGTCACATCCCCAGGCCCTACTAACTAACAGTGGCTGTGGGCACAGAGTCAGCACCAAAATGAATCTGCTTGCTCCTTAATAGAGGTCCTCTCACCTCACTGTGCCCTGCCCACCTGTCACTGGGGCAGATGGCCAGAGAAGTTGCTTTGTATGCAGTGAGCAGGCCCACCAGGCACTTTCCTCCCTGCCCCACCCTGGGGTTGTTTCTGGGAGAGCTACACCAGAGAGAAGCCTCACCCTAAAACAGACATGGGGGTGGGGAGGGCCACCTCTGCCTGGTGAGGCATTAGTGGATGAGATGTGATCTCTGGGGCGCCTGAGCCCCTGGCAGTGCCCTCCCTACCCTATGCCCAGGCTGCTATCGGTCATCTCCTGGTACTCACAGCTCTGAAAGGTGAGGTCACTGCTGAAGGTGCCACAAAGAATGTCAGCCTATGTGCAAGGCACTGGGCCCTGCCTGTCCCCCACACTTGCAGGGAGAGGAGAGGAGATGGGGTCACAACAGACAGGGTGGCCTTGTCCCACTGCAAGCCCCACCATGCTCTGACACCAATCCCAATATAGTTCCTGGTACCCACATCTCTCCTGCACCCATGACCCAAGCCCTCCCAACTATCTTTTCCTGTTCTTGGCTTTGTGTGGTGAAAGTACCCCAATTATAACCACATTATCTTAGCTGCTGGGCAAGCTTGATGAGTGGAGGCTAGGGGCAGTGTATAGGGAGCACCCACTTATTTTGCTGGGAGAGCCTAGGGCTTAGCTGCGTATCTGCTGGAGTACTGGGCTATCTGGCCCACTGACCTCACTGTAAGACTGTATCTGGGGCAGAGCCACAGCTGTACAGGGTTGCAGTTCAGGGACTCAAACAGCTAGGGCCACTGAGATTGGAGTGTTAAGCCTGCTTTGTCATGAAGAAGGAAAATAGAGCTCAGAGGGGGAAGTGCCTGGTTGAGGTTCTTGGCCAGCTAAAACCCAGCCTTCCTCACTTTCTGGTGGGTGCTCCTCCCTCGTGTTCTCACCAGCCTGCAGTGCATCTGCTCAGGGACATGTCAGACCCCACAGCCCAGCCAGCAGACGGCTGTAGGGAGGGGTTATGAGTACCCCAGGGGCACCTGTAAGAGCTGTGTGGATATGAGGAGGCATGGAGAAGGGAAAGCATCAAAGAATTTTTCAGAGCAGGGCAAGGGCCTGGCTTGGAAGGACCAAAAAGATATTTATTCAGGAAGCATTTCTTGAGTACCTACTATGTGTCAAGCACAAGAAATACCACAGTGACCTAAAGAGAACTGGCCTATACCATCTTAAGGAGAGGGGTGGGGCACAGCCTGCTTCACTGACCATGGGCTTTGGAACCCTCAGAGGTGCTCTGCTCCGATGTCCCCACCATGCAGAGGCATGGGCGAGCTCCAGCTTTCTACTCTTGAACCCCAGACTCCCTTGGGGAGCCACTTAGACCATTCCTTTGCCTCTGGGTCAGTACAGGGCCTGGCACTGATACTATTGATGGCACTCCGGTCAGTACAGGGCCTGGCACTGATATTATTGATGGCACTTCCTAAATTGACTGAGTGAAGTAAGGATGCCAGAACATGATGTGTACAAATGACCAGAGAGCTGAAGCTACCCATTAGAGAAGATGGCTGCCCCAAGCTAAGGAGGCTAAGCCAGGTTCAGGGTTAAGGAAGCTCAAACAAAAGGCATGGGATATAACAACTGGTAGGGATAAGGAATAAATATAAGGAATATATTTAGTTCCACTGATCATTCCCTTCTCCTTGCAAATCTCCACTCTCACTGCTTCCATCGTGATTTGTAAATATTTTTAAAACGTATTTACTGAGCAGAGGCTGGACTGGGCACTGAGGATACAGAGATATACCGGCCTGAACTGGTGGAAGAGTCAGAGGTGTGAACATCCATATTCCAAGGCAGAAAAGAGCTGTGATGAAGGTGGTTGGGTTAATACAGGTGGGAGGATCAGGGAAGCTTCTAAGAGTAGGTGGCCTGAGTTGACTATTCATCGATGGAGGAAGGGTGGAGGAAGGGAAGGGCCTTCTAGGGAACTGCATGAGTAAGAGCCAGGAAGTCCTACATCTATTGGCTCTGTGCTCCTTGGCAGCTGGGGCTGAATTGCTTATTAATATAATTCAAGTGCTGATAAATGGGAGAAAGGCGGGAGGGAAACACAGAAACCTGGCATGTTCTCAGTGTGGTGCCTATTTCTTTCTTCCTGACTGGGTAAGAGGGGTCAAACCAGTGCACCCCAGGGCACAGGACTTAGCTGTGAGGGAGAAGAGAGCAGTGGTGGCACATGACAGCCACTGTGGGCCCTTGTGCTCCCCCATTGTTTTCTGCCTCCTGATACACTTTCTCATCCATCATATCATTTGGTCCTCCTAGCAACCCTATGAGGTAGAGACCACTGGATTATCCACCCCATTTGTCAGAAGAGGGAATTAGGAGGCCCAGGAAAGTGAAGCAGCTGGTGGCTCCTTCAGCTGGGGCTGTGGTCAAAAGCAGTACATTCCACCCTCTCATTAAAAATGGGATGGACACATACTTTTTGCCATGTAGCAACACCGATGATATGCCACCAGGTGAAAGGCAGCATATGGAACAATATATAGAGTATGGTTCTGATTTTGTTTAAAAAAAAAAAACTTAAGTAGGTGGTTGTGTAGGTATAGAGATAAAAGTAAAAGAATATTTCCTACAAGAATATCAGTGATATTTCTGAGTGATGGGATCATGGGTTGTTGTCATTTTCTTCTTAGTATTTTTCAGTATTGCCCAGAGTGTTCTTAAAATAAGCAATTATCCTTTTTATAATCAGAATAAAAAGAACAATGACTGCTAGAAAATACAAGACCAGTGCCCAGGGAGTTTGGGAGGGGGCTTATACCTGTTGCTGACCTTTCCCTGCCATCTCACTTGACCAGGTGCCCACACCCAGGTGGTCCAGGTGAACGACTCCATGTATGGTTTCATCGGCACAGATGTGGTGCTGCACTGCAGCTTCGCCAACCCATTGCCCGGAGTGAAGATCACCCAGGTCACATGGCAGAAAGCCACCAATGGCTCCAAGCAGAACGTGGCCATCTACAACCCAGCCATGGGTGTCTCCGTGCTGGCTCCCTACCGTGAGCGTGTGGAGTTCCTGCGGCCCTCCTTTACTGATGGCACCATCCGCCTCTCCCACCTAGAACTGGAGGATGAGGGTGTCTACATCTGTGAGTTTGCCACCTTCCCTGCTGGCAATCGAGAGAGCCAGCTTAATCTCACTGTGATGGGTAAGCTGACCCAACCCCTCCATCCCTGCTTGTACCGAGGCCTATGGCCTGGGGGTTTGGCCATCCTCAGTGTGTGTTTCAGTGGCCCCTGGCACTCTCCTGTTGGCATGCCCCCAAAGCTCCAGCATGGCACTTTCAGTTCCTCTGGCCAGACTACCCCATAGTTCACTAGGGTTTAGGGGGGAGGTCCTTACCTGTGCACAGAACTGAAGATCGGTATTCAGGTTGTAGCCCCACTATGGGACAATCTGGGTGGCCAGAAGGCATACTGAAGCATGGTGAAGAAAAGGGCTGCTTGAGCCATTTGCCCTGATCATGAGAAGACTCCAAGAAGTCCTGCACTTGCCAAAAGGGGATGCAAACAGTAGAGCAGGAGAGTGGTTGTTACGTGAGGAGTGCTAGGAGGGTCTTTGGTGAAGCACAGCTGATAGGGGTGATCATGGTAACCGGAAGTAAGGCCTGTGCGTCTTTGACCAGGCAGTAGAGACAGTCCCATGGATCTCTTTGGTGTCCCACAGCCAAACCCACCAACTGGATAGAGGGTACCCAGGCAGTCCTTCGAGCCAAGAAGGGTCATGATGATAAGGTCCTGGTGGCCACCTGCACCTCAGCCAATGGAAAGCCAGCCAGTGTGCTGTCCTGGGAAACACGGTTGAAGGGTGAGGCAGAGTACCAGGAGATCCGGAACCGCAATGGCACAGTGACTGTCATCAGCCGCTACCGCCTGGTGCCCAACCGGGAAGCCCATCAGCAGTCCCTGGCCTGCATAGTCAACTACCACATGGACCGCTTCCGGGAAAGCATCACCATCAACGTGCAGTGTGAGCAGGGGCCATGGAGGAGCAGGCGGGTGGACCTCCTAGGCCAGACACTGTCCCTCCCCAGGGCCCCACTCTCACCTGTCTCCCTTCTCCTTTGCTTCTCATCTCCTGTCACTCTATCCTTCCTTCTCCCCTCTTTTTCTTCCTCCTCCCTTTCTCTTTCTGGGGGTGCTTTGTCCTTCCCTCCTCTCTTCCCCATCACCTTCTTTGTTCATCCTTTCTCTCTTCTTTCCTTGTTCCCTTTGTTGCTTCTGTTATTTTCACCATCCCTCTCTGTCTTCCCCTCTTTTAGCTGTTTCCATTCCACTGCCAATTTCATCCCTTTGCTGTCTGAGATTCCCTTGCCTCTAAATCCTGCTCTCCTGGCCTCATTTTTTTCAAACATTATCCTTTGCCTCATAGATGAACCCGAGGTGACCATCGAGGGATTTGATGGGAATTGGTACCTGCAGCGGATGGATGTGAAGCTCATCTGCAAAGCTGATGCTAACCCCCCAGCTACCGGGTACCACTGGACCACGTAAGTGCTGTGGGACTGGCTGGTACTTGCAAGGTACTCTTGCTGGTCACAGAGATGTCCACCCACCCAACCTCCAGTAGCCTTAAGCAGGGAGGAAACTGGGATCTAGGCTGAGGTTTCTCAGTGAGATGGGGAGGGGCCATGAGGGACCCCACACACACATACACCCTCGTGTTTGATAGCATCAGGGTCAGTGGGACAAACCATTCTGCCAGAGGGGGCTTACCTTGTGATCTGCCTCCCTTCTGGTCCCTAATAATTTTGTCATTTTCTGTTGGTCATTCAATCTGACCAACCCCCAGAATTTATTTCATCAAGGTGTCCCTAGGAAAGCTGGCTTTCTGAAGCATTTTAGGTTTTTCTTTGTTCCTTTTCCGTCTTATCAACACCCCTGGATTCTCAGGAAGGAGGCTGCAGTCAGCCCAGAATACCTGTGTTCACAGAGCACTCATTCCATGTCCCATAATCCCATTCTTGGCTTTTTAGGCCTGGTCCTTGAAGGGTTCTATCTCCCTTCCAGTCAGCACTTATGGCTTGAACCAATGTTCTTCCCAGAGAAGGGCTGGATGGAGCACACAGAGAGACAGGGGTATAAGTGAAGCCAAGAAGATTAACATGGGTGGTCAGAAGACAGCTGTCCAGATGATATCTACACTCTTTTCCAGGAAGTAGAGGGCACAGGATACTCTGGCTATTACTCCCTACTTTCTGGAATCAAAAGTGCTTCTGAAGGTGTGAATGGGCAGGGCCTTCTTGCAAATTTCAGCTCCTACTTACTAAATCCCACAAAATAATTGTTTTGGGGCATTGGGGATCAGGAGGAAGGAAGAAAGTTCCCTATGCTCTAGAAACTTCAGGATGCTCCCAACATGAAAAAGGCCTGTGACATGCCCAACAAGGACATTAAGATAGTGAAACCAAACAATTCCTAAGCGTGGATCACATTTCATTACCTTTTTAAAATACAGATTTGTAGGCCATGGCCCCACTGGTCCAGCTTCAGTCAAACTGGGGTTAGAACCCTGACATCTGTACTGTTCACTAGCTGCCCAAAAAACAAAGCATCAACAATCAGGAACCATGAGTATTAGAAAGAGCACTGTCCCAGGAGTTCAAAGGTTTGGATAAAGCTCCAGTTCTGCCGCTTACTAGCTGTGTTTCCTTGGCCTTGAACCTCAGGTTCCTCATCTGTTATCTGCCTGTTCAGTCTACATTTTGGTGTTGTGATGACCAAGTGTGAAATGCTGAATAATATAAAACTGCCAAATCCAAGAAATTAGTGTTCTTGTTATTGTCTTTACTCCTTCCAAGGTAGACCCTACCTATTAACTCAGAAGAAGGGTGGCTGGAGGGCTTGGAGCCAGGTGGGTGACACAGGAGAGTCATAATCCTCTGCCTTGTTTCCCAATCCCTGAAGGTTGAATGGCTCTCTCCCTAAGGGCGTGGAGGCCCAGAACAGAACCCTCTTCTTCAGGGGACCTATCAACTACAGCCTAACAGGGACCTACATCTGCGAGGCCACAAACCCCATTGGCACCCGCTCAAGCCAGGTGGAGATCAATATTACAGGTAGGAAGCTATATTTTTCCGTGCCTCTCCCCACTCACTGCTTCCTCCATAGCCATTGTCCCCCACCTTTGATTGTTCTGTTGCAGGAAGCTTGTGTCTCCTTTTCCTGCTTCTCTCATTCTTAAATTCTGGCCATTGGTCTGGCTTTGCCTTTGTCCTTCTTCTGTTTAAGGCTGTGTGTGAGACAGTCAGGGTAACCTCCCAGTCAAGGGGAGGAAGTAAGTGCTATTTACAGCAATGTTGTTGGTGGTGGGGATGTTAGAGCCTGCCCACGGGTCTGCCAATAGAAGCTACCAATAGAAGCTACATGTGATACTAGCTTGGTGGGTGTGGGTTTGCAGGTGGAGTTCATCTCCTCCAAGCTCTGTTTCTGCAGCTCGGGAAACCCTCATGGACTAGGGAAGCAGGCTTGCCTCAGCAGGGATGCTGGAGGGAAAGCAAGCATATAGCCCAGGCCATAGCGGTTAGTGTGCCTTGCCACTGAATTGCTGTTTTCCCTGCATTTTTCTCCCTGTCAGTGCAGATGAGGAGGTTCAGCCACTCATCTTTCAGGGCAAAGAGAGGACATAGGCTAGGATGTTCTGGAGGAGACTTCACATGGGATAAGCAGGAGACTTCAATGTCAAGCAGGTGGGACTCTGAACAAGATGTCATCTGTAAAAGGGGGATGTTATGAGGTACCTTAAAGGGTCAGAATTATACATAATATAGGCCAGGTACTTAGCACAGACCTGTCTGCCAATAAATAGCCCATATTCTATGATTACCTTGACTTCTGTCATTAAGGGAAAGATCAAAACAAGCCAATAGAGGGATAAACTGTCATCACAACTTCTCAACCGGAAGAGGGAGTGTCTTTAACATTGTACCTAAGCTAGGTGCAGCATGAGAAAGTGATCAGAGAGTGACATCATGTTGCTGTTAACATGATAGGAAGTGACATCAGAGGGTGAGTTTCATGTACAGGAGGTGGCCTCAGGGAGTTGGGTCAGGCTCAGGAAAGGAAGTTGGGCAGAGGTTACTGGGCTCCAAGTGCAGGGCTTGGGCAAACCCTGAGGCCTGTCCTAGGAATATGAGATCTCATTTGTGGGTATTTTTACACAGCTGCAGAAGGAGCAGCCCAAAGCTATCCAGCAGTTACACTTAATTAGCCTCAGGGTGATTCTTTCACCTCTCTGGGAAGTGGGGGATTGTGGAGCCACTTGTCACTTGCTCTTTTCTTCAGCTCTCTTCCCTTGGCCTTCAGGCTGCTTAACAGAAATGAAGTATTAGAGGCAGAACCTGGGGAAAGCTGAGGCAGCCCCTCCACCAGGCTAGGGTTTATTGTTCCCAAAGGATGTCAAGGAAAGGAAGGCCAGAGTCATACACTTCACCCTTCCTGGAGAGCATTTGAACAAAGCTCAGTATGAGCCTCATAGATGCCTGAACTCTCGCTCTGGGTTTGTGGGGGAAGACAAGGATGAGGAGTAGTGATAAGAGAGCATGACCACCCCAGAGGGAGGCGTGTCATATTAGGGATAGTGCAGATTTGACCTGAGTGTGTTCACATACTGGTTCTTCTTGGCTGTGTGGCCTTGAACAAGTCCTTCACGTCTCTGAGCCTCTGCTTCCTAGTTTGTAATATGGAGATAATCATGTTTTTTATGATCACACCAAATCCATATTCCACTGCCTGGCACATGGCAGGTAGTCCCTACATGGGGATACCTCTCCTTCAGTGGTGGACCACCCATACCACGAATACAAACTGCATCCCCTCCATCATCCAGGCTCTCCAGGGAAACTGCTGATTAGAAAATCAGAGAAGGAGGCCAGGAAACCCAGGAGCAATGTCCTTCCACTTACCCTAATCCCCAGCATGAGTGGACTGGCCAGAGGTCAGAGGCCCTGCTTGTCTTATGGGGCTTATGGTACTGCTCAGCGCCAGAGACAAGGCTGGGGCAGGAAGGCCAGGCCTCCCTTTTCCAAAAGCTCAGGAGGATAAGGATGACTGTGAGTGCAGGATACTCATCAGAAAGTCACACCAGATCTAGAAGCAAGGAGGAAGGCAAGGGTGCACTTCCCAGGTCTTGGCTACAGAGAAGAGAAGAGAGGTAGCCAATTCCTTGGGAGTCATATGGGCAGGTGGTCCGGCCTTATGGGCAGGTAGGCTGGGGCTCCCCAGGGTACACAGCATGCCCTCCTGTGCTCCCTAGAGGGACAGAGTGGGACAAAGGTGCTGACTAAAGACACACACATGGGTGTTGAGAAGGGCCTTGCATAAGGGGACTCTGCTGTTGGCAGCCCCGTTAGGCAAGAGCCATGGAAGCATCACATACACTGAATCATTGATGGGCCCAGGAGCTGTTTAGCTGGCTGTCCTGAGAAAAGGTCTGACAGTCCCATCAGGAGAACTCAGCCAGGCAGCTCAAGCCTTTTCAGAGCTGTTTGTTCTTGTGCTCACAGGCAATCTCCAAGCAGCAGCCAACTCCACCAGCCTTCACCCCACATTGACTAGCACCTGTCACATTCTCTGGGGGCCCACTCTGAGGGGCACAACCATGCCCTATGCTCTGAGCCTCACTGGTCTGAAGGAATGCCTGAGCAAGACAGATAAGTGGAAATTTAAATTTTCATTCTGTCCATCCATTCAGGTAATAGCTTTGGCCTAGGTGCCTATGGAGAGGAAAATGAAGAAAAGTTGGGGCAGGGACAGGAAAGGGTGTGCAGAGGGAAATGTGTCACAGATGCATGCAGGTATAGGCCATGCATGGCCATGGCTGCTGCACCACCTGCACAGACACACTTCGCACAGGCTTCTCCAGGTCTCAGATCCTGGGGCAGGTGTTATTTGAGTTGTTCCTGCAAGGGTGAGTGAGTAGGCAGTGGTGGAGGGTGGGGTTCCCAGGCAGGGGAAGTGTGTGAGAGGAAATGGAAGGAGTAGGGCTTTCTCTCTGTTGGCCCAGCAGAGCCTCTGAAGGGCTCCTGCAGAGAAGCAGTGTGGCAGGGCAGGTGGTTCAGACCAAGCACATGGGAGGCTTTGTGGATGGCACCTGGGGACCAGTTAGGGACTGTACAGTGAGGTATTTCCTAGTGAGAAATAAGAGGCCTGGGCTGTGGCCATGCGGATGACAGCAAAGGAGATAAACTCACCAGAATTTCCACAGGGTCTGGGCTTTCCTGCTGAGGAGCAATTTCATGGGGTTGGCCAAACAATCACAAAATAAACTAGTGAGCTCTTCTTCACGCTCCCTGTGGGGGTAATGCTGAGGGTGGGGAGGGGTGCTCAAGGTATAGTTTTGACCAGACTAAAGAGGCCAAATTAGGCAGCATCTATTACCCTGGGACTGGGGATGTCAAGAGGAGAGCATCCAAATCACTCCCAGAGCTGGGCAGGGAGGCCACTGGCGGGTAGGATATTGATCCCAATTCCCATTTCTGGTGAAGGTAAGAGAGTGTACCCATTAGGCCAGGAGTTCTTCAGACCAAGGGTTTGTAGGGCTTCAAGGTCCATCTAGAAGGGAGGGGTGGTGTGAGGCTGCAAGTGTGTGTGCCTGGTCCTGAGTATGAGTATGTGCCTCTGAGCGAGTGAATGTGTACCCACAGGCACACATGTGAATGGCCATCTGCATGCTAAGTGCACACATGGGAGTCCGTGGCTGTGCAGTGAGCACATGTGCCTTTCTCCAGGCTGGGAAACTGCAGTGCACCGGAGAGTCTGTGAGGAGGCAGCAGCACCTCCACCTCGGGGGTACACAGTTCTCCACCAGCTCGATGAGGCCCTGTCTGCTGGTCTGATAGATACACACCTACTGCAGCTGCAAGGGGAAAAAGGACTTCCCACCCTCCCCGTGGCCCACCACGCTGCAGACCTCCAGGAGGTGTGATTCTCGCAGCTTCCTAGCCTAATCTTCTGATGCCTGCCTGTGTTGCTTTTAGGAGCAAGTCCAAACATTTCTTTCTGACCCCAAGCCTTCTCTAGATCCTAGATCCAGACTGCAAACTCTTAACCCTTCACACTATCTCAAATACATCCAAACCCCCACAACCATCCACCTTCCTCAGGAATGCAGAGTCCCTACTGCCTCAGAGGGGAGGCTGCAAGCCTTCAGAAATGGGTGCCAAGCTGCCCCCTTTGTGAGAGGATATGAAGGACACAGGCACTGCTGCCAGCGAGCACAAGTGAGCCCGCTCCTCAGCTCTCTTCTCACCTCCCAGCTGCAGCTCCTGGCACAGAGGCAGCAGCTACTGGCTGAATGAGACATCTGGAGGGACATAGCAGGAAGGGGTGGGTTCTCCATTCCACATCAAACAGCCCCTTCTGCTTACGAATTAATTAGATCCCTATATCTACTACTTTCTCCTGAACCTTCACTAAGTATCTTCAGTCTGAAGTCTGCAATGCTGGAAGGTCATCTTAGCCATTCTTCTTCCTCTACACCGGCCTGCCTGGTCCTAAAGTAGCCAAAGCAATGAGGGTTCCCTTTGGTCCAAAAAGCTCCCTAGCTACTCTAGGTAGAGTAAACCTCATTAAGACTAGAAAAAAAAGTTGGAAGGGCCTAGAAGGGAAAGAGACCCAGTATCATCTATCCCCAAGCCACCACTCTCCCTCTCCTGTCACCTGCTCCAATGAAATGAGGTTCCCAATGCACTTGAGTGTCTCCAGAATATTTGCTCTGCCTAGGGCAAGGCTCACCTATATAATATAACTTTGCCTTTAAACAGTTTATTCAACCAATTCTTGAACTCTAGCCACATGCCAGGCAATCTAGGTGTGTGGGGACAAATCATTGAACCAGAAAAGTCCCTGTCCCTATGGAGCCTACGTTTTAGCACAGGAAGACAGACAGCAAGCAATAGATAAAATACATTTGAAAAATTATATAGTTATTTTGAAGCTGTTATGGGGGAAAGAAGAAGAGCATCATAAACGGGTCCCAAGTGTTGGGGTTGGAGGTTCATGAACTGCAACTTTAAATAGGGTAGTCAGGGAGGGCCTCAATGAGAATGGGACACTTGTGCCCAGCACTGAAGGAGTGAGTATGGGACACCTGTGGGAAGAGCCTTACAGGGTTGCAGAACAGCCACTGCAAAGGCCCTAAGCATACGTGGGGTGGAGAAGAGCAGGAGATGAAGTCAGAGGTGAAAGGCAGAGGCACTGATTATGTGGAGCATTCAAGCTCCCCAGATTTAACAGGATCTCTGTTGCTGTTGTGTTAAAAAACAGTCTATAGAGGAAATGAGTGGAATCAGGGTAAATAGGTGGCTATTGCAATAATCCAGGTGAGAGATAGTGGTGGCTTGGAACTGGGTGTGGTGATGGTAAGAAGTAGTCAGGTTCTAGATTTACTTTGAATTCAAATGTACAGACTAGTTTGGGACACCAGCCACTCTCATGAAACAGATAATACTCTAAACTCTACCATATTGTGATTAGTGGGGTCCAAGAAATTCAATCTAGTCTAGTAAAATGTAGGAGAGCTTTATTTTTCATTGGGTCTCTGCCATCACAGAAAGCATGAAAGTAAATGTAGTGGAATTCACATTATTTGCAATTGTAACACACAAACTTGAATCAATCCCATACATTCCTGCAGAAGAGAAGAACCTTAGCTATTTGAACACTGGCAGAAGGACTGTAGCCAATCCTGGCTAATTTGCATTTATTGCACGGTGTGATATCACAGGCTTTACTATAATATGTCAGTGTATGACTAATGGAATAGACTTAACTATTGTTTATACCAGAATGAGAGGTGCAGACCATTAATACAAAAAATTGTAGAGAGAAAAGATAAGTGTGAGCTGGAGAAGAGAAGGCTGCACAGAGAGGGGCTGGAGGATTATAATAGGCAGCGGGTGGAAGAGTGCTCCTGGCAAGATCGACAGCAAGAACAGGGTGTCAACCAAGCCCAAGATCAAGTTACATGATGGAAGCTTTGAAGACCAGACTAGCATGTGTAACAGGTAGTAAGGAAGTCATTACTAGTCTTGAGAAAGGGAGTGGTAGTGACTACAGAATGAAAAATGAGCCTGGTGATTGTGGATGGAATAGCTAAAGAGGGGCAGAGAGTGAATGGGGTGGGAGATTCAGGAATCTACAACACTAAAATCTGACATTATAAAGTGTAAGATGTTGAATAGGAAAAGTCAAAGATAAATGAGGTTCCAAGCTGGTAGAGCAGGAAAAATGGTGGTCGGAATTATGGTGTTGAATGGAGAGGGTTTGGAGGGAAGATGGTGAAGCAGGTGGACACAGATGGGTTGAGATAGTGAAGAAAAGTCTAAATGCTAAAGAAGAATTTCCAAAGTATGTACCCAAATGCTAGTCCTGAGAACAGCCCTTGAGTTAGGAAGGGTGGAGCTCATGCTCCAGTAGGTTGGGGAACTCTGCATCCTGCATGTTCTATTAGAGTTTATAATCATAAAAAAAATGAAGGGTCTGATTCTTTGTCTAAACCAACATTTTCCAAAGTGTTTAACCCCAGTATTTTTGTTGATGTTTAAGCCAGTGGTTTGAGGTTCCATGGGCCAGAGTTTGGGAAATATTTCCTGAGAGTTCTTTGGAGATAAAGTCCCAGATTTTGAAAAGCTAGCAGGAAAAAGGTAACTCGTGACCCTGAACTGAATCTGTCACTAGGAAAGAAAGCAGACAGTAAGGGCTGAAGGTCTACTGATGGAGTCTTCAGCCAGGTGGCTGGAGCAGACCACAGGCCCAGCAATGCATCCAAAGACAGACACTCAGAGAGGAAAGCCAAGGTCAGAGAATTCTTATATTATAAGGCAAAGGAAGCCTTTTCTAACTCTAGACCCCATGCTCTCTTCTACTTCACTCCTGAGGTACTTCTCTGCCAATGCCCTGGATATCTGCATACGGATGGCTTTGTCTCTAAGAATGTACTTTGATTCCCCAACTAGGCCGTGAGTTTCTTGTATCCTGTGACAATTAGCAAAGTAGATGCTCAGTACTTGTTTGCTGATTGGGTGGGTGGGTGGTGAATGGATGGAGCAGGTGAAGAGAGAAGAGAGCATTCCAATATGGGATGAGAATTGAAGAGGTAACAGGCAGGTGGAAATTACAGAAGAGGCCAGCTCCCTCTCGGGTTCCCCTTATGGAAGCAACTCCCACCTCTTGGGGAGCAGGGCTGAATCCCTTTTAAAGGCAGTAAACAGATGAGACCTGGTGAACCAGAGGAGCCTTGACGTCCCAGGGATACTGCTCTGGAAGTAGGCAGTGAGGACAAATATTCAACAAATATTTATTTGGCAGCCCCTTGGGGTGCTGCACTAAAGATACAGTGGCAACAAGTGGTTGAGCTTCTCTCTGCCAAGTATGTGGAGAAGCCAGGAACACGAGTGTCTGGGTAGCCCCAGCTCAGTCGTGTGCCTGGGCAAATAGCTTCCCCTTCCTTGGCCCGTGTTTTCATTAGCCCTTCCAGCCTGAACTGGAAGGCCTTTATTCTTTTCTTGTAGAGTCTCTGCCCTGCTGCAGATAACACCGCATACCCTCCACACATGGGCCGGCCCACCTCTGGGAAAAGGGAATGTCTCATAGGAGAAGCAGGAGTTCTGTGGACTGAGTGAGGCTGAATCAGGGAGTGAGCTGGCATAAACCAATTCCCAGAGGCTGAAGAGATGTCCAAATCAACCCTTTACTTTAGCCTGAAGAAAAGGGATGAGAGCATGGGCGCTGAGTCTCCAGGTTTGCCCTGAACCTGCCCATCAGCTCCTCCTGACCGAGGATAGCTGTGGTCTCCAGTGCCACCCTGTGGTGCTGGTGGGAACCACCTCCCTCAGCCTCACCTTGGCTCCCTTTGGCTTCTCGTCTGGTCCCACTGGCAAAGAAAGTCACCCAACTAGCCTTCTCTTCCCTTTCTCCCACTTCCTTTTTCTTTTCATCTTGCCTGCCTTTTGTTTCCACTCTGTCCTCAGTATGAACATATTTGTACACACACATTCATCACATTAGCACAGGCATATGGACTCACTGTGAGCACGAGGGGTATGTGCTGTGCATATGCCCTCTGTGTATGCATGTCATCTTTATTATATACTTCTGTGCTCTCATACCCCATTTCTACACATCCATTCTAAGCATCTTATGCTCATGGGCCATGCTGGAGGCACCCCTGGCCCCCACCTTGCCCTGCAGGGCCAGACCACAACCAACACCCACAGCCCTGGTTTCTGGCACCCACAGGGGTCTATGGGGTCAGCATCTAGGAACCTGTGCCCTTTCTGGTACCCTAGGAACAGATGAAATCAGGTGGCACCCAGTAACCAGCAGGTATGGGGCAGAGGCAGTAGTGACATTTGCGAATGCTTGACGTGCAAAAGAACCAACATTGCATCATTGGTTAATGGCCTTGGGCAAGTTATTTATCCTCTCTAAGCCTCTGCTCACTGTATGTTAAGTGGAAATTCGTAGCATACTTACTTCACAGGGTGTCATGGTAGTGACTGCATCTAGTGAACACCAGGTCAAGGATGAGGTGGCGCCTGTGCCTCTCTCCACTTCTAGTGAGGATGATCTGAGCTGGCACATCTAAGGACAAAGCCAGTATGGGGGCTTTGGGGCTGTGCAACTGTCTCTGCCTATCTTCTCTCACTGCAGCTGCCAATACTCACACACATTGGGCCCCTGGAGGGGAGGGTTGTGGAGGAACTGGAGCTGCCCATGGGTTTACCTCCTGGCCATTCCCTCCCCTGCCTCCCTCACTCACTGCCACTGAGCAGACACTGACACTGTCCCTCCATCTCTTTTCGTCCCCCAGAATTCCCCTACACCCCATCTCCTCCTGAACATGGGCGGCGGGCCGGGCCAGTACCCACGGCCATCATTGGGGGCGTGGCAGGGAGCATCCTGCTGGTGCTTATTGTGGTTGGCGGGATTGTGATGGCCCTGCGCCGGCGCCGTCACACTTTCAAGGGTGACTATAGTACAAAGAAGCACGTGTATGGCAATGGCTACAGCAAGGCGGGCATCCCCCAGCACCACCCACCCATGGCCCAGAATCTGCAGTACCCTGATGACTCAGATGATGAGAAGAAGGCCGGCCCACTAGGAGGCAGCAGCTATGAGGAGGAAGAGGAGGAGGAGGGTAGTGGAAGGGGCGAACGCAAGGTGGGAGTCACTCACCCCAAATACGACGAGGATGCCAAACGGCCCTACTTCACAGTGGATGAGGCAGAAGCCCGTCAGGACAGTTATGGGGACCGGACTCTGGGCTACCAGTATGACCCTGAGCAGCTGGACTTGGCTGAGAACATGGTTTCTCAGAACGATGGGTCTTTTATTTCCAAGAAGGAATGGTACGTGTAGTCCCCTCTCCAGAGCCTCTGACTTCACCCCTTCACTCCAGCCCCTACCCACATACTCCCTGCCTGTCCCCCACCTGCCCCTCACCACCTAATTTTCCACGAACTGACAGAGACTCACCCAGCTGCCCAAAGCCAGCCCCTTGCTCCCTGGGATCCAGAGAGCCCTGGGCAGATACCACTTGCTTTGTTTTGATTTCCTCCCAGTCCCCAGTTCTCCACATAGTGTTGTGCTTACTGTGGCTTTCATGTTCCTGTACCTCTCCTCTCCAACTGCAGCCTCCTGCCCTCTGTGCAGGGAGACAATTCTTGTCTTGTATACCTAGGCATCTGTCCCTTCAGGGTTTGGGGAGCCAGCCCTACCCTACCCAACACTGGAATTTCTCTCTGTTTTCTCCACTGGGGGCAGGAGGCTGCAGGGCTTCCCAGAGGAAAAGCCTTACCTGCAGTTGCTGCTCCTTTGTTCCCAGGAAAAGGGAACTCAACACCCCCCACAGAGCTGACGCAGCCGGAAGTTTGAACCCCGGTCTAGACAGCAGCTGCACCCAAGAAGTAGGGTGCAAGGTGTGGCCTCTCTGAAGTGCCCAGGGTTGACCTACGGCCATACCACCCTGAACACACCTGATCTCATCTGAAGTGCCCAGGGTTGTCTGGGTAAATCAAGGTGAATAGAGTTGAGGTCCCACCTGGGGCCTTCGTCAGTGTGTTTTCTTAGTGAAGTTGGTTTTACTTTTTTTTTTCCTCGTCCTACAGAGAGTAATGTCCTACATGACCCCCCTCTTTACCCCAGTTTGCTCCCACAGGGTAGGACTCCAGGTGGACTCTGGCCCACACTTCCCACACACCTCTCCCAAAACACACATGTGCACACTTACACACGCACCACTCCTGTCTGCTTCTGCACACCCCCAGGGGTCACATACCTTATCCAGGCTGGACACTGCCCAAGACTTGCCCCTTTCTGCTCCACTTCTTCCCCCTTCCCAGCTAACAGTGCGGCAGCCTTCAGAAGCTTTCAGGACAGCTGAGACTAGGCCCCCAATGCCTCCACCTAGGATCTCAGGCTGGGCCTAAACTGGTTCTTACAGCATGGAAGTTTCTTGGATTTTTCTTGTCTATCCAATGCTAGCAACTCTTGATTCTCTTGGGCGGCCAGGGCTGAGGTCCCAGAAGGGAAATACCTCCAGGAGTTAAGAGGTGAGCAAGTACCCAGGTGGAGGACATGGGGAAGAAGTCCTGTGGTGGAAGCTCTGCCAATACAGTCACAGACTCTGAAGGGTGTAGGTAGCACCTCACTCATGAAGGCCAGAAAGTGCAAAGAGAGCAGGGGAGCCAGGGATACTGAGTCAGAAGCTCCTATTTGCTCCTGCTCACCACTTTCTACTTCCCCTCAGCTATCCCTGGTCTTTGTTCTGGGTGAGGGGCACCTTAGAGAAGCTTTTCCTTTGAGTTGTAGATTTCCCCCCTTGAATAGGCTTCTGAGTTCCTGTCAGTCACCCAAGACTCAGTCTTCCCTTCTCTACAATGGAGGAAGGCCCCTCCCAGCCATCTCAGTTCCCCTAGCTCAGTGCCTCAGTTCCTCCAACTGCTCACTCATTGCCCCCCACTCCCCACTCCTGGCACTCTAGATAAGAAAGACCCTGGGCTGGGAGAGGCTGATTCATGCCTGCCCATTAGGAGTCTGGTTAAATCAGCCCAAGGTGTCAGGAGCTCTATAGGATGGCAGCTGTTGAGGGGAGGATTAGGCCACTCTGTGCACCATGGACACTAGCCTGCCCTGTCATAGGCTTCCCAAGATAGCTCCCAGCTCCATCCCTTGCCCCATTTCTCCCCTTCTGGTGCTGCTGTTGGACCCACAAGCCAGCTGCATCTCTGCTCACCGATCAGGTGACCCACCCTCACCTGGCCCCCATTGCCCTAGCACCAACCCAGGCCACCCAGTAGCCACGTAGCAGAATTCTGAATCCATGCCAGCCCTGGGGCCATCTCCCCTCTTGGCATTGAGGGTACTGGATGGAGTGGAGTTGGGAGAGAAAATTCTGAGGTCTTTCTAGCCACAGGGCAGAGGAGGGGTAGAGGAGCTGGGCTGCTTCTCTCAGTATTATTAGTGTCCCCCCAGGGCAGAAGACCTTTTTCCATGTTATATCACTGCCCCATCCCACCTCATGCCACTCTTGACTCCTGTGCCTGGTCTCCTTGCCCCCAGGCAGGAGGAAATCCCAAGGGCCTACCTGATAGAGCCATTCTCTGTCCCCTTGAAACCGTAAGGCTGAAAGAATCCCTCCTATGTTGGCCTGACCCTGCACTGCCAACTCCTATTTCTCACTTTCTTGTGGACTTAGGAGGCCCCAGGTCCAGCCAAAGCACTGAGTCCGCCTACGACACCTCCACACATATACCCCCAAGCAAAGCACAAATTGTGCACGGGCCACGTGGGAGCCCTAGCCTAGCCAGAAACCCAGCTGCAGCATTGCCAGCAGGGAAGCTGCTCCCCAGGGCCGAGAGTGGGCATGCGGCAGGGGTCAGCATCTGGGCCAGAGAGACGGGGTTTCCTGGGCCCCAAGTTTGCGGGCAGGCGGGCACTGCTGCTGGGCCCACAGACACAGCCTCTGGCAAAGGGAAGGTGTGCCCAGCATAACGAATAGGACATTTTCCATGACACCAGCACAAGCTAAGCTTCTGCCCTTGCTGAAAAAGAAATAAACTTGGTATTCATTGTGCCAAGAGCTTCCCAGTTGTCATCCTGCCTCCTCTTGCCCTCCTTGTCCTTGCCCAGCTCCTACTCTATCTAGACCCCTATTTCCTTAAGATGTTGATGTTGTCCTAATGTGCAACAGAACCTTCTAAGTCCCTCCCATCAGAAGAATCTGAAAGGCAGCAGCACAGGAATGCATGTGCAGTCACCTGAGGCCAGGCCCATGAGCACGTGGGGCATCGCCTTGAACAGCACACTCATGCACTCAGGCATGGCAGGGCAATGGGCTGGTCCTGCTAAAGCTCTTGAGGACAGAGAATGATTTCCCAGTGCTTGACCATAAGACAGACTCACAGGAGTTGTTTCTCCTAGACATGTACTCTGCCAGCCCCCTACCATGTGCCCAAATTACTGGTGCAATAATTCTGCCATCGTCCAAGCAGAAGAACCAAGAATGGTGTTAGGTGGGTGTGACAGCTCATCTGAGTCCTCCAAAGCCTTGACGGCCACCAGTAACGCTCCCCTGGTGGGCAGCAGGCGGGTTGCTCCCAGGCCCCACACACCCACAGCATGACACGCTTTTCCCACAGGTGCCTGCAAAGCAGGCCTGTGCTGCCACTGACCAAGTGTAAGGCCAGAGGAACCCTGCCCACTGGTGCTACTGCTCTTACCACTACTGCTGTGAGGAATGGGACTCTTGGCCGGAAAAAAATTGTTTTCTTTTTGTATAAATGAAAAAATCCAGGAGAAGCTGCTACCCTTCCCTCTGAATGTGGGGCACATACTTTACTTCGGTTTCTTCATCCCCATGTTTGCCTTTGGTCCTAGAGATGGCCCAGCAGATTTTCCTGGTTCTGACCCGGGGGTGTTTACATCACCCTCTTTTACTTGTGTTAAAAAATTTTAAAAAAGTAATGGGTTGAAAAATGTACTGAGGAAAAAAATGTACTTTTTTATAATAAATGTTTAAAACAGTGCTGCTTGTCTTGTGTCACTTCTTTTATCTCCCTGAAGTGGCTGTGCCCTTGCTTCTCCGAAGCCACGGGAGTGGGGGCAGAGCAGACCTAGAGACCTTCCCAGCACCATAGTGAAGGGAAGGGAGCCTCCACCCCCGTGTCCACACTCCATGGTTCTGGGCCAGTAATGCAAACCCCTGCAGGACCCCCAACCCACGATCTTGCAAGAGCCTCAAGGGAGAATGTACGGGTCCAGCCTGAGTCCTCACCCACAACTCATGGTTGCCATTGAATCATCTTCCACACAAACGAAGACTGGATAGCAGCACTTGGAGAACTTGGCCTGTTCGGGGATAGGCAGGGAGGCCTTTAAGGATGCCTGACCTGAGAGGTCAGGGGCTGACAGTGGAGAGAGAGGGCCCTGTGCTCTCTGGAAACCTCTGCCCTCCTAAGTTTAGGCCCCTCCTGCCCCAGAGCTGCAGAGATCCCACTGAGGCCACCTCATTTCCTCTTCTCGCTCTACTCCCCTACTCCCCACTGTCCTGCTTCTTCCTCCTGTGGCTTTTGGAGAAGAAAACCAGCAGTATCACACCTATTACATTAGATTCCTTGGGACAGGTAAGAGATGGGAGCTTATCCTTACATCTGTTTTGAGGATACTGCCAGGCCCCATCTCCTGCAAGCTCTCTTTAAGACCCAGCTCCCCTCTCTCCAAGGGACTAGTTGCAGGGAAGCCTTTGCAGTTCCTTAGTTACCTACCCCCTCCTCACTCCTGCACCATCTGCTTCCCATCTCCTGGGCTGGAATGCAGGAAAAATCAATTCTGGGGTGGGAGTGGCAGGGGCTTCCGTGACTGCTCCCTCCCACCCATCCCAGTAGCATTTCCTTTCACTGAAATTCACACTATGCACCCCTGAGAAAAGAGGGTGGGGGTATTGGAAGCCCAGGTGGCTGCTTGGCAGAAAGCCCTTCTTCCCAGTCTGGGGCAAGGCCATATCCTCTACACCCAGGATTGGGACAGGAGGTAGAGCCCCGGGCAGGTGAAATCAAGCATGGGGAAGAAGACAGCAGCTGTTGGCAGCTGGCAGGGCCCCTCACTGGAAGGCCAAATCCAGCACCCTAGACTGTGGTTAGATGTTGATACTTGAATGAGATGCAAATTGGTTAAGTGGTTACTTCCTCAGTTTTCTAGGCAAGTTAATTTTTAATTTGCACAGGCAATACGTGCTAACTATATTATTAATATATTGGAAGAGAGCAGTGGACAGAAGGTCCTAATTGGCATTTAACTAGAGCAGTCCAGAAAATTAACTAAGACTTTCTCCTGAAGTGGAAAGAGGGCAAGCCAATTAGCCCCAGGCACAGCCTCTCTGGGCTGGAAAATCCAGGCCTGGCCCCTTGCCTCAGGACACCAGGAGTCCAGAGCACACCTAGCTTCTAGCTGAAGTAAGCTTAGGAAGAACTTCCTGCTAGTTAGGCTCCTTCCACTCAAATCTTAAATCTTGTCCCCACCCCACCACCCAACCAACACTCAACAGAGCAGAGGACTGAATGCTGGATGGTCTGGAGACAAGACCCACCTGGGGTGTGCTCACCATCACCCTACCTCAGCTGTGGGCCCAGGACTAAGACAGCGGGTGGTCAGAGCTCTTCTCTCTATATACCATGGAAGCTCCTCTCCCATCCTCCTTAGCTTACCCACTCTGGTTGCAGACGGTTAAGGGAATGAACTTGATGAATTGAGGTATACATTTATCCACTTATGCATTCATTCATTCATTTGATCACCCTGGACCAGGCACTATGTGATACTGTGACAGTCCCACCCAGTCTCTACTTTTAAAGAGCTCAGATCCTCCAGGAGTCTCAAATTCCAAAACAGCCAGTGCCATGCTGGGCATGGGCTAAAGCAGAGAGCTGTGCGTAAAGCACTATGGTAGCACAGAACAGGAATAGCTACTTTTGTTTGGGAAGGTCTGAGAGGTTTGATGGATAGGATGACACTTCCCCTGGGCTTTGAAGAATGTATAGGAGCTCTTCATACCAGAGGTAAGTTAGGAGTATTCCAGGCCAATTGAGAATTTAGCATCTTGTATTAGTTCTAAAAGAGATCATCCTAGTCCAACATGCTCATTTGGCTTATGAACTGAAGCCTGGAGAGGAAACTAAGGTTTGGCAATCAGACCATCAGAAAGCATATTCTAAACATGCTCAAGGGCAGGACCATGTCCTGAGAGCAGTAGGAGGGGCAGGAATCTAGGGGAGAGGGGTGGCACCAGCCTAACTCCTTAGGGACAGTATATCCGACACAAGTTTCAGTCCACGCAAAGAGAAGTGCAAACCCCATGGGCAGAACTGACCTTGTCAAAGCCACAGAGTCAGGGTTAGGGGTGAGAAGAAGACTTCCTTGAAAATGCTGTTTTGCTTACACCAATTTCAATGTGTGGCTTTTTTCCACATAGCCAAGCATTTGGCTCAATTTCTACACTATCTGCAGATAGCATCAGATGCCACAGGCTAAGGGCTCAGTCCCACAAAACTGCCCCCACTTCAGATGTCAGTCACAAGTCCAGGTGCTTCTGACTGGCTGGCTATAAATCAGGTCCCCACAACCTCCTCCTTGAGTTTGATTAATTTGCTAGAGTGCCTCACAGAATTTAGGTAACCAGTTTATTCACTAGATGGAAGAGATGCATAGGGCAAGGTATGTGAGAAGGGCTGTGGGGCTTCCGTGCCTTTTCTGAGCACACCACCCTCACAGCACCACTATGTGTTCACCCAATCGCCTCCAAACTATGACCTTTTGGGCTTATATGAGGGTTTCATTATATAGGTATGACTGATTAAATAATTGGTCATCGATAATTGAAATCAATCTCCAGTCACTGGATGTTAGTGGTGGGGCTGAAAGTTTCAATCTTCTTTTTTTTTTTGTTCAATTACAGTTGTCCCAATTTTCCTCCTGTTGCTCTCCCCTGCCCTGCCCACTCCCCTCTCACATAGTCAACCAACACCCTGCTGTCCATGTCCATTGGTCCTTTATGTTTGTTCCTTGATTAGATCCTTCCCATTCTGCCCCCCTTCTCCTCTTGCCCCCTCCCCTTTGGTCACTGTCAGTTTGTTCTTATTTCCATGTCTCAGGTTCTATTTTACTCATTTGTTCGTTTTGTTCATTAAGTTCCTCTTATAGGTGAGATCATATGGTATTTGTCTTTTGCTACCTGGCTTATTTCACATAACATAATATTCTCCAGTTTCATCCATGCTGTTGCAAAAGGTAGGAGTTCTTTCCTTCTGCTGCATAGTATTCCATTGTGTAAATGTACCACAGTTTTTTGATCCACTCATTTACTGATGGGCACTTAGGCTGTTTCCAGCACTTGCCTATTGCAAATAATGCTGCTATGAACATTGGGGTGCATAGTTTCTTTTTAATTGTAGACTCCCCTGGCAACCAATTTTCAGCCTAAGGTGCTTCCAGAACTCACCTCATTTACATAAACTCAGATGTGGTTGAAAGGGATTTCTTATGACTATCAAGACTCCTTTAGAGACTTCTGGCCAAGATGGAGGAGTAGACAGACATGCTGCATCTCCCTCCACAACTAAGAAGTAGTACAACTACCTCAAAACTGGAAACAACCGGAAGTTCCAGAAAATCAAACTGCATGGAACTCCAACAAACAAAGATATAAAGAAGAAATACTCATCCAGGCAGGTAAGAGAGGCAGAGAGGACACCATGTGGTGGTGGAAGCAGTAGCAGCAGCGGCGGCAGCAGCAGCAAGCTGGCAGAAAGTGCAGTCACACATTTTAAAATGTCAGGAGGGACACCTGGGAAGCGTTCTCAGCTCCTCACCAGACGTTGCAGCTCACGATCCAGGCACCAGGTAAAATCAACCCTCATTGCTTCTGACTGTGCAAACCAGTGGAGATTGGAGTGGAGACAGAAACTGCGGGTGTCAGCAGAGTCCACTTGTTTGAAAGGCCCCCATGGTCCCAGAACATCCACAGACCCACCCACTCTGGGAACAACAGCCAGGGCAGCAACTAGAGGGGCACCAGTCCAGTGCAGAAGTGGGAGAGGTGCCTGGAAAAGGGGCGAGTGCTGGGCTGGCCGCATTGTTCCCTCTCGGACCCCTCCCTCACATACAGTGCCACAACGTGGTGAAACAGGTCACCCTGTAGTGATGAATCCCTAAGGATCCGCCCCTTACAACGTAACAGGACCGACAGCTCTACCTGGGATGTGGAGGCAAACAAACACAGGAGCCTGTCAGATGAGGAGACAGAGAAGTATGGCCCAAAAGGGAATGGATCAAGGTTCTAGTGGGAGAACCAAGCGAGGAGGAGATAGCCAACTTAACAGATGAGGCGACAGACAACCTAACATATGAAGAATTCAAAACACTGGTGATAAAGATGCTCACAGGCTTGACAGATATGCTTGAGTATGGCAAATACCTAAGAGAAGAAGTGAAGGCTATGCTAGGTGAAACGAAGGAAAATCCACACAAAACCAATGGTGAAGGGAAGGAAACCAGGGTTCAAATCAATGATTTGAAACATAAGGAAGAAAAAAACAGTCAACCAGTACAGAATGAGGAAGCAAGAATTGAAAAACAATGAGGAAAACTTCCCAAATTTTGTGAAGGAGATGGACATACAGGTCAGGGAAGCACAGAGGGTCCCAGGCGAGCTGGACCCAGAGGGGACTACACCAGGACGCATCATGATTGAGATGCCTAAGGTGAAAGATAAAGAGAGTCCTGGGGGCAGCAAGAGAGAGGCAGAGAGTTGCCTACAGGGGGTGCCTATGGGACTATCAGCTGATTTCTCAGAGGACACTTTGCAGGCAGGAAGCGACTGGCAAGCAGTATTCAATGTGATGAAAAGCAACCTACAACCAAGATTACTCTATCCAGCAAAGCTATCATTTGGAATGGAAGGGCAGATGAAGTGCTTCCCAGACAAGGTGAAGCTAAAGGAATTCATCATCACCAAGCCATTATTATATGAAATGTCAAAGGGACTTACTTAAGAAAAAGAAGATCAAAACTATGAACACTAAAATGGTAACAAACTCACAAGTACCAACAACTGAATCTAAAAAATAAAAACAAAATCCAACTAAGTAAAGCAGAACAGGAACAGAATCATAGGTATGGGAATCATTTGGAGGGTTATCAGCTGGGAGGCGGGAGGGGGAGAAATGGGGAAAAGGTGCAGGGACTAAGAAGCATAATCGGTTGGTACAAAGTAGACAGGGGGATGTTAAGAATAATATAGGAAAGGGTGAAGCCAAAGAACTTTTATGCTCAACCCATGGACATGAACTAAGTGGCATGGGATTGCTGGAGGGAAGGGGGGTACTGGGCAGAGGGGAGCAAAGAGCAAAAAATTGGGACTACTGTAACAACATAATCAATAAAGTATACTTTAAAAAAAAAGACTCCTTTATGCTATTATTGCTTAGTAAATTCCTAGGGTTTTAGGAGCTCTGTGTCAGGAACCAGGACAAAGATCAAACACATACTTTCTATGTAAGTCATATTATCACAGGTGGCATCTGTGATGGTTTTGAAGAATGGAAGGGAGGTGGGTGGAGGACAAGAGGCCTCTGTGAAAGCTGGAGACCGTACTACTGGAACCACCTCTGCCTATTCCCACAGCTGGACACTTCTGGGGAGCAGTCCACGGGATCCACCTTGGTACTATATTCTGTGTCTCCCAAGCCCTATTTTATCCCCTGGTTTACAGGTTTGATGGCAGAGCCAGGCCAATTCCCACTTCCATCCGCACCACCAACTCCCTGAGGGGCAACTGCAGGCACTGCCCTCCTGCCTCCGTTCCCTCTGCCAACCACTCTTTCTGCTGTGTATGCAGTACGTGAACACACACAGTCCATTGTCTGAGGCCTCATGTAAGCCGGCTCCTCTGGCCCTGTTGTACTCAAGTTCACCTTGAGCCCCTCCCTAGGAAGGGCACAGGAATAGTCTTGCTTCTGGGTACCATCAACACACAGCACAGACCCCACTGGGCCAGACAGCTAAACCATGGCATACACCAGAATCACGTGGGTATTTAAAACATCAAATAGGGCAGTGGAGCCAGAGCCTCTGAGATTGGGGCCCAAGCAGGTGTATTTTCCACAAGCTACCCAGGAGATTCTAATAGCCAGATTCAGAGTCCCTGCCAGGAGGAAGAGGCAGATCCTGATATAGGAAGCTGGGACTGAGGGGTTCATGGTTGGCTGATGTGGAGAGTTAATGCACAGATAGCTTGGGTGCTAAGTATGCTACTAATTGTCTTGATCATCAATCATTTTCAATAACACCATCGTCATCACCTCTGAGATGTAAGATCTTAGCTGATAGTGACTGCAATGGAAGCCAAAACCTGAAGGCAAGCAGGAAACCAGGCTGGAGCCATACTTGCAATTCTAATGAAGCTGGCCTTCTGGTTTTAGACATTTCTGGGCTCTTGGTCTCTGGCACCTGCCGGAAGGGAAAGTGAGATTCTGAGTTAAAAGCCGAGGCAGGCAGTCCTGCAGCTCTCCCCAAATGGAAAGTCTCACTCCATAGTTTCGCCACCTTGAAAGAAGTGAATGTGCTTTATGAAAGGCAGTGACTATCCCCTTAGAGCCCTTTTAAGCAAATGAGGGAGGGCCCTCTGAGAGAATCAGAGAGGAGGGGGCAGGCGTGTGCCCTGTAAGCTCTTCCCTCTCTGCCTAAGGACTAACCCCTAGAGAGCCTTCCCTGAAGAAGGTGTTCTAGTAGTACACAGGGAGCAAAGATTTTTTCTTAAGGTCTTTATTTATTTTTTAGAGGGGAAGGGAGAGAGAGAAAGAAGGAGAGAAACATCAGTGACCTTTCAGTTTGCAAGCTGGTGTTCAATCCACTGAGTTATACTAACCAGGGCAGAGAGCAAAGATCTTTTGGGGGATGGCTGATTCACACCCAACTCCTTTCAGTTAGTGGCCAGCTTCTTTTTACAACATTCCTGGGACCCCCTCAGCCCTAAGAAAGACTCCATGGATAAGAAGAGTCAGCAAGTAATGGAACCACGCCAGCTGCCTTCCACCCTAGTCTATAAGCCCCTTGAGAGCTGGGATTGTGTCTTATTCATCTCAAGCACTTAGCCCAGGATGGGCACAGAGTGGGTACTCAAGAAATGTTGAACCAAATTTAATTTATCAAAGCGAGCATCAAGAGGCCTTGCTGATAATAAGGCCCAACCTTCCCTAAGGCAAAGCTTCCCTCCAAGCATCCCAACTGCCTCTGGTGATGGGCAGCTCACTACTTCCTGAGTTAAGCCCTACCATCGTCGGGTAACTCCTCTATTCAAACAAAATTTCCCTCCTCTTGAGTTTTACCCATTGGTCTAGGTATTCCTGTAAAGCTACATGGTCTGGCCTTTCTAGGACAATCTTTTTGATATTTAGAGATGGTTACTCCTAGCCAAACCTCTTTTTAATATGATTATTCCTCTGTTCCAGTCATCAGGCCACTTAGCAACACATCTGTTAGGAGCCTGGACTTGGAAGTCAGGCAAACCTGGGTTCAAGTCTTGGCTCAGCTGACCAGTAGCTGTGGAAAAAGCATTATCACAATTACCAGCAGAGAGCAAGCTCTCAAACCTACATCAAAAATCCTTGTCACAACCCTGGCTGCTGTGGCTCCGTGGATTGAGCGTCGACCTCCGAGCCAAGTGTCGCTGGTTCAATTCCCAGTCAGGGCACATGACTAGGTTGCACATCAGGTCCCCAGTTGGGGGCGCGAGTGAGAGGCAACCACACAGTGATGTTTCTCTCCCTCTCTCCTTTCCCCTCTCTCTAAAAATAAATAAGTAAACAAACAACTAAATAAAAAAATTTTTTTACGTGGTCATAATATATCAATAGAGGTTCACTGATTGTAACAAATTACCACTCTGGTGTAAAATTTTGGTAGTAGAGGAGGCTGTACATACGTGGGGTGGTGGCTATGTGGAAACTATCTGTATCTTGCACTCCACTTTGCTGTGAACCTAAAACTGCTTTAAAAAAGTCTTTTTAGGGAAAAAAATCCCAGTTAATTCAGCTATTCTGAAAAAAAAAACCACATTACAGTTCCCTCTCTTTTTGAGGACCAGGGATAAAATACTGTTCCCTGTAACTGAAACCAATGATCAGGGGATGGAAATGGGAGATATGGAGGGATGGAAGATTATCTGCTTGTCCTCCCTGAACCTGACCTTCTTCCTCTTACATTGTGGGAGTGGCCAACCCAGCTGACCTCATGGTAATGGCATGGAACACGGAGGGGTTCCGTCATGTGGTTAAATTTTGGGGTTGGAGGAAGGAGTGGATGCGTGGATGGAGAAATGGATGGATGAGTCTTCTTCATGTGTGCTACCTCTAAGCAGATCTCTCTCACCCTATACCTGGCTATTTGTCTTAATGATCAGGGTCAGCATTTCAGCCTGTTGTGGCCCTTTTAGGTGCTGAATCTTAGTTTAGTTCACAACAGACATTTATTAAAAACCTGGTAAAAGAAAAAAGACAAGGTTTTGGGTTCCTACTGACCTTGATTTAATCCCTGGGTCTATCACTTACAAGCTGTGTGGACCTGAGGCAAGTTGCTTGCCTTCCCTGAGCATTATTTCTCAGTCCTAGACTGCTGGGATGAATAAAGATAGTGGTATTATAGAGGTTATTGTAAAGAAGATAATGGTGACATCTACCACAGAGGGCTGCTCTAGGAATTAAAGGAGAATCATCCTTTTGTAAAGTACTTAACACAATGCCTAGAACCGAGTGATTGTTCAGTCAAGTTAAGCTAGGATAATATCATCTCTTACTGTTATTTTCATCACTGTCTATCTGGCCTAAACAGCAAACTGCAGCAGCCAGACAGTACCAATCATGGAAATGACATCAGCTATTCTGAAAAAATCCCCAAGTAGGGTCCCAGCTCTGCGCCTTTCTGGTTATGTGTGACCACCATCCCCTTAGCTTCTGTCTCCCTGGTTTGCATCATCCCACACAGGCGCGGAGGAGCTGGAATGTGTCCCTCAAGGGCATGGCCTTTGTGGGGAATCCCTGCACTAGGCCACCCCCATGTTGGGATTGGGCCAGCTTTGGGAACATGAGGCCATGTGTACTCCAGAGTGAAGGCTTCCAACATATCCCCGTTGCATCTGCAGAAATGCCTCAGGAGCCTCCAGAGGCGGAAAGCAAGAAGTGTTACAAATTTTATCTGTTTTATTTTACTTTTGTTGTTGTCGCTGTTGTTATTGTTTTTGAGACATAACTTTTTGTTATATTTTTTCCGTTACCAGTTATCCCCCTGATACCTTCTTCCACTTCTACCCTCCTCCAACCTCCTCCCGCTGCCCCCTGCAATCATCATGAGTCCTTTTTCTTTTTTTGCTCAATCCCTCTACACCCCTCCAACCTGAGGTTGTCAGCCTGCTCTTTGTCTGAGTCTGTTTCTATTTCCCAGGATATTGTGTAAGGCTTTAATACTTTGTTATTTTTAACTAAAATATTATCAAAGAATACAAACAGTAAAGTGTACAAATCTTCAGGGTACAGCTCCATGTGTACACTCATGTCCTCAGCCCCAATCAAGGCACAGAGGCCCTCTCAAGCTCCCTTCCAGGCTGTACCCCGCTCTGGAACTTCACAGAAATGGAGTTGTATGAATTGTACACTTACTTCTTTCACGCAGTATCATGCCTGAGATGTCTCCATGTTTTATCTTGCTGTGTAATTTTCCAAATTTGAATATGTCACAATGTTCTGGCATTAATGAAAGGTATGGTTTCCAATTTGGGACAATTATGAATAAAGGACACAAACTTTCTTGTATGTAACTTTGGGGCACATCATATTCATTACTATTTAGTATACACCCAAAAGTGAAATTAGGATTAGTAGATGCAGCCAGTTTTCCAAAGTGACTGTCAATGTATGCCTCTACCAAGGGTGTGTGAGAGTTGTGGTCACTCCACCTCCTTGCTCACATTTGATATCACCTACCCTTTGAGTTTCAGCCATCTGGAAAAGGCATCATGGCATCTCATAATCAGCACTTCCCTGATGACTACGGATGTTGAGCACTTTTTCATATAACTATCAGGTATTTGAGGTTTTCTAAGGGTCCTAGACCAGAAAGGAAGAAGGAAATAAAGAAGAAAAAGAAGAAAGAAAGAACGAAAGAAAGAAAGAAAGAAAGAAAGAAAGAAAGAAAGAAAGAAAGAAAGAAAGAAAGAAAGAAGAAAGAAAGAATGGAAGGAAGGAGAAAGAAAGAAGTTTGAAACCCCATTGTCGTGCATTCCCTGGAGGAGGGGTTAGTGTCCAGTCAGCCACCTGTGGTCTTCTGGGGACAGGCCCCTGTCCCAGGTCCCAAGGAGGCACTAGGGAGGCGAGGACAGGATGGGTAGAGCCAGAGGAGGGGGAGGATGGTATTTGTTCTGGATGAGGCCCAGAGTAGCAGGGGAGAAGAATTGGCAATCAAGAAACAGGAATTCTAACACAAAACACCGAGTAATGCCCTGTGGCTGCAATGAGGGGCTGAGGTGTCACAATGACCACACTAGGTAAGTTTAGCTGGGAAACCTTTCCTGTTCTCAAGACTGATTCCTCAACAATGCAGATTTCCTAAGGTTTCACAAGAAGGGCAAGGGACAGCGAACTGCACCCAGATGGCGTTTTCACTGATGACTATAATGGGTGGGAGGGGAATGGCTGGTGGTCAGGGCTGGACCACAGGTAAGCAGGTAACATGATCAAAAGAAGTCTGCACTAGGAATCAAAAGGCTAGGTTTGGATCTGCTCTGCCACTTCTCATCCAGTGACCTTGAGCCTCTGTGATTCCAGATGGACCTTCTGGGAGAGGCAGCCTATAGGCCTGTCCTGAGCTGCTCCCAAAGACAAAGTGGAGCTGGGTAGCAGGCAGGTCCTTGGAGCTCTTCCCCGGCATCACTGACAGTGATGAAGCACCATGCCCCATTCCATCACCTCAGTCTACTGCAACTGATCCTGAGACCAGGTGCCTGTGGTGATAGTAGCAAAGGGCAGCTTCCAGGAGATTCTGGCTTGCTGCAGCAGTAAGAGTGTTGCATGAGGGTGGGCAGCAGCTAGTCAGGCTGTTCTCACCTCCTTACTGGTGAGAACAACCCACATTGCTCTCCTCTGCGGAGAAGTGAAGGATCTGCCCTGCTAACAGAGCAAAGGTCCAAGCCAAGCCCCCATATGAGCTAGGCAGAGAAGGGGTCCCAACTAGGAAAACCATGATGGGAGTGGGCTCCCCCTGTCTCTTCCGACAGCTCACTTACGGAGGACTATGGTGGGGGGAGGCCAGACCCCCCAAGATGGTGGCTGCTATCTATCTCCAGGGTTTTCCTCTGGAGAAGTTCACTTTAGGTAGATCTGGGGTTTTGATTAATGAAAGGTGTAGATCCCTTATATGCAGCTCTTTCAAGAGATACCCCAGCACCCAGCTGGTTGGTACTCTGGATAAAAAGCACACGGGACCTCCCTGATTGGGAAAGTTTGCCCTCCAAAATCTGTGCCTCCTCTTGGGTGTTTTCTGCCATTACCTCCCAGAGATCTGGTCATCCCTTCCAAAGTTAGGACCCTTAGGCGTCACCCCCTGTACCTTATTCTTTTGCCCCTACAGGAGAAATAGATATCTCAAGCAAGACTTTCATCTGCCTGTTTCATAATTACAGACCATTAGACCCTCAAAGATCATTTGCCCCACCCCTCAAATGGGGAAACGATCCCAAAAAGGCTAACAACAGCAAGAGTCACATTTATACAATGTTTGAAAACTACAAAGTGGCCTAGGATCTTTTAATAATAGCTAAGACTTACAATATCACACACTAAGTACCAGGCACTATTCAAAGTACTTTAGAATATTAAATCTTCACCTCAGTCCTGGGATGTAGGAATTATTATTACCATTATCCCAAGACACAGGCTCATGCCTCCTCACTCCCCTAAATGTGTCCAGGCCCTGAAGTCCTCCAGATATCTTGAGGCTTCTACTCCCTAACCTACAACAACACATCCCATGTTAGAACCAGAGTTCCTCCTGAGGGTGGATTTGCTTCCACTTTGTCAAGGCCCAGAGAAACCCCATTGACATCAATTGCATTTTAACATAAGAATTTTCATATCTCCTCCCACTTTGATAACTCCAGACCTGCTGGGGTAACTCTCAATATATACTTGATTGGGGAGGGGGCTTTCTACAGGGAAAGACAATGGTCTGGGGACCTAGGATGGCAGAGGGTCCCCTGACCAACAACAGACAGACATCAACATCCATTATTCCCAAGGAGACAAACACCCTCTCAGTTTCTGGCCTCTGCTTTAGGAATTCTAGCCTTTTCAGGTCCCTCCCCTGCCTAACCCCAGGAGTCTATCTTGCTAATGTGTCCCTGTGGGAAAGTGATACTTCCACACAACCTGCTGAGGGCCCATTAACTCCACAATCCCCTCTGTCACCTTCTAAGTACCCTGCAAGTGTGGGCCAACCTAGAAGAGACAAGTTGGTGGGATATTCCCCACCCAGTATTCAGTAAGGAAAGAACTGTAGATTCTCTAACTTGGAGCAGCTATGCCCCAGGGGGTGTAGAATGTGAACCCCAGCAAATGTGGTCACTACCTCCAGGTGATTTTGGAAAAGGCACTTCTCTCTTGAGTCTCAGTTTTCTCATCTATAAAATAGTTATATTAATTTACGCTCTGCCTGTTTCCTAGGATTATAACAAAAACCAAGAAAACAAATGAAAGCTCTTTCTCAACCCTGAAGTTCTGTTTCAGTGTAAAGGATCTTCATTATGTAATGACCTTTCAAGGTCATTCCCCACCAAGAATACTTTAAGGCCTTGCTAGAATACTTCCAATGACAGGAACCTCACTTCCTTCCAGGGAAGCCCAAGCTTTCTGCCAGCAGTGCTGATCTTCAGAGATTTCTAGCAAGTCTATGGCTGGATGGTAAATTATATTAGGAGAAGAACTAAGTTCTCTGTGAATTTGGCCACTCCTGTGTTTTTATATTTTCTGTTCTTATTTGTCTAGCAATGTTTCTTCTGAAAAATGCTCGTCTTGTCCCAGATGAAATAAAGTAGAGGAATGGCTTGTCACTATGGGTAGTAACTGTTGTGGCAAGAAGTTCAGGCTGGCAAGGGTGGGGTGAGAACAAGGGGACTGAGAACCCCTCAAAGCCAGAGCCTGCTGAGGGAGGACCAGGAAAAGAGCCTGAAAAGGCTCTAAGGGCAGTCCCTCCCCAGGCCACTCCTTAAACCATGCAGCAGAAGTCCCAGGGTGTGTGGGGTGGGTGAGGGTTTGCTTGGTCACCACCCAGACTAGAAGAGAATGATGGGCCCCCCAAATAGGGAGGAAAGTGGCTCAGAGGGCAGGCTGTTCCTCAGATTTGGGTAGTGTGTATGTTGGAGTAGGGGATAGGGATATTAGGTTGTTCCTTCCTCCTTCCACCCACCACCTATACCCAACCAGCTCCAGACCATGCTCTGTGAGGGCAGCTGACTCTTGAATCCACTGGCTATTGCAGCCTTCTGTCCAACTCTCAGATGCCTAGGGATTGTCCCAGCTGGCCTTGACTTCACCTCTTTCTGCTCCAAGTGTAGTGCTGACACCCCCATGCAACAGTGAGGCACGGTCAAACTAGACTGCTTTAATGCTGTTGTAATCTGCCTTCATACCGTCCAGCCTTGCACCCCAGTCCCAGGAAGGCAGGCAAGATCCCCTACCAGGTTAGAGAGAGAGAAGTCTCCCTCATGGCCACCTAGACCCACTGGAATTCCCAGGGGACAACAGGGGCTCTATCAGTGCAGAGAGTCTCTATGCAGTGCCCAGCAGCTGAGAGTGGGAAGGTGCTCAAGAGAACTGGCTGAGACCTCAGGCAACACTGACCCCAAGCCAGTAAGATTTGGTTTCTTCAGGGACAGAGCCTGAGCCCCCTTGTTATGCCCAGCTCTCCTGCTGGATGCTGGACAGTAGCTCCAGAGACAGCAGTGGTGGGTGAGGAAGAAAGATCTTAATTTGCTGGGAGAATCTGGAGCTATACACATGCTGCTGGAACCACCACTACCATCCAGACAAAGGAAAGAATCTCCCCCTACACCGATGCCGTACTGGTAATAATGGTACTAATAATAGTACTAATGTTAGAATACTACCACTGTTGTTACTGTGATTTATAGAGACCACTCTGTTCCAGGCACTCTACATGCATCATCACACCTATTTCTACCATTTTACAGAGAAAAAAACAGGCTCAGAACAGTTACAGTCACACTGCTAGGATGGAGAATCAAGGTCATTATTTTTCTCACTGCATTATATATCTGCTCAGATTTGGTCCTTTTCCCCTTCAAAGCAACCCTTTATAAAAAGTGATGGATAGAAGAGAGTTAGGAGCTGTCAGGGTGAAGGAAGAGGGAATGCCCAGCCCACAGTGGGTGACAGATAAATGGCTTCCCTGTGCCCCCCAGCTTTCTCCACCTGGCTGGGCAATATCCTTGCTCATCTCTCTCCCTCAGAGAGGGCTGGGGGCCAGGTTCCTGCCTGGTAGTGTCTCCAATAAGGAGATAGTCCCTTTCTGCTCAAGAATGTGCATGAAATCCCAGTAACTCCCTCCAGCTGGGGCTGACCTAGGAGGGACTGGAGCACAAACACTGCGGTGAGGCGGTGGGGGGAAAGCCAGGCTCCATCATGTTCCTTCTCCCTCATAATGACAACTCAGGGTATAAAGGCCTAGGTGGGAGAGGCTGGGAGCCTAGGGACACTGGGGAGAGACTTCCAGATTGTGGGCCACTATATGCAAATTGGGGAGTGACTGACCTTAACTTCCCCAAGGAGTGTCACAAAATCACACACACACACACACGCCTTGACCCATGGTCCTGATGACCGTGTAGGCCTAAACAAGCTGGGATTTATTTGTGGATCATGACCAGGAGAGTCTAAGGAAAACTGAGGACAGGGACGAGATCGGCCAGTAGGAAGGATTAGAGCAGGGTCCCAGCCCTGCAGCCCAGGATTTGCCCAGGGAGCAGACATGGCCCTGCCCTTCTAGAACCAATGCTTACTAAGCACTGACTGGGCACAGACACTGTGCTAAGGACTCTAACATGCATTACCTCATTTACACCTAACAACAGTCTTCTTGTTATTCCCATTTCACAGATGAAGACACTCAAGGCCCAGAGGGTTTGAGTGACTTTGCAAGCTTATACAGCCAAGTAAGTGGCAAATTCCAGAGCAGTCTGGCCTGTCTTCCTCTGAAGATAAACTGAGAAATGCAGGCAGCAGGGAGCATGAAAATGGATCCAGATGGGATCCTCATCAAAGCCGCTCAGAGCTCTGCACTAAGGCTCTTGCTCTCTGGGTTCCTGTCTCACTTACACCATCAGTGACTGTGTGACCTTGAGCATTCATACACCTCTCTGAGCCTCCAGTTACCCATCTGCCAACAGAGCAAATGGGTGGAAGCATCAAATGAGGCAATTTAAGTGAAAGTACATGTAAGATATAATTGATATTATATTAATGTGGCCACAGGCAATGAAGGAACCAAGCTTCCAGGGAGGGGAGAAGCACCAACATCACCACTACTATCAGTTTGCTTTTATTAAGAAACTAATAACAAAAATAGCAACCATTTATTACATGTTAATTATGTGCCAGGCACTGTGCTAAGCATTTTCTATAATTTTTGTCTGCTCCTGCCAGATAAAATGGAAGTCAGGACAAGAGAGAAAAGAGGGCAGGCTGCAGAGCCCAGAGCCTCCAGCCTCCATCCAGGACTGAAGAAGGTGACTACAAAGTGACCTCCACCTGAGTTTAGAACAAG
This sequence comes from Furipterus horrens, assembly GCF_987537825.1. Taxonomy (NCBI): domain Eukaryota; kingdom Metazoa; phylum Chordata; class Mammalia; order Chiroptera; family Furipteridae; genus Furipterus; species Furipterus horrens. The sequence continues at coordinate 90,444,610 of NW_028327172.1, read as the reverse complement.
AGCAAATTCTGTAGCCAAAGAGAGAAGGCTTTTTGCACTTAATACTAATATACCAGAAAAGATACAAGGCTGAAATGCAATCAGCCCAGGGCTGAGGGACTGACCAGGAGCCCACTCCAGGGAAGAGGCCGTCTGAGGCTCCCAGCAGCTTTAGCTCCTAGAGTCAGGCCTCCTAGCTCTGAAGCCCAAAGGAAAAAGAAGGTAGTGGCTTGGCCAAGTTTGAGCCATCTGGCCAGGTAGTCTCTGGCTGGTTGCGTTCAGCTGAGGAAAAGAGCTCTGTGACTCCTCAGTGACTCTTGATGGGCTCCCCTCACCATCCTGGGTCAGAGGAAAGCACCTGCAAGAGTCCCCTCTGGTATAGACTTAACTGAGAAAGAGAGGGTTAAGTTCACTCCTGGGCCAGGGGAGAACAGATTGCCACACCCCTAAATGTGCTGGTGCTTCAACCACCCCTCTGAGAGTCCTAAAAAATAATAATAATAATAATAATAAGAGAGACAGATTTTAAAGAGCTGGAGCAAGCCTGAACACACAATCAGACGCTCACAGGAAGGGACGAGGGTTGGGCTGGGAGCACATTCAGGGCCTTGGAGGACAAGCTGAGGACTCAGTCCTGATGCTGAGGCCACAGGACTACGGGAACACCACTACTGATCCCCAAACACAGAGGACTGTGCCAGTGGCCCCACTGCCCTTCACTGTCCAAAGCTCCAGCCTCAGGGCTGCTCTGGCCTTTGCAGTAAGAAGCTCTCTATCACTTGTGGATCAGGTCCTGAGTTCTCACATATGGATTTAGATATAACAGGATTAAAATGGGTTTTGGGAGCCCTGCTTCCATCTAGGAGTTGGAGATGAAGCATACCCAGTGAGTCTGCTGGACTCTGCCTTCAGACCTTCTGGAGAGAGGAGAGTTGGCCCAGAGTGCCCAACTCAAGTCCTTGCTGCCTGCAGCCCTCCTGCCCCCAGGACTGGAGCCCAGGTCTGTGTTAACCTCCTAACTAGGGAATTCGCTTTCTCAGTCTTTAGGAGGGGAAAGTCAGTTGTGTTGTCACCATGTGACAGGTGAGAGCCCTGAGGCTTAAGGAGTGTTGCTGGTGTGACCCTGGAAAGAGGCAGGAGGGAGTAGGTCAAAGGCCATCCTTGGGGCAGACCTGAGCCAGGAGAGATGCAGCCTCTGCCTGAAGACCGCTCCTGGGATGCAGAGACCAGGCCCTCCTGCCAGAGTAAGGAAAAGACGGACTTTAGGAATCGACCTGGATCCAATTCCAGCTATGGCATTTATGGCTGTGGGACAACTGACTTTACCTCTCTGAGCCTTCTCAGTAGAGTAAGACCAACATGAGCAAGCCCAACCCAGCAGCCACCCTGGCTCACAGGAGGTGCTCACAGGGGGCTCACCCCCTCACACACTGATTTCCAGCTCCCTCAGCCCTGGACAAACCCTAAAGCCTATGAAGTTGGGGCTGGGGGAATGGATTTGTCCTGGTGTACCAGAGAACATTTGGAGGTCAATGCCAGAGCGCCAGCTGGGGACTGCCCTGGGCCCCCTCCTCACAGCTGTCAAGGGAAAGCTCAGAGACAAAGCAACAAGGATGGGGTGGGCGTAGGTAAGAATGAGTCTGGGAAGGGTGAGGGGAATGGTGGCTCCATGTTGTATGAAAGACGAGAACTAAGAACACCCTGCGGAATGATCAAGAAGCTTCACACAGGTGTAGATTCCAGTGCCCACTGTGCCACTCATCGACAGGAATAGTAAGTGCTCTGGCAAGCAGGGGTAGGCACGGACCACTCCCTTCAGAGTGAGCAGGGCCCAGGTTGTAAAGGGCCTCACAGCCTCAGAGCTCAGACACTTCTCTGAGGGCTGCAAATCTCTCTTAGAAGATTTCAAGTGGGATTATGGTCTAAATCAAATCTGTTCTTTTTTTTTTTTTCTTTTTCTTTTTTAAGTATATTTTATTGATAATGTTGTTACAGTAGTCCCAATTGTTTTCCCCTTTGCTCCCCTAAGCCCAGTACCCACCTTCCCTCCAGCAATCCTACCCCCCTTATTTCACATCCATGGGTCATGCATATAAGTTCTTTAGCTTCACCCTTTCCTATATTATTCTTAACACCCTCCTGTCTATTTTGTACCAACCGATTATACTTCTTAATCCCTGCACCATTTCTCCATTTTCCCCTCCCCCCTCCCAAATGATCCCCACACCTATGATTCTGTTCCTATTCTGATTTGCTTAGTTGGATTTTGTTCTTATTTTTTAGATTCAGTTGTTGGTACTTGTGAGTGTTACCATTTTAGTGTTCATAGTTTTGATCTTCTTTTTCTTAAGTAAGTCCCTTTGACATTTCATATAATAATGGCTTGGTGATGATGAACTCCTTTAGCTTCACCTTGTCTGGAAAGCACTTCATTTGCTCTTCCATTTCAAATGATAGCCTTGCTGGATAGAGTGATCCTGGTTGCAGGTTGCCTTTCATCACATTGAATACTGCTTGCCAGTCGCTTCCTGCCTGCAAACTGCCCTCTTAGAAATCAGCTGATAGTCCTATAGGCACCCCCCTGTAGGCAACTCTCCGCCTCTCTCTTGCTGCCCTCAGGACTCTCTCTTTATTTTTCACCTTCGACATCTCAGTCATGATACGTCCTGGTGTGGTCCCCTCTGGGTCCAACTCGCCCAGGACCCTCCGTGCTTTCTGGACCTGTATGTCCATCTCCTTCGCAAAATTTGGGAAGTTTTTCTCATTTTTTTTTTCAATTCTTGCTTCCTCATTCTGCACTGGCTGACTGTTTTTTTCTTCCTTATTTTCCAAATCACTGATTTGAACCCCCGGTTTCCTTCCCTTTACCACTGGTTTTGTGTGGATTTTCCTTCATTTCACTTAGCATAGCCTTCATTTCTTCCCTTATGCACTTCTTCCCTTGCGATACTCAAGCATATCTGTCAAGCCTGTGAGCATCTTTATCACCAGTGTTTTGAATTCTTCATATGTTAGGTTGTCTATCGCCTCATCTGTTAAGTTGGCTATCTCCTTGTCGCTTAGTTCTCCACTGGAACCTTGATCCATTCCCCCTTTTGGGCTTAACTTCTCTATCTCCTCATTCTGACAGGCTCCTGTGTTTGTTTGCCTCCACATCCCAGGTAGAGTTGTCACTCCTGTTAGGTTGTAAGGGGCGGAGCCTTAGGGATTCATCAGTACAGGATGACCTGTTTCACCATGTTGTGGCACTGTATGTGGGGGAGGGTTCTGAGAGGGAACAATGCAGCCAGCCCAGCACTCGCCCCCTTTCCAAGCACCTCTCCCACTTCCGCACAGGACTGGCGCCCCTCTAGCTGCTGCCCTAGCCATTATTCCCAGAGTGGGTGGTCTGCAGATGTTCTAGGACCGTGGGGGCCCTTAAAACAAGCGGACTCTGCTGAGACCAGCAGTTTCTGCCTCCACTCCAACCCCGTCTGGTTTGCACAGTCAGAAGCAGTGAGGTTTGATTTTCCCTGGTGCTGGGACCATGGACTGCGAGGTCCGTTGAGGAGCTAGGAACGCTCCCCAAGTGTTCCTCCTGACTTTTTTAAATGTGTGACTGCACTTTATGCTGCCCCGCCACAGCTGCTGCAGCGCCACCACCACACCGCGTCCTCACGCCCCAGCTCCGCCTCTCCTACGTGTCTGGATGAGTATTTCTTCTTTATATATTTGTTTGTTGGACTTCCATGTAATTTAATTTTCTGGAACTTCTGGTTGTTTCTAGTTTTGAGGTAGTTGTATTACTTCTTAGTTGTGGAGGGAGACACAGCGTGTCTGTCTATGCCTCCATCTTGGCCAGAAGTTCAAATCTTTTTTTTTTTTAAAGATCACTTAGGTTCAAGGGTGGAGAGCTGCCTGGAGGTGGCAAGACTGGGGCAGGGAAGCTAGTTAGACTGTTGCAGCAGTTCAGATGATGCTGGTGGCTTGGACCATTGTTGTGGCACTCAAGACAAGGAGGAGCAGCCATACTTGAGAACTGTCCAGGAGGAGGAAGTGAGGTAAAAGGGAAACAGTGCAGCTCAGAGATAGGGCTTCTGTTCCCTAGTGCCAGAACAGTGCCTAGAATATGGTAGGTTCTCATTAAATGCTTATTAAACCAAAGGAGAAGCAGAAGTGGAAGACTGCAGAGATGGAAGCAGGAGGCTTGAGGATAAAGAAGAGTATGGGACAGAGGTTATAGTGGGTGCTAACATGCTAAGGCTTAGAGAGAGAGGATGAGGTTCGTTTAACTGATCACAGTATCCTAGCCCAAGAGGTCTGTTAAAGGAGAGGAGAGAAGGTGCTAGTGGAGAACCAAGGCTCCAAGGAGGAGTCTGGGGTTCCTGAGTCCCAATGATACATACACACAGTTCAGCCCTGGAGCCCATGACTCTTATACCAGGGTAGCCCTCCCCCCAGACACTGGCTTCCCGACAGGGCCACAGCCCACCAGCTGTGGATGAATGGATGTTGGGGCAAAAGCCTTTATAGAGTGCCTTCTTATGTCCTGAGAGGGCCTTCAGACTCCCTGGGAGTTGCATACCTCCCCCTTCAGAGCCTAGGGATGGAGCAGAGAGATAGGCAGGTGTTGGTCAATCCTGCTTTAGAAAAATTGACTCCATGATGTATATTACAAACTGCAATTTAGCATCTCTATCCAGGTGCTCTCTGTGTTGAATTACATATACGGTGTGGAGGAGAAGAAGAAAGGGGCGTAAATATGATTTTTCTCCTTAGTTTCTTCCTCCCTGGGTATTGCAAAGGTCAGAGGTGAAAAATGGAGCCCAGCACAGGAAGGGAAGGGAAAGGCCTGACACTGTCTTGTGACCTCATATGCTAAGCCTGGGCCAGCAGTGCCACAAGCTCAGGTCCAGCAGCCTGACGGTGTTCTTGTCTTCAGGGATAGCCAGATGCTTCAGCTCAGACTGAAAAATCATTCAACAAGCCTTCACAAAACTCTCAGGCTCTTATCTTTCTGAGGTCTAGAGAGATTGAGTGACTTAACCCACGCATTATAGAGCAAGTTGAGAGGAGCTGCCCTCTATGGACCCCAGTTCTACTTCCCACCCCTGGGACTAATGCTCCCAGGGCAACGGCCAGGCAGGTCCAGGCAGAGGTGGGCTTAGACCACAGCCCTCTGGAGTTTTCAACTTCTCAGGATCAGACTGACTTGGTTTCCTCCAGGATCCCCATTTAATCTCACTGTTCTCATCTTCCAGTCTCTAATCCTTCTTTCTCTCCAGAACTGGTAGGACAAAGCACCAATTAGTTCATGTGCTTACTTAATTGTGTAGGGAGGGGAAGGAAATTAAAATCCTCAGCAGGAATCTTCCTTGCAGGACCAGAGATGGAATAAGAAGTACAGGCCCCTATCTCCTAGTACCCCTTCGCCTGTCCTGTGTTCCCATCCCCTACTCCTACCTCCATGCCCCAGATTCCAAGATGAGAGCAGAATCTGGGGTTATAGGACCCTGAAGACCCAGAGTATGAGTTCTGTCCCACGCTAACTGGGACAGCTTCTCCCCAACTGCAATGAGGTAAGGAGCCAGATGCTGCAGGGAGTGCCAGCGAGTTAGGGCTGGGTACTGCCTCAGGATGTGATTCTCTTACTGTTTGCTCTGACTCCCTGTGTCTTCTCTCTCTCTCTCTCTCTCTCTCTCTCTCTTTCTCTCTCTCTCTCTCTCCCCTCCCCCTCCGCCCCCCCCCCCCTTTCTTTCTCCTTCTCTTCCTCTCTCATTCTCTGCCCTGATCTCTTGGCTCCAGGAAAAACCCCACCTCCAGGGGAGCCTAGGAAGTTTGGTCAGGTTCCTGGGGGGCACTATGGCCATCGTCCTCATTCTTGGCATGGCTTTTGCTGTCTTCTCTCTTTGTCCCTGCAGCAGAAGCCGCCTGGAAATGGATGGTGACTGTTGAGTATCATTAAGCCCATCCATCTGCCCACCCAGACTCCCTTCCCTGCTGGCTCAGGGCTTTCCTAACCTCAAAGGTCTTATTCCCTTCTCAGCCCCTGCCAGGCAGGAGGGACACTAATCCTTCTGAAGGAAGAGCTAACCCTGAAGAGACCTTGCTGTGTGCCAGGCACCCCCAAGTGTTTATACTGAGTTACTAAAGATGTAATTCTGAGAAGCAGGTGTGTGATTATAATTCACAGATTACAGATGTGGAAACTGAGGCACATAGAGGTAAATACATTACACAAGTAGACCTTCTCCCAGCCACTGACAAGGGGTGAGGGCAGGACCCAGGCCAGAGTGAGGTCAGCAGGGCATTTGCCCTTGGCACAAAGTTTAATCGGATGCCACAAACCTCAGGCATCATGATAAATAACATTTTAATAAAGGCAAGATTAAGTATTACTAATTTTTCCTTTTGCCACAGGCTTCAATATTGCTTGGCATGACACTATTACTGATCTGTCCTTACTTGAAATGTTGGAATTTCACTCATCATGGATTTTTGCATTAATTTTAATTTTTAAAACATTGCATTAAAATATTATTTATCGTAATAACTGAGACTTTTGGCATTCTCATAGGCTTTGCACCTGAGGCCTCTCTCCACTCACCCTGATCCTGGTGAGGGCTCATGTGTATCCTCTGGATTTCCTACTGTCTTCTATCCTAAGACACTTGAGACTAACATGGTTTCTGTTCCCAAGCTGGAGGGAGGGACAGGCTGAGATGGGCTGAGGGCAGAGATACCTGAGAAGGTGGGAGAAGCACTCTCAGTCACTATCCCATTGCTGAATAACCATACCTCAAGCTCTGGCCACTTTGGGGGCTACCTAGGAGCAGAGTTCTGGAGGCCATCTCTGTGAGTAGGACTCAGGGACCAGTAGTGTCAGGTGGCCTGGCTGGGGCAGAGACCCCCATGTGAGCCTCATTCTGTTCCCCTAGAACTGCCTTTCCCCTCTCCCAGAAACTGGGGCCTCGTCCTAACAGACAGAGCTACCTTGTACCTAAGGACCTCTAGGTGGTCCTGAGACCCTGAAATGAGGGGATGGGGAGAAGAAAATGGGAGATGGCCCCAGGGAGGGCCCCAACCTGAAGGCAGAACTCTTTCTCATGCATGGGCACCTGAACAGTCTTCAGCACATCAATATCCCTGGCTGGTTCCCACAGGTCAGGGCCCAGGCTTTCCCCTTCCTCTACCAGGAGAAATGACAAACTAGGCTGAGGCAGAGTTGCCTCCAATCCCCTAGACTCAGTTAGAAACTACTCTATCCAGTAGAGGTTTCATGACCATGGTGGAACAAATCTATCCAGGACACTATATTATTTCTGAGGGGTAGGGAGGCAGCTGCTCTCTCTAGTGGAAAACAGCAGCCAGACCTCCGTCCCTCATGCTTTTTATTGAGAAGGATACGCATGGGAGATACAAAGTCAAAATTCATAAATCATCAATAGCTTTCAGGTGCCTGGATTACAACTGACAATAACAGGTTACAAATTCCAATACATCGTGCATAGTGACCAGTCTGTGTCAGGTTCTATTGAACATGTTGACACCACAATGGCATTAGGTGCAAAGTTTCATACATTCCTTGCTAGAGATTTTTTATACTTAACTAAGAGAAAAGAAAAGCAGAGCAAGTTCTAAGGCATAATAAGCATTCTTTAAACCCAATTCCCATGGAAACCCTCTGAATGGTTTTTGGTTATGTCTCCTGTGCAGCCTTTTGTTGAGACTTAAAGACAAGCGGGGGTTGGGGGGGGGGAGCCGGAAGCGGGGGCAAGTCAGGCTCAGGGCAGGGGTTACAATTCCCTAAACCACAAGGAGCGGTTCCCCGCACTAGGCCCCTCCCTACCCTGGGCCCCAAGGGAACCCTTTCCTCCACTTCTCACTGCATTCATTCTCTAAAAGAAAATCAAGAACCTAGCAGCAGCCTGGCTGTGTGCTCACAGCAGGAGAGCCCACAGAATTGAAGGCTCAGCTGCACGTGCACCTTCCAGCCACTCAGCAGTGCAGCAAATGCCAGGATAGGGTGTATAGGAACCCAGGAGGGGAAACCCCAACCAAACTGGGATTGTCTGAGAAGACTGCCTGGAGCAGGGGCATGGAAGATCTGCAGCTGCTCCTTCACTTCTCTTCTAGATTCTCCACCTAAAGTTAGGGAAGCTGCCACTGCAGCAGGAAGAGGAGGAACAGCAGAAGTTGCCCCTGCAGATCCTCTACTGTGATCTGGAGGCCTCCTTTTCCCACCATCCCTCAGTAAGGACCACTGAACCTCAAGGACAGTGCCCCAGCCCAGCTTCATGCAATTGCTTCAGAGGAAAAGAGAATAGAACAGGCTGAGGAGGCAGGACAGGGAGAGCATAGGGTGGAGGGAGGCCCCTCAGAGTTGCTCAACTGCAGATACTCTGGGAAAAGCAGGTACAGGTTGCTGACAGACCAGGAAAGGAGTGTGGGGTTTCTGATGAGACATAACCCCAGTCTGATGCCCAGCACACTCTCCACAAACCCCACTCCCATCTCTGTACCCTGCTCCCCAGTCCCCAGTCCCACCAATGACCACTAGAAAACCATCCACAGCCCCTCCTCTGGCCCTACTCCCAGCTGCTCAGAGAGCCAGCATCCACTTGAATGGCTGCCACCTCTGCCCAAAGTTCTGGCCTTTAAGCAGACTTGAGAGTGGGGCTGGTACCCATATGGTGCAAGATCTGAGACCTAGGCCTGACCACCTGGGCCCAAAGATAACAGTCTCTCCTGGAACTGGTGGGATGGTCAGGCCCTTGTCTCCACAGCACAGCCATCCTCCTTCTCACCTGGCAGTGCCAAAGTGAGCTCATATTGAGATGCCAAATCCTGCCCCAGGCGGCAGCATTCCTATCCCAGGGTGTCAAGGCCAGAAACCCAACCCAGTCCCCAATTTCGTGGGTGTGTGTTGGGGGCAGGGGTGGTAAGAAGACCACCAGCTGTTTATTATTCCTCAACCAACCTAGAGACTTGGAAGTAACTTGAAACTCACTGAGGACACAAGGTCTATTCTTCAAACAACAGATGGAAAGCATCTTCCCATCTGAGAATGCACTCCCCCACCCGCCACCCGCACATCCAAGGCCACACCACATGGCCCTGTCAGTTCCCACAAAAGGGAGTGCTGAATATTTGCTCTGTGCCAGGTACCTTGCTGAGACTTCAAACACTATTCTGTTTAATCACAATAAATTATGTAATGATAAGTTCTGTCATTGCCCCCATTTTTTTAAAGTATATTTTATTGATTATGTTGCTACAGTAGTTCCAATTTTTTCTCCTTTGCTCCCCTAAGCCCAGTACCCCCCTTCCCTCCAGCAATCCCACCCTCCTTAGTTCATGTCCATGGGTCATGCATATAAGTTCTTTGGCTTCACCCTTTCCTATATTATTCTTAACGTCCCCCTGTCTATTTTGTACCAAGCGATTATGCTTCTTAATCCCTGCACCATTTCCCCATTTCTGCTCCTCCCACTCCCAGCTGATAAGCCTCCAAATGATCCCCATACCTATGATTCTGTTCCTATTCTGATTTGTTTAGTTGGATTTATTCTTATTTTTTAGATTCAGTTGTTGATACTTGTGAGTTTGTTACCATTTTAGTGTTCATAGTTTTGATCTTCTTTTTCTTAAGTAAGTCCCTTTGACATTTCATATAATAATGGCTTGGTGGTGATGAGCTCCTTTAGCTTCACCTTGTCTGGGAAGCACTTCACCTGTCCTTCCATTCCAAATGATAGCTTTGCTGGATAGAGTAATCTTGGTTGTAGGTTGCTTTTCATCACATTGAATACTGCTTGCCAGTTCCTTCCTGTCTGCAAAGTGTCCTCTGAGAAATCAGCTGATAGTCCTATAGACACCCCCCTGTAGGCAACTCTCCGCCTCTCTCTTGCTGCCCCCAGGACTCTCTTTTATCTTTCACCTTTGGCATCTCAATCATGATGCATCCTGGTGTAGTCCCCTCTGGGTCCAGCTCGCCTGGGACCCTCTGTGCTTCCCTGACCTGTATGTCCATCTCCTTCACAAAATTTGGGAAGTTTTCCTCATTGTTTTTCAATTCTTGCTTCCTCATTCTGTACTGGTTGACTGTTTTTTTCTTCCTTATGTTCCAAATCATTGATTTGAACCCCGGTTTCCTTCCCTTTACCACTGGTTTTGTGTGGATTTTCCTTCATTTCACTTAGCATAGCCTTCACTTCTTCTCTTGTGCATTTGCCGCACTCAAGCATATCTGTCGAGCCTGTGAGCATATTTATTACCAATGTTTTGAATTCTGCATCTGTTAGGTTGTCTATCTCCTCATCTGTTAAGTTGGCTATCTCCTCCTCGCTTAGTTCTCCCACTGGAACCTTGATCTGTTTCCCCTTTTGGGCCATACTTCTCTGTCTCCTCATTCTGACAGGCTTCTGTGTTTGTTTGCCTCCACATCCCAGGTAGAGCTGTCACTCCTGTTAGGTTGTAAGGGGCGGAGCCATAGGGATTCATCAGTACAGGGTGATGTGTTTCACCAAGTTGTGGTGCTATATGTTGGGGAGGGGGCCGAGGGGAACAATTTCGCCTGCCCAGCATTCACCCCTTTTCCAGGCACCTCTCACACTTCCACACCAGACTGACACCCCTCTAGCTGCTGCCCTGGCCATTGTTCCCAGAGTGGGTGGGTCTGCGGGTGTTCTAGGACCGTGGGGGCCCTTTAAACAAACGGACTCTACTGAGAGACCAGTAGTTTCTGCCTCCGCCCCAACCCCCACTGGTTTTCACAGTCAGAAACAATGAGGCTTGATTTTCCCTGGTGCTGGGACCATGAGCTGCCAGGTCTGGTGAGGAGCTGACAACGTTCCCCAGGTGTCCCTTCTGACTTTAAAAAGTGTGACTGTGCTTTCTGCTGGCCTGATGCTGCTGCCGCCACTGCTGCTGCTGCTGTCACCACACTGCATCCTCTCCACCCAGGCTCCACCCCTCCTACCTCTCTGGATGAGTATTTCTTCTTTATATCTTTGATTGCTGGACTTCCATGCAGTTTGGTTTTCTGGAACTTCCAGTTGTTTCTAGTTTTGAGGTAGTTGTATTCCTTCTTAGTTGTGGAGGGAGACGCAGCATGTCTCATTGTTCCCATTTTATAGATGAGGAAACTGAGATTTAGTGGAGCTAAGAAGCTTGCCCAAAATCATCCAGTGAGTAATTGGGGAAAGCATTATTCAAGCCCCTGGTCCTCTGACTTCCAACTTTAGGCCCTAACTACACAGCAGCCACTGATGACCAGACTTGTGGGCAATTTACCCAAAGACAAAGGTACCCAATGAGGCTTGAAGAGCCTTAGGCTGGGCACTGGCTAGTGCAGAGCCATATTTAGTCTTCCTATGCTCAGCAGAAGGTCCAGCTCTGAAGCTTGGCTGCCTCTTAGCTCCAGGGACCCAAGGAGCAGTCAAGGCAGCCCTGAGAGCTTGGGTTTGGTGTCCAGAGTTGGGGATCAGGTGTCACATTGGGCCATACAAGTACCAGGCAGGGTGGGCTCTCTGGAAAGTTCTCATCTCACCCTTTGCTGCTTCAGGACAGTAAGAAAGAACATTATCCCCATGCCTGAAAGTGGGTGAGGTAGAAAGGGAAGAAATCCTAATATTTCCAGGAAGGAGAAAGCCATGCCCACTCAGAATTCTCTAAAGCAGACTTCCCCCTCAGCTCAGCCCAAAGCCAAGCATCAATAACCCTGTCAGAGCCCCAGATTGAAGGAAAAGGGGGAAGAGAGAGCCTGAGGCACAGAGAAAGAGGTGAGATGATAGAAGTTAACAATTTGGAAAGTCATAGAAGATTCCAATGCAGTCCCCTGAAGAGTGGGCCCAGGCTCAGCATAGACATCACTGCGATGTAATGGGACAGCTGCAGCTGGCCCTAATCCCCACTAATAACTTCTCTCAGTCTCCTCTCTGACTGCTGGCCCCTCGAGCCTGGCATGCACAGCCTTCCTGGGGGGCACACGATGAACCAGGCCAAGCTTGGCATCTCCAGCTCAAGGACAGCCTCCACCACTTCACCACCCCCACTCCATGCACACTCCTCCATCTCTCATATAAACCTTATATCTGGCACATAGCTCTTGATCCTACGCCCTCCCTAACAGCCCTCTCTCCCTGGCCTCAGCTCGTATTGGATTGATGGAAACCCTGACTGAGCTTATGAATTCAAGAGACAAAACCACTTGGGACAAAGAGGAAAGTGAGCCAACCTCTACCCACCAGCCATGTGATGGGGACACTCTATGTCCTGAACCCAGGGGCCATGTGACTAGGGCATTGGGGTGGATAGGTACTTGTAAGAATGACTTCTAGGGAGGTATAACAGAGGCCAATTCCCATCCTGGGGACGCACTAGTGTTGCTGCCTTTTGGCTTACAGAGCAATTGCTGGACCAGGATAGGATTTATCCCCAGCACTCAAGTTTGTTGGTAGTGCAGCTTGTATACAAGTCACTTTATTCATGTTTTTGTCAATTCTCCTTCCCAAGAAGTAGTGAGAGGGAGCCAGGCAGAAAGCATTCACTGCTCACCAAGACAGGGCTTGAGAGGGAAGTGGGAAGTCTTTAGAGGGTCTGGGGAGCCAGCAACTAGAGACTCATCCAAGTTCAGTGGGCCCAGGTCTCATGCTGCACACATACCCAAGGGCATTCACTAAGGCTATGGCACAGCACTCAATTTTTTAAGGTTTCTGGGCTAGAAGTTCACTCAGGCAGATAAAATTTGAAAACCTGGGTGGCTGTAGGCTAGATCTCAGGGAGGACTTTCAGAGGATCCAAAGGAAATGTCTAGTAGAAGTAGGAGGAGGAGACATCACCTTATCTTTAAAGAGAGGGCTTCCATTTCTTCAGTCTTCTGAGGGCAGACATCCCAGACTAAAAACAGAAGACTGAACATAATGATCATTGGAGGTATGGAATTCTGAAACTATTGTGTTCATTCAGGTCTCCCAAGTAGGAGACACAAGATGGAATAAGACATTCAGAGTCATTGGGGGAACTCCTGGGAAGGATCAAAGAGGAAGGAGGACTAGGCAGTGAGAGCCTTTAGCCTATGATGCAAGTCTGACACCTGGGAGAAGAAAGAGAGAGGGAAGGAGGGTTGGGTGGGGAGGGTCTCAGAGAGCCATGCATTCTACAAAAGTTCTGAGCAAGCCAGAGAGTCCTCAAGCCACAGTTGCCATTAGAGAAGTCCTGAGTCCTTCAGTAAGGAGCCTGCACTAGATCCCTGTCACATTCAGTCGTCAGTGGGAATATCCTGGGGGAATGTGGTCTCAGCACAAGTGCTGTGGGTACCCAGAAGGCAGCGGTTTCGGCTGCAGGCAGTCATGCCGCCTAGAGCGTATCTGAGCTGTGCATGTCCACGGCTGGCACAGCCCACCCTGCTCCTCCTTCATTAGTGGACCGCTCTTTCTTATGAGTGTTGCTCTGTTAGATCTTAGGGCCACAGCTGGTACTCATTTTCTCTTTTCCATATCCCTGTAAATTCCCTTACTCAGCTATTGCCTCCGCACGTTTTAGTTGTTTACCTGGTGCTATGACCCAAATCTACGTTCCTAAGTGCTCTGAACCCTTGATCATCATATTCTTCTCAGTCCAGGGCTTTTGCACTTGTTCATTCGCCATTAAAGCAGAAGCCCAAGTAGTAATCTATGCCCTACATATACCTCTCCCAACCCCACTTTCTGACAGCAGCCTGACCTCCTGCAGACCAAAGCCAACTACCCTGAGCACAAGGAGCCCAAGTGCCCTGGCAGCAGTCCGAGCTTCTAGTTCAATGGGGCATTCTGCTCTACGGGTTTGAGTTGTGGGGTGGGAGGCACTGAGTCATTGGCAGCAATGGTGAGTGGGGCCACTCTTGTTTTCATTCCTTGGTTCCAGGGCCCATCCCTTCTCCCTGTTGGGGACACAGCACCATATAGAGGTCTTTCAGACTATTGCACCAAGCTGGCACTTCTGCTGGCATTTAGAAGACTGTTATAACTGCTGTAATCAAGTTTGCCATTTGATTAAGCCTGTGGTAGTCAACAGTCATTTTCTAGGATCCTTATGGTTTCTGTAGGGGCCAGATTGATTAATTAAATGGAGATAAGGCAGGGACTATCTTCTCTGCATCCTTTAGGGCTTTTTTAATGGTGGCAGTAATATCGCACCAACCTCAATCACTTTTATTTACATCTCTGGATGTTGGAAACATTTTTGGATGTTTTCACTTGGCTCTTGTCCCAGAGACCAAGGGACCAATGTGGTGTTAACATGTACATCCCAGTTCTGCACTTGTGACTAGCGAAATGCTGTGCCCTTCAGAATTGAATTTGCCCTATTCTCAGGTCCTGGACAGAGTGTTGAATCCCATATCCTAAGACAGTGACCTCAAGTCAATGCGTTCTTACTTAGCCAGTCTTTGTTCTGGCCCCTTTGATCAAGAACCCTTAAAATCTAATGCAGGAGAGCTATTTTGTCTTCTGCTATTTTGACTTCCTGCCACTCCTTTCTTCTCGGGTAAAATCCCTCCTCCCTCATGAGGTCCAGCTGTCCTGAGCTGGGCCATGCTGGGCTTTTTCCTTAGTTTTCTGCCTAGCAGCCTGGAAGCAAGGTGGGGCAGCTCCTGAGGTGATGCCTAATGCCTTGCCAGGAAAGGCCTCTGTGGTGTCTTCCAGCATGGAATGGGTTAGCTCTCATTGGGAGAGGACAGGCCACTTCTACTTGCCTTGAAGGACACATCTTCAGGGGCCTCCATCCATTTATCCTTACCTCATGTTCAGAGTTCCAGATTTTCCAACCAGAGCCCTCATCTTACCATAACAAGTCTGTCTCAGCTAAGCATCTGTGATTCATATTCTCCTATCCTGTGTCTGCTCCTCTGCTGAGTCCACTTCTCTACAACAGGAGGAGATGGTGCCTCTTCGTGAGCTACCTAACAGGATGTCTGGCTCTCACACTGAGCCTCAGCTGCTGACGGCCCTCAGTTTTTCATTATCTCTCAGTACATGCCAATATAGCTAAACAATAGCCAGCCAACTCCGTTGCCCCTCTGGCTTCGTCTCCTACACATCTCAGATGCCTGAAGGGACTTGAAAGAGCAGTCCCCTTAACCAGGAGGTTCTCCCAAGCCACCACTGATGAAAATGTCAGCAGGGACTCTCCATGCCCTACTTTCCACTCAGAGTGGGGGCCTCCATGCCACCAGGCAATAAGCCAGGCCCCAAACTCCATTTTATTTTTTGCTATCTATTTTCTCAGGCCACTCCTGGTATTACTTTGTGTCAGTTCAAGACCTCCATGATGAGATAGTAAGACAATATTTGATGATGTAAAAAAGCTTCATTGGAGAAAACACCTGTGAAGGGTAACGGGTAGGGGACAGAAGAAGGAAGAACAGGCTTCAGACAGAGATCTGGCCGAGAGAATGGAGAGGGGAACAAAAGGAGAAGCATGTGGGAAGACTCTCAGACAGCAGCACAGCTCTGAAAAAGCTTTGATCAAGCCAACGGGGAGTCCTCAAGCCAGAGTTGCCCACTAGCGAAGTCCCACCCCACAGGACTGGGTCTGCACTAGTATCCCAGCTGTGCTCATTAGTGGCAGCAGCTAGGGAAAGTGGGTCTCTGCCAATGTCATGGTTGTTCCAGCCAGGCGGCAGCTGGACTGTCAGTCAGCAGTGCTCTCCATGGCAGATCTGAGCCATGCATTTCCATGGCTGCCACAACTACAAACAATGCAGGGAGTATGGAACCTTGGAGTACAAATGATCTTGAGATGAAATTGATGGTTGAGTTTGCTAAGGAGCCAACACAGGGTGTGACTTCTACCAGTTCCCTGAACTTGTGCTGGGAGGTGTGTGCCTTCTGGGACAAAATGGAGCCAGAGCAAGGCTGGTGCCCAGGGCCACAGACATGCCTGGCCTACAAGGTGCTGGATTCCTGACCTGTCACCAATCCTCCCCTCAGGTCACTATTCACTTTACATCTTTGAGAAGCATTCTATCAAGGCAAAGCAACCGGAGCAGCATCACACCATTGAAACCTATAGAGTGAATGGGAGAACACCCTTCCTCCCATGAGGATGAGATCATTCCTAACCACCTTTTGCCAACACCCCCCCAATCTCCTAGGCCTCCTTGGGGTCAGAACCAAAGTTGCTCTAAAGAGATGGTGCTCAGTTGAGCAGGGTCCACAAAGAGAAGTTATCTGTACACTGATGGTTCCTCAGCAGGTAGCCTCAGTAAGAACCCATAGAGTCTGGGCAGCCCCAGGATACCCCTGGCCTAAAGCACCTCTCCTCAGACATCCTTATAATAATGGGAAGGACAAGAAATGGAGCCATCCATGCCACCACACCATTAGTGTAAGGAATGAGGAGATAGTCGATATATGCATCTTCTGCCTCTGAAGAATGGTCTTCATGCCATCCCAAACTCCCTGCATGTGGAGTCCAAGCTCCTCCTGCCTCCAGGGTCCCTCAGAGACAAAGTGAGTCTGGGATGTCTCCTGGAGGCCTTTTCCTCTCAGCAGCTCCTACTCACACACTGCTCTGCTTGCCTTAATCCCATCTTCATGTCCCTTTGCAACCCTCACAGGCCCTCCAATTCGTAGCTTGGGAGTCAGACCTCCTGTCTGTGCAGCTCCTTTCCCCATCCTTCTGCCTCTAGTCTCCTTCTATCCCTAGCCTCCTCCTTCAGGCTCCTTCCTCTGGAAAAGATGTGTTTCTTTTGCTCTCACTTCCAAGAGGAATCTGGAGGCATGAGGGCTGAGGAAGAAAAGGTATCAGGGTGTGAGTTTCATTTCTGAAAGATCAGGAGCTAACTGCTCTAATCTTCTCCCTGCTATGTGTTCCAGCTGGGATGACTGATAGCTGTGAGATGAGCATTGCTGAAAGGCAGCTGAAATCAGCATGTGCAGCCTTCCTGCCACATAGGCTGCCAAGTTGAGGAGATGAGTGGGCACTAGCATAGGTCACAGGGATCTGCCACCCATCACACAAATCCCCCTCCCTTTCCCCAGCCTTCTGCACCCCTGGCTCAAGAACACCATCTCTCCCTCCACTCCTGCTCTGTGGACAGGTCCATCTGTCTGTCTGCCTGAACATTGGTGTTGAACTGAGGAGGAGGAGAAGCTTGTGAGGGAAGCTCCATAGATGAGAGCTGGAAAGGCCTTGGAGGTCATTGAGTTACCCTCTCATTTTGCTAAAGGGGAAACTGAGGCCTGGTGAGAAAAAGGCATAGCCAGAGTGAGTTATCAGTAGAGCAAATTCCCATGGGCAGCAGTGCATGCCTGCCCTCAGAACACACTCTTATGCTAATAATTTCCTAATCAAATCAGAGTCAGAAGTGCCACTGGAGAGTTAGGGTAGAAGTTGGAGCCCTGTGTTATAATGAGAATGATAATTCAGGGAAGTTTTGTCCCTGTGTTTTACAAATGAAAAGCTAGGCTCAGGTGGGTTGAATAATTTGACCATCCATAGCAAGAGGCCCAGCTAAAATTCAAAGCAAAAGTAGGCCCTACCCTGTTTCTGCCCACTCCATGCTCAGCACGCCCCCACCATGCTCAGCGCACCCCCACCAATCAGTAGTCTACAGGCACATGGCTCAGTAGAGCACATAAATGCTTTGTGATTAATTTTGTAAACACCTTTGCCAAACCCTCTTTTTCTCTATTATCACTGATTGACTGCTCTTCTGGTTCTTTCTCTCCTTCCTTCTATACAAGCCTACCCTGTTCCCTTTTCTTCTTCGTGCATCCCTTTCACTCACACTTTCCCATTTCATCCTGATGCCTGATACTGGGACATCTTGTCCTGGTTCTTAACCCCTCACATCTCCTGTCATCTCTCCCTTCTGCCTCATTCCTAGGATTCTTGCCTAAAGGACACCACCATCCACTACACAAAGCTGCATACCTTAGCCCTGGAACTTGTGCCAGGGCCTCAGACTGCCATGCCACAGACTGGAGAGGTTGTGGAACATGCCATCACCCAGTTAAGCCCACCCCCACACATGAGCCCTAGACACACACTCCTGCCTCTGGACTACAGGTCGCTCTGGTCACCACCCTTCCCAGTGTCAGGTCATGTACACCTGGACTTTGGTAATCAACCTGGCCCTGGACTCAGCCAGTTCCCAAAAGATATGTTGACGGACTGAAACTTTCCCAGAGGAAATGCTAATGGACTTAGCCCGATATGTTAACTAAGCTTGTGTGGGAGGGGGAAAGCAATGAGATGTAAATAACCTACTGAATAGGTCAACAAGCAAACTCCCCCTTACCGAAAGATGTATAAAAAAGGTGCCTGCAGAAGTGTCGGTGGTGATTCCTACGGGCCCACGAGGAGGACCGGGAGCTACCCCCACCCCCTCCGCCGCTGTTTCCCTTGCTCCTACGAGAGCTACCCCCGCTTAGCCGCCGTTTCCCTTGCTCCTACGGGCCGTTGAGTCAGTCCGGGCAATTGCCTTTCCCCTTAACCACCTACCCCCTTCCTTTGTTCTCTCAATAAGCAAGTTATCTGTTCCCACAGTAGTCTCTGGGCGATTTCTCAGAGCAGGGCTACCCTGACACCCAGCAGTGCAAACACCCAGCTGCATGGAGGGCTGAAAGGATGCAGAGAACAGGTGCAAGAGAAGGAGTCTGGATTGGGAGCCCAGGGATCTAGAACTCAAGCTCACTTCTGCCACCAATTTCCTGTGTTATTTTGAATGCATCATATTCCCTCTCAGAGCTTCAGTTTCCCCACCTGTGAAACAAGGAGCTTGGACTCAATAACCTCTAGGGCTCCTTCCTGCTCCAATGGTCCCTGTTTATTTCTATGGCTCCAGTAGGTAGACACTTCTCCCAGAAGCTGCCTCACTCCCTTCATTACAGATGGCCCTGTAGCCATCACCGAGCACCTGCATGCTCCACTTTATTTTCTAACCATGGGATCCCTATGGTCAAGGCTACACACCCACATTTCTTCTTGACCTTCCTTGGCTCAGTTGAACAGTTTAATTCAACCAAAATTTATTGAACACCTGTGCTCAGGCACTGAGTTGAGAACTCAGGGTTCAGAGAGGGACAAGATCCCTGCCAAGGGCTCCCCAGGCCCTGAGCCCCTGGGCTGTAAGGGAAACTGCTGGGCTCTGCAGGAAGTGGTGAACAGGGCTCTTGTCAGGCTAGGTTCTGGAGTTACATGGGGGCCACAGAGCACAGAACCCAGATATTGACTTAGGGAGATAGTGAGGTCAAAGGGGTTTTAGCAAATATGTGATCCTTCCTGAGTAGTTAAAGGAAGCTGAAGATCTCCCCAAGTTGAGAAACTAGAATCATAGGGCTGGAGATCCAAGTCAAAAGTTTCATCCCTCTGGCTACAGATGAGGAAACCTTAACTTGAGATCTTGTACTGAGCTGTTTTGGGGAATAAGCAGGATGGGAGAGGGGAGAGAAAAGGATAGAATGGAGAATGTAAGGGGAGGCCAAGAGAGACATGGCAGTATGGAGTGCGAAAAATCCCCACAAGGCCTGTGGGGGCTAGCATCAGAGGAGAGCCCGGGAAGTGTTCACTGGTGGCCCTGCAGAATGTTTCCCACTGATAGGGAGTCATTTGGGTCCTGGAACCTAACAAGGGCCAGGACACTGCTCTCCCACATCCCACAGTTGTTCTCTACCTCACTTCATCTCAACAACCTCTTGTGCTCCCCCAACCACCTCTACAGACAAAAGTTTACTTAGCCTCCAATCCCCCATTAGCTATGGAGGACTGACAACCCAAAGAGACAGAGTCCTCTCAGGGTCCCTACACAGCCATCTGTGGAGAAGCTGCTCCAAATTGTCCTCTAGCACAGTAAGGAAGGGGTGATGCAAGCATGAAGAAGGGGTGGTATCAGGTAGGGGTTCCTGACATCCCCAGACCCCATGACCAAGGGAAGCATTGTTCAGCTACTGCAGAGCCTTCTTGTGAGGTCTGTGCCCCTGGGAGACGCCCACTAGGAGGAGGTCATGAGGCTTGCAGTGAGGGAGACAGGCTACAGGGTGGGGTAGGGGGAGCCATTAATCCAATAAGTCCTAATTTAGAAGCCCTTCTAGCTTCTTTCAAGTATGGAGTTGGCATGGACATAATTCTGGGTGCTCCTGGTGGGAACCCAAGGCAAGGAGAGGTTCAACTGCCTCCTTCATGGGCTTTTACTTGGCTCCTTCCCTTCAATTGTGCCCAACATTTTCACCACTAGCAGACCTAAGAGGTGCCATCCTGGGTCCCAGGAAGGCCTTCTATTTGGATCTGAAAGGTCCTGGGCCAGGATGCCTAGGACAGGGTTGATGCCAGTTTCTGGGGAACCTGGGCAGTGTTGGCATGGGAGAGCACAGCAAAGACTCAGGGCTTAGGGTCAAGACTCTGAGCTGGAGGGAGTTCAGTGAGAGGAAAGAGGCTGCTGAGATTGCAGGGGGTGGGCAGGTAAGAATAAGCCACTCCCAGCTGCTGGCCCCTTCCCTCCACTGCTCTCACTTACCTGCTTGTGGTAGTCTCACAGGAGGGACTGGGATGTCAGACAGGAACAGGTATGTACTGCCACTTGAGCAAACCCTCCCCTTCATTTCCAGCCTGGGCCATGTACTCTGGGAAAAGTTGCAGATGTGAGGTCCTCCCCTCCTCCTCACCCCATCCCTTAGGCCATTTGGTGCCCTCAATGAGGCCTGGGCCAGAAACTTGTTGGAAGCTCCAGGCCATTAGATATCAACAGTCAGCCCTCAGCAGAACGGGCCAGAGGGAGGTGCTTCCCTTGGGAGGAAAGGGAGCATGGCAGGTGAGGCTCAGTCCACAGCCCAGATTCCTGGACAGAAGAGTCTGGAAGCTGGGGCCCCATGACCTGGCCCCCCACTGCACCCTACACACTCAACGCTTTTTCCCAGCCTCTGCTCCTGAGTCTGGCTTGCCCCTCTGTCTGCCTATGGGATTTTCTCCCTTCATCTTCCCTCTTCCCCCACCAGCCTTTCACTCTCCCTGTCACCAACTGCCTTATTCACGCATCTGTTTTTCTTTCCTGTCTCTTCATGCCACACTTTCTATGCCCTCCCTTCTCTCTCCGACACTGGCTTCTCCTGCCCTTTCATCTCCACCTTCCCTATGGTCTTCCCACTGAAGTTGCCAGTTCAAGAGGCCAGGACTTCAAAAGGAGATCAAAGCTGGGCTCCCCCATCAAAGACCAGGCTGCCAGGAGCAATCTGCCCCCACCCCCTACTCTATTTAGACTGTAACTCTCCTAAACAAGCCAGAGTCCCACATCTCAGCACCTCAGGAGGCACATTCTGGGTCAGAGCTCCCTGCTGGAGAGGCCACTGTGCTTGGTGAAAAGCTCCCAGCACTTGGGATTCAACAAACTAGCTGGAAACCTAGTATAGCCAGGTCCTTACAGGCTGTGTGACCTTGGGCAAATCAGTGAAACTTTCTGACCCACAGCTATGTTATGTTTAAATGGGACTGTTGCCTACCTTATAGAACCATTGAGTGGATTAAAGGAGAGAACACAGGTAAAATATCTTGTACTATGCCTGTCTTATAGTAGGTGCTCAATAAATTGTTGCTCTTAATATTACTGCTATTACAAAGTTGTCCAGGGATGGTAGTATGTAGAGATGACAGCAGAGATATCCAGGGAAAGAGGCCTGTGGCTACCTCAAAGGACAAAAGTCCTAACAGTCTAGTGCTGATACCTGAAGGAGCTGCTCTGTACAGAGGCTCCACCTGAACCCCGTTATCTGGATTTGGGCCTCACCAGATGTAGTGGCCAGTTAGAAGCACCAGACTCCCACCTCCTCCCACCATTACCCTTGCCAAACACTCAGCTCTATCCCCAGATTGGACTCTCCTGCCCAGGCAGCCACCTGTCTCAGAGCCTCTGGCCCAAGTTCTCACCGCAGCCTCAGCCCAGCCCCACAACCAACCCTCAAGGGGATGATGGCACCTGGATGGGTGGGGAGGTGGGGCTGAGGAGCTGAAGTTACATTTAAGAAACTTTTCTTGGCTTCGAACATCAGGGAACTTCAGGGACAATGTGACTTGTGTAAGCCCCTAAACCCCTTGAAGCATGTTTTCTCATTTGTAAAATAAGTGGTTAGCTGTTTCAAATCCTGTCTTGGCACCCGACTCTGCATACATGATAATTTTAAAGAACCAAGGAAGTAGAGCTCAGGCTCTCGGAGATTCCACAGGACTAAAAATGAGGAATTGATCTTCAGTTTTTGCTGCTTCCCACAGCCAGCAGCCATGGATGCTCACCATCTCTCCATCTCTCCAGGGTGTCTGCTGGTCCTATTTTACCAGGGAGTGACTGAGGATTCGGGCGGCGAGTGGACTTGCCCCCAGGTCACACAGACAGCAGTAGCAGAGCCATAAAGCTGCCCGGGTCTCTAAGACCCTCCTCCCTATGGCACTGGATGGGAATTCTTTTCAGGTTGTCAATGGACATATGGAAGCTCAAAGTCAAATCCACAGCCAGCTCAGGGCTGCTGACCTGTCCAGCAGCCTACAACCCACCCTCCTTCCCAGTGCCCACCTTCCTCTGGAGTCCCATCCTGACCCTGCTAGTCCCCAGGCTCCAGATAGCAGCACCCACCGTCCAGACCACCTGCCCAACCCACACTGTGAGAAAAGCAACCTGCTCCTCCCCAGCCTCCTGGCTCAGCAAGCACCCCAACACTGGGGTCCCCCAGGCATTGAAGGGGCAGTCCATAGCTGTCCAGTAAAACTACCTGCAATGGCAGCAGTCTACCTCTCCAGTATATTGCCGCTAGACACATATTGGTATGTCAAAGTAATGCTATTTAATTTTTATTTTAATTTAAACAGATACACATGGCTAGGGGCCGATAGAGATACCATCAAAATGTCTGGCCTCTGCTCCGCTGGTGGGCAGGCACATTCAGCTCAGCAGTGGATACTTCTGAAGCCATCCTGTGGAATATGTAGGGTGATAAGGTGGGCAAGAAAAGTTCCTATGCCCTGAATTCCTCACCCAGGGTGAGCCCCAAGTGGCCATTACCCAGATGCCATTACAGAGTGGAAAGCTGCCCTAAGAAGCAAGGTGCCACCTCAGCCAGCAACACCCTGAATGGTGGTGTGCAGACTGCAGGCCCTGGAGCCTGAACTTTCTCCAAAGCCTCTGATGAGTCTTTCCTTCCCTTCTGAGGATAATCTTTACTCCTGAGAGACCTCACCATCTCAGCTGTTCTTCCTTCTCTCTAAACTGGGAGAAGGTGGGAGGTCCATGCTCACCATGGGAGGGGCTTTGGGAGCCCAATGACCTAAGTCTTATGTCCAGCCTCATGCAGTCAGCTGTCATGCAGGACAGGCAGGCCAGGGGCAGAAAGGGTAGGGAGGGACACCTTCCCCAGAGCACTCATTGAGGGGAGGAACTGTGGCCTCAACTGCCATTAGAGGGCAAAGTGGCAGTCACTGTCCTGGCACTGGAGACAGTCAGACCCCACCTAGAAAATAAGGGCTGGTGAGGAGGGGCGCCTCCTGATGGGCATCCCAAGAAATGAGCCTCAGTCACCCCCAAGGTGAGCTCCCCCGGGAAAGATGTTGTAGAACTTCAGGTGGGGGACAGAAAATAGGATGAAGTGACTAGAGACCCTGAGATGTCTCAACCAGGGCTCTGGGATGTGGGAAGGTAAGCGAAGGTCAGTTCAGGATTACAGGAGTAACTTCTCACCCCACTGCCACTCACACCCCTCCCCAAAGAGAACCCCTTTCTGCCCCTCCTCCCACCTCTCCATTCCTCTGGACCCTTCCTCTGCTGTAAGGACAGAGATTAGTCATAGACAGACCTGAGTCCAAACTATGCTCCGCCACATACTTGTGTGTGACCTTGGGTGAGCAGGTTAACCTCCCTGAGCCTGCTAGAGTGGAGAGAATAAGGACCACCTCTCAGCATTGTGAAGAGGACAAATGGATGAGAGGAGATAGACTGTGAGGCATCCAGCACACAGTAGGCATGGTTATCACCAGTTCTCTTCCTCTGCCCTCCCTCTTCTGGTCTCTCTTTCCCTTGGATGATACCTGCTAGGCCCTGGTTCTCCATAACCACCTTTACATCTGGGTGCACCACTGCCTGGAGTCGGCTGCCCACCAGTCACCCTCGGAACCACTCCCTCCATCCTCTTTTCACTGGCCTTCCTGGGATCCACACCTGTCTCTAATGGTCATCCATGTAAAGGACATTGTTCCCTTTCACCTACTCACCCTGGCCATCTGCTGCTATAGGCCAGCTCGGGACAGAAACCTCGTCCTGCATCCCAGCCTCCTCTACCCAGACCTGCAGAATGCACAGACTCCTCTTCTTTCTAGCTCCATACATGGTTGAAGACAGGGGTGAGCTTGGGAGTGAACAATTGAGCATGACCCCCACTGTGGGAACACATGCAGTCTGGGTTGAGTGAGTGGGCATGCCTGAGTATCCACAGGGGCGGATCTCTCTCCACTACCACACACTCAATCTTTTCTCTGAAGCTTCCAGACAGAGCTCTACTCCTGACCCCACCTCAAGCTCCCGAAAGCTAGGCCTGAGACTACTGCCTCTCATTTCCTCCTGGGAAGCTGACCATTAGGTTCACAGGAAGAGGACTGTAGAGCTAATCCCATGAGGTACCCCCCTTGCTTTCCAACACCCCCAAAATCGCCTCCAAATCCATATACCAAATTTCTCCTTCCCACTCCTCACCATCTCAGGCATTGAAGCCAGAGGAAATGAGCCAAGACACCACAGCCTCTGCCTGGCCACTCAGAGCCTGGACGCCTCTGCCTAACCACTCAGAGCCTGGGGCCCCTCTGTTTGGCCAGCTCCAATTGCCACCATCAAGGATGAAGAGGTTCAGGATATCTGGGGGCTCCCAGATTATGTGAGGTTCTCTTCCTAAAGGAGATAGCAAAGCTTGCAAGCCAGCCAGTCCTATTCCAACTTGGCTCTCTTCTGACTCAAAAAGAGCCAACCCAGGAACCCAGGAATGCTTTCATTTTCTAGTGATCCCAAACCCTTGGCCTGGCACAGGAACATCTCCAGAGAGAGCTCGTGTGTGATTAATTGAGAGGGCCCTAGGGACATTAGGGCTGGGCCCTACAAAGCTGCCATCTGCCCACAGGCTAGCATGCCATGTAAGAGCTGGGAGGGAGAGGCAGGGCCTGGCAGTCAGAGTCCCCAGAGTGCTGGGCCAGGAGGCAGTCTTCTCAGAGTCAGCCTTCTCTTTGCTTCTGGGCCAAAGGATGCAAGAGAGTAGCAGACTGGCTCATGTGGGCAATGATGGGTGGGAAGTATGAGTGAGTCACCCCAGGGTTGTTCAGGAAAACCACCATCTCCCAGCTATTATAAACCGCCTCTCTTAATTCCCAGTCTCATCTAGGTCTCCACAGGCTAAAGAGGCTTCAGGGGGCTTCCTGCTCTCCTGCCAGCACTTCCCTTTTCAAAAGCCCCCTCAAGATATATTTTGGGGATCAGTAAGTTTGATCCCTACCCTGACCAAGGATCAGGAAGCTCTGGAAGAGGAAGTACCAGTGGAAGGCCAGGGCAGTATGGTGAGTGTGTAGCTCATCTGATAGGGCTGAGCTTTCTGGACTTTGACAAGAAAATAAACTACATTTCAAGCTTTTAGCCCTGTCCCCTGCTGACCAGAGCTCAGTTCTCATCCTCCAAACCAGAACTGTGAACCCAGATACAAGAGGTGCGAAGAAGGGTCACAAACTGACCATCCCTCCACACACAAAAAAAAAAATTAAAGAGACTTGTTTAAGAAAAAGGAGATTAAAACTATGAACATTAAAATGAAAACAGTATCACAACTATGAACAACAGAAGCTAGGGAATGGAAACAAAGGTAAACTAAGCAGACAACTAGAGTGGGAACAGAAACATAGGTATGGGGAGCATGTCGGGGGAGATCAACTGTGAGAGGGAGGGAAATGGTGCCGGAATTAAGAAGCGTAGTAGGAGGGTGGGGAATAGACAGGGGGATGTTGAGAAGAGCTTTATGCACAACACATGGACATGGACTAAGGGTAGGGGACTTCTGTAGAGAGGGCAGTTGCTAGGTGGAGGGGAGCAAAGGGAAAAGAAATTGGGACAACTGTAACAGCATAATCAATAAAACATGCAAAAAAATTGTATACAGATCGTAATCCTGGGAACACACAGATCTGGCAATGGTCTGCTAATTTTCATTCCATTTGTATTAGGCAGGGTGGATCAGTATATTGTAGTCACTATATCCTGATTTCAGCAAGACATTTGTCCAGATGTGGACAAGATAGAGAAATATGGGAAGAAAGGTACAGCTATGTGGGCTCACAATCTTTGTACATTGGTGCCCTGAAGTTACTAGTGCAATTTTACAGAACTTTCTCCTTGACCTGGCTTCATCTCTCTCATCTTTCTTTGAATGAAGAAATTGTACTTCTTAAAACTTTATGGGTGAAACAGAGGGGAGATAAATTAAGACTATTCTATATAGTTGTATTGGTAATCTCAAAGGCCTGTAAAAGATGGAATATCAAAACCCCAAAATAAAATTTAACAGAGATGACACAGGAGACTTCCGGCCAAGATGGAGGCCTAGACTGACACACTCCATCTCCCTCCACAACTAAGAAGGAATGCAACTACCGCAAAACGAGAAATAACCAGAAGTTCTAGAAAATAAATGGAAGTCCATCATATGAAGTTATAAAGAAATGGTGCTCGTCTGGACAGGTAGGAGGGACGTAGCCAGGGAAGAGAGGTCAAGCTGTGTGGGCGACGGCAGCAACGGCGATGGCGGTGGGACAGCGGTAAGCACAGACACCCGTATTTAAGGGGAGGCAGGAAACACCTGGGGAGCACTCCTGGCTGCAGACCAAACCCAGCAGCTTCTGATTCCAATGCCAGAGAAGGCAGACCCCCAAACATTGCTAACATAAGGCAGAACTTACAAAGAATTTTACTGAAAGTTGGGAGTAGCCAGGGAAGAGGTGTGACTTTTCTAAGCCTAGTAAACAGCTTGAAATTTGAAAACAAGACCTCCTGTTTTTGCAAGTTCCTCCTCCACCAGTCCCATCTGCTGAGTTCTCCCTTCTGCCTCTGTCCTTCAGTCCCACTGCTAGACCCTCCCTCACACCTGCCCCATGTTGGTCCTCTCTTCCCACATTTCACTTTCAGGGTAAGGACTGGCTGGAGAGATTTACCTGTCACACTCAAAAGGATTATTTCCAAAACAAAAAATCTCTGTCCCTCTGCCAGCGATTAGCACCATTTTTTATGCAAGACATCTAGAGACACTCACCTGATGCACAAAAACCTGTGACTCAGTGACCACCACTTACACAGGGGGCAACTGAGGCTTAGAGTGGTTAAGAAATTTGTCCAAAGTCACAGAGCTAGTAGGTGTTGATGTCTAGATTTGAACTAGGTATGTCAGCTCCAGAACCACCCCATTTAACCATGAGAGTAACCTTTAAGGAGGTGAAAGTCTTGAGGGAGCCTTAAAGGAGGGGCACATGTCAGACAGAAAGCAAAAACAGGAGGCAGAGCCTGAGACCAGCTGAGATGATGAGCAGAGGAGTGATGAGAGGCAAGCCAGTCGGGATGGAAGAAGGTTGGAACAGGGAAAGGCCTCCAAGCTAGGGTGGGGGACTTGGGAAAGGAGATAAGGGGGTGGATTGGGAAGCTAATTAGGATGAAAAATCTAATGGACAAGTGGGTCAAATTAAACAGAAGGATTGAACTTGGAATGAGACAGAAAGGAAGGAGCCAAGAATCACATCCAGATTTCTGATGAGCAACTAGGTTGATGTTCTCTGAGGTAGTAACCATGGTGGAAGGCAGGCAGGGGGTGATCACAATACTTTCAGGTGTGCATATGTGGAATAGAGGTGCCTATGAGGCATCCAAGGAGAGATATTTATAGCTGCCCTGTGTACAGGTTTGTTGCTCCCAAGACAATCTGTGCTGGAGAGGTAGTCATGGGCTTATACATGGCAATAAAAGCCACAGGGAGGGTGAACTCACACAGGGAGAACATGAGGAGGGAGAGCCTGAGGAACACTCCCAGGAAAGGGAGGGGCTCTGGCAGAGAAAACAAGGAGAGGCCAGGCAAGTCAGAGGGAAAGGAGGAGGCCTCTGCATTAGGGAATCTGACAGGACTGCTTCCCAGGAGGCAGAGGTCCACACTGTCAGATGCTACTCAAGTCACAAACATCTTAAGGATGTCCAGTGGATGGATTTAGAAA
The DNA here is from genome assembly GCF_987537825.1 of Furipterus horrens. Classification (NCBI taxonomy): domain Eukaryota; kingdom Metazoa; phylum Chordata; class Mammalia; order Chiroptera; family Furipteridae; genus Furipterus; species Furipterus horrens. Next base: position 90,416,410 of record NW_028327172.1, on the reverse strand, counting down.
CAGTGTGTGCGGAGTACTGGGGACTTCAGGGACCACTGAAGATTTTCAGAGGAATAACATCAGGAAGTCAATTTTTATTGATTTGAAAAGTAAATAAGAGGTGAGAACATAAGACAGCAAGATACGGAGGCAAAAAGATAAGGTGCTATCTGAAGAGACAGGTGGGGTAAGGGAGAAAGGTTTTTGTTTGTTTTGTTTTGAGGGGGAAGAGAGTTGAGCAAGTGCAATGATCATGAGAAGGAGCCAGGCTGTGAGTGGAGGGGGGTTAGAAAAGGAAGAAGTGGAGATTCAGATGAGGACAGACCAGAGACTTCTGTGGCTCAGGGACAGAGGGTCCCACTCGCTTTACCTAAAGACTGGCTTCATCAAAAATATCTGAATCAATAGAAGTCAATTAGAGATTTGGGCCTGGGCACAAACCATGGCCCCAGGATGTTCACAGAAGGAGCAGAAATGGCTTCTGATAGAATATCCTGGCCCTTGTGAGGCCTGGGTGGAAGAGGGGAGTCAGTGCTCAGGAAAGAGAGTAGCAACCTGGGTCCTTCTGGGCCTCCCATGACCCCTAACCCCCAGTTTAGGGGCCACATCAAAGCTCTCCCTGCTTACCCTTCTGGGGGCTGTTTGCATGGCCCTTCGGCCACCCACTTGAGCTGCCCTCTGGGGCTTACCTGTGTGCCTACAAGTTCTTCCTGGGTGCAGAGTATCCTGGTTCCTGGCCCCTGATTCAGAGCAGATGCCCCAGAGCCCTGGTGGCCAAAGAACCCAAGCTCTTCTCTTATTCTGCCCTCCCCACAGTCAGCCAGAAGACGTCTGCAGACTCAGGTCCTCTCGCTTCCCCCTCCACATCCAAGCCTTGCTTAGCTCCACCAGCAATCCCATTTTACACCACAGTTACAGTAGCGCCAGTTTACTGAGCACATGATGTGTGTTTATTCATTTATTTAATGAATTCTTATGGAATACCCACATGTGTCCAGCACAGTACTGATTGTTGTAGACACAATGATGAAGACAAGTAGAAACATGCAGCCTTTTACTCAAGTATTGTGCCTGGCACTAAGCTTATTTTATCCTATTTATTCTTACCACAACCCTATGAAATAGGCATTACTATTTCCATTTTAGAAAAGAAGATACTGGGGTGCAATCTAGTTAAAAATCACACAACTTATAGCTGACAGAAGCTGCATCATCTCCCCCCCCCCCCGCCCCAGTGACTCTGCCTCTTCCATGAAGAGCTAACCCTGAGCTTCTCTGAGTCTAGGGTCTCCAAGTTCTCTTCTCTAGTGACACCTTTCCCTCTCTCCATTTCCTTCCTTCTTCCTTCTCTCCCTTCTCTCTCCCTTCAAAAGGAAGGGTGTGTCATTTGAGTCCAGAGACCCAGATCTGAGGCCTGGCTCCCTGCTCACTAACCAGATAACCTTGTGCTAGCTGTTTATGTCACTGCTCAGAGCCTAGGTCCCCTCTCTGTGAAATGAGGATGTTCATCTGGGCTCTGCTCTCTCAAGAAGACACTGGGAGGATTAAAGGAGGTATGAGATGTGAAAGTGCTTTCAAAGGCATGCACAGGAAAGAAAGGTTATTCCTATCAAAACCTTCATAGAGCCCTGGCAAGTGTGGCTCAGCTAGCTGGAGCTTTGTCTCATAAAGTGAAAGGTTATCAGTTCAATTCCTGGTCAAGGCACATGCCTTGGTTACGGGTTCAGTCTCTGGTCGGGGCGCTTATGAGAGGCAACCCAGCTGATCAAAGTTTCTCACATTGATGTTTTATTCTCTCTCTAAAATCAAGAAGCATGTCCAAAAAATACCTTTTCTGAGTGGAAGCCCTGACCTCAGCAAATTACACATGTGTATGTAGTCACTGTATTTCCAGTTCCAGGCTGTTTATACTGCAAACCCTTCTCAAGCTGTGTAATGAAAGGATATTTCTTTTCTAAAGGGATCTCAGGGAGATTTTAAAAAACAAAAACAAAAGCTGGGGCCCTCCTACACTTCGGAAATCACGTAAGAGAAGGGATGAAAAGACTAACACTAACTGAGAATTTATTACATGACACACACTAAGCTAAGCACTTCATTTAGTTCTCACAAAAGCTTATGACTAAAATACTACTATTTTTACTTTCCAGATAAGAAAATAATTTATCTGAAGTTATACAACTTTGAAGTGGCAGATACAGGACTTGGACCTGATTCAAAACTTATGCTTCTCCCAGTAAGAAAACTCAATCCTGCCTGAAATTCCTGCTGAAAGCCACCTCTGCCAAGTGCAGCCTCAGTAATGTCACTATAATAATCACTGATTTTCCTCCCTGCCTGTCTGGAAGTAGACAACCAGATCCTTGGGGACATGGCATGTATTAAATTTACCTTTTTATTTCCAAACATCAGTGTTACCAAAAAACCAGTGGGGTCCTACCGCTCATTGCCAACAGGCAAAATCTCTGGAAGAAGAATTTGGTGGAAAGGAAAAGAAATATTTTATTCAAAGTCTATACAGTTTGAAACAATGGCAGGTTCCTGCCTCAAAGCCCCAAAGAAAATTACTCTGCCACCCTCTGCCAGCTTAGTTCAAGGTTGTACCAGGAACCTCTTCTCCCATCCAAAAATATTTTCCTTAAAGAAATGTAGGTGACTTAGCTTGTTTCCAGTCACTGTCTGGCTACAGACATCTTTCAGAGTCTGCATGTCCAAACATCCTGCTTTCAGAGCACTATCCTCTTCCTCTGGCCACTGCCCTCTGGTGTGTTGTCACCCCTGCTTCCATGCAGAAGGGGTACAGGCTTCTCACCTAGGCACACAGCCCCCAGGGTCCACCACTCGCGCCTCCTCCCCTTTAACACCTCTATTATTGCTGCACTGCGTCCAGAACAGGCACTAACTAGTCCGCTAAGCCTGCCCAGGCTGGAGCAGGCAGGAGCAGCAGCCTTGGGAAACTGCCACTGACAGGCCCCCACTGGAGGGATGGGCAGCGTGCGAGCAGCTGCCACTGTGGTTTCTTGTGCAGGAGGGGAGAATCTCCTCCCTGCACATTGGGTCAGAGGCCCTGCCCAGGCTGGAGCAGACAGAGCAGCTGCAGTGGCTGGAAACCACTGCTGATAGACCCATGCTAAAGGCATGGACAGCAAGCAGCTGCTGCAGTGGCTTCTGGTGCAGGGGTGGGACACATGGCTTACCGCCCAGACACACTCCCCAGCCCATTGGCAGAGCCTCCTCCAAGCCTCTCTCCCTCTCCTCTTACCAGCCCAGTACTTACTGCACTCCAGAGGAGGAACCCTGGGAACTTTTCAGACCACTTGCTCCCCAAGACCTGGGGCCTAGGAACTCAAGCCTCCAGCAGGCTAGAAAAGAGGGCAGAATCTGAGACTTCCACCAGAATCCCCTGTGTGACCAGTGTGCATCGCCCTGGTTGCCAGGGTGACATATGCTGGTTCAGCAGCCACAGTGCTGCCGCAGTGTGACTGCCACTGAAGTGCCATCCTTGGCACTCCCCAACCCCTCCCCCACTTCCAGGGCTGGGGGTGGGGGCATTACAATCACCCTTTTTAACACTCTAGACACAAGGGCAAATGGAAGAAGGTCTCATTCTCTTGTAACTACTTCCTACTGGCCAAGGACATAGTCTTACCTATCCCCTGGTCCAGAGCTCCCTAACTAAAGGGAGCCTGGAGTGAAGGGGAGTCATCATGTGAAGGCGAAGAATCTTGCAAGATCCAGGTCGGTTGGTTGTCCCTGGAAAGTGGCATGTACAATGTCCAAAGGATGACACTACTGGACAGGCTGGCAACCTTGTTGTATTCTGGAGACAACAAACTTGCAAGAAGGTTAGAAAACCAAAACAACTAAATAACCAAAGTAGAGACTGTTACAAACCATCACCACCACCTGCCTTTTAACACTTCTGGACCTCTTCTGTCCAAACCATTATGGCAGAAAAGAAAACCACTTTCAAAACAAAGTTATAGGCAATCCCATACTTCATCCAGTCCATCCAAACTGTTGAGTCTTAGGAGGCAGCAATGCAGGTGGGCTTCTCAAGTGGGGCCTACACCATCTCTGAGTCCACAAGACTGTCTATTGAGAAGACATTCAGCTGCAAGGCCTTTGCTGAAATAATATCAAGCAGTGACAATTTAACAGATCCTTCATGTAAACTAGTTCAACTTCTAAGTGAAAACAAACTTTGAAGACAGCTGCACTAAAGTCCAATATTCACAATTGAGCATTGTGATTTTCCTTAAAACTGGATTCCCCTCATTATCATCCAAATTCTAGTGGGATCAGGTAGGGAGAAAATACAAAGCAAAAAGAAAAATCATTGTCCTTCCAATATCTCCCAAAATTTTACCTCTATGCCTTATATCTATCTTTTGTTACTTTACTTTCCAACCTAATGTGAAGTTTTAACCCTTAGAAACCTCAATTTCTTTTCAAAACAAAAATAATAAAAGAAATCCAAGCAAGACAGTATTTCAGGAAAAAGAAAAAAAAAGGGAACGGACTCGAACTAGCCTTAGAACCTTGTCTCACACCAACCAGTCCTATTAACCAGTCACACAGACAACCTCTTTGAGGTCCAGATGGCACAAAGCCCAATGGCAGAGGCATTCTCTCACCCACCAATGCATTTACTGGTCTCATGGCAGTAACATGACCTCTCACCCCAGCTGGTATGCCCACCAGCATCAAATGACCTTTCCTCAGACCAAATGGCAGGGAGCCTAAAGGGCAGGATGTTATCTCACACCAACTATTGATGCAAATGACCTTTATGAGGTCCAAATGGCACAAAGCCCAAAGGCACAGACAGAGGATTCCTAGTGTAAACAAAATATCTAAGTTTCCCTTAGTCCCTACAAATCAGAAAGCAAGCAAAGAATAACTAACCAAGAACTGAGGTTTCTTTCATTTCAAGTTAAAACTCTCACAACTTTCTATACTCACTCAGAAATAACCATAACTCACTTTCAATCCTTGTTTTTTTTTAACAGTGGGAATGACCATACCCTAACTCAGTATAAAGTAGCCAAAAGTCCCCAAATTTGCAAACACATAAAGTAAAGAAACATTGTCACTTTGCATTGGAACCCACTGTCTTCTTCTGAAAGAGAAATTTTAAATCTCCTTCTGGAGTGCAGGTCCAGCTTTCCTTTTCAACATCAACCACACAGCACCAGACGGTGCCCATTTTATCTGTGTGTGGTGGATCCAAGGTTTAACTCCTGTGAGCTTTAGAGAAGAGTGCCTTGTCAGTAGGACATCATAGGGACCAGTTTATTGCTCTGCTAGCTGCTCTTCAGGTCCTTGAGTCTTTCAGATTTTAGTAAGACTTTGTCCCCCACCTGGAATGAGTGTAAGGGCTTGTCATATGGATAGGCAGACCTGCAGTGAGAACACTTGTGCAAAATGGTTAGTCTTTGCCCTAAATGTTATACATATTGCTTAATTTTTGACTTGTGCTCCAAATCTAAAGGGGACATTCCTAAAACAGAGATGTGGAAAGGTTTCCCATAAACTGTTGGGTTGACCAAAAAGTCCATATGGTTTTTTCCATAAATAAAAAGCACACTTTTCATTTTCACCAATAACTTTATTGATTTGGATATTTTGAGTATGTCAACTATCTCCCATGTGGTAAAATGTTGATTGTTCTCAATTAATGTCCCAAATTGACAGCTATCAGCTTCAACTGGTCTACCCAATTGTGGAGCAGCATCCAGCAAGAAATCTCCAGCACAAAACTTGGCAAACAATTTTTGACATGTTCAACAATTACAGCATCTTCTCCATATGCTGCACAAATCTCTCTTTTTTCTCCCTTGCATTTTAGTTGCACGTTTACCTTTCTTGAAAAAATGAAGCAAAATGTTGCTTATTTTCTTCCATCTTCAATATTAAAATGGCTACACAAAAATTCAAAGATTTTGGTGTCTTTTTAAATGAACTTTGATATAATGGCTGTCACAATAAAATTTAACAAAATTGTTTCCAAAAAAGTTAAAGACAACTAAGTGTTACTACAGCCATTTGGGGGTGGGCGGTGAGGATAACATTTTGGCCAACCCAGTATTTTAAAAGGGCTTAATTTAAGCCTGCTTCTGGGTGTTACCCTAATCCAGAGCAAAGCAATGGAACGTACCTGGTCCATTTCTAATGTGTTCCATGGCATATTTTGCCAGGGTCTTCTTTATCGTGTGATTTATTTTCTCAGTCCTTCCCATAGACTGAGGTCTCCAAGATGCATGTATTTTCGATCTTTTTGTTTAACGTTTTTTGGTTTTTTTTTTTTCTGTTACAGTTGTCTGACTTTTCCCCCATTGCTCCCTTCCCGCACAGCCCACACCTCTCCCACAGTCAATCCCCACCCCATTGTCCATGTCCATGGCTTCTTTATACCAGTTCCTTTACTAAACCCTTCCCCTACATACTTCCCTTCTCTCCCTGGTAACTGTTACTCTGTTTTTTGTTTACAAACCTCTGGTTCAATTTTGTTCATTTGTTTGGGTTGTTCATTAGTTTCCTGTATTATGTGATATTGTATGGATTTGTCTTTCATTGCCTGGCTTATTTCGCTAAGCATAATTCATAGTTCCATCCATTTTATCGCAAATGGTAGGAGTTCCTTTTCTCTTTCTGTTGCATAGTATTCCATTGTGTAAATGTACCACAGTTTTTTGATCCATTCATCTACAGATGGGCACTTAGGCTGTTTCCAGCACTTGGCTATTGTAAATAGCGCTGCTATGAACATAGGGGTGCATAAGTTCTTTTGAATTGGGGTTTCAAGATTCTTTGGGTATAATCCTAGCAGTGGAATCGCTGGTTAAAAAGGCAGTTCCATTTTTAGTTTTTTGAGGAAATTCCATACTGTTTTCAATAGTGGCTGCACCAGTCTCATTCCCACCAACAGTGCAGTAGGGTTCCCATTTCTCAACGTCCTCCCCAGCACTTGTTGTTTGTTAATTTGTTGACGAAGGACATGCTGACTGGTGTAAAGTGGTATCTCATTGTGGTTTTTATTTGCATCTCTCTGATGGCTAGTGATGTTGAGCATTCTTTCATATGCCCATGACCCTCTGTATGTCCTCCATGAGAAGTGTTTGTTTAGGTCCTTTGCCCATTTTTTAATCTGTTTTCTTGGTGTTGAGATATGTAAATTCTTTATATACTTTGGAGATCAATCCCTTGTCTGAGATATCATTGGCAAATATGTTTTCCCATATGGTTGGTTCCCTTTTCATCTTGCTGTTTTCTATTGCTGAGCAGAAACTCTTTAGTTTGATGTAGTCCCATTTGTTTATTCTTTCCTTTATTTCCCTTGCCTTAGGAGATGTTTCAGGAAAAATATTGCTACATGGGATACCTGAAATTTTCCTACCTATGTTTTCCTCTAGGACTTTTATGGTAGTTGTGGCTTACATTTAAGTCTTTGATCCATCTTGAGTTTATTCTGGTGTGTGATGTAAGTTGGTAGTCTAGTTTCTTTTTTTTGCACGTCCCTGTCCAGTCCTCTGAGCACCATTTTTTGAAGAGGCTCTTCTCACTCCAGGTTATTTTCCTTCCACCCTTGTGGAATATTAGTTGACCATATAGACTGGGGTTTACTTCTGGGATCTCTATTCTGTTCCATTGATCTATATGTATATTCTTATGCCAGTACCAGATTGTTTTGATTACAGTGGTTTTGTAGTATAGTTTGATGTCAGGTATTGTGATTCCTCCTACTATGTTCTTCTGTCTCAAGATTGCTGTAGCTATTTGCAGTCATTTTTGGTTCCATATAAATTTATGAAGTATTTGTTATAGGTCTGTAAGCTATGTCTCAGGACTGTTTTGCATTGAATCTATAAATTGCTTTGGGTAGTATGGACATTTTAATGATGCTGATTCTTCCCATACAGAAACATAATATATGCTTCCATTTATTTGTATCTTTTTTAATTTCTTTCTTCATTGTTATATAGTTTTCTGAGTACAGGTCTTATACTTCTTTGCTTAAGTTTATTCCTACGTACTTGATTTTTCTTGTTCCTACAGTAAATGTTTTTTTTTCTAGTTCCTATCTTTGATATTTTATTGTTGGTGTACAGAAATGCCTTCGATTTCTGAATATTGACTTTGTACTCTGCTATTTTGCCAAATTCGCTTTTTAGGTCGGATTGGTTTTTTGTGGAGTCTATAGGCTTTTCTATGTACATTATCATTTCATCTGCAAATGACAGTTTTACTTCCTCTTTTCCAATTTGTATGCCTTTTATTTTTTTTCTTGTCTGATGGCTGTGGCTAGAACTTCCAATACTATGTTGAATAAGAGTGGAGAAAGTGGACATCCTTGTCTTATTCCTGATATCAGGGGGAATGCTTTCAGTTTTTGCTTATTGAGTATGATGTTGGCTTCAGGTTTCTCATATGTGGCCTTTACTATGTTGAAGTATGCTCCCTCTATTCCCATTTTGCTGATTGTTTTCATCATAAATTGGTATTGTACTTTATCAAATGCTTTTTCAGCATCTATTGACATGATCGTGTGATTTTTGTCTTTCATTTTGTTTATGTGGTATATTACGTTTATTGATTTGTGGATATTAAACTATCCTTGCATCCCTGGGAAGAATCCCACTTGATCCTGGTGTATGATCTCTTTAATGTGTTGCTGGATCTGGTTTGCCAATATTTTGTTGAGGATTATAGCATCTATGTTCATCAGAGATATTGACCTGTAGTTTCCTTTCTTTGTTGTGTCTTGACCTGGTTTTGGAATTAGGGTAATACTGGCTTAATAGAATGAGTTTGGCAGTCTTCCCTCTTCTTGGATATTTTGGAATAGTTTGAGAAGGATAGGCATTAGTTTTTCCCTAAATGTTTTGTAAAAGTCACCTGTGAAGCCATCTGGTCAAGGGCTTTTTTGTGCTGTGAGTTTTTTTTATTACTGCTTCAATTTCACTCTTTTTATCAGTCTGTTCAGGCTTTCTGCTTCTTCGTGATTCAGTTTGGAAGATTACATAATTCTAGAAATTTGTCAATTTCATCTAGGTTGCCAAGTTTCTAGCCATACAGTTGATTGTCATAATTTCTTACAGTCCTTTGTATTTCTGTGATATCAGTCATGATATCTCTTCCTTCGTTTCTGATTTTGTTTATTTGGGTTCTCTCTCTTTTTTTCTTGATGAGCCTAGCTAAAGGCTTATTGATTTTACATTTCCAAAGAACCAGTTCCTAATTTTGTTGATCTATTAAATTATTTGTTTAATCTCTATGTCATTTAATTCTGCTCTTATCTTGAGGATTTCCTTCCCTGTACTCACTCTGGGCTTTGTTTGTTGTTGTTGTTCTAGTTCTTGTAGTTGTAGGGTTAGATTTTTTATTTGGGATTCTTCTATCCTTTTTAGGTAGGCCTTATTGCTATGAACTTTCCTCTCAGGACTGCTTTTGCCATATCTCATAGGTTTGGGGCTGTTGTGTGTTCATTATCATTAGTTTCCAGAAACTTCTTGATTTCTTCCTTGATGTCATTGTTAACCCATTCATTATTTAATATCATGTTATTGATTCTCCATGATTTTGGATGTCTTTGAGTTTTTTCCTTGAGGTTGATTTCTAGTTTCAAGGCATTTCGGGCTGAGAAGATGCTTCATTTAATTTCAATTTTCTTGAATTTGTTGAGGCTTGTTTTGTGTCCTACCATGTGGCCTATCGATGAAAATTTCCCATGTGCACTTGAGAAGAATGTATATTTTGCTTCTTTGGGGTGAAAAGTTCTATATATATATCACTTAAGTCCATTTTGTCTAAAGTGTTGTTCAATGTCTCAATATCCTTGGTGTTTCTTTGCTTCAGAGATCTGTCCATTGTTGACTATGGGGTATTAAAGTCCCCTACTATGAGTGTGTTGCTGTTGATATATTTTTTGAAGTCTTCCAATACTTTCCTTATATATTTTGGTGCACTTATGTTGGGTACATATATGTTTACGAGGGTTATATCTTCTTGATGGATCATTCTCTTAAGTATTATAAAATGGCCTTTTTTGTCTCTTTTTATGGCCTTTGTTGTGAAATCTGTTTTGTATGATATAAATATTGCTACCCCAGCTTTTTTTTCATGTTCATTTCCTTGGAATACTTTTTTCTTTCCCTTCACTTTCAGTCTGTGTAAATCTTTTGTTCTGAGGTGTGTCTCTTGTAGACAGCATTTAAGTGGGTCATGTTTTCGTATCCATTCCGCTATCCTATGTCTTTTGATTGGAGCATTTAATCCATTTACATTTAAGGTTATTATTAATAGTTATTTATTCATTTCCCTTTGTTCCTGTGTTCTGCTCCCTCTCTCTTTTTCTCCTTTTTCTGAAAGCATTCCCTTTAGCATCTCTTTCAATGCTGGTTTGGTGGAGATGTATTTTTTTAGTCTTCCTTTGTCTGGGAAACTCCTTATTTCACCTTTCATTTTGAATGAGAGTCTTGTTGGGTAGAGTGGTCTTGGTTATAGGCCTTGGTTTTTCATTGCTTAAAATATTTTTTGCCATTCCCTTCTGGCTTGTAGTGTGTCTGTTGAGAAACCTGATGATAGCCTTATCGGAGCTCCCTTGCATCTTATTTGCTGTTTTTGTCTTGCTGCTTTTAGGATTCTCTCTTTGTCTTTCCATGTTGCCATTTCAATGATGATGTGCCTTGAGTGGGCCTTTTTGGTTTCATCTTCTTTGGGACCCTCTGTGCTTCCTGAACTTGCATGTCTTTTTCTCTCATCAAGTTAAGAAAATTTTCTGTCATTACTTTTTCAATCAGGTTTTCTATCCCTTGCTTTTCTTCTTCTCCTTTTTGTATCCCTATGATTCTAATGTTTTTCTGATTGTGTGTGTCATGTTGTCCTGCAATTCTCTTAAACCATCTTTTCTCTTTTTCAGTCTTTTTCCATTTTGTTGTGTTGTTTGGGAATTTTTTTCTACATTGTCCTCTAACTCACTGATCCAGTCCTCTGCTTCATTTAGCCTGCTTTTGATTGATTCTACTGCATTCTTCAGTTCAGAAAATTGTATTTTTCATTTCTTCCTGGTTCTTGTTGATAATTTCTATGTCCTTTTTTATTCTGATGTAGTTCTCAGTAAGTTCCTTATAGCTTCCCTGGAGCTCTTTATAGTTTCCCTGGAGTTCGTTATAGTTTTCTTTGAGCTTGTCGAGTTCATTGAGCTTCCTCATTACTATTGTTTTGAATTTCATGTCTGACACCTTGCTTGCTTCTATGTCATTTATCCTTCCTTCTGGAATTCCTCCTTTCTTTTTGGTGGAGCGTTGTTTCTATTTGGTGGGGTGTTATTCCACCTCCCCATTTGGGGCACTGGTCTTGTTTCCACTTCTTAGATTGATCTGCTTTTATTTTCTACCTTTATGGTGTGAACTTCTTGTATACAGTTGTTGAGCTGCTGTCTCCAGTTGACGCCACTTGGAGGGGAGCAGTCTGCTTAAGTGATTTCTCCCATAGCACTTGGAATGCTTCTGTCCTGGGACCTAGTCTGCTGCTCTCCCAGCTCTTTCTCAAGAGCCAGCACCCAAAACTTAGTACAAAGTGCCTCTAGTTCATTTCACTGTCTTTTTCCTCAGCCAGAGGAGAGTGCATTCCCTCATGAAGGCCAGCGGCAGGTTGACCAGTTGCACACTGGGGCAGGTGGTCCAAGGCAGACTGGTTGCTCTCCTGTTCCAGCGGAGGGAGAGGCCTCTACTCACCGGTGGGCGAGTTTATTGTGGGCCTATTGGGGTAGGTGGCACGTTGGTTTCACGCCTGTTGGGGCGGGTGTGGGTGGCGCCTGTGGCCATGTGCAGCTGGTGAGTTGGTTTTGTGTCCATTGGGGCGGGGCCACAAGCACCTGTGTGCGGTCGCAGTGGGCACCTGGGCGCCGCGGCCGGAGCGTTGGTTTGGCGCCTATTGGGGCAGGCCAGAGGTGCCTGGGCATGGCGGCAGTGTGTGCCTGCATGCGGCATTGGGCGCACTAGCCTCGCGCCCGCTGGGTTGCACCCAGGTGACACCTGTGCATGGTTGCCCGGGTGTTCATTTGGAGCCTATTTGGGTGGGTCCGGGGTGCTTGCTTGTGGTGACCGGCGCGCTAGCCTTGCACCTGCTGAGCCGTGCCCGGGGAGTTGGTGTTTTGCCCGTTGGGGTGGAGCCCCAGGCACCTGTGCACAGCAGAGGTGGGCGTTTGTGAGCAGCGGCTAGCCCACTGTTCTTGCTCCCTCTGGGACATGCCCAAGCAGCACCTGGGCAAGTGGCGGGCGCATTGGTTTGGCGCCTATTGGGGCGAGCCAGGGGTGCCTGCGCACAGTGGCTGGTGTGCTCAGTGAGTTTATTTTGTGCCCATTGGGGCAGGGCCGCAGGCACCTGAGCATGGCGGAGGTGGGCATCTGTGCCTGGTGGCTGGCACGTTGATTTTGTGCCTGTTGGGGCAGACCCGAGGGGCACCTGGGCGCAGCGACCAGTGAGTTCATTGCCTGCCTGGGCGGGCAGATGGGGGCACCTCCCTGTGTGCGCTCATGCGACCCAGGGGGAGGATTGGGGAGTGGGCGAGTGCACTTCAGCACCTGAGCACCTCAAGAATCTCGTCCGACTCCTAACCTCTCCCCAACTCTCTGCGAAAGACATAAGAGAAAAAGAAAAAGGAAAACATTCATACATACACAGCAGCATGCTGTTTCTTGCCTCTCAGATGCCAGATGCCACCTGGCCCACTCCTGGCTCTGCCAGTGGGCAGAGCGCCACTCTCCTCCCAATTCCTCTCTGGGGAAACCTGGGGTCACTAAAAAGTCTTTGTGTACTTCCAGCCGTAGCTCGGGAAGCCAACCCAGTCAGAAACCCCCTCTCGTCCCTTTCTCCTCCGATATCCTCACCAAACAAGACGCTCCCAGATGGTCTTCTCTGATCCAGCAGTGCCAAGGCTCAACTCCTGCCAGTGTCCAGATGTTAACTGAGATGTTCTGTCTGCAATTAGTCCAAAGTACAGATGGGTCTCGGGAGCAAGAAAGCTGAGCCTCCCCTCACTCCTCCGCCATCTTCGAACCTCACATTGAATTCTTAAAAACGACAAGTATTTGCATTATTATCAGATTTCTACAACTTCCATAACTGTAAAATAGCTCAAAGACAAAAAAGATTTAAAAAACAACAACAATGTGCCAGTCAGGACACTGATAATCTTTTAAGTCCATTTCAGTCTTTTACAATGTTTCCCTATAGAAAAAATAGATGAAGTAATGATAGTAGTAGTCTGGACTACTACAGAAAGTGTTTACTTCCCTAGAAACCCCTAATTTCATCTCCCTTCAATTACAGTTTTGCACACTTCTTTTATCACTCTACCTTTGTGACCAAGTCGAACCAGTATGAGTGTGTGGGGTGGGGGTGGGAGTGGGGGAGAGGTTGTCCTACCACTTACTGCCTACCAGGCAAATCTCCAAAAATGGAGTTCGGTGGAAAATAAAGAAATTTTTTCTTCTTTTTTTAGAAATCTTTTTTTAATGGCAAGTTTCTGTCTAAAATAACTGGGGAACAAAAGCAAGGGGAAAGAAAAACTCAGAGTATGACATCAAAAATAGTCTCATTACAACTACTTACATAGGTTCAAGAACTGAAACTAACCCAAGAACAAAAATCTATTCACAGTGTTGATATTATCACCAAGGTCTTTGGAAATACTGGCAAGTTTCTCCCTCAAAGCCTGTTCCTTCTAAGACACCCAAAGAAAAATCACCCTGTCACCTTCTGCCAGCTCAGTTCAGGGTTGTGTCAGGAACCTCTTCTCCCATCCAAAAGTACCATAAGTGTAGGTGGCTTAGCTGGTCTCGAGTAGCTGTCCAGTTTCAGGCATTTTTCAGAGTCTTTGCCTCCAGGCCTCCCCTCACAGGCCCACATAGGCCACTGTTGGCAGGCCTGCTGGTGACTGTTGACATGCCCTCCACAAAGGAAGGGGAAAGAATCAACTGCCTTTTTTATTTTTATTTTGTTTTCTTTTGTGTTCTGCTTCAAAAGTCCTGTCCCAGAATCCCATGCATACTGAAAGCTGGTGGGAGTGTGCAGTTTTCCAGCCAATGAGAGCCAGTGTCAACCGTATTTGCCTTTGCCCCTCTTCCAGCTGCCATGTTTATCAAGCGGGCAAAGTCTCCAGTCATACATGTGTAGCTCAAACCCCTTCCCTATTTCCTGGGAGGGGTGTCTCCACATTACACCTTCACCAGATAGGGGTGGTCCCACAGCCTGGACCCTAGGCCTTTCAAATCTCACCCACAGTGATACTAACATCCCAAATTCACATTCATAGCTGCCTGTGGAATATCTCCTTTTTCTATTCTGGAAAAAGAAGGATGCATTACGATGTTCCAAAAAAGAAGGGTGCCTTTTATGCTGAAAAGCCAACAACAAGAGCACAGGAGGGCTGGAGAGAGGAGGACCCTGATGTGCTTGGATGCTGTCCTGGAAGATCTCCTTAGCCCAGGAAAGAGGGTACATTATACAGTCCTACAGGAAAGAGGAATCATCATGCTGCTCAGGCCCAAGGGTTCCTTTACCACCTGGACATTATCAAAAAGCTTAGATCTTTGCAGAAACTGCACCTGACTGGGAACTGTGAATGTAAGAGCAAGTAGGCACGTGGAGGAGGTTCCCGTGGGAAAATCAATGGAAAGCAAATGCTGGAATGTCTAAATGCCAAATGGAGCTAACTCCCTGAGAAATTCAGTCTTGACTTCAGATCTCCTGGAAATCCAACCTTGGCTCTTAGAAAATGATTTCTGATGTTTTTCTCTCCCTTCCTTTTATGAAGGTCAAGTTCCACCTACAAAATGGAGTCTGTGATACAGGACCTTGGTACTTATCTCTGAAAGAACAGTCTATGCATACTGGCCAAGATACTCAGCAGTTGACAGCCTCATATTTCTAGCCTGGACTACAGTTAATAACCAGTTTGCCAGTGTTTCAGTCTGTTCAGGCAGCTATAACAAAATACCATAGACTGGGTGACTTATAAACAACAGAAATTAATTCCTCATAATTCTAGAGGCCTACCCAGAAACTGTGAATGTGACCTTATTTGGAAATAGGGTCTTTGCAGATGCAGTTAGTTGAGATGAGGTTATATTAGCGTAAGATAGGCTCTAAACCCAAGATAACTGGTGTCCTTTTCAGAAAAAGGAAATGTGGGAACAAAGGCACCAAAGAGTGTGCATATGAAGACAGAAGCAGATTGGAGTAATGACTCTACAAACCAAGGAACACTCAGGATTACCAGACCACCACCAGAAGCTTGAAAGAATATGCTCTGGCCACAGTGTAGAAAACAGACTAGAGGCAGAGAAATCCTGACAGTTAAGATGCTATTAAAAGACTCTTGGTGAGAGATAATGGTGACCCATTCAAAGGAAATGGCCATGGATATGGAGAGAAGAGGTCAGATCCAAGAAGTATGTAGGATGAATGTTGCAGGTTAAAACATAACTGAAATATGCAGAAATATACCTTTTTTTATCCCTTTATAATTAACTTTGTTCTTGTGGTAGTTTTAAAAATTGTCCTCAAAATGAGGTCCAAACTTAATGACTTACTTCTAACCAATAGAATGTGACAGAAGTAATACTACATAACTGCCAAGGCTAAATTATAAAAGAATTCTTCTCCCTTTCCCCTCCTCCCCTCCTGCTTCCTCTCTCTAGCCTTCCTTTTTGCTTTCCCTCACTCACACCCATCTGGATTGCTTGCTCTGGGGAAAGCCAGCAGCCATGCTATGAGTATACTCAAAAATCCCTGTGAAAAGCTCCACAGGGAGAGCAATGAGCCCTCCCATCAACAGCCAACACTAACTTGCCAGCCATTTGAGTGCACCACCTTGGAAGCAGATCCTCAGATCCAGTGAAGTCCTCAGGTAACCCCAGCTCTGACCTTTGTGTTTTCCAGCTGTGTTAGTAGTCACCATGGAGCAGAGACTTGCTGACCCTGCTGTGCCTTAACTGACTTCC
Source organism: Furipterus horrens (assembly GCF_987537825.1). Lineage (NCBI taxonomy): Eukaryota > Metazoa > Chordata > Mammalia > Chiroptera > Furipteridae > Furipterus > Furipterus horrens. The sequence continues at coordinate 90,400,421 of NW_028327172.1, read as the reverse complement.
TGATCCACAGAGACTCATAATAAAAGTGATTGCTGTTCTAGGCCACTAACTTTTGAGGTAATTTGTTATGCAGCAATAGATGATTAATACATATCCAAAAGCCTTATTTCTATTGATAGCAGAGAACATGTCATCTTGCCAAGTAAAGGTACTTGAATTGGGGGACAGAGAAAAGGCCTACCTGTTCCTGTTAAACTCTGGCTTTCTGCCTCTTTAGACTGCCCAGTTTCCCAGGAAGGATTGCCTTCCTGTATTACAGGGCAGCAACTCTCCAGTCCTTTTCCTGTGGTTAACTTTTCTTCATTCACACATTTAGTCATTTATTTCACAGTCAGTCCTTGATCTGCACTATGTGCCAAGTAATATTTGCTACATTTTAGTAATACAGAGAAAAAAAAATTACTTGTGGAGTGAACACAAGAGGGACCAACATACACACATAATTATAGCAAAATCTTGCATATAAAGTGTAAAAGTCAGAGTGCCCATGAGTTTGGGTGTAGTGTAGAAGAGGGAGTAATTACCCCTTCCTAGAAATTTTAGAACAGGGAATTTGGATCCCCCCAGGCAAACAAAGTGTCAATAGATATTCCCCAAAAAAGGAACATACACAAGAGCCTGGACTGGAGTAGCAGAAGTGGAAATAGAAGTAACAAGGCTTTATTTAAGAGAGAGAGGCATTGTTATAAGGCATATTATTAGACAATTTATATGAATTCATCCATAGCCTGAGGACACCCCTTTATGAGGTTGTTGAGTGTATTAAATGAGATATACCAAATAGTGCCTAGCACATAGTAAGCTACTGTGTAAGCACAATATTAACTACTGTTATTTGTTAAATCTTCAAACTAATATTAGAAGAATTTCATGAGAATAAAAGTTTAGTCTCACAGATTTTTCACATGAAGAAAGGTTAATTCAAGCAATATTTCAGCATCTACTACAGCCCTAAACACTATAATTAATTTTTTGAATTTTATTTTTAAATTACAGTTAACATACAATATTATATTAGTTTCAGGTTTATAACATAGTAATTAGGCATTTATATACCTCATGAAGTGATTACCTCAATAAGTCTAGTACCGTCTACCATATGGTTAACTTTTAAAAATCAAATCATCAGTCCCATGTTTAAGCTATGGCTTTTTGGAATTTAAAGCTTGTGAACCCTGGGTAGAGTGGGAGGGAGATGATACCTACTAAGAATGGCTCCTGGTAGCCAGCTGGGTTCACATTTGAAAAACAGCCCAGCAGCCATTTCTACACAGGGCTCTCTCACACAACTGCACTTCAGGGAGAACCCTGCACTGAACTGCCTGCCTGCACTGTGTTTCTGCCACCTGAGCCAGCCCTTTTATAAAAGAATTCCTGGAATTCTATTTTAACCAATAGGACTGAGGCTTTCCCCAGCCAATCAAAGCAGCACAGCTCTGGCCAATAAGAGGAGCCCTACTCTGACCAATCAGGACAGTGCTTTTTGGACCAATCAAACTCTGAAGATGAACCAACCAGGGACCAGGGGTGGTGAATTTTGTTCCTATAAGCCAGCTCCTCTTTGGCTTGAGAGTGTGCTTTCCCTTTCCACTGAAGACTGTTTCCCTGGCTGATCTGAAATACCAAAGCAGAGCAGAGCAGAGTGGACCATTAAGAAGTAGAACAGGGCTGCCTGGCTGGAGAGGTGCCAGGCCCTAGGACTACCTCATAGCCATTCTGTTTTCACCACCATTCTGTATCACAATGGAGTTGTTTTGCATTGAAAAAAGTCCTTCTTCACTGCAACCCAAACTGGGGATTCCTGTTGGCATTGAATTGGTGCCATTGAACGTCCATTGACAAGCTAAAAACAGTTTCTGTCCTAAGCTCTAGATCTTGCTAATCAAAATTTCTTTACTCATGCACTATAGTATCTGTGTCTGCCTCAAGTTGAAAAGTTCATTCAGCAACTCATTTGACTTCTTTGTTCTAGGCTATAGCTGCAATCCCCAGAAGCATTGATGCCATTGACTTAAAGGGTGTTGACTATCCTACAATAAAACACATCAGTTTAATATTTCAAAAACATTATTCAGCCTTGAAACTGGCAGGATTTAAGAATGTGGCTTGGGTGGGGGGCTCGATTTATAGAAAGGTTTTGTTATGGAACCAAACAGGGGTGTGCCCACCCTATGCCCAGCAAAGCCAAACACTGTATATCGAGGTTTGTGATGGAATTAAAGCTGTTTTATTTGCAAGGCACCAAGCAAAGAAAACAAAAGGCTATCTCTTAAAACCTGAACTTCCTGATGACTTTAAATCAAAGACAGTTAAAGCAAAGATTGAGGGTTAGGGATTAGGGGTAAGAGACAGCACTGGTGGTGCAGGTTTTAATTGGAGACCTTGAAACTTGGCCATTTATGGTAAAATAGAGTAAGGGGTTTCAGCAACAGATCCTCCTGCACAGTGAACCCTTCACTTCTGAAAGATTTCAGGTGTTCAAGTTCCAGTCAAATCCCGGTCCTTTGGTTCTGTGAGGGGGGAACTAGAATGTTTCCCGGTGCAGGTGGATATCAGGTCAAAGTCCTCTCCTTTGTGCATTCTTCGGCTGTGTGACTTGTGGTTTTGGTCTGATGTCTCTGAAAGGCAGCTCATTATCTTGTCAGAAACAGGATAGGACCATTTTGAGCTGGTTCAGTGGTTATAATTTCTTTTAGGGGAGTTTTTGTTTGTTTGTTTGTTTATTTATTTCTCCTGGGAAAAAATAAGACATGCTGCTAAACTGTTCCACTTAGTAGAAAGTAGAATGGCATATATCTACTGAACACCCACTCTGTACCAGGCTCTGTTCAAAGGGATTCCCCCCAAAACTGGAACAGTACTGCTTCTATGACTTTCACCTGAGACAACTCATAGGCCCCTCATTTAGGGGTAGAAACTCTTGGGATGTCAGAGTGAGGCTGTTGTGTGATTTAGACTTCAGAAAAGTGCACCTATATTTCTGTCAGGATTCCTAGCCTTCAAAACCTGCACTTTGAATAACTGATTCTACTCCTCTTTTCTATCTTTTCTAAAAATACAGTTAAATTTGAAAATACCAGCCTGTGGTCATGTTCAGACAACCAAAGAAAGGATTTAAGTACACACTGATCTGAAGTTAAAAGAGGAAAGCTGTTCCTTCCCTCTGGCAGACTGATCCCCAAGGGGATGGGAGACTGACGGGAGGAGTTTTGGGAGATGGAAAGAAGATGGGTTTCTGGTTCCCCTGGTTTGTTTAGTGGTTCAGCTGTTATTATCTTCCAGCCCTGGGGGATCCATAATGTTACAGAAGGGGGGGGTGTCCAAAAACCCCCAGAGCTTGCAGGCTAGGGGATGGGGAGAAAGAAAGCAGCTTTCAGGATATCTTCACATGCCTGAAGCTGGTGGCTAGTGTCTTTGTTATGCAAATGATTGATTCATCCGAGGCCTCAGGAAGATGGGAGGGGTCTTGGACCGGGGGATGGTATGGAGAAAGCACACAGAGCCTGTGTGAGGTTCTGTGAATGGTCAGAACTGGGGACCATGCCGACTGCAACACAATATGCAATCAGGGATTTAAAAATAGGCAGCAGACATTTTTTTAAATTGGGTTCTCCATGTGGATTACAAAGAAGAAAAAACTACACGCAGTTTACGAGGAGGCCAAGAATCCACGAGGTTTTTGGATTAAAAGCTGGCGAGCACCTTAACACAGACAAGGCCTCCCCAATCAAAATTGAATGATTGGCAGCTACTGGTAAAGCTGAACTGTGTTTAGAAAGTAGGGAAATGGTATCTCTAACTTTTCTAAAACTAGCTTGGTTTGGTAGGGGGAGGCAAGGATATGTGTTTGTGGGTGTTTTAAGGAACATAAGACTTAACGGCAGAAATCCACAAGTAATCTTAAGTCTATATAACTATTAAACAAACAGTTCTTTTTCTTTTCACTAAACTCTGGTATTGAGAGTTATAATTCTGGCGGCGGGCAATAGGGCCCCTACAAAACAGCCCATGGGTTCTGTTTCAATTGGAGCAGCCCAGGGGTTCTGTAACAATAAGAGCCCCCTCCTTGCCCTTTCAATACAACCTTGTCACTTGAGCTGGTCTGAGAGGCTTTCTTTCTGTTACTTGCAAGTCACCATTTCTAACTCTAAGAACTTCTTAGCACAAAGACATGATTTTAAGAGTTATAATTTTTCTGGGTAGAAAGAAGAAAAAAAAAGCAAGCAAAATAACACCCTTGAAGCTTATGATCCTTTCAGTCTTCCTCACAGCAGGCCACTTACTCCTTTGTTCACTCCAGAAATATTAAGTGCTTTGTGTGTGCCAGACACTACAGATAAAAAGAATGAGTGAAGACACAGCCCCTACCCAGAGGAGCTCCCTTCTGATAGGGAAACAGATGGGTAGTTGGGCTGGGTGAGCCTTACAGGGGTATATCAGCAAGAGCCCTAATTATGGAATTCCCCCTTCAAAGGCACCAGCTAGGCCAGTTAAAATTAACTCCACCAATTAAAGGCATCTTAGGAAACAATACTACATCTTTCTCTTTATTTTTAATTATAGAGCCTGGCCTAAAGTTGTCAAACCATTTATGATTAGATCAGAACTCTGAGCAAGAGGCCTGAAGAGAGAAAGAGAAGAAGGGGTAGAGAAGATGAGACCTCTCTGCCTAGCTCCAACCCAGTCCTGTGTGTTACAGAAGGCAGGTGTCCAAAAACCCTCAGAGCTTGTGGCTGTGGGATGGGGAGAAGAAAGCAGCTTTCAGAATGCCTTCACAAGCCTGAGCTGGTGGCTGGTGGCTGGTGTCTTTGTTACACAAACGGCTTGGATGCTTCCAAGGCCTCAAGGAGATGGGAGGGGTCTTGGACTGGGCGCAGGGGGGATTGGTATGGAAAAAGCACACAGAGCCTGTGTGAGGTTCTGTGAATGGTCAGAACTGGGGACCATGCCGATTGCATCACAGGATGCAGTCAGGGATTTAAAAATAAGTGGCAGACATTTTTTAACGGGACTGACCATGTGGTTTTGGAAAAGAAAGGTTGGGAATTCACGCAGTTCTGGATTAAAAGCTGGCGAGCCCCTTAACACAGACAAGACCTCCCCCAATCAGAGTCGAATGATTGGCAGCTACCGGTAAAGCTGAATTGTGTCTAGGAAGTAGGGTAACGGTATCTCTGACTTTTCTAAAACTGGCCTGGTTTGGTAGGGGGAGGTAGAAATATGTGTTTGTGGATGCTTTAAGGAACGTAAGACTTAACGGCAAAAATCTGCAAATAATCTAAATCTATATAACTATTAAATAAACAATTCTTTTTCTTCTCACTAAACTCTGGTATTGAGAGTTATAATTCTGGCAGCAGGCAATCGGGCCCCTAACTAAAGAGTCCGTGGGTTCTGTTTCAATCAGAGAGCTCAGGGGTGCTGTAACATGTGGACCTGGCCCAGGTTCACCTGCCTCAAGTGCTGTGTGACAGGCTGCTGCTTCACTAATGGATTGAGTGGCTGGTGACACACTATGCACTCACTGTCTCCCTCTCTGTGCACATCCTGATTACAGTCATTAGAAAGTCACCCTGAGTGATGGGAAGATAAATAGATGGTGCATCAGTGGCCTGGAAGGTGGGAGGCAGCTGCAGGGTGAGGCGATACTAGCTCAGGTTGGAGAGCAGAGCCTGGAGAAAGAGCAGGGGTCAGGCTGCTCCTGACCTCTACCTGCAAGGAGGAATCCATCTCATCCAGAAAGTAGTCCACAGTGGCCACAGTGAGAGCTGTGTGATTTTGGTGGTAATAAGCAGCCAACCCAGTGCATGGGGCTCTAGACAAAGTGGGGTGTCCCTCAATTTGCCTCCAGACACCAGCTTGGCTTCACTGTACCCCGCCACCACAGACATGAGGAAGGGCCCACTCATGGCACTCTTTCTGTAGGCCAGTGGCCAGGGAAGGCTTGGGAGGGAAAAGTCTAAAGGAAATATGCTCCCTAGATATGGAGTAGTCTGTAAACTGGACTTGGTGTGATCTGGGCTCCCACTTCAATTTTCTTCTAAGACTAAGAGGGCCAGGGCTTCACTTCTTACTGTTGTGGAGGGAAGCTCCATGTGGCAAACAGAGAGAAGTGTCCAGGTAGTGGCCCAGACCCTTAAGGCCTCAGTCTACCTGGGCCAAAGGTGGGTATAGCAGGGAGGCCAAGTAGTCTGTGAACCATCTAGCACTGTGGCCTCCATCTCACCAGGCAAGACCAGGGCTCTAATGTGACCCCAACTGCATGCCCCCAGCCCTACCCTTTCAAGGTGGGGACTGCGTCGGCAGCCGTCCGTCTCGAGAGACGATGGTGTAGCTTCTTAAGAGTCTATCTGCACCGCCGAGAATGGTTGTGCAGACCGACTCGGGAGTGACACAGTATCTCTCTCCTCCCGTGTTGAATCGACATCTTGTGATGACGCTGGAGTGTCCTCTCCAGTGAAGCTGAAGCTACAGAGCCTCGAGAGACGATGGTGTAGCTTCTTAAGAGTCTATCTGCACCGCCGAGAATGGCTGTGCAGCCCGACTCGGGAGTGACACGGTATCTGTCTCCTCCCGTGTTGAATCGACATCTTGCGATGACGCTGGAGTGTCCTCTCCGGTGGAGCTGAAGCTGCAGAGCCTGGGCGGGGTGATATGGAGGGTCTGCTGTTGCCCATGCAGCAGACCCCCCCTCTCTTCGCAGCTGAAGGATCCAAGGGAAAGACGGAGTCAATACAGCTTGGCTTTAGGTGCGCCACAGGAGTTGCCGGTGTTGACTACAACGTCAAACCGCCTTAGGGACTCCGGCTCCGGATTTTCTGTCGGGGTTTACTCCCTTAGCCTTTCCCCTGAAGAGGTATGCCGCAAGGCAGCGGAGGTTTTTTGGAATCAGAGTTTTCCTTCTCTGATGTGCCCTGACTGGAAGATCGAACCAGCGACACTTAGCTCGCAGGCCGACGCTCAATCCACTGAGCCAAACCAGCCAGGGTCAAGGTGGGGACTAGGGCATCAGAAACTAACCAACCTCCTCTCTCCATCTCTCACCCCAGCCTGCAGTAGCCAGTGACAGTTTTACACTTAACTTAGCCCTGTGCTCCTGGAGAACAATGAGGGTTTGGAAATCCCCCACCCTTTCCTGGTCAGGAAAAGACTCACTGTAGAGATCCACGTTTCCCCATATGACTTAGGTCAGACTCCAAGATTACTCAGACTCCCTTGTTTACCTGTGATGCCAGACACAGACCCTACACATTTCTACTCTTTCTCATAAATTATGAGCCAAACCTCTAGCTAATCTGAACAAAATGCCCACAAATTTGACCTGACCAAGCTTTAGTTAGGCTACCATCCCCTGATCTTTGACCCACCAACAACCTCAGAAAGACCCTTTGTTAATGATCCTGCCCAGGAATCTGCTGACATCAGGGAAAAACACTTGCTTTCAGGCCAACTTCTCAACTCATTCCCCACACCTGATTTCTTCTAGCCTTGTTCAGTTTTCTCTATTAAACAAACAAACAAACAACAAAAACAAGCAAACAAACAAACAGTCCTTTCTGGTTCCCCGCCTCCTATTGCAATTGTCTTTTCAAATAAAGTCTCTCCTCACTTAAGCTTGATTTGTTTTTTATTTGATACCAGCCCAGGAACAAAGACCCTTCTTGAAATTGCTTCTTACAGATAGTCCACCAGCAGTGAACTCCAGGTGACTTACATGCCTTAGCAGCTCTGCAGGTAATCTGGTTAACAGTAATGGGTAGGAACTCCCCTTTCTATGCTCCCAACTGTCTTCCAAACTCCCTATCAAAGGCTTACTGGTTAGTAAGAAAAGCAAGCAACCCTTGAAGGTTGATTATGTGCCAAGCTCTGTGCTAAGTACTTCACAGGCATTTTCCCAACCCTTGTGAGCTGGGCGCTATTACTGTCACCATTTCTCAGATATGGAAATAAACACTCAGGAAGATGAGTAATAAATAGGGTATAGGAGTGAGGACATAGCTATTGTCCTCAGCCACAGGATGGCAGCTCCATTGGTACACCCCACAAGCCTTAAAATATCATTGTTTTCTCCTTGCCATATAGGTTCCTTCTGAAGATTAAACAACTTAATATACATGCAAATGCTAAGAACAGTGTCTGGCACATGTAAGTGCTATGTCAATATTGTTATTACTATTACTACTAGGATGATAATAGCCCTTGCCACTGTGTCAAACATGGTTGGGAAGTGCTAAGTTAAGTAACTTGCCCAAAGTCATACAACTAAAATACTTCTAATAATATATATTTTACTTCTATAAAATTCCATTGTCGACTTATTTTGCTCATTGTTTATTGGCTCCTCAACTAGAATGTGAGCCTCACAAGGGCAGGAACTTTTTTTGTTCACTGTGGTTAAGTCTATCTAGAAAGGGTCCAGAACACACGCAGTGCTCAATAAATATTGTCAAATGAATGAATGAATTAATGACTTCCAAGGTTTGTGCTGCTAACCATTAGGCTCCAACAAAGCTTTCTGGCCCTAGACCTGCAGCCTAGTTTGAAAGAAAGTTTTTAAAAAATCACTCAGTGTCCTTAGCCCCATTAGTAATAATACCTTTACCTAGATATGAACTTTGTGGGTTTCCTGAAAACTTTCACATGCATCACCTGTTTTGTTTTTTTTTCTCTAAGATTAGAATTTATTAACTGTATTATTACTTTTTAAGACCAGGGGTAAGCTGTTCACATTTAGATACATTCCTGACTAGATTTTTAGGCAAGTTTTTAAGTTATGTAGACAAGCTGGAAGTACCTGGGGGAACATCGCACCACCTGAGTTGACCTAATGGAGACTCTGGCCATCAGAGACCAGACTCCGACACCACTGCTGAGATCAGCCACTGCTGAAGCCAAGGGGCAGCACTGGTCCAGCCTGTTCTTGTCCCATCACACTTAACAACCCATGTTCACCTGCAGCCCAGCTCCGTGTTTTGAACCACTTACAGATATTTTATTATTTCCATTTTACAGAAAGAGAAACTGGAGTCCAGAGAGGGAACCTGACCTGTCATCCTGTCCCTCCTGCATCCCCCTCCTCTGCATGCCCTACCCTCCACCACCACAACACAGTCCCCAGTCCTCACCTCCACCAGCCTCTGAGCAGATGAGCATCCAGATTCCCTTTCTGCTGGGCTAATTATCCTTTCAAATTGAGCTGGCATATTTTTACTAGGCAATCTGCCAGTTTCTTTTCATCCACCTCTTCTTAATGGTATTGGGACTGTTACTGAGGGAAACTCCCGTCTCTGAGCTGCTCCTCAGTTTACAATTGCAGTTATGATATCTGACAGAAATACATGCAGCTGGTGTCAGTGTTAAGCAATATTATGATCACAATAATTTAAAAAGTAACTTATGGCATACACACATTAGATAAGTGGTGTAATTTCAAGGCTCTGATAAGAGGGAGAAAGGAGTGAGAAAGAAAATGGTGCTCCTGATCTCTCAGAGGCCTGAGAGTCTGTCTTCAGCATTTAAAAGAATAATTAGCCCAGCAGAAAGGGAATCTGGATGCTCATCTGCTTCAGCATGGCTTTGCTCACTAGGCTCACAAATTAATCTTCACATTGAGTTTACTCTCTTTGCACCCTTTAAATTGAATACTGCCCTTTCCTGACCCTATACCTTGATTCATGTGTGAAATTGATAGTTATTGAAGTATTTGGATATAAACAAGCACATTTTCTTGTCACTGCTCCCCCAGAAGGTGACAGGCAGCTGAAAGGATGTTGGCATCTCTCTCTAACTTGCTCTTCTAGATCCAAAAATCAGCAGGATGTGAGGGCTTTGGGGCTGGAGTGGGAAACTGCAAAGACTTCTGATGTCCCTTCTTTTTAGCACACACAGAGTACATGTGTACATATGTATACAGACCTGCACCCGTGCACTTATTCATACCTGGGTACTACACGTACACACACACACACAAATCTACCCATCTTAGACACAGAATTCATAGCCACACAAACACACCCTCACACCTTCATCCACAGACAAATTCACAGAATTTACACACAAAGAAAACTAGAATTTATTTATAAAATTGTGTATTTATTCTTACATGTTTAAACTCCAGTCACCTTCAAAGTACTCTCCATTTGATGCAATATACCTATTGAGACTTTTTTCCATGGCTCAAAACAGTTATTGTTTTTAAGTATATTTTATTGATTATATTGTTACAAAACTTCCAACCTTCTCCCCTTTGCTCCCCTCTGTCCAGCACCCCACTCCCCCAGCAATCCCTACTCACAAAGTTCATGCTCACAGATTGTGCATACAAGTTCTCTGGTTTCTCCCTTTCCTACATTATTATTTTCTAAAATAATTAATAAATTAATTAAATTTTTATAACCATAAAAATTAACAATCCTTCCCTCTCAGACTTAAGACCCTATATAATCTTATAGAGGACACTGGGCGATGGTCTCATGTTCCTCTAGCTGCTTCAAGCTGGGCATGGTCGTCATCCTACCTACCCTTGAGTCCAGAAATCACTAATAAGAGTGGGGTGTGGAAGGGAGGGTGGCCTTCCTAGATGGTGAAGAATCTTGCAGACTCCAGGTCAGTTGGCTGTCCTTGGACAACAACGTGCTTGGTTTAACAGGCTGGCATCCTTGTTGTATTCTGGAGGCAACAGATTTGGCAACAGGGCTAAAAGACATTATTCAATCCATAACCACTAGATGACAAAAGGCAGGGATTAATTTTTCAATGTACTACATTAAGGAAAAAAAAGGATTCTTTGGAGGAAGTTCTGCCAGGCACGTCATACCTGTCCAAAACCCTTTGGCCCACTACACTTAGTTTGGGCTGAGGGGAATATTTTAGATTTCCCCCCTCTCAGACCTCTGTGCCCTTTCTGGCCAACCCATTAGGATAGAAAAGAGAAACCAGTTTTAAGGTGAACCCCACAGACCACCCCATTCTTCACCAATCCAGCCACTTAGTTCAGCCAAACAGTTGAATCTCAGGAGGCAGCAATGCATACAGGATTAAGTGAGACCTATACATACAATCACTCATGTAATGAGATCATAAGCTTATGCCCTTTGAAAACAGAAAACACATGTTAATTTATACAATATAACCCGCAAAATAGTCTCTAAATCTGTAAAACTGTCTTATGGGAAAGACATCCAGTTGCAAGGCATTTCATATTCTTCTTGACTGTAATTAAGCATCTTTGCTGATGCCACAGACATAGTTTAACTTACAAATTAAAATAAACTTTAAATGAAAAGAAACTTTAAAGGCAGTTAGCTGCACTACTTTATAATCTACCACTGAGCATTGTGATTTTCCTTGAATCACGGTTTTTCTCCTTAATATTACGGTCTTGTCATTAATGGGACTGCATTAGGTCCATTTTTAATTTATCCTGTTCATTTGCATAAACACTACAAGAGCAGGAAATGATCACATATGATCTTTATGTCTGCTTTGCTGGAACTTACACAAGGAACCTTTAGGGTGACCTTCAGCCTGCCCTTCAGGGCACAGAAGCTGAGGCACATATCTGCCATTTAGCCTTGCCTGTAAACACCTGTCTTTTCTAAGTCCTTTGGGTTTTCCGTTGTGCCTTAAGGTACTTTTGAGCCATCTTTCAAAAAAGCAATCTTCGTTCCTTCCCTGGAAGGACTGCCATGGACCAAACATCCAACCTAAGTACCAGGTCTTTTATCTCGTGGGTTTTTATTACCTTCTAAAGTCAATCTTAGTTCCTCGGGGGTTTTTGGTGACAACCAGAGCCCAAGCATGTCTCCATTAGGCATGACATTCCAGTCAAAGTCTTGGTCAACAAAACCTCTATTAACAACTGGTCTTATTAGTTTCATACAAAGAACCTTATGTCATTACTAACTTCTTCAGAATGCCAAATTTTGGAGAGATCAGGTAAGGAGAAAAATATACAGTTTGGAGAAAAGTCCTTGTCCTTATAATATTTACTAGAATTGCGTTTCCATTCTTTATATATTTTTTTCAAACTAAAAATCGTTTGTTTTTCTATTACATTTGTCCCACTTTTTTCCCTGTTGTTTCCCTGCAACCTGCCCACCTCTTCTCCCACAGTCAGTCCCCACCCAGTTGACCATGCCCATGGGTCATTTATACATGTTTCTTGACTAGGCCCTTCCCCTTCTTTCCCCCTTCTCTCCCTGCCCCCACCACCTTGTCACTGTTAGTCTACTCCTTACTTACATACCTCTAATTCTATTTTGCTAATTTGTTTGTGTTGTTCATTAGCCTTCTATAATAGGTGATAGCATAAGGTATTTTTCTTTCATCGCCTGGCTTATTTCACTAAACATAATTCTCTCTAGTTCCATCCATGTTTTTGTAAATGGTAAAAGTCCCTTCTTTCTTTCTGCTACATAGTACTGCATTGTGTAAATGTGCCACGGTTTTTTGATCCACTCATCTACAGATGGGCACTTAGGTTGTTTCCACCACTTGGCTATTGTAAATAGTGCTTCTATGAACATAGGGGTGCATAGGTTCTTTTCAATTGGAGTTTCAGGATTCTTCAGATATAATCTTAGCAATGAAATTGCTGGTTCAAAAGGCAGTTCCATTTTTAGTTTTTTGAGGAAATTCCATACTGTTTTCCATAGTGGCTCCACCAGGCTGCATTCCCGCCAGCAGTGCACCAGGAATTCCTTTTCTCCACCTGTTCACCAGCACAAGTTGTTTGTTGATTTGTTTGGTGATGATGGCCATTCTGACTGGTGTGAGGTGGTATATCATTGTGGTTCTTATTTACATCTCTCTGATGGCTAGTGATGTTGAGCATCTTTTCATATGTCTGTGGACCCTCTGTATATCCTCTTTGGAGAAGTGTTTGTTCAGGTCTTTTGCCCATTTTTGAATTGGGTTGTCTGTCTTCTTGGTGTTGAGTCATATAAGTTCTTTATATATTTTGGAGATCAATCCCTTGTCTGAGGTATCATTGGCAAACATGTTTTCCCATATGGTTGGTTTCCTTTTCATCTTGCTGATGTTTTCGTTTTCTGAGCAGAAACTCTTTAGTTTGATGTAGTCCCGTTTGTTTATTTTTTCCTTTATTTCCCCTGCCTTCGGAGATATATCAGTGAAAATGTTGCTAGGCAGGATATCTGAAATTTTCCTGCCTGTGTTTGCCTCTAGGACTTTTATGATGCCATGGGTTACATTTAAGTCTTTGATCCATTTTGAGTTTATTCTGTTATACAGCATAAGTTGGTGGTCTAGTTTCATTTTTTTGCATGTTTCTTTCCAGTTCTCTCAACACCATTTGTTGAAGAGGCTCTTTTCACTCTATTTGATGTTCCTTCCCCCTTTGTCAAATATTAGTTGACCATAGAGATCTGGGTTTATTTCTGGGCTCTCTATTCTTTTCATTGAGCTATATGTCTGTTTTTATACCAGTACCTCACTGTTTTGATTACCGTGGCCTTGTAGTACAGTTTGATATCAGGTATTGCGATTCCTTCTACTGTGTTCTTCTTCCTCAAGATTGCTGTGGCTATTTGGGCTCTTTTTTGGTTTTATATAAATTTTTGAAATATTTGTTCTAGGTCTGTGAAACATGTCATTAATATTTTAAAAGAAATTGCATTGAATCTATAAATTGCTTTGGGTAATATGGACATTTTAATGATGTGGATTCTTCCCATCCATGAACATGATATATGCTTCCATTTATTTGTATCTTCCTTAATTTCTTTCTTCGGTGTTATGTAGTTTTCTGAATACAGGTCTTTTACCTCCTTGGTTAAGTTTATTCCTAGGTACTTTATTTTTCTTGTTGCTATGGTAAATGGGCTTTTTCTTTTAGTTTCTATCTCTGATATTTTATGAAATGCCTTTGATTTCTTAATATTGACTTTGAACCCTGCTTTTTTGCTGAAATCACTTATTACCTCCAGTAGTTTTTTCATGGAGTCTATAGGGTTTTCTATGTACATTATCATATCATCTGCAAATAATGACAGTTTTACTTCCTCTTTTCCATTTTGGATGCCTTTTATTTCTCTTTTTGTCTGCTGCTATGGCTAGAACTTCCAACACTACGTTGAATAGGAGTGGAGAGAGTGGAAATCTTTGTCTTGTTCCCGACCTCAGGGGGAATACTCTCAGTTTTTACCCATTGAGTGTGATGTTGGCTTAAGATTTTTTATATATGGCCTTTATAATGTTGAGGTATGCTCCCTCTATTCCCAGTTTGCTGAGTGTTTTCATCATAAATGGGTGTTGTACTTCATAAAATGCTTTTTCAGCATCTATTGATATGATCATGTGGGTTTTTTTTATTTTCTTTATGTGGTGTATTACATTTATTGATTTGTGAATATTAAAACCATCCTTGCGTCCCTGGAATGAATCCCACTTGATCGTGGTGTATAATCTTCTAATGTGTTGTTGGACCCGGTTTGCCAATGTTTTGTTGATGATTTTATCATCTATGTTCATCAGCAATATTGGCCTGTAGTTTTCTTTCTTTGTTGTGTCTTGACCTGGTTTTGGAACTAGGGTAATACTGGCTTCATACAATGAATTTGGGAGTCTTCCCTCTTCTTGGATTTTTTTGGAATAGTCTGAGAAGGATAGGACTTATTTCTTTCCTAAATGTTTTGTAAAATTTACCTGTGAAGCCATCCAGTCAGGTCTTTTGTGTGCCGGGAGTTTTTTTATTACTGCTTCAATTTCACTGGTTGTTATTGGTCTGTTCAGGCTTTCTGCTTCTTCTTGATTTAGTTTTGGAAGATTATATGTTTCCAGAAATTTGTCTATTTCATCTAAGTTGTCAAATTTCTTTTTCTTTTTAATGTTTTTTATTGATTATATTGTTACAACAGTTCCAATTTTCTCCCCTTTGCTCCCCTCTACCCAGCATCTCCCTCTCCCAACAACCCGCCCCAAGTCCATACCCCTGGTTCGTAAAAAATAACTATCCTCCCCCTCTCAAATATTAGGACTCTTTGTAATCTTGTAAAGGACAATGGGCAAAGGTCTCAAGCTGCTCTAGCTGCTTCAAGCTGGACATGGTCGTCGTCCTACCTACCCTTGGGTCCAGAAAACCCTAATAAGAGTGGGGGTGTGGAGGGGAGGGTGGCCTTCCCACATGGGGAAGGATCGTGCAGACTCCAGGTCAGTTGGCTGTCCCCGGACAACGGCGTGCTTGGTTTAACAGGCTGGCATCCTTGTTGTGTTCTGGGGGCAACAGATTTGGCAAAAAGGGTTAAAAGACATCATTCAATCCATAACTACTAGATGACAAAAGGCAGGGATTAATTTTTCAATGTTCCATATTAGGAGAAAGAAAAAAAAAAAAGAGGAAAAGAAAAAAAAAAAGAGGGTTTCTTTGGAGGAAGGTGTTCTAGGCACATCTCACCTGTCCAAAAACCTTTTGCCCATTATACTTAGTTTGGGCTGAGGGAAATAGTTTAGGTTTCCCCCTCTCAGACTTCTGGGCCTTTTCTGTCCAAGTCATTAGGATAGAAAAGAGAAACTAGTTTTAAAGTGAAGCCCACAGACCACCCCATTCTTCACCAACCCAGCCATTTAGTTCAGCCAAACCGTTGAGTCTCAGGAGGCAGCGCTGCAGAGAGGATTAAGTGAGGCTCATGGGTACAGACAATCACTCAGGTAATGCGATCATAGGCTTATGTCCTTTGAAAACAGAAAACACGTGTTAATTTATGTAACATAACCCACAAACAAGTCTCTAAATCTGTAAGACTGTCTTATTGGGAAGACATCCAGTTGCAAGGCACTTGAAATTCTATTTGCCTACAACTTGAATATCTTTGATGATATCATAGACATGGTTTAATTTTCAAGTGAAACCATATTTTAAATGAGAAGAAACTTTTAAGACGGTTAGTTGCCCTATTTTATACTCTACTACTGATCATTGTGATTTTCCTTGAATAATGATTTTTCTCCCTAAGGTAACCCTCCTTTTCTTTAAAGGGACTACATTAAGTCCATTTTTAATTTATCCTGTTCATTTGCATAAACATAACAAGAGCAGCAAATGATCACTTATGATCTTTAGTTCTGCTTTGCTGGAACTTACCCAAGGAATATTTGGGGTGACCCTCAGTCTGTTCTTCAGGGCACAGAAGCTGAGCCACATATCTGGCATTCATCCTTGCCTGTACTCACCTGTTTTTTCCAAGTCGTTCTGGTTTTTCATTGTGCCTTAATGTCCCTTCTAGCCATCTTTCAGGAAAACAACCTTCGTTCCTTCCCTGGAAAGATTGCTGTGGACCGCAAAACCAACCATGGTAGCAGGCATTTTATCTCGTGGGCTTTTATTACCTTTGAAAGTCATTCCCAGTTCCTCAGGGCTTTTTGGTAACAACCTGAGCCCAAGTATGTTTCCTTTAGGCTTGAAATTCCAGTCAAAGACTTGGTCAAAAAAAAAAAGGAACCTCTATTAACAACTGGTCTTATTAGTTCTATGCAAAGGAACTTATGTCATTATTTACTTGTTTAGAATGCCAAACTCTGGAGGGATCAAATAGGGAGAAAAATATACAACGTGAAGGAAAATCTTTGTCCTAATATTCACTGAACTGGCATTTCCATTCTTCATATTTTCATTTTTCAACCACTAAAAAAAATTTTTTTGTTTGTTTTTCCATTACAGTTGTCTCACTTTTTTACCCCTCTTGCTTCCCTGCACCCTGCCCCTCCCTTCCCCCACATTCAGTCCCCACTCAGTTGCCCGTGTCCGTGGGTAATTTATATATGTTCTTTGACTTGACACTTCCCTTTCTTACCCCCTTCTCTCTCTCCCCCCTCCCCCCTTGTTACTATTAATCTACTTCTTGTTTACATACCTCTGGTTCAATTTTGCTCATTTGTTTGTGTTGTTCATTAGTTTCCTGTAATAGGTGACAACATAAGGTATTTTTCTTTTGTTGCCTGGCTTATTTCACTAAGCATAATTTTCTCTAGTTCCATCCATGTTGTTGCAAATGGTAGAAGTTCCTTCTTTCTTTCTGCTACATAGAATTCCATTGTGTAAATGTACCACAGTTTTTGGATCCACTCATCTACAGATGGGCATTTAGGTTGTTTCCAGCACTTGGCTATTGTAAATAATGCTGTTATGAACATAGGGGTGCATAGGTTCCTTTGAATTGGTGTTTCAGGATTTTTTGGATATAATCCTAGCAATGGAATTGCTGGTTCAAAAGGCAGTTCCATTTTTAGTTTTTTGAGGAAATTCCAAACTGTTTTCCACAGTGGCTGCACCAGTCTGCATTGCCACCAGCTATGCACCAGGGTTCCCGTTTCTCCGCATCCTCTCCAGCACAAGTTGTTTGTTGATTTGTTGATGATGGCCATTCTGACTGGTGTGAGGTGGTATCTCATTGTGGTTTTTATTTGCATCTATCTGATGGCTAGTGATGTTGAGCATACTTTCATATGTCTGTGGGCCCTCTGTATGTCTTCTTTGGAGAATTGTTTGTTCAGGTCCTTTTCCCATATTTTAATTGTGTTGTCTGTCTTCTTGGTGTTAGGTCGTATGAGTTCTTTATATATTTTGGAGATCAATCCCTTGTCTGAGATTTCATTGGCGAATATATTTTCCCATATGGTTGGTTTCCTTTGCATCTTGCGGATGTTTTCTTTAACTGAGCAGAAACTTTTTAGTTTGATGTAGTCCCATTTGTTTAATCTTTCCTTTATTTCCCTTGCCTTAGGAGATATATCAGTGAAAATGTTGCTACGTGGGATATATGAAATTTTCCTGCCTATTTTTTCCTCTAGGACTTTTATGGTATCATGGTTTACATTTAAGTCTTTGATCCATTTTGAGTTTATTCTGGTGTATGGTGTGAGTTGGTGGTCTCATTTCATTTTTTTGCATGTCCCTGTCCAGTTCTCCCAACACCATTTGTTGAAGAGGCTCTTTTCACTCCATTTGATGTTCTTTCCCCCTTTGTCATATATTAGTTGACCATATGAACCTGGGTTTATATCTGGGCTCTCTATTCTGTTACATTGATCTATATGTCTGTTTTTATGCCAGTACCAGACTGTTTTGATTACCGTGGCCTTGTAGTATAGTTTGATATCAGGTATTGTGATTCCTCCTACTGTGTTCTGCCTCAAAATTGCTGTGGCTATTCGGGCTCTTTTTTGGTTCCATATAAATTTTTGAAGTATTTGTTCTAGGTCTGTGAAATATGTTGCTGGTATTTTAATAGGGATTGCATTGAATCTATAAATTGATTTGGGTAGTATGGACATTTTAATGATGTTGATTCTTCCCATCCATGAGCATGGTATACACTTTCATTTATTTGTATCTTCTTTAATTTCTTTCTTCAGTGTTATGTAGTTTTCTGTGTACAAGTCTTTTACCTCTGTGCTTAAGTTTATTCCTAGGTATTTTATTTTTCTTGTTGCTATTGTAAATGGGATTTTTCTTTCAGTTTCTATCTCTGAGTTTTTATTGTTGGTGTATAAAAATGCCTTCGATTTCTTAATATTGACTTTGTATCCTGCTATTTTGCCGAATTCACTTATTAGGTTGAGTAGTTTTTTTGTGGAGTCTAAAAAATTTTCTATGTACACTATCATGTCATCTGCAAATAATGACAGTTTTACTTCCTCTTTTCCAATTTGGATGCCTTTTATTTCTCTTTCTTGTCTGATTGCTGTGGCTAGAACTTCCAAGACTATGTTGAATAGGAGTGGAGAGAGCGGACATCCTTGTCTTGTTTCTGATTTCAGGGGGAATGCTCTCAACTTTTGCCCATTGAGTATGATGTTGGCTTCAGGTTTCTCATATATGGCCTTTATTATGTTGAGGTATGCTCCCTCTATTCCCATTTTGCTGAGAGTTTTTATCATAAATGGGTGTTGTACTTTATCAAATGCTTTTTCTGCATCTATTGATATGATCATGTGGTTTTTGTCTTTCATTTTGTTTATGTGGTGTATTACGTTTATTGATTTGCAAATATTAAACCATCCTTGCATCCCTGAGATGAATCCTACTTGATCGTGGTGTATGATCTTTCTAATGTGTTGCTGGATCCGGTTTGCCAATATTTTGTTGAGGATTTTAGCATCTATGTTCATCAGCGATATTGACCTATAGTTTCCTTTCTTTGTTGTGTCTTGACCTGGTTTTGGAATTAGGGTTATACTGGCTTCATAGAACGAGTTTGGGAGTCTTCCCTCTTCTTGTATCTTTTGGAATAGTCTGAGGAGGATAGGAGTTAATTCTTTCCTAAATGTTTTGTAGAATTCACTTGTGAAGCCATCCGGTCCTGGGCTTTTGTGTGCTGGGAGTTTTTTTTATTACTGCTTCAATTTCACTAGCTGTTATTGGTCTATTCAGACTTTCTGCTTCTTCTTGATTCAGTTTGGTAAGACTATAGTTTTCCAGGAATCTGTCCATTTCCTCTAGGTTGTCAAATTTCTTGCCATACAGTTGTTCGTAATAATTTCTTATAATCCTTTGTATTTCTGTTGTATCAGTTGTGATTTCTCCTCTTCCGTTTCTAATTTTATTTATTTGGGTCCGCTCTCTTTTTTTCTTGATGAGCCTGGTTAACGGCTTGTCAATTTTATTTATCTTTTCAAAGAACCAGCTCCTACTTTTGTTGATCTTTTGAATTGTTACTTTAGACTCTATGTCATTTAAATCTGCTCTGATCTTGATGATTTCTTTCCTTCTACTTGATCTGGGTTTTGCTTGTTGTTCTTCCTCTAGTTCTTGTAGCTGTAGGGTTAAATTTTTTATTAGAGATTCTTCTAGCTTTTTTAGGTAGGCCTGTATTGCTATGAACTTTCCTCTTAGGACTGCTTTCGTTGTATCCCATAGGTTTTGGGTTGTTGTGTGTTCGTTATCATTGGTTTCCAGAAACTTTTTGATTTCTTCCTTGATGTCATTGTTAACCCATTCATTATTTAATAGCATGTTATTCATTCTCCATGACTTTGAATGTTTTTGAGTTTTTTCCTTGAGGTTGATTTCCAATTTTAAGCCATTGTGATTTGAGAAGATGCTTGATATAATTTCAATTTTCTTGAATTTATTGAGGGTTGTTTTGTGTCCTACCATGTGGTCTATCTTTGAAAATGTTCCATGTGCACTTGAGAAATATGTATATTTTGCTTCTTTGGGGTGAAAACTTCTATATATATCGACTAAGTCCATTTGATCTAAAGTGTTGTTCAGTGCCTCAATATCTTTGCTGTTTCTTTGCTTTGAAGATCTGTCCATTGTTGACAATGGGGTGTTAAAATCCCCAACAATGAGTGTTTTGCTGTCTATATCTTTCTTGGAGTCTTTCAAAATGTTCCTTATATATTTGGGTGCTCCTAAGTTGGGTGCATATATATTTATAAGGGTTATATCTTCTTGATGGATTTTTCCCTTAAGTATTATGAAATGCCCTTCTTTGTCTCTTTTTATGGACTCTGCTGTGAAATCTGTTTTGTCTGATATAAGTATTGCTACCCCGGCTTTTTTTTTCATGTCCATTTGCTCGAAATACTTTTTTCCTTCCCTTTACTTTCAGTCTGTGTAGATCTTTTGTTCTAAGGTGTGTCTCTTGTAGACAGCATATATGTGGGTCATTCTTTCTAATCCATTCAGCTACCCTATGTCTTTTAATTGGAGCATTTAATCCATTTACATTTAAGGTTATTACTGATAAGTACTTATTCATTGTCATTTTTCCCCTTTGTACTCATGTTCTTCTCTGTCTCTCTCTGTTTCCTTATCTTCTTAGAGCAGACCCTTTAGCATCTCTTGCATTGCTGGTTTGGTGGAGATGTATTCTTTTAGTCTTCCTTTGTCTGAGAAACTCCTTATTTCGCCTTCCATTTTGAATGAGAGCCTTGCTGGGTAGAGTATTCTTGGTTGTAGACCTTTGTTTTTCATTGCTTGGAATATTTTTTGCCATTCCCTTCTGGCTTGTAGTGTTTCTGCTGAGAAATCTGAGGATAGCCTTATTGGAGCTCCCTTGTACGTTATGAGTTGTTTCTCTCTTGGTGCTTTTAGGATTCTCTCTTTGTCTTTGGATGTTGGCATTTTAATTATGATGTGTCTTGAAGTGGGCCTGTTGGGGTTCATCTTCATTGGGACTCTCTGTGCTTCCTGGATTTGCGTGACTCTTTCTCTCCTCATGTGAGGGAAGTTTTCTGTCATTAGTTTTTCAAAGAGGTTTTCTATCCCTTGCTCTTCTTCTTCTCCTTCTGGAATTCCTATGATACAGATATTATTACGTTTCTTGTTGTCCTGCAGCTGTCTTAGAACCTCTTCAGTCTTGTTCAGTCTTTTTTCATTTTGTTGCATTGTCTGGGAGTTTTTGTGTACGTTGTCCTCCAGCTCGCTGATCCGATCTTCTGCTTCCTCTAGCCTGGTTTTAATTCCTTCTACTGTGTTCTTCAATTCAGAGATCGTATTCTTCATTTCCTCCTGGCTCTTATTGATAGCTTCTGTGTCCTTTTTCATGCTCGTGTAATTCTCTGTGAGTTCCTTGTAGTTTTTCTGGAGTTCCTTGTAGTTTCCCTGGAGTTCTTTGTAGTTTCCGCTGAGCTCATTTAGCTTCTCCATAATCCATGTTTTAAATTCCGTATCTGATATTTTGCTCCCCTCTATTTCATTTAGCACTCTCTCTGGGGATTCTACCTTTCCTTTTGATGGGGAGTTGTTTCTCTGTCTCCCCATTTTTGTGATTCCTATTGTTTGTTGGTGCTCTTGGAATGATCTGCTCTTCCTGGATCTGCCTCTGGTAGCGTCAGGTCATGTACCAGACTGGCCCTAGGCAGCCTATTGGGGACTTCCAGTGATCTACTGCCGTTGTCTCTCTTCTTTAGTTGTTAATATATTCAATCTGTGATTGGCCGTCAGGCTTAAGGACCGTGGGTGTGGCTGCTTAATTCCTGTAGGCAGGGCTTTTATTTCCCCTTAGTATGACGCCACTTGGAGGGGAATGGTCTGTCTGCTGTACTGGGGCTGAGTCAGCACTGGCTGGTCCTTGGAGGAGGTTACTGTAGCTTCCACTTACTCCTCCGCCCTCCTGGATCCCCGTCTGTGTTGTCGTTGATGATATTTCTTTAATCTGTCTGGTTGTATTTCAGCTACTTTTTGGTGGATCTTTTTCTCTGGTTAGTTGATTGAGAGTCACTCTGCCCACCTTGTCTAGAGATCTTTTGTGGAGGTGTCAGTCACTCCTCTCTGCATTCGTTCCTGGATTCTCTCTTTAACAGGAGTGAGCTGAGAACACTGTCCCTACTCCGCGGCCATCTTCCCCCACTCCCATCCAAATTTCTTGTGATACTGTTGTTCATAATAATTTCTTACAATCCTTTGTATTTCTGTGGTATCGGTTGTGATTTCTCCTCTTTCCTTTCTAATTTTACTTATTTGAGTCCTCTCTCTTTTTTTCTTGATGAGTCTGGTTAAAGGCTTGTTGATTTCATTTATCTTTTCAAAGGACCAGCTCCTACTTTTGTTGATATTTTGAATTATTTGTTTGCTCTCTATGTCATTTAATTCTGCTCTAATCTTGATAATTTCCTTCCTTCTACTCGCTCTGGGCTTTGTTCTTCATCTAGTTCTTGTAGCTTGTAGGGTTAGATTTTATATTTGGGATTCTTCTATCCTTTTTAGGTAGGCCTTATTGCTATGAACTTTCCTCTCAGGACTGCTTTTGCCATATCTCATAGGTTTTGGGCTGTTGTGTGTTCATTATCATTAGTTTGCAGAAACTTCTTCATTTCTTCCTTGATGTCATTGTTAACCCATTCATTATTTAATAGCATGTTATTCATTCTCCAAGAGTTTGAATGTTTTTGAGTTTTTTTCTTGAGGTTGATTTCCAGTTTTAAGCCATTGTGATCTGAGAAGATGCTTGATATAATTTCAATTTTTTTGAATTTGCTGAGGCTTGTTTTGTGTCCTACCATGTGGTCTGTTTTTGAGAATGTTCCATGTGCACTTGAAAAGAATGAATATTTTGCTTCTTTGAGGTGAAAAGTTCTGTATATATATGAGGTAAGTCCATGTGGTTTAATGTGTTGTTCAATGCCTCAATATCTTTGGTGTTTCTTTGCTTCGAAGGTCTGTCTATTGTTTACAATTGGGTGTTAAAGTCCCCTACTATGAGTGTGTTGTTTTCTATATCCTTCCTGAAGTCTTTCAAGATTTTTCTTACATATTTGGGTGTTCCTATGTTGGGTGCATATATGTTTATGAGGGTTATATCTTCTTGATTAATTGTTCTCTTAAGTATTATGAAATGTCCTTCTTTGTCTCCTTTTATGGCCTTTGCTGTGAAATCTGTTTTGTCTGATATAAATATTGCTACTCCAGCTTTTTTTTCATGTCCATTTGCTTGGAATACTTTTTTTTTTCTTCACTTTCAGTCTGTGTAAATCCTTTGTTTTGAGGTGTGTCTCTTGTAGACAGCATATATGTGGGTCATGTTTTTATGTTCATTCCACTACCCTATGTCTCTTAATTGGAATACTTAAAGCATTTTCTTTAGCATCTCTTGCAATGTTGGTTTGGTTGAGATGTATTCTTTTAGTCTTACTTTGTCTTGGAAACTCCTTATTTCACCTTCCATTTTCAATGAGAGCCTTGCTGGATAGAGTAGTCTTGTTTGTAGGCCTTTGTTTTTCATTGCTTGAACTATTTTTTGCCATACCCTTCTGGCTTGTAGTGTTTCTGTTGAGAAGTCAGTTGATAGCCTTATTGGAGATTCCTTGTATTTTATTTGCTGTTTTTGTCTTGCTGCTTTTAGGATTCTCTCTTTGTCTTTGAGTGTTGCCATTGTAATGTTGATGTGCCTTGGAGTGGGCCTTTTTTGGGTTCGTCTTCATTAGGACACTCTGTGCTTCCTGGATTTGCATGACTTTCTCTCTCATCAGGTTAGGAAAATTTCCTGTCATTACTTTTTCAACCAGGTTTCCTATCCCTTTTTCCTCCTCTTCTCCTTCTTGTATCCCTATGATTCTAATGTTTTGTGTCATGTGGTCCTGCAGTTCTCTTAAACCCTCTTTTCTCTTTTTCAGTCTTTTTTCATTTTGTTGTATTGTTTGAGAATTTTTTCTACATTGTCCTCTTACTCGCTGATCTGATCCTCTGCTTCATTTAGCCTGCTTTTGATTGATTCTACTGCGTTCTTCAGTTCAGAAATTGTATATTTATTTCATCCTGGTTTTTTATAAGTAATTTCTATGTCGTTTTTTATTCTGGTGTAGTTCTCCATAAGTTCCTTGTAGCTTCCCTGCAATTCTTTGTAGTTTCCTTGAAGTTGCTGGTAATTTCCCTGGAGTTTGTCATAGTTTTTTTTTTTTTTTTTTTTTTTTTTTTTTGAGATTGTGAAGGTCATTGAGCTCCTTCATAACCATTTTTTTTAAATTCCATGTCTGATAGTTGGCTTATGTCTATTCCACCTATCTCCCTTTCTGAGGATTCCTCTTTTTCTTTCATGGGGTGGTTGTTTGTGTGTCTCCCCGTGTTGAATTCTTCTTGTTTGTTCTTGTTTATTAACTTTGTCTGCTTTAATTCCCCACTTTCCTGACATGAGATTTTTTACAGGAGACGTGGGGGATTCAGTGGTGTAGTCTCTTTGAGCTTCTGAGCCTGGTGCTCCTGTGTTGCCCTTTATACCATTTGTTCATGCTGTCTGGTTGTATTTCAGTTACTCTTTGGTGGATCCTTCCCTCTGTCTGGTTGATTCAGAGTCACTCTGCCCACCTTGTCTTGAGTTATTTTGTGGAGATGCTGTTATAACATAAGCACACAGCCCAGGCAAGAAACCCACACCCTCTAAAATATCCCCCACCCACAATCCCACTATCAGCAGCAAGTGAGCCAGTGTTAATATAAATGTAGAGAGGTTAAGACTATTATATTTTAGGAGAAACAGATAGTTCTTTTAAAGGTAAAAAAGATAATTTTTGAGAGGGAAGATGATAGAATAATAATAGTAGCAAGTAGGGTCAGTGCTATGCAAGACAGCAAGTAATATTTACATTGTTTGTTTAAAAAGGAAGGGAAGAATACAGAATGAAGTGATAAATTGGAAGTGTATAGTACTAGGTTTATATAGCAGTTATATGCTATATGTTTAGTGTGGGAGGGAGGATAAATAAAGCAGACAAAAAAACAAACTAACAAAACTTAAAGAAGAAGGATAGGAAGGAGAGAAGGTAGTAAACAGATTAAAGAAAGAGTTTTTAAAAAATAGAAAGGAAGAAAGAAAGAAAGGAAGAAAGAAAGAAAGAAAAAGAAAAAACAAATAGAGAGATAAAGGAAAGAAAGGGAAAGGAAGAAAAAAAAGAAAGGAAATAAAAGGGAAGGAAAAGAAAAAGGAAAAAAATAAAAGAAAAAGTTTTTACTCAGTTCAGCTTTTAGGCGCAGTCTCCTTTTTTTCTGGATCCGCCCTTGGTCAAAATTCCATAGGTTTCAGATCTTTTCTGGTTGGCTGACTGGCTGTGGGGAGATCCAGCTTGATTCTGGAATTGCTAGTGTTTACTTGTGGGCCTGCCGCAGCTCCATTGTGAGCCTCATTTAGTTGATTTCCCTCTTGTGGCACTGTCAGCCCTCCTCAGGCTTGTCTAGCAATGTTGTTCTGCTGGTAGGCCAGCATGTGTATGCCAGTAATCTCTGCTCTGCTTCCAGTTGTGTCTCTATTCCCAAGCTATAGCATCAGCTCGTGTCCCTGTCTATATGCCTGCGCTCGCCGCCTGCTTGCCTGGGGTCCCCATTGAGTCTGCAGTTCCGCAGCAACTTTCCCGTATGGGTCCCTCTCCGTGGCTCAGAGTTGCCCCTTTGTTTAGTAGGGCTCTGATGTGATCGCCCAAAGCACTGGGGCATGCACCACCTGCCAGCGTGGGGTCCCCACCCAGTCTGCAGTTCCACTGCAGCTTTCCTGTATGGGCCCCTCTCCCTGGCTCAAGTCTTCCCCTTTTTTTAGTGGGGCCTCAGCACGAGCGTTGTGAGTGCCCAGAGCACAGGGCTTTCAGTCCTGGGTTGCAGCCAAGGGGGTCTCCACCTAGACTCAGCTCACACAGCTTTTCCCAGTCCGGGTTGTTTACTGTACTCCCACGCCTCCGGCCTTTTCAGCCAAACCCTCTCGCTGACTCCCTGCAAGACCTCGCTGGTCAGTGCGCCCCTGGCAGGGGGAAGCCTACAAGCAGCTTCTGGATAATGAGCCGGTCAGCAGCTGCCCCTCCTCGGGTGTGCGGCACAGCAGACGCGCCAGTCCTGGAAGCCCGGCGACTCAGCCCGAATTGCGCAGCTGAACTTTCCACCCTCCTTCACGCTGCTCCCACTTTCCCCTCCCTGCTTGCACAGTCCAAAATCCACACTCACTCACTCCTCTCTGTGTTTGCACTCCAAGTCCTTCCATGATGAGAGTGAGCAGAAAATACTGATACCTACTCAGCTGCCTTCTTCCAAGCCCTTCCTCAAAACAGTTTTGAACTCATTGATTTTGATGCCTTTTAGTGCTCCTGCAGTTTTTGCTTTCACCTCTTCCACATAGGTGAAACGTTTCTCTTTGGGGACTTTTTTCATCCAGGAAAACAAACAACAAAAAAATGTCATGCATGGTGAGATCGGGTGAACAGGGAGGGTGGGATACAGGGGTCATGCCATTTTTGCTCAAAACTGCTGAACACTCAGCGTGGTGTGGACAGGTGCACTCATAAATCACACATCATGAAATGGGCAAATGCATTGAAAGTGTTGAAAAAAATTTACTGAATCTGAACACAGCATCTCACAACAATGCCAGCTGATACACTGATACAGATGGGTTCCTAGAACACTCACCTAGCAGAGGAAGCCTATATTACAAGGGCCCTGCCCTACAAAAGATAATTTTGGTATTTTTGTGTCTCCCCTTGTACATCTGCTCTCTTACATATGACAGTCACAACACTTTTGTCTATGCAAATTCACATACATGTACACACATGCAAAGACACCTATGCACACAAAAAGTACCTTCCCCTAGACACAAAGCTCATGACCATAGAATTCTTTACACCTCCATCTACATACAAACTTATGTGCATGTACACATGAAATCACACAAGTGCACACTGATTTACAGGCATCAAATACACAACTATCTGCTCATAGATATATGATTCATAATTACATACAAGCCCTACACACATAATACCACAATGAAACTAACAATCATGCATGTGTACATGCATGCACACACATTGATACACACAATCTCACGCATACACACACACACTCTTACCTCTCACTGCAGAGGCACCTCCCCCACCTCCAACAGTCCAGCTATGAGGTAGTATCAGAAGCTTTTCAGATTTTGAGGAATTCCCAGGCTGGATGACTGACACAATAGAGAAAAATATACAGCTATACAAACTTTTGCACACCAATACAAGGACTTAAATCTTTTCTGAAACCCACCAGGGTCTCCATCTTAAGTCCCCTGATCTGGTAGTCTTGGACAACCCTGCTCCTTCTCTCACTAGAGTGAGCGCACAAATAAATAAGTAGGGATGCAGGAGGGGAAAGGGAGGAGTTCCATTGTCTTTCAGGAAGAGTTGTTTTTTTTTAAATAATCATTACTACTTTTGGTAAAATGGTGAAAAATGAAAAAAAATCTTTTTAATACTTGTCATTGACACCAATTCAACAACAATGGGAATCCTCAACTTGGAGTGCAGTAAAGAAGAAAATTTTAGAAGATCCAATATGGCAGAGGAGTAAGTGAAAGCTACACTAACCTCCTCCCAGGACCAATCTGGAATTACAACTAAATATGGAGAAGTCATCTGGAATAACCAACTGAACAATAGCTGGAGAGAAGCTTTATAACCATAGACAGACAGAAGAAACCACTTTGCCACAACATAACTGGTACAGAGTGCAGAGGAGAGGTGAGAGGGCTGGATGGGCTCCCACAGGTGGCAGCTGAAATTTGGGAGGGAAACTTCAGCAGCTAGAGGATTTCCCCCAAGAAGTATGGGATCTAAACCTTAAGCTGGGCTCCCCAGCTTAGTGCATCAGAGAAAGGAACCCAGATCACATCCAGCTGTGAAAAGCAGTGGGGTTTCTGCCTGCCAGGGAGAGACAGCTGGAGTTACAGAGAGATTTTTAAAGGGTCAATGCATATAATTTTATTTGCAGCCAGTTACCCAGGCTTCAGCAAAGGGAGGGCAGAGTGGACTAGAGATGCTTGAGAAGAATCTGGGAATGATGGCTTTGGGGAGAGAACCGAGGGAACAGGTGCCAGGATTCCCATGCTGAGTTATCCCCCATACTACAGGAGTTATCTTGCTCAGGCAGAGCACTCCCCTCCAAGTAGCATCAGCCTAAGGAGAAGCATAGCTCCCCCAACAGGAATTACTCTGCCCAACCCTATTGTTCTTAAACCTGACTGCTGATTACAGATTGAGTAGATTAACACTGAAGGAGACAGCCATAAATTGTGCATCGCTGGTAACCTCAAACAGACTGCCTAGGACCAGACTGAGACACCATCTGACATAGCCAGGGATGGATCCAGAAAGAAAAGAAAGTGATAAAGACTAGATACTACTGAGATGAATTCCACTGTGGTCATCTTCATGATTTGAATTATTTTCTCTCTTGCAAAGATTTTTTTTTTTTTTTTGCAGAGGAACAAACTTTTATTTATGCGTGTGGGTCCAGAGGAGTAGTCTCCAGAGGTCTGAGCTCTTGCATAGCTTTTTAACATTCATTTCTTGTCCTTCAAGTTTGTGCATATTAAGTCACTAGTTTTTATATTATAGTTTAATTCAAACTTCACATTTGGCTCTCTTCTCTTACTGCATTTTACTTTTATATTTCCTCTTCTTATTTTCATTTTAAATTCTATTTTCTCTGTTGTTATGATTTCTGTCCATTCCATGCTCTTACTCTTTCTCCCCTCTCTAGCCTCTCACAACCAATTTACTTGTCATTAGTAATCTCACATTTTTTTCTCATTCTTAAAATACCTTTATTCTCTCTCTGTCTTCATCAATTTTTGCTTGATGGTTATGGATATGGTGGTGGTTGTTGCAGTTCTTCAATTTTATTCTTAGGTCTTCACTACTTTTGTATTTCAAATCTTAAATTTTACCATACCCCTCTCCTACTTTATTTTGCTTTCCTCCTGCCCTTTCTTTATTTCATTTTAAATTTAAATTTTTCCCTGCTTTAGCCTGATTTTCATTCCTCACTTTTAGTATTCCTTCTATCATCTCAAAATCATTTCTCTTTTCTCTAGACATCTCTTAAGCTTTTCTTTCATTATTTTTTCTCTCTTATTCCCATCCAACCTGTGTTAATCTTTGCTTATTGGTTACTGATAGTGCTGTGGTAAATTTTTTTCTCCAACTAGGTTCCAATTTTTTGTCTTTTATTTTTCTTATTTTTTGTTCTCTCTCTCTCTCTCTCTCTCTCTCTCTCTCTCTCTCTCTCTCTCTCTCTCTCTCTCTCTCTCTCTCTCTTCTCTCTCTCTCTCTCTCTCTCCATATAAACATATTTCTGTTTAAACCTAATACTATACACTTTCCTTCTCTTACTTCGTTCTGCCTCCTATCTTCTTTTTTATTTACAATGTAAATTTTACTTTCTTTCTGTCATCACCTTGTCTCTATTTCCTACTCTTATTATTGCTCCTCCTTCTACACTCAAAAATTATTTTTCTTTCAGTTAGTGACTTCATATTAATTTTTCCTTTTTTATAATACTCTTAACCTCTTTACACCTTTATTAATACTGGGTCATTTGCTGTTGATAGTGTGATTGTGAATGGGTGTTATTTTTGTGGGTGCGGGTTTTCTTCTTGGTTTGTTTGGAGTTATTCTGGCAGCACCTGTACATCAGCATACAAGACATGGTGGGCAGAGTGACTCTCAGTCATCCAGCCACAAGGAAGGGGACACACTAACAAACAACCCAACAAAAACAAAAACCCAATTACAACCAGAGAGCCCACATAAATAGCATAAAGGCATCCCAAAAACATCAAGTTCAGGAGATCAATGAGACTATACCACTAAATCCCATGGGTCTTCTAACACAGAAGGTCACACCATGATGACAGGAAGTCAAAACAGATCAATGTGAGAAGCAAAAACAAACAAGAGTCACCTAAAATGGAAAGACAAAGAAACAATTCCCAATAAAAAGAAAGGAATACCCGGAAAAAGTGAACAATGAAATAGAGGCAATCAAACTGTCAGACTTTGAGTTCTAAATAATGGGTATAAGGATGCTCAACAAGCTCTATGAGAACTACAAAGAACTCTAGGGAAGCTATAAGGAACTTACTGCAAACTAGAACAGCATGAAAGGTGAGGTAGAAGCTATCTACCAAGACGAGCCAGAGGAAAGAAAGAAGAAAATTTCCGAAATGAATAACACTGTATAAGGAATTAAAATCAAGCTAGATAAAGCAGAGAAATGTATCAGTGAACTGGAGGACAACGTAGAAAAAAAAATCCCATACAGAGCAACAAAATGGAAAAAAGGCTAAAAAAGAATGAGGAGGGTTTAAAGAAGCTACAGGACAACATGAACATAATACCCATATAATAGGGATACCCAAAGGGGAGGAAGAGTAGCAAGGGATAGAAAACCTGTTTGAAAAAGTAATGAGAGAAAATTTCCCTAATGTTATGACAAAAAGTCACACAAATCCAGGAAGCACAGAGAGTTCCAATCAAGATGAACTCAAAGACAAAGAGAAAATCTTAAAGGCAGCAAAGGAGAAACAGCTAGTAACATTCAAGGATGCTCCAAAAAGACTATCCGATTATTACTAAACAGAAACACTATGAGCCAGAAGGGAATAGCAAGGAATATTCCAAGTAATAAAGAGCAAATGTTTGCAACCAAGATTACCTTGCCCAGCAAGGCTCTCATTTAAAATGAAAGGGGATTGGCCTGCGAGCCAAGTGCTGCGGGTTCGATTCCCAGTCAGGGCACGTTACTAGGTTGTACGTCAAGTCCCCAGTTGGGGGTGCGAGTGAGAGGCAACCACACAGTGATGTTTCTCTCCCTCTCTTTCTCTTTTTCCCTCTCTCTAAAAATAAATAAACAAACAAATAAATAGATTTTTAAAAAAATTTAATAAATAAATAAAATGAAAGGGGAAATAAGAAGTCTACCAGACAGAAAAGGCTAAAAGAATACATCTCCACCAAACCAGCATTGTAAGAGATGCTAATGGTACAGCTTTAAGAAGATGAAGAAGAGAGGAACAGAGACAGAGACAGAGAGAGGAGCACAAGTACAATAAGAAAAATGACAATGACAGTGATCTTAAATATAAATGCTCCAATCAAAAGAAATAGGGTAGCATAGTGGATAAGAATACATGACCCACATATACGCTTATCTACAAAAGATCCACCTCAGAACAAAAGAGCTTCACAGACTAAAAGATACAAAAAATATTTCAAGAGATTCAAGATGGTGGAGGAGTAATTGGAAGCTACACTAACCTCCTCCCAGGACAAATCTGGAATCACAACTTAATTGTGGAGAAATCATCTGGAATAACCAACTGAACACTAGCTGGAGAGAAGTCTTATAACCATGGAGAGACAGAAAAAGCCACTTCATCGCAGCCTGACTGGTTGGAAGTGCAGAGATGCAAAGGACTGGCCAGGATCCCACAAGTGGCAGCTGAAGGGACTGAGAAACAGCTCAGCAGCTGGGGGTTCCCCCTGAGAAGGGCAGGGTCTAAACCCCTTGCTGGGCTTCCCAGCCTACAGCAACAAAGTGGAAAGTAAAATATCATCCAGCTGTGAAAACAAAAAAGCCACAGGGTTTTTTTTCTGGCCTGAAAGAAACAACTGGAGACAAAGAGCTCTTGAATGGATCATGTACAAAAATATTTTGGCACTCACTTACCCTGGCCTCAAGCAGAGGGAGGGAAGAGAGGGTTAGTGACAGTTGGAGAGAATTTGGGGAGGTGGCTTTGAGGAGAGAACTGAGAGAGCAGCTGACAGGGTCCCAGTGCTGACTCATTCCCCATACTGCAGGCAGACCATTTCCCTCCAAGTGGCATCACCCTGAGGGGAAGCAAACCCCACCTGCAGGAATTAATCTGATGGCTGGTCACAGATTGAACAGATGAACAACTAAAGAAGACAGACGAAGAGAGTCGATCCCTGGTAATCTCCAACAGGCTGCCTAGGCCCAGACTGGTACACGATCTCACTCAAAATGGATTAAACACTTAAATGTAAGCCACAACACCATAAAAGTCCTAGAGGAAAACATAGGCAGGAAAATATCAGATATCCCACATAGCAATACTTTCACTGATATATCTCCTAAGGCAAGGGAAATAAAGGAAAAAATAAACAAATGGGACTACATCAAACTAAAGAGTTTCTGCTCAGCAAAAGAAAACATCAGCAAGATGAAAAGGGAACCAACCATATGGGAAAACATGTTTGCCAATGATACCTCAGACAAGGGATTGATCTCCAAAATATATAAAGAACTTATATGACTCAACACCAAGAAGACAGACAACCCAATTCAAAAATGGGCCGAGGACCTGAACAAACACTTCTCCAAAGAGGACATACAGAGGGCCCAAAGGCATATGAAAGAATGCTCAACATCACTAACCATCAGAGAGATGGAAATAAGAACCACAGTGAGAAACCACCTCACACCAGTCAGAATGATCATCATCAACAAATCAACAAACAACCTGTGCTGGAGAGGATGTGGAGAAAAGGGAACCCTAGTGCACTGGTTGGTGGGAATGCAGACTGGTGCAGCCACTATGGAAAACAGTATGGAATTTCCTCAAAAAACTAAAAAATACTGCCTTTTGAACCAGCAATTCCATTGCGAGAATTACATCTGAAGAATCCTGAAACACCAATTGAAAAGAACCTATGCACCCCTATGTTCATAGCAGCACTGTATACAACAGCCAAGTGCTGGGAACAACCTAAGTGCCCATCTGTAGATGAGTGGATCAAAAAACTGTGGCAATTTGCACAATGGATTACTGTGTAGCAGAAAGAAAGAAGGAACTTCTACCATTTGCAACAATATGGTTGGGATTAGAGAGAATTATGCTTAGCGAAATAAGCCAAGCAACAAAAGAAAAATATCATATGCTATCACCTATTACAGGAGACTAATGAACAGCACAAACAAACGAGCAAAATTGCACCAGAAGCATGTAAACAAAAAGTAGACTAACAGTGACAAGCGCTAGGGGAAAGAGAAGGCAAGTAAGAACGGGAAGGATCTAGTCAAAGAACATGTATTAATGACCCATGGACATGGACAAGTGGGTAGGACTGACTGTGGGAAAAGTGGTGGGCAGGGTGCGGGGAAGCAATAAGGAAAAAAAGTGGGATAACTCTAAGAGAAAAACAAACAAACAAAAATTTTTTAGTGGGGGAAAAAATGAAAGCAAAATAAATTAATAAATGAGCCAGCAAACCCCCTTCCCCGAAAAAACCCTCACATGTAGGAAAGTGAACAAAAGAAAATATAAAGTATGAAAATGCAATTTTAGTGAATATTAGGACAAGGATTTTCTTTTACTCTGTATATTTTTCTCCCTACCTGATCCCTCCAGAATTTGGCATTCTGAAGAAGAGAGTAATGACATAAAGTTATTTGCAAAAAACTAATAAAACCACTTGTTCATAGAGGTTTTGTTGACCAAGACTTTACTGGAACATCATGCCTAACGGAGGCATGCTTGGGCTCTGGTTGTTACCAAAAAGCCCTGGGGAACTGGGGTTGACTTTCAAAGGTAATAAAAGCCCACGAGAAAAAAGGCCTGCTACCTTGGTTCGTTGTGTGGTTCATGGCAATCTTTCCAGGAAATGAACGAAGGTTGTTTTCTTCAAAGATGTCTAGAAGGGACCTTAAGGCACAATGAAAAACCCTAAGGACTTGGAAAAAACAGGTGTTTACAGGCAAGGCTGAATGGCAGGTATGTGCCTCAGCTTCTGTGTCCTGAAGAGCAAATTGTAAGTCACCCTAAAGTTTCCTTGTGTAAGTTCCAGCAAAGTAGATGTAAAGATTATATGTGATCATTTGCTGCTCTTGTTGTTTTATGCAAACAAACAGGATAAGTTAAAACTAGGCTTAATTCAGTCCCTTTAATGACAAGGAGGGTAATCAAGAGAAAAATCGTGATTCAAGGAAAATCACAATGCTCAGTGGCAGACTATAAAGTAGTGCAGCTAACTGTCTTTAAAGTTTCTTTTCATTTAAAGTTTATTTTAATTTGTAAGTTAAACTAGGTTTGTGGCATCAGCAAAGATGCTTAATTTATAGGCAGGAAAAATGTCAAATGCCTTGCAATGAGATGTCTTCCCAATAAGACAGTCTCACAGATTTAGAGACTGGTTTGTGGGTTATGTTGCATAAATTAACATGTGTGTTCTGTTTTCATAGGACATAAGTCTATGATCTCATTACCTGAGTGATTGTCTGTACATACAGTCCTTACTTAATCCTGTCTGCATTGCGGCCTCCTGAGACTCAATGGTTTGGCTGAACTAAGTGGCTGGGTTGGTGAAGAATGGGGTGGTCTGTGGGCTTCACTTTAAAACTGGTTTCTCTTTTATATCCTAATGGCTTGGACAGAAAGGGCACAGAGGTCTGAGAGGAAGAAAACCTAAAATATTCTGCTCAGCCCAAACTAAGTATAGTGGGCAAAGTACAGGTGTGACGTGCCTTGCACACCTTCCTCCAAAGAAACCTTTTTTTTCCTAATGTGAGACACTGAAAAATTAATCCCTGCCTTTTGCCATCTAGTGGTTATGGATTGAATGATACCTTTTAACCCTGTTGCCAAATATGTTACCTCCAGAATACAAAAAGGGTGCCAGCCTGTTAAACCAAGCATGCCATTGTCTGGGGACAGCCAACTGACCTGGAATCTGAAAGATCCTTCCCCATGTGGGAAGGCCACACTCCTCTCCACACCCCAACTCTTATCATGGATTTCTGGACCCAAGGGTAGGTAGGACGATGACCATGTCCAGCTTGAAGCAGCTAGAGGAGCACGTGACCTTCACCCATTGTCCGTTATAAGATTATAAAGGGTCCTAACTTTGAGAGGGGGGAATTTTTACACAGCGGGTGTCCCCTGCAGAAAAGGAAGAAAAGGGGAAGAGTCTAGTCAAGGAACTGGTACGAATGACCCATGGACATGGACAACGGGGTGGGGATTGCTGTGGGAGAAAGGGTGAGCAGGGTAGTGGGGAACAATGAAGAAAAAAGTGGAACAACTGTAATCAAAAAACAATAAATAAATCGAAATTATAAAACATATATTTCAAGCAAACAAACATGAAAAAAAGCTTGGGTAGCAATAATTATATCAGACAAAATATACTTCAAAAGAAAGGCCATAAAAAGAGACAAACAAGAACTTTTTATAATATCTGAGGTACAATCCTTCAAGAAGATATAATCCTTGTAAACATATATGCACACAAAATAGGAGCACCCAAATATATAAGGAAAATCTTGGAGGACTTCAAGAAGGATAACAATAGCAACACACTCATAGTAGGGGATTTTAACACCCCATTATCAACAATGGATAGATCTTCCAGGCAAAGAAACAACAATAATATTGTGGCATTGAAAAATAATCTAAATAAAATGGACTTAATTGATGTATACAGAACCTTTCACACCTAAGAAGCAAAATATACATTCTTTTCAAAGCATATGGAACTTTTTCAAAAATAGACCACATGGTAGGACACAAAACAAGCCTCAACAAATTCAAGAAAATTGAAATTATATCAAGTATCTTCTTGGAAACAAGGTTGAAACTAGAAACCAACCTCAAGGAAAAAACTCAAAATCATTGAAATTCATAGTGACTGAATAATATGCTATTAAATAATGACTGGGTTAACAATGAGATAAAGGAAGAAATCAAAAAGTGTCTGGAAACAAAGTAAACTGAACACACAACAGCCCAAAACCTGTGGGAAACAGGGAAGGCATTTTTGAGAGGGAAGATCATACCAATACAGGCCTATCTAAAAATTATAGAAATTTTTCAAATAACAAATTAACCGTACATCTAAATGAACTAGAGGAACATTAACAAACAAAGCTCAGAGCAAGTAGATAAAAGGAAATAATCAAGATCAGAGCTGAATTAAATGACATAGAAATTAAAATAACAATTCAAAGGGTCAATAAATCCAGGATTGGTCCTTTGAAAAGATTTAAAAATTTTTTTAAATTGACAAACCTTAAACCAGATTCATCAAGAAAAAAAGAGGAGAGAGAGAGAGTGAGTACTCAAATAAATAAAATCAGAAACAAAAGAGGAGAAATTACAATCGACACTACAGAAATACAAAGGACTGTAAGAGGTTACTATAAAAAACTATATGCCAAGAAATTTAACAACCTGGGTGAGATGGACGAATTTCTAGAAATATATAATCTTCCAAAAATGAACCAAGAAGAAGAAAAAAGCCTGAATAGACTGATAACAGCTAGGGGAATTAGAGCAGTAATCAAAAAACTCCAGCACATGAAAGCCCTGCACTGAATGGCTTCACAGGTGAATTTTACCAAGCATTTAGGGACTAACTAACTCTTATCCTTCTCAATCTATTCCAAAAATTTCAAGAGGACAGACTCCCAAACTGTTTCTATGAGGCCAATATTATCCTAATTCCAAAACCAGGTCAAGACACAACAAAGAAAGAAAACTACATGCCAATATTGCTGATGAACATAGATGCTAAAATCCTCAACAAAATATTGGCAAAGTGGATCTAGCAACAAATTAAAAAGATCATACACCACAATCAAGTGGGATTCATGCCAGTGATGCAAGGATGGTATAATATTTGCAGACCAATGAAGATAATACATCACATAAACAAAATGAAAGACAAATATCATATGATCATTTCAATAGATGCTGAAAAAAGCATCTGATAAAGTACAACACCCATTTTTGATAAAAACGCTCAGAAAACTGGGAATAGAGGAAGCATACCTCAACATAATGAAGATCATATGTGAAAAAACTATAGTCAACATCATGCTCAATGGGCAAAATATAAAATTTTACCCCTAAGATCAGAAACAAGATAAAGGTGTCCACTATCACCAGTTTTCTTCAACATAGTATTGGAAGTTCTAGCTACAGTAATCTGACTGGAAAAAGAAATAAAAGCATCCAAATTTGAAAAGAGGAATTAAAACTGTCATTATTTGCAAATGACATGATAGTGTACATAGAAAATCCTATAGGCTCCACCAAAAATTTCCTTGACCTAATCAGTGAATTTGGCCAAATAGCAGGATACAAAGTCAATATTCAGAAATTGAAAACATTTTTGTACACCAACAATGAATTATCAGAAACAGAAACTAGGAAAAAATCCCATTAACAAGAAAAATAAAGTACCTAGGAATAATCTTAACCAAGGAGGTAAAAGGTTTGTACTCAGAAAACTATGTAAGCACATACCATGCTCATGGATTGGAAGAATTAACATCATTAAAATGTCCTTACTACCCAAAACAATCTATAGATTCAATGCAATCCCTATTGAAATACCAATGACATATTCACAGACCTAGAACAAATATTTCAAAAATTTCAATGGAACCAAAAACAACCTGGAATAGCCTCAGCAATCTTGAGAAAGAAGAGCAAAGTAGAAAGTATCACAATACCCGATATCAAACTATATTACAAGTCCACTGTAATAAAAAAGGCTGATACTGGTGTAAGAACAGACACATAGATTAATGGAACACAATAGAGAGCCCAGAAATAAACCCAGGTTTCTATGGCCACTTAATATTTGACAAAGAGGGTAGCAACATAAAATGGAGTAAAAATAGCCTCTTTAACAAATGGTGTTGGGAGATATGGACAGGTACATGCAAAAGAATGAAACTAGATCACCAACTTACATCATACACCAAATAAACTCAGGACAGAGAAAAGACTTAATGTAAACTGTGACACCATAAAAGTTATAGAGGACAACATAGGCAGTAAAATTTCAGATATCCCATGCAGCAATATTTTTGCTCCTAGGGCAATGGAAATAAAGAAAAGAATAAACAAATGGACTGCACCAAACTAAAAAGCTTCTGCACACCTAAAGAAACTATGAGCAAAATGAGAAAGGGGACCAACCATATGGAAAAACATAATTGCCAATAATATCTTAGACAAGGATTTGATCTTCAAAATATATAAAAAAAACTCATATGACTCAAAGCCAGGAAGGCAAACAATTCAATTAAAATCAGCAAAGGACTTCCAGCCAATGGAGGCATAGGTAGACATGTTTTGCCTCCTCACACAACCTTAAGAAGGATTACAAGGAGCCTCAAAAACAACAACAACAACAACAACAACCAGAACTCCAGAAAAATCAAACTGTTTGGAATTTTCTCAACTAGAATTTAAAGAAGAGATATTCATCCAGACAGGTAGGAGAGACGCAGACAGGGAGCTGGGGTGGAGAGAATATGGTGTGGTGGAGGTGAGGTGTTGGTGACTAGGCAGTCCAAAGGAATGGCAGTCCCACATTCACATATGGCATATAAAAGCTGGGAGGCACACCTGGAAAGCAATTCCAGCCCCTGGCCAGACCTTGCAGCCCAGGGTTTCAGTGCCAGGAAAACAAAGCCTCCTGGATGATGACTGAAAAAACCAGTGGGAGTTGGAGCAGTGGAATAAACTGCCTGTCTTTCAGAAGAGTCTGTTTAGAGGGCCCTCACAGTCCTAGAAAATAGGCAAACACACCACTCTGGACACCATCACCGGGAAACAGCTATGGGAAGTGGGTGAAGTGACTGGAAAATTGGTGAGTGTCAAGTAAGCAGCACTGTTCCAGCTCTGACCCCTTCTCACATACAGCACCACAAATCAGTAAAACCAGTCACCCCACACTGATGAGTACATAAGGCTCCATCTCTTACAACATAACATGTGGGACAGCTCTACCTAATACAAAGAAACACAGGGATGCTGCCAAATCGAGGAGACAAAAAAATATGGCCCAAATGATAGACAGATCAAAACTCCAGAAAAAGAACTAAGCAAAATGGAGACAGCCAACCTATCAGATGTAGAGTTCAAAACACTGGTGATAAGGATGTTCAAAGAAATCATTAAGTATTACAAATGCATAAGGGAAGAAATCAAGGCTACACTAAGTGAAATAAAGAAAAATCTACAGGGAACCAATAGTGAAGGGAAGAAAGATGGAGAAGATGTATTCAAATAAATGAATTGAAACATAAGGAAGAAATAAACAGTCAACCAGTACAGAATAAAGAAACCAGAATTCAATATATAAAAAAAAGGGAGAAAATAAGAAGTCTCTGGGACATCTCCAAAAGTTCCAACATACAAATCATAGGGATACCAGGAGAAGAGGAAGAACAAGAAATTCAAAACTTATGGGAAAAAAACAATGTAAGAAAACTTCCCTAATTTGGTGAAGGAAATAGACATACAAGACCAGGAAGCACAGAGAGTCCCAAATAAGTTGGACTCAAAGCAGCAAGAGAAAAGAAGAGAGTTACCTACAAAGGAGTTCTCATAAGACTATCAGCTGATTTTCACAAAAGAAACTTTGCAGGCGAGAAGGGACTAGCAAGAAGTATTTAAAGTGATGAAAAGCAAGGACCTACAACCAAGACTATTCTACCCAGCAAAGCTACTATTTAGAATGGAAGAGCAGATAAAGTGCTTCCCAGACAAGGTAAAGCTAAAGGAGTTAATCATCACCAAACCATTATTACATGATATGTTAAAGGAACTTATTTAAGAAAAAGAAGATCAAAACTATGAACAGTAAAATGATAACAAACTCACAACTATCAACAACTGATTGTAAAAAACAAACTAAGCAAACAACTAGAACAAGAACAGAATCATAGATATGGAGATCATATGGAGAGTTATCAATGGGGATGGGGAAGGGTGAGAATCAGGAAAATGTACAGGGATTGAGAAGCACAATGGGAAGATACAAAATAGACAGGGGGATATTAAGAATAGTATAGAAAATGGAGAAGCCAAAGAACTTACATGCACAACCCATAGACAAGAACTAAGGGGAGTATTGCTGGAAGGAGAGAGGTAGTGAGCAGAGAGGGGAAAGGGGGAAAAATTAGGGCAACTGTAATTGTATATTTAATAAAATATACTTAAAAATGGGCAAAGAATATAAACAGACACTTCTCCAAGGAGGACATACAGAGGGCCTATAAGCAAATGAAAGGATGCTAAATATCACTAGCCATCAGAGATTCATAAATTAAAACCACAATGAGCTATCACCTCACACTTCTCAGAATGGCCATCATTAAAAAATCAGCACACAACAAGTGCTGTGAGGATGTGGAGACAAGGAAATCTCAGTGCAGTGTTGGTGGGAATGCAGACTGGTGTAGCCACTGTGGAAAACAGTATGAAATTTCCTCAAAAAACTAAAAACAGAACTGCCTTTTGATATAGGATTTCACTGCTCAGATTATACTCAAAGAATCCTGAGACACCAATTCAGAAGAATCTATGCACCCCTATGTTCATAACAGCACTATTCACAATAGCTAAATGCTGGAAACAGCCTAAGTGCCCATCAGTAGATGAGTAGATAAAAAAGCTGTGGTACGTTTACATAATGGAATACTACACAGCAGAAAGAAAGAAGGAACTCTTACCTTTCACAACAGCATGAATGGAACTGGAGAGTATTACATTAAGTGAAATAAGCCAGGTAGGGAAAGGCAAATACCACATGATCTCACTTATAACAGGAACCTAATGAACAAAACAAACAAATATGAAAAATAGAACCAGAGGCATGGAAACAAGGAACAGACTGACAGTGACCAGAGAAGAGTCAGGGAAGGGGAGAAGAGGGGAAAGAAGGGGAAGGGTCTAGTCAAGGAATGTGTATAAATGACCCATGGACATGAACAATAGGGTGGGGATTGACTGTGGAAGCAGGGGGGTGGGCAGGGCAGTGGAGAGAAATGGGGGTAAAACTGGGACAACTTTAATAGAACAACAATAAAAGAAAAGGAAATTTTAGTCACTGAAAAACAGCTCAATTGTGATACAGCATGGCTGTGAAGTGAGGCTGGAGCCAGGCTCCTATCCTGCTAGACAGCTCTGCTCTGTTCCTCAATTGTCTGCTCCACTCTTGACAGACATCTTCAGTGTTTTATCTCAGCCAGGGAAACACAGTCCTTAGTCTTTAATGGAAAGGGAAAGTACACTCTCAGAGCCAGAGAGTAGCTGGTCTATATAAAAATAAGTCCCTGCCCCTGGTCCCTGATTGATCGGTCCTCATGAAAATGAGGACTCTATATCCCCAAAGTTTGATTGGTTCAAAAGGCACTGCCCTCATTGGTCAGAATAGAGCACTCTGGTTGGTTGAAGCTGTGCAGCTCCAACTGGATGGGGAAAGCCTCAGTTCTATTGGTTGAAATAGGCTGGCTCAGGTGGCAGAAACACAGTGCAGGCAGGCAGTTCAGAGTAGGCTTCTCCCTGATGTGCAGTTTGTGTGAGAGACCCCTGTGTAGAAATGGCTGCTAGGCTCTGTTTTTTTTAGATTTGAGCCCAGTTAGCCACCAGTAGTCCTTAGTAGGTGTCTTCTTTCACAGAATTTACATACTAAAAAGATGGCCAATAAAATTTTTTTAAATCTACCCCTTACACTGGTAGGCATGGGGCCTTCAACATGGCAGAGTTGAGCTTCCACATCTCTGAATCACATGCTTGGATTTAAATCCTGGCTCCACCACTCATAAATTACCTTGGAAAGTGCTTAATTTCAGTTTCTTCACTTGTACCTTTTCTACTTTTGCCCTGGCTGGTTTGGCTCAGTGGATTGAGCGTCGGCCTGCGAGCTAAGTGTCGCTGGTTCGATCTTCCAGTCAGGGTACATCAGAGAAGGAAAACTCTGACTCCAAAAAACCTCCGCTGCCTTGTGGCATACCCCTTCAGGGGAAAGGCTAAGGGAGTAAACCCCGACAGAAAATCCAGAGCCGGAGTCCCTAAGGCGGTTTGATGCTGTAGTCAACACCGGCAACTCCTGCGGCGCACCTGAAACCAAGCTGTATTGACTCCGTCTTTCCCTTGGACCCTTCAGCTGCGAAGAGAGGGGGGGTCTGCTGCATGGGCAACAGCAGACCCTCCATATCACCCTGCCCAGGCTCTGTAGCTTCAGCTTCACTGGAGAGGACACTCCAGCGTCATCGCAAGATGTCGATTCAACACGGGAGGAGACAGATACCGTGTCACTCCCGAGTCGGACTGCACAACCATTCTCGGCGGTGCAGATAGACTCTTAAGAAGCTACACCATCGTCTCTCGAGACGGACGGCTGCCAACGACGACGACCTTTTCTACTTTATAGAACTACCATAACACCAAGTGAGAGAAGGAGATGAGCACACTGCTTGGCAGAGGATGTGAGCTCAGTATTTATCACTTGCAGTTGTTTTTTGTTGCTAACATCATCTTGAAATCAAGCTTTCTCCCTGATCTGGATTAGCCACTTTCTTTTCTTGTAACATTGCCTAACCACCCTTTCTCTGCCTCCCTTACACCCTACTTTTTGATTGCTCAGACACTTAGACCCTCTGCTCTTGCCCTCCACACACCCTTTTCAGAGGTAACAACCATGCCTATCACCAGCAGGGTGGATTTCGAAAAGCTATGTAATTTGGAGGCAAAAGATCAGAGTTTTAATCATGTGCCCATGAGGTAAGTCATTTAACCTCTTGAGAACCTCGGTTTCCCCATTGATAAAATGGGGATGATATGCCTATCATCTCCACCTCACAGAGCTGAATGAAGCTGGGTCTAAGCAAACACTTTGGCTCTGCAAAGTCCAAGAAACAAGTCAATTGTCACAATGGGCTTTGTTCCATCATCTCAGAGTTCTCCTTTAGAGCTAAAGTTCCTTCTCTCCCAACAGCAAATAAGTCCTTCCCTCTGCCACCACACACTTCCTAATCCCATCCCAGTTCCTTCCACCACGATTCTCCTTGTGT
Organism: Furipterus horrens; assembly: GCF_987537825.1. Taxonomy (NCBI): domain Eukaryota; kingdom Metazoa; phylum Chordata; class Mammalia; order Chiroptera; family Furipteridae; genus Furipterus; species Furipterus horrens. Next base: position 90,357,325 of record NW_028327172.1, on the reverse strand, counting down.
TCCTATTTCTCTCCACGACTCCATTCTTCTCACACCCAAAGTCTTGGATTCCCTCCTTCAGACACCATCACATTCTTTTCTTTCAACTTTCAAACCTTTTGTCATTCCCCTTCTTCCATCTCCAACACAACCACTGAAGCCTATCACTGGGTTTCTGCAAAATTACTAGCTGGTTTCTTGCCAGCTCCCTGTGATACCCAGCTTCTCATATGGCCCTGACCTGCTCATGGCCAGGACACTTAACCTTCTTCAGGCACACCAGAAGCAACGTCCTGTCATTCCTGTCTCCCAGGTAAGGACCAGCTACCTTTTCTTGGCTTTTAGTGTTTCCCACAATCCACCTTATTTTCCCCCTATTAGCAAAGCACAGGTGGGCACTTCACCCAGAGCAAAGAACATACTAAATATGCCTACATTAGAATCCCCCTGAGCCTTTTCTCTCATCATCCCTGCCTCCTGCTCCCCTAACCCCCAGCCTTGGGGCTTTCCTTTAAAGCATTTTTTATAATGAAAGATCAGACATACAAAATTGATTCAGAAGAAGACCAAGAGAGGGGACTTTCTCTCTCCCTTCTGGATAAGGAGGGACAGTAAACTGCCTTCAGGAATTTCTGGCTTAGCCTAAGCTTGGCCTTTGCATCTAGCCCACCAATCTGGAGCAGGATGTGGGAAAGACCACTTGTGCTACTTGTTCCACCTCCAGAGTCTTAACAGGGTCACCTCATCTGATGGCAGAATGAGTACTTTCTTACTGTTTCTTTCAGGGGCCCTGAGACCAAGAAACAAAGCACATAGTTAAATTTCAAAAGTCTTAGATTGCTTAAATACAAAGCCTTCAGAAAAGATGACCCAGGAATTTATACATGACATCACCAGTAGCTTATTTTCTAACAGAGGTATAAAGGACTCCTACAAGTACTTTGCTCAAAATATAGTGAGGGAGCAGAGAACATGAGGACATTAAGCCCTATGAGAGTGAAGAAAGGGTGTGACATAGATGGAGAGTGTTGAAGAAAGGTTCTCCTGACATACCATGTTGAAGGTTGCCTCAGCATACAGGTCCAAGCCCCTTCCTTGTGATGTGTCAGAATAAACTGGTAACATCCTTTGCCACCCTAACTTCCATATGATCATAGCTTCCCACTTACATCATATTTTAAGCCAAAGGGATATTTTTAAGTCACCTATCTCCCTCAACTTTCTCATCCTAGGTCCACTCTGATGGCCTTGTTCCCTGAGTGGCATGGGGGAAGTCCATTTACCACTGCAAGGGAGGAAGTTGCTAAAGGGGACTTTATCAGGGAGTGATAGACTGAACTTGCCCTGGCTGGTTTAGCTCAGTGGATTGAGCGTCGGCCTGCGAGCTAAGTGTCGCTGGTTCAATCTTCCAGTCAGGGTACATCAGAGAAGGAAAACTCTGACTCCAAAAAACCTCCGCTGCCTTGCGGCATACCTCTTCAGGGGAAAGGCTAAGGGAGTAAACCGTGACAGAAAATCCGGAGCCGGAGTCCCTAAGGCGGTTTGACGTTGTAGTCAACACCAGCAACTCCTGCGGCGCACCTGAAGCCAAGCTGTATTGACTCCGTCTTTCCCTTGGACCTTTCAGCTGCGAAGAGAGGGGGGGTCTGCTGCATGGGCAACAGCAGACCCTCCATATCACCCTGCCCAAGCTCTGTAGCTTCAGCGTCATCGCAAGATGTCGATTCAACACGGGAGGAGACAGATACGATGTCACTCCCGAGTCGGACTGCACAGCCATTCTCGGCGGTGCAGATAGACTCTTAAGAAGCTACACCATCGTCTCTCGAGACGGACGGCTGCCGACGACGACGACGACGACGACAACGATAGACTGAACTGGGCTGGGAGCTAGAAAGTAGATGTTTTCTGATTTGGTAAGAAATCTGAGTGAGACCAGATGGAAAAGATATTCATCTCCTGATTTGGACAGGCATGGGCCCTCTGTATGTCCTACTTGGAGAAGTGTCTATTCAGGTCCTTTGCCCATTTTTAATTGATTATCTGTCTTCTTGGTGTTGAGTCATATAAGTTCTCTATATATTTTGGAGATCAAACCTTTGTCTGAATTATCATTGGGAAATGTGTTCTCCCACATGGTTGGTTCCCTTTTTAACTTGCTGATTTCTTTCACTGAATAGAAACTCTTTAGCTTGATGTAGTCCCATTTGTTTATCCTTTCCTTTATTTCCCATGCCCTAGGAGATATATTGGTGAAAATATTCCTACATGGAATATCTGAAAATTTACTGCCTATGTTTTCCTCTCAGACTTTTATGGTGTCATGGCTTACATTTAAGTCTTTGATCCATCTTGATTTTATTCTGGTGTGTGGTGTAATTTGGTTGTCTAGTTTCATTTTTTTGCATGTCCCTGTCCATTTGTTGAAGAGGCTATTTTCACTCCATTTTATGCTCCATCCCCCTTTGTCAAATTTTAATTGACCGTAGAGACCTGGGTTTATTTCTGGGCTCTCTATTCTATTCCATTGTCCTATATTTCTGTTCTTATGCCAATAACAGACTCCTTTTGTTACAGCGCCCTTGTCATATAGTTTGATGTCAGGTATTGTGACTCCTCATACTGTGTTCTTCTTCCTCAAGATTGCTGTGGCTATTTGGGCTCTTTCTTGGTTCCATATAAATTTTTGAAGTATTTGTTCTAGGTCTGTGAAATATGTCACTAGTTTTTAATAGAGATTGCGTTGGATCTCTAGATTGCTTTGGGTAGTATGGACATTTTAATGATGTGGATTCTTCCCATCCATGAACATGGTATATGCTTCCATTTATTTGCATCTTCCTTAATTTCTTTTTTCAGTGTTATGTAGTTTTTTGAGTATAGGTCTTTTATCTACTTGGTTAAGTTTTTTCCTAAATACTTTATTTTTCTTGTTGCTATAGTAAATGGGATTTTTTTTCTAGTTTCTATCACTAATATTTTATTGTTGGTGTACAAAAATGCCTTCAATTTCTCAATATTGACTTTGTACCCTGCTATTTTGCCAAATTCACTTATTAGGTCAAGTAGTTTTTTGGTGGATTCTACAGGGTTTTCTATGTACACTATCATGTCATCTGCAAGTAAATAATGACAGTTTTACTTCCTCTTTTCCCTTTTGGATGCCTTTTATTTCTTTTTCTTGTCTGATTGCTGTGGCTAGAATTTCCAAAACTATGTTGAAAGGAGAGTGGACAGCCTTGTCTTGTACCTGATCTTAGGGGGAATGCTTTCAGTTTTTGCTCATTGAGTGTGATGTTGGCTTCAGGTTTTTCAATATGGCCTCTATTATGTTGAGGTATGTTCCTTCTAGTCCAACTTCGCTGAGTATTTTCATTATAAATGGGTGTTGTACTTTATCAAATGCTTTCTCAGCTTCTATTGATATTATCATGTGATTTTTGTCTTTCATTTTGTTTATTTTTTTATTTTTTATTTTTAACTATATTTTATTAAGTATGTTGTTACAGTAGTCCCTTTTGCTCCCCTCCGCCTAGTACCTTCCTTCCTTCTAGCAATCCCACTTCCCTTAGTTCATGTCTATGGATGGTGCATAAAGTTTTTAGCTTCACCCTTTCCTATATTCTTAACTTGCCCCTGTCTACTTTGCACCAACCAATTACACTTCTTAATCCCAAACCATTTCCCAATTTCTTCCCCTTCCCCCTCACAGATGATAACCCTCATAATGATCCCCATACCTATGATTCTGTTCTTATTCTGGTTTGCTTAGTTGGATTTTGTTTTTATTTTTTAGAAACAGTTGATGGTTGTGAGTTTGTTATCATTTTAATGTTCATAGTTTTGATCTTCTTTTTCTTAATTAAGTTTCTTTGACATTTCATATAACAATGGCTTGGTGATGATGAGCTCCTTAAGCTTTACCTTGTCTGGGAAACACTTCATCTGCCCTTCCATTCTAAACGATAGCTTTGCTGGATAGGGTACTCTTGGCTGTAAGTCCTTGCTTTTAATCACATTGAATACATCTTGACTGTCCCTTCCTGCCTGCAAAGTTTCTTTTGAGAAATTAGCTGATAGTCTTATATGCACCCCTTTGTAGGTAACTCTGCTTTTCTCTTGATGCTTTTTAGATTCTTTCTTTATCTTCCACCTTTGGCATTTTAATTATGATGTGTCTTAGTGTGGTTCTCTTTCAGTCTAGCTTGTTTTGGACTCTCTGTGCTTCCTGGACTTGTATGTCTATTTCCTTGGTCAAATTTGGGGAGATTTTCTTCATTATTTTTTCACATAAGCTTTCAATTTTTTGCTCTTTCTCTTCTCCTTCTGGCACCCCTATGAGTCAGATGTTGGCATGGTTGAAGTTGTCTCAGAGGTTCCAAAGCCTCTCCTCGGTTTTTTCAATTCTTGTTTCCTCATTCTGTACTGGTTGACTGTTTTTTCCTTCCTTATGTTCCAAATCATTTATTTGAATCCCAGTTTCCTTCCCTTCACCACTGGTTTTGTGTGGATTTTCCTTCATTTAGCATAGCCTTCACTTCTTCCCTTATGTACTTGCCATACTTAAGCACATCTCTCAAGCATGTAAGCATCTTTATCACCAGTGTTTTGAACTCTACATCTGTTAGGTTGGCTATCTCCTCATCACTTAGTTCTCCTACTGCAACCTTGATTGATTCCCTCTTTTGAGCCATACTTCTCTGTGTCCTCATCTTGACAGACTCCTGTGTTTGCCTCTGTGTCTTAGGTAGAGCTGTCACACCTGTTATGTTGTGAGGGGAGGAGCCTTAGGTATTCCTCTGTACAGGTGACCAGTTTCACCATGTTGTGGCGCTATATGTGGGGGAGGGGTCTGAGAGAGAACAATGCCAATTGCTCAGCACTTGCTCCTTTTCCAGGTACTTCTCTCCCTTTCAGTACGGGACTGGCACCTCTCTAGCTGTTGCCCTGGCCTTCGTTCCCAGAGTGAGTGGGTCTGCAGATGTTCTAGGACTGTGGGGGCCCTTTAAACAAGCAGTTTCTGCTGAGACCCACAGTTTCTTCCTCCTACCCCCACTGGTTTACACAGTCAGAAGCATAGAGGCTTTATTTTCCCAGGCACTGAGACTGTGAGCTGTGTGGTCTGGTCTGGTGCTGGGAGCAGAGCCTCTGGCAGCACAGCAGTCAAGAGATTAGCACAGCATGGAGCAGCACCTTTGTGTGTGGAGTTCAGCTGTCTCAGCAGTGGTCTGAGGTCCACCTCAATTATACCCAAGTTCCTAGCACCTGACTGAGCTGGAAAATTCCGTGGCTCATAACCAAGAGCCCCCAGGGCTCTATCAGTAGTTTCGTCCTCTCTGAAGACATATATGTGTGCAGATATATTGGGTTTGCCTTCTTGCAAGATATGTCTGACACGACTTAGGTAGTTTCCTTCTTTAAAAAAAAAAAACAATTTATTTACTTGTTTGTTTGTTTATTTTTAGAGAGACAGGACAGGAGAAAGAGAGGGAGAGAAACATCACTGTGTGGTTGCCTCTCACTCGCGTCCCCAACTGGGGACCTAACGTGCAACCTAGTCATGTGCCCTGACTGGGAATTGAACCAGTGACACTTGGTTCGCAGGCCGATACTCAAAACACCAGCCAGGGTGGTAGTTTCCTTCTTAAACCAAAGTGTCATGGCTAACTGGTAGTCATCTTGGTTGACATGAATGATGCCATTTTGTTTCATATACTATAACCTATCTTGATCAGACCAGTGCCTTTTTTTGGTCCTGTTCTCCACATCTCCACACTTTTCCAGGCATGGAGGGATATCTTTGGTGTTAAAAGCACTCAGCTAATGGATAACATGGTACACTTTCTAAGTGTGGGTGGAAGTACTCATGCAGGGCTTCCTGGAGAAGGAGTTCTGAACTGAGTCTGCATTAGTAAAAATTCCTCAGCTTTCCTTGGTGCCCTAGGGTTCCAAAGGATACCCAGAAGGCAAGCAGGGCCCATGTTATCCTAATTGAGCGGAATGAAGGTTCAGCTGCCTGCTGCAACAAAAGCCAAACTCATGAGGCAGGTGTTGGTTCAAAAGGAAAGAGGTTTTATTCAGGTGCTGTGCACCGTGACAGAATGGTAGACTCCCATCTCAAAGATCATCTCATTTCCCTGATGAAGCCCACTGTTCTTATAGGGATAGGGAGGGGAGAGGTTTTTTTCTGTCCAATGCTCTTACTGGCTTTTAGTGTGCTCGAGCCCTATCCATTCATCTTACTAGCTTTTCACAGGCTCAGTGTAAGACCCTTCCCCTGCCTCCATATCGGCCAATGGAGGAGACTACCTGGCCCTCCAAATGACTGCCTATGGTAACAGTATTATTATCTCCTTTTGAGAGATAAGAAAATTGAGTTTCAGCTGTTTTCCCAGGTCCCGGGGCTGGTTGGGGTCAGAACTAGGACTGGAGCCCACAGGTTAAGACTCCTTCCCTGCCTGTTGGGTAGGCAGGCACAGTGAGGAGGAGAAGAAGGGTGGGAGGGGGCAGAGACCACATGGGCAAAGGCCAGAGAAGTTGCCCTGAGAGGCCAAAACTGTAGATCCTGTGTGGGAGAGACTTTCCATCCGTTCTGTCCCATCAGGTGGATATCTTAGTGCCTGGCTCTCTGTGCTTAGCTCTGTGCTGCAGCCTCTGGAAGCCTCACACACTGAATATCAGGCTTCCTACTTTATGGATTATTTATTTTTTCATTTAGACAAAGGACCTCATTTGGCCCTTTATGGTTCCATTCAGTAGCAATTTTTGTCTTTTTGCCCTAGCTGTTTGTTTTTACTGTTTGATCTCTGTTGTTTTACTAAAGTAATCCTTTAGTTTTTTTTCATTCTGGTCTTATTTACTACTTCTTTTTTATCTTTTGTTTTCAAATGCAAACAGGGAGACTAATGAGACATGGGACCTGGGACCACAGAGTGTGGTACTCCAAGAAAGACCAATGCTCCCATCTTAAGTGATCTGTTTCAGCAGCACAGGAATTCACAGGGTAAATGAACCTCACAGAAGATAAGATTAACCCTCCACAGGCCAGAACACTTACAGGAACAGGGCCTTTTAACTTATTTCTTGGAGGGTGACACCTCAATTAATCTGTTTTGACATGAATACACTTGATGTGGCCTCTAAAGCAGCCATTAAACCCTTACCGTAGTTTGCTCTTCTTGCCGAGTTTTGTGCAAAGTAGTCTGTTCACCACACCACCAAACTCCATTTGGGGCCAACTAAGAGGGAAGAGTCTCTAAAGCATACATTTTTGGGTAATAAGTAACAGATCTCCTACACTTTGGGTAGCAGCATCAAAATATCTGTGTCAAACCTGAGGTGTTAAAATGTACTTCCATTCTGATGTTTGGAGTTTTGTTTATTTAGATATATGGGCACCCTTTAAAAATATAGTGTGGTCTCATTAGAGACAACATAATAGCAGGTATAGGGTGCCTCCCCATTTTTGTACACTACATCTTTACTCCCCTCCCCAGGGGAGTCACTGCTGCATCAATATGTAAGGCTATTGGAGGGGCATGCATTGGCCATAATGAAAGAACAAAACTGTCCCACAATATGCTCATGGTATCTGCAACCTTTGGGTATACCACCACGATCTGAGAGGACCACATGACTATTACCCAACATATATATATAGTTGGCTTGAATACCTTGGCCCTATTGGGGCCACTAACACTAACCATCGTTGATCCATGTGGCAAAACTCCGAAGGCCATGTCCAATGCACCATGTCATGATTCAGGGCTGTTGGCACAAGCAAGAGAATGTTATTCTGTCTCCCAAAATCAGGCCTCAATATATCATCTTTGGTGCATACTTGCAGTTGCATGGGGGCCACAGCTAGTTGGAGCAAGAGTCAATTGGAGCAAGAGTCAGTAGGGGAGAGTGGTCCTTTCCTTGGCTGTTCATTGAGGATGCAAAACACAGTCCATAACCATGAGGCCTGTCTTTCATAGAGCCTGTATTTACCAAAAGTCCCTTTTTTAACAGACCATTATACTTTTCAGTGATGCCAGCCCCCTGTGGATTATATGGGATGTGAAATTTCCATTGGATGCCCAGATCCTTTATCCAGGCTTGTAACTCCTTCCCAGTAAAATGAGTTCCTTGGTTGCTCTCTATAATTAGGGGGCAGTCATAGGTGGCAAACAGTTTTTCTAAGTGCTTCTTGGTGGTCTGTTGATCAGCGTGCCTGGTGGAGAATGCCACCAACAAATCTGTTGCAAGAACCACACAGGTTAAAGGATATCAGAAACCTTCCGAAATTGGTAAGTTACCAGTGTAATCCACTTGCCATCTTACCAGTGGCAATGCACCCCAGGTTATATGACCTTCTTCTTAGGGAACCCACCATGGTTGGTGCTTGGAGCAGACCGCACATTTTTGGCATCCCTGTACCACTGCATCAAAGATCAGGGGCAATCCCCATTGTTTCACCACCATCCACATAGTGCGCTGACCTATGTGAAGGAGTTGCCTATGGAGCCAGGCAGCTACATCTGAGTCCAGAGCTTCTAGCCACCATACCCGAGCAAGGCTATTTGCCTCATCATTTCCAGGTGAGGACAATGGAGCATGCCCAGTAACATGGTATAGGCTTACCTGTTTCTGCTGCCCTAATGTCCATAGGTCTTGACACATGGTTTTGCCCCCAAGGGCCTATGAACCAATATCCATCCAGATTCTAGCCATGTGGGAAACCAAAGAGTCAAACAGCAATGCACAGCCCAGTTGTTGGTGCAAATGACAATAGGGGTGGGTTCATAACTCTACCCATTGACTACTCTGTCCTGTTCTATGTTCCATCCATATGGTTTCTGTCTTAGGATGGAAGGCTAAGGCTTCCCATGTGGTGGGTTGCCCCTGGCTTGACCATGCATCCTCTGGTATTGGGAGGGTCAGCCTTCTTTATAGAGACCCACAAGGGCCGTCAGCTCAGGCATTGGTCCTTCAGTATCCTGTGTCTGAAAGTACTCTACTGGTCCCAGGACTTGTTGCAGCTCCCCAGTTAGGGGGCTTAAGAACATGGCACTTTGCTGTTGCAAAAATGCACCTCACTTTGCTAGTGTGGGTGTTTGTGCCACCCTAATTTTGGGCTTTTGCATCCTGTCATGCACCCAGCCTATTAGATAGGCTGTAGTCACCTTTATGGGGGCAATACCTGTAATAGGCTCTGTAGCTACCAAGGCATAATAGGTGGCAACTAGAGAGTAACAAACCACTCCCCTCCAAAGTTGCAACCAAAACCCGATGCGTTGTCAGACCTGTTCTTGCCATTGCCATAGACCTCAACCATACCCTTTGAGGGTGACATGGACATTCAACTCTCAGGGTCATGTTGGATTCAAAATACTCAAGGACTGTACTGTTTTTATGGCCCATTTAGCTCCATCAAAAACCATATCATGCTTGTGTTCCCAGTCCCACCTGACTATTTTCCATACCAAGCAGTACAAAGGTTTCAGAATTTGTGCCAAATGCAGAATAAACATTCTCCATTAGCCCAACACACCCAAGAATTTCTGTAACTGCTTGATCATTGTGTGGGTTGGAAATACCTGTACTTTATCAATTACTGCCTCTGATACTACCTTCATCTTACCCTACTAGACAACCCCCAAGAAATGTACAGATAAATCAGGTCCTTGTGTCTTGTTCATGTTTACTGCCCATCCTTGCTACTGCAAATGCTTCAGCAAGGTAAGCATAGCAGTTTCTAAATCTGTAAGAGAGTCAGAAGTCAGTATGATATTATCAGTATAATGACAAGTTCCCAGCTCTCACAACAGCTGTTGTAACTCAGTATACGACTGCCACCTACTGGTTGTGAATGGCAAATCTCCTGGGTTTGGCTGAGTACCACAAGCGACTGCCATGCAAGCAGCTGCCATAACCCAGTCTAATAGGGAATGATTATCTGGAGTCTGGTGCGCATTTTGGAGCTGCTGTCTCAGCGCTGCCTGCATGATGATGGATGCAAGCTTACCCATTTCCTGGCTGAAAAGCAAAATGCTCTCCTCCCCTAAATCCCATAATCTTAGCAACCAAGCCACTAAGGACTCTGACACCTTTTGCCACAATCAGCTCCCCAAATCTACCAGCTCCACTTGCAAGTATGGATGCATTATGGAGTACTCTATGACTTGTGGAAGGGGCTGAGATTGGCCCATAGCCATTTGGAAGTGATCAGTCTTAATCTTCTGCATTACCACTAGTAGTGACTGAAACAGGGGCTGAGTCTGGCCCTCCCTATCACCCTCATCCTCTGAGGAGTCTATGACCTGTATCTCCGATCCCTTCGTGGAACTACCCATTCAATCCAGGTCCTCAGGGAAACCCTTTCCACCTCTAATAAACCCATGCCTTCCAGGTAGCTCTCAACTGCAGCTCCCAGCTCAGTTCTCTTTCAAATCTCGGACCTGTGCCTTCAATACACGTGACGCCCAAACTGTCTTACACAGAACAGCAAGAAATAGTCAGCCTGGCACTTCTCTTCTCTACAGAGCCTCCTATCTTTAGCAGAGCCTTCCCTATTGACTTGGGGGTCACTTCAACACCCTCCCAATCTTGCATGGGTGCCCAAGCCTCTATTGCAGCTGCCACAACAAACCACACATCCACAGGGGACCAACCTGATAGCCCACCCTGAGTGGCCATGGGCTGACCCCTGCTCCATAGTCTCAGTCTGCTGCAAATCCTGTTCATGACGCTAAGTATACTGCTGGAGCTCAGCTTCAGGCAGGTTTACTTTGGATTCAGTGAGACCAAAAAATGACAGTGGAGCATTGGAGAGGGAATGTACCAAATTTATTCCTGCAGTAGTGGGCAAGAACAGGAATACAATCCATCTTCAGTCTCATGGCAGCAGGTGAGAACAGGAGCACAGGATCTACCTGCAGTCTATTCTCACAGTGGTGGGCAAAAACGGGGGCCAAAGCGTTCATGCCATTTGAACAAAAGAGGCTCATATACATGAAATTAAAAAGGGGCACACAGCCAAATGGAGCTGTGAGATAGTGTGACACTTATTCACTAAGGCACTCTCTTAGATAAGGGTGACCTGGGAAAATACATGAATGTGGATGTGAGGATCCTGGCTGCAGTCACCCTGACATAACACCTACATTCAGTAAAGTACAGTAATCTCGTATGTACAGCTTGTTGATGTATACACCCACTTAAATACCACTCAGACCAAGATAATGAATATTTCCAGCAGTGCAGTCTACTCTCTTATTCCCCCAACAAGGCTACATTGCTAACCACCCACCCCCAAGATAATGACTCTTCTGAACTTTTTCTATAGAGCTTCATTTTGCCTGTCTTGAAATTCTTATAAATGGAACTGTAACCATGCAGCATGGGGTTCAGCCACTTGTTACCCTTAACACACATGACCCAAAGATTTGTGTTGAAGGAAACAGGTTTTTATTAACAAAGTTCTGGTTTGGGAGAGGCTGAGAGTACTTCTACTCTGAGCCCTTCACTCTCACAAGATCCAGAATTTTCCTTGCTTCCCAAAAGACTACAAGCCAAAACCATACCCAGAAGTTCCCCTTTTCCTTATCTGCCCTTAAGTTGTCCAAGCAAACAGATCTCCATCCTCTCTGGAATGTGTACTCATGGGTTTCAGACTCGCCATCCTCCTACAGCAGCTCTCTCTTTCAGGATCTGGGGTGCACTGTTCTCAGTCTCCATGTAGCAGTCCAGAATCCATCTGCCATGCTGCAATTGATCATAGCATCCCAGAGGCTGGAGCACAGGGAAGCACACATCCCAGTGTGGGACCCTGCCTTCAGGAACAGGCTTCCAACAATGTGGGGCCAAAGCCCCTAGTGAGCATGGCATCTGCCTGGTCCCATCAGCACGCCTGCTGTTATTGGAGATACCCTGGTTCTCATTGATATAGTAAAGAATTACAGATCAGCGAGCCAATTAGCATGCATGAAAAATTTATTAGTGAATGGGAGAGAAAAAGCAAGAGGTGGCAAGCTCACCCTAGGGTGGCCAAAGGCTCTGTGAACAGAAGGCCAAGAGCACCAAGAGCACCATGAGGGCAAAGCGAGCCAAGAGAGCCAAGAGAGTGAGTCTTTTGTTCTGAGGATTTATATAGTTGGTGGGATTTTGACTGACAGGTAAGGTGTTGCCAGTTTTCCAGGACTGGGGAGTGAGTACCCAAATGTGTTAATAATTTTTTCCTTTAGGTTCTTCCATCTTTTGGGCCTTTCAAAGGCTTTCCTTCCCAGATAGTGGAAAGGACACCAAAGTCCAAGGACTTTTCTCCTCCCTTACTAACATAGTGTTTCTTGTGATATTGAAACACCTGGCAATATTATGGGACCAGGTCCAAGACTGCTGAGTTAGAGGGTGAGACATGTCTCCCTCTGCTACTCATTTCACTAACACTGACAATGCAAGGAGCAAGGGCCAGTGACCCAGACTATCCAAGTGCCAAAGCAGGAGAGCCTCAAACCCAGAAGGCAGCTTCTTCATACCTTTGCTTTAAAAAGGACCCTCCCAAAATCTCACACATGCAGGAAGCCAGGGAGAGAGTTTGCCATTTTTGTCAGCTCTCCAGTGTCTTTGACCCTCTTTCAGCTGCCATTTTTAGTAAGGTCAAAAGTTTCCCAGCCACACACAAGCACACACGCATCTGTTTGGCCAGAGTGGAGCATGTGCCCCCACCCCCACCTCCACCCCCAAGCTCATGCAAGCTCTGCATGAGCCCTTCCCCATCATAAGTTTTCACAGTCACCTTTGTTTAGTTTGCTTTGGGCAGCAGCTTCCTTCTGCAGCCACTCCTGCTGGGAAGACTAGGGATGCTTCAATGTATCTGTCTTTGTTATGCAGTATGCCTTAAGCACTATGGTCTTGGCTCCCTGGGCTCCTCCTTGCCTCTGAGAAGGCATGGTGCTTTTAATATGCAGCCTCAGCAGCTTTCCCTGCCCCCCTGCCTTTTCTTGGCAAAAGGGGGAGCAGCCTCATTGCAGTGTGCCAGATTTGGAGGGATTCCCTGGACCTGGGGTTCCTTGTTTTTCAGCAACCTCTGATCCAACATACCCCATTACAGAATCATATATATAGTATGTAGTCTATATGTCTGGTTTTCACTTAACAATGTGGATTGTTATGTATATAGCACTTAACTTTTTTCATATTATTTAATAGTGCATTATTGGAATAAATATGCATTGTTTTTAATATAGTTGGTTCTGTATTAAATTATACTCTTGATATTTTTGAGAAGTTTTATAAATACAGTCATACCCTGGTACTCATTGGCTTCAGAACTCATCAAACCCTGTACTCATTGCATTTTGATGAGAAAAAATGCTTCAGCATTTGATGCTTGCTCAAGAGTCATCGCACCAGCTAGAAGTTGTATGAGTCACAACACTGTTCCACAAGAGAAAGCAGTTCATCATTCAGTACTCATCAGTTTCAGCATTCATCACGAGTTCCAGAACAAATTAATGACAAATACCAACGTACCAGTGTCCTATATTCTTAAGTAAAAGTGCCTTAAATTTTTCTTATAATTTTCTTTCCTTTTTTGCTGTCAAGTTTTTACCAAATAATATCAATTTCATGCAACGATCTGGATGTCACATTCATGGGAGGAAGAAGGGAAGAGACATGTACACCAGTTCAAAGCCTTTATTGGGAAGGTCTGAGCAGGCAGGCTGACTCTGGAGTGACTGCAGCACCAAGGGAATGGGTAGAGGGATTTTTAAGGGTGTGGGCATCAGTCACCCTGTTGGTCAGTTTCAGATGACCAGGATTTAGGTGTTTGCAAAACAAAAATGTCCCCTGATTAGGGATGGCTGCCAGGAGATTTATGGTCCTTGTTTCTGGGAAATGCTCAAGGGAGAGAGGAAGGGGCAGTGAGAGCATAACATTCTTTGTTTCAGCACAGGTGGTGGCTCAGGTCCTCCAAGTCCCAGTACATTCTAACAGTGGACGCCTTACCTTCTTTTCTATTTCTGAAGCAATTTGTGTTGAATACCAATTAGTATTTTCAAAAACTCATTCTGTAGTTTGGTTATTTGAAAACTTCTCTCTTGTTTTCTTGATGTTTATTTTATTAGTCTTTTAAGAGATATTTATCTTATGAGTCTTTCAAAGAAATTTTGGGGTGTTTTAGTCATATTGTTTTAACTGGCCTTTGTATTGTTCTTTATTTCATCCATTTTTGTTCTAATCTAAATTATTTTCTTCTTGTTTATTTTGGTTTTCCTATTATTTTATCTTCTTTAGATTTGAATACATAACAAGTTTTTTTAGTCTTTTCTGTTTTCTGATAGATGTATTTAAAGCTATAAATTTTCCTCTTGATACTGCTTTTTTAAAAATTTTATTTTTATTGTTTTTCTATTACAATTGTCCCACTTTTTCCCTTATTGCTACCCCCCCACCCAGCCCATCCCTTCTCCCACAGTCCATCCCGACCCTTTTGTCCATGTTCATAGGTTATTTATATTAGTTCCTTTGCTAAACCATTCCCCTACTTACCCCTCTTCTCTCCCTCCCCCCTCCCCACTGATAACTGTTACTCTGTTTCTTGTTCAATTTTGTTCATTTATTTGTGTTGTTCATTAGTCTCCAGTATTGGGTGATAGCATATGGTATTTTTCTTTCATTGCCTGGCTTATTTCGCTAAGCATAATTCTCTCTAGTTCTATCCATGCTGTCGCAAATGGCAGGAGTTCCTTCTTTCTTTCTGCAGCATAGTATTCCATTGTGTAAATGTACCACAGTTTTTTAATCCACCCATCTACAGATGGGCACTTAGGCTGTTTCCAGCACTTGACTATTGTAAAGAACGCTGTTATGAACATAAGGGTGCATAAATTCTTCTACATTGGGGTTTCAGGATTCTTTGGGTATAATTCTAGCAGTGGAATCGCTGGTTCAAAAGGCAGTATTTTTAGTTTTTTGAGGAAATTCCATACTGTTTTCCATAGTGGCTGCACCAGTCTGCATTCCCAAAAACCAGTGCACTAGGGTTCCCTTTTCTCCACATCCTCTCCAGCACAGGTTGTTTGTTGATTTGTTGATGATGACCATTCTGACTGGTGTGAGGTGGTTTCTCACTGTGGTTCTTATTTCCATCTCTATGATGGCTAGTGATGTTGAGCATTCTTTCATATGCCTTTGGGCCCTCTGTATGTCCTCTTTGGAGAAGTGTTTGTTTAGGTCCTTGGCCCATTTTTGAATTGGGTTGTCTGTCTTCTTGGTGTTGAGTCGTATGAGTTCTTTATATATTTTGGAGATCAATCCCTTGTCTGAGGTATCAATGGCAAACATGTTTTCCCATATGGTTGGTTCCCTTTTCATCTTGCTGATGTTTTCTTTTGCTGAGCAGAAACTTTTTAGTTTGATGTAGTCCCATTTGTTTATTTTTTCCTTTATTTCCCTTGCCTTAGGAGATATATCAGTGAAAGTATTGCTATGCGGGATATCTGATATTTTCCTGCCTGTGTTTTCCTCTAGGATTTTTATGGTGTCACAGCTTACATTTAAGTCTTTGATCCATCTTGAGTTTATTCCAGTGTGTGGCGTAAGTTGGTGGTCTACTTTCATTTTTTTGCATGTCCCTGTCCAGTTCTCCCAGCACCATTGTTGAAGAGGCTCTTCTCACTCCATTTTATGTTCCTTCCCCCATTGTCAAATATTAGTTGACCATAGAGGCCTAGGTTTATTTCTGGGCTCCCTATTCTGTTCCATTGATCTATATGTCTGTTCTTATGCCAGTACCAGGGTCTTTTGATAACAGTGGCCTTGTAGTATAGTTTGATATCAAGTATTGTGAGTCCTCCTATTGCGTTCTTCTGTCTCAAGATTGCTGTGGCTATTCGGTCTCTTTTTTTGGTTCCATATAAATTTTTGAAGTACCTGTTCTAGGTCTGTGAAATACGTTGCTGGTATTTTAATAAGGATTGCATTGAATCTATAAATTGCTTTGTGTAGTATGGACATTTTAATGATCCTGATTCTTCCCATCCATGAACATGGTATATGCTTCCATTTATTTGTATCTTCCTTAATTTCATTCTTCAGGGTTATGTAGTTTTCTGAGTAGAGGTCTTTTACCTCTTCAGTTAAATTTTTCTTGGGAGAGAAACAAGATGGCGGAGGAGTAAGTGGAAGCTACACTAACTTCCTCCCAGAACTAGTCTGGATTTACAATGTAATTTTGGAGAAATCATCTGGAATAACCAACCGAACACCAGCTGGAGAGAAGTCTTATAACCACGGAGAGACAAAAAAGGCCGCTACATCACAACGTGACCAGTAGGGAGTGAGGAGATGCGTAAGGGGCTGGCTGGCATCATACGGGTGGCAGCTGAAGGGGCTGAGAAACAGCTCAGCAGCTGGGGATTCCCCCTGAGAAGGGCAGGGTCTAAACACCCAGCCGGGCTCCCCAGCCTACAGCAACAGAGTGGAAAGTAAAATAGTGTCCAGCTGAGAAAAGCGAAAAGCCACAGGGTTTCTTGCTAGGCAGAAACAGCTGGAGAAAAAGAGCTCTTAAGCGGATCACATACAAAAATATTTTGGCCCCCACTTACCCTGGGCACAGGCAGAGGGAAGACAGAGAGGACTGGAAATGCTTGGGGAGAGTTTGGTGTGGTGGCTTTGAGGGGAGAGCTGGGGAAGCGGCCAGCCGGGTCCCAGTGCTAACTCATCCACACACTGTAGGCAGACCATTCCCGGCCAAGTGGTGTCAGCCTGAGGGGAAGCAAAGGCCCTGCCTACAGGAATTAAGCTGCCACACCCACGGTCCTTAAGCCTGACAGCTAATCACAGATTGAATAGATTAACAACTAAAGGAGACAGACAAAGGCAGTAGATCCCTGGAAGTCTCCAACAGGCTGCCTAGGCCCAGACTGGTACAGGATCTGATGCCACCAGGGGCAGACCCAGGAAGTGCAGATCATTCTAAGAAGCACCAACAAACAATAGGAGTCACAAAAATGGGGAGACAGAGAAACAACCCCCCATTGAAAGGAAAGGTAGAGTCCCCAGAAAGAGTGCTAAATGAAATAGAGGGGAGCCAACTATCAGATATGGAATTGAAAGCATGTATTATGGAGAAGCTCAATGAGCTCAGCGGAAACTACAAAGAACTCCAGAAAAACTACAGTGAACTCCAGAAGAACTATAAGGAACTTACTGAGAATTATACCAGCATCAAAAAGGACATGGAAGCTATCAATAAGAGCCAGGAGGAAATGAAGAATACGATCTCTGAATTGAAGAACACAGTAGAAGGAATTAAAAGCAGGCTAGAGGAAGCGGATGATCGGATCAGCAAGCTGGAAGACAATGTAGACAAAAACTCACAGACAGTGCAACAAAATGAAAAAAGGCTGAACAAGACTGAAGAGGCTCTAAGACAGCTGCGGGACAACATGAAACGTAATAATATCCGTATCATAGGAATTACAGAAGGAGAAGAAGAAGAGCAAGGGATAGAAAACCTCTTTGAAAAACTAATGACAGAAAACTTCCCTAACATGAAGAGAGAAAGAATCATGCAAATCCAGGAAGCACAGAGGGTCCCAATGAAGATGAACCCCAACAGGCCCATTTCAAGACACATCATAATTAAAATGCCAACATTCAAAGACAAAGAGAGAATCATAAAAACAGCAAGAGAGAAACAACTCATAACATACAAGGGAGCTCCAATAAGGCTATCATCAGATTTCTCAGCAGAAACACTACAAGCCAGAAGGGAATGGCAAAATATATTCCAAGTAATGAAAAACAAAGGCCTACAACCAAGAATACTCTACCCAACAAGGCTCTCATTCAAAATGGAAGGTGAAATAAGGAGTTTCCAAGACAAAAGAAGGTTAAAGGAATACATCTCCACCAAACCAGTATTGCAAGAGATGCTAAAGGGTCTGCTTTAAGAAGATGAAGAAACAGAGAGAGACAGAGAGGAACACGAGTACAAAGGGGGGAAATGACAATGAATAAGTACTGAAAGAAAGAAGGAACTTCTACCATTTGCAACAACATGATTGGAACTAGAGAGAATTATGCTTAGCAAAATAAGCCAGGCAAAAAAAGAAAATTACCTTATGCTATCACCTGTTAAAGGAAACTAATGAACAACACAAACAAATGAGCAAAATTGAACCAGAGGTATGTAAATGAGGAATAAACTAACAGTAACAAAGGGGGAGATGGGAGGGAGAGAAGTGGTAAGAAGGGGAAGGGTCTAGTCAAAGAACATGTATAAATGACCCATAGACGTGGACAACTGGGTGGGGACTGAATGTGGGAGAAGGGAGGGACAGGGTGCAGAAAAGCAAGAGGGGGAAAAAGTGAGACAACTGTTATGGAAAAACAAACAAACAGAAAAATTTTTAGTGGGGGGAAAAAATAAAAATATAAAGAATAGAAATGCAAGTTCAGTGAATATTAGAAGGACAAGGATTTTCCTTCACACTGTATATATTTTCTCCCTATCTGATCCCTCCAGAATTTGGCATTCTAAAGAAGTAAGTAATGACCTAAGTTTCTTTGCATAAAACTAATAAGACCAGTTGTTAATAACGATTTTTTGACTAAGACTTTGACTGGAATGTCATGCCTAAAGGAGATATGATTGGGCTTTGGTTGTTACCAAAAAGCCCTGAGCAACTGGGACTGACTTTCAAAGGTAATAAAAGTCCACGAGATAAAAGGTCTGGTACCTTGGATGGATGAGTGGTCCATAGCAATCTTTCCAGGGAAGGAACAAAAGTTGTTTTCCTGAAAGATGGCTAGAAGGGACCTTAAGGCACAATGGAAAACCAGGAGGACCTGGAAAAGACAGGTGTTTACAGGCAAGGCTGAATGCCAGGTATGTGGCTCAACTTCTGTGCCCTGAAGGGCAGACTGAAGGTCACCCTAAATGTTCCTTGCGTAAGTTCCAGCAAAGCAGAACTAAAGATCATAAGTGATCATTTGCTGCTCTTGTTGTGTTTATGCAAATGAACGGGATAAATTAAAAATGGACTTAATGTAGTCCCTTTAATGACAAGGAGGGTAATCTTAGGGAGAAAAATCAAGATTCAAGGAAGATCACAATGCCCAGTGGTAGACTATAAAGTAGTGCAGCTAACCGTCTTTAAAGTTTCTTTTCATTTAAAATTTGTTTTCATTTGAAAGTTAAACTATGTCTGTGGCATTATCAAAGATGTTTAATTTACAGGCGAGAAGAATGCCAAATGCCTTGCAACTGGATGTCTTTCCGATAAGACAGTCCTACAGATTTAGAGACTTGTATGTGGGTTATGTTACATAAATTAACATGTGTTTTCTGTTTTCAAAGGGCATAAGCCTACGATCTCATTACCTGAGTGATTGTCTGTACGTACAGGCCTCACTTAATCCTGTCTGCATTGCTGCCTCCTGAGACTCAATGGTTTGGCTGAACTAAGTGGCTGGGTTGGTGAAGAACGGGGTGGTCTGTGGGCTTCACTTTAAAACTGGTTTCTCTTTTCTATCCTAATGGCTTGGACAGAAAGAGCACAGAGGCCTGAGAGGGGGGAAACCTAAAATATTTCCCTCAGTCCAAACTAGGTATAATGGGCAAAAGGGTTTTGGACAGGTGAGATGTACCTGGCATACCTTCCTCCAAAGAAACTCTTCTTTTCCCTAATGTGGGACATTGAAAAATTAAAACCTGTCTTTTGTCATCTAGTGGTTACGGATTGAATGATGTCCTTTAACCCTGTTGCCCCCAGAATACAACAAGGATGCCAGCCTGTTAAACCAAGCATGCTGTTGTCCAGAGACAGCCAACCAATCTGGAGTCTGCACGATCCTTCCCCTTGTGGGAAGGCCACCCTCCCCTCCACACCCCCACTCTTATTAGGGATTTCTTGACCCAAGGGTAGGTAGGACGACAACCATGTCCAGCTTGAAGCAGCTAGAGGAGCTCGAGACCTTCGTCCATTGTCCTTTATGAGACTGTAAAGGGTCTTAAGTCTGAGAGGGAGGGATTGGTATTTTTTATTGTTAAAATATTTAACTAATTAATTAATTATTTTTTAAAAAAAGAAGAATATATGAAAGGGTGAGCCATGGGCATGGACTTGGGGAGGGGATTGTTGGGGAAGGGGGGTGCTGGGTGGAGGGGAGCAAAGCGGAAAAAATTGGAACTATTGTAACAATCGTCGGCAGCCATCCGTCTCGAGAGACGATGGTGTAGCTTCTTAAGAGTCTATCTGCACCGCCGAGAATGGTTGTGCAGTCCGACTCGGGAGTGACACGGTATCTGTCTCCTCCCGTGTTGAATCAACATCTTGTGATGATGCTGGAGTGTCCTCTCCAGTAGAGCTGAAGCTACAGAGCCTGGGCAAGGTGATATGGAAGGTCTGCTGTTGCCCATGCAGCAGACCCCCCCTCTCTTCGCAGCTGAAGGATCCAAGGGAAAGACGAAGTCAATACAGCTTGGCTTCAGGTGCGCCGCAGGAGTTGCCGGTGTTGACTACAATGTCAAACCGCCTTAGGGACTCCGGCTCTGGATTTTCTGTCGGGGTTTACTCCCTTAGCCTTTCCACTGAAGAGGTATGCCACAAGGCAGCGGAGGTTTTTTGGAATCAGAGTTTTCCTTCTCTGATGTGCCCTGACTGGAAGATCGAACCAGCGACACTTAGCTCGCAGGCCGACGCTCAATCCACTGAGCCAAACCAGCCAGGGTTATTGTAACAATATAATCAATAAAATATACTTAAAAAAATATTTTTTTCTTAGGTACTTTATTTTTCTTGTTGCTATAGTAAATGGGATTTTTTTCCTGGTTTCTATTCATGATATATATTTTGGGTTTTTTTAAGTATATTTTATTGATTATATTGTTACAATAGTTCCATTTTTTCCCCTTTGCTCCCCTCCACCCAGCAGCCCCCTCCCCCAGCAATTCCCCACCCAAGTCCATGCCTATGGGTCTTACATACAAGCTCTCCCGCTTCACCCTTTCAGATATTGTTCTTCTGTTTTTAAAAATAAATTATTCATTAATTAATTATTTTAACAGTAAAAATAACAATCCCTCCCTCTCAGACTTATGACCCTTTATAATCTTATACAGAACAATGGGTGAAGGTCTCGAGCTCCTCTAGCTGTTTCAAGCTGGACATGGTTGTCGTCCTACCTACCCCTGGGTCCAGAAATCCCTAATAAGAGTGGGGGTGTGGAGGGGAGGGTGGCCTTCCCACATGGCGAAGGATCTTGCAGACTCCAGGTCAGTTGGCTGTCCCCAGACAACGGTGTGCTTGGTTTAACAGGTTGGCATCCTTGTTGTATTCTCTGGCTCAATTTTGCTCATTTGTTTGTGTTGTTCATTAGTTTTCTGTAATAGGTGATAGCATAAGGTATTTTTCTTTCATTGCCTGGCTTATTTCGCTAAGCATAATTCTCTCTAGTTCTATCCATGTTGTTGCAAATGGTAAAAGTTCCTTCTTTCTTTCTGGTACATAGTATTCCATTGTGTAAAAGTACCACAGTTTTTTGATCCACTCATCTACAGATGGACACTTAGGCTGTTTTCAGCACTTGGCTATTGTAAATAGGGCTGCTATGAACACAGGGATGCACAGGTTCTTTTAAATTGGTGTTTTAGGATTTTTTGGATATAATGCTAGCAATGGAACTGCTGGTTCAAAAGGCAGTTCCATTTTTAAAATACCAATGACATTTTTCACAGACCTAGAACAAATACTTCAAAAATTTATATGGAACCAAAAAAGAGCCCGAATAGCCACAGCAATTTTGAGAAAGAACACAATAGGAGGAATCTGTGATACTTTATTGTTGGTGTATAGAAATGCCTTTGATTTCTGAATACTGACTTTGTACCCTGCTATTTTGCCAAATTTATTTATTAGATCTAATAGTTTTTTGGTGGAGTCTATAGGGTTTTCTATGTATACTATCATATCATCTGCAAAAAGTGACAGTTTTACTTCCTCTTTGCCAATTTGGATGCCTTTTATTTCTCTTTCTTGCCTGATTGCTGGGGCTTGAACTTCCAATACTATGTTGAATAGGAGTGGAGAGAGTGGATATCCTTGTCTTGTTCCTAATCTCAGGGGGAATGCTTTCAGTTTTTGTCCATTGAGTATGATGTTGGCTTCAGGTTTCTCGTATATGGCCTTTATTATGTTGAGATATGCTCCCTCTATTCCTAGTTTGCTGAGTGTTTTCAGCATAAATGGGTGTTGTACTCTATCAAATGCCTTTTCATCATCTATTGATATGATCATGTAGTTTTTGTCTTTCATTTTGTTTAGTGGTGTATTACATTATATTGATTTGTGAATATTAAACCATTCTTGCATCCCTGGGATGAATCCCACTTGATTGTGTTGTATGATATTTTTAATGTGTTGCTGGATCCAGTTTGCCAATATTCTGTTGAGGATTTTAGCATCTATGTTCATCAGTGATACTGGCCTGTAGTTTTCTTTCTTTGTTGTGTCTTGACCTGGTTTTGGAATTAGGGTAATACACGTTTCATAGAAAGAGTTTGGGAGTCTTCCCTCTTCTTGCAGTTTTTGGAATAGTTTGAGAAGAGTAGGTGTTAGTTCTTCCCTAAATGTTTTCTAAACTTTGTCTGTGAAGCCATCCGGTCCAGGGCTTTTGTGCACTGGGAGGCTTTTATTGTTGTTGTTGTTGTTTTTTTATTTATTTTTTTTTGTTTATTTATTTTATTTTTAGAGAGAGCGGAAAGGAGAAAGAAAGGGAGAGAAACATCACTGTGTGGTTGCCTCTCACTTGCGCCCCCAACTGAGAACTGACGTGCAATCTAGTTATGTGCCCTGACTGGGAATCAAACCAGTGACACTTGGCTCACAGTCCGACGCTCAATCCACTGAGTCACAGCAGCCAGGGCTTTGGGAGGTTTTTTATTACTGTTTCAATTTCACTCTTTGTTATCGGTCTGTTCAGGCTTTCTGCTTATTCTTGATTTAGTTTTGGAAGATTATATGTTTCTAGAAATTTATCCATTTTATCTAGGTTGTCAAGTTTCTTGCCATATAGTTGTTTGTAGTAATTTCTTACAATCCTTTGTATTTCTGTGATATCGGTCGTGATATCTCCTTTTTTCGTTTCTGATTTTTCTTATTTGGGTTCTCTCTTTTTTTCTTGATGAACCTAGCTAAAAGCTTGTTGATTTTGTTTATCTTTTCAGAGAACCAGCTCCTACTTTTGTTGATCTTTTGAATTGTTTGTTTAGTCTCTATGTCATTCAATTCTGCTCCGATCTTGATGATTTCCTTCTTTCTTCTCGTTCTGGGCTTTGTTTGTTGTTGTTCTAGTTCTTGTAGTTGTAAGGTTAAATATTTTATTTGGGATTCTTCTGTTCCCTTTAGGTAGGCCTGTATTGCTATGAACTTCCCTCTCAGGACTGTTTTTGCTGTATCCCATAGGTTTGGGGCTGTTGTGTGTTCATTATCATTTGTTTCCAGAAACTTTTTGATTTCTTCCTTGATGTCATTGTTGACCCATTTACTATTTAATAGCATGTTATTCATTTTCCATGAGTTTGAATGTTTTTGAGTTTTTTCCTTGAGGTTGATTTCCAGTTTCAGGGCTTTGTGATCTGAGAAGATGCTTGATATAATTTCAATTTTCTTGAATTTGTTGAGGCTTGTTTTGTGTCCTACCATGTGGTCTATCGATGAAAATGTCCCAGCTGCATTTGAAAAGAATGTATATTTTGCTTCTCTGGGGTGAAAAGTTCCATATATATATCAATTAAGTCAATTTTGTCTAGAGTTTTGTTCAATGCCTCAATATCCTTGGTGTTTTTCTGCTTTGAAGATCTGTCCATTGTTGACAATGGGGTATTAAAGTCCCCTACTATGAGTGTGTTGCTGTTGACATATTTTTTGAAGTCTTCCAATATTTTCCTTATATATTTCGGTGCACCTATGTTGGGTGCAGATATGTTTACAAGGGTTATATCTTCTTGATGAATTGTTCCCTTAAGTATTATAAAATGTCCTTCTTTGTCTCTTTTTATGGCCTTTGTTGTGAAATCTGTTTTGTCTGATATAAGTATTGCTACCCCAGCTTTTTTTTCATGTCCATTCGCTTGGAATACCTTTTTTCATCCCTTAACTTTCAGTCTGTGTAGATTTTTTGTTTTGAGGTGTTTCTCTTGTAGACAGCATATATGTCGGTCATGTTTTCATATCCAATCTGCTACCCTATGTCTTTTGATTGGAGTATTTAATCCATTTACATTTAAGGTTATTATTGATAGGTATTTATTGATTTCCTTTCTTCCTATGTTCCGCTCCCTCTCTCTTTTTCTCCTTTTTCTGAAAGCATTCCCTTTAGCATCTCTTGCGATGCTGGTTTGGTGGAGATGTATTCTTTTAGTCTTCCTTTGTCTGGGAAACTCCTTATTTCAGCTTCCATTTTGAAGGAGAGCCTTGCTGGGTAAAGTATTCTTGGTTGTAGGCCTTTGTTTTTCATTGCTTGGAATATTTTTTGCCATTCTCTTCTGGCTTGTAGTGTTTCTGTTGAGAAATCAGTTGATACCCCAGCTTTTTTTCATGTTCATTTGCTTGGAATGCTTTTTTCTTTCCCTTCACTTTCAGTCTGTGTAAATCTTTTGTTTTGAGGTGTCTCTCTTGTAGACAGCATATAAGTGGGTCATGTTTTCATATCCATTCCGGTATTCTATGTCTTTTGATTGGAGTATTTAATCCATTTACATTTAAGGTTATTATTAATAGTTATTTATTCATTTCCCTTTGTTCCTGTGTTTTGCTCCCCCTCTCTTTTTCTCCTTTTTCTGAAAGCATTCCCTTTAGCATCTCTTGCAATGCTGATTTGGTGAAGATGTATTTTTTTAGTCTTCCTTTGTCTGGGAAACTCCTATTTCACCTTCCATTTTGAATGAGAGTTTTGTTGGGTAGAGTAGTCTTGGTTGTAGGCCTTGGTTTTTCATTGCTTGAAATATTTTTTGCCATTCCCTTCTGGCTTGTAGTGTGTCTGTTGAGAAACCTGATGATAGCCTTATCGGAGCTCCCTTGCATCTTATTTGCTGTTTTTGTCTTGCTGCTTTTAGGATTCTCTCTTTTTCTTTGAATATTGCCATTTTAATGATGATGTGCCTTGGAGTGGGCCTTTTTTGGGTTCATCTTTATTGGAACCCTCTGTGCTTCTTGGACTTGCATGTCTTTTTCTCTCATCAAGTTAAAATTTTCTGCCATTACTTTTTCAATCAGGTTTCCTATCCCTTGCTTTTCTTCTTCTCCTTCTTGTATCCCTATGATTCTAATGTTGTTTTGTGTCATGTTGTACTGCAGTTCTCTGAAACCCTCTTTTCTCTTTTTCAGTCTTTTTTCATTTTGTTGTATTATTTGGGATTTTTTTTCTACATTGTCCTCTAACTCACTGATCAAATTTTCTGCTTCGTTTAGCCTGCTTTTGATTGATTCTACTGTGTTCTTCAGCTCAGAAATTGTATTCTTCATTTTTCCTGGTTCTTATTGATAGTTTTATATCTTTTTTTATGCTGGTGTAGTTTTCAGTAAGCTCCTTATAGCTTCCCTTGAGCTCTTTATAGTTCCCCTGGAGATTGTTATAGTTTTCTTTGAGTTTGTCGAGTTCATTGAGCTTCCTCATTACTATTGTTTTGAATTCCATGTCTGATAGTTTGCTCACTTCTATGTCATCTATCCTTCCTTCTGAGAATTCTTTCAGTTTTTTTGGTGGAGTGTTGTTTCTGTTTGGTGGGATGTTATTCGGCCTCCCCATTTTGGGCACTGGTCTTGTTTCTGCTTCTTAGATTGATCTGGTTTTATTTTCTACTTTTATGGTGTGAACTTCTTGTATACAGTTGTTGAGCTGCTGTCTCCAGTTGACGCCACTTGGAGGGGAGCAGTCTGCTTAAGTGATTTCTCCCATAGCACTTGGGTTGCTTCTGTATTGGGACCTAGTCTGCTGCTCTCCCAGCTCTTTCTCAAGAGCCAGCACCCAAAACTTCGTACAAAGTGCCTCTAGTTCATTTCACTGTCCTTTGTCTTCAGCCAGAGGTGAGTGCCTTCCCTCATGAAGGCCAGGGGTGGCTGTGTCCAAGGCAGACTGGTTGCTCTCCTGTTCTGGTGAAGGGTGAGGTTTCTACTCACCAGTGGGCTGGTTTGTTGTGGGCCTATTGGGGTAGATGGCGTATTGGTTTCACGCCCACTGGGGCGTTCCCAGGTGGCCCTTGGACACAGTGGCCGGTGCATTGGTTTGGCACCTATTGAGGCAGGCCAGAGGTTCCTGGGCACAGGGGCAGCGGTGTGCGCCTGCGTGCAGCATTGGGTGCACTAGCCTTGTGCCTGCTCTGTTGCACGCCTGGGTGACACCCGAGCGCGGTGGTTGGTGCGTTCGTTTGGCGCCTGCTGGTGCCAGCCAGGGTGCTTGTGCATGAGGTAGCCTGCATGCTAGCCTCATGCTTGCTGAGCCATGCCTGGGGAGTTGGTTTTTTGCCCCTTGGGACGGGGTCCTGGACACCTCTGCATGGTGCGGGTGGGTGTCTGTGAGCTGCGGCCGCCCACTGTTCTTGCGCCCAGTTGGGCGTGCGCGAGTAGCGCCTGGGCACGTGGCTGGCACGTTGGTTTGGCGCCTATTGCGGCGGGCCACGGGTGTCTGCACACAGTCGCTTGCATGCCCAATGGGTTGATTTCACACCCATTGGGGCAGCGCCACAGGCACCTGAGCACAGTGGAGGTGGGCGTCTGTGCCTGTCCACTGGCGTCTTGATTTTATGGCGGTTGGGGCGGGCCCGAGGGGCACCTGGACATGGCAGTCAGTGAGTTGGTTGCACGTCTGGGCCAGCGGATGGGCACCTCCCTGTGCACATTCGCATGACCCAGGGGGAGGGTTGGGGAGTGGGCAAGTGCACTCTGTGCCTATGTTCCTCAAGAATCTCGTCCCACCCCTAACCTCTCCTCCCCTCTCCACAGAATACAAGAGAAAAAGAAAAAGGAAAAACATGTTCTTACATACAAAGCAGTACACTGTTTCTTGCCTCTCAGATGCCAGATGCCACCTGGCCCACTCCTGGCTCTGCCAGCAGGAAGAGCCCCGCTCTCCTCCCGATTCCTCTCTGGGGAAACCTGTGGTCACTGAAAAGTCTTTGGGTACTTCCAGCTACAGCTTGGGAAGCCAACCCAGTCAGAAATCCCATCTCGTCCCTTTCTCCTCCACTATCCTCTCCAAACAGGTCACTCCCAGATGGTCTTCTCTGATCCAGCAGTGCCAAGGCTCAACTCCTGCCAGTGTCCAGATGTTAACTGAGATGTTCTGTCTGCAATTAGTCCAAACTACAGATGGGTCTTGGGAGCTAGAAAGCTGAGACTCCCCTCACTCCTCCGCCATCGTCCAATCTCCCTTGATACTGCTTTAATTGTAGTACCTAAGTGCTGACATGCAGAGCAATCCCACCCCTCTTAGTTCATGTCCATGGGTTGTGCATATAAGTTCTTTGGCTGCACCCTTTCCTATATTACTCTTAACTTCCCCCTGTCTATTTTGCATCAACCAATTATGCTTAATTCCTGCACCATTTCCCCATTTCTTCCCCTTCCCCCTCCCAGCTGATAACCCTCCAAATGATCCCCCTACCTATGATTCTGTTCCTATTCTAATTTGCTTAGTTGGATTTTGTTTTTATTTTTTGAATTCAGTTGTTAAAAGATGTGAGTTTGTTGTCATTTTTTGTTGTTGTTGTTGTTGTCATTTAAATGTTCATAGTTCTGACCTCCTTTTTCTTAAATAAGTCCCCTTAACGTTTTATATAATAATGGCTTCGTGGTGATGAATTCCTATAGCTGTACCTTGTCTGGGAAGCATTTTATCTGCCCTTCCATTGTAAATAATAGCTTTGCTGGATAGAGTAATCTTGGTTGTGGGTCCTTGCTTTTCATCACATTGAATATTTCTTGCCAGTCGCTTCTTTACTGCAAAGTTTCTTCTGAGAAATCAGTTGATAGTCTTACAGGAATCCATTTGTAGGTAACTCTCTTCTTTTCTCTATCTGCTTTTAAGGTTCTCTCTTCATTTTTAGCCTTTGGCATTTATGATGTGTCTTGGTGTAGTCCTTTTTGGGTCTAGCTTGTTTGAAATTTTCTGTGCTTACTGGACTTTATGTCTGTTTGCTTCACCAAATTAGAGAACTTTTCCTTCATTATTTTTTCTCACAAGATTTCAATTTCTTGCTCCTTCTCCTCTCTTTCTGGCACTCATATGATTCAGATGTTGGCATGTTAAAGTTGTCCCAGAGGTTTTTAAGTCTCTCCTCATTTTTCTCAATTCTCATTTCCTCATTCTGTACTGCTTAACAGTTTTTTCCTTCCTTATGTTCCAAATCATTGATTTGAACCCCAGTTTCCTTCCCTTCACCATTGATTTTGTGTGGATTTTTCTTCATTTCATATAGCATAGTCTTCACTTCTTTCCTTATGCATTTGCCACACTTAAGCATATCAGTCAAGCCTGTGAGCATCTTTATCACCAATGTTTTGAACTCTACATCTATTAGGTTAGCTATCACCTTGTCGCTTAGTTCTCCCACTGGAACCTTGATCCATTTCCTCTTTTAGGCCATACTTCTCTGTCTCCTCATCTTGGCAGGCTTCTGTGTTTATTTGCCTCTGTGTCTTAGGTAGAGCTGTCGTACCTGTTACATTGTAAGGGACAGAGCCTTAGGTATTCATCAGTACAGGGTGACCCATTTCACCACATTGTGGCACTGTGTGGTGGGGAGGGGTCTGAGAGGGAACAATGCCGTTTGCTCAGCATTCACCCCCTTTCCAGGCACTTCTCCCACTTCCCTATGGGACTGGTGCCTCTAGCTGTTGCCCTGGCCAGCATTCCCAGAGTGGGGGGTGGGGAGTGGGGGTGGTCTGAGGACATTCTAGGACTGTGGGGGCCCTTTAAACAAACAGAATCTGAAAGATCAGCAGTTTCTTCTTCTGCCCCAACCCCACTGGTTTGCTCAGTCAGAAACAATGAGGCTTTATTTTCCCTGGCTCTGGGACCGTGAGCTGCGTGGTCTGGTCTGGTTCTGGGAGCACTCCCCAGGTGTCCCTCACATGTTTAAAAATGTGTGACTGTGCTTTCATCTGGCCTGCTGCTGCCGCTGCTGTTGCTACAACCACACTGTGTCCTCTCCGCTCCAGCTCCGCCCCTCCTACCTGTCTGGATGAGAATTTCTTCTTTATATCTTTGTTTTTTGGATTTCCATGCAGCTCAGTTTTCTGGAACTTCTGGTTGTCTCTAGTTTTGAGGTAGTTGTATTCCTTCTTAGTTGTGGAGGGAGACACAGCGTGTCTGTCTATGCTTTCATCTTGGCCAGACTTCACACTCTTATGGGAACTCCCCTGCAAATAACTAACTGCTTTTCACTTGCTGCTTTTAAGATTTTCTCTTTATCTTTACCATTTGGTATGTTAATTACAATGTGTCTTGGAGTGGTCCTCTTAGGGTATATCTTATTTGGGACTCTCTATGCTTCCTGGACTTGCATGCCTATTTTCTTTACCAATCTAGGGAAGTTTTTATAATTTTTTCAAACAGATTTACAACTCCTTTCTCTTTCTCTTCTCCCTCTGGCAACCCTATGATGTGAATGTTGGAACTCTTGGAGTTGTCACAGAGGCTATTTACACTATCCTCATTTTTTTGGATTCTTTTATCTTCTTGTTGTTCTAATTGCTTGTTTTTGCTTCCTTGCATTCCAAATCACTGATTTGATTTTTGGCTTTATCCACTCTACTGTTGTTTCCCTGTAAATTGTTCTTTATTTCAGTTAGTGTATCCTTTGTTTCTGACTGGATCTTTTCTATGCTGTTGAGGTCTTGATTAACTTCTTTGAGCATCCTTATAACCAGTGTTTTAAATTTTGCATCTAATAGATTAATTATCTCCATTTTGTTTAGTTTTTTATTTTAAAGTTTTGATCTCTTCTTTCATTTGGGCCATGTTTCTTTGTCTCCTCACTTTGGCAGCCTCTCTGTGTTTGTTTCTATGTATTAGGTAGAGCTGCTGTGACTCTCTGTCTTGGTAGCATGGCCTAGTGTAGTAGGTGTGTCCTATGGGGTCAACTGGCCCCCCCTACCACCCAAGCTGAGAACTTGAGGTGCACCCTTCCTGTGGGATGAGTACACCCTCCTCTTGTTGAGCCTTGATTGCTGTTGGCAGGTCAATGGGGGGGGGGATTTACCTAAGCCAGTGAGCTGCAAGGACTGGTTGTTGTCACTGACCACCAACCTCCGCCCTCTATGGAGCAGAGGATCAGCTGTGTAGAGACAGGGGAGTGAGGCTCCAATGTGGTCTATAGCTGTCCACTGGGTGTGAAGGCTCTGGGGTTTCCTGGGTAATACAGGCCAAGGACAGCCCCCATCTGTTTTCTGTCCGGGGCCACCATGCATGAGCTATAAAGCAAACTGAGATGGCTGCTACTTATGCTGAGCTTGAAGATTCCCCAGTGAAACCAAGCTGTGAATCTAGGCTGCCTGCTTCTAGTACCAAGCCTCAGGCAAGTTAGCAAGATGTATAGGAGCTGGGGGCTTATTGATGCCAGCTGTTGCTTGTTTGATAGGATTTAGGAAGTTTTGAAGCATGGGCCAATACCAGTAATTCATATGGTAAAGTCACATTTAACAGTTTGGGTGGGTCCATAATTTGGATGTGACAGAATTTCAGTGGATCTCCAGGGTGGAACAAACAGTGATGGCCAGGTTGATGGAGTCTCAGATATGGCAGCTTCCAGTTAGCTCTGTGGCTCTATAAGAGAAGGGCTCAGAAAATGGACAACGGCCTCTGCCCAACTTTTTTTCTGGGGGAAAGCTGACCCTCAGTTGCTGCTTTGATGCCAGACACTTCAGTTCCTCCTTGTATACCACTGGTGACTTGCAAGCTGCTACCTTAGTGCTGGGACTCAGAGGGAGTGAGTCTAGTAAGTTCATGCATGAGTTCTTTAAGGGGAACTGCCTAGGACTCCAGAAGTTTCTTCCATCAACTCAATTCCCACTTGTTTTTGTAGCCAGAAGCTATGGGCACTTATCTTCTTGGCTTTAGAACCCTGGGCTGGGGTCCTGGCATGGGGCTGAGACTTCACTCCCAAGATATCCCTCTCAATTTTTTATTCACCACATGTGGATTTGGGACCAGCTCATTCCACATCTCCACCCCTCCTGTCAGTCAAATAAATATGGTTTCTTTAATTCCATAGTTGTCAGACTTCCATTCTACTTGATTTCCGATGGCTGTGAGTGATGGCCGTTCTATATTTTAGCTGTAATTCTGATGTGGTTGTATTAAGAGTTGAGCCATCTTTTCCTATGCCACCAACTTGACTGGAAGTAAAATATTTTTTTTTTACTCCAAGGGATATTTGATAATATGTATTTATTTTTAGACATGTGGGATATCTTCATTATTCTTTTGGTTTCTTCCCACCTTTTATCTCTCCTGACTGCTATCATGTTGACATTATCTAGATTTTAGTTCCAGATTGTGAATGTATTCATTATTTATTCAAGCATGAAAAAGTTTAATAAATTCTTTTTACTCTTATTCTTTTTATCTTATATCTCTCTTTTAAATCCATCTTTATATCTGAGGATACCTTTTTTGCCCTTATATATATATATATATTTTTTTTTTTTCTGGCACCAGAGTTTAGGACCTTTAATTTGTCCCAAAGTTGCTGAAGCGAAATCATGATAAAACGTTTTTTCATTTATACCTCCCAACACACACACACACACAAAAACCTATTTGTAAGAAAAAAATGGTTTTGTACATGGGAAGAAACAATATACATTCAAAAACTTACAGATTAGGGTTAGCTCTATCACTCATCTCTTTAAAAAGTTTATATGAATATCCAGTCAAAACCAACAGGATATCTCCCTTGACATTTTATCTATACAGATTTCCAAATAGACCACAAGGTTGTATATACTGTCTTGGAATGTCCTTAGAAGGCTCTGTCAGTGATCAGGTAACAGAGTAGAAACCCCAGAGTCCTTTCTTTCAAATGGAAGAGGGAAAGACAGGAATAGGAGAAATCATTCAAACTTCGTCTTCTTTTCCTGTGGCTTGTGGTTGCCACTTCCACCTCTGCCTCTCCAGAAGCCTCCTTGACCTCCAAAACCTCCCTGGCCTTGGCCCCTAAATCTTTCTTGGCCTCCTCTGCCACCACCTCAGCCTCCAAAGCCACCTCAGCCTCCACCATGACCCCTGAAGCCACCTTCACCCTTAGGCTTGGCCCAGTCCAAAGTAACTTTGTTTCCATAGATTTCACCATCTTCCATGGCCTCTTTGGCTGCTTTGGTGTCTTCCTCACTGTTGAAGTCTACAAAACCAAACCCTTTAGAAGAGCCAGTTTCCTGCTCTGTGACTATCCTGGCCCAAACAGAGCCATCAAATGGCTACTTTAATGTCTCTTCTGTAGTCTCCTCAGACAGACCTTTGACAAACAAGAGTTTTGGATGGATGGCTTCTTGCGTTAGGTGATTCTCTGGATCCTTGCAATTCCAGCCTGATTGCTCTTCCCTCAATTTCTCTTTATTACAGGAATTTATAACTTCTTTAGCATCTTCAAATAAAGCAAATTCTATAAATGCATACCCTTTAGAGTTGCCATTTTGGTTCTGGGCCACTTTGATAGACATTGCCTTCTCAAATACTTCCTGAAGAGTTTCTTCTGTTGCATTGTAGGAAAGGTTGCTTAAAACCAGAGTTTTTGATTCACCACTCCAAGTGCTATTCTTGCCACCTCTATAGTCCTGACTTTGACCTTTCTCTCCAGTATAGTACAGGGGAATGGATCACCCATCTATTTCTGTTCCCTGCTTCTCTTCCAAGGTTTTCTCTGCATCAGCTTCTGTCTTAAATTCAATATAAGCAATCCCTTTACTCTTTCCGTCCTTGCTGACTAATCTGATTTCCATAGCATCTTCAAACACCTCTTTTCATTCATCCTGAGTAACTTTATAAGGCAGATTTTTAGCCAAAAGTGTTCTTGCATCTAGAACTTTTTTTACTGTCTTTTCCCTTTGGTTTTTCTAGTTTAATTTCATTACCAAAGACTTTTAAACCTGTGAGTTCCAGGGCTTTTTCCAGGTCTTCAGCAGATTCAAAATTCACATAGCCAAACTTCTTAGACATACCAACTCTGACATCCACAACAGCAAGATCGTTTTTAGTGAAAATGTCACTGATACCCATTTTTAATTCAGAGGCAGATTTGCTGAAGTTCAGGTTTCCAACAAAGAGATTGAAAGCTGTAGTTGGTTCTGTGGCTTCCACTTTCTGCTTCTTGGCTTCAGGAGCAGCTTTCTGCTTGGCCATTTTCTTCTTTCGTTTTCCAGGTGCTGCTTCTTTGACTGGCTCATCTTCATCCTCTTCATCATCATCCTCTTTCTCATTTTCATCATCCTCATCATCCTCTTCATCGTCCTCATCATCCTCTTCATCTTCCTCTTTGTCATTGTCCTCTTCATCTTCATCCTCAGCTGTGCTCTTGGCCTTCACAGGAACAGCTTTTGCAACTTTCTTAGCTTTGGCTGATGCAACCTCCATAGGTTCTTCTTCAGAATCATCTTCTTCATCCTCCTCCTCCTCCTCATCCTCATTGTCTTCATCCTCATCCTCATCATCAGAGGCAGGAGCAACAGCAGCAGCTTTCTTCACTGCTGGCTCAAATTCATCCTTATCTTCATCTTCATCTTCATCCTCCTCCTCTTCACTGTCATCATCATCTTCCTCATTACTGTCTTCCTTCTTGGCATTTTTGCCGTTCTTTGCTGGGGTGGCCATTCCCTTCTTACCAGGGGCTGCTACCAATGCTTTCACTGGTGTTCCTCCCTTCTTGTCAGGTGTGGCTACTGATTTGGATGACATGACTGCTGCCTTTTTGCCAGTAGCAGGCATAGCCACTGCCTTTTTGCCAGGAGTGACAACTGCTTTCTTGGCTGGTGTGGCAACCGCCATATTTTTTGCTGGGGAAACCATCACCTTCTTTGCTGGAGTTGTGGTAGCCTTCTTGCCTTTTTTCTGAGGAATAATAACCTCTTCCTCACTGCTTTCATCATCTTCATCTTCTGACATTTCCTCATCTTCACTATCTTCTTCTACCTCTTTTGGAAGAGAAGCCATTTTCTTGGGGTCACCTTGGCTTTTACCAGCCTTTGAGAGCTTCACCATGGTGGTGGCTTATGATGGCAGAGTGTGTGGTGGGTGAGTGGCACAGATTAGCCCAAAGGGACCTAACGACATTGATGGCGGCTGCTGGCACTGAAGATCTGCCCTTATATTTAAAGAAATATTTAGCTGTGTATAAAATTCTAGGTTTAAAGCTTTTTTCCAATAACTTATAGATACCATTTGATTGTCATCCTATTGTCACTCTGATTCTACTTACTTATAGATAGCCTGATTTTTATCAATGGAAGCTTTCTCTGTCCATGACACTCTTAGATTTCTCCTGAATTTGTCTACATCTTGTTCAGCACTATCTTAATCTTTTGAAAGCTTATATGTTCCTTTAATTCTGGGAAAAGTTAAGTCACTATTTCTTCCAAGATTTTCTCCTTTCTATTAACTCTTTTATCTTCTCCAAAGACTCATGATAGACACCCATTAGTGCTTGTTTTCCTAACCTTGTGTCTTTTAATTTTCTCCTAGTCTTTCTTTCTACTTGAATTAGAAAAACTCAGTTTTCCCTCCAGTGTTTCTCCTTTACTGTCACACAACCACCTCACTTACACTTCTAATACCAGACATATGGGTTTTTCTTCACCAAGCAATTCTCTGTGACATCAGCTGAGTCTCTTATAATTTAACTTGATTCTGACACTAGATACTTGGAGACAGTATCAGATTCCACAGGTTAAAGGCGTACTCTCATGAGAGTACCCCCAACTTCAGATGCCAATAGTAAGTAATAGGTCCCCAGGTTACTTACAACTTTTGTTTGACTTGGTTCCCTCAACCCTCTCCTAGTTTCCATTAACTTGCTAGAGTGACTCACAGAACTCAGGGAAACACTTACACTCACTGGTTTATTAAAGGATATGATGAAGGATACAGATGAACAGCCATATGAAGAGATACATAAAGTAAGGTCTGGAAAGGTTTCTAGGCAGGAGCTTTTGTCCTGGTGGAGTTGGAGTATGTCGCCCTTCCAGTAGGTAGATGTGTTCACAAACCTGGGAGCTCTCCAAAGCCCATACTATGGAGATTTTAGGGGAAGCTTACTAACATAGGTATGATCAATTAATTCCATTTCCAGCCCATATCCCCTCTCTATAAAATGGTGTTGGGGAAGATGAGGCTGAAAATTCTAAGCTTCTAATCATGGCTTGGTCTTCCTGGTGACCAGCCCCAACCAGGAGCCATCCAGAAACCCACCCAGAGTCACTTCATTAGGACAAATAACACTCCTGTTACCCAGGAAATTACAAGGGATTTAGGAGCTTGGTGCCAGGAAGCTGGTAAAAT
Source organism: Furipterus horrens (assembly GCF_987537825.1). Classification (NCBI taxonomy): domain Eukaryota; kingdom Metazoa; phylum Chordata; class Mammalia; order Chiroptera; family Furipteridae; genus Furipterus; species Furipterus horrens. The sequence goes on along the minus strand of NW_028327172.1, from coordinate 90,321,805 downwards.
GCCAAATATTAAAACAAAATATGCTCCTAATATACATTTCTCACACTGTTCCTGGAAAAGATCCTTGACCTTTATTTACACTCTTATGCTCCATAGAGTTGCACTGAGTTGAAACAAATAGTCCCTAGGGCCAAGTCTCCACACCAGCTTGTCCTGCTACTACCACAGATGAAAAAGTCAGGAAGGTAGAAAAAGTCCATTTCCAGGACCCCAGTTTCTGGGACTATTCAGTCATTCACTCACTGAAGAAAATTTATTCCACTTCCAGTCAAGATAGTAGTGTAGGTAAATGCAGTACTGCTTCTTTCCAAAGCCACAACAAAATTACAACTAAACTACAGAACAACCATCATTCAGAACCTCCTGAAATCTAGCTTAATGGAAGTCCTATAATTAAGTGTATAATGAAGAAGCCACATCGAGACTGGTAGGAAGGATGGAGACACAGGAACAGGCTAGTATCACACAATACATGTTCCAGACAAAGACCAGGAGGGATATCTGTACTGCCAAGATCCCCCCTGAGGATCAAGGAGTCTCAGCCCCACACCAGGCCCCAGAGCCCAGGGTTCCAATGCCAGGAAGAGAAATGCCCGCAACTTCTGGCTATACAAACCAGTCGGGATTGAGGCTGAGGGAGACAAAAGCTTCCTGAGTCCCAGGCAGTTCCTCTTAAAAGGCCCAACCATGGACTTACTCAGGTTAACTCCCTCTGAGCTCCAGCATAAGGAGCAGCAGCTCAAAAGTCACCAGAGACTTACAAGGAGAAACTGAATTGTCCGGCAACATGGCAAGAGCTGAGGTGCAGCTTTCTTCCTGACAGAAGTGCTGGCAGAGGCTGTTTTACATTTCTGAGCGCTCTCCACATAGAGATAGCATACAGTGCCATATCTGAGTCTCCATCAACCTAGCTCACACTGTTCCCCCCAAACTGGTGATTCCCTGAGACTCTGCTTCCTCCAGCTTGTAGGGCCAAATCATCCCTTTCCACTGGATTTTCTATGCAAATAACCTGTCTTGGCTCCTGCTTCAGACTTCTAAAATCTCTCAAAGGATCACAATTGCGAACAAGCAGCATCCTGCATGCCTTATACCTAGGCATGCTCTATACCTCCCACTAAATGACCTCTGGCCCAACACTGGTGGCAACTGGCTTTGCATATTGGTGGTTTGCAGTTTGGCCTCTCATAGGTGCCTCCAAGCCCAGCACAAGTAGCAGCCATCTGCAGATTACTCTGTAGTTCATGTCGAGTGGCTCCAGACAGGGTGGCTGAGTTGGCACCTCTGGGGAGACCTTAGAGCCGGTTCAACCAATGGACATCTTCAGATCATGCCAGATTACACCACAGCCACAAGCCACCACTCAAGGGGTGGACTCAGTGAGCACCAAAGCCCCACTGAAGCAAGTACTGCTTCATTGAGTCAGCTCCTGCACAGCAGCTATCCCATTGAAGTCACAAGTGGCCCTCCCAGCTGATAGACTTGGGAGTCAGTTCCTCCTAGTGATGCCAGCAGCAATCAAGACTCAACAACAACATGACAGGGCACACAGCCCACACAGTAGTGCACACAGAGCGCCCAACTCGGGGGAGTGAGGAGGCTGCACCACTGTGCTCTACAAGACACCTACTACACAAGACAACTCTACCAAGTCTGAGAGATGTAGCACCTCCATCTAATACATAGAAACAAATATAAGGAAGCAGCCAAAATGCAGAGACAAGAAATAGGTCCCAAATGAAAGAACAGGAATCTCCAGTAAAAGAACTTAAATGAAATGGAGACAAGCAAGCTTCCAGGTACAGACTTCAAAACAATGGTTATAAGGTTGCTCAAGAAACTTAGTGAGAATTTCAACAGCATTAAAAAAGACATAGAAACCATGAAAAGGGACCCAATCAGAAATTAAGGATACACTAACTGAAATGAAGAATAATTTACAGGAAATCAACAGTAGAGTACATGAAGCTGAGAATCAGGTTAGTGATTTGGAATATAAGGTAACAAAAAACATCCCATCAGAATGGCAAAAAGAAAAAATAATACCTCTCCAAAAAGTTAGAATAGTGTAATGAGCCCCTGGAACAACTTCAAGCATGCCAGGATGCCAGAAAAAAAAAAGAGAGAGAAAAAAAAAAAAGAAACTGAAAATCTATTTGAAAACTATTGACAGAAAATTTCCCTAACTAAATCGATGAAGCACGAAGTCCCAAAAAAGATGAACCCAAACAAGCCCACATCAAGACACATCATAATTAAAATGAAAGAGGTTAAAAACAAAGAGAGAATCTTTTAAAATATATTTTATTTTATTCTATTTTATAATATGTCTTATTGATTATGCTGTTACAGTTGTCCCAATTTCTTTTCCCTCTGTTCCCCTCCACCCCATGACATCCCTCCCTCCAGTTGTCCCCCACCCTTAGTCCATGCCCATTGGTTGTATGTATAGTTCTTCTCAACATCTTCCTGTCTACTCCACTCCCTCCTACTATGCTTCTTAATTCCTGTACCATCTCCCGTCCTTTCCCCCTTCCACCTCCCCATCCCCCCCCACAATGTTCCCTATATCTATAATTCTATTCACACTCTCGTTGCCTACTTAGTTTGTCTTTGTTTCAGTTTCCTAGTTTCTGTTGTTGGTTGTTGTAATACAACTTTCATTTTAATGTTCACAGTTTTGATCCTTCTTCTCCTAAACAAGTCCCTTTAACATTTCATATAACTGGTTTGAATGTGATGAACTCCTTCAGTTTTACTTTGTCCTGGAAGCACTTTCTCTGCCCTTTTATTCTGAATGACAGCTTCACTGGAGAGAGTAATCGTGGTTGTAGGTTTTTGCTTTTCATTACTTTGAATATTTCTTGCCAGTCCCTTCTTACCTGCAGAGTTTCTTTTGAGAAATCAGTTGATAGTCTTATTGGGACCCCTTTGTATGTAATTCTCTTCTTTTCTCTTGCTACCTCTAAGATTCTCTCATTATTCTTAATTTTTGACATTTTGATTATAATGTGTCTTGGTGTGGTTTTCCCTGAGTCCAGTGTTTTTGGAACTCTCTGTGTTTCCTGGACCTGTAAGTCTTGTTCCTTCCCCAAGTTAGGGAAGTTCTGCTTCATTATTTTTTCACATAATTTTTAAATTTCTAGTTCTTCTTCTTCACCTTCTGGCATCCCTATGATTCAGATGTTGGCCCGCTTATAGCTGTCCAATAAGTTTCTGAGCCCCTCCTCATTTCCCTCACTTCTCATTTCCTCTTTCTGCACTGGTTGACTGTTCCTCCCCTATGTTCCAATCTGTTGATTTGATCCCTGGTTTTCTTGCCCTCACCACTAGTTTCATATGTGTTTTTGTTCATTTCAGCAGGACTAGCCTTCATTCCTTCCCCATCTTATTTAAGATCTGCTGTTAGGTCTGTAAGCATTCATATAATCAAAGCTCTGAACTGTGCCTCAGAAAGATTTCCTATCTGCTGCTTCGTTAGATTAGAAATTTGCTGTCTGGTCAGCTGCATCACTGGGATCTCTATCATGATCTGTTCCGTCTTGAACAGTTTTGTGTTTACATTTGCTTCCTGGGTAGGGCTGTCACACCTCCTACGATATAGGGGGCGGAGCTCCGTGCAATCGTCACAAACAGGTGACCCATCTCACCATGCTGTGGCATTTTCTGCAGGGGTAGGGGTCCAAGATGGATTCCTGCTGTTCACTCTCTGCTGAGAAACCAGGAGCCTCCTCCTCCATCCCCACCCACACTGGGCCGCACAGTTCAAGGAAACAAAGGTCTGCCTTCCCCAGCTTTGGAATCACAAGCTGACAGGTCTGGTCTGCAGCTGGGGTGCTCCCCAGGTGCTTCTTGTCTCCCCTTAAATATGGGTGTCTGTGCTTATGGCTGTCCTGCTGCCATCGCTGCTGCTGCCGTGGACAGATCAGCTTGACCTCTCCTCCCTGGCTTCACCCCTCCTACCTGTCTGAATGAGCACCACTTCTTTATAACGTCATATGTTGGACTTCCATTTATTTTCTGGAACTTTTTGTTATTTCAGTTTTGTGGTAGTTGTATTCCTTCTCAGTTGTGGAGGGAGACAGGGAGTGTCAGTCTAGGCCTCCATCTTGGCCAGAAGTCTCCTTTATTTGTTTCTAAAATATATTTTATTAATTATGCTACTACAGTTGTCCCAATTTTTCCTCTTTTTCCCCATCTAACCTGTATCCCCCATCCTTACAGTAATCCCCACCCCATTAGTTCATGTCCATGTGTCATGCATGTAAGTTCTTTGGCTACTCAATTTCTTATACTGTACTTTACATCCCCATAGCTATTCTGTACCTACTGATTTGTAGTTCTTAATCCCTGCACCTTTTCCCTCATTCTCCCCCTTCTCCCTCCCAACTGATAATCCTCCAAATGATCTTCATATCTATGTTTCCATTTCTGTTCTGCTTGTTTGCTTAGTTTAGATTCAATTGTTGATAGTTGTGAATTCATTGCCACTTTAATGTTCATAGTTTTAATTGTTTTTTTCTTAAACAAGTTCCTTTAACATTTCATATAATAATGGCTTGGTGGTGATGAACTCTTTTAGCTTTACCTTGTCAGGGAAGCACTCTAATTACCCTTCCATTCTAAATGAGCTTTGCTGAATAAAATAATCTAGTTTGTAAATCGTTAATTTTCATCACTTTGAATACTTCTTGCCAGTCCTTTTATCCTGCAGTTTCTTTTGAAAAATCATCTGATAGTCTTATGAGAACTCCTTTGTAGGTAACTCTCTTCTTTTCTCTTGCTGCTTTTAAGATTCTCTCTTTATCTTTAACCTTTGGCATGTTAATTCGGATGTGTCTTGGTGTTGTTTTCTTTGGTTCCATCACTCTCTGTGCTTCCTGAATTTGTATGCCCATTTCCTTCACCAAATTAGGGAAGTTTTCTTTCATTACACAAGGGAACAATTTTTAACATAATTCCTGTTTAGTTCAATTTTTCAACTGTTTTAGACTTAAATAGGCATGCTGATTCCAAAACTGCAGTTAGTGAGATGAGGAAGATGGTGGCAGAGTAGGTAGCAGTGTTGTCTGCTTGCTCCCATTGTGGAAGGACTTGGAGTACAAACACGGAGTGGAGTGAGTGAGTGCAGATTTCAGATAGTGTGAACCAGGAGGGGAGTGTGAAAGCAGCGAGAAAGAGAACAGAAAGCTCATCCCCCACTCTCCAAGCAGAGTCACTGGGATTCCCAGCCTGGTGCCTCAGCCGCACCTCACCCAAAAGTAGAAGCTGCTGACCAGCTCATTAGCTGGGATCTGTTTGGGAACTTCCCCCTGCCATAGGTGTCCTGACAAGTAAAGTCCTGGAGGGAGTCAGTGAGAAGGTTTGGTTGAAACATCTGGAGGCGTGGGTAGACAGTGAGCAGCCCAGACTGTGAGAAATGGTATGAACTGAATCTAGGTGGGGACTCCCTGGGCTAGCAACCATGGGCTGGCAATGCTGTGCCTCAGACCCTGGCAGCAAGGCTCCACCAAACAAAAAAGCAGAACTGAGCCATGGAGAGGGGCCCATACAGGAAAGTTGTGGCATCCCCAGACTTGGTAGGGACACCAGACAGGCAAATGGTATACACAGCTGCACAACAATGCTCTGCCAGCCATGAACACAGGTCGGTGCTGCATCTTGGAGGCAACACAAAGAATTTATTGGAGGAGGAGTGGAGACAGGACCCGAGTCTGGGCAGGGACGATGGGCATGCACACTGGCTTGCCAGCAGAACAGTGTTGCTAGACAAGCCTGAGAATACCTGGAGGATTCAACAGGATCTCGGCAGGGGGTAGACTCAACTAAGTGCAGTTCACAACGGAGAGCTGTAGCAGGCCCACGAGTGAGAGAATAGCAGTCTCAGAATCCAGCTAGATCTCTTCACAGCCAGCCAGACAGACAGAAAAGGTTTGAAACTCATGGAATTTTGACCAGGGGCAGATCCAGAAAAGGAAGACTGCGCCCAAAGGTTGAAATGAGTAAAAACTTTTTCTTTAATCTGTTTCCTACCTTATCTCCCTCCTAAACTATTTCTCTAATTTTTGTTTGTTTATTTTGTTTATCGTCCCTCTTGCACTAAATATATAGCATATAACTGCTACATAAACCTAATACTATACACTTCCACTTTCTCACTTCAGTATGCATTGTTCCCTTCCTTTTTCAACATACAATGTAAATATTACTTACTGTCTTGCATAGCCTTGAGCCTGCTTGCTACTACTATTATTCTACCATCCTTCCTCTCAAAAATCATCTTTCTTTCAGTTAAAACAACTCATCTGTTTTTCATATAGTATCATAGTCTTAAACTCCTAACATCTATATTAGTACTGACTTATTTGTTGCTGATAGTGGGATTATGGGTGGGGGATATTTTGGAGGGTGTGGGTTTCTTGCCTGGGTTGTGTGTTTCTTGCCTGGGTTGTGTGTTTATGCTTAAATAGCATCTCCACAAAAGAACTCAAGACAAGGTGGGCAGATGACTCTCAATCAACTAGTGAGAGAGAAGGTTCCACCAAAGAGTAACTGAAATACAACCAGACAGCTTAAACAAATGGCATAAAGGGCATCCCAAGAGCATCAAGCTCAGGAGATCAAAGGGACTGCACCACTGAATCCCCCAGGTCTCCTATACAGAATCTCATACCATGAAGGCGGGAAATCAAAGAAGAAAAATCTAAGAAACAAAAACAAAAAAGAAGCATCCAACATGGGGAGACACAAAAACAACCTCCCAATGAAAGGAAAAGAAGAAATCCCAGGAAGAGCTAGATGAAACAGGTAAGCAAACTGTCAGACATGGAATTCAAAAAAAAAAAATGATTATAAGGAATCAAAATGATCTTGACAAACTCAAAAAAAACTAAAACACACTCCATGGGAATTACGAAGATATCCAGGCAAACTACAAAGAACTCCAGGGAAACTACAAGAAACTTAGGGAGAACTATACCAGCAAAAAACAGAAAGAAAAAAAAAAAGAACATAGAAACTATCAGTAAGAACCAGGAAGAAATAAAGGATATGATTTTTGAATTGAAGAACAGGTAAAATCAATCAAAAGCAGGCTAAATTAATCAGAGGATCAGAGCAGTGAGTTAGAGAACAATGTAGAAAAAAAATTCCCAAACAATACAACAAAATGAAAAAAGACTGAAAAAGAGAAAAGAGGGTTTAAGAGAACTGCAGTACAACATGAGATGAAACAATATCCATATCATAGAAATAAAAGAAAGAGAAGAAGAGAAACATGGGATAGAAAACCTGATTGAAAAAGTAATGACAGAAAATTTTCTTACCTTGATGAGGGAAAAAGTCATGCAAATCCAGGAAGCACAGAGGGTCTCAATGAAAATGAACCCAAAAAGGCCCACTCCAAGGCACATCATCATTAAAATGGTAACATTCAAAGACAAAGAGAGAATCCTAAAGACAGCAAGAAAAAAACAGCAATAATATACAGGGGAGCTCCTATAAGACTATCAACTGATTTCTCAAAGAAACAATACAAGCCAGAAGGGAATGGCAAAAAATATTCCAAGCAATGAAAAACAAAGGCCTACAACCAAAAATACTCTACCCAGCAAGGTTCTTATTCAAAATGAAAGGTGAAATAAGGAGTTTTCCAGACAAAGGAAAGCTAAAAAAACACATCTCCACTAAACCAGCATCGCAAGAAATGCTAAAGGGAATCCTTTCAGAAAAAGGAGAAAAAGAGAGAGGGAGAGAAGCACAGGTACAAAAGAAAATGAATAACCTGTCAATACAACCTTAAATGTAAATGGATTACATGCTCCGATCAAAAGACATAGGGTAGCGGAATGGATACGAAAACATGACCCACATATATGCTGTTCACAAGAGACACACCTCAAAGAAAAGATTTACACAGACTAAAAGTGAAGGGATGGAAAAAGGTATTCCAAGCAAATGGACATGAAAAAAAGCTGGTGTAGCAATACTTATATCAGACAACACAGATTTCACAGCAAAGGCCATAAAAAAAAGACAAAGAGGGCATTTCATAATAGTTAATGGAACGATCCATCAAAAAGATATAACCCTTATAAACATATATGTGCCCAACATAGGAGCACCCAAATATATAAGAAAAATACTAGAAGACTACAAGAAAAATGTCAAAAGCAACACATTCATAGTAGGGGACTTTAACACCCCATTTTCAACAATGGACATATCTTCGAAGCAAAGAAACATCATGGATACTGAGTCGCTAAACAACACTCTAGATCAAATGGACTTAATTGATACATATAAACTTTTCACCCCAAAGAAGCAAAATATGTATTCTTTTCAAGTGCACATGGAACATTCTCAAAGATAGACCACATGTTAAGATGAAAACAAGCCTCAGCAAATTCAAAAAAATTGAAATTACATCAAGCATCTTCTCAGATCACAATGCCCTGAAACTGGAAATCAACCTCAAGAAAAAAACTCAAAAACATTCAAACTCTTGGGTTGTGTAATTATGTTTTAGCAGCACCTTCACAAAAGATCTCAAGACAAGGTGGGCAGAGTGACTCTCAATCAACTAACCAGAGAAAAAGATCCACCAAAAAGTAGCTGAAATACAACCAGACAGATTAAAGAAATATCATCAAGGACAACACAGACGGAGATCCAGGAGGGCGGAGGAGTAAGTGGAAGCTACACTAACCCCCTCCCAGGACCAGCCAGTGCTGACTCAGCCCCAGTACAGCAGACAGACCATTCCCCTCCAAGTGGTGTCATACTAAGGGGAAATAAAAGCCCTGCCTACAGGAATTAAGTTACCACACCCACGGTCCTTAAGCCTGACGGCTGATCACAGATTGAGTATAGTAACAACTAAAGAAGAGAGACAAAGGCAGTAGATCCCTGGAAGTCTCCAACAGGCTGCCTAGGGCCAGTTTGGTACATGATCTGACGCTACCAGAGGCAGATCCAGGAAGAACTGATCATTCTAAGAAGCACCAACAAACAAAAGGAATCACAAAAATGGGGAGACAGAGAAACAACCCCCCATCAAAAAGAAAGGTAGAATCCCCAGAAAGAGTGCTAAATGAAATAGAGGGGAGCAAAATATCAGATACAGAATTTAAAACATGGATTATGGAGAAGCTAAATGAGCTCAGCGGAAACTACAAAGAACTCCAGAAAAACTACAGTGAACTCCAGAAGAACTATAAGGAACTTACTGAGAATTATACCAGCACCAAAAAGGACATCGAAGCTATCAATAAGAGCCAGGAGGAAATGAAGAATACAATCTCTGAATTGAAGAACACAGTAGAAGGAATTAAAAGCAGGCTAGAGGAAGCAGAAGATCGGATCAGCGAGCTGGAGGACAACGTACACAAAAACTCCCAGACAATGCAACAAAATGAAAAAAGACTGAACAAGACTGAAGAGGGTCTAAGACAGCTGCAGGACAACATGAAACGTAACAATATCCGTATCATTGGAATTCCAGAAGAAGAAGAAGAAGAGCAAGGGATAGAAAACCTCTTTGAAAAACTAATGACAGAAAACTTCCCTCACATGAGGAGAGAAAGAGTCACGCAAATCCAGGAGGCACAGAGGGTCCCAATGAAGATGAACCCCAACAGGCCCACCTCAAGACACATCATAATTAAAATGGCAACATTCAAAGACAAAGAGAGAATCCTAAAAGCAGCAAGAGGGAAACAACTAATAACATACAAGGGAGCTCCAATAAGGCTATCCTCAGATTTCTCAGCAGAAACACTACAAGCCAGAAGGGAATGGCAAAAAATATTCCAAGCAATGAAAAACAAAGGCCTACAACCAAGAATACTCTACCCAGCAAGGCTATCATTCAAAATGGAAGGCGAAATAAGGAGTTTCTCAGACAAAGGAAGACTAAAAGAATACATCTCCACCAAACCAGCAATGCAAGAGATGCTAAAGGGTCTGCTCTAAGAAGATAAAGAAACAGAGAGAAACAGAGAAGAACACGAGTACAAAGGGGGGAAATGACAATGAATAAGTACTTATCAGTAATAACCTTAAACGTAAATGGATTAAACGCTCCAATTAAAAGACATAGGGTAGCTGAATGGATTAGAAAGAATGACCCACATATATGCTGTCTACAAGAGACCCACCTTAGAACAAAAGATCTACACAGACTGAAAGTAAAGGGATGGAAAAATGTATTCCAAGCAAATGGACATGAAAAAAAAGCCGGGGTAGCAATACTTATATCAGACAAAACAGATTTCACAGCAAAGTCCATAAAAAGAGAAAAAGAAGGGCATTTCATAATACTTAAGGGAAAAATCCATCAAGAAGATATAACCCTTATAAATATATATGCACCCAACTTAGGAGCACCCAAATATGTAAGGAAAATTTTGAAAGACTCCAAGAAAGATATAGGCAGCAACACACTCATTGTAGGGGACTTTAACACCCCATTGTCAACAATGGACAGATCTTCAAAGCAAAGAAACAGCAAAGATATTGAGGCACTGAACAACACTTCAGATCAAATGGACTTAGTCGATATATATAGAAGTTTACACCCCAAAGAAGCAAAATATACATATTTCTCAAGTGCACATGGAACATTTTCAAAGATAGGCCACATGGTAGGACACAAAACAAGCCTCAATAAATTCAAGAAAATTGAAATTATATCAAGCATCTTCTCAGATCACAATGCCTTAAAATTGGAAATCAACCTCAAGGAAAAAACTCAAAAACATTCAAAGTCATGGAGAATGAATAACATGCTATTAAATAATGAATGGGTTAACAATGACATCAAGGAAGAAATCAAAAAGTTCCTGGAAACCAATGATAATGAACACACAACAACCCAAAACCTATGGGATACAGCGAAAGCAGTCTTAAGAGGAAAGTTCATAGCAATACAAGCCTACCTAAAAAAGCTAGAAGAATCTCTAATAAAAAATTCAACCCTACAGCTACAAGAACTAGAGGAAGAACAACAAGCAAAACCCAGATCAAGTAGAAGGAAGGAAATCATCAAGATCAGAGCAGAATTAAATGACATAGAGTCTAAAGTAACAATTCAAAAGATCAACAAGAGTAGGAGCTGGTTCTTTGAAAAGATAAACAAAATTGACAAGCCTTTAGCCAGGCTCATCAAGAAAAAAAGAGAGAGAACCCAAATAAATAAAATCAGAAACGAAAGAGGAGAAATCACAACTGATACCACAGAAATACAAAGAATTATAAGAAATTATTACGAACAACTGTATGGCAAGAAATTTGACAACCTAGAGGAAATGGACAGATTCCTGGAAAACTATAGTCTTCCCAAACTGAATCAAGAAGAAGCAGAAAGTCTGAATAGACCAATAACAGCTAGCGAAATTGAAGCAGTAATCAAAAAACTCCCAGCACACAAAAGCCCAGGACCGGATGGCTTCACAAGTGAATTCTACAAAACATTTAGGAAAGAACTAACTCCTATCCTCCTCAGACTATTCCAAAAGATACAAGAAGAGGGAAGACTCCCAAACTCGTTCTATGAAGCCAGTATAACCCTAATTCCAAAACCAGGTCAAGACACAACAAAGAAAGAAAACTACAGACCAATATCGCTGATGAACATAGATGCTAAAATCCTCAACAAAATATTGGCAAACCGGATCCAGCAACACATTAGAAAGATCATACACCACGATCAAGTAGGATTCATCCCAGGGATGCAAGGATGGTTTAATATTCGCAAATCAATAAACGTGATACACCACATAAACAAAATGAAAGACAAAAACCACATGATCATATCAATAGATGCAGAAAAAGCATTTGATAAAGTACAACACCCATTCATGATAAAAACTCTCAGCAAAATGGGAATAGAGGGAGCATACCTCAACATAATAAAGGCCATATATGAGAAACCTGAAGCCAACATCATACTCAATGGGGAAAAACTGAGAGCATTCCCCCTGAGATCAGGAACAAGACAAGGATGTCCGCTCTCTCCACTCCTATTCAACATAGTCTTGGAAGTTCTAGCCACAGCAATCAGACAAGAAAGAGAAATAAAAGGCATCCAAATTGGAAAAGAGGAAGTAAAACTGTCATTATTTGCAGATGACATGATAGTGTACATAGAAAATCCTTTAGACTCCACAAAAAAACTACTCAATCTAATAAGTGAATTCGGCAAAATAGCAGGATACAAAGTCAATATTAAGAAATCGAAGGCATTTTTATACACCAACAATAAAAACTCAGAGATAGAAACTGAAAGAAAAATCCCATTTACCATAGCAACAAGAAAAATAAAATACCTAGGAATAAACTTAACCAAAGAGGTAAAAGACCTGTACACAGAAAACTACATAACACTGAAGAAAGAAATTAAAGAAGATACAAATAAATGGAAGCGTATACCATGCTCATGGATGGGAAGAATCAACATCATTAAAATGTCCATACTACCCAAAGCAATTTATAGATTCAATGCAATCCCTATTAAAATACCAGCAACATATTTCACAGATCTAGAACAAATACTTCAAAAATTTATATGGAACCAAAAAAGAGCCCGAATAGCCACAGCAATTTTGAGGCAGAACACAGTAGGAGGAATCACAATACCCGATATCAAACTATACTACAAGGCCACGGTAATCAAAACAGTCTGGTACTGGCATAAAAACAGACATATAGATCAATGGAACAGAATAGAGAGCCCAGAAATAAGCCCAGGTTCATATGGTCAACTAATATTTGACAAAGGGGGAAAGAACATCAAATGGAGTGAAAAGAGCCTCTTCAACAAATGGTGTTGGGAGAACTGGACAGGGACATGCAAAAAAATGAAACTAGACCACCAGCTCACACCATACACCAGAATAAACTCAAAATGGATCAAAGACTTAAATGTAAGCTGTGACACCATAAAAGTCCTAGAGGAAAAAATAGGCAGGAAAATTTCAGATATCCCACGCAGCAACATTTTCACTGATATATCTCCTCAGGCAAGGGAAATAAAGGAAAGAATAAACAAATGGGACTACATCAAACTAAAAAGTTTCTGCTCAGCTAAAGAAAACATCAGCAAGATGCAAAGGAAACCAACCATATGGGAAAATATATTCGCCAATGACATCTCAGACAAGGGATTGATCTCCAAAATATATAAAGAACTCATACGACTCAACACCAAGAAGACAGACAACCCAATTCAAAAATGGGAAAAGGACCTGAACAAACACTTCTCCAAAGAAGACATACAGAGGGCCCATAGATATATGAAAGTATGCTCAACATCACTAGCCATCAGAGAGATGCAAATTAAAACCACAATGAGATACCACCTCACACCAGTCAAAATGGCAATCATCAACAAATCAACAAACAACTTGTGCTGGAGAGGATGCGGAGAAACGGGAACCCTGGTGCATTGCTGGTGGGAATGCAGATTGGTGCAGCCACTGTGGAAAACAGTTTGGAATTTCCTTAAAAAACTAAAAATGGAACTGCCTTTTGAAGCAGCAATTCCATTGCTAGGATTATATCCAAAAAAATCCTGAAACACCAATTCAAAAGAACCTATGCACTCCAATGTTCATAGCAGCACTATTTACAATAGCTAAGTGCTGGAAACAACCTAAGTGCCCATCTGTAGATGAGTGGATCAAAAAACTGTGGTACATTTACACAATGGAATTCTATGTAGCAGAAAGAAAGAAGGAACTTCTACCATTTGCAACAACATGGATGGAACTAGAGAAAATTATGCTTAGTGAAATAAGCCAGGCAACAAAAGAAAAATACCTTATGCTGTCACCTATTACAGGAAACTAATGAACAACACAAACAAATGAGCAAAATTGAACCAGAGGTATGTAAACAAGAAGTAGACTAACAGTAACAAGGGGGGCGGGGGGGAGGAAAAGAAAGGTGTAAGGGGATGGGTCAAGTTAAAAAAAATATATATATATATATGAATGACCCACAGACAGGTGCAACTGAGTGGGGACTAAATGTGGGGGAGGGGAGGGACAGGGTACAGGGAAACAAGAGGGCTAAATGTGAGACAACTGTAATGGAAAAACAGACAAAAATTTTTTAGTGGGGGAAAAATGAAAATATGAAGAATGGAAATGCCAGTTCAGTGAATATTAGGACAAAGATTTTCCTTCACGTTGTATATTTTTCTCCCTATTTGATCCCTCCAGAGTTTGGCATTCTAAACAAGTAAATAATGACATAAGTTCCTTTGCATAGAACTAATAAGACCAGTTGTCAACAGAGGTTCTTTTTTTTTGACCAAATCTTTGACTGGAATGTCAAGCCTAAAGGAAACATACTTGGGCTCAGATTGTTACCAGAAAGCCCTGAGGAACTGGGAATGACTTTCAAAGGTAATAAAAGCCCGTGAGATAAAAGGCCTGGTACCATGGTTGGTTGTGCGGTCCACAGCAATCTTTCCAGGGAAGGAACGAAGGTTGTTTTCCTGAAAGATGGCTAGAAGGGACCTTAAGGCACAAGGAAAGACCAGAAAGACTTGGAAAAAACAGGTGTGTACAGGCAAGGATGAATGCCAGATATGTGGCACAGCTTCTGTGCCCTGAAGAACAGACTGAAGGTCACCCCAAATATTCCTTGGGTAAGTTCCAGCAAAGCAGAACTAAAGATCATAAGTGATCATTTGCTGCTCTTGTTATGTTTATGCAAACGAACAGGATAAATTAAAAATGGACTTAATGTAGTCCCTTTAAAGACAAGGAGGGTAACCTTAGGGAGAAAAATTATTATTCAAGGAAAATCACAATGATCAGTAGTAGAGTATAAAACAGGGCAACTAACCATCTTAAAAGCTTCTTCTCCAGATTTAGAGACGTGTTTGCGGGTTATGTTACATAAATTAACACGTGTTTTTTGTTTTCAAAGGACATAAGCCTATGATCGCATTACCTGAGTGATTATCTGTATGCATAAGCCTCACTTAATCCTCTCTGCAGCGCTGCCTCCTGAGACTCAACGGTGTGGCTGAACTAAATGGCTGGGTTGGGGAAGAATGGGGTGGTCTGTGGGCTTCACTTTAAAACGGGTTTCTCTTTTCTATCCTAATGGCTTGGACAGAAAAGGCCCAGAGGTCTGAGAGGGGGAAAAACCTAAACTATTTACCTCAGCCCAAACTAAATATAATGGGCAAAAGGGTTTTGGACAGGCAAGATGTGCCTAGCACACCTTCTTACAAAGAAGCCTTTTTTTTTTTTTTTTTTCCCTAATATGGAACATTGAAAAATTAATCCCTGCCTTTTGTCATCTAGTAGTTATGGATTGAATGATGTCTTTTAACCCTTTTTGCCAAATCTGTTGCCCTCAGAACACAACAAGGACACCAGCCTGTTGAACCAAGCACGCCTTTGACCGGAGGCAGCCAACTGACCTGGAGTCTGCACGATCCTTCCCCATGTGGGAAGGCCACCCTCCCCTCCACACCCCCACTCTTATTAGGGTTTTCTGGACCCAAGGGTAGGTAGGACGACGACCATGTCCAGCTTGAAGCAGCTAGAGGAGCTTGAGACCTTCGCCCATTGTCCTTTACAAGATTACAAAGGGTCCTAATATTTGAGAGGGGGGGGATAGTTAATTTTTACAAACCAGAGGTATGGACTTGGGGGGGATTGCTGGGGGAGGGGGGTGCTGGGGGGAGGGGAACAAGGGGGAGAAAATTGGAACTGTTGTAACAATATAACCAATAAAAAACATTAAAAAAAAAAAAAGAACAACATTTTTGGGGAAATTATCAGTAAGTTGTAGCTGCACTTAGAAAATAAAAAAATACAACAGTAGAGAGAAACTGGAAAAAAAAACAAAAAAAAACACCCTGCACCATGTGGTATGCAAATAAGAATTATATAAAGCAGAATTGCCCAGGTTACAGGTGATGCTCCCCTCCTGATTGCTATACTTCTTAAGCTTTCCAGTGAATTCCCCTTTCTGCTCATCCATTATGACTGGATTTTTGTTTATGTAAGGCTACTAAGACATAAATGAAGTGATGCAATTCAGGAAATTCTGGTGGGACTTTTCTGAACCAGGTCTTTTTAGATCTATTAAATTCTCACTACACTGACAAAGACAGAAACAATCACCAATATACAACAAATTGAGTGAAAGAGGTTAACTCTGATCTTTTCTTTTATTTAAAATCAGTACAGTTAAGCCCTAGCTAGCTGGCTAGCTCAGTAGGTTAGAGCATCATCCCGATACACCATGGTTGTGGGCTCAGTCTCCAGTCAGGGCACATACAAGAAACAACCAACGAATGCATAAATAAATGGAACAACAAAAAAAAAAAGAAAGAAAGAAATAAGTTTAATAAAAAGACACAAATATGTTAAAAGGAAAAAGAATCAACAAGCCTTTAACTAGGCTCCTCAAGAAAAAAAGAGAGAGGATCCAAATAACCAAAATCAGAAATGAAAGAGGAGAAACCACTATCGTTATCACAGAAATACAATGGATTTTAAGAAATTTCCTCAAACAACTGTATGGCAAGAAACTTGACAACCTAGATAAAATAAACAAATTCCTACAAATATATAACCTTCCAAAATTGAATCAAGAAGTAGAAAGCCTGAACTGACTGATAACAAAGAGTGAAATTGAAGCAGTAATCAAAAGCCTGAACCAGATGGCTTCACAGGTGAGTTTTACAAAACATTTAGGGAAGAACTAATGCCTATCCTTCTCAAACTATTCCAAAAAGTCAAGAAGGAAGACTCCCAAACTCTTTCAATAAGTCCAGTATTACCCTAATTCCAAAACCAGGTCAAGATACAACAAAGAAAGAAAACTACAGGCCATTATCACTGATGAACATAAACGCTAAAATTCTCAACAAAATATTGCAAACCAGATCCAGCAACATATTAAAAAGATCATACACCACGATCAAGTGGGATTCATCCCAGGGATGCAAGGATGATTTAATATTCACAAATCAATAAATGTAGTACACCACATAAACAAAATGAAAGACAAAAATCACCTGATCCATTCAATAGATGCTGAAAAAGCATTTGATAAAATACAACACCCATTTATAATGAAAATACTCAGCAAAATGGGAATAGAGGAAGCATACCTTAATATGATAAAGGCCATAAATGAGAAATCTGAAGCCAACATCACACTCAGTGGGCAAAAACTGAAAGCGTTCCCCCTGAGATCAGGAAAGAGACAAAGATGTTCACTCTCTCCACTCCTATTCAACATAGTCTTGGAAGTTCTAGCCACAGCAATCAGACAAGAAGAAGAAATAAACGGTATCCAAATTGGAAAAGAGGAGGTAAAACTGTCATTATTTGCAGATGACATGATAGTGTCCATAGAAAACCCTATAGACTCCACTAAAAAACTACTTGACCTAATAAGTGACTTCGGCAAAATAGCAGGGTACAAAGTCAATATTCAGAAATCAAAGGCGTTTCTGTACATTAACAATAAAACATCAGAGATAGAAACTAGGAAAAAATCCCATTTACTATAGCAACAAGAAAAATACAGTACCTAGGAATAAACTTAACCAAGAAGATAAAAGACCTGAACTCAGAAAACTACATAATACTGAAGAAAGAAATTAATGAAGATACAAATAAATAGAAGCATATACCTTGTTCACGAATGGGAAGAATCAACATCATTAAAATGTCCATACTGCCCAAAGCAATTTATAAATTCAATGTAATCCCTATTAAAGTACCAGTGACATATTTCACAAACCTAGAGCAAATATTTCAAAAATTTATATGGAGCCAAAAAAGACCACGAATAGCCACAGCAATCTTGAGACAGAAGAACACAGTAGGAGGAATCACAATACCTGACATCAAACTATACTACAAAGCCACTGTGATCAAAACAGTCTGGTACTGGCATAAGAACAGACATATAGATCAACGGAACAGAACAGAGAGCCCAGAAATAAATCCAGGTCTCTATGGTCAACTAATATTTGACAAAGGGGGAAGGAACACAAAATGGAGTGAGAAGAGCCTCTTCAACAAATGGTGCTGGGAGAACTGGACAGGGACATGCAAAAAAATGAAACTAGACCACCAACTTACACGACACACCAGAATAAACTCGAGATGGATCAAAGACTTAAATGTAAGCCGTGACACCATAAAAGTCCTAAAGGAAAACATAAGCAGAAAAATTTCAGATATCCCACGTAACAATATTTTCACTAATACATCTCCTAAGGCAAGGGAAATAAAGGAAAGAATAAATAAATGGGACTATATCAAACTAAAGAGTTTCTGCTCAGAAAAGAAAACATCAGCAAGAAGAAAAGGGCACAACCATATGGGAAAACGTATTTGCCAATGATACCTCAGACAAGGGATTAATCTCCAAAATGTATAAAGAACTTACACATCTCAATACCAAGAAGACAGACAGCCTAACTAAAAAATGGACAAAGGGTCTGAACAAACACTTTCCAAGGAGGATATACAAAGGGTCCAGGGGCATATGAAAGAATGCTCAACATCACTAGCCATCAGAGAGATGCAAGTAAAAACCACAATGAGATACCACTTCACACCAGTCAGAATGGCCATCATCAACAAATCAACAAATAACAAGTGCTGGCAAGGATGTGGAGAAACAGGAACCCTAGTGTACTCTTGGTAGGAATGCAGACTGGTGCAGCCACTATGGAAAACAATATAGAATTTCCTCAAAAAACTAAAAACGGAACTAACTGCCTTTTGAACCAGCGATTCCACTGCTAGGATTATACCTGAAGAATCCTGAGACACCTATTCAAAAGAACTTATGCACCCCTATGCTCATAGCAGCGCTATTTACAATAGCCAAATGCTGGAAACAGCCTAAGTGCCCATCTGTAGATGAGTGGATAAAAAAACTGTGACACATTTACACAATGGAATACTATGCAGCAGAAAGAAAAGGAACTCCTGCCTTTTGTGACAACATGGATAGGACTAGAGAGAATTATGCTTAGTGAAATAAGCCAGGCAATGAAAGAAAAATACCATATGATATCACCTAATGCAGGAGACTAATGACAACAGAAACAAATGAACAAAATTGAATCAGAGGCATGTAAACAAGGAACAGAGTAACAGTTACCAGGGGGGTGGGAGGGAGGAAGAGAAGGGGTGTAAACAGGGGAAGGGTTTAGCAAAGGAACTAGTATAAATAACCCATGGACATATACAACAAGGTGGGGATTGACTGTGGGAGAAAGGGTGAGCTAGGTGGGGAAGAGCAGTGGGGGAAAACGTGAGACAGCTGTAATAGAAAAAC
Source organism: Furipterus horrens (assembly GCF_987537825.1). Lineage (NCBI taxonomy): Eukaryota > Metazoa > Chordata > Mammalia > Chiroptera > Furipteridae > Furipterus > Furipterus horrens. Next base: position 90,302,470 of record NW_028327172.1, on the reverse strand, counting down.
AATAATAAAATAAAATAAAATAAAACGAGTCCAGGGCAACCTAGGTCTTGGGCTAAGGTAATATCTTTCTGAGGACTCTATTCAGTGCACTGTGCACTACAAGCTCTCTCCACTTTCGCTGGTGGGAATCTGAACTATGCCCAATCCTGTGTGAATTCCAAGAATTGTTCAGTCTTGTGCTTTCTGGCAGTTATTTCCATACACTTGTGGTGTTTCACCCCAATTATGCTCAGATCAATGTTTAGCCAAAGTTTCAAGAAGTCTTTGTGTGCAGGTCCCTCCTCTCCAGTATTCTTACTCTCAAACTAGACTTATCAGCCTCAATCTGTATCTTCTCAACTCAACTCCTAGGCCCTGCCTGGGATTCCCTCTTCTTTGCCTTGGCCCAGAAACTTTTTCCAGGCAGTAAATTGATGTAACCATGGGGCAGTTTCCTTCCTCGCAGGGATGACCGTCTTGTGCTACTTGCAGTCCACTCTCTGAAAGTAGTTGTTTCATATATGTTGTCCAGGTTTCAGTTATTTTCATCAGGTGGCAATTACCATAACAGCTCATCCCTCATGGACAGAAGAGGAGGCTTCCTGTTCAATAAATATTTATTGGCGAAACCTGTGGAATTTTCAGGTGTTCCAGGCCCTGCTTTAGGTGCTGGGGAGATAAAGCACTAACCTAAATGGACACAATCTCTGCTCTCTGCCCTCACAGAGCTGATATTCCAGTGGGTGGAGGGCAGACAATAAATAATAACAAACATAATAAAAATTATGTATCATGTTAGATGAAAATGCTTTGGGGAAAAAGAAAGAGTGCATGAGTGTGCTAGGGAAGGGCGCATTATTTTAAATAGGGTGCTCAGGGAATGCCTCACTGAGAAGGTAAATTGAGCAAAGTCATGAAGGAAGTAAAGGAATGAGCCACAGATGCAAGGCCCAGAGGTGGAAGCAGTGTAGCCAAGCTGTCCAAGTGAAAAGGAGACAGTCTCAGGGAGACAATGGGGGGAGGGGTAGGCTGTAATGAACCAACTTTGTATGCCACAAAAGGAGAGCATACAGTTACTGTGATAATTGAGGTAAGAGAAGTAGGGAGCTTTGATCTGGGTGGTGCCCATAGAGGTGGTGAGAAGTGAATTCAGAAGGTTCTGACTGTTACATCAAAGAACTGCAAAAGAAAGAAGTCAAGGGTGACTCCTATGTGTTTTGGCCTAAGCTGCTGAAGGCTGGTCTTGCTCTTGACCAATAGAGAGAAGGTTGCAGGCCAACAGGTCTGTGTTCTGGGGGGAGATCAGTTTGATTTTGAGCATGTTAGTTTGGAGATGTCTACTAGACTCCCAGTTGGAGATATCCAGTGGGCACCTAGACATGAGTTAGGAATTCAGTGGAGAGATCCAAGACAGTGTAGAAGGAATGAAACTGGGGAAGAAACCCACTGCTGTGGTTCCTAATGATGCCCAAGTGTTACCACAAAGATCTTGAGGATCCTGCTCCACAGAATCCCCTCAGCCTCCATAGAAGAGAACAGGAGCTAGAAAATCCGGAAGGGTCCTTCAGAAGCCAGCTCATCTCTCCTCTTATTGCAAGGAAGTTGGCCCAAACCACTAAAGGCTGTCAGATCACATCAGTGCCCAGGGACCATACTGCAGAACTGCCAAGACAAATCTGCTTCAGTGACCCTGACCCTGGGGCCTGTTGTCTACTACTTCACAGTCTCCCTGGACTCTGGACATTAATATTTTCTCCCCTGACTCTGGGATGGCTCACTTCGATACCCACATGGGAGACTCAGGATCTCCTAACACTGCCTTGCCCCTCTGACCAGGACACTTGTTGACTGTGTTTCCCAAGCAGTCGTTGGAACATCATGTTTCAGACTCCCCTTACACTGCCTCAAGTGGTATAGGACTCAGGAACATTTCTTCCATTCCCTGTAAAGAGAAAGTACAACAGCCCTGGGATCTGAAATCCTCTATTTGTACTGCTTTTATCCAAGTCCTTTTATTCTAATACTCTCCACCTGGACCAATGGTGGCCCTAGATCACCCTTTTATTTCCTCCTCTCTGCCCTGTTTCTTCTTCCTTTCAGTGCTCTCCTCATCTTTTTCCTTCCGATCTCTTCTGCATTTTCCTCCCTCACTCCCTGAATGCACTCTCCTCTGCTCTCACCATACTCCATCATTTGCCTCACAGTTGTTTCAGGCGAGTATAGATGAAACTTATGTTGATTCTGGTGAAGGTCCTTTTCTGTTTTTAACCTGGTGAGACCAGACATTAAGTCAATGCTCCAGAGTCCTCTTGGCTCCAAAGGGCTCCTCTTCCTGAAACGCCTCCAGGTCTTCTGCTCCTCCCTACAATGCCATGCTATCCTCCTGTTCTCATGCCATCCTGACCTGGCCAAAGAGACCAGTTCCTCAGGAGACAAGCACTTTCACCTCCATAATAACCAGGGCCCTTCTGTTCCCCTGCTTCTAAGACATCTTACATATGCACACACAGATAGACACATGTGCTCATGAACACATGTGCATGCTGTTAAGTGACAGAGAGGGCCATGATGAAGTGATCTATAGCTCCTTTTTCTTCTGCTGTTGCAGTAAAAGATGGACAGTGAGAACCACAGGAGAAATGAGGCATGAAAATTAATCTACTTTTCAATACTCATGAATATTTAAAAGCTGATAAATATGTAACTACACTTCTTTTCTCCTTTATTAGTGTCTGCTTTTGAGTAACTGTATAGCTCCCTTCGGTTCCTTTGGGGGCTGGTTGGCTAGACATATTTTTAAATTGGCTTTACAGGTGCCTATAGCTCTTGAGTCCCCCCACCTCTAGAACTGAAAAGATGATTTGTCCCTTTAAAATTTCCCAGGAAGGCCTGGAAGAGAGACAGGAAGAGAAGAAAGTCCTTCCTACCCTTATGTGATGAGAGCTGTTAGAAGAACTGAGAAAAGACACATTGCAGAGGGATTCACAGAGTAAACCCTTTTAAGGATAAACCACCTTCTTCTGTGAGCATCACTTTCCCCTTGAAGACAGTAACAGGTCCTCACTCCCCAGCCATCATGGGTCTTTCAAGGCCCTAGTCAAGGGTGGCCTTGAGAAACCAAGAAATTAGGCAGCAAAATATTACTTTCTTCCTACTGAGAAGAATCTAGTATTAAACAAACTGTATGGTCCTTTGCAACAATCTCCTGGTCCCTGGAACAAGTTACTCCATCAGAAGTCATCCTTTGGAGCATCTGGGTCATCCTCCTGGCCTAACCTCTCTAAAACTCTTCTTTGGCTACTCTGGGAACTTGAGTAGCCAAAACCATCAGAAAAGGCTAGAGGAAGGAAGGCCACTCACCCACATTTCTGCAGCCATCAGTCACCCTGGAGCAAAGGTGAGGAGTGGCAGGGCACTGTGCCGGAGCAGCAAGACTTATTCTTCTGCCCAAGGCAGAATCTAGCACTGAGCTCACATACTGTAGACTCTAGAGGGAAGGCTGGTTCTGGCTGGGGAGGAAGGTGCTTCAGGGGACGGAGGATGGACAATGGGCTGTGGGCGCCATCCCTGCTGCCAAGTTCCAGAATGCAGCCCAACCTGGCAGCAAGGATGAAAACAGAATGTTCAGGATATCCTAAAACCTTGCAGCCATTCAGTAATTCCAAGTTTCAGAGCCAACACCTGGAATTCCAAGTCAAAATGGGGCACTGCTGAATCATTCCCCCACCATATATATCTTCAGTCTCTCCATCCAATCTTCATTCTACACAAAGCCTTGCAAAGAAATGTAGTTACAATTCACACTCTGTTATGATCATATTTCTTACCTTCCCTTAGAAACCATTTAATTTCTACTTTATCAAATTGAACTTCTTCCTCAACCATCAGCTATTCAGACCCCTCCTTGAGGTGGAGGTGTCTCAAACACCCTAGGCTCAGTTAGAAGTTGCTCTGTCCAGCAGAGGCTTCATGACCAGGGCATAATAAATTTACCCAGGTGTGGGGAACTAAAGAGTTCCTCAGCTGAAGTCTTACTAACCGACATCCTAAAGTTCTGCTTGACATGGCCTCACCATCCCATAATAGTTGTTTACTCCTTACTAGGGCAACATCCCTCTTTCTATTCCTGGGATTGCTGTCCTGCAGTTTAACTCATATCTACCAGATAACGCCCAAGCTGCAGCTGCGTTCCCCCCGAATGAAAAATTCCTCTTCTCCTGAGCTATAAGAATGCTGTTTTGACTAAGAATAAATGAGACTTGATCAGAGCACTGTCTTGTCTCCTCTCTTTGTGTCTCTTGTCCCTTCTTCATCCTCACTCCCCCTCTAGGGTCCTCGTTGCTCGATCTGCGGGACGGGTCAAGTGGCGCCCAACGTGGAGCCCGAGAATGGGGGACTCAGTGAAGGATGCCATTTGAGGAGCCGGCCAAGTAGAAAAGAAGAAAAGGCTACACGGGAACCTGCCACGCTGACCTCACCTCGGTAAGTGAATGGCGATCATGGGTCAAGAAATGAGCCAACATGAGCTCTTTGTTGAGCAGCTAGGACAGGCTCTCAAGGCACGAGGAGTTAAGGTTAAGGTAAAACAATTGTTGAAATATTTTGATTACATCAAAGACTTATGTCCCTGGTTCCCCACCAAGGGGAACATTGATCCACGATGGTGGAAAAGAGTAGGAGATGCCTTAAAAGACTTTTATAATACATTTGGTCCAGAGAAGTTTCCTGTGACTGCCTTCTCTTATTGGAATCTAATAGATGAACTCCTATCTCAAAGGCATAGTGATCCTGTAGTAGCTAATGTAGTATAAAAAGGTCAAAATATCTTAAAGACAGATCATAAGGAGGAAAGTAGAAAAAATAAGGGAAATGACAGCCGAGAGAAGGATGATTTAATATCTCTTGAGAGTGACGATGAGGACGAGGTAGTCAAACCGAAAGGAAAACAGAACAGTCCGAAGAGTAAGCCGTCAAAGGGTCAGACTACTGAAGGGGGAGCTGCAGCACCTAAAGAAGTGTCGGTAAAATCAAAAAAGAAGTCATATCCAGACCTATCAGAATATACTGCAAATAATTCTGATGAGGGAGAGGTTAATTGGGATAGCTTGGTGGAAGAGGCAGCCAAATACAATAACCCTGACTGGCCGCCTCTGGGAACAAGGCCACTGCCCTATACCTTCCCCTCTGCTCCCCCCTCTGCGTACCCTGTCATTGATCCTCAAAAAGAACTGAGGTATAAAATTGAACATTTAAAAGAACAAATAAAATTAGAGAAGGAACATCAGGAATTAATAAGACAATTAGAGGGGCTAAAAATAGGAAAGCAGAAAAACGAAATGGAGCCTTCTCTGGAGGGCCTTCTGAGTCAGAGGCCCCTAGTCAGAGGCGCGGCCCCCAAAATACCCCAAAATACCCCAATACTAGGCTTAGAAGAAATGGAAGCATTTCCGGTATCGGAAACAGTAGACGCCCAGGGACAGGCCTGGCGACACCACACTGGATTTGATTTCAAAGTCATAAAAGAATTGAAAACAGCAGTAGCTCAATACAGAGCCACGGCTCCTTACACTATGGCCATCTTAGAATCAGTCACAGATCAGTGGCTCACTCCAGGTGATTGGCAAACATTGGCTCCAGTGACCCTAGCTGGAGGAGACTATCTCCTCTGGAAATCAGAATACGTAGAAATCTGTAAGGATACTGCTAGGCGCAATACGCAAGCAAATAATGGGTGGAATTTTGATATGTTAATTGGAGAAGGCAATTATGCAATTAGTGACAATCAAATGCAATATGATCCAGGACTTTTTACTCAAATTCAGTCGGCAGGTACAAGAGCATGGAGGAAGCTCCCCACTAAGGGTGATATGAGCTCCTCTCTCACTAACATTAAACAAGGACCAGATGAGCCTTTTGCAGATTTTGTCCATAGACTCATTACTGCAGCTGGTAGAATTTTCGGTAGCGCCGACGCAGGCACGGATTTTGTTAAACAATTGGCCTTCGAAAATGCAAATGCTGCCTGCCAGGCAGCTATTAGGCCATACAAAAAGAAAACTGATTTAAGCGGCTATATATGCTTGTGCTCTGACATCAGAGCAACCTACCAACAAGGCCTCGCCATGGCTGCAGCAATGCAGGGTTTTACTGTAAAACAATTTCTAGCTCAACAAGGGAAGAACAAATATTTTAATTGTGGAGAAACTGGTCATTTTGCAAGAAATTGCAAAGGGAAAAAAGAATCAAATAGTAAAGCTCCAGCTCCGGGGTTATGTCCTAGATGCAAAAGGGGAAATCATTGGGCAAATGAATGTAAATCTAAAACGGATGCCCAAGGCAACAGCTTGCCACCTATGCAGGGAAACGGGAAGAGGGGCCAGCCCCAGGCCCCCAAACCCAAACAAATCTATGGGGCAGTAAGCTTTGTTCCATCAGCCAGCGATCCGTTTCAGGCCTCCTCAGAGCCACAGCAGGAAGCGCAGGATTGGACCTCAGTTCCTCCACCCACACAGTATTAACCCCAGAAATGGGAGTTCAGGCTCTTCCCACGGGAATATTTGGCCCTCTTCCCGAAAATACCTTTGGTTTAATAATAGGCCGCAGTAGTTCCACCATGAACGGTCTACAGGTACTCCCAGGAGTCATAGATAATGATTTTTCCGGAGAAATTAAGGTCATGGTTTCCTCCCCTAAACATATTAACACCATTGCTTCAGGCCGAAGATTCGCACAATTACTGCTCCTGCCTTTACTCTCTACTGCTAATACTGCCGTCTCGCAGTACAGAGGCAGTCGAGGATTTGGGTCCTCTGACGTTTTTTAGGCTAAAATTATTTCAGCACAAAAACCCACTATGCTACTATGGCTGGATGGCAAAGTATTCTCTGGCCTAATAGACACCAGGGCAGATATTACAATTATAAAAAGAGAAGACTGGCCTGAAGCCTGGCCCTTAGACACCACCATAACACATTTAAAGGGAATAGGACAAAGTCAGAACCCTGAGAGAAGCTCTAAATTATTAACTTGGAAAGATCAGGAGGGAAACCAAGGTACCATTCAACCATATGTTATAGCCGGTCTACCTATAAATCTTTGGGGAAGGGACCTCCTATCTCAAATGGGGCTAATAATAGGGAGTCCCAACACCACTATCACTGCCCAAATGTTAAAAGCAGGATACATACCAGGTCAGGGACTAGGAAAGAATAACACAGGTATAACGGCACCTATAAACACTCCTCTAAAAAATGACAGAGCAGGTTTAGGCCATTTTTCTCAGGGGCCATTGACACTCCTGTGGCCCATGCTGAGAAAATTACTTGGCTCTCCGATGAACCGGTATGGGCCGATCAATGGCCTCTTACTAGTGAAAAATTGTTAGCCGCGCAACAGTTGGTACAGGAGCAACTCGAGGCTGGCCAAATAAAGAGCACCTCCAATGCTGGAGAACTGTTTAGACAATTACAAAAATTAATCATTCAAAGGTTACATTCATTTTACATTGGACACTTACGTGCTCATTCTGGAATACCGGGTCCTCTAGCTGAAGGAAACCAAAAAGCTGATTTGGCCACCCGAACTCCCGAGGTCTCTCAATTATTTGTAGCCAATAACAACATTCAGGACAAATTCGCTGCTACACAAAATAGCCATCAACTACATCACCTTAATGCAAAAACATTACGCCTTATGCATCACATCACAAAAGAACAGGCTAGGCAAATAGTAAAGAATTACCCGTCATGTGCTGTTTATTTACCAACCCCTCATCTAGGAGTAAATCCTAGAGGACTAATTCCTAACGTCCTATGGCAAATGGATGTTACCCATTTTTCTGACTTTGGCAATCTTAAATACATACATGTCACTATAGATACCCTCAGTGGATTCATCTTTGCCTCCCTTCAAATGGGCGAAGCCACCAAACATGTCATTAGCCATATGCTGACCACCTTTACAGTATTAGGATGTCCTCAACAACTAAAAACAGATCATGGGCCGGGATACATTAGCTCTAATTTCTCTCAGTTTTGCAAACGTCTTAACATCCAACACATTACAGGTATCCCCTATAATCCACAAGGGCAAGGAATAGTAGAAAGGGCAAATCAGACTCTTAAAATTACTTTAAATAAAATTAAAAAGGGGGAATGGTATCCCACGAGGGGGTAACCAAGAAACATCCTCTCCCATGCCCTCTTTATACTCAATTTTTTAAATTTAGATGCCAGTGGCCAGTCTGCAGCCACTCGCTTTTGGCAAACCGAAACTGAAAAGCAATTCGCTTCGGTTTTGTGGAAAGATGCACTAACTAATTCCTGGCATGGCCGAGACCCAGTACTTATCTGGGGCCGGGGATCAGTGTGCATCTACTCTAAAGAAATGAAGTCCGCCAGATGGCTACCGGAACGTCTGGTTAAACAAATAAATAGCAAGTCTGACACAATAAATAACCACAACTAAACCCAGGGATAAGGATTTACCCTGAGGAAAATTTCCCTATCTTCTATTTCAGGACATGTTCAAGAAGAATGTAATCCTGCTGCTATCCTTAGGACCTTTCATTTTCAATAAGGTGATGGCCTTTATCAAGCAACAAATAGATGCCATAAAAATGCAGCCAATACAGGTCCATTATCATAAATTGGAACAAGCTGAGACTGCAACTTACCATAATGCTCATACATGTAACTAATGCCTTGGTGAGCTGGACTGGACAGTCAATGATGGGCAACTGGAGACCACATGCATCTCCAGCCGCCGCCTAAGACAGGTATCTGGCCAAAAAGAAACCACCTTAGATAACCAATGACGTGTAAGGTAAGGCTGGCTCCATGTGGCGATCTCCCGACCTAAGAGAGCCGCAGTCCCTGCGAGGCTCTCAGCTTACATAAAATAAAAAAGGGGGACCTGTGGGGAACTAAAAAGTTCCTCAGCTGAAGTCTTACTAACCGACATCCTAAAGTTCTGCTTGACATGGCCTCACCATCCCATAATAGTTGTTTACTCCTTACTAGGGCAACGTCCCTCTTTCTATTCCTGGGATTGCTGTCCTGCAGTTTAACTCATATCTACCAGATAACGCCCAAGCTGCAGCTGCGTTCCCCCCGAATGAAAAATTCCTCTTTTCCTGAGCTATAAGAATGCTGTTTTGACTAAGAATAAATGAGACTTGATCAGAGCACTGTCTTGTCTCCTCTCTTTGTGTCTCTTATCCCTTCTTCATCCTCACTCCCCCTCTAGGGTCCTCGTTGCTTGACCTGCGGGACGGGTCACCCAGGACACTTTTTTATGTCTTGGGGAAGGAAGGTGTCTGCCTCTCTAGTGGAGAACAGTAGCCAGACCTCCGTCCCTCATGCTTTTTATTGAGAAGGATACGCATGGGAGATACAAGATCAAAATCATCAATGGCTTTCAGGTGCCTAGATTACAATTGACAATAACTGATTACAAGTTCCAGTATAGCAGGTACAATGACTAGTCTGTGTCAAACATCTTGACCCCACACTGGCACTAGGTACAAGGTCATATATTCCTTGCTAGAGATTATTTATACTTAATTAAAAGATAAAGGAAAGCATAGCAAGTTCTAAAGCATAATAAGTATTCTTTAAATCCGGTTCCCATGGAAACCTTCTGAATGGTTTTCAGGTATGTCTCCCATGCAGCCATTGTTGAGACTTAAAGACAAGCACAGCCAGAGTGCCAGCAGCAGGTCATGCTCAAGTCAGAGCTACAATTCCCTAAACCACACGGAGCGGTTCCCTACCCCTCCTTCACCTTAAGACTCCCCCACCCATAGGCCCATCCAAGCTAATATTTTCTCCACCCAATTCTTTCACCCCTTTGCCCTGGGCCCTCTGTTTTGCCTGTTTTTTGTTCCCTCAAACTCTGCTCAGAACTGCCTTCTTTGGGAAGCCTTTCCTGGTTTACCCAGCTCTACTAAATAACCCTGTCATCTTTTGGAGGCTCTCATTTTTTCAGTGCAGAATCAACAAGGTGTTCATTGACATGATCTTCATGTGTGTGATTCATGGAAAGGGTTGCTTATTGTGCAGTGTCTTTTAAATGAGACAGGTGCACACAGATGGCAATCAGCCTTACAGCCTCCTAGATGGGCATGGCAGCAGTGTTGTGTTTGTGTGGAAACATTCATCTGAGCTTCCCACTTGCTCACCTTCAAATCATCCTCACTCCACCTGTAATGAATAGCCCATCCTGCTGCAGGAGTACCAGTTCAGGAACCAAAGACTATTTTCCCTCCTGACCCCTCCTCTCAACTCCCACCCTGGGACCTCATACACAGAGCCTATGGAGTGCCAAAGTGCTAAGGACTTGGATGTAAGAAAAGAATTCCCCAATTTGGAGATAGAGGAGTCCTGAACAGCTCAGGAGGAAAACAGGCTCTGGATCTGTCTCTGCCTTGCCATCATGACCAAGCCGCTTAATATTCTTGGGCCCCAGCTCCTTCAGCATACAAATGGGGATAAATGTCTCTCTCTACATCAAAGGGTCATGGTGAAATGTTCCAAACATCATGTAAATATTAGGTATCTTTGTTATTATAATAATTAACAGTAAATTGTCATGATAATTATTGTCATAAGTATGTCACATCTCCCAGCTCCCTCTTGCCTAGGCCTTTCTTTCTGTCCTCTCCTTGGCCAGGGGAAAGACAGAGATGCCCTGCTGGATGAGTGCCACTTGGGATCAGCAGCTCATTATCCGTGCCAAGTTCTTCAAGCAGCAACATCACATTCAGCCCCTGGCCTTTGCACTCAGCTCCCCAGCTTCCTTGACAGCAGGATCAAGTGTGTCTTGTCAGACAAGCCATGCATCTCTGTAGAACATGCTCTAAGTACCCATCAGAGAAGTGCACAGGCCCTGTCCTTATAGAACCAATGCACCAGCTAAAGACTGAGCTGCTCTGAACCAAGGAAACAGTGTCAGCTTTCTAGATCAGCAAGGCTGAAGAGGGCCAGATCTTGGAGGGGAGCCCCAAGGCTCTGGCTCTAAGTAGGTAGGATACCTCCAATGGAAATCAGAAGGGAGGGTGTAAGCAAATGGTGAGTCTGACTTCTCTCCTCCCTTTCATTACCCTACAAGTTAGCCCCCAGCTGCTCATCTTGAGGACTCCTCTGTATGGGGGATGTATCCACTCTAAGCTCTTCATCTCCTGCCTGCAGCTCCTCTGTCCTAGCACTTGGGTGGGCCCCTTATTAACCTTGCCCCACTCCCCTACCACACTGCCCCCAGAGGCTGAGGTGTCACCTGTTATCTCAGATATATTACCAGCAGCAATCTAAGCATGTGGTTGGAGAGGCAGACAGGCAGTTAGGTGGGTCCCATTCCCCACAGCCAGGTGCAAGACAAAGCAAGAGAGCTGCCACCTCCCACTTTCCTCTCCACCTGTATACCTTCCCCAGGGAAAGCACTCTCAAATAACCCTTTGGAAATGTATGTTACTGCCCCCCCCCAAATCTCCCCAGGGTGCTACATGATGTGATTAACTTCACATCATTAATATAATTTCTCCCACCTTCTGGGTAGTCTATCCACAAGGTAAATGACCCAAGCTCCTGGGTCCAGCAGAGGTCTTCATTCTCCATGTGCCTGTCTCTAGACAATTGACTATTTTTAGAAAAAGGTAGGGACACTGAGCCCTGGGCTGTGTACTGACTCCTCTACCTCATTACTCTGAGTGGGGCATAGGTCAGAGTATGGGAGATAAGCAGAAGACTTTGGGGGATCCTTGAGGTGCAGTCTCCCCAAGCTGGGGCAGAACAGGGGCACCTGAGATGCTCACTGTTTGTCCTAGGAGTTTCATCTTGTAAAAACAGAGGCTCTGAAGGGGGCTGATTCTGCTTTTCCTCTTACTGTGTGGAAAACCTTCATGGGAAAACAGAGTAAACTCTTCCCCAATATACCTCCTCACATCCCACCTTATGCCAGGTTGAGTCCAGGGCAGGGCCTGCAGGAATCATTCTCTCCTCTGCTGATCCAGGTGTGGGTTCCTCTGAGCAGCCCAAACCTGCACTGGAACCCCAGTCCCCTGCCCCCAGGGATACTCTGCCTGGTGCCATCTCAGGACTTCTAGGGGTTTATGCTAAAAATCTAACCCAAGACTGACACCTAAGTCATACTCTTCCACTGAGTATTCTAGGACATCCACACTAAGAGCTCTGAATCCTGACTCTTATTCCAGCCCTTCCCCACTAGAGCTCAGCTCCTGCAGGAGTGACAGTTCTATGGGTAGACTGCATTGAGACAGATGGGGTTATGATTAACCAGCCATCAATATCTCTTAAAGGCCCATTCTCTCAAAAGCTGGCAGATCCCTCCAGTTCCCCATTCCCCTGAGTGAAACAGGTTCCCAGGGCAGCTCTAGCTTCTCTCTTTCTCTCTTCTTCCCTCCTTGCCCCAGCTATATCAGTCAGATGGATTGTTTTATTTCTCTTGGATTTGGTTTCAGGAACCAAACAACATTTAAGGCCATTGACTGTTCAAAAGGCCAAATGTATAATATATCAAAAATTAGTTTGGAGTGCCCAGCAGGAGAGCAGCTCAACTTTAGCCTCAGATTTACTCTGCTCTGGAGGGTCAGGAGGGGGTTAGGGGTGGGGAGGCCAGTCTTCCTTTCAGTCTCTCCAGGAAGTTCTTGGAGGCCATCCTCTCCTCATGGCCAAGTAGAGGCCTTCTTATTAGCTAGTTTACCCAGGAGAGCTGCACTTCAGCAGTACCTCTCCTTCTTTCAACCCCACCTAGTCATCCCCCCCACAACAAACACACACACAATACATTCATATCACACACACGGTATTTTTAAAAATACCTACATATATGCAGGCACAAGAGACTGCCCCATGCTCACCAACAGGGACATATCACACACTCTCTTGCCTATGTACATGTGAGACTATCTATGAGTCTAAGTACTGAGAACAGACTGAGAGCAATCAGAGGGGAAGAAAGTTGGGGATTGGGTGGAATTAAGCAAAAAAAGAAACAAAAAAACTCATAGACACAAAAAAAAGTATGGTGATTACAAGATGGAAAGGGGAGTGGGGGAGGTAGAAGGGGGTAAATATGGAATAAATGGTGATGGAAGGAGACCTGACTTGGGGTGGTGAACACACAGTACAATATATAGATGATTTATTATAGAATTATATACCTGAAACCCATATAATTTTATTAGCCAATGTCGTGCCAATAAATACAACAAAAACATTCAATCCTAAATAGCATAAAATAAAATAAAAGGGTTTTTCTTTGCCTGAACAATCTGGTGCTGAAAAGAGTGCCTGATACAAAATAGGTGATCACTGATGTTTATTGGATCAAAGTGTCTTTTGGCTGAATGGGTGCAGACCCAGGGACAGCTCCCATCTCTTCTTCATTTCCCTCTGTGATCAATCAATTAGTTGACCTGAACAAAAACAGCTCTTGCTCACAGCCAACTGGAGTCACTATAAGATGGTAATCATATTAATGGCTTTCATTTCTGAGAGCTAATTTTGCACCAGCCACAAGCCAATTCTTTGTATGAATCATCTCTTTGGTCCTCACAACCTCCCAGGATGAAATTATTATTATTCCCACTCTACAGCTGACAAAACTGAAGCTCATAAGCTCAATGTTTTCACTGAGCTTATCTAAAATAATAGAGGCAAGGGCACCTAATGCCAGGGGCTCCTGTTAAATTGTACATACTTCATATGACAATAACTTCACCAGACAGTTTCTCCCTGAAAGCAGAGAAGAAAAGATTGACATGTGTCAACTCACAGCAACAATTCCTCAATGTCAGCCCATCACACATTCCCCATCTTCACAACAGCCAGCCCCTGCTAGCCTGATAGAAGCACAGTGTGTGCTGGTTTTATTCCTCAAAAAGTGAGTGTATTCCTGAAGCCTGAAAATCAAGGTCTAACAGAGCTAAAGTCATGGAAATTTTGCAAAGAAGACATTTGAGAGGCTCAGAGAAGTGTGTGGAACTGAGATAATTTTGAATACAATGGGATATTACACAACTCAGCAAGTTTTTAAAAAGGAGGATAATCAGGACATTGCTGGAAACACCTCTCCAGGCCCCTCTTTTCCCCTCCTTCAGGCCAGTGAAAATATTGAAAAAGGTAAAAGATTCAATCTGCTGAAAGAAATGAAAGAGATGGATGAAGAGTTCAGCTAAAGAAAAGAAACAGACTCCTACAAGAAAACAGGAAATCATTTTGTAAAAGGTTGAGACAATCTTTTCTGATGGACAGAAGAGAGCATTTTCATTTATCTTGCCTTCCAGAGAAAGTCATAAAAGGCAACACCTTTGGCAGAAATGTGGTAATTGGTGAATCATTGCTGCCCCAGTTGACCCAGGATCAGAGAGCCAACATATCTTCCAGGGGAACCCCAACACCCCAGAGTTAAAAAATGGCTCAAAATCATGAGCCACTTAAATTTGAACATCATAGTCCACCTTCACCCACCCTTATCCCCATGGAATAGTCAACCAATCTTTATTTCACATGTCAAGATTCTGTAACAATTGAGAAATCTTCTGTACAACACAAAAAGTGGAACCTGTGGAATAGTGAGAGTCCATACTGTACTTCACTGAGAAACGTGTAAAAAGTTTTGAACCCAAAACAGAGTAATCTATTTTGGTGCCCCACCTTTTCTCCAGACTTGAATTTAAATAACTTTGGGGTATTTCCAGTACAGTTCACCCTGAAAAGATAAATGTTCACCACTATTGCAGGCCATATGCCACAGACTTCCAAAGGTACTTTAAAAATGTGGCATGATTAGAATACCTGTCATACTTTCCAAGTGGACTATATCGAAGGGGAAAACATGCACACAGATGTAAAAGTTCTGACATGTGAGGGAAAAAAACTTAGTCTAATTTTTTCTTGTCCTATCAGCAGATAGCTACTAGCAGTGGAACCGAGTTCTTTCTTTTTTAAATCCTCACCCAAGAATAGGTTTACTAATTTGAGAGAGAGAAGGAGAGGGAGGGGGAGAGAAACATTGATGTGAGAGAGAAACATTGATCAGTTGCCTCCTATACATGCCGCAACCCGGGATTGAACCTGAAACCTAGGTGTGTGCCCTGCCCAAGGATTGAAACCATGTATGGGACAATGCTCCAACCAACTGAGCCACCCAGCCAGGGCTCTAGTCCTTTCTTATGTTGGTTGATGATTACTTTGAGCCCTGTAGAAATGAGAAAGACAAGGATAGTTTGGTAAAGTAGGCAGTGCCTTCTACTTGGAGTCAGGGGACCTAGGTTGGATTCTGGCTTTACCTTTGACTACCTGTGTGACAAAGGACCTGGGCCCCTTTGAGGCTCAATTTATTTCATTTACAAAATGGTACTAGTGATGCCCACTCTTTTGGATTGTGATTCTAGCTAAATGAGACTATTTGGCACATAATATGCATTTAATACATGTTAGGTAATTTTTCTGGAAGGGATCTGGCAGCCACAGGTCTTGGAGAAAGGCCTGGAAACAAGAGTGAAGATGGGCATTGAGAAGGTAGAAAAGAAGGGCACAACTGGGGGGAAAGAGGCATGAACCTAAGAGACAAACTTACCCTCCATAAATACTTTGTCTAGGGCTGGGTTTCACCACAGGGATCAGGAAGGAGGCAAGATTTTATCACCTATCAAAATTAATCTAGGACCTGAACTCAGCCGGAGAGAGAAAGCTAAGTGTTCTCAGAAAGAAAGATACTCTTCATTATCTCAGTGAAGTGTTCAGACTGGCTTACATTGTAGTAAAGAGAGAGTCAGACAAGAGGAATAACTGCAACCTCAATACGCCAAACCCTTAAACAGTCTGTGGAGAGAGGCTCTAGAAGTCTGACAGGCAACTACGCACAGAGAGCAGATGGAACGAGATGATTAGTGACATACCAGTCCTTCTAGCTCCAAAACTCAGCAGGTCCAGGTCTGTCTTAAGAGCAGCACTCCAGCATGGGGCAGGGCTCTGCAAAGCCCAGGGCAACTGTGTGGCAATTTAACAATGAGCAGCCACACTAATGAGTGCGAAGAACAATGGTGGCTTATTAGTGCAGTCTTTAATGAGCTCCCATTTCAGGTTGTATGAACATGAAGAAAAAGCAGGCACTCACTCCCCAGTTCTCAGAGATCAGGCAGATAAAGAGCAGCCCCTAACATGAGGCTGATCCCATTTCCTGGATCTTGCTTGGGATAATAGGTTCTGGAAATTAGGGTAGAAAGGGCAGGTTCAGACCTCTGAAACATTTCTTCATGCTTTGGACAATCCAGTTGGACCCCTAGATCCCACATGGTCTTAGGGGGGAGATTGGCAACTGTAACCTTGTAACTTATGAACAAGTTGTAATTAAGAACACAGATAAAGGCCCATCTCCAAGGTGGTGGCAGTAATTTTAACAGGAAGACACATCCCATTAAGTATTTGATTGGAGTACTCCACCAAAGTTTTCCCACCATTAGAAACAAAAAACACAGCCCTCTAGGACTTAACCAATGTTGCTTACTTATTACTAAGTACATAATGGCAGTTAGTTTCAAATGCAGCAAGAGGGAATTAGGGTAGAACTAGAAATTCAGACCTTTAAAACATATGGAAGACCTTGGAGGTCATCTAATCAAATCCCTTATTTTATAAGAAAACTGAGGTCCAGAGATACCACCTCACACCAGTCAGAATGCCTAAAGGAAGCATGCCTGGGCTCTGGTTGTTACCAAAAAGCCCTGAGTAACTGGCATTGACTTTCAAAGATAATAAAAGCCCACAAGAAAAAAGGCCTGGTCCCTTGGTTGGTTGTGCGGCCCACGGCAATCTTTCCAGGGAAGGAATGAAAGTTGTTTTCCTGAAAGATGGCTAGAAGAGACCTTAAGGCACAATGGAAAACCTGAAGGACATGGAAAAAGCAGGTGTTTACAGACAAGACTGAATGCCAGGTATGTGGCTCAGCTTCTGTGCCCTGAAGGGCAGACTGAAGGTCACCCTAAATGTTCCTTGTGTAAGTTCCAGGAAAGCAGAACTAAAGATCATAAGTGATCATTTGCTGCTCTTGTTGTGTTTATGCAAATGAACAGGATAAATTAAAAATGGACTTAATGCAGTCCCTTTAATGACAAGGAGGATAATCTTAAGGAGAAAAATTGTGATTCAAGGAAAATCACAACGCTCAGTGGTAGACTATATAGTGCAGCTAATCATCTTTAAAGTTTTTTTCATTTAAAATGTTTTCATTTGAAAGTTAAACTATGTCTGTGGCATCATCAAAGATATTTAATTTACAGGCAAAAAGACTGTCAAATGCCTTGCAACTGGATGTCTTTCCAATAAGACAGTCTTACAGATTTAGAGACTTGTTTGTGGGTTATGTCGCATAAATTAACATCTGTTTTCGATGGGCATAAGCCTATGATCTCATTACCTGAGTGATTGTCTATATGTATAGGCCTCACTTAATCCTGTCTGCATTGCTGCCTCCTGAGACTCAATGGTTTGCCTGGACTAAGTGGCTGGGTTGGTGAAGAGTGGGGTGGTCTGTGGACTTCACCTTAAAACAGTTTTATCTTTTCCATCCTAATGGGTTGTACAGAAAGGGCCCAGAGGTCTGAGAGGGGGGAAACCTAAAATATTTGCCTCAGCCCAAACTACGTATAATGGGCAAAAGCATTTCAAACAGGTGAGACGTGCCTGGCACACCTTCCTCTGAAGAAGCCCTTTTTTCCCCTAATGGGGTACATTGAAAAATTAATACCTGCCTTTTTTCATCTAGTGGTTATGGACTGAATGATGTCTTTTAACCCTGTTGCCAAATCTTTTGCCCCAGAATACAACAAGGATGCCAGCCTGTTAAACCAAGCACACCGTTGTCCAGGGACAGCTAACTGACATGGAGTCTGCAAGATCCTTCCCCATGTGGGAAGGCCACCCTCCCCTCCACACCCCAACTTTTATTATGAATTTCTGGACCCAAGGGTAGGTACTACAGTGAACATATCCAGCTTGAAGCAGCTAGAGGAGCATGAGACCTTCGCCCATTGTTCTTTATAAGATTATAAAGGGTCTTAAGTCTGAGAGGGGGGGATTGTTATTTTTAATTGTTAAAAAAGAATAATATAGGAAAGGGTGAAGCCAGACAACTTGTATGTTCGACCCATGGACATGAACTGGGGGATGGGGGGTGGGGGATTGCTGGCTGAAGGGTGGTGCTGGACAGAGGGGAGCAAAGGGGAGAAGGTTGGAACTGTTGTAACAATATAATCAATAAAATATACTTTTTAAAAAAATGTTGATAACGGTGCCCTGGGGCTACTGAAAAAAATTCAAAGTATCATATGCATACAAAAAAAAAATCAAACAGCCAATGTTCTGAGCCAAAACCTAAGACACCCATGGCACCAGCCTTTTCCCTGCTGGCCTTACTTGCCCAAGGCTACATAACCTGGCTAATTGGTATCCTTAGGCTTAGGCTGACTTTAGCAAGATGTTATCTGGGGGAACTATGTCTGGGCTTGGATCTTGAGGTGTCTCTAATGACCAAATACTAGTCCAAGATGGAGCTCAGGGGATGTTCAAAAGGTCTTTGTTGATGAAAGAGGAGATTCCTATTTTGTAGGTCATTCACAACCTAAAGTCAAATGAGAAACCTCAACAAAGGAATGGAAATTTTCCCCAAATAGCTCCACTATTATCCCAGTCATAACTGCAACCTCTTCACCAGTAGCTAATGCACAATGACCAAGTTCATACAATGAATGGTCTGAGAGTCTATGAAGTAAGGGCAGGGGTTCTTTTTGCCCATTAGCCTGAACCCTTCGTGCTCAGGGAGGCCCAGGTCAGAGAGGAGGTAGTCCCTGTCTAAAAGGACCCAGCCTAATGGGGAGCATCCCACTGGACCCACCACACATAGGTACATGCATGCAAAGGTAACAGTATAGTTGCTGAGTGACTGCTGCATGCCCCACATTATACAAGATGCTTAACCCAAGTTTATGTCTCATTTAATTCTCACAACATCATTATAAAGTATCCCTGGCTGGTTTGGCTCAGTGGATTGAGCGTCGGCCTGCGAGCTAAGTGTCGCTGGTTCGATCTTCCAGTCAGGGCACATCAGAGAAGGAAAACTCTGACTCCAAAAAACCTCCGCTGCCTTGCGGCATAAGGGAGTAAACCCCGACAGAAAATCCGGAGCCGGAGTCCCTAAGGCGGTTTGACGTTGTAGTCAACACCGGCAACTCCTGCGGCGCACCTGAAGCCAAGCTGTATTGACTCCGTCTTTCCCTTGGACCCTTCAGCTGCGAAGAGAGGGGGGGTCTGCTGCATGGGCAACAGCAGACCCTCCATATCACCCTGCCCAGGCTCTGTAGCTTCAGCTTCACTGGAGAGGACACTCCAGCGTCATCACAAGATGTCGATTCAACACGGGAGGAGACAGATACCGTGTCACCCCCGAGTCGGACTGCACAGCCATTCTCGGCGGTGCAGATAGACTCTTAAGAAGCTACACCATCGTCTCTCGAGATGGACGGCTGCCGAACGATTATAAAGTATGTATTATTTCACCTCATTTACCTGAATAGGAGGATAAGATACAAATGGACAAAGACACAAATGGCTTAAATCAACTGCCCAAGGTCACACAGCAAGAAATTGGTGGAGCCAGATGAAACCCAGCTCTACCTCCAGTCTTAAGCAAGTACTTGTACAATGAACACCTCAATGCCCAGTGGACAAGAGAACACTGAGCATAGTGACATTCATTTCAGGGAGAAAATTGTGGAAGTTCTCCCAGACAAGGTTCATTGGAACTTTGAGAAAGGTGAGGGGTAGCTGGGAGGACCTCATTAATAAGTGGCATACCTATCAGAAAAGTTGACATTTATCGAACAACTGGCTCCATGCCATGTTCCTCACCATAAAATCTCGTAATTCTCACAACACTCTTATGAGATCAGCATTATGATCCTAAAGAGACTCAAGGAGCTTTTCTGGCTCCTGAGCTGCTTCTCTCTCAGGCTCTGGCTCCTGGACTTGCTGGTTCTGGCTCTCAAGCTCACTCTCAGGCTTTTCTTCCTCAAGAATTCCTGGATGGTGCTGCAGCTGCTTCTGTTTCCCAAAGGTCAGTATTTTGGATGGGAAGGAACTCTGGGCACAGCTTGGGATCAGGCTGGCCTAGCAGAGAGTGGAAGGTTTATTCTTTGGGTGTTCTAGAGGGAACAGGCTCTGAGGCAGAAGCCTGCCATTCTTCCAAAATTATGTGGCTTTTGTGTATTATGTTGCTTTAGTTTGTAAACTAACCCCATAGAAACTAACAGGAAAAAAAAAAAAGAACCCAGGTGTTAGAGTTTAGCCTTAATTGATAGACTTAAGTAATTAAAGCTGTAACTTGATAGGCTTAAGTGATTGCTTTTCAATAAAGATTTCTTTCCTTTATCACCAAAAAGAAAGAAAAAAAAAAGGAGAGAGAGAGAGAAAGAGACTCAGGTTCAGGGAGGGCAAGTGACTTTTCCATGGTCAGTCATGTAGCTAACAAATGATAGATTTGGAATCTGAGCCTAGACCTGTCTGGTTCTAGTAGGAGAGGACAAAACACTGGCTTGACTGGAAGGGACAGTAGGCTCTGAGGAGAGGCTAATGGAGGCCACCTGTGGAAGCATCATTCCTAGCCTAGTGGAGCTTATTTAAAGAGTCTTGGCTCTGAGGGTTGAAGAGTAGCTGGAAGCTCTGTCCGCTTGCTCCCAGCCCCAGACCAGATTTGAAGCTAAACTACAGGTCAACCAACTTGAAAAACCAGGTGACGTGTAACTGATCTAAATTTTTATAAACAGGAGCATGGAGGAAGAGGGAGGAGACATGGTGAGGGTAAGCCCCGCCACATGCAGATGCAGCAACAAAGAAGTCAGAGGGCTATTGCAGCCGTGGAGGTTCCTCCTCCCCATGGGAGCATGAGATCTCAGGCTATGCATGGGTTCCCAATCCAGAGCAACAAGAGATGGGAAGGAATCAATGGATATTCGGTCCACCTGGGAGCTTGTAGCACACTATCCCAGGGAAGGAGTGAGACAATTGTTACAGCATGGGTTTGGGAAGTTTGCTTAGATCTGTGACTGCTAGAGGAGCCACAAAGCAATTCCAGTTCAAGGTCAAAGAAGGGTCTACTCAGTACACCTAGCAGTGACTTTGAGAGGCCCCCTATTCTCTGGAAGAACCTTGGAGTGGAGAGCTGTAGGAGTCTAGACTTTGTGGCTTTAGGAAGAAGACCAGTCTTACCCACCCCAAGGGTATGGGAGGCATCCCTCTCCCCACCTGCTGAGTCACTTGGTCTGCACCATCCTTTGGTCTTCCAAGACAAAGGGGTATGTCACTGGTCTGGAAATTTGGCCCGGCCCTGCTCAGTTAGTGCAGAAGAATGGGACATTTGGCCTATTCAGAGCCTGGGCAGAGCTGGGAGTTTTCACCCCACCCTTCTGTCCCCAGCCATACCAAAAGATTGGATTTTTTAAAATCTCCTTCTGCTTGGTTAGGCAGCACAGAGGTGCCAGTGAGCCATGCAGAACTGGGTTTTTGTGACTGTGTCTCCTGGGTGGCTTCTGTCAGACAGGTGTGTGTTGGATTCTACAGCTGCAATATGGGGAAGCAGAGCTGAGCTCCCTAGTGAGTTCTGGCCATGCAGTCCTGGGAAGGAGAAAATGTTCCCACCCTGCCCCTCCTATAGGGTGTGAATGCCACCCCCAAGACTGTTTGAATAACCCCTGCCAGGTACCAGATACACCCACTCAGTGCAGTTCCATGGGGGAAGGAAGAGCAGCTCAGAGCAAGGACATTCAAAGGGTGAGACCTGAGGCAGACCCAATGTCTGGGATCCTGGGTCCTGAGGCCCAACCACTAGTCTACTAGAAGTTTCACCCTGGCAACCTTGCTGAGGGCCAGGTGGGGACCGTGTCTGATACTGGTTTGCAACAAACACCCTCTCAGGAGGCCCAGGACCAGCACAAGTGGCCAGCTTTGGACAACACTGGAGCATGATCCAATGGGCTTTACAAAAAACATATCCAGAGGGTGATCACAGCTGAGGAGAACCACACTTCCTTTTTTTTTTTTTCACTTGTGAAAATTTAATGAACTCCCCTCCATGTGGCTTCAAGCTACCAGCACACAGGTCCCACCAACACTTTTAATCTTCTCTTTGGCTCTTCTGCTGAAGAATTTGGCCTTCACAATGACAGGCTGCTTTGGGAGCTTTCCCTTCCCCAGAACTTTGTAGTAGCCCGATTGCACCACATCAATGATGGGAGCGACTCCAGTCTTGTTTTTTCACAGCATTTACCCGTGTCTGCTCACTGACCAAGGTCCACAGTTTGTCAAGGTTGACAGTGGGGCAGAGGCTCTGGTTTCTGTTTAAGTGGAAATGCCTCATACCAGCTTTCCCAAAGTAGCCTGGGTGATATTTGTCGAAGTTGGTCCTGTGATGATGCAAGCCACCAGCATTACCTTGGCCGCCCGGGTGCTTCCTGTGCTTGCCGATACGGCCATGGCCATGGCTCACGTGGCCCCTAAGTTTACGGGTCTTCCTCAGTCTGGATGGCATGTTGATGGCCGAAATGCAAGAGGGAGGTCTTTATTTTTTAATGTTTTATTTTTTCTTTACTAGTTCATTTTTTCCTCTTTTTTCTTTCATATCTCTTGTTCTCTCCTTTTATTCTATTTATTGTCTTTTTAACTTTTTTCAGTTTTTCTTTTCCTATTATTTTTATTTTTCTCTATAGTTTTATTATGATTTCTTATTTTTCTTTTTTAATATGCTTTATTGATTATGCTGTTACAGTTGTCCCAATTTCTTTTCCCTTTGTCCCCCTCCACCCAATGACCCTCTTCCCTCCAATTGCTACCCCCGTTAGTCCATGCCCATTGTTGTGCATATAGTTCTTCTCAACATCTTCCTATCTACTCCACTTCCTCCTACTATGCTTCTTAATCCCTGTGCCATCTCCCTACCTTTCCTCCCTTCCCCTTCCCTGCTGACCTCCCCCCAAAATTCTTTTCCACTCTCATTGACTACTTAGTTTGCCTTTGTTTCAATTCCCTAGCTTCTGTTGTTGGTTGTTGTGATACAGTTTTCATTTTAATGTTCATAGTTTTGATCCTCTTTCTCCTATACAAGTCCCTTTAAAATCTCATATAACAGTGGTTTGGATGTGATGAACACCTTCAGTTTTACTTTGTCCTGGAAGCACTTTCTCTGCCCTTCTATTCTGAATGACAGCTTCTCTGGATAGAGTAATCATGATTGTAGGTTTTTGCTTTTCATTACTTTCTATATTCTTTGCCTGCAGAGTTTCTTTTGAGAAATCAGCTGATAGTCTTTTTGGGACCCCTTTGTACATAATTCTCTTCTTCTCTCTTGCTACTTTTAAGATTCTCTCTTCACCTTAATTTTTGACATTTTGAATTTAATGTGTCTTGGTGTGGTTTTCCCTGGGTCCAGATTTTTGGAACTCTCTGTGCTTCCTGGATCTGTAAGTCTATTTCCTTCCCCAAGTTAGGGAAGTTCTGTCTCATTATTTTTTCCCATAATTTTTCAATTTCCAGTTCTTCTTCTTCACCTTCTGGCAACCCTATTGTAACAGAACCCCTGGGCTGCTCCAATTGAAACAGGACCCACAGGCCATTTAGTTAGGGGTCTGATTGCCCGCTGCCAGAATTACAACTCTCAGTACTAGAGTTTAGTGAAAAGAAAAAGAACTGTTTTTTTAACAGTTAAATAGATTTAGATTATTTGCGGATTTCTGCTGTTGAGTCTTATGTTCTTTTAAAATACCCACAAACACATAGTTCTGCCTCCCCTTACAAAACCAGGCCAGTCTTAGAAAAGTCGGAAACACCATTTCCCTACTTCCTAGGCACAGTTCAGCTTTACCAGTAGCGGCCAATCACTCAATTCTGATTGGGGAGGTCCTTTCTGTGCTGTGGTGCCCTCCAGCTCTCAATGCAGAACCACCTGGATTCTCAGCTTCCTTGTAAACTGCCTTCTTCCTGCAAACTGCATGGATCTCCTCTCATGCTCAAAACTGCATGGCAAGAGCCTCTTAAAGTGGCCTGGAGAGCCCTCTCAAAAATGCATGGAGAACTCAGCTTCTTTAATCCGCATGGAGAAGGCTCCTTCACCAAGCTGCATGGAGGGGGGCGAGAGAGAGAGAGAGAGAGAGAGAGAGAGAGAGAGAGAGAGAGAGAGAGAGAGAGAGAGAGAGAGAGAGAGACAGAGAGAGAGAGAGAGAGAGAGAGAGAGAGAGAGAGACAGAGAGAGAGAGAGAGAGAGAGAGAGAGAGAGAGAGAGAGAGAGAGACCCAGCTAAAATGTCCGCAGCTGCTTATATATCCCTGACTGCGTCCTCTGACACAGTGGGTGTTAGTGGGTGTTGCAACCAGTTCTGACCATTCACAGAACCCTACACAGGCTCTGTGGGCTCCTTCCG
Source organism: Furipterus horrens (assembly GCF_987537825.1). Taxonomy (NCBI): domain Eukaryota; kingdom Metazoa; phylum Chordata; class Mammalia; order Chiroptera; family Furipteridae; genus Furipterus; species Furipterus horrens. The sequence continues at coordinate 90,278,008 of NW_028327172.1, read as the reverse complement.
CACCAACCCACAGTTCAAGACTCCTCCCATCTTCTTGGGCCTTGGAAGTATCAAAGCCATTTTGCATAACAAAGACACTAGCAACTAGCCCCAGGCATGCAAAGGCATCTTAAAAGCTGCTTCCTTTCCCCATCCCCCAGCCACAAATTCTGGGGTTTGTTTTTGGACACCCCTGTTTCTGTAACACTATGATTCAAATGTTGGCCCGCTTATAGCTGTCTCATAGGTTTTGAGCCTCTCCTCATTTTCCTCACTTTTTGTTTCCCCTTTCTGCACTGGTTGACTATTTGTTCCTTCCCTATGTTTCAATTTGTTGATTTGATTCCAGATTTTCCTTCCCTCGCCACTTGTTTTGTATGTATTTTTGTTTATTTCAGCAGGACTAGCCTTCATTCCTTCCCCATCTTGTTTAAGATCTGCTGTTAGGTCTGTAAGCATTCGTATAATCAAAGCTCTGAACTTTGCCTCAGAAAGATTTTCTATCTGCTGAGCCATTAGATTAGATGTTTGGTGTCTGGTCAGCTGTGTCACCGGGATCTCTATCATGATCTGTCCAATCCTGACAGTTTTGTGTTTACCTTTGCTTCCTGGGTGGGGCTGTCACACCTCCTATGCTATAGGGGGGCTGAGCCCCATGCACTCATCACTACCGGGTGACCCTTCTCATCACACTGTGGCGCTTTCTGTGGGGGTGGGGGTCCAAGATGGATTCCTGTCCTTCACTACTGCTGGGAGACTGGGAGCCTCCTCCTCCACCCTCCTGCCCTCCAGCCCTCACAGTCTGAGGCAATGATGGTCTTCCTTCCCTGACATTGGAATCGCAAGCTGATGGGTTTGGTCTGCAGGCAAGGGTGCTCCTCAGGTGCTTCTCACCTCCCCTTAAATACGGGTGTCTGTGCTTACCACCATCCCACCACCGCCACCATAGCTGCTGCTGCTGCCAGCACAGTTTGACCACTCTGCCCCAGCTTTGCCCCTCCTACCCATCTGGACGAGTCCACTTGTTTATAACTTCATACGTTGGACTTCCATGTAGCTCTATTTTCTGGAATTTCTGGTTATTTCTGGTTTTGCGGTAGTTGTATTCCTTCTTAGTTGTGGAGGGATACAGAGTGTGTCAGTCTAGGCTTCCATCTTGGCCAGAAATCTCTAGTGGTTATAATTTCAACCATGCCTTTTAACCCTGTTGCCAAAGCTGTTGCTCCCAGAATACAACAAAGATGCCAGTTTGTTCAGCAGTTCCAGCACTTGGAAACTGAGTATGCCACTGCCCAGGGACAGCCAATTGACCTAGACTTTACAAAATCCTTCCCATTGTTGGAAGGCCACCCTCCTCTCCTCACTAAGACTCTATTAGGGTTTTCTAGACCCAAGGGTAGGTAGGACAATGGTCATGTCCCACTTGAAGCAGCTAGAGGAGCATGAGACCTTCACCCATTGTCTTCTCTAAGATTATAAAGGGTCTTAAGTCTGAAAAGGGAATTGTTACAGAGTAAGTACCCAAAAAATTCCCCAGAGCCTGCAGTTAGAGAGTGGGGGAAGAGGACAGTTTTCAAGATGCTTTTGTATAGCAATGGGTGGTAGCTAGTATCTTAATTATATAAATGGCTTTGGTTCTTCCAAGGCCCCAAGGAGATGGGAGAGATTTTGACTATAAAATGGTGATGCAAAAAAGGTCAACAGCCCCTGGTGGATCATTTGATCCTCAAATCTATATCGATGCCACTGGGTTCCCTAAAGGAGTATCAGATGAGTTTAAGGCTAGGAATGAAATAGCAGCAGAGTTTGAGTCAGTCCTCTTCTGGTGGTCAACAATTAATAAGAATGTTGATTGGATAAACTATATTAATTATAATCAGCAGAGACTAATTATATCAGGGATGTTATTGAAGAAATATCTCAACAGTTAGACACCACCAGTTGAATGACCTGGGAGAATAGGGTGGCACTGGATATGATGCTAGCAGAAAAAGGAGGTATATGTGTAACACTTGGGGGACAGTGTTGCACTTTTATCCCCAATAATGCAGCTCCTGATGGGACTATCACTAAGGCTTTACAGGAATTGACCACCCTAGCAAATGAACTAGCAGAAAACTCAGGCATTGACAACCCTAAAACAGGATGGTTAGAAAACTGGTTTGGCAATTGGAAAGGAATGATCACGTCAGCTCTTGTCTCCCCTCCCTCATTGTAGTAGGAGGCATCCTTACTGCTTTAGGCTGCTGTATTATCCCCAGCATCAGAGGTTTAGCTCAGAAATTAATTGAGACTGCACTAACTAAATAGATGCCAGTAACTTACCAACAGAATAATCTCCTCCTCCTGGAGGCTGAAGTAAATCCTTGTTGTGAGTCAGAGAATTGAGAAATCCTGAGGTTTAAAGGGACAAATTAGAGGTTTGAGTAGTCAATTTTCCAAAAGAGTCAGGGGGAATTGTAAGGAATAAAGAAGCCAGTGACTCTCAAACCAGTAGGAGATAATTAACAGATGACTTATGGAAAAGGGGCATGGAAATGACATTCTTCAGTTCCTTACACATATTTCTGGGATCAAAGGGAGGAAGATTGTCATCACCAAACACAGAGAAATGAGAAGATGTAGCTAGATAACTTTGCAAATAAGTTGGAGATAGACTATAACTAGATTACCCTTAGTTAATCACACCCTTAGTTAAGTAGTTAATCGTGTTAGATTGTGAACCCAGATTAACCAGTAATGGAGAAACGAGAGAGAAGGAGAGGGGAGGGGAAGCTAATTGCATTAGAGAGGGGGAGCTAATCGAATTAGTATAAAACCAATTTACTTTGTCTACTTCGCATGGGCATGCCCCTGGTTGACTTTGCACCCAATTCTGCAGACTCATAAGTAAATGCCTCGCTTTGCTGTTCAAGTCCTGTGTCCCAGTATTTTATTGTGAGTGTTTCTCACACATGGACACAGACAACAATATGGTAAATGCTGGGGATGGAGGATCAGGAATTGGGTAGAGGGAAACAGAGAGGAGAAACTGGAGGACATCTGTAATAGCATCAACAATTTTTTAAAAAGAGTCTTGCCTCTGAAAAGGCAGGGGAAGGGGCCAGGCGTGCCTTGACCCATAGGCATTTTTGTCTGCTGGTTATGTTCTTTCTCTCCCCAGGGTGGAGGAGCGACCCTGAAGATGGCAATGGAACACAGTGATAAGATTCCATTAACATGCAAGGGGGCTGCCCGGACTTAAACACCACTTTGAACCTGTTTTCCCAAAAAAAAGTTTACCTCCCATCAGCTCACACAAACCCTGGCAGCACTGCTCACCAGCAACTGCTACCAGCATCCATGTGAGCCACAGGGCTCAGCCTTCAGTCAACAGAAGGAGCTTTCAAGACAAATAAAACCAAGTTCCAACCTGCTTTCTCCAGCTTGGAGCTTCTGTTTCCACATCTCTTAAGTAGAGTTAACCATGCCTGCTGCCTAGGGTTGCCATAACATCAAAGAATTTGTCACCAGATTCCCTCCAAGATCACCTTTCACCGTTCACTTCTCCAAGCCAAATTAGTCTTACTCCACATGGCTCACCAGCTGTTTTGCCTTCAGTTGAGGAGGTTCAATCACCAGGGACCTTACTCTTTATTCAGATCCACCACTCCCTTGATGAAAGGAGAGAGGCTGGAGAGAGTTTCATCTCTGTGAAGGGTTAGAGGAAGGTGATTAGGGGAAGGTGAAAAGTAGGGAGGCAGCCCAGCAGATCCTGCAGGCAGAGGTACTCCAGTGAGGTAGATGATAGAATAGAAAATCCTGAAACACTGCAGTTGTTATCAGTCAGCATCCTGATTTCTGAGAAGCATCTTGTGACACCTGACAATAATTAGCCTTGTGGTTTCCTCCCTAAGTGGGCAATCAAAGAGGATAGTGGGAAGTAGGATGTGTAGAAGCTTAAGTACAAACCCTATAAAGCCTGTAGCCATTCAATAGAAGACTGTCATTCCCTGGCCAGAGATGTCCTGCACCCATATCTTGGGATTATGAAGCTGAGAGGACCAAAACTGAAGCTACTATGCCTTTGATTCCTGAAAGAAATTAGGATTTTGTGAGTAGGGATGATTTTGATTTTGGAATCTGTAAGATATGTGTTTACTTTGGAATTAAATATTTTAGTGTAACTTTTGTTATGACTGCATTTCCACACATAATTCTTAATTAGTAAAATGCGATTCTTGACACTTTCTGTATGATACAGTCCCTGTCCCTTTTTTTCTTTTTCTCTTATCCCCTGGTGTATAGTCCAAGGGCAAAGAGTGGGGAAGGGATTAGCTACTAGGAGCAAAGAAAGTTTTGACTAGGAACTTTTGAGATGATCCCTAACGTACTCTAATAAAGTGCCTTCTCTTTAACTGGGTTGCATTTTTTCTGTTTTTTTGTTTGTTTGTTTGTTTTGTTTTGTTTTGTTTTGTTTTGTTGTTTTATTTTCTTTTGCTTTTGCCTGACCACTTCAGCTACAGGAAGGTATGGGAGCATTTTAAGATTTGGGTTCTCTCTAATTACATGGATCCTGATTGTCAGGTTTTCACTTATTTCCTTGGATATTTTGGTGGTCAGAATTGGCTCTGGTGGGTGTTACTGGCTGTAGACTTTCTCCTGCTTCTCAGAAGATTTATCAATAATGATGCCAGAAACTTTCTCTAACCTGCTTTGCTTATCTTTGTTTGTGTGGTCTAATACTTTGTTCATAACCACCAAGAACCTGGACCACATCTCTATCTGCAACACCAGGACCCATGAGACTAAGTGGGTCAATGCCAGGAATTAAATCCCCTCTGCCTCAAGGTATTGTTACAGAACCCCTGGGCTGCTCCAGTTGAAAACAAACCCACGGGCTCTTTAGTTAGGGGCCCGATTGCCCGCCGCCAAAATTATAACTCTCAATACCAGAGTTTAGTGAAAAGAAAAAGAATTGTTTATTTAACAGTTATACAGATTTAGTTATTTGCGGATTTCTGTTGTTAAGTCTTATGCTCTTTAAAACACCCACAAACACATATCCTTGCCTCCCCCCCTTCCAAACCAGGCTAGTTTTAGGAAAGTCAGAGAAACCGTTTCCCTCCTTTCCAAACACAGTTCAGCTTTACCAGCAGCTGCCAATCATTCAATCTGATTGGGGAGGTCCTTCCTGTGCTGTGGTGCCCTCCAGCTCTCAATGCAGGACCGCCTGGATTCTCAGCCTCCTTGCAAACTGCCTTCTTCCTGCAAACCGCGTGGATCTTCTCTCCTTCTCAAAACTGCATGGCGAGAGCCTCTTAAAGCAGCCTGGAGACCCCTTCTCCAAGCCACATGGAGAAGGCCCCTTCACCAAGCCATGTGGAGGGAGCACACGAGAGAGCGAGAGCGAGCGCGCGAGCGCGCCAGAGAGAGAGTCAGAGCGCCAGAGCCAGAGCGTGAGTGAGAACCCGAGTCAGAGAGCGAGAGAGTTTCAGAGTGAGAGCACGAGCGAGAGCCAGAGAGAGTCTCAGAGTGAGAGCACGAGAGAGAGCCAGAGAGTCTCAGAGCGAGAGTCTGAGAGAGTCTCAGAGTGAGAGCCCGAGTCAGAGAGCGAGAGTCCCAGAGTGAGAGCACGAGCGAGAGCCAGAGAGAGTCTCAGAGTGAGAGCACGAGCGAGAGCCAGAGAGAGTCCGAGTCAGAGCGCCAGAGCGAGAGCCAGAGAGAGTCCGAGTCAGAGCGCCAGAGCGAGAGCCAGAGTGCCAGTGAGAGCCAGAGCCCGAACGAGAGCTTGAGAGACTCTCAGCTAAAATGTCTGCAGCTGCTTATATATCCCTGACTGCGTCATCTGACGCAGTGGGCGTTGCAAACAGTTCTGACCATTCACAGGTCCTTACGTAGGCTCTGTGTGCTTTCTCCATACTGTCCCCTGGTTCAAGACTCCTCCCATCTGCCTGAGGCTTTGGATGCATTAAATCCATTTGCATAAGAAAGACAGTAGCCACCAGCCTCAGGCATGTGGAAGCATTTGAAAAGCTGCTTTTTTCTCCCCATCCCCCAGCAGCAAACTCTGGGGATTTTTGGACTCCCCTGTTTCTGTAACAGTATCCTGGAAAGACCTTTCAGGTTCCCTGGACCCTTGTTAGGGAAACTGAGCCACTTGGGCAATAAAAGGCCTCCCTTTCCCCTGGGAACTAAAAGAAGTCAGGGATGAGGATCAGAATGATCACATCCCATGTATGCACACAAGCTCTCTGTGTGCTATTGTTACCAAAAACTACTCAGTGGGAGGGGGGCCATCCACCACCTCTCAGGCAGGACTCCAAGCAGAGTTCAGTGAAAAGGCAAAGGAATCTTTTATTTTAAGAATGTGATTTGAAATAAAGACAGCTGGTTTCTTCCCCCAAACCCACCCCCTGGCAAATAAGGCACAATCATAAAAACACTCCACCACCCTCTGCTAGGCCAGGTCAGCCCTAGGCCACACCCAAAAATTCTTTCCCCCTTCTTAAAAGTACTGTGCTTGGGAAAGATGCAGGTGGCTGAAGCATGCTTCCAGTTATGACAGGATTGAAACTGAAAAAGCCAGTGTTCATGCTTCCTGTCATCTACCTTCACTTCTTCCCTTATGCGTTTGCCATACTTAAACATATCTGTCAAGCCTGTGAGCATCTTTATCACCAGTGTTTTGAACTCTACATCTGTTAGGTTGGCTATCTCCACATCGCTTAGTTTTCTCACTGGAACCTTGATCCGTTTCCTCTTTTGAGTCATACTTCTCTGTCTCCTCATCTTGACAGGCTCCTGTGTTTGTTTGCCTCTGTGTCTTAGGAAGAGCTGTCCCACCAGTTATTTTGTAAGGGACTGTGCTTTAGGTATTTGTCAGTATGAGTGACCCATTTCACCATGTTGTGGTGCTGTATGTGGGCTAGGAGTCTGAGAGAGAACAGATTCTGCTTGCTCAGCACTCACCCCTTTTCCAGACACTTCTCCCACTTCTGTATGGGACTGGTGCCCCTCTAGCTGTTGTGCTGGCCATAGTTCCTAGAGTGCATGGATCTGAGGACATTTTATGACCGCGGGGGCCCTTTAAGCAAGCAGACTCTACTGAGAAGCTGGCAGTTTCTTCCTCCTCCCCAACCCCCACTGGTTTGCAGAGTCAGAAGCAATGAGGCTTTATGTTCCCTGGTGCTGGGACCATGAGTTGTGCGGTCTGGTCTGGTGCTGAGAGCGCTCCCCAGGTGTCCCCCCCTACTTTTAAAAACGTGTGACTGCATTTTCCACTGGCCTGCCACTGCCGCCTCTGTTGCCGCCACACTATGTCCTCTCCACCCTGGCTCTGCCCCTCCTACCTGTCTAGATGAATATTTCTTCTTTATTTATTTGTTTGTTGACCTTCCATGTAGCTCGGTTCCTTGGAACTTCTGTTTTTTTCTAGTTTTGAGATAGCTGTATTTCTTCTTAGTTGTAAAGGGAGATGCAGCATATCTATCTAGGCCTCCATCTTGGCCGGAAATCTGGCTCCCCATTTCTTCCCTGCTCTGCTAAGTGCAGGGGCTGGAGGAAAAGCAGCTGAAATTACAGGTTCAGGCCTCAGGTGGCCACTCAAAGACAACCTAAGTTAAAAAGTGTCACTTCTTTTCACAGAATTGGAGAGGCAGGCATCCTACTGTTTCTGTAACCAAGAATAAGTTTGAGTAGTGAGTTAATCACCCAATTGTTCCCAGGACCTAGGAGCCCCTAGGTCTAGAAATTACAGTGTTTCAAAAACTTATCTCCATATTCTTTCTTTCCCTGATTTCTTTCACTTCCTTAACTCCTTTGTTTTCTGCTTCCTCACCTTCACTTTTTTCAACTTACACAGACCATCTACAACTTACACAAACCCTCTGCAATGTAAGTAATCCTTCAGCAACATATAGAGCCCTTTGTGCAAGACACAACATTCTAAAATAAGAGAGATGAGACTTCCGGCCAATATGGAGGCCTAGAGTGACATGCTCCATCTCCCTCCACAACTAAGAAGAAATACAACTACCGCAAAACCAGAAATAACCAAAGTTTCAGAAAATAAAGTTACATGGAAGTCCAACATATGAAGTTATAAACAAGTGGTGCTCATCCAGATGAGTAGGAGGGGTGAAGCTGAGGCAGAGAGATCAAGCTGTACCTCCGGCGGCAGCTGCAGCAACAAGCAGCGGGACTGCAATGAGCACAGACCCTGTATTTAAGGGGAGGTGAGAAGTGTCAGGGAAGCGCCCCCAGCTGCAGTCCAGACCCGTCAGCTCGCAATTCCAATGCCAGGGAAGGAAGACCCACATTGCCTCTGACTGTGAGGTCCAGAGGGCATGGGGATGGAGGAGGAGGCTCCCAGTCTCTCAGCAGAGAGTGAACAGCAGGAATCAATCTTGGACCCCTGCCCCAACACAAAGTGCCACAGTGTGGTGAGAAGGGTCGCCCAGTAGTGATGAGTGCATGGGGCTCTGCCCCTATAGCGTAGGAGATGTGACAGCCCCACCCAAGAAGGAAAGATAAACAAACCTGTCAGTCGTCGGCAGCCGTCCGTCTCGAGAGACGATGGTGTAGCTTCTTAAGAGTCTATCTGCACCGCCGAGAATGGCTGTGCAGTCCGACTCAGGAGTGACACGGTATCTGTCTCCTCCTGTGTTGAATCGACATCTTGCAATGGCGCTGGAGTGTCCTCTCCAGTGAAGCTGAAGCTACAGAGCCTGGGCAGGGTGATATGGAGGGTCTGCTGTTGCCCATGCAGCAGACCCCCCCTCTCTTCGCAGCTGAAGGGTCCAAGGGAAAGACGGGGTCAATACAGCTTAGCTTCAGGTGCGCCGCAGGAGTTGCCGGTGTTGACTACAACATCAAACCGCCTTAGGGACTCCGGCTCCGGATTTTCTGTCGGGGTTTACTCCCTTAGCCTTTCCCCTGAAGAGGTATGCCACAAGGCAGCGGAGGTTTTTTGGAGTCAGAGTTTTCCTTCTCTGATATGCCCTGACTGGAAGATCGAACCAGCGACCTGTCAGTATGGCAGAGATAATGATAGAGATACCAATCACACAGCTGACCAGAAAGCAAATACACAAATTAAAGGACAAACAGATAGATAATCTTTCTGAGGCTCAGTTCAGAAGTTCAGAGCTATAGTTATAAGACAGTTTACAGAAATAAAGTGGGACTTAATCAAGAGGGGGAAAGAATGAGGGCTAGTCCTGCTGAAATGAACAAAAACACATATGAAACAAGTGGTGAGGGAAGGAAAACCAGGGATCAAATCAACAAATCAGAACATAGGAAAGGAACAAATAGTCAACCGGTGCAGAAAGAGGAAACAAAAAGTGAATATGAGGAGAGGCTCAGAAACCTCTGGGACAGCTATAGGAGAGTGAATATCTGAATTATAGGGATGCCAGAAGGTGAAGAAGAAGAACTAGAAATTGAAAAATTATGTGAAAAAATAATGAAGCAGAACTTTCCTAACTTGGGGAAGGAAATAGACTTACAGATCCAGGAAGCACAGAGAGTTCCAGAAAAACTGGACCCAGGGAAAACCACACCAAGACACATTATAATCAAAATGTCAGAAATTAAAGATAAAGAGAGAATCTTAAAAGCAGCAAGAGATAAAGAGAATTATGTCAAAAGGGGTCCCAATTAGACTATCAGCTGATTTCTCAAAGGAGACTGCAGACAAGAAAGGACTAGCAAAAAAATAAAGTAATGAAAAGCGAAAACCTACAACCACAATTACTCTATCCAGCAAAGCTGTCATTCAGAATAGAAGGGCAGAGAAAGTGCTTCCAGGACAAAGTAAAACTGAAGGAGTTCATTAGATCCAAACCACTGTTATATGAGATGTTAAAGGGACTTGTTTATAAGAAGGAGGATCAAAACTATGAACATTAAAATGAAAACTGTATCGCAACAACCAACAACAGAAGCTAGTGAATCGAAACAAAGCAAACTAAGTAGGCCACGAGAGTGGAAAAAGAATTATAGGTATGGGGAACATAATGGGGGGAGGTCAGTGGGGAGGGGAGGAGTTAAAGGGAGGGAGAAGATGCAGGAATTAAGAAGCATAGTAGGAGGGAGTGGAGTAGGCAGGAAGATGTTGAAAAAAACTATATGCACAACCAATGGGCATGGACTAAAGGGGGGGGCAACTGGATGGAGGGGGATCACTGGGTGGAGGGGAGAAGAGGGAAAGGAAATTGGGACAACTGTAACAGCATAATCAATAAAACATATTAAAAATAAAAATAAAAAATAAGAGATGAATTTTCTTGGAGTTTAAACATCTGATTAATACTTTGTTTTTGGACAGATATTAAAAAAACTATTTCATTGGCAAATATACACAGTACTCAGAAGTGAGCTGTTTTGTTATCTTATAATCTCAACAGCAGCAAAGGCTGGAGAAGAAGAGAGATCAGCCTTGGGCAATCTTTAGCTGCTTCAATTTTTAAAGTACCAGATTTTTTTTTATATTGATGGAGGGGTGAGATTTTTCACTCTTTGTACCATTGTTCCTAGTTAATGTGGGTGCATTGGGATCAAGCCAAATTTGAAACTTAATTTGAATGCAAGGCTTGGGTCAGGCAGGTAAGGAATAGTGTCACTCCTGCTATGGGACAGTGATGAAAAGCATGGCCTTAGGTGATTAGATAGCCACTTGGCTGGAAAACAAACACAGCAATTACTTTGTAAAACAGATAGTCATGGAGGGTGATAAAAATTTAAATGGAGTGGTCAGAGAAAGGAAAAAAAGACTTATGAGTGAAGCAATTTGAGTGAAAAAGCCTAGTTAGGAGAACAGGACCTGGAAAAGCCAGGACTCCCCACTACCGGCTTTACTCTTGCTTCTCCTATAGAGAACTAAACCTAAGTAGGGAATGCACCTTAGCTATTGGAGTGTGATTGTTTTACAGTGTGCCTCTCATTGTGTGGACTTCTGCTTGCACCTGGTGAGAAACCTAGCATTCTATCTCAGTCCACATCCCAACTTATTCTCTCATGGGTGTCTTTCTTTGCAGCAAGCACCCTACTGGCTTTTAAATGTTCTACCCATGCCCACAGGGTGCAGCAATTTCTTGAGAGTGACAGCAAGATATTCACCTGGCAAATGTAACATTGTCCCTCCTTGCAGCTCTTGCAAGGAGTATTTGGATGCAAATTGAGTTGCTAAAAGTCACCTGGGAAAGATATGCTGCAGACTTTCAATGATTTAAGCTGACTTTTCTCCTGGACAGGTTTAGAGGCAGAAAAGGCTCAGGAGTCAATGTGGTGGGTCAAAATGTGTTGTTTTGTGAGAGGGGATCCCAAAAGCCATTACATCTTTGATTATCCCCAACTCCCTTATGTATCTCAGTTTCTACCCTGATTGTCTAAAACAGCCAAGGGGACTCAGAGTACTGGGTGACCAGCCCTTATCTTGTACATCCCCAGATAAGCCAGTTACATTACGGTCCTGGAAGTTCCCTATGAGGCCCCTGCACATCTTATGAATGAACCCCAGACACCTCTGCTAGGCTCCCATTCACATGGGGATGCCCAAGAACTCGGGCCAGAAGGAGGAAGTGCCCTTTTGTCTTCCAAGCCTGGGAGGAACCCCAGCACTCATTTCAGATTTCATTGTTTCTACCTCCAAACACAGGCCTAGCATGTTTGAATTCCTACCCCCACAGTGCAGCAACTCCTTTGCCCCAAAGATGAGAGACTGTACTCACTACATTCCAAATGGCTGGAGACAAAGAGTGGCATCTGCATCATGGCACCGTTTATGTTGAATAATAGAGGGAAGAGATTGAGGAGTGTTGGGTGGCTGACACAAGAGTGAGGAGGAAAATGCCACATGAGCTCTGAGGAGAGGAAAGGAGTATCTGGGCTTTAAGCTTGACTAGAATACCTCAGCAAAAACATGTTCTTCTAAGGAGCATGGAAGGTGGGGTAGTGGATGGTTATGAGACTATCCCATCAACTGCAACAATCAAGACTAAGGTACCGGTAAGTGGGCCAGCACATCAATAAGAAAAGATATTGGCTTACTGCTACTAATAGAGTTACCTGATGTTCCATCCTGGAGATAGGCATTGGGCTCATGTGGTCCCCGGGCAGCTTCAGTCCTCTGCTGCTAGTCCCAAAAGGTCTGAGAGGCCAAAGCCAGGGGCCTGCTCCAGGTGGATAACTGTTATCCCCATGCCTGGAGAAGCCCAGGGGCTGTCAGACTTCCAATGGCCCTCTAGTTTACACAGTAGGCACAGTCCCAGAGGGACTGTTTAGCCCAATATACATGCTTGCCACATTTGAAGCAACTCCCTGGATGAGTCTGACTTTTACCTTTTGATGGGTTAGGTCTGTGGGATTCTTTTAGAGCAAAAGCCGGTAATTGGAAAGCCTGGGTTTGCAATTGGGCATACTCCTCATCTCGGTTGTTGAAGACCTTGAAGGCCAGGTTAGTTAATTCAGCGTGACTCGTTTGAGGGCCTGCCTCTAATATTTGGAGTTTGTGATGTATGTCGGGAGCTGACTGAGAAATAAAATGCATGTGGAGAAGAAGGATGCCCTCTGGGGAATCAGGATTTAGGTTAGTGAAATGCTGCAGGACTTCCCTCTATCTGGATAGTAGGCACGCTGTCATATGACTGTAGGCTTGTCTCCTAGGTCTGCCATCCTGATAGTCCCAATTGGCTTCCTCTCTAGGGACTGCTGTGACCCCAAACAGGGGTCCTGTCTGTTTAGTGTTGGTATGAGCCTGGGCTTTCAGCCACACCCATTTCCTCTCCTTGCTAGATAGCTGGCAGACATAATAACAAATAGATTTTGACAAGTGTTGTAATAAGAGACAGTGAGATACTGGAATTCCTTAATGAAACAGGTTAGGTCAGTTCCTAGGTTAGGAACTGAGGTGTTGTTCTACTTGGGAGAGGTCAAAGAGGGAAAAAGGAACATGAACCTGAATGGGTCCCTGAGGCCTGGCAACCTGTCTAATAGGGAGGACCAGGTGAGGCTGAGAGGGAGGCTGAGGCCAGGAGGACCTAGTTCTTTGAGGTAACAGAGGAGGTGAGGGCCACTTCTCAATGTAGAGTCTTGGGAAACTGATGGGTTGGGGCCAGCCACTCCTGGGGGATTAGGAAGCGGAGGAGCATAGGGAGGAGAAATGGAGAGGAGGCAGTCTTCTAGGGGTTCTTGAAGGGGTCTCAGTAGTCAGAGAGGGAACAGTGGGATCAGTGAGATCAGAGCAGTTGGATTTAGGGAGGGGAGAGTGAAGGAGGAGAATTTGGTAAGTGGAACAGGATTGACAGAGAGAGGGGAGCCTGCATAAGTCAAAAAAAGCTTGAACATAGGGAATTTTACTTCACTTTCCCAGGCGGTGACAATAGTTGTAAAGATCAATTAATATTAGGGTGTCGAGTATCCCATTCTCAGGCCAAACAGACACATTCTAATTTATATTGAGGCCAGGTAGTATCGCAGAAAAATAACCCATATTGGTGAGGATAATTAATATGAGAGGGGTGAGGAATAAAACCTGTCCCCTGGCTTGAGGGCCTCTCAGGGGGCATCTCACCTTGTGAGCCATCAGAACTGGGGTATAGAAAGAAGGGAGCAGAAATGTCCCTTGGTCCTCTCACCCCCACAAGGGTCCAAGACCCAGAATCACCTCTCACCCAGAGTGTTGTTCAGTGACAACAGAGAGAGGTCTGGAAGCATGGGGAAAAGGCAGACTCCTTACCCTAGTAGAGATCAGCCAATGTGGATGCAGGGGCCAGGCAAATGGGCATCTCTGGACACATTTCATTTCCAGGTTTTGGCACCAAAATGTTAGATTTGTGTGAGGAAGAAGGGAGGATATGTGTAAACCAGTTCAAAGCCTTTATTGGGAAGGTCCAAGCAGGTGGGATGAGTCTGGAGTGACTGCAGCCCTGAACAGAAAGAGAGTAGGGATTTTTAATGGGAAGGGAAGTTGGCAAGATTTTCAAAAGTCCAGATGGAGGGAGGAAAGATGGCGGTGGAGTAAGTAGAAGTGTTGTCTGCTTGCTCCCATTGTGGAAGGACTTGGAGTTCAAACATGGAGTGGACAGTGAGTGAGAGCAGCTTTTAGATAGGGCAAACAGAGATGGGAGCATGGGAGCAGCATGGGAGAGGCAGAAACCACGGCCCACACTCTCTAAGACAGCGGTTCTCAAACTGTGGGTCGCAACCCCTTCGGGGGTCAAATGACCCTTTCACAGGGGTCGCCTAAGACCATGGGAAAACACATATATAATTACATATTGTTTTTGTCATTAATCACTATGCTTTAATTATATTCCATTTGTAACAATGAAAATACATCCTGCGTATCAGATATTTACATTATGATTTATAACATTAATACAATTACAGTTATGCAGTAGCAATGAAAATAATTTTATGGTTGGGGGTCACCACAACATGAGAAACTGTATTAAAGGGTCACAGCATTAGGAAGGTTGAGAACCACTGCTCTAAGTGGAGTCACTGGGCTTCCCAGCCCAGCGCCTCTGCTGTACTGTAAGGGGCAACAGCTGATCAACTCATTAGGTGGGATCTTCTTGGAAACTACATTCCCACTGTAGGCCCCCTGGCCAGCAAAGTCCAGGAGGGAGTCAGCAAGGTTTGGTGAAACAGTTGGAGGTGTAGGAAGACAAGAGACCAGCCCTGACTGTGAGAAACTGTGTGAATTGAGACTTGGTAGGGACCCCCTGGGATGGCAACCCTGCACCCGCATGTGTGTACACTAAGGCTCTGCCAAACAAAAATGCAGACCAGTGCTACAGTTTGGAAGCCACATAGAGACTTTTTTGGAAGAGGAACAGAAATAAGACCTGAGACTAGGCAAGGACTATGGGTGTGCAAACCAACTCGCTAGCAAAGTAGCATTGCTAAACAACAATGAAGAGCACTAGCAGGTACCACAGGACAAGTGGGGGGGACCCAACTCAGTGCAGCTCACAGTAGAGAGCTGAGAGACTGGGAACTTCTATCTCCATCCCCACCTACTCTGGCCTTCACAATCCAAGGCAATCAGGTCTGCCTTCCTCGGTGTTGGAATTGCTAGCTGATGGGTCTGGTCTGCAGCTGGGGGTGTTCCCCAGATGTTTCTCACCTTTTTAAATACAGGTGTCTGTGCTTACCACCATCCCACCACTGTTGCCACAGCTGCCACAGCCAGCACAGCTTGACCTCTACACCCCGGCTACGCCCCTCCTACCTGTCCAGATAAGCACCACTTGTTTATAACTTCATACATTGGACTTCTATGTAGCTTTATTTTCTGGAACTTCTGGTTATTTCTGGTATTGCAGTAGATGTATTCCTTCTTAGCTGTGGAGGGAGATGGAGCGTGTCACTCTAGGCCTCCATCTGTATAAACCTAATACTATATGCTTCCATTCTCTCACTTCATTCTGCCTTCTTCCCTCCCCTTTTCAACATACAATGTAAATATTACTGTCTCTCATTGCCTTGTCCCTACTTGCTACTATCCTTACTCTTCAACATTCCTTCTCAAAAATCATCTTTCTTTCAGTTAGCCAACTCCTCTGTCTTTTCTTTAGTGTAATAGTCTTAACCTCTTTACATCTATATTAATACTGGCTCATTTGCTGCTGATAGTGTGATTGTGGGTGGGGGATATTTTTGAGAGTGTGGGTTTCTTGCCTGCATTGTGTGTTTATGTTTTAACAGCATCACCACAAAAAAATTCAAGACGTGGTGGGCAGAGTGACTCTCAGTCTACTAGCCAGAGAGAAGCTTCAACCAAAAAGCAACACAACAACAACCAAAACTGAAAAACAACCAGACAGCCTAAACAAATGGCATAATGGGCATACCAAGACCATCGAGCTCAGGAGATCAAAGAGATTGCACCACTGAATCCCAAAGTTCTCCTATTACAGAAGGTCACACCACGAAGGTGGAAAATCAAAGCAGACAAATCTAAAAAACAAAAACAAACAAGAAGGGTCACCTAAAATGGGGAGACAAATAAAAGAGAAATCCCCAGAAAGAGTGCGAGAAGAAAGAGAGGCAAGCAAACTATCAGACATGAAATAATTATAAGGAAGCTCACTGAACTCGACAAACTCAGAGAAAACTACAATAAATTTCAGGGGAATTAAAGAGAATTCGAGGGAAACTACAAGAACTCCAGGGAGTCTTCAACGAACTCCAGAGAAGCTACAAGGAACTTACTGAGAACTACACCAGCATTAAAAAGGACATCAAAACTGTCAATAATATCCAGCAGGAAGTGAAGAATACAAATTCTGAACTGAAGAACACAATAGAACGAATAAAAAGTGGGCTAAAGAGGGCAGAGGATCAGATCAGCAAGCTGGAGGATAATGTAGAAGAAAATTCCCAAAGAGTGCAACAAAATGAAAAAAGACTAAAAAAAAATGAAGAGGGTTTAATAAGCTGCATAACAACATGAAACATAACAATATTCATATAATAGGAATACAAGAGGCAGAAGAAGGGGAGCAAGGAATAGAAAACCTGTTTGAAAAAGTACTGACAGAAAACTTCCCTGACTTGATGAGAGAAAAGTTCACACAGGTCCAGACGCACAGAGTCCCAATGAAGATGAACCCCAAGAGGTCTACTGCAAGATACATCATAATTAAAATGGCAACATTCAAAGACAAAGAGAAAATCCTAAAGGCAGCAAGAGAGAAACATTAAATAACATACAAGGGAGCTCCAATAAGACCATAAGCAGATTTCTCAAAAGAAATACTACAAGCCAGAAGAGAATGGCAAAACAAATTTTAAGATATGAAAAAACAAAGACCTACAACCAAGACTACTCTACCCAGCAGGGCTCTCATTCAAAATGGAAGATGAAATAAGGTGTTTCCCAGACAAAAGAAAGCTAAAAGAATACATTTCCACCAAACCAGCACTGCAAGAGATGCTAAAGGCACTGCTTTAAGGAGAAGAAGAAAAAGAGTGAGAGAGAACACAAGAACAAAGGGAAAAAGATCATAGTGAATAAGTACCGATCAATAATAACCTTAAATGTAAATGAATAAAATGCTCCAATAAAAAAACATAGGGTAGCTGAATGTATAAGAAAACATGACCTATATATATGCGGCTACAAGAGATCCATCTCAGAACAAAAGATCTACACAGACTGAAAGGGATGGAAAAAAGTATTTCAAGCAAACAGACATAAAAAGAAAAAAAAGCAGGGGGTAGCAATACTTATATCAGAAAAAAATAGATTTCACAACAGAGGTCATAAAGAAAGACAAAGAAGAACATTTCACCGTATATAAGGGAAGAAAGCACCAGGAAGCACCCAAGAAACAAGATGGCAGAGGAGTAGTGGAAGCTACACCAACCTCCTCCCAGAACTAGTCTGGATTTACAATTTAATTTTGGAGAAATCATCTGGAATAACCAACCGAACACTAGCTGGAGAGAAGTCTTATAACCATGGAGAGACAGGAAAGGCCGCTAAATCACAACGTGACCGGTAGGGAGTGCAAAGACACGGAAGGGCTGGCTGGGTTCACACGGGTGGCAGCCAAAGGGACTGAGAAACAGCTCAGCAGCTGGGGATTCCCCCTGAGAAGGGCAGGGTCTAAACCCCCAGCTGAGCTTCCCAATCTACAGCAACAGAGTGGAAAGTAAAATAGTATCCAGCTGAGAAAAGCGAAAAGCCACAGGGTTTCTTGCTAGGCAGAGAGAAACAGCGGGAGAAAAAGAGCTCTTAAGCGGATCACATACGAAAATATTTTGGCCCCCACTTACCCTCTGCTCAAGCGGAGAGAAGGCAGAGAGTACTGGAGATGCTTGGGGAGAGTTTGGTGTGGTGGTTTTGAGGGGAGAACTGGGGGAGCAGCTGACCAGGTCCCAGTGCTGACTCATACCCAGTGCTGCAGGCAGATCATTTCTGCCCCACCCCCCCGGCGCCCTCCAAGTGGCCTCAGACTGAGGGGAAGCAAAAGCCCAGCCTACAGGAATCAAGCTGCCACACCCACGGTCCTTAAGCCTGATGGCTAATCACAAATTGAATAGATTAACAACTAAGGAAAACAGACAAAGGCAGTAGATCCCTGGAAGTCTGCAACAAGCTGCCTAGGCCCAGACTCGTACAGGATCTGACGCCACCAGGGGCAGATCCAGGAAGTGCAGATCATTCTAAGAAGTACCAACAAACGATAGGAGTCACAAAAATGGGGAGACAGAGAAACAACACCCCATTGAAAGGAAAGGTAGAATCCCCAAAAGGAGTGCTAAATGAAATAGAGGGGGGCAAACTATTACACATGGAATTCAAAACATGGGTTATGGAGAAGCTGAATGAGCTCAGCGGAAACTACAAAGAACCCCAGGGAAACTACAAGGAACTTACTGAGAATTACATCAGCATGAAAAAGGACATGGAAGCTACCAATAAGAGCCAGGAGAAAATGAAGAAACAATCTCTGAATTGAAGAACACAGTAGAAGGAATTAAAAGCAGGCTAGCGGGAGCAGAAGATCGGATCAGCGAGCTGGAGGACAACTTAGACAAAAACTCCCAGACAGTGCAACAAAATGAAAAAAGACTGAGCAAGACTGAAGAGGCTCTAAGACAGCTGCAGGATAACATGAAATGTAATAATATCCGTATCATAGGAATTCCAGAAGGAGAAGAAGAAGAGCAAGGGATAGAAAACCTCTTTGAAAAACTAATGACAGAAAACTTCCCTAACATGAGGAGAGAAAAGAGTCACGCAAGGCCAGGAAGCACAGAGGGTCCCAATGAAGATGAACCCCAACAGGCCCACTTCAAGACACATCATAATTAAAATGGCAACATTCAAAGACAAAGAGAGAATCCCAAAAGCAGCAAGAGAGAAACAACTCATAACATACAAGGGAGCTCCAATAAGGCTATCATCATATTTCTCAGCAGAAACACTACAAGCCAGAAGGGAATGGCAAAATATATTCCAAGCAATGAAAAACAAAAGCCTACAACCAGGAATACTCTAACCAGCAAGGCTCTCATTCAAAATGGAAGGTGAAATAAGGAGTTTCCAAGACAAAAGGAGGCTAAAAGAATACATCTCCACCAAACTAGCGTTGCAAGAGATGCTAAAGGGTGTGCTTTAAGAAAATGAAGAAACAGAGAGAAACGTGAGTACAAAGGGGGGAAATGACAATGAATAAGTACTGAAGGAAAGAAGAAACTTCTACCACTTGCAACAACATGGATGAAACTAGAGAGAATTATGCTTAGCATAATAAGCCAGGCAACAAAAGAAAAATCCCTTATGCTATCACCTATTATGGGAAACTAATGAACAACACAAACAAATGAGCAAAATTGAACCAGAAGTATGTAAACAAGGAACAAACTAACAGTAACAAAGGGGGAGATGGGAGGGAGAGAAGGGGGTAAGAAGGGGAAGGGGCTAGTCAAAGAACATGTATAAATGACCCATGGACATGGACAACTGAGTGGGGACTGAATGTGCGAGAAGGCGGGGCAGGGTGCAGGGAAGCAAGAGGGGGGAAAAAGTGGGACAACTGTAATGGAAAAACAAACAAAAAAATTTTTAGTGGGGAAAAAAATGAAAATACAAAGAATGGAAATGCAAGTTCAGTGAATATTAGAAGGACAAGGATTTTCCTTCACACTGTATATTTTTCTCCCTATCTGATCCCTCCAGAGTTTGGCATTCTAGAGAAGTAAGTAATGACATAGGTTTCTTTGCATAAAACTAATAAGACCAGTTGTTAATAGAGGTTTGTTTTTTTTAACTAAGGCTTTGACTGGAATGTCATGCCTGAAGGAGACATGCCTCAGCTTTGTTTGTTACCAAAAAGCCCTGAGGAACTGGGATTGACTTTCGAAGGTAATAAAAGTCCACGAGATAAAAGGCCTGGTACCTTGGATGGATGCACAGTCCATGGCAATCTTTCCAGGGAAAGAATGAAGGTTGTTTTCCTGAAAGATGGCTAGATGGGACCTTAAGGCACAGTGGAAAACCAGAGGGACTTGGAAAAGACAGGTGTTTACAGGCAAGGCTGATGCCAGGTATGTGGTTCTGCTTCTGGGCCTTGAGGGGCATACTGACGGTCACCCTAAATGTTCCTTGTGTAAGTTCCAGCAAAGAAAATAAATTTTAAATGCATTATTTACTTTCAATTATTTGACATTAGGGGACAATTCTCTGTCATCTGCCCAAAGACATTGGTCTATAAAAACAATCACACCTTTAAGTCAACCTATTTTTTATTATGATGTTTTAACTTCCAACTGGCTTCCAGCAACTGTTGTTCAATGGGGTCGAGGCTATGCTTATATTTCCACAGGTATGCAGCAGTTTTGGATCCCTGACAAGCGCATTAAGCTGTGAAATGTCCCCCAGGAAGAAAGACCAAGAGAACGAGGAGAATTGGCAGCAGTTGCCTGGTCAGATGGCGAAACTAAGTCTCAAACGTAAAAGAAGAAAGAGGCCATCCCATCGTCCATCTCAAAGTACCAGGAATTCTAGCCTTCCCACGTGGGGACAAATTAAGAAATTAGCCGCAGAGGCAGAAAAGTTAACCTTAACTAATAATGTACCCTTTTCCCTAGAAGCTGTTTTTCTTGCTATGATAGTTATCTTATCTGCTCAGGTAACTCCTTCCAATGCTGAAAATTATACTTATTGGGCTTATATTGCTAATCCACCTTGGATGAGAGGGGTCTCATGGTGGGATCCTAATGTTCCTGTCTATCATAATGAAACAGGTTGACTTCCCAGTCCATTTGATATACGTGGTCCTCTAAAGCCTGAGGAGGAAGGAATGATTGTTCCATATTATGTTACAGGAGTTTCTGGTCCACCCATTTGTTTTGGTGCCAGTTATCACTGCCTTGATTTTGGTCTTCAAAATTGGCTTACTGCACAGGGCAATACTTCAGTTTTATATAATAAGCCTTTAATATTGTTTTCTGCAGTTATGCCTGATGGCTTTATCCCAAATCATAGTGAGCTCTTTACACCATCTGATGAGCCACTTTGCAAAATGCCAAAGTTTCTCTCCATGAATAGTTGGGTTCAATGGACCCGATGTCGGGGAGAACAAGTACGAGTTTTTGTTACTACTCCCTATGGGAGCGTCATTAATTGGAGCCCTTATGGTTCCACTCATACAGCTAATCCTAAGCAAAAAATACAGTGGACCAATCGCATTACTTGGATGACTGGCACTGCCAGGGATTTCATCCTCTGGCAAGAAAGTGGCTTCTCACCTCCGTTAGCTTATATGAAAGGTTTTTATTCTCAATCCCACTTGTGGAAGTTAAGTGCAGCTTTTGGACCTCTTGATGTTTGGACAGGACAATTATATCAGGCTAATGGTATACATAATCTCACCTTCTCAAAAAATATTACTCGATATTTTCAGGCCTGTGTTAGAATTCCTTATCTCCTACTTAGAGGAAGAATTACTTGGGTACCAGAAACGGGAGAAATCTCTTGCTTTAATTGTACTTTGCATACCTGTGTTAACCGTACTATGATTTTGTCTGAAAAGGAAAGTCTCTACCTTTTAAGGGCCTGAACTGGAGTCTGGATACCTATTCAGGTCGATCACCTGTGGCAGGATAGCCCCGCCTCTGGACTTTTCCGTAATATAGCCAAACGGCTTCTACGTCGAAGTAAGCGTTTTCTTGGCCTTCTCATTGCAGTCATCATGGGATTTATTGCTATTACTGCTACAGCTGTTACTGCTGGTGTTGCCCTACATCATTCGGTTCAAACAGCAGATTTCGTCCAGACTTGGCATCAGAACTCTGAACAATTATGGACTGCTCAGCGTCAAATTGATGCTGAAATGCAATCTGAGTTAGCTGACTTAAACCAAGCTGTCATACTGTTAGGTGATCAGTTACAAAGTGTTAAAAAACAATTAATGTTAAATGTGATTGGAATCAATCCTCTTATTGTATCACTCCTGTTCCTTATAATGAAACTGAGTTCCCTTGGGAAAAGGTTCAAAAACATTTACTGAATCATGATGATTTGATGCAGCATATTCTTATGCTTTAAACCAAAATTCATAATACATTTTAAAAACATCTTGAACAACTGGCTGGCCAAAATGTTTTTGAAGATATCATGAAAGGTATCGATAATATTAATCCTATCAATTATATCCAGGGATTTATAAGTTCTCATGTAGGAATGTTCTTCTTATTTGTTCTTCTTGTTATATTGTTAATCATAATTTGTATTAGAGTAAGAAGAAAGGAAAAGCATGAGGTTAGAAATTCAGTTATCTTTTCTGTCATGTTCCATAAGATATCTGTAAAACAAAAGGGGGGAGATGGAGGGTTAACTCCTAAATCTTCTGCCTGAAAGCTTGCAAGGCGAGCCTTCCAGCCCAGGTGTCCTGTGACTCAACCCAGAGGTCTGCAAGGCAGATCTTGTTTATGGCAGCTGAGGTCTCAAGGTCCTGAGGAGAAAAGAAGTCAGAGAGCCATGTCTCCTTTCCCATAGCGATAACGTCTTATGTGAAACATACCCTTTAGATTTATAGCCTTGTTTTGTAGCCATAATAAAAATAACAGATGTGTTTTGAATACTCTTATGTTTGCTCTCACATCCTTGAGAAAATGTATACTAAATACATGAAGATCCTTTGATTTTATTATTATTAGTCACTTCATTTACCTAATAAAAGGTTGGTCTGCTAGTCTTCGCTGACAGCCTGAGCGAGCTTCAGCCCTCCGTCCGTTGTTGGCCACTCATTCTGCTTGCCGAGATTATCTCTGCATCTCCGTTCCCAGAGTACAACAGCCATTCTTTATCTCCCTCAGCACCACCTAGATGCAAGCCCTACCATCTTTTGGGATTGGGCCACCATTCCACATGATCAACCAGTGATAGAGATAGCTGTTAGGGGATCAGGGGCAAATGACAGAACATCAAACAACTCAAAAGTGGCTCAGATTATATAGAATTTATTAGCTCTGGAAACCTGGAGGTAGGGAAGAATTCAAGTATAGATCTGATGTGATCTGGAAGTCTGGTTCTGTTTACGTGTGTGTGTGTGTGTGTGTGTGTGTGTGTGTGATCATCCTCAGGCTATACTGCAAGGTGTATGGGGCACTTAAGAGACTTAAATCCATCCCTGATAACATTAAGAGAAAACCAGAAGAGAACAACTCTCAGAGCCTCTTCCAGAATTGTTAAGAAGGTTTTCCCACACCTCAGAAAAACTTCTTACATCTCATTGATCTATCCTGATTAATTTCTGGCAAGAGAGTCTCTCAGACCAATCAGATCACCCAGGAGCTGGGGTGGCCAGCTTCTCCCTCAGGACCCACAAGCACAGGGTCCTGTGAGCAAAGAGGAAGTGGTGGTTGAGCACTGGATAGACAGTATCCAGTAACAGTTAAATGTGTAGTGGATGTTGAAATCAATATGTTTTAATCATTAACCACATTTGTTACAGCTTTCCTTGCTTGAATTGGGTCTATTCATTTGTGGCTGATTAAAAGAACCAGATAATTGTCCATCCCCTAAAGAGTATGGAATCAAACCAATGACCCAGGTCAAAGACTGGTTGGTAAGGTGATCCAAATAAGACACAGATTGCTGTCCAGGTGCCTTAACTGTTTCCTGGTATATCCATAAATGAAAGAAGAGCTTGTCCAAGGCCTAAGATCAGCTTCACCCCCTTGATGCCATTTATTCATTCATTCTACAGTATTTAATGACTGTCTACTATGTACCAGGCACAAACTAGAGGCAGGAGGTTCATTGGCATAAAAGGGGCATGCTTCCTGTTCTTTGTGGACTTACTGTACTTTCTTTTTTTTTTTAATGTTTTTTATTGATTATATTGTTACGACAGTTCCAATTTTCTCCCCCTTGCTCCCCTCCACCCAGCACCCCCCTCCCCCAGCAATCCCCCCCAAGTCCATACGCCTGGTTCGTAAAAATTAACTATCCCCCCCTCTCAAATATTAGGACCCTTTGTAATCTTGTAAAGGACAATGGGCGAAGGTCTCAAGCTCCTCTAGCTGCTTCAGGCTGGACATGGTCGTCGTCCTACCTACCCTTGGGTCCAGAAAACCCTAATAAGAGTGGGGGTGTGGAGGGGAGGGTGGCCTTCCCACATGGGGAAGGATCGTGCAGACTCCAGGTCAGTTGGCTGTCTCCGGTCAACGGCGTGCTTGGTTTAACAGGCTGGTGTCCTTGTTGTGTTCCAGCCATTTAGTTCAGCCAAACCGTTGAGTCTCAGGAGGCAGCGCTGCAGAGAGGATTAAGTGAGGCTTATGCGTACAGACAATCACTCAGTTAATGCGATCATAGGCTTATGTCCTTTGAAAACAGAAAACACGTGTTAATTTATGTAACATAACCCACAAACAAGTCTCTAAATCTGTAAGACTGTCTTATTGGGAAGACATCCAGTTGCAAGGCACTTGAAATTCTATTTGCCTGCAACTTGAATATCTTTGATGATATCACAGACATGGTTTAATTTTCAAGTGAAACCATATTTTATATGAGAAGAAACTTTTAAGACGGATAGTTGCCCTATTTTATACTCTACTACTGATCATTGTGATTTTCCTTGAATAATAATTTTTCTCCCTAAGGTTACCCTCCTTGTCTTTAAAGGGACTACATTAAGTCCATTTTTAATTTATCCTGTTCATTTGCATAAACATAACAAGAGCAGCAAATGATCACTTATGATCTTTAGTTCTGCTTTGCTGGAACTTACTCAGGAATATTTGGGGTGACCCTCAGTCCGTTCTTCAGGGCACAGAAGCTGAGCCACATATCTGGCATTCATCCTTGCCTGTACACACCTGTTTTTTCCAAGTCGTTCTGGTTTTTCATTGTGCCTTAAGGTCCCTTCTAGCCATCTTTCAGGAAAACAACCTTCGTTCCTTCCCTTCCCTGGAAAGATTGCTGTGGACGGCACAACCAACCATGGAACCAGACCTTTTATCTCACGGGCTTTTATTACCTTTGAAAGTCATTCCCAGTTCCTCAGGGCTTTTTGGTAACAATCTGAGCCCAAGTATGTTTCCTTTAGGCTTGACATTCCAGTCAAAGACTTGGTCAAAAAAAAAAAAGGAACCTCTATTAACAACTGGTCTTATTAGTTCTGTGCAAAGAAACTTATGTCATTACTTGTTTAAAATGCCAAACTCTGGAGGGATCAAATAGGGAGAAAAATATGCAACGTGAAGGAAAATCCTTGTCCTAATATTCACTGAACTGGCATTTCCATTCTTCATATTTTCATTTTTCCCCCACTAAAAAAATTATTTTGTTTGTTTTTCCATTACAGTTGTCTCACTTTTTTACCCCTCTTGCTTCCCTGCACCCTGTCCCTCCCTTCCCCCACATTTAGTCTCCACTCAGTTGCTCATGTCCGTGAGTCATTCATATTTTTTTTTTACTTGACCCTTCCCCTTCTTACACCCTTCTCTTCCTCCCCCCCTCCGACCTTGTTACTGTTAGTTTACTTCTTGTTTACATACCTCTGGTTCAATTTTGCTCATTTGTTTGTGTTGTTCATTAGTTTCCTGTAATAGGTGACAGCATAAGGTATTTTTCTTTTGTTGCCTGGCTTATTTCACTAAGCATAATTTTCTCTAGTTCCATCCATGTTGTTGCAAATGGTAGAAGTTCCTTTTTTCTTTCTGCTACATAGAATTCCATTGTGTAAATGTACCACAGTTTTTTGATCCACTCATTTACAGATGGGCATTTAGGTTGTTTCCAGCACTTCGCTATTGTAAATAGTGCTGCTATGAACATTGGAGTGCATAGGTTCTTTTGAATTGGTGTTTCAGGATTTTTTGGATATAATCCTAGCAATGGAATTGCTGGTTCAAAAGGCAATTCCATTTTTAGTTTTTTAAGGAAATTCCAAACTGTTTTCCACAGTGGCTGCACCAGTCTGCATTCCCACCAGCAATGCACCAGGGTTCCCGTTTCTCCGTATCCTCTCCAGCACAAGTTGTTTGTTGATTTGTTGATGATGGCCATTCTGACTGGTGTGAGGTGGTATCTCATTGTGGTTTTTATTTGCATCTCTCTGATGGCTAGTAATTTGAACATACTTTCGTATGTCTATGGGCCCTCTGTATGTCTTCTTTGGAGAAGTGTTTGTTCAGGTCCTTTGCCCATATTTTAATTGGGTTGTCTGTCTTCTTGGTGTTGAGTCATATGAGTTCTTTATATATTTTGGAGATCAATCCCTTGTCTGAGATGCCATTGGCGAATATATTTTCCCATATGGTTGGTTTCCTTTGCATCTTGCTGATGTTTTCTTTAGCTGAGCAGAAACTTTTTAGTTTGATGTAGTCCCATTTGTTTATTCTTTCCTTTATTTCCCTTGCCTTAGGAGATATATCAGTGAAAATGTTGCTACGTGGGATATCTGAAATTTTCCTGCCTATTTTTTCCTCTAGGACTTTTATGGTGTCACGGCTTACATTTAAGTCTTTGATCCATTTTGAGTTTATTCTGGTGTATGGTGTGAACTGGTGCTCTAGTTTCATTTTTTTGCATGTCCCTGTCCAGTTCTCCCAACACCATTTGTTGAAGAGGCTCTTTTCACTCCATTTGATGTTCTTTCCCCCTTTGTCAAATATTAGTTGACCATATGAACCTGGGTTTATTTCTGGGCTCTCTATTCTGTTCCATTGATCTATGTCTGTTTTCATGCCAGTACCAGACTGTTTTGATTACCGTGGCCTTGTAGTATAGTTTGATATCAGGTATTGTGATTCCTCCTACTGTGTTCTTCCTCAAAATTGCTGTGGCTATTCGGGCTCTTTTTTGGTTCCATATAAATTTTTGAAGTATTTTTTCTAGGTCTGTGAAATATGTTGCTGGTATTTTAATAGGGATTGCATTGAATCTATAAATTGATTTGGGTAGTATGGACATTTTAATGATGTTGATTCTTCCCATCCATGAGCATGGTATACGCTTCCATTTATTTGTATCTTCTTTAATTTCTTTCTTCAGTGTTATGTAGTTTTCTGTGTACAGGTCTTTTACCTCTTTGGTTAAGTTTATTCCTAGGTATTTAATTTTTCTTGTTGCTATGGTAAATGGGATTTTTCTTTCGGTTTCTATCTCTGAGTTTTTATTGTTGGTGTATAAAAATGCCTTTGATTTCTTAATATTGACTTTGTATCCTGCTATTTTGCTGAATTCACTTATTAGGTTGAGTAGTTTTTTTGTGGAGTCTAAAGGATTTTCTATGTACACTATCATGTCATTGGCGAATAATGACAGTTTTACTTCCTCTTTTCCAATTTGGATGCCTTTTATTTCTCTTTCTTGTCTGATTGCTGTGGCTAGAACTTCCAAGACTATGTTGAATAGGAGTGGAGAGAGCGGACATCCTTGTCTTGTTCCTGACCTCAGGGGGAATGCTCTCAGCTTTTGCCCATTGAGTATGATGTTGGCTTCAGGTTTCTCATATATGGCCTTTATTATGTTGAGGTATGCTCCCTCTATTCCCATTTTGCTGAGAGTTTTTATCATAAATGGGTGTTGTACTTTATCAAATGCTTTCTCCGCATCTATTTATATGATCATGTGGTTTTTGTCTTTCATTTTGTTTATGTGGTGTATCACGTTTATTGATTTGCGAATATTAAACCATCCTTGCATCCCTGGGATGAATCCTACTTGATTGTGGTGTATGATCTTTCTAATGTGTTGCTGGATCCGGTTTGCCAATATTTTGTTGAGGATTTTAGCATCTATGTTCATCAGCGATATTGGTCTGTAGTTTTCTTTCTTTGTTGTGTCTTGACCTGGTTTTGGAATTAGGGTTATACTGGCTTCATAGAACGAGTTTGGGAGTCTTCCCTCTTCTTGTATCTTTTGGAATAGTCTGAGGAGGATAGGAATTAGTTCTTTCCTAAATGTTTTGTAGAATTCACTTGTGAAGCCATCCGGTCCTGGGCTTTTGTGTGCTGGGAGTTTTTTGATTACTGCTTCAATTTCACTAGCTGTTATTGGTCTTTTCAGACTTTCTGTTTCTTCTTGATTCAGTTTGGGAAGACTATAGTTTTCCAGGAATCTGTCCATTTCTTCTAGGTTGTCAAATTTCTTGCCATACAGTTGTTCGTAATAATTTCTTATAATTCTTTGTATTTCTGTGGTATCAGTTGTGATTTCTCCTCTTTCGTTTCTGATTTTATTTATTTGGGTCCTCTCTCTTTTTTTCTTGATGAGCCTGGCTAAAGGCTTGTCAATTTTGTTTATCTTTTCAAAGAACCAGCTCCTACTTTTGTTGATCTTTTGAATTGTTACTTTAGACTCTATGTCATTTAATTCTGCTCTGATCTTGATGATTTCCTTCCTTCTACTTGATCTGGGTTTTGCTTGTTGTTCTTCCTCTAGTTCTTGTAGCTGTAGGGTTAAATTTTTTATTAGAGATTCTTCTAGCTTTTTTAGGTAGGCTTATATTCCTATGAACTTTCCTCTTAAGACTGCTTTCGCTGTATCCCATAGGTTTTGGGTTGTTGTGTGTTCATTATCATTGGTTTCCAGGAACTTTTTGATATCTTCCTTGATGTCATTGTTAACCCATTCATTATTTAATAGCATGTTATTCATTCTCTATGAGTTTGAATGTTTTTGAGTTTTTTCTTTGAGGTTGATTTCCAATTTTAAGGCATTGTGATCTGAAAAGCTGCTTGATATAATTTCAATTTTCTTGAATTTATTGAGGCTTGTTTTGTGTCCTACCATGTGGCCTATCTTTGAAAATGTTCCATGTGCACTTGAGAAATATGTATATTTTGCTTCTTTGGGGTGTAAACTTCTATATATATCGACTAAGTCCATTTGATCTAAAGTGTTGTTCAGTGCCTCAATATCTTTGGTGTTTCTTTGCTTTGAAGATCTGTCCATTGTTGACAATGGGGTGTTAAAGTCCCCTACGATGAGTGTGTTGCTGCCTATATCTTTCTTGGAGTCTTTCAAAATTTTCCTTACATATTTGGGTGCTCCTAAGTTGCGTGCATATATATTTATAAGGGTTATATCTTCTTGATGGATTTTTCCCTTAAGCATTATGAAATGCCCTTCTTTTTCTCTTTTTATGGACTTTGCTGTGAAATCTGTTTTGTCTGATATAAGTATTGCTACCCCGGCTTTTTTTTCATGTCCATTTGCTTGAAATACTTTTTTCCATCCCTTTACTTTCAGTCTGTGTAGATCTTTTGTTCTAAGGTGTGTCCCTTGTAGACAGCATATATGTGGGTCATTCTTTCTAATCCATTCAGCTACCCTATGTCTTTTAATTGGAGCGTTTAATCCATTTATGTTTAAGGTTATTACTGATAAGTACTTATTCATTGTCATTTTTCCCCTTTGTACTCGTGTTCTTCTCTGTCTCTCTGTTTCTTTATCTTCTTAGAGCAGACCCTTTAGCATCTCTTGCATTGCTGGTTTGGTGGAGATGTATTCTTTTAGTCTTCCTTTGTCTGAGAAACTCCTTATTTCGCCTTACATTTTGAATGATAGCCTTGCTGGGTAGAGTATTCTTGGTTGTAGACTTTTGTTTTTCATTGCTTGGAATATTTTTTGCCATTCCCTTCTGGCTTGTAGTGTTTCTGCTGAGAAATCTGATGATAGCCTTATTGGAGCTCCCTTGTATGTTATTAGTTGTTTCCCTCTTGCTGCTTTTAGGATTCTCTCTTTGTCTTTGAATGTTGCCATTTTAATTATGATGTGTCTTGAGGTGGGCCTGTTGGGGTTCATCTTCATTGGGACCCTCTGTGCTTCCTGGATTTGCATGACTCTTTCTCTCCTCATGTGAGGGAAGTTTTCTGTCATTAGTTTTTCAAAGAGGTTTTCTATCCCTTGCTCTTCTTCTTCTTCTTCTGGAATTCCAATGATACGGATATTATTACATTTCATGTTATCCTGCAGCTGTCTTAGAACCTCTTCAGTCTTGTTCAGTCTTTTTTCATTTTGTTGCATTGTCTGGGAGTTTTTGTGTACGTTGTCCTCCAGCTCGCTGATCCGATCTTCTGCTTCCTCTAGCCTGCTTTTAATTCCTTCTACTGTGTTCTTCAATTCAGAGATCGTATTCTTCATTTCCTCCTGGCTCTTATTGATAGCTTCCATGTCCTTTTTGATGCTGGTATAATTCTCAGTAAGTTCCTTATAGTTCTTCTGGAATTCACTGTAGTTTTTCTGGAGTTCTTTGTAGTTTCCGCTGAGCTCATTTAGCTTCTCCATAATCCATGTTTTAAATTCCGTAATTGATATTTTGCTCCCCTCTATTTCATTTAGCACTCTTTCTGGGGATTCTACCTTTCCTTTTGATGGGGGGTTGTTTCTCTGTCTCCCCATTTTTGTGATTCCTTTTGTTTGTTGGTGCTTCTTAGAATGATCTGTTCTTCCTGGATCTGCCTCTGGTAGCGTCAGATCATGTCCCAGACTGGCCCTAGGCAGCCTATTGGAGACTTCCAGTGATCTACTGCCTTTGTCTCTCTTCTTTAGTTGTTACTATACTCAATCTGTGGTTGGCCATCAGTCTTAAGGACCGTGGATGTGGCAACTTAATTCCTGTATGCACGGCTTTTATTTCCCCATAGTATGACGCCACTTGGAGGGGAATGGTCTGTCTGCTGTACTGGGGCTGAGTCAGCACTGGCTGGTCCTGGGCGGGGGTTAGTGTAGCTTCCACTTACTCCTCGGCCCTCCTAGATCTCCGTCTGTGTTGTCCTTGATGATATTTCTTTAATCTGTCTGGTTGTATTTCAGCTACTTTTTGGTGGGTCTTTTTCTCTGGTTAGTTGATTGAGAGTCACTCTGCCCACCTTGTCTTGAGATCTTTTGTGAAGGTGCTGCTAAAACATAATTACACAACCCAGGCAAGAAACCCACACCCTCCAATGTCTCCCCCAAATACAATCCCACTATAGGCTGCAAATGAGCCCGTGTTAATATACTTGTGGATATACTGGGACTCTTATTTCGAAGGAGAAACAGAAAGGAGTTGTTTTAAATGAAGGAAGGGTAATTTTTGAGCTGGAAGTTGATAGAGTATTAATATTAGCAATTGGGATTAAGGTTATGTAAGAGAGCAATTAACACTTACACTGTCTGTTTGAAAAGGAGGGGAGGGTTACAGTGTGGAGTGAGAAAGTGGAAATGTATAGTATTAGGATTATATAATTGGTATATACTATATGATTAGCGTGGGAGGTAGGGTAGACACAACAGACATCCAGGTAGACAGACATCCTGAAATTGAAAGAGAGGGCTGGGGAGGTTAGAAGGTAGGAAACAGATTGAGAGAGAATTTTTTAAGAATAAAAATACAGAGTAGAAAATAGCAAGACAGGAAGGGAGAGAGGAAAGAGAGAGAGAAAGTAGAGAATAGAAGGGTAGGAGAGAGAACAAAAGAAGAAGGGGAGGTAGAAGAGAGGGGACTGAATTAAAATTCTTTTTAAAATTATATATTATAAAATAGATTAGGAGATTAAAACATGATATAAAGTTGCAAGATAGAGAGAAAGGGTGAATATATAGAGAGAGAGGTATAGGAGATAGGAAAGCAAGAGGATTTGGGAGGAAAAGAGCTCAGATGAGGGAAGGAAATCAGGAGGAAGAGGAGATATTAGGGAGGGGAGGATTGAAATTGAAGAGTTGACAAAAGATAGGATGAAGGAGAGAAATACAAGAGGTAGAGAAAGAAGTGAGGGGATGGGGTAGAAAAAGAGAAGGGGTAAGAATGGGAGAGTAAAGGGAGAGGGGGATAGATTAGAATTATAATTTGAATATTAAGAGATTAGAATATAAAGTGGAATAGGGGGAGAGAGAGAATATGTATAGGGAGAGAAGGAAAATAAGGACAAGAGATGAAAGAAAAACGAATGTAGACTGAAGGGGGACAAAATAAAGAAAGAAATTTAATAAAGTTGAAGGTGCGTAGCGCAGAGAAAGGAGAGGGTGAGAAAGGGAGAGAACTTAAAATTATAAAATTAACTGAGAATAGGATGAAGGGGAGACATGCTAAGGGGAGAGAAGGGAGGGAAGAGGAGGGGAGAAAAGGAGAGAGAATAAGAAGGGACTGACGGTAGGGGTAGTTAGAGAGAGAGTGAGAGATAAAAGAATGAGGATTTTAACTCAATTCAACTTTTATGCACAGTCTCTGAGTATTTTTGGTTTGTTTGTTTTTTGGTTTTTCCTTGCTTCCTTCCTGAGTCCGCTCCTATTCAAAATTCCATGAGTTTCAAATCTTTTCTGGTTGGTTGGCTGGCTGTGGGAGGGTTCTGCTTGATTCTGGGATTGCTAGTCTTTTTTTTTTGTGGGCCTACCACCGCTCTGCTGTGAGCTGCATTTAGTTGTCCCCTCCTGAGGCAGCCTCAGTCCTCCTCAGGCTTGTCCAGCTACTCCTTCCCTCTGTTGGTCCAGCCTGTGCCTGCCAGCAATCCCCGCCCTGCCTCTAGTCCTGTCTCTATTCCCAGGCTACAGCTTCTGCTCTCTTCCCTGTCTATATGCCTGCGCACCCCACCTCTCTCCCTGTCTCAAGATCGTCCTTTTGTTCTGCAGGACTCTGGCACAGTTGGTCAAAGTGCCGGGCCCAGTGGCACTTTCCTGCCCAGGGCCTCTCCCCTAGTCTGGAGCTTTGCAGTGGCTTTCCTGCGTGTGCTCTTCTCCTTGCCCCAAAACTTTCTCTATTCTGAGCTACAGCTTCCGCTGGCTTCCCTGTCTATCGGCCTGCGCACTCTATCTTTCTTCCTGCCACAGCACCGTCCCTTTGCTCTGTAGGATTCTAGTGTGGTCGGTCAGCACAGCACTCTCCTACCCCGGAGCTCTCTGCCAGTCTGGAGCTCCACAGCAGCCCTTCCCTGCGGCCCCTTCTCGCTGCCCTAAAACCGTCTCCCCTCCAGAACCTCCGCCTCCGCTCTCTTCCCTACTTACACACCCTGCGCATCCTATTTCCCTCCTAGCCCCAGACCGGCCTTTTGTTCTGTGGGATTCTAGCGTGACTAAAGAGCAAACACTGGTTTCAAGAACGCAGTTCTCCCCTGGTCCGGAGTTCCGCAGCAGCTTTTCTGTGCTGCCGTTCTCCTTGCCCCAAAACTGCTCCTTTGTTCTGTAGGGCCCTAGCGCTAGTGCTGGGCTCATTCGGAGTGCCGAGCTTTCGGTCGGAGGTTGCAGCTGAGGATGTTTCCCTCTAGACTCAGATCACACAGTTTCTCCCAGTCCTGATTGTTCGCTGTTCTCTCCCTCCTCTGGCTTTTTTGGCCAAATCCTCTCCCTAACTCCCTACAAGAATTCACTCCTGGCTAGTGAGCTCTCCGGCTTGATACTGCAAACTCACGGAGTCTCGGAATGACTCAGCCTGCAGTTTGTGATAAACCCCTCCACCCCCTTCCACACTGCTCCCACGATCTCCTCCCCGTTCACGTTATCAGATATCCACACTCACTCAGTCACTCCTCTCCGCATTTGTTCCTGGATTCTTTCCTTAACAGGAGCGAGCTGAGAACACTGTCCCTACTCCGCGGCCATCTTACGCCCTCCCTCGACTTACTGTACTTTCAATAAACTTTATCATGTTTGTTTCCATTAGTTTGGCTGTCCACAGCCATCTTTGCTAAGTTTAGAAGTTTCCAGCCTCATTAGTCACCTCTTCCCAAGATAGGAACCAGAAACTTGGTTGCTCAACCTCCTTTGCAG
This sequence comes from Furipterus horrens, assembly GCF_987537825.1. Classification (NCBI taxonomy): domain Eukaryota; kingdom Metazoa; phylum Chordata; class Mammalia; order Chiroptera; family Furipteridae; genus Furipterus; species Furipterus horrens. The sequence goes on along the minus strand of NW_028327172.1, from coordinate 90,244,326 downwards.
CTCAGGCACAGACATTTGACTCAGGCTTCCCCAATCTGATTTACTTATAAGAGACTTTGCTCTGTAAGGGAGGAATCTGAGTAATGAGGCAATGCCTAGAATCCATGGTGCTGGCAAAGGTGGATATGGAGGTGTCCAGCTTTGGGGTAGAAGGGAAAGCAGGATTGTGTTTCTGGCCCCGAAGTGAAATCAATGGGGAGAGGCCATGGCAGCAGGTGCTGTCTGGTGGGACAGCAGCAGTAGCTGCACCTTCCCCATCAGTCCGGTTCTGTGGTACTGTGTGACATCATGCCTGGAAGCTTAGCCTCAAGTCTGCTTCTCCAAAACAAACATAGGATTAGAAGAGACACCCAGTCGCATTCTGATAGATTCCTTAGCTTACTTAATCAGTCAGTCATTATTGTTGCTTATGGCCATGAACACTGATACAAAAGCATTCCCCATCCTTGGTGAGAATTACTCATTCTGAAAACCTACTCTGGGTGGCCCCTTCCTTGAATTCCCCTAAGCCCAGTCACTTTGCCCATGCCTCTTACAGTAGCCTTTTTTAAAGTATATTTTATTAATTGTGCTATTACAGTTGTCCCAATTTTTTCTCATTTGCTCCCCTCCTTCCAGTACCCTCTTTTGCTCCAGCAATCCCCATCCCTTAGTTTATGTCCATGGCTTGTGCATATAAGTTCTTTGGATTCTCCATTTCCTTTACTATCTTAACATCCCCTATCTATATTGAACCTACCAATTATGCTTCTTAATCCCTTCACCATTTCCCCCATACTCCCCCACCCCTTCCCACAGATAACCCTTCATATGATCTCCATATATATGATTCTGTTCCTGTTCTAGTTGTTTCTTTGTTTGTTTTTTAAATTCAGTTGTTGATAGTTGTGAGTTTGTTGTCGTTTTAATGTTCATAGTTTCGAGCTGCTTTTTCTTAAATAAGCCCCTTTAACATTTCATATAATAAGAGCTTGGCGACAGTGAGCTTCTTTAGCTTTACCTTATCTGGGAAACACTTTATCTGCCCTTCCATTCCAAATCATAGCTTTGCTGAATAGAGTAATCTTGGTTGTAGGTCCTTCTTTTTCATCACTTTGAATACTTCTTGCAACTCTCCTCTTGCCTGCAAAGTCTCTTTTGGTAAATCAGCTGACATTCTTACAGGAACTCCTTTGTAGGTAACTCTTCTTTTCTCTTGATGCTTTTAAGATTTTCTCTTTATCTTTAAATTTTGGCATTTTAATTAAGATGTGTCTTGGCGTGGTCCTCTTTGGGTCCAGCCTGTTTAGGACTCTGTGCTTCCTGGACTTGTACATCTATTTCCTTCACCAAATTAGGGAAGTTTTCTTTTACTATTTTTTCAAATAAGTTTTTGATTTCTTGCTCTTCTTCTTCTCCTTCTGGCATCCCTATGGTATGAATATTGGTACTCTTGGAGATGTCCCAGAGTCTTCTTATTCTCTGCTTTTTAAAAAAAATTATTGTTTCTTCATTCTGTACTGGCTGACTATTTATATCTAACTTATATCTATATCTAACTTAGAATCTGGATCAGAATAAGTGCTCACTAAACTTTTGTTGCTATGTGATCATTGCCATTGATTTCATTATTGACCACACAAAGCAATATCAAACTCTGGATTAAGCAGCATACATAGACAATGGCTCTATCTTCTTACTACCTTCTCCAGAATCACCTTTCAAATTTACCTCCATGGGTCCAGACACTGCAGTCCGCACCAGAATATCCCCTAAAATATCCTTGGGCATGATAAACAACCATGAAGAGAACTGAACCCATTAAGGAAGCTAATGGCCTTGGGTATGACTAATACATCACTCACTGAAAAAGAAAACCTAGTTTGAGATGTTCTCTCCACACCCACCTTTTCTCCATACATTGTTCCACTTGAAGCAGACTCACACAAGCACCAGCTGCACCTTCCTGAGCCAGACAAGACTTTTACTTTCCCCTGTCCTGGGAAGCACATAGCCCTTCATCAGCTAAAGGCCCAGGTGGGCCTGGGGCAGTCCCAAGACAGAAAGCACCTGGCCCATTGCCTTTGCTAGGAATGCTACACTTCAGATGGAGCCAGGTCACCTGGATGCAAATCCCTGCCCATTTCTTACTATGTGAGCCTGGATTGAGATGTTTGCAAAGGGCTTAGCAAGGTGCCTATAAATAACAATAGCTGTTGTTGTTATTGTTGTTATGACTCCCCGTGGTCAGGAAGTTCTTGGTTCACCTAACCTGAATCCTGCCGATTGCCTTTGAAGACCATTCCAGCCTGTTCTATCCCTAGTGGCATGAACTCGGCATTTCCCATTGTGATGTGGTAGGTAAAGTACTGGAGCTGGAAGCAGGAGAGCTATATTCAAAGCCCATATCAAGTCTACTACCCATGCTTTTCTTTATATCCAGTCAGCCTAAGATTCTAAATATATGAATTACTATCTATGTAGGTAGACATGACTGTGCTTATCTGAGCCACAGGACACAGCGTCTTTGTTTGTACAATAGGAAAAGTACTGTCCTCAAAAGTCATAGTAAAAATGAAATCAAATGCAGTAACATATAAGAGAATGCCTGTGAGGGGGTGGGGCGGGTGATCAGGGATGATAGTTGAATCTGGATCTGCTCAAGTTCTCAGAAAGTAAGATTCAGTTTCCTGAGATTCTTCCACCTGAGGACAAATTTCTACAACCTTCCCCACTTCATGTCTGATTCAGCAAATTTCATCATATTTCTTCAGTCTGAGGAGAGCTTATTCAGTGGTGAGAAACGACATCAGATTTCACCAGAAGTGAGTAAAATCCTAGCAGCTCTCCACAATAAATCCAATGTCCAGGAAAGGATTAGTGACTCTAGCAGTTGACATGTGCACCACACTTTGTAGTTAACAAATGGGTTTCCATTTAGTATCTTACAAAATATGCTTCATGGTCCAGTTTGGTCAAAGGGGAAACTAGCTCAAAATGGAGAAACAACTTCCACAAAGTGGTAGCAAAGAATGTGAAGTCACCTTGTAACTAGTCACTTTCCACTCCATCAGGCACTCTGGCCCCTGTCAGCATGTCTTCTCACACCAGCCTCCCTTATAAATCTTTTAGTTCAAGACCTGTCATAATGTCTGGTACAGAGTAGGTTCCCAATAACAAATCATCTAATCTATTCCTCAAATTTAATTCAACTACTTCACTTTACTATTGGGGAAACAGGCAAAAAGAGAAGGAGTGAGTAGCCCAAAGTCACACAACTGCAGAGTGATGCGTGGTGATGTTAGAACTAAAAGAATCCACATGACCATGTGGTGAAGGCCCTGCCCATTCCTTCCCTGGTAATTAAAGCCAAGTTCTCCCACTTAGACCTTGGAAGAGGGAAGACAAGATGCTTCAGAGGCTGGATATAGTAAGGTGATTGCAAAATACCCCCAAATCCTCCCGTACTTATATCCAATGTGACTTTACAGCTTCTCCTAACAAGTAGTCTATTTCCCCTCACATTGTGTCTATACTGCCTTGTGACTTGCCTTACAGTAGAATGCAATGGAAGTTACAGGATACTAGTCCCAAGGTTAGGCCTCCAGAAGCTTGTGATCTTCCCTGATAATCTTCTTATAACCCTACTGGCACCAGGTGAGCCAACCTGAAGAGCTCACTGTAGGATGGGAAACATGTCAAGAGCCCAGTTGTCCCAACTGAGACCTGCTTAAACCTGCCTATGCCTAGCTACCCCCAAACATAAGAATGCATCCTAGATCAATGTAGATGCCTCCTCAACCTACAGCCAACCACAAGTACCTAAGTGACCCCAGCGAAGACCAAAAGAATCACCCAGATAATCCATAGGTTCACAAGAAGTCATAAATCTAAGTGTTTTAAGTCACCAAATTTTGGGTGGTTTGTTACAAAGCACTAGTTAACAGATACATTGGGCCTTAAGAAGAAAACCCAAGTAACAGCCATGGAGAAGTTGAGATCTGTGCTCCTACAGGGACTTGAAAATGCAGGACCCTTTTGTGCAAAGAGCGTAATCAAGCTTCCATGTACTCTGTCCAGCAGCTAGGCACTGGTCTAGCCCAGTACCAGGGAGGTCAATTATAGCTTCAGCCCTAACCCTTCTAACTCACGGTGACAACTGCAATACCCATCACCTATGACAGTATACAGGACAATTAAAATTCCAAGTGCTCTGTAAAAGAAGGGCTGTCATGAAAGCTGAGACCATCCACAGCCCAGAAAGAGCTCACCTCAGAGAAAAAGCCCTGACAACACCCTGTGGTGGGACTTTCATGGTGGAGAAGCATTCAGGGTCAGACTTCCCCGCCCCTCCCTCCCATGGGGATCAGTCAGCCTTGGAGTACACCTGGGTGCTTAACATTTAATGGGAGTCTTTATCAGATTATTTTTAATTAATTAATTTATTTATTATTTTGGGGGGACCCCCGCTCTGTAACAACTCCTCCCTCTCAGACTTAAGACCCTTTCGAATCTTATAAAGGACAGTGGGTGAAGTTTTTGTGCTCCTCTAGCTGCTTCAAGCTGGACGTGGTCACTATCCTACCTACCCTTGGGTCCAGAAATCAATAATAAGAGTGGGGGTATGGGGAGGAGAGTGGCCTTCCCACATGAGGAAGTATCTTGCAGACTCCAGGTCAGTTAGCTGTCCCTAGGCAATGGCACGCTCGGTTTAACAACCTGGCATCCTTGTTGTATTCTGGGGACAACATATTTGGATACAGGGTTTAAAGGCATCATTAAAACTACAACCACTAGGTGATGAAAGGTAGGGATTCACTTTTCAATGTCCCACGTTAGGGAAAAAAAAGGCTCTTTGAAGGAAGGTGTGCAGGGCACATCACATCTGTCCAAAACCCTTTTGCCCACTATACTTAGTTTTGGCTGAGGGAAATATTTTAGATTTCCTCTCTCTCAGACCTCTGGGCCCTTTCTGTCCAACCCATTAGGATAGAAAAGAGAAACCAGTTTTAAAGTGAAGCCCACAGACCACCCCATATTTCACCAACACAACCACTTAGTTCAGCCAAACCACTGAGTCTCAGGAGGCAGCAATGCATACAAGAATAAGTGAGGCCTATACATTCAGACAATCACTCAGGTAATGTGATCATAGGCTTATGCCCTATGAATACAGAACACACATGTTAATTTATGCAACATAATCCACAAACCAGTCTCTAAATCTGTGAGACTGTCTTATTGATAAGACATCCAGTTGCAAGGCACTTGACATTCTTCTTGCCTGTAAATTAAGCATCTTTGATGATGTCACAGACCTGGTTTAACTTTCATTTGAAAACAAACTTTAAATGAAAATAAACTTTAGAGGACTTCTGGCCAAGATGGAGGCATAGACAGATATGCTGTGTCTCCTCCACAACTAAGAAAAAATACAACTACCTCAAAACTAGAAAGAACCAGAAGTTCCAGAAAACCAAAGTGCATGGAGGTCCAGCACACAAAGATATAAAGAAGAAATACTCATTGAGACAGGTAGGAGGGGCGGAGCCCAGGGGGAGAGGACACGGTGTGGTAGTGGCAGCAGCGGCAACAGCAGCAGACTGGCAGAAAGAACAGTCACACATTTTAAAGTCAGGAGGGGCACCTGGGGAGTGTTCCCAGCTCCTCACCAGACTGTGCAGCTCACTGTACCTGCAAAAGGGAAAATCAAGCCTCGTTGTTTTTGACTCTGCAAACCAGTGGGGGTTGGGACAGAGGCAGAAACTGTCAGTCTCTCAGCAGAATCTGCTTGTTTAAAGGGCCCCCACAAACCTAGAACATCCACGGACCCACCAATTCTGGGAACGATGGTTGGGGCAGCAGCTAAAGGGGTGCCAGTCCAGTGAAGAAGTGGAAGAAGTGACTGGAAAAGGGGTGAGTGCTAGGCAGACAGCATTGTTCCTTCTCAGACCCCTCCCACACATACAGTGCCACAACGTGGTAAAACAGGTCGCCCATTACTGACAAATACCTAAGGCTCCACCCCTTACAACATAGTAAGAGGGACAGCTCTCCCTGGGACATGAAAGCAAACAAACACAGGAGACTTCTGGCCAAGATGGAGGCCTAGACTGACATGCTCTGTCTACCTCCACAACTAAGAAGGAATTGTCGTCGTTGGCAGCCGTCCGTCTCGAAAGACGATGGTGTAGCTTCTTAAGAGTCTATCTGCACCGCCAAGAATGGCTGTGCAGTCCGACTCGGGAGTGACACGGTATCTGTCTCCTCCCGTGTTGAATCGACATCTTACGATGACGCTGGAGTGTCCTCTCCAGTGAAGCTGAAGCTACAGAGCCTGGGCAGGGTGATATGGAGGGTCTGCTGTATTTAAGAAGGAATACAACTACCGCAAAACCAGAAATAACCAGAAGTTCCAGAAAATAAATAGAAGTCCAATGTATGAAGTTATAAAGAAGTGGTGCTCATCCACACAGGTAGGAGGGGCGAAAACGGGGAGGAGAATTCAAGCTGTGCTGTGCACGGCAGCAGTGGTGATGGCAGTGAGACAGCAGTAAGCAAAGACACTCGTATTTAAGGGGAGGCAAAAAGTGCCTGGGTAGCACCCCCAGCTGCAGACCAGACCCATCAGCTCGTGATTACAATGCCAAGGAAGGCAGATCTCCATTGCCTTGGACTGTGAGGCCCAGAGGGGGTGGGAATGGAGGACGAGGCTCCCGGTCTCTCAGCAGAGAGTGAACAGCAGGAATCCATCTTGAACCCTCACTCCCTGCAGAAAATGCCACAGTGTGGTGAGATGGGTCACACAGTTGTGATGAGTGCATGGGGCCCGCCCCCTATAGTGTAGGAGGTGTGACAGCCCTGCCCAGGAAGCAAAGGTAAACACAAAACTGTCAGGATGGCACTAATCAGGATGGAGATCCCGATGATGCAGCTGATCTGACAGCAAATATCTAATGTAATGAAGGAGCAGATAGAATATCTTTCTGAGGCTCAGTTATAATAATGCTTACAGGTCTAACAGCAGATCTTAAACAAGACAGGAAGAAATGAAGGCTAGTCTTGCTGAAATGAATAAAAACACATACAACACTAGTGGTGAGGGAAGGAAAACCAGGGATCAAATCAACAAATCAGAACATACGGAAGTAACAAACAGTCAACCAGTGCAGAAAGAGGAAACAAAAAGTAAGGAAAGTGAAGAGAGGCTCAGAAACTATAAGCAAGCCAACATCCGAATCATAGGGACGCCAGAAGGTGAAGAAGAAGAACTAGAAATTGAAATATTATATGAAAAAATAATGAAGCAGAACTTCCCGAACTTGGGGAAGAAAATAGACTTACAGGTCCAGGAAGCACAGAGAGTTCCAAAAACACTGGACCAAGGGAGAACCATACCAAACACATTATAATCAAAATGTCAAAAATTAAGGATAAAGAGAGAATCTTAAAAGCAGCAAGAGAAAAAAAGAGAATTGCATACAAAGGGGTCCCAATAAGACTATAAGCTGATTTCTCAAAAGAAACTCTGCAGGCAAGAAGGGACTGGCAAGAAATATTCAAAGTAATGAAAATCCAAAACCTACAACCACGATTACTCTATCCAGCGAAGCTGTCATTCAGATTAGAAGGGCAGAGAAAGTGCTTCCAGGACAAAGTCGTCGTCGTCGTCGTCGTCGTCGTCGTCGTCGTCGTCGGCAGCCGTCCGTCTCGAGAGACGATGGTGTAGCTTCTTAAGAGTCTATCTGCACCGCCGAGAATGGCTGTGCAGCCCGACTCGGGAGTGACACAGTATCTGTCTCCTCCCGTGTTGAATCGACATCTTGCGATGACGCTGGGGTGTCCTCTCCAGTGAAGCTGAAGCTACAGAGCCTGGGCGGGGTGATATGGAGGGTCTGCTGTTGCCCATGCAGCAGACCCCCCCCTCTCTTTGCAGCTGAAGGGTCCAAGGGAAAGACGGAGTCAATACAGCTTGGCTTCAGGTGCGCCGCAGGAGTTGCCGATGTTGACTACAACGTCAAACCGCCTTAGGGACTCCGGCTCCGGATTTTCTGTCGGGGTTTACTCCCTTAGCCTTTCCCCTGAAGAGGTATGCCGCAAGGCAGCGGAGGTTTTTTGGAGTCAGAGTTTTCCTTCTCTGATGTGCCCTGACTGGAAGATCGAACCAGCGACACTTAGCTCGCAGGCCGACGCTCAATCCACTGAGCCAAACCAGCCAGGGCAAAGTAAAACTGAAGGAATTCATCAGATCCAAACCACTGTTATATGAAATGTTAAAGGGTCTTGTTTAGGAGAAGGAGGATCAAAACTATGAACATTAAAATGAAAACTGTATCACAACAACCAACAACAGAAGCTAGGGAACCAAAACAAAGGCAGACTAAGTAGGCAAGGAGAATGGGAAAAGAATTATAGGTATGGGGAACATAATGGGGGGAGGCCAGTGGAGAGGGAGAAGGGGGAAAGGGAAGGAGATGGTACAGGAATTAAAAAGCATAGTAGGAGGGAGTGGAATAGATAGGAAGATGTTGAGAAGAGCTATATGCACAACCAACGAGCATGCACTAAGAGGGGGGACAACTGGAGGCAGGGGGGTCACTGGGTGGAGGGGAACAAAGGGAAGAAAATTGGGACAACTGTAATAGCATAAACAATTAAGCATATTTAAAAAATAAAAATAAAAAATAAATTAAAAACAAGCAAAAAAAAAAGAAAATAAACTTTTAAAAGTTAGCTACACTACATTATAGTCTAACACTGAGCATTGTGATTTTCCTTGAATCATGATTTTTCTCCTTAAGATTACTCTCTTTGTCATTAAAGGGACTGCATTAAGTCCCTTTTTAATTTATCCTGTTCATTTGCATAAACACAACAAGAGCAGCAAATGATCACATATAATCTCTATATTTGCTTTGCTGGAACTTACACAGGAACCTTTAGGGTAACCTTCAGTCTGCCCTTCAGGGCACAGGAGCTGAGCCACATACCTGCCACTCAGCCTTGCCTGTAAACACCTGCTTTTTCCATGTCCTTCAGGTTTTCCATTGTGTCTTAAGGTCCTTTCTAGCCATCTTTCAGGAAAACAAACTTCATTCCTTCCTTGGAAAGATTGCTTTGAACCACACAACCAACCAAGGTGCTAGGCTTTTTTTCTTGTGGGCCTTTATTACCTTCAAAAGTCAATGCCAGTTACTCAGGGCTTTTTGGTAACAACCAGAGCCCAGGCATGCCTCCTTTAGGCATTCTGTTTGGTGTGAGGTGGTATCTCATTGTGTTTTTTATTTGCATCTCTCTGATGGCTAGTGATGTTGAGCATTCTTTTATATGCCTATAGACGCTCTGTATATCCTCCTTGGAGAAGTGCTTATTCAGGTCCTTTGCCCATTTTTTAGTTGGGCTGTCTGTCTTCTTGGAGATCAGATGTGTAAGTTCTTCATATAATTTGGAGATCAATCCCTTGTCTGAGGTATCATTGGCAAATATGTTTTCCCAAATGGTTGGTTCCCTTTTCATCTTGCTGATGTTTTCTTTTCCTGAGCAGAAACTTTAGTTTGATGTAGTCCCGTTTGTTTATTCTTTCCCTTATTTCCCTTGCCTTAGGAGATATATTGGTGAAAATATTGCTACGTGGGATGTCTGAAAATTTCCTGCCTATGCTTTCCTCTAAGACTTTTATGGCATCACGGCTTACATTTAAGTCTTTGATCCATCTTGAGTTTATTCTGGTGTGTGATGTAAGTTGGTGGTCTACTTTCATTTTTTTTGCATGTCCCTGTCCAGTTCTCCCAGCATCATTTGTTGAAGATGCTCTTTTCACTCCATTTTATGTTCCTTCCCCCTTTGTCAAATATTAGTTGACCATATAGACCTGGGTTTATTTCTGGGCTCTCTATTTTGTTCCATTGATATATATGCCCGTTCTTATGCCAGTACCAGACTTTTAATTACTGTGACCTTGTAGTATAGTTTGGTAGAAGGTATTATGATTCCTCCCACTTTGTTCTTCCTCCTCAAGATTGCTGTGACCATTTGGGGCCTTTTTTGGTTCCATATAACTTTTTGAAGTATTTGTTCTAGGTCTGTGAAATATGTCGTTGGTATTTTAATAGGGATTGCATTGAATCTATATTTGCTTTGGGTAGTATGGACATTTTAATGATGTGGATTCTTACCATCCATAAACATGGTATATGAATCAATTTATTTATATCTCCGTTAAGTTCTTTCTTTGGTGTTATGTAGTTTTCTGAGTACTGGTCTTTTATTTCTTTGGTTAAGTTTAATCCTAGGTACTGTATTTTTCTTGTTGCTATAGTAAATGGGATGTTTTCTCTAGTTTTATCTCTGATATTTTATTGCTGGTGTACAGAAATGCCTTCAATTTCTGAATATTGACTTTGTACCCTGCTATTTTGCCAAAGTCACTTATTATGTCGAGTAGTTTTTTTTGTGGTCTGTACGGTTTCTATGTATACGATCATGTCATCTGCAATACTGACAATTTTACTTCCTCTTTTCTAATTTGGATGGCTTTTATTTCTTTTTCTTGTTTGAATGTTGTGGCTCGAACTTCCAAGACTAGTTGAATATGAGTGGAGAAGGTGGACATCCTCGTCTTGTTCCTTATCTCAGGAGCCATGCTTTCAGTTTTTGCCCATCGAGTATGATGTTGGCATCAGGATTCTCATATATGGCCTTTATTATGTTGAGGTATGCTCCCTCTATTTCCATTTTGCTGAGTGTCTTTATCATAAATGGGTTTTACTTTATCAAATGCTTTTTCAGCATCTAATAATATGATCATGTGGTTTTTGTGTTTCATTTAGTTTTTGTCGTGTATTATGTTAATTGATTTGCGAATATGAAGCCACCCTTGCATCCCTGGGATGAATCCCACTTGATTGTGGTGTATAATATTTTTAATTTGTTGCTGTATCCGGTTTGTCCATATTTTGTAGAGGACACTAATGACCTATGTTCATTAGTGATATTGGCCTGTAGTTTTCTTTCTTTGTTGTGTCTTGACCTGGTTTTGGAATCAGAGTAGTACTGGCTTGATAGAAAGAGTTTGGGAGTCTTCCCTTCTCTTGGATTTTTTTTGGAATAGTTTTAAAAGGATAGGAGCTAGTGCTTTCCTAACTGTTTTGTAAAATTCACTTCTGAAGCCATCCAGTCCAGGGCTTTTGTGTGCCGGGAGTTTTTTGATTACTGCTTCAACTTCACTAGTTGTTATTGGTCTGTTCAGGCTTTCTGCTTCTTCTTGATTTAGTTTTGGAAGAATATGTTTCCAGAAATTTGTCCATTTCATCCAGGTTGTCAAATTTCTTGCCATACAGTTGTTCGTAATAATTTCTTACAATCCTTTGTATTTCTGTGCTTTTGGTTGTGATTTCTCCTCTTTCACTTCTGACTTTATTTATTTGTATCTTCTCTCTTTTTTTCTTGATAAGCCTGGTTAAAGGCTTGTCAATTTTGTTTCTCTTTTCAAATAATCTGCTCCTGGTTTTACTGATCTTTTGAATGGTTTGTTTAGTCTCTCTGTCATTTAATTCTGCTCTGATCTTGATTATTTCCTTCCTTCTACTCGCTCTGGGCTTTGATTGTTGTTGTTCCTCTAGTTCTTGTAGCTGTAGGGTTAGATTTTTTATTTGAGATTCTTCTATCCCTTTTAGGAAGGCCTTATGGCCCTGAACTTTTCTCTCAGGACTGTTTTGTTGTATCCCATAGGTTTTGGGTTGTTGTGTTCATTATCATTTGTTTCCAGAAAATTTTGACTTCTTACTTTATGTCATTTTTAACGCATTCATTATTTAATATCATGTTATTCATTCTCCATGAGTTTGAATGTTTTTGAGTTTTTACCTTGAGGTTGATTTCTAGTGTCATAGCTTAGTGGGCTGAGAAGATGTTTAATATAATTTCGATTTTCTTGGATTTATTGAGGCTTGTTTTGTGTCCTACCATGTGCTCTATCTTTGAAAATGTACCATGTGTACTTGAAAAAAATGTATATTTTGCTTCTTTGGGGGAAAACGTTTTATACATATCAGTTAAGACCTTTTGATTTAGAGTGTTGTTCAAAGTCTTGATATTCTTGGTGGTTATTTGCTTTGAAAATCTGTCCATTGTTGACAATGGGGTGTTAAAGTCCCGTACTATGACTGAGTTGCTGTTTATATCCTTCCTGAAGTCTTTCAAGGTTTTCCTTATATATTTGGGTGCTCCTATGTTGGGTGCATATATGTTTACAAGGGTTATATGTTGTTGATGGATTTTTCCCTTAAGTATTATAAAATGTCCTTCTTTGTCTCTTTTTATGGCCTTTGCTGTGAAATCTGTTTTGTCAGATATAAGTATTGCTACCTTAGATTTTTTTTCTGTCCATTTGCTTGAAATATTTTTTCCATCCCTTCACTTTCAGTCTGTGTAGATCTTTTGTTCTGACGGAAGACTCTTGTAGACAGCATATATGTGGGTCATGCTTTCTAATCCAGTCAACTACCCTATGTCTTTTGATCGGTGCACTTAATCCATTTACATTTAAGGTTATTATTGATAGGTACTTACTCATTGCAATTTTTCCCCTTTGGACTTGTGTTCCTCTCTGTCTCTCTGTTTCTTCATCTTTCTTAAAGCAGACCCTTTAGCATCTCTTGCAATGCTGGTTTGGTGGAGATGTATTCTTTTAGTCTTCTCTTGTCTGGGAAGTTTCTTGTTTCACCTTCCATTTTCAATGAGAGCCTTGCTGGGTAGAGTCTTGGTTGTAGGCCTTTGTTTTTCATTGCTTGGAAAACTTTTTCCATTCTCTACTGGCTTGTAGTGTTTCTGTTGAGAAATTTGATTATATCCTCATTGGAGCTCCCTTGTATGTTATTAGCTGTTTCTCTCTTGCTGATTTTATGATTCTCTCTTTGTCTCTCAATGTTGCCATTGTAATTATGATGTTCTTGGAGTGGGCTTGTTGGGGTTCATCTTCATTGGGACCCTCTGTATTTCCTGGACTTGTGTGACTTTATCTCTCATCAAGTTAGGGAAGTGTTCTGTCATTACTTTTGCAAACAGGTTTTCTATTTCTTGCTCCTCTTCTTTACCTTCGGGTATTCCTATGATATGGATATTATTACGTTTCATGTTGTCCTTCAGCTTTCTTAAAACATCTTCATTCTTTCTCAGTCTTTTTTCATTTTGTTGCACAGTCTGGGAATTTTTTTTCTATGCTGTTTTTCAGCTCACTGATCCAATCTTCTGCTCTCTCTAGCCTGCTTTTAATTCCTTCTACTGTGTTCTTCAATTCAGAAATTGTATTCTTCATTTCCTCCTGGCTCTTATTGATGGCTTCCATGTCCTTTTTCATGCTGCTGTAATTCTCAGTAAGTTCCTTGTAGTTACCCTGAAGCTTTTTTTAGTTTTCTTTGAGCTCGCTGAGCTCATTGAGCTTTCCTATAATCCATTTTTGAATTCCATGTGTGATAGTTTGCTTTCCTCTATTTCATTTAGTACTCTTTCTGGGGATTCCTCCTTTCCTTTCAATAAGAGATTGTTTCTCTGTCTCCCCATTTTTGTGACTCTTCTTCTTTGTTGTTGCTTCTTAGATGGATCTACACTTCCTGGATCTGCCCCTGATGGCATCAGATCATGTACAAGTTTGGGCCTAGGCAGCCTGTTGGAGACGACCAGAGATCTACTGGCTCTCTCTGTATCATTTAGTTGTTAGTCTATTCAATCTGTGATCAGCCATCAGGCTTAAGCATAGAGGGTGGGGCAGATTAATTTCTGTGGGCAGGGCTTTTGCTTCCCTTCGGGCTGATGCCACTTGGAGGGGAATGGTCTACTTGCAGTATGGGGAATGAGTCAGCACTGGGATCCTGTCGACTGCTCCCTCACTTCTCTCCTCAAAGCCACCACCCGAAATTCTCCCCAAGCATATCTAGCCCTCTCTGCCCTCCCTCTGCTTCAGCCCAGGGTAAGTGGGCGCCAAAAATTTTTCACACATGATCTTTTAAAGAGCTCTCTGTCTCCAGCTGTTTCTTTCAGATGAACAAAAAAAAGAAAACCCTTTGTCTTTTCACTTGTCACAGCTGGATGGTGTTTTACTTTCCTCTCTGTTGCTATAGGCTGGGAAGCCCAGCTGGGGATTTAGAGCCTGCCCTTCTCAGAGGAAACCCCAGCTGCTGAGCTATTTGTCAGTCCCCTTAGCTGCCACCCATGGGAGTCCAGCCAGCCCTTTCACATCTCCACACTTCTTACCGGTCACATTGTGATGAAGTGGCCTTTTCTATCTCTCCGTGGTTATGATTTCTCTCCAGCTAGTGTTCAGTTGGTTATTCCAGATGGTTTCTCCACAATTAATTTGTAATTCCAGATTTTTCCTGGGAGGCAGTTAGTGTGGCTTCCACTTACTCCTCCACCATCTTGGATCTTCCCTTTATCAGATTTTTATTTCACAATTAGGGCTCAAGTGTCCCTGAGGACATCTCAGTTGTCTTCTCATTTCAGGGAGCATTAATAGGAGGACAAGAGGTGCCAAACCCACCCAAGTCTGGGCAGAGGCCTTTTTGAACTGCCTCTCTAACTCCAGCCTCTTCCTTTCTTCCTGACGCCCCCAGGTGAAAACTACCACAAGCCAGAGTTTGGAGAGTGGGGGACTCCAGAGCAGGGAGCTTGACTCCTGAGTCCTCAGAACAGCCAAGCACAGGGAGGCTTAATGTGATGCCTACATAAAGGCTGAGTCAGAGCTTGGATTTCTGCTGGACCTGTGAAGGACTTTGTTTCCAAGACTCATGGCTCTGGGAATGTAGAGTTTCAGCCCTTAGCAGGCATCTCCTCCCTCAGACAGTCCTCTAGGACAAAGACAAGACTTCTCCCAGGCATGCATACCAGAACTCCTTCTCTACAGCCAGACATCCCCACTGCTGTCTTGGAGACAGTCATAGCTCAGGAGGCCTGCACTTTCCACACTCCACAGAGGTATCTTGGGCAAGCCACCTAACCTCTTCTACTTTGAAAAGAGGGCAGTGATCCCTGCCCTGAATCTCTCTGCATGAAACTCTTGTGAGAATCTTATTCTTTAACATATGGAAAAGCACTTGATAAACTGTAAAATAAGTGCTGGGAATAATTATCTTTAACTGGATTATCATCACAATATAGACAAGCTCATATGAGCCAGATGCAAACATGATGGTGTGTGTGTGTGTGTGTGTGTGTGTGTGTGTGTGTGTGTGTGTGATTATGTGCCTCAGTACTCCAATACTAATATGTCATGGTTAGTAATTATCTGTGGGTTTTCACCATCTATGTTTCTTTTCTATTCAGCAGTAAATCAACCAGATTGATGTGTTGTAGCCTGAATGCAGAGGCAGAGTTTTGAGGTTCCATAAAAACCTTGTAGTGGGAGGACTTCCGGACAAGATGGAGGCCTAGACAGACACACTGGGTCTCCCTTCACAACTAAGAAGGAATACAACTACCTCAAAACTAGAGACCAGATGTTCCAGAAAATCAAACTGCATGGAAGTCCAGCAAATGAAGAAATAAAGAAGAAATCGTCAACCAGACAGGTAAGAGAGGCAGAGCCATGGTGGAGATGATGCAGTGTGGTGGCAGCAGCAGTGCCAGGCCAGCAGAAAGCACAGTTACACATTTTAAAAGGTTGGAAGGGACACCTGGGGAGCGTTTCCAGGTCCTGACCAGACTGCACATCTCACAGTCCCAGTGCTGGGGAAATCAAGCCTTATTGCTTCAGACTGTGCAAACCAGTGGGGGTTGGGGCAGAGGAAGAAACTGCCTGTCTCTCAGCAGAGTCCGCTTGTTTAAAGGGTCCCCATGGTCCTAGAACGTCCACAGACTCACCAACTCTGGGAACAACGGCCAGGCAACAGCTAAAGAGATGCCAGTCCCATATGGAAGTGGGAGAAGTGCCTGGAGAAGGAGCAAGTGCTGAGCAAGCATCATTGTTCCCTTTCAGACCCCTCCCCCACATACAGCACCACAACGTGGTGAAACAAGTCACCCTGTACTGATGAATCCCTAAGGCTCCGCCCCTTACAACATAACAGGTGCGACAGCTCTACCTAAGACACAAAGGCAAACAAAAACAGAAGCCTGTCAAGATGAGAAGACAGAGAAGTATGGCCCAAAAGAGGGAATGGATCAAGGTTCCAGTGGAAGAACTAAGTGACGAGGAGATAGCCAACCTAACAGATGAGGAGTGAAACGAAGGAAAATCCACAGAAAACCAATTGTGAAAGGCAGGAAACCAGGGTTCAAATCAATGATTTGGAACATAAGGAAGAAAAAAACAGTCAACCAGTACGGGATGAGGGAACAAGAACTGAAAAAATGAGGAGAGGCTTAGGAACATATGGGACAACTTTACACCTGCCAACATCCAAATCAGGGGGTGCCAGAAGGAGAAGAGGAGGATCAAGAAATTGAAAACTCATGTGAGAAAATAATGAAGGAAAACTTCCCAAATTTGGCAAAAGAAATAGACATACAAGTCCAGGAAGCACATAGCATCCCAAACAAGCTAGACACAAGGAGGACCACAAGACACATCATAATTAAAATGCCAAAGGTGAAAGATAAAGAGAGAATCTTAAAAGCAGCAAGAGAAAAGCAGAGTTACCTACAAAGGGGTGCTTATAAGACTATCAGCTGCTTTCTCAAAAGAAATTTTGCAGGCAAGAAGTATTCAATGTGATGAAAAGCAAGGACCTGCAACCAATATTACTCTATTCAGCAAAGCTATCATTTAGAATGGAAGGGCAGATGAAGGGTTTCCCAGACAAGGTAAAGCTAAAGGAGTTCATCATGACCAAGCCATCATCATATGAAATGATAAAGGGGCTTATTTAAGAAAGAGAAGATCAAAACTATGAACATTAAAATGACAACAAACTCACAACTATCAACAACTGAATCTAAAAAATAAAAACAAAATCCAACTAAGCAAACCAGAATAGGAACAGAATCATAGATATGGGGATCATTTGGAGGGTTATCAGCTGGGAAGGGGGAGGAGGAGAAATGGGAAAACAGTGCAGGGATTAAGAAGCATAATTGGTTGGTACAAAATAGACAGGGGGAAGTTAAGAATAATATAGGAAAGGGTGAAGCCAAGGAACTTATATGCATGACCCATGGTGGGAACTAAGGGCAGAGGGGAGCAAAGGGGGAAAAAATTGGGACTACTGTAACAACATAATCGATAAAATATATTTTTTAAAAAGCCATGCAGTGGGGTTTGACAGTCTAGAAAAAACATGTGTGCAAGCGCGCACACACACACACACACACACACACACCTGTGTTCTCAGGTAATTTAACTACCCAAATAACTGGATCTAAAAATAGTAGAGAAAGAGATGGGTGGAGAGTCATATAATAATTAGCCCTGAGAGTAGGCAATCCAGAAAGCTTCTTGGAGGAGGAGATAAATTCTGAGTTGGGTTTTGGTAGAAAGGCTAGGCATGGAGGCAGCAGGAAAACAACTTTGGAAGGACAAAAATTGATCGTTTTGAATACTCTGCTATCAAATCATGATCATTATACTTTACTCTTGTAGATTAAATGAGGATTTACAAAGCTTTTGCACATCTGTTGTCTCATTTGAGTCTCACTACAGCTCCCTGAACTAGACAATTTAGTTTTTATTATCCTCATTTTATAGATGAGGCTGAGAGATGGGGTATTTCTAAGTGTCTCCAAGTGTATAGACAGTGGAGCTGATAGAAGTGCACAGGGCCCCTGACTCCTACCTAGCTAGTGCCCTTTCCACAGATCTCTCTACAATTTTACCCCACCACCATGTCTAGTTAAATCTCTAAGCTCTTTGGGAGCAGGTACCATGTCTAGGTAATGGACTTTGGGCAGGGCTTAGAAAATTAGTCAGTATAGAGGGGTTGTGACTTTATTTATTTATTTATTTATTTATTTATTTATATTTTTTATTTTTCTCTTTTATTTCTTGGTTTTTCAATTACAGTTGTCCCATTTTCCTCCCATTGCTCTCCCCCACCACGCCCACCCCTTCTCCCACAATCATATCCCTCCCCGATGTCCATGTCCATGAGTCATTTATACACGTTCCTTGACTAAACCTTTCTCTTCCTTATCCCCCTTCTCTCCCGCCCCCGCCCCCCTATGGACTGCTATTCTGCTCCTTGTCCTATTTAGTTCATTTGTTTACGTTGTTCTTTAGTTTCCTGTATTACGTGATATCATATGGTATTTTTCTCTCTTTGCCTGGCTCATTTCACTAAGCGTAATTCTCTCTACTTCCACCCATGTTGTTGCAAATGGCAGGAGTTCCTCCTTTCTTTCTGCTACATAGTATTCCATTGTGTAAATGTACCACAGTTTTTTGATCCACTCATCTACAGATGGGCACTTAGGTTGCTTCCAGCACTTAGCTATTGTAAACAGTGCTGCTATCAACATAGGGGTGCATAAGTTCTTTTGAATAAGGACACTAGGATTTTTCAGGTATAATCTTAGCAGTGGAATTGCTGGTTCAAAAGGCAGTTCCATTTTTAGTTTTTTGAGGTCATTCCATATTGTTTTCCATAGTGGCTGCACCAGTCTGCATTCCCACCAATAGTGCAGTAGGGTTCCAATTTCTCCACATCCTCGCCAGCACTTGTTGTTTGTTGATTTGTTGATGATGGCCATTCTGACTGGTGTAAAGTGGTATCTCATTGTCGTTTTTATTTGCATCTCTCTGATGGCTAATGATGTTGAGCATTTTTTCATGTGTCTATGTCTATGGACCTTCTGTATGTCCTCTTTGGAGAAGTGTTTGTTCAGGTCCTTTGTCCATTTTTGGGGGTTGTCCGTTTTCTTGATGTTGAGTCATATAAAATCTTTATATATTTTGGAGATCAGTTCCTTGTCTGTGAAATCATTGGCAAATACGTTTTCCCATATGGTTGGTTTCCTTTTGATCTTGTTGATTTTTTTTTTTGTGAGCAGAAACTCTTTCGTTTGATGTAGTCTTATTTGTTTATTTTATTTTTTTCTTTATTTCTCTGGCCTTAGGAGATGTATCTGTGAAAATATTGTTACGTGGAATATCTGAAATTTTCCTGCCTATGTTTTCCTCTAGGACTTTTATGGTGTCATGGCTTACATTTAGGTCTTTGATCCATCTTGAGTTTATTCTCGTGTGTGGTGTAAGTTGGTGGTCTAGTTTCATTTTTTTGCATGTCCCTGTCCAGTTCTCCCAGCACCGTTTGTTAAAGAGGCTCTTCTCACTCCATTTCATGTTTCTTCCTCTTTTATCAAATATTAGTTGACCATAGAGTCCTGGGTTTATTTCTGGGGTCTCTGTTCTGTTTCAGTGAACTATATGTCTGTTCTTATGCCAGTACCAGACTGTTTTGATCACAGTGGCTTTGTTGTATTGTTTGATACCTGCTGTTGTGATTCCTCCTGCTGTGTTCTTCTGTCTCAAGATTGCTTTTGCTATTCAGGGTCTTTTCTGGTTCCATATGAATTTATGGAGTATTTGTTCTAGGTCTGTGAAATATGTCATTGGTACTTTAATAGGGATTGCATTGAATTTGTAAATTGCTTTGGGTAGTATGGCCATTTTGATGATGTTGATTCTTCCCATCCAAGAACATGGTATTTGCTTCATTTATTTGTATCTTCCTTAATTTCTTTCTTCAATGTTATGCAATTTTCAGAGTACAGGTCTTTTATCTCTTTGGTTAAGTTTACTCTTAGATACTTTATTTTTCTTGTTGCTATAGTAAATGATATTTTCTTTTTTGTCTCTGTCTCTGCTATTTTATTGTTGGTGTACAGAAATGCCTTAGATTTCTGTATATTTATTTTGTACCCTGCTGTTTTGCCAAATTCACTTATTATATCGAGTAATCTTTGAGTGGAGTTTATAGGGTTTTCTTTGTATACTATCATGTCATCTGCATATAATGAAAGTTTTACTTCCTCTTTCCTAATTTTGATGCCTTTTATTTCTTTTTCTTGTCTGATTGCTGTGGCTAGGACTTCCAACACTATGTTGAATAGGAGTGGAGAGAGTCGACAGCCTCATCTTGTTCCTGATTTCAGGGGGAATGCTTTCAGTTTTTGTCCATCGAGTATAATGTTGGCTTCAGGCTTCTCATATATAGCCTTAATTATGTTAAGGTATGCTCCCTCTATTCCCAGTTTGCTGAGTGTTTTCATCATAAATGGATGTTGTACTTTATAAAATGCTTTTTCTGCATCTATTGATATGATCATGTAATTTTTGTCTTTCATTCTGTCTAGGTGATGTATTATATTTATTGATTTGCGAATATTAAACCATCCTTGCATCCCTGGGATGAAGCCCACTTGATCGTGATGTATGATCTTTTTGATGTATTGCTGGATCCTGTTTGCCAATATTTTGTTGAGGATTTTAGCATCTATGTTGACCAGTGATATTGGCCTATAGTTTTCTTTCTTTGTTGTGTCTTGACCTGGTGTTGGGATTAGGGTAATTACTGGCTTCATAGAAAGAGTTTGGGATTTTTCCCTCTTCTTAGATTTTTTTTTGAATAGTTTGAGGAGGGTAGGAGTTAGTTCTTTCCTAAATGTTTTGTAAAATTCACCTGTGAAGCCATCTGGTCCAGGGCTTTTGTTTGCAGGGAGATTTTTGACTACTGTTTCAATTTCCTTCTTTGTTATTGGTCTGTTGAGACTTTCTACTTCTTTTTTATTTAGTTTTGAAAGGTTATATGTTTCTAGAAATTTGTCCATTTCTTCTAGGTTGTCAAATTTCTTGCCATACAGTTGTTTGTAGTAATTTCTTTTTTTTAATGTATTTTATTGATTATATTGTTACAATAGTTCCAATTTTCTCCTCTTTACTCCTCTCCACCCAACATCACCCTCCCCCAGCAATCTCCCCCCCCAAGTCCATACTCATGGTTCGTAAAAAATAACTATCCCTCCCTCTCAGATATTAAGACTCTTTTTAATCTTGTAGAGGACAATGGGCAAAGGTCTCAAGCTCCTAATTTCTTACAATCGTTTGTATTTCTGAGGTATCAGTCGTGAATTCTTCTCTTTCATTTCTGATTTTGTTTTTTTGGGTCTTCTCTCTTTTTTTCTTGATTAGACTGGCTAGAGGCTTGTCGATTTTGTTTATTTTTTCGAAGAAACAGCTCTTAGTTTTGTTGATCTTTTGGATTGCTTGTTTAGTCTCTATGTCATTTAGTTCTGCCCTGATCTTGATGATTTCGTTCCTTCTTCTTGCCCTAGGCTTTGTTTGTTGTTGTTCTACTTCTTGTAGCTTTATGGTTAGGTTTTTTATTTGAGATTCTTCTATCCTTTTCAGATATGCCTGTATTGCTATGAACTTCCCTCTCAGGACTGCTTTTGCTGTGTCCCACAGGTTTGGGGCTGTTGTGTGCTCATTATCATAAGTCTCTAGAAATTTCTTGATTTCTTCTTTGATGTCATTGTTAATCCATTCATTATTTAATAGCATGTTATTCAATCTCCATGAGTTTGGGTGTCTTTGATTTTTTTTCTCTGAGGTTGATTTCTAGTTTCAAGGCATTGTGGTCTGAAAAGATGCTTGATATGATTTCAATTTTCTTGAATTTGTTGAGGCTTGCTTTGTGTCCTATCATGTGGTCTATCTTTGAAAATGTCCCATGTGCCTTTGAAAAGAATGTATATTTTGCTTCTTTGGGGTGGAAAGTTCTATATATATCAGTTAAGTCCATGTGGTTTAGTGTGTTGTTCAATGCCTGTATATCCTTGGTGTTTCTTTGCTTTGATGATCTGTCTATTGTTGATAATGGGGTGTTGAAGTCCCCTACTATGAGTGTGTTGTTGCTGATATCCTTCTTGTGGTCTTCTAGTATTTGCTTTTGGTATTTGGGTGCTCCTATGTTGGGTGCATATATTTTTATCAATGTCATATTTTCTTCATGGATTGTTCCTTTAAGTATTATGAAATGTCCTTCTTTGTCTCTTTTTATTGCCCTTGCTTTGAAATCCATTTTGTCTGATAAGAGGACTGCTACCCCGGCTTTTTTTTCCGGTCCGTTTGCTTGGAATATTTTTTATATCCCTTTACTTTCAGTCTGTGTAAATCTTTTGTTTTGAGGTGTGTTCTTGTAGACAGCAAATATGTGGGTCCTGTTTTCTTATCCATTCCGTTACCCTATGTCTTTTAATTGGAGCATTTAATCCATTTACATTTAAGGTTATTATTGACATGTATTTATTCATTGCCCTTTGTACCTCTGTTCCTCTCCTCTCTTGTTCTTTCCTTCTTTTTTCTTAGGACACACCCTTTAGCATCTGTTGCAATGCTGGTTTGGTGGAGATGTATTCTTTCAGTCTTCCTTTGTCCGAGAAACTCCTTATTTCACCTTCTATTTTGAATGAGAACCTTGCTGGGTAGAGTAATCTTGGTTGTAAGCCTTTGTGTTTCATTGCTTGAAATATTTTTTGACCATTCCCTTCTGGCTTGTAATGTTTCTGTTGAGAAATCAGTTGATAGCCTTATCGGAGCTCCCTTGTATGTTATTTGCTGTTTTCCTCTTGCTGCTTTTAGGATTCTCTCTTTGTCTTGAAATGCTGCCATTTTATTTATGATGTGCCTTGGAGAGGGTTTTGGGGGGTTCCTCTTCATTGGAACTCTCTGTGCTTCCTGGACTTGTATAACTTTTTCTTTCGTCAGGTTCGGAAAATTTTCTGTCGCTATTTCTTCTATCAGTTTTTCAATTCCATGCTCCTTTTCTTCTGCCTCTCTAATTCCAATGATCCTGATATTATTTCTTATCATACTATCCTGTAATTACCTTACATCTTGTTCATTTTTTTAAATCTTTTTTCATTTTGCTGTATTGTCTTGGAGTTTTTCTCTACATTATCTTCTAACTCACTAATCCAATCCTCTGCTTCATTTAGTCTGCTTTTGACTGATTCTACTGTGTTTTTCAGTTCAGAGATTGAATTCTTCAATTCTTCCTGGTTCTTGTTAACAGTTTCTATGTCTTTTTTTATGCTGGTGTAGTTCTCTGCAAGTTCCCTGTAATTTCCTTGGAGCTGCTGGTAACTTCCTTGGAGGTTGTCATAGTTGTTTTTAAGGATGTCGAGTATATTGAGCTTATTTACCACCATTGTTTTGAATTCCATGTCTGAGATTTGGGCTATGTCTATTTCATCTATCTCTCCTTCTGAGGATTCCTTTTTTCTTTTCATTGAGGCGTTATTTTTGCCTCTTACCATGTTGGATTCTTTTTGTTTGTTTTTATTTATTTGTTTGTTTGTTTTTTTGGGGGGGGTGGTCTGCTTTGACTTCCCCCCTTTGTGGTATGAGATTCTTTATGGAAGATCAGGGGGTTTCAGTGGTGCAGTCTCTTTGCTATCCTGAGCCTGATGTTCTTGAGTTACTCTTTAGGTCGTTTGTTTATGCTGTCTGGTTATATTTCAGATGTTCTTTGGTAGGATCTTCCTTCTGGCTAGTTGGTTGGGAGTCACTCTATCCACTTTGTCTTGAGTTCTTTTGTGGAGATGCTGTTAAAAACATAAACACACAGCCCAGGCAGGAGACCCACACCCTCAAAAAATATCCCCCACCCTCTATCCCACTATCGTCAGCCAACAAGCCTGTATTAATATAAATGTAAAGAGATGAGAGCTTTTATACTATAATAAGAATAGATAAGAGTTGTTTTTAGGGAGGAAAAATATAATTTTTGATAGAGGGGGTGATAGAGTAATAATAGTTGAGACTATGCAAGCTAGTAGGTAATATTTACATTGTATGTTAATAAAAATAGAAGAAAAGGATGGAATAATGCATAATATAGTAAGAAAGTGGGATTGTGTTGTCTTGGGTTTATATAGTAATTCGTCGTCGTCGGCGGCGGCGGCGGCAGCCATCCGTCTCGAGAGACGATGGCGTAGCTTCTTGAGAGTCTATCTGCACCGCCGAGAATGGCTGTGCAGTCCGACTCGGGAGTGACAATACCTGCCGCACTTGTTACAGGTGAAGGCAGATGGCTGTTGTTGCTGCTGTTGACGCTGCTTCTGCCTCGATCTTTTCTGGACCGCCTCCTCGTTGCGCGCAGCCTCTGCGCATGACGTACCTTGCCTGACCACGAGCCTCCAGCCTAGGCGGTCGTCTGCTTGAACTTCCCATGTGTTGAGATTGATGGAGCATTGTGTCATGTCCTTTTTGCAGATGTCTTTGAACCGCAGTTTTGGGTGCCCTGTCATCCTCTGGCCTTCTGCTAGCTCGCCGTAGAGGAGGTCTTTGGGAATACGGCCTGCATCCATTCTTTTGACATGGCCGAGCCACCTGAGGCGTCTCTCACTAAGAACTGCATGCAAACTGCTCATGTTGGCTCGCTTCAGCACCTCGGTGTTGGGGACCTTATCCTGCCAGGCGACATGCAGGACGCGTCGCAGGCACCTCATGTGGAAGCTGTTGAGTTTCCTTTTGTGCCTTGCGTAGGTGGTCCACGTCTCGCTCCCATAGAGGAGAGTGCTGAGTATGGAGGCTTGGTAGATGCGCAGTCTGGTTTTCTCAGTGAGGCTGGAATTGTTCCACGCTCACCGGTTCAGTTTGGCCATAACTGTGGCTGCCCTGGTGATTCTCCGATTGACCTCCAAGTTGACTGACAGAGAGCTCGAGATGGTGGACCCGAGGTAAGTGAAATCGTTGATAACCTCCAGGGTGTATCCGTCGATGGTGATGCATGGGGGAGTCCCCGTGCCTTGAGCCATAACGTTCGTCTTCGTCAGGCTGATGGCTAGTCCGAACTCCTTGCATGCGTGGGAAAGGCAAGTGACTAGCTGCTGGAGTCCCTCTTCGCAGTGTGATGTCAAGGCTGCGTCGTCGGCGAAGAGCATCTCACGGATGAGCACCTCTTTGACTTTGGTCTTGGCTCGTAGACGGGCCAGGTTGTAGAGCTTGCCATCGGATCTGGTGTGAATGAAGACACCCTCGCTGCAGTCCTTAAAGGCATATTGGAGGAGCATGGAGAAGAAGATTCCGAACAGCGTAGGCGCGAGGACGCAGCCCTGCTTTACTCCGCTGCTGACTGGGAAGGCCTCAGAGGTTGCGCCGTTGTAGGACACCGTGCTGTGCATGTTGTCGTGAAAGGACATGACCACAGCAAGCAGATGTGGTGGACAGCCAATCTTCCGTAGCAAGCTGAAGAGTCTGCTTCGACTGACCAGATCAAACGCCTTCGTGAGGTCGATAAAGGCGAGGTAGAGTGGTTTATGCTGCTCGTGACACTTCTCCTACAGCTGGCGTAGGGAGAAGATCATGTCCACTGTTGATTGGCCAGCTCTGAAGCCACACTGGGACTCTGGGTAGACGCGGGAAGCAAGGGTCTGCAGGCGGGCAAGAGCGACCCGGGCGAATACTTTGCCGACGACGCTGAGGAGAGAGATGCCCCGGTAGTTGTTGCAGTCGCTGCAGTCTCCTTTGTTCTTGTACATGGTGATAATGTTGGTGTCTCTCATATCCTGGGGGATGTAACCCTCCTTCCAGCAGAGACAGAGTAGATGGTGGAGCGGCTGTAGCAGGACTGGTTTCCCGCTCTTTAGGATTTCTGGAGGGATTCCGTCGCTTCCTGGTGCTTTCCCGCAAGCGAGGCTGTCGATGGCTTTGCCGAGCTCTGCCGCAGTAGGTGGGGTGTCTAGCTCCTCCATGACTGGTAGGTCTGGGATGGCGTTAAGAGCAGTGTCTGTTACGGTGTTCCTCATCGAGTACAGCTCAAGGTAGTGCTCGGTCCACCGCCGCATTTGCTGTTCCAGGTCAGTGATGACCTCACCTGTCTTGGACTTAAGGGGGGCGATCTGGAAGGGGATTGGGCCTGTTGCCTTCTTGATACCCTCATACATTCCTCGTGCGTTGCCTATATCGGCGGCTTCCTGGATGCTTCTGCACAGGTTTAGCCAATAGGTGTTGGCACAGTGGCGGGCGGTCTTCTGGACTTTGTTCCTGGCAGCCCGTAGAGCTTGAAGTGTACTGGGAGTGGGCGTGGCCTTGTAAGTCAGTAGGGCCTTCCTCTTAGCCTTGATCACGGGTTCCATTTCTTCCCAGTGAGCCTCGTACCAGTCAGCGTTCTTCTGCTCTTTCTTCCCGTAAGCAATAATGGCGGTGTTGTATATGGCGTCGCGGAGACGTGACCAATTGGATTCGATAATGTCATCTGCCGCCATTCCCTCGCCGAGTGCATCTTCCATCCTGTTGATGAATTGCTGGGTCTTAACTGGGTTGCTGGCACAACTGGTGTTGACGCGTGGGCGACCCTTCATCTTGGAGTGGTGCAACCTCTTCGACGTTATGCGCACCTTGTTTACCACGAGGGCATGGTCCGTGTCGCAGTCTGCACTGTGGTAGCTGCGGGTGAGGAGGGTGCTGCCAATATCCGTTCTTCTGGTGATGACGAGGTCAAGCTGGTGCCAGTGGCGGGAGCGGGGGTGCCTCCATGACACCTGGTGGATCTCTTTGAACTTGAAGAATGTGTTTGTCACGCACAGGCCGTGATGACATGAAAGCTCAAGCAGTCACTTACCATTCTCATTGATCTTTCCTCTCCCAAAGTTTCCGAGGCAGGTGGGCCAGGCCATGTGGTCGGCTCCTACTCTTGCGTTGAAGTCTCCAAGGAGATAAAGAGCGTTACTTCTGGGGATCTTGGATAACGCTTCGTCCAGTGCATGGTAGAACTGTTCTTTCTCTTCGGTGGTGGCGCAGAGGGTTGGGGCGTACGCGCTAAGAATGCTGACTGGGCCGAAAGTTGTTGACAATCGGAGGGTAAGTAATCTCTCTGTGCCTCCTGTGGGTGGCTCTATGGAGTTAACAAGCGTGTTCTTCACAGCGAACCCAACACCGTGCTGTCTTGGTTGGTCCGGAGACTTCCCTTGCCAGTAGAAGGTGTAGTTGGTTTCTCTGATAGTTCCGTTGTCGGCCAACCAGGTCTCCTGTAGAGCCGCAATGTCGATGTTTAGTCGTGCCAGTTCCCTGTCGATGACGGCGGTTTTCCTGGCATCATTGATCCATGGAAGGTCTGCAGTAAGTCCGGGACACATGGTCCTGATGTTCCAGCTAGCGAGGTGAAGAGCTGGAGGCTTCTTTCTTGTTTTTTGCTTGGAATTGCCTGTTGCGAGTGTTTTGTGGCCCACTTTTCGAGAGACGCCTCTCTGATCTTGTCCTTCAGTGCCAATGCCACTTGGTCAAGTCCCGTCTCTGCCAGCAGGCAGAGATCCGCTCTCCTCCTGACTCCTCTCCGGGGCAGCCTGTGGTCGCCAAAAAGCCTTTGTGTACTTCCAGCCACAGCTTGGACAGCCGCCCCAGTCAGGAATCCCGTTTCGTTCCCTTTTCCTCCGCTATCCTCACTAAACAGGTCATTCCCAGATGGATTTTCTCTAATCCAGCAGTGCCTTGGCTCGACTCCTGCCAGTGTCCAGCTGCTCACTGAGATGTTCTGTCTGCAGTTAGCCCAAACTGCAGACGGGTCTCAGGAGCCTGAAAACGCAGCCTCCCCTCACTCCTCCGCCATCTTCTTCCCCCTCATTTTTGATATTTACAGGGGAGTTGAAATGATTCATGCATGCCCAGCTCCCTCTTTTATTAAAGGAAAAGAGAGAAAACCTTGTAAAATTCAAAGGGAGATAGAACAAAGAGGGGATTTAACATAAAGAAGTACACCTGAGTGTTTTGCATTTTAATACTTTTTTCTCACAATTACACCATTGAGTTATATGGCAAAGAGAGATTAGGCTGCTACTAATTCAGATACTAGGTAGTGAAATGGCAAATGCTCTCACCAGTTGTCAGGTCAGAAAAAGCATGCATTGGATGAACTGGTTTCCCATATCTCCAAGCACTGTGAAGCTCCCTGCCCCATCTTTTCTTCAGAGGACAGAGGATGAGGGACCCGGTTCATTTCACAGAGCAGAAAATTCAAGTTACCAGGAGGGGTAAAAGCAGCACCCTGGGGCCTGGACCAAAAGGGAATGACACAGAAAGGAACTTTCCAGCTAGTTGTCAGATGTGGAAGAAGGTGGAAGAGAGAAGTGTGGGATGACCTTCCCTGCCTTAGCACTCCCAGTTGCCGGAACACTCACACCCCCAAGACAGTGTGAAAAACAGAATTGTCTTGAGTTAGGAGAGAGACAAGAAGATTCAGGAAGGCCTTGGTCTTCAGAACTGAATTGTGAGAGCCCCTGATTGATGGGACCAAGGATTGATCCATCCTCTGATTTCCTCAGTCCCAGCCAGCTGGGGATGGAGGATGCAGACCAGACTTCCCTGATTCAGGTGAGAAACAGTTGTGAATTCCTCCTCTTCTGGAACCAGGGGCAGAAGGGGGATGAAATTACTAGAGCAGACTGAGAAGGGAAGCATCCAGGAGAAAGGGAGCAACAGAAAGGAGATAGAGTTTGCAAGCTGACAGAGATGTGACAGAGCAGGAGCACTCAGTTCTTCCCGCTTTGCAGCAGCTGGAGACCATGGCTCCTACCTGCTGAGGGCCATGCAAGGACAGAACAAGAATCAGAAATCCATCAACACAGGAGCACCCTTGACAATAGCATAGTCCGAAATCAGACCCAGGGGAGAGTGCTTAGAGCAGGTCTGTCCCATCCAGACATGCTCCAGCAGTTGGCCTGTCTCTCTGGGAGGACTCTAAGCTGGAGCAACTCTGTTCTGTGTCCCTTCCATCCACACAAACAACAGCTGGACGAGGGAGGGGGGTTCCCCTGATAGAGCCATGCCCTAAAGCCACTCATCTGCCTGCCCCTTCCCCCAGGTGGTAATGAAACACCACTGAGAGATGTCAGAATAATTTCTGTTAAACATAATTTCCTAATTAAAAGGTTACAAGGGAGCCTGGTGGAGCTAATGAGGATTGAATGCTCACTTCAACCTTCTCTGAGGGAGGGGTCTCAGGGCCTGATCCTTGGTTCCACCAGCTCCAGGATGGAGAGAAAGGCCCTGGGCTTAGGTAAGGCCCTAAATAGATTTTAACACATCTCTCTCAAAGTCTTGAATGTGCCCAACTTTTAGATTTTTTAAGGTGCCAGGCAGTGTGCTAAGTGCTTTCAATGTATCATATTTTTGCAAAATCCCTGCAAAATTGAAATTATGTCCCCATTTTCAAGATCAGTTAATTGAGACTCTGAAAATTCCTGTGACCTGCCCAAAGTCAACATCCAGAAGTTAGTAAGCAAAGGCAGGATTCAAACCCAAGTCTCTCTGACTGGAAGCTGTACTGCTTTGCCGTCATCCCTTCCCACCTCCCGGGGCACTGTCCTAACCCATGACTGCAAAGTCCTTTGGAAGAGCAAATGGGGCCCCAAAAATGGGGAAGGAGAGGGCAGAGGGGCAGGGACAGGCCAGAAGTGCAGCAGAGTCTCTTGATTCCTGTTAGGGGATCCACCCTCCACCAGACCACTGACTGATGATTTGGGTATCTGTGAGTAAGGAAACCATGCTCACCAATTCCAAATGGTTCTGTTGTCTCCTCAGAGGCTAGCATGATATCCTGCAGGGCTGGAGGGGGCATGGGTCAATGCAGCCAACTTGGGTACTAAGAGCCCTTGGAGTCTGTATCTTGAGAACAGGCAGCACTGACCCCATTCGAACCACACACACCTCATCATCTCAGAAATTGTCCCCAAGCTAACCTTGTCTCTGAGCAGAGACCCTGCCCCCTTTACTCTCCCATCACCATGGATCTCAGATGATGGGACCTGTGTAGCCAAAACTAAGAGACAGAGGGGTCTTCTTAAAAGATTTGGAGATACCTGCCACCCACTCAATTGTAAGCTCTGGAGAGAATGAGCAGGAAGAAGCGAACAGGGTGCAGATCTGAGACCAAATAGTAATGAACCCTATTCTCTTGCAACTCAGAGGCTCCTTATACCACCAGGGACTATGTGGGGGCAGTCACAGGAACACTGGGGCTTTGCTTTGCCAGAAGCTTCTGCAGCTGTGGAAACACCTCCATGGATGAAGCTGCAGCTGAAAATACTCCAGGAATCTCACCACCACCACCACATCCTGGTGGAGTAGGGAGTTGAGCTACAGGAAGAGCCCAGGCCCCCCCTCCTCATCTCTATACCCACCCCTCATCTGCACTGGCCCCTCCACCTCAGCTATGAGCCCCAGACTCTGCACTCCACCCCCAACAGGGTGCATCTCTTCATCCTATATTAGCAGACGAAGCTGACACAAACTGCCATGGAACTGCCTGCCTGGGACCTTCGAGTAGTGGAACAGCATGAAATATGCAGATGCCTTTCTGTAGCTCTTATTCCCAATTCAGCTCCCTCCCTCTAATTGCACCACACAGATTAAACTTGGATGTGGAAGCTCTGGCTGACGACATCCAACACTTACTTCCTCAAAAGAAAAAAAAAGTGGGAGCAACTTCTGCCTCTCAGCAAGAGGAGCTCACTTCCTGGGTATCTAAGTCACCGCCCCTCCAAACTTCCCCCACTGCACACATACGTCTGCTGAGAACAACAGTGGTTCTCAAAGTGCGGTCCCTGGACCAGCAGCATCAACATCACCTGAGAACTTGTTAACAACATCACCTGAGAATTTGCCCTACGCCCCCCCCCCCCCCCCCCCCGTCTCAAGATTTATTGAATCAGGAGCTAGAGGCGGGGCCCAGCAATCTAGGTGTAACAAGCCCACCTTGATTCATGATCAAGTTTGAGAACTGTTGAACTAAAGACCCCAGTCAACTTGACAGAGCTCCCCATGGCTCTCAGGGATGTGCTAAGGCTGCCAGGGAAGGAAGATACCTCCTCCCTACACAGAGCTGGTGGTCTGTGACCAACCTGAAGGGTCATAATCAAGCACCCTCTGCAAGACCAGCCTGAGTATCCTGGAAGGTGCAGGGATTGAAGGCTCTTTGCAGGAGAGAAATTAAATTAAATTGGGATCAAAAAAATAAATAAATTGGGGCCAAATGCAAATCAAATCCACAATGAGATACTACCTCACACCTTATTAAAATTTTTGGGGTGGGGGGGACTGAAAAGAACAAGTGTTGGGAAGGATGTGGAGAAATTAAAGTCTTTGTGCAATGCTGGTAGAAATGTAAAGTGGTGCAGCCATTATAGAATACTCCAGTCATAGAGTTCTCTTCTCCCTCTTACCTTTCCCCACAGCCTGGCCTAGGACTGAGGCAAAACCCAGTTCCTTTAAAAATTAAAAATAGAATCACCATGTGATCCACCAATTCCACTTCTGGAATTTGTATACAAAAGGATTCAATGCAGGGTCTCTGTGTGATATTTGTACACTATGTTCATAGCAGCATTATTCGCAATAGCCAAGGGGTGTGAGCAATAACAGATGAACAGATAAACAAAATATGGTCTATACATACAATGAAAGAGTATTTAGCCTTTAAAAAGTAGGAAATTCTGGTACATCTACAACATGGATGAGACTTTAGGATCTTATGCTAGCGAAATATCCACTTACAAAAAAAAACACTATATGATTTCACTTATATGAGGTTCCTAGAGAAGTGAAATTCATAGAAACAAAAAAGTAGAATGGTTGCCAGGAGCTGAGGGCAGTGAAAAATGGGGAGTTGTTTAATGGGTACAGTTCCAGATTTGCAAGATGGAAAGTTCTGGACATCTGTTGCACAACAATGTGATTATAATAATTAACACTGCTAAACTATACACAAAAATGGTTAAGATGACAATTTTGTGTTATGTGTTTTACCATAATTAAACATTTTTTTAAATAACTGGGGCAAAAAATTGGGCAGGAGATGGGACAATAACTCCAGCAAGCCTCATGTGTGCAGTGCTTCAGTCTGCCAAGCACTGTCTCACTCCTCATCTTGTTGGGAGAGGAGCAGAGAAGGAGTGAATATTCGTGAATATTCCACTTTACCAGAAGACAAGCCAGAGAGAGGGGTCTTCCCGCCTAAGGTCTCAACACAGTAAATGGAGAACTGGGTCTTGGGCTCATCCTCTGATCCCCATGCCAGGCCCTTTCCTCTCAAAGTGAAGAGATCCCCAGGCCCAGAAGCTACAGATGGGCCAGACCTCAAAGAGCTGAAGGTAGTGTTGGGGAGCCTTGGGGTCAGACTGGAGTGTATATCAGTGTCACAGCTGCACCCTGCACAATCAATAACACTCCCTTTAGTTTCAGGAGTGCCCCAGTTTGGAAGATACGTTATATATTCACCCAACCATAAGTGACTGGAAGGCCAAGGAGCAGAGTTGAGTGAGATTTGGCAAGAAAAAGGAAGCAGCCCACCTGCTTAGGAAGGTGAGTCCTCACAAGGATCTCAGAAGGTCCCTCTGGCCATGACCAGAAGAATCAAAGAGTGAAAGGGTGAGGTGATACTGTGGCTTGGGGCTCAATGTGGCCTGGACTAAGGCTGTGGCTGTAGGAAGAGAAGGAGAGGGAATGGGAGTAGGGAAAGTTCAGTAGACTGAGACACATGGGCCTTAATGTGGACCCCCAGAATATCACATGCCTTCTCTTGGCCATCATTCTGTATCTCACCCACTGTGTTCTCCATGTAGAATAGAAGAACAGACCTCTGAGGGGGATCAGCCATTAAGTTCTCTTCTCCCTCTGACCTTTCCCCAGAGCCTGGCCTAGGATCAAGGCAAAACCCAGACCAGACTATAGGGGCCATCCCATTCCATGTGCCCAGCTCAGCACTGGCCAACATCTCTTCCTCAATCCCATCCTCAATCCCCAACTCACTCTTCCTGACCCTACACCTCTGCAGCTGGAAAACCCCCATGCCCTCACTCCTGCAGTCCTCCCAAAACCCTTCTCCTCTAGGACCCTCTCCTCTCTAACCCTCCCCAGCTTTGAAGACTTGTGGCCAGAAGACTTATATTTGACTCCCAGCTCCTCCACCTAGTATCTTTGCCATCTAAGGCAAGTCATTTCACCTCTCTGAATCTCAACTTGTCAGCTTCAAAATAGAACTATACCCTCTATTCAGAGAGTGCTGTGGGGCTTGAGAAGTTGAGCATATGAGGGGCCTCCAGACAGTAGTATCTATTGTATCTGATACTTCCTGCATTGTTCACACTCCAACTAATCACTTGCTTTGCTTCTATAAAAGTTTCCTTCATGGGGAATAATTCTCTCTCCTTTCTTTTACCCACACTGGTGTGCACTGTGGACCAGAGTCTCAGGGAGACAGGAGTCAGAGACCTTGGCAGATGGAGAACAGTGAGTGAAATCCAAAGTACTCCCTGGCCTTTCTATCATTTGCCTTTGGAAAATGATATAATAGCGTCTTCTCCAAAGAAGTTTCCCTAAGGGAACGTTGTCAATGGTGAGATAGAAATGGGCTTGTCAATCCCTAGGTTCCTCCGTCTGACAGTGACAGTGACAGGGGCACATGACCATGTTTCTTGAGAGCAGAGACAGTAAGATACACCTCTCTGTCCCCATTTCCTGACACAGATGCTTGACCATGTTTATAAGGAGTGAGAAAAGAGGAGAGAGAGAGGAGCCAGTCTTTACCCAACTCCAAGTCTTTAGGGCTCAAGTTCCGAATAACATTAGGGTGAGAGGTGAAGTGTAGACCGATACTAAGATTGAGGTTAGAAATGGAAATAGTGTTTGTCAGAACACGGCATTCTGGTAGGTACGATCAGTGGATGGGAGTGTGGCTTCTACTGCAGCTTCTACTGTGGCTGTGCAAGCCACACACACAAAGATTCCTCCCTCCAGCCCAGTTCCTTTGGGGCATTTGCAGCCTACACTCCCCATTCGTTCATTGTCAAAACATGGCAGCAGCTGGACCACCCACCAGACTTTTTACATATGCAAATGATCCATATGCAAATTAACCTAGGTCCCAGCTTCACCCATAGGAAATAAAAATGGACGTTTCTCATTTCCAGAATAAATGTTGATGGACCTAGCATGACATATTGACTGGGGAAAAGCAGGCAAATGTAAATAACTTGTTGAATCTGTTGATGAGTAAAACTCACCCTAACAAAAATGTATGTTAAGAAAGATGTGGATATGACACCTGCAAGTGCAAGGCAGGAGTCTCCAACTGGCCCTACAGGTGGACAGGCTGTGATTAGGAACTAGCTTAATGTTAGCACTAAGGTTTGAGCTAAAATTCCTCTTAGAGTTAGATATAGCTGAAGTTCTGGGACTTGCAGAAAGTGTTGTGGGCTTGGGTAGGGGCTCTGCAGGTGACAGGTCTGGCAGACAATACCCTGGAGGGGAGCTAGTGTGTGGCCAAGCAGGAAGTGCCAGGTGGGAACTGAGGCCAGCACTGTGGGAAGCTCCAAGGAAAGTGCCTTGATGAACAATGAAACCTCTGAGATGGTCCTAGTTGTTTCTCCCCTTCACCTTCCTTCTGTGACATTACAGTCCTCAGCTATTCACCTGATACAGGCTCCTGACAAAACCAAGATAGCACCATATACTCCAAGGAGTTTGGGAGGGTCTCTCATCTTAGGGTCTTTGCTTTCCTTCAGAATCATTCTCTTCTTAGATACTATGTCTTCTAGGCCTAGAAACAAGATTCTAATTGAGAAATCTCTGGTTTGAGTCTTTACAAGATGATCGTTTTCCTAATATCAGAGTTTTTCAAATTCCACTTTTGACTGTCAGATTCACTCTACTTTGTTTGACATAACTCTTATTCTTCTGATCCCTCTCCCCTACAAGGAAACCAGGAAGACCCCCAGGCCTGTTTCTCTCATCCTTCTTCTCTCATCTTATCCTTATCTCCTGAGTTCTGATGGGTAGGATGGAACATAAATGAGGGTCTCGGGTTGAAATACAGATAACAGCACATTGTCGACAGTCACACAGAGGCAAGTAGTTCATGAGGGTCTGGATTTCCACCCATCCCATGTTAGATTGAGAACACCTCTTTCTTTCTATATCCCCACACACCTCCACCACAAAAAAAAGTGGATACAGAGTAGGGTCCTGCTAAAGGACACAGGATGCTGCATACACTCAACTCCAGGCCCTGCAGTTCAGAGAGGTTTTTGAGGTATTCACCTAAAATTGCCAATCCAGCCCAACAAAGTATGGGAGAAGGTTGCCAACATGCATTGAGCACCTACTATGAACCAAACTTTGCTTGCATTATTTCATTGCATCATCACACCAACCCAGTGTGAGTTAGTGGGCGTAACCATTCCATTTCTACAAATGAAGAGACTGAAGCTGACTAGCAAATAGCAAATCTGGATTTGAACCTAGGTCTGTGTGACCCTAAGTCTGTTGGGCCAAGCCCATACTTTTTCCACAGTGACATGAACACTGATTGTTAAAAGAGTCCTTAAAATCAACTAGGCAGGAACTCTCTGCCATCATCATGTCACTCAATCTGGCATTGATCACAACAGGCATATCCCTTTGTATTGGTTATCCTGAAGGTTAGGAAGAGGGGCCTTATCCTCTGCCTGCAGTGATCCATTTCTAGGGCTCTGAAGTTCCTGTGAGCTGTCTCCTAGTGAGCAGTAGGGTTCATGTGATGGCCAAGCAGTTAAGCATGTGGCTTCTTCTCTTTTTTGCCTTTTGTCATTTCTTATTTTTCAATTACAGTTGACATACAATATTATATTAGTTTCAGGTGTACACCCCTGGTTGGAATAATTAAGCATTATATAACTTACTAAGTGATTATCTCAATAAGCCTCGCACCCATCTGACACCATACATAGTCATTAAGATATCATTGACTATATGCCCTATGTTGTACTTTTCAACCCCATCACTATTCTGTAACTACCAGTTTGTACTTCTTAATCCCTTCACCTTTTTCACCAATTTCCCCAATGCTTCTCCTTCTGGTAACCATCAAAACGTTCTCTACATCTGTGATTCTGTTTCTGTTCTGCCCGTTAATTTCATTTTTTAGATTTGATACATATTTATTGTAATTTTATTGTTCTTTTCTTTGAACTTTTTTCTTCTCCTTTGAGAAGACCCTTTAAGATTTCTTGCAATACTGATTTGGTGGTGATGAACTCCTTTAGCTTTTCCTTTTCTGGGAAGCTCTTTATATGTCCTTCAATTCTAAACAATAGCTTTACTGGTTGTAAGTCCTTCCTTTTCATCACTTTGAATATTTCTCACCACTCTCTCCAGGCCTACAAAGTTTCTGTTGAGAAATCGGCTAACAGTCTCATGGAAGCTCTCTTGTAGGTAAATAACTGCTTTACTTTTGCTGCTTTTAAGATTCCCTCTTTGTTGCTAACCTTTTGTATTTTAATCATTATGTGTGTTGGTATGGGCATCTTTGGGTTCATCTTGTTGGGGACTCTGATTCCTGGACTTGTATGTCTATTTCCATTGCTAGGTTAGGAAAGTTTTCTGTCATTAGTTTTTCAAATGGGTTTTCAATTTCTTGCTCTCTCTCTGTTCTCTTTCTGGCACCCCATGATGTGTATGTTGTTACACTTGAAGTTGTCCCAGAAGCTCCTTAAACTATCCTTATTTTTTAATTATTTATGTTCTGATTAGGTGTTTTTGTTTTTTGTTTTTTTTTGCTTCCTTATATTTCAAATCACTGATTTGATTCTCAGCTCATCTACTCTCCTGTTGATTCCTTGAAAATTATTCTTCATTTCAGTTAGTGTATATTCTACATTTCTGACTGGTTCCTTTTTATGGTTTCCATGTCTTTTTTTATGCTATTGAAGTTCTCTGTAAGTTGATCTACTCTTCCCCTATATTCATTGAGCATCCTTATAACCAGTATTTTAAATTCTGCTACTAGTAGATTGCTTGTCTCCATTTGGTTTAGTTCCTTTTCTGGAGACCTGTTCTGTTCTTTCATTTAGGGCATGTTTCTTTGTCTCCTCATTTTGCCAGCCTCCTTATGTTTGTGTTTCTATGTATTAGGTAGAGCTGCTATGTCTCCCGGACTTGGTAGAGTGACCTAATGTAATAGGTGTTCTGTAGAGTTCAGTGGCACAGCCTCCCCATTCACCAAGCTAGGAAATTCAGTGGGAGAGATTTATCCCTCGGCTAATCAGCTGCAAGGACTGGCTGTGACCACTGTAGAGGATCAGCTGTTCAGGGACTAACCCAATGGAGCTGGACTTACTTCATCAGGGCTCTCATGCCACTGAATCCAGCCCTTGAGTGTGTCACTTGTGGAGGTGTTTGGGTGGTGCTTCAAAATGGTCTGAAGCTCTCCATAGGGCGCACTGGCTCTGAGGCTCTTCAGGAGGTATAGGCCAAGATCAGCCACTGCTTGTGTTCTGCCTGGGGCCACCCAGCTCCAGTTACAGAGTGATCTGCAAGTGGCTGCTACTTATGCTGAGCTTAGAGATGCCTAGTATAGACCAAGCTGTGAACCAAGGTTGGCTGCCACTAGTGTTGGGCCTAGGGGCACTTAACAAGAGGTACAGTGCATGCTGAGGCCAGATGTTGCTTGTTTCAGAGATTTTAGGAAAGTCTAAAGCATGAGCCAAGACAGGCCATTCATATGGAAAAACCACTGGAAACAGCTTGGATGGGTCTACAATTTGGTGGGTTGGGGTCTCAGGGAATCACCAGGGCAGGTGAACGATGTTAGCCAGGTTAATGGAGTCTCCCTCATATATGGTGCCACCTCTGAGAAGGGAGGAGTGTAACAGAACCCCTGGGGTCTCCAATTGAAACAGAATCAACAGGCTGTTTTGTTAGGGGCCCAATTGCCCACCACCAGAATTATAACTCTCCATACCAGAGTTTAGTGAAAAGAAAAAGAATTGTTTATTTAATAATTATATAGATTTAGGTTATTTGCGGTTTCTGCCGTTAAGTCTTATGTTCCTTAAAACATGCACAAACACATGCTTCTGCCTCCCCCTACCAAACTAGGCTAGTTTTAGAAAAGTTAGAGATACCGTCTCCCTACTTCCTAGACACAGTTCAGCTTTACCGGTAGCTGCCAATCATTCAATTCTGATTGGGGAGGCCTTTCTGTGTTGTGATGCCCACCAGCTTTTAATCCAGAACCGCGTGGTTTCCCAGCCTTTCCTTTCCCAAACCACAAAGGTATTCTCCCTTCTCCAAGCCTCAAGGTGGTCTCTCTCAAAACCACATGGAGTAACTTCCTTTTCAAAGCCACATGGTGTGTGTGGTTAAAATGTCTGCCGCTTATTTTTAAATCCCTAACTGTGTCCTGTGATGCAGTGGGCATGGTACCCAGTTCTGACCATTCACAGAACCTCACGCAGGCTCTGTGTGCTCTTTCCATACCATCCCACGGTCCAAGACCCCTCCCATCTTCTTGAGGCCTTGGAAGCATCAAACCTATTTGCATAACAAAGACACTAGCCACTAGTCCCAAGCATGCAAAGGCATCCTGAAAGCTGCTTCCTTTTCCCCATCCCCCAGTCGCAAGCTCTGGGGACCCCCGGACACTTCTGTTCTGTAACAGGAGGACTCATCAAAGAAATAATAGGCTCTGCCAGCACTTCTATCTGGGATAAAGCTGCCCCTCAGCTCTCACCCTGATGCCAGATAATTCAGTTTCTCCCATTATGTCCCTGGTGCCTTTCAAGCTGCTGCACCAGTGGTGGACCTCAGAGGAAGTGAGTCCAAATAAGTCCCTGCATGAGCCCTTTAAGAGGAACTACCTGAGACTCCAGAAGCTCTCCCTCTCACTCAGCCTCAATCCCCACTGGTTTTTATAGCCAGAAGTTATGAGGACTTCTCTCCCTGGCACTGGAACCCTGGTATGGGGAGCCTATGGCAGGACTGGGACCCCCCACTCCTCAGGGGGGTGCCCTTTACAGATGAGCTATCCCTCCTGATTTTTATCTGCCACACATGGGTGTGGGACTAACCTGTTCCACCTCTCCCCCCTTCCTACCTTTTTCATTGTGGCTTCTTATTTATATTCTTAGTTGTAGGACTTCTGTTCAGCTAAATTTTGGGAGTCCTGAATGATGAATATTCTGTAGTTTACTTGTATTTTTGACGTGGTTGTTGGAGGAGGCAAGTACTGCATTTACCTATGCTGCCATCTTAACAGGAAGTCCTCCATATGTGGTTTCTTCTGATCCCTTACACCCACCACCACTACAGGGAACAGATCTTCATGTACTACAGGTACAGCCTGAAATTACCTCTTTTTAGAGGGAGTTAGGAACATCCCTGAGCCCTTTGAATGTTGCCCTGGGGATCTATTCAACCCAACTTTTCACTGAAAATCACCAGGGCTGAAGCAAAAGTGAGCCTGAACAACAGGAAGCTGCTAGTCTGGGGAGGCTCTGGGGGAGTGGTGAGCAGAGCCTGGCTCCATCCCCACCCACCCACCCCACTACCACCACCACCACCACCACAACCCCCATCCCCCTGTAGTAATTAATATGCCTTTGTTCCTGTCCCTGATCTCACATGGCTGAGCCTTAATCATCCTCTTCTCAGCAATGAGCAGCCTTCTCATTAGGGCTTTAAGAACCTCTATTATAAACATGTAAATGGAAATCAAGGAGGAGGGAAATATTTGACTACTCCAATTTCCTTTGTGTCTCTGCCAGCTCTGGGCTGCACAAGCCTGTTTTCAGTGCTCAGCAGCCCCAGGAAGGTCCCTACAGTGAGTCTCTGTCCCCACCCTGGTGCCTTTTAGGTGGTCTGGCCCACACCCCATCCAAAGACACCAAGACATTTCCAAATTGCATCTTTTAAGAATCAGAAAAAGAAACCCTGGCTGCTGTGGCTCAGTGGATTGAGCATCGGCCTGCAAACCAAGTGTCAATGGTTCGGTTCCCAGTCAGGGCGCATGACTAGGTTGCACGTCAGGTCCGCAGTTGGGGGCGCAAGTGAGAGGCAACCACACAGTGATGTTTCTCCCCCCCTCTCTCTCCTTTCCCCTCCCTCTAAAAATAAATAAATAAACAAACTAAAATAAATAAATAAATAAATAATTTTTTTTAATCAGAAAAAAAAAGATATTAGAAGGAAATTGCATTTCCCCTCCTCAGTCCACATGGGCTATTTTTACTTGTCTTTTACTCTTCATAATCTCAGTTAAAAAATGAGATTGTCTGAGCTTTTCCCTCAGTTGGGGCCAGTCTCTATGCGTCCTGAGGCCTGGAGGCATCAGAGAGCCCCACCCCAGGGTGGTGGGGGTGCGGGGGCAAGCACTCAGCCTCAGTCCAACAGATGGCTCTATTCCAAAGCTCCCCAGGCCCAGAGGCCAGGCCCTGGAGGCTTCAGGGGGAGGAGAAATGGGGGGACTCACAGCTGCAGAGAGCAGGGCTGAGTTGGGACAAAGCTTTAAGGTAGGAGGTTCACTAGTCTCCTACTGCCCTCCACCCCCTGCTGCCCCATATCTAGGAACTCACACTCACTCATACACTTCCGTTACCTCTGTGGGTCTCTTTCCAGGCCTTTCTCTTTTCCTACCCTGTGGCCCCTCTCCGTCCAGGCTTTAGGTTAGGGGCAAAGCACTTAATTATCCCCGTATGCCAAGAGCAATAGCCACCTGTGCCAGGCCTCTGATGGCCACTCCCTGGAGAGAGTACCAGCCTCTATCAGGTCATCCAAGTTCCAGCCATGCTCCAAACGTCACTTCTCCTCTCTCAGCCTCAGTCTCCTCACCTGGAAGGGGTATGATGGGCCTGGCACTGCCATCTCAGATGTAATGATGTAGGGAAGTCACCTTGTAAAGGGACAGTCTCAAATTTTTTTACCACTCATCTCATGCCACACCCCATGCTGAGTATCTTTTTTTTTTTGTTTTAATCCTCAGCCAAGGATATATTTATTGGTTTGAGAGGGAGAGAGAAACATAGATGAGAGAAAAACATTGATCAGTTGTCTCCTGTATGCACCCTGACCAGGAATCGAACATGCAACATTTTGGAGTACTGGATGATGCTCCAACCAACTAAGCTACACAGACAGGGCCCACGTGGAATATCTTAAACACTTGGTCTTGTTTTTCTTCACAAGAGCCCAACAAATGGGTCTGTTGGTGTCTCACTTAAAGAGAAGGAATCAAGATTCAGAGAGGCCATGGAACTGCCCAAGGTTATACAGTAAACTGGGCATGGAACCAGGTCTCATGTCTCTGATCTTAATCCTTACACTGTGTTGTCAGGTACTATTCTGTGTTTCTTAATCAGAGCTTTTGAATTTCAGGGTATGTATGTATGGAGGAGATACAGGATTGAGAAGAACCTTCTAGAAATCCTCAAATGATAACACAAGGGAACAATTTTTAACATAATTCCTGTTGAGTTTGATTTTTCAGCTGTTTTAGACTTAAATAGGCATGCTGATTTCAAAACTGCAGTTAGTTCTCTTCTACCACATCAAATTTTTCTCTGCAGCTTATCTTAATGCAACCACTCTAGGCTGGATCAAGCCTGGATTGAGGGAAGCACTAGTGCTCTCCTATTGGCTGAGAGCAAACCTCCCTCAAGTAGGGAGGGATAAGGAATGACCTTGGAGACCAGCAACAGATTCATCCTTCTCTAGGTTATTCAGTTACACATGAGACAGTGTGGTGAGAAGTTGTGTACTGCTCAATCTAGTGAATCATATTCTGAAGTGCAGTCCGAGTTCTTGTCTATATACAAGGAGTTAGCAGAATTTTTTTTATTTACATACATACTTATTTCCTTTCCTTCAGTTCATGTCTGCCTCTGCTATTTCTCATCATAAGTGCCTAAACAACCCTGATTTGTTTTGTTATATCTGTGGCAGTTTCACCATTCCCAGTCAAAGGACCAAATCAATACATTTGTCAGGCCAGGCTATTTTGCATATTTTAAAGTAAAACTTGGTGATTAAGATAAGGCTTAGGCCCCTCACAAGGTGTGCAAACAGTGTGTAAAGAGTTTACGGATGTGGACGAAGGGAATATGTGATAAATTGCCATTTGGTAAGCCCTGGCTGCTGTGGCTCAGTGGATTGAGCGTCAGCCTGCAAGCCAAGTGTCGCTGGTTCAATTCCCAGTCAGGGCACATGACTAGGTTGCACGGCAGGTCCCCTGTTGGGGGCGCAAGTAAGAGGTAACCACACAGTGATGTTTCTCTCCCTCTCTTTCTCCTTTCCCCTCTCTCTAAAAATAAATAAACAAATAAATAATTTTTTTTTAAATTGCCATTTGGTATACCTATGGTTTGGCAAGAGCCCAGAGATCATTCAAGTGACTGTTACTTTCGTATAGTGAAAACGTCAGGATATAACAAGAAAAATAAATGTAAAATAGAGTATCCTAGTCTACCATCAGCTATACCCCAGCACCTCATTCAGCTTAAATCCTGGTGCCAGTGTTCATTGAACTACCCTCTTTCAAAAAACAAGAGTAAGGTGAAAAACTGAGTGACAGCAATGATGAATATTTTGAAATTGAAGATGAATCAGTTCATAAGGGATTTGATCATCATGAGTTGAGTGATTTGGCACCAGATTTGGGACTATCCAAAAAGGCTTCAGAATTCCTAGCATCAAGACTGCATAAGAAAAACTTGCTCAAAAAAGGAGCGAAGACATCCTACTTTCGATCAAGAGAAAGTGCATTTCTGCAGTACTTTTGAAGTGACGATGGATTTGTGTATTGCCATAATACACATGGTTTAATGAAGAAATTGGGAATTCCAATCTATAATACAACTGAATGGCAACTGTTCATTGATAGCTCCAAGTGGAGCTTGAAATGTGTCCTCCTCCACAATGGCAATTTATTTGGTGCAGTCCCAATTGGCCATTCAGTTTGTTTTCATGAAGAATATGAAGACATAAAGAGAGACATTGATCTGTTGCAATATCACAAGCACAATTGGATCATCTGTGTTGATCTTAAAATGGTCTGCTTCCTTCTTGGTCAGCAACATGGATACACCAAGTATCCCTGTTTTCTGTGTATGTGGGACTGCAGAGCTCGTGAGAAGCATTGGGTGGAGTTGAATTGGCCTCCAATATCTGACCTCAAACCTGGTGATCCAAACATTCTACATGAACCACTTCTTGACAGAAAGAACATTATATTTCCACCCCGCACATAAAACTGGGTCTCATGGAGCAATTTGTTAAAGCTTTGCCAACTGAAGGAGACTGTTTCAAGTATCTCATTTTGGCATTTCCTAGCCTGTCATTTGAAAAGATAAAATACCTTAATATGTATATTTGGTAGAACTTTACCACTTGTACACAATTTGATTTACAGTAACAATATATAGCCTTTTATGAATAAAATAACTAAATAAACAGTATGTTCAGGTAATTTTTCTTTATTTTCCTTTGTATGTACATTTTGTATGATTTGGGGGACAAAAGAAGGGTATCCTGTACCTTAAAAAGTTGACATGATAGAGAAAACTAGTCATTTTTGGATTCAGATGCCAAAAGTTAGTCAAAAACAAGTGTCAGATCTAAATCAACAAAAATTGTGTTCCCCAGTGTAATAAGGGTGGCTAACACTTACTGAGTACTGACTATATGCAGGCACTCTGCTGAATTTTTTACTGTATAACTCATTTAATATTTACAGCAATCCTATGAGATAGGTACTATTGTCACCAATGTGCAAATGGAAAAACTGAGACACAGAGAAGTTGGTCAAAGGTACATGACCAGTTAGCTGCTACATATTATATAGCCTCAGCAATAGGACCAGAGATTGCTTCCCCTACCACAGGCTCCTCTTCCTAAGTCAGGAAGGATGTGGGGTGAGGGGCAGGGTGTGAAGGGGAACTGAGTGTCAGAGTAAAACTCCAAACCCAGGGCCCACAGGGAAAATGGGGTGCCTCTGCCTTTGGTTATTAGGTCAAAGTCCTCTTCGCTCTTTGCCACACCCCTACCCTCAACAGTCTGGTTAGTTGCTCAAGGGTGTGGTGCTGACAGAGGGAGGATGTATTTTTCAAGAGATATGGGCATGCCAGTGACACTTAGCTGTTTAGCCACCACCTCTACCTGGTTCCTTTCATCCCACCCCCATCCTGAGCCTTCCAATCTCCCCCTTCAGTGCTCCGCCCTCCACTCCCCCACTGCCAGCCCTCTGCCCCAATCACTCCTGCCTCCCTCAGACACAACTATTCTTTTTCCTGCCACCAAATTTTAGATGCAGGTGGTCACCCCAGCCACTGTGATGGTAACTGGGACCA
Source organism: Furipterus horrens (assembly GCF_987537825.1). Classification (NCBI taxonomy): domain Eukaryota; kingdom Metazoa; phylum Chordata; class Mammalia; order Chiroptera; family Furipteridae; genus Furipterus; species Furipterus horrens. The sequence goes on along the minus strand of NW_028327172.1, from coordinate 90,200,265 downwards.
AGGGCAAAAGGGTGTGTGACTTTACCTGGGAATGAAGCTGTGAAGTCCAATGTTGCCTAGGCAGGGCTGGAGAGGAGGGAACTTATCAGGAGATGGCAGACTGGTGACAGAAATAGACCTGGGCCAAGCAATTGCTAGGCTGTGGCTGAACAAATCACAATGACTCTTAAAGAGGGGCTTGACAGAGCAAGTGGCAGCAAGGGAACATTCCCCTAAGTAAGAGGTCTGTCGCCTTTAGCCTTCTCTGTCCAGGGAAACTTCCATCTCTGCCTGGCCCTCTCTGCAGTCAGGGCCAGCCCCTTCACCTCACCCCCACATGTGCGCATTCATCCATTAGCAGGAACCCATGCACATTGTGCTACCAAAGATTGTGAAAAAGTATAAGGGTACACAACATAGAAATACGTCATCGTATAAAAGCAAGAGTGGTGGGGCTTCATCTTCAGTCATGTGAGTGGGAAAAGAGGTCCACCAGCAGCAGAAGAAGGAAGCAGGCAGCACAGATATGAGAGAGGTGAAGCCCCAGGGAGACAGACAGACCAAGAGAAAGCTTTTGTCCCCAGCATCTCTGAGCCCTAGGCCAGTCCAATAGACAGTCCACATTCTGGTCATGAACTTCCCTTTTCTGTTAAAAACAATCAAGACACAGGGAGAAGAAAAGTAAAATGACAAGGTGAGATTAGAGAAGCGGTTTTGGTACTCAGAAAATTTGACAGAATTAGCTCTGGGTTTCTGGACAGCCTACACAGAAAGGAAAGCAGTGACAAGCCCTTGTGGATTCACGAGATCAATGAGAGCAAGCAGTGTTTGCCTGTCTCATTCTTGACGGTCTCCACAGCACCTGGGACAGCTCCTGGCACAGAGTGGGTACTCAATAAATATACTGAATAAATGAATGTTTCAGCATCAGTTTCTCACATGGGATAAGGTTTTTCTGGCTCTAAGGCCTGAGGAAAAAATAGCACCCATGGACTGTCCTAAATGGGCCATGGAGTAATATGGTAGGGAATTCATTCACTCATTCATTCATTCAACCCACAATATTTATAGCTGCCCTCCTGGTGAACACTGCTCTAGGATAATTCAATAAACAAAATATAAAAACTCCTGCTGTCAGCGAGGTTCCATTGTGTGGGCCAGAGACAAACAGTAGACAGTAAATATGGACAGCTGAGTGACTAGTACTTCAGAAGGTGATGTGTGCTAAGAAGGACAATTAAAAGCACAGGGTTGAGGGGTGGGGTCACGGGGTCACAGGGACATGAAAGAGATGAGAGAGTGAGACAAGAGGACACCTGTGGAAAGAAAAGACATGGAGGCCCTGGTGGAGCCTGCTGGGGTAGCTGGCCCTCTGGAGCAAGCGACAGAGCATCTGGGGCCAGATGGGGCTCATGGCCAGAGGAGTCATGGCTGCTGCTCCGAGCACAAACTGCAGGGGACACAGGAGGGAATAAGAGACTAGGCAGAGGCCACAGGGGGAGCACAGACAGAGTGGTGGCATGTGATGGAAGTGGTTAGATACCAGGTGTATTTGGGGTTTTCCCAGTTGAGGCCTCTCCAGGTCTGAAGTTCGGCCACCTGGGGTCTGGAGCGCTGCCTGGAAGCCCGGAAGCTACGGTGAGAAGGCCTGGGGTGGGCAGAAGGTGTGCCTGTGCCTCTGAACGCTGCTGCCGCTTCACTGCTGTTCACTCAGCTGCCGAAGCACAGGGAGTGGAAGGAATGCATACACCACCCTGGTCTAGAAGGGGGAGAAAATGAGTACTTGCTATGTGACAAAATGTACACCAGGCACTGCACAACCTTCACATCCCTTCCTGACAACACCCGGCAAACACAAGGCCAGGCCAGGCTGTGCCAGTGCACATGGGCACCCCAGTCCCAGGGCATATCTCCCTTAGCCCTCAGGATCTTGAGCCCAAATTCTCCCTCAGCTTCTCCAACTCACTTACTCAGAAAGACTTCCGATTTGGGCCCTGGCTCTGCCAATGATGGCACAATGATAGGACACAGGCAGAGGGCCCTGAAGAAGGGAGCACAGGCATCTGTGATGACACCCTGAGCTAGCCAACCATGCCCAGCCTTCTGGGTCCTAGAGCCAGTGGGAAACACGGAGTGGGGGAAGCAGGGAGCTGTCAGGCAAAGCAAGGATGAAATAGTGATGCCCACATCCTGGTAAAGCAAAGAATGCCACTTGGTCATAAATAAAAGATGGTTCTGGAGAACAGGCTGGCAGCAGTTTCATCTAAAGGAGCGTTCTGCCCTGTGCTGTGAAGGGGTTGGGGTGGGTGGAGTAAACAGACTAACCTCTCAGCCAGTGCCCAGCCAGCAGATCCAGAGGGGCTGGCAGAGGTCTTCTGTGCCAGGCAAGCAGCTAAGCAGAGCAGGAGCGCCAAGCCCAGACTGGCAGGAACAGGTGAAGGCGGCTGACTGTCAGGACCAGTCAGGGTCTTTGTGCCCTGTGCCTGTCAGGGCCACACAAGATAGCAGCTGCCCTGGCACATGGGAACTCAGAGACCAAACACTCAAGGAATAAGCTTTGCCAAGTGCGGGGTCTCTGAAGTTGGTGACTGAGGTTTATCAGAGTTCCTGGGGCCTTCCCTGATGCCTCAATTTCTTCTTAAGAGGAACTGCAAGAGCCTGGATAAGGGAGGGGAAAATGGGAAGAAAGTCTGGGGCAACAGGTTTAAGATTAGGCATAGGAAATTGGGCATGACTGCATTGCTCTGACAGATCTTGGAAGGGATGGAGGACCACAAGTTCTGAGACAGGGAAAGGAGTTGGATGCTACTATAGCTGTTACCACCCTTAGAAATTCTAGCCCCAGGATCCTGACAACTTCTTGCCAAAGATAAAACATAGAAAATGTGTTGGGAAGGGGAAGAGACGCACAGGTTTCTTAAACGTGATGGTGGAGGTCTCACCAGGATATAGTGCTTATGACCTCTGTTTTTATTCATCACCCACTCTCTATAGCGTTTCCTAAAGGTCACCCTGGGACTTTTTTTTTCTTAAGTATATTTTATTGATTATGTTGTTACAGTAGTTCCAATTATTTCCCACTTTACTCCCCTCTGCTCAGTACCCCCAATCCCTCTAGCCATCCCAGCCCGCTTAGTTCATGTCCATGGGTCATGCACACAAGCTCTTTGGCTTCACCCTTTCCTATATCTCAACTTCCGTCTATCCTGTACCAACTGATTATGCTTCTTAATCTCCGCACCATAACCCCATTTCTTCCCCTCCCCCCTCCCAGCTGACAACCCTCCAAATAATCCCCATACCTCTGATTTTGTTTCTATTCTGGTTTGATTAGTTGGATTTTGTCTTTATTTTTTAGATTCAGTTGTTGATAGCTGTGAGTTTGTTGTCATTTTAATGTTCATAGTTTTGATCTTCTTTTTCTTAAGTAAGTTCCTTTGACATTTCATATGATAATGGCTTGGTGATGATGAGCTCCTTTAGCTTTACCTTGTCTGGGAAGCACTTCATCTGCCCTTCCATTCCAAATGATAGACTTGCTGGGTACAGTAACCCTGGTTGCAGGTTGCCTTTCATCACATTGAACACTTGTTGCCAGTCCCTTCCTGCCTGCAAAGTGACCTCTGAAAAATCAGCTGATAGTCCTGTAGGCACCCCCATGTAGGCAACTCTCCGCCTCTCTCTTGCTGTCCCCAGGACTCTATCTTTATCTTTCACCTTTGGCACCTCAATCATGATGTATCCTGGTGTGGTCCCCTATGGGTCCAGCTCGCCCGGGACCCTCCGTACTTCCAGGACCTGTATGTTCATCTCCTTCACAAAAATTGGGAAGTTTTCCTCATCTTTTTCAATTCTTGCTTCCTCATTCTGCACTGGTTGACTGTTTTTTTCTTCCTTATGTTCCAAGTCATTGATTTGAACCCCGGTTTCCTTCCCTTCACCACTGGTTTTGTGTGGATTTTCCTTCGTTTCACTTAGCATAGCCTTCGCTTCTTCTCTTATGCATTTGCCATACTCAAGCATATCTGTCAAGCCTGTGAGCATCTTTATCACCAGTGTTTTGAATTCTGCATCTGTTAGGTTGTCTATTTCCTCAACTGTTAGGTTGGCGATCTCCTCCTCGCTTAGTTCTCCCACTGGAACCTTGATCTGTTCCCACTTTGGGGCCATACTTCTCTGTCTCTTCATTCTGACAGGTTCCTGGGTTTGTTTGCCTCCATGTCCCAAGTACAGCTGTCACTCCTGTTACGTTGTAAGGGGCGGAGCCTTAGGGAATCGTCAGTTCAGGGCGACCTGTTTCACCACGTTGTGGTGCTGTATGTGGGGGAGGGGTCCAAGAGGGAACAATGCGGCCAGCCCAGCACTCGCCCCTTTTCCAGGCACCTCTCCCACTCCCGCACCAGACTGGCACCCCTCTAGCTGCTGCCCTGGCCACCATCATTCCCAGAGTGGGTGGGTCTGCTGAAGTTCTAGGACTGTGGGGGCCATTTAAACAAGCGGACTCTGCTGAGAGACCGGCAGTTTCTTCCTCCACCCCAACCCCCACTGGTTTACACAGTCAGAAGCAATGAGGCTTGATTTCTCCTGGTGCTGGGACTGTGAGCTTCGAGGTCCAGTGAAGTGCTGGGAATACTCCCCAGGTGTCCCTCCTGACTTTTTAAAATGTGTGACTGTGCTTTCTGCTGGTCTGCTGATGCTGCTGCCACCACATCACGTCCTCTCCGCCCCACCTCCGACCCTCCTACCTGTCTGGATGAGTATTTCTTCTTTATATCTTTGTTTGCTGGACTTCCACGCAGTTTGGTTTCTGAAACTTCTGGTTGTTTCTAATTTTGAGGTAGTTGTATTTCTTCTTAGTTATGGAGGGAGACACAGCATGTCTGTCTACGTCTCCATCTTGGCTTGAAGTCCCACACTGGGACTTTTCAGGAAGAGCAGCAATGTGCTACCACACCTGGGTCCTGCAGGACAGCATCAGCTCCAATCTCTGACGTGTCCTAACAGATGCCCTCCCAGGGATGAGCCCCCTATTCTAATGCTGGCTCCTTTCCCATACCTCCAACCAGCCTGAGTGGGACCAGGGTGCCATTTGCACAGTACATCATCCTGGTCTACTCTGTGCCCACAGAGAGCAGTATTATCCTTGGAGCCATTCCCTAAGTGAGGGCCAGGTGCAATCCCAGGTAGCCCCAGCTGACGCTGGCCACAGCTCCCAGTGAACAGCATGACACCTCCAGCCTGTCCCTCTCTTCCAGCCTGATCCAGTCAGGAGCAGTTCTGGACACTGGCACTAGACCTGGCCATGGCCTCCACCTGCCTCCTCCTGAGCCCAGCGTGGCCTCCCCAGGCCACATAGCTCTCCACTCCCTCCTCTGAACCAGGCTCTGATCATTTCCCATCTACATCATGAGCAGCCTGCTGACACCTCTTGTACTCCATCTCATAATTATTATTTAACTATTTTTATGTAGATTTAACTCTGTCTCTTCCATTAATTCTTAGTTCCTTAAAGGCTTCAACAAGGTCTTTTTTGGTTTCTAGAATGCCCTAAAGTTCTACACAGCCCTGAGGGCATGGGAAGTGCATAGCGCAATGCTTAGAATAAGTGAATGAATAATGAATAGCCCAGCCACCAGCCCTTTCTTCTATCCTGATCTTTGTGCCCAAACTGTCCTCACACTGTCTGCCTTCAAGATGGGAATTAGAACTTACTGAGGGCACCTGTTTGTGCAAGTCCAAAACCCGACAGATGTTTTACAAGCATATAGCCTTCCTCTCATGAGGATGGTTTACCTCTCCCACTGGACAGATGGCAAAATTGAGGCTCAGCACCTGACTAAGGTCACCCAGCTGGTAAGTGGCAGAGTCAGAAATTGGCCTTGATCTGAGCCCAGGGTTCTTCTTCACATATCTAAATGCTGATGGTGAGAAGCAGTCAGAATGCAGGGCTGGGAGACTTAGCTTTCTTCATCTCCCTAGGAGGAAAAGTGCTTTGAGGCTGCAAAGAAACAAGTCCCACAGCTGAGAGCAGAGAGGAGGTAGGCAGGGAAACCCCACCCCTCTCCCAGGATGTCCTAAAAGATTCCTTCAGGTCTAGTCAAATCCACTGAGCTGTCACTCAGGCTGGCTACCTTATTCCAGGCACCTAGGCCTTGAGCTAGGGGGTTGTGAGGGGGCAGGGCTGGTGACTGTCATCAGCCCAGAAATAACCAGGGTTTTCTGGAATCCTGCCAGGAGATGGGAAATGAACAAGATTGACCTGGGAGGCACATACTGTACAATGTCTCAGACACACACACACACACACACACACACACACACACACACACTCCAGCATTTTACCCATGAAGCAGGGACATCTATGGAAGTAGATTTCTGAGAAAAGTATCTGGGAAGCCTGGCGTCTGCCATGTCTGTGATCACATTGCCACCTTCTGGCAATGCGTGGCACAGCAGATAGGGGCTGTTGCTCAAAAAAAAAAACCACTTCCAGACTGACTATTGGCATCCATCCATCCATTCAACGCATATTTACTCAGCTCCTACTGTGTGACAGACATTATCTTAGGGACTAGATATATAGATGTATAAAAATAAACAAAATAGACTAAAAGCCTTGCCTTTAGGCACTTACATTCTAGTGAGGGAAACAAATAAACAAGGCCAACACATAAGATAGCAGTATGCTAGAAGAATAAGCACTAGGAAAAACAAATCAGAAAGTAGATAGGGAGTCCCCAGGAGGTTGTGATTTTAGATAGAGTGGTCAGACATGACCTCACAGAGGTGATGACTTTTGAATAAAGTCTGGAATTAGATTAGAAAGAGAGCCATGTAGATTTCTTGGTAGGAACATTCCGAAGAAAACAAGCACACAGGCTGAGCCATGTCTGCTGTGCCTGAGAAACAGAAGAGGGCCAGTGAGATTAACTGGAGGGCTGTGGGAGTGGAAGGGCATGGGACCAGATCCTGTTGCAGCATGGAGGCCATTGCAAGGGCTTTGACCCTGTGAAATGAGGTTTCATTGCAGGGTGCTGAGCAGAGCAATGGCATAGCCCAGATTGCATTTTAAAAGGATCTCTCTGGGCACTGTGTTGAAAATAGACTGTAGGTATCAATGGAAACAGAGATACTGGTTAGGTCACTGTAACCTCCAAGCAGGAGATACTGGTGTATTGGTCCAGAGGTGTCTGAGACTGTGAGTAGAGAGATGTAGCAGGATTTTCTGGGATGTGAGAGAAGAGAAGCATCAAAGCTGGCCCCAAGGTTGTGGCCTAAGCTACAGGAAGAATGGTGGTGCCCTTACTGAGATGTGGGATTGGTGGGCTTGATGGGAAGAAGTGTGAACTTTGTTTGGGACTTTTCAGATCAGAGTTGCCTATTAGATATCCAGCGGGAAGTTGGATAAATGAGTGAAGCTCAGGGGAGAGGTCCTACCTGGAGATACTGGATTCTGGGTTGTTGTCAACATTTGGGTGACATTGAAAGTCATAAGACTGCATGAGATCCAGGAGGACAGGAAGAAAAGTGAAGAAACAAAAAACCGAGCCCTAGGGTAGTGAAAAATGCCTCATAGACCAAGCAGAAGTAAAAGGGAAAAAAATGGACACAAATTGAGACAACTCTTTTGTGGAGTTTTGTTTTAAAAAGGAGGGGAAAGACATCCAGCCGAGATGGAGGCGTCTCCCTCCACAACTAAAAAGGAATACAACTACCTCAAAACTAGAAGCAACCAGAAGTTTCAGAAAATCAAACTGTATGAAAGTCCAGCAAACAAAGATATAAAGAAGAAATACACAGATAGGCAGGAGGGGCGGAGCTGGGTTGGAGAGGATGCATTGTGGTGGTGGCAGCAGCGGCGACAGCGGCAGGCAGGCAGAAAGTGCAGTCACATGTTTTAAAAAGTCAGAAGGGACACCTGGGGAGCGTTCCCAGCTCTTCACTGGACCTCGAAGCTCATAGTCCCAGCAGCAGCTCATAGTCTCAGCACTGCATGGTCCCAGCACCAGGGGAAATCAAACTTCATTGCTTCTGACTGTGTAGACCAGTGTGGGTTGGGGTAGAGGCAGAGTCTGCTTGTTTAAAGGGCCCCCACAGTCCTAGAACGCCTACAGACCCACCCACTCTGGGAACGATGGCCAGGGCAGCAGCTAGAGGGGTGCCAGTTCAGTGCGGAAGTGGGAGAAGTGCCTGGAAAAGGGATGAGTCCTGGGCAGGCGGCATTGTTCCCTCTTGGACCCCTCCCCCACATACAGTGCCACAACATGCTGAAACGGGTCGCCCTGTACTGATGATTCCCTAAGTCTCTGCCCCTTACAACATAACAGGAGTGACAGCTCTAGCTCTACTTGGGACATGGAGGCAAACAAGCACAGGAACCTGTCAGAATGAAGAGACAGAGAAGTATGGCTCCAAAGTGGGAACAGATCAAGGTTCCAGTGGGAGAACTAAGCGAGGAGGAGATCGCCAACCTAACAGTTGAGGAAATAGACAACCTAACAGATGCAGAATTCAAAACACTGGTGATAAAGATGCTCACAGGCTTGACAGATATGCTTGAGTATGGCAAACGCATAAGAGAAGAAGCGAAGGCTATGCTAAGTGAAACGAAGGAAAATCCACACAAAACCAGTGGTGAAGGGAAGGAAACCGGGGTTCAAATCAATGACTTGGAACATAAGGAAGAAAAAAACAGTCAACCAGTGCAGAATGAGGAAGCAAGAATTGAAAAAGATGAGGAAAACTTCCCAATTTTTGTGAAGGAGATGAACATACAGGTCCTGGAAGTACGGAGGGTCCCGGGCGAGCTGGACCCATAGGGGACCACACCAGGATACATCATGATTGAGGTGCCAAGGGTGAAAGATAAAGACAGAATCCTGGGGACAGCAAGAGAGAGGCGGAGAGTTGCCTACATGGGGGTGCCTACAGGACTATCAGCTGATTTTTCAGAGGACACTTTGCAGGCAGGAAGGGACTGGCAACAAGTGTTCAATGTGATGAAAGGCAACCTGCAACCAGGGTTACTGTACCCAGCAAGTCTATCATTTGGAATGGAAGGGCAGATGAAGTGCTTCCCAGACAAGGTAAAGCTAAAGGAGCTCATCATCACCAAGCCATTATCATATGAAATGTCAAAGGAACTTACTTAAGAAAAAGAAGATCAAAACTATGAACATTAAAATGACAACAAACTCACAGCTATCAACAACTGAATCTAAAAAATAAAAACAAAATCCAACTAAGCAAACCAGAATAGGAACAGAATCATAGATATGAGGGTCATCTGGAGGGTTATCAGCTGGGAGGGGGGAGGGGGAGAAATGGGTATATGGTGCAGGGATTAAGAAGCATAATCGGTTGGTATAAGATAGACAGGAGGAAGTTAAGAATAATATAGGAAAGGGTGAAGCCAAAGAGCTTGTGTGCATGACCCATGGACGTGAACTAAGGAGGGTGGGATTGCTGGAGGGAAGGAGATACTGGGCAGAGGGGAGCAAAGGGGGGAAAAATTGGAACTACTATAACAACATAATCAGTAAAATATACTTTTAAAAAAGGGAGGGGAGAGATGGGAAGGTAACTGGAGGGGGAATGGGGTCAAGATAAGTTTGAGAGTGTTTAAGGTGGAAGAAATTAAGAACCTGCTTATATGATGAGGGGGGTGATTCGGTAGAGAAAAAAGGAGAGGTAGAAGAGAATTGGGAGAGTACTGTCCTCCAGCAGGATGTGATCTGGTTGCTGGTCCTGATGAGGTAGCACTTCACACCCACTAGGATGGCTAGGATCAAAGACAGTAACAAGTGTTAATGAAAATGTGGAGAAATCAGAACCCTGATATGCTGCCATTGGGAGGTAAAATGGTGCAGCCTCTTTGGAACAGTTTGGCAGTTCCTCAAAAAGTCCAACACACAGTTATCATATGTCCAGCAATTCCACTGCTAGGTACCCAATAGAAATAAAGACATGCAGTCACAAACAAGGAGGACACAAACATTCCAAACAACCTTGTTCACACTAGTCAGAAAGTCGAAACTCAAATGTCCATCAACTGAGTGGATAATCAAAATGTGTTCTCTCTATTCAATGAAATTTTATTCAGTCAGAAAAAGGAATAAAGTACTGGTACATGCTACAACATAGAAGAACCTTGACAACATTATGCTAAGTAGAAGAATCCAGGCACCAAAGGCCACATAGTGTATGATTCTATTTATGAAATTTCCAGAATAAGTAAATTAATAGAGACTAAATTTTTCCACAGAAAATAGATTAATGGGTGGCAAAGTCTGGAAAGAGAGAAAATAGGGAGTAACTGCTAACAGGCATGGGGTTTCAATTTAGGGTAATGAAAATGTTCTGGAATCAGGTAGTGGTGATGGTTATACAACTCTGTGGATATGTTTAAAACACTTTAAAAGAATTTTATGCTTTGTGGCTTATATCTCAATAAGAATTTGTAATAGATCTGGTTGTGCAGAGTAGAGGGGCTGCCTCAGCACAGGGAGAAAAGAAGAAGACAGGCCCTGGTAGGTGGGCAGTTGGGTGTGGTGGTGGGCTATTGTGAACATTCTCTCTTAGTGGTCTCTACCTTCTCAGTGAAACAGGAAGTGCAGTCATCAGCTGAGAGTGGAGAGGGAGCTCCAGGAAGAGTAAAGGCACAAGATGGCTGTCTGGAAGAGAAAGAGGATTGTGGAGCAGCGCTGAGACCCATATGAGGGAGGCAGAGAAGCAGTAAGTGTGCTAAGGGTTCCCACACCATGTGGCCCCAGCAGCCTTGAGTGTAGGGACCTGGGTCATTGTCACTATGCCCCCACACAACACAGTTTTCCTGGTCCCTGAACTTGCAGGCACACACATGCATCAGCAAGCCCTGATGGTGCCACAGGCTAGCCCTTACAATTGTAAATGTACATCTCCTTTAATTCTGAGGTGGCTTTGTGAAAATTTAGCCTCCGAAACATTGCATGTAGACAGAGACATATGTACCAGGATGTTTGCAGCAGCATTATTAGCAAAATTTAGGCAAAAGGCCAAAAACCACCAGTGTCCATTACTGGGAAGATGGTGGAATAATTCTGGCACATCTGTGCTATGGAATGTGGTAAAGACAATGGAGGAGCCCCTGTGTGATACGGAAAGATGTCTAAGACACACCGTTTGGTAGAAAAATTCAGGTTGCAGAACAATGAGTGTTAACATTATGCAATTTTCTTTCCTGTTTTTAAAAACAAAACTGTGTATATTTAGGTTAGTTAAATATATAAAAGGTCTAGAAAGGATACAATTTCTATTGTTAATGGTTTTTAATCTCAAGGAGTAGGTTTTGCAAAAGGAGTTGAGGGAGGTTAAAGGGACCCAATGGATTTTAGAGGGGGATTCTCATTGTTTACTTGATGTTTCTATGTTTCTTTGAACTTGGAACAGAGCAGGTACTTAAATAGTACTTACTGTATACCAGGCACTATTCTAGACACTTCATATATGAACTCGCAACAGCTCTGTTTTCCATACTATCTTCACTTCACAGCAGATTTTCAAAACATAAATAAACAAACAAGAAGGAGGTACAAACAGCTAAGTCCCCTACCCTGGATTTATAGCCTGTAGGCTGTGCAGCAGGTTGACCTGACAGAAATACCACCAGGGCCAGGCCAGCCTCCTCCCGGTTCACTCCCCATAGCTCTGCTCCGGTGACATTCCGATAGGGCCACATGCCCTCCAGGCAAGGCTATGACTTCCTGAACCTGGATTGCCAGCACTTGCATATACCTGGCACACACCCAGTGGACACCTGGCACACATCTAGTGCACACCTGGCATACACTGGGTGCAAAGGGAATGCTCAACATGCATTTGTTGAATTAATTGTTCTGTCCCCCCACTTCCCTACATCAGTGTTCCCTGGGACTATGCCTTGCCCTCTGAGCCTTGGTTTCCTCATCTATAAAATAAGGAGTGCTCTCTGCCAATCACTTCAGGACCAGCATTGATTCAAGCATTGTTACGAGAACCCAACGCTTATCGCAATGGCATATCCCACTCTCAAACAGTGGGATATGCGAGCCAGGGCAAGAAGGTAAAAGAACTTACCTGATGTCTTCCCTCCTGGGCATTCAGACCAGCTGGGAATTCAGGTGTCACCCACCCACGGGCATATAGGTTCTTCACCTGATATTCCAGTCAATGAGGCTCAAAGCTCCTCTGGGAGACAAGGTACTTGCATAGACCAACACACTCTTCCTTGTGCTTCATCTGGGTGTCAAGGGGACCAAGGAAGCTGCTCCTGCCCCTTGAGTAGAAAGTCTTGACACTCAGGCAACTGCTACATATGGAGGAGAAGGCGCAGCCATGTGGGTGACACATAGTGGCACCACGTGGCACAGCAGAACAGATGAGCCTGTCAGTGTCTCACAGACATAGGGGAGGGTTGGGGAGGCTCTGAGCAGCATCTCCCAGTCCCCACGGACTACACCAGGCAAAGAGAGCCCTCCTGCAGTCCTTAGTCATTTGGCCTGGGGTAAAAGAGTGAGTGGAAGGAGGAGGGAGTTGAGGCAGGCACTGTCACATATGGGCTCTCAGAGGTTCCACAAGGCACTGTCATCCCTGTTCTTCATAAATGAGGAGACTAAGGCCCAGAGAGGCTAATGACAGGGGCTAGGTCACATGCTGGGACCTGAACTCACCTCCCAGGTCTCAAACCCATGCCTCTCTGCCATGTTCCATGACCTCTGGGTAAGTCAGGAAACTGAGCTGGAATTCAGATGGACCCCCAGCCTCATCTGCCCCACCCCTGGGCTTCCAGCCTCAGCTTCAGAGCCAAACTTTAGGCTTGTGATCAAAGGGGCCCTGGGCTGGACTCATCCAGCAAATTCTCAGTCAGCTCCTGAGCTTCCCCCACTGTATGCCACTCCCAAACCCCACACAGGCCCTCATGGTTTATAATTCACCCATTCATTTCCCAACAGAGCCTCCCAATGAGGAGAGGGTCTGCTCCCATTACTCGGGATCACACAGCCAGACAGCATCAGGCCTCAGCCTTCCAAAGAAGGTTCAGGTGACCCACCAAAATAAGAAGTTCACTGTCTGAGTATTTCCCTTCCCCTTCCCTGGTATATAATTGGGAGGTCTCTGTGTAAGTGCCAGGACCGTGACCTCCCAACAAAATGCTGGATGTTCTTGGTCCCTGTTATAATTCCTGCTGCCAGAGGACCCACAGCCAAAATGAGAACCTCATTAATGCAGTCCCTCCTTCCATCCATGCTATGCAGCCATGCTGAGACATGTCCACTCCCCTAGAGGGCTCAGGCAAAAAGTACTCCAGACCTCCCTTTATTCTACCCATCTTCCCTGTCCTGGGCTGCCCCTCAGAGGCCTGACAGATGATGAGCAAGCAACCCTTCACCCACCCCCACCCCCACCTTCTTCAGGCCTGTTCCTGGGCAAAAGTCAAATGGAAAGTTTCCAGGTACTTCTGGGGCCTCTGGAACAAAGTTGCTAAGAAACTAGGGGGAGAGAAGAGCAGGTCAGGAATAGGTGAACAAGTGGGGATGTGGGCCACCATGTCCTTGCACCTCCCACTGTGCCTGGCATGTTGTTGCTTCCCTGTCTATGCACACAGAAGTTCCCACCCACCCCACCCTCCTCCGAATGCTACCCAAATTCCAAGGCCAGGTTCAGTTCTGCTCCTTTGGAGCTCTTTTCCCACTGCAGATTGGCAAGACCTCCCCTAATTCTCACAACATCCACCTCTGGGGCCTCAGACTGCTAGCTGACTCTTCACTCTGGGTGTGGGTCAGATGTAAGGGCAAATCCATACCTTGTCCTGTTTTCTGGAGGCCAGTTCCAATCTTGTGAGAATAAATCACCGATTATCCAGGGAGCATTGGGAGCCATTAAAGGGACTGTGTGTGTGTGTGTGTGTGTGTGTGTGTGAATGCGTGTGTTTCTGCATATGTGAATGTCTGTCAATGTACATATCAATGTGTGTTTGTAAAAATGAGAGTGTATCTGAACACCCAAAGATAGCGGCATAGACAGGCATGGATCACTTTTTCGCACAACCACATCAAAATTACAATGAGATTGGAGACTTCCAGCAAAGATGGAGGCTTAGACTGACATGTTCGGTCTCCCTCTACAACTAAGAAGGAATACAACTACCTCAAAACAAAAGATAACTTGAAATTCCAGAAAATAAAACTACATGAAAGCCCAACGTATGAAGTTATAAACCAGCAGTGCTCGTCTGGACTGGTAAGAGGGGCAAGATCAGAATTGGGACGGAAGAGTCGGGCTGAGCTGTCTGGGGTAGCCTTGGGAATAGCGGTGGGACTGTGAGAAACGCCAGGGGAGCAATCCCGGCTGCAGTCAGAACCCAGCAGCTCGCGATTCCAATGCTGAAGAAGGCAGACCCCCCCCCCCATTGCCTTGAATGGTGAGGCTGTGGGGAAGGAGCCTCCCAGTCTCTCGGCAGAGAGTAATGACAGGAATCCATCTTGGACCCCAGCCCCCACACAAAGCGCCGCAAAGTGACAAAAAAAGGTTGCCGATCACCGCCGGCCACTGATCGCTGCCAGTTGCCAGGCAGTGACAAGTGCATGGGGCTCCACCCCCTATAGCCTGCCCATGAAGAAAGCTAAACACACACCTGTTAGAATAAAGCAGACAACGATTGAAATTTCAGTGACGCAGCTCACCAGGCAGAAGATGAGTGACCTGACAGAGGAACAAATGCAAAACCTTTGGGAGGCTCAGTTCAGAGCTATAGTCATGAGGTGGCTTACAGAATTAACAAAAGATTTGGAACAAGACAGGGAAGGAACGAAAGCTACTCATACTGAAATGAACAAAAACACATAAGAGACAAGTGGTGAGGAAATAAAATCCAAAGATCAGATCAACAAACCAGAACACAGGGAAGGAACAAACAGACAACCAGTGCAGAAAGAGGAAACAAAAAGTAAGGAAAGTGAGGAGAAGATCAGAAACCTCTGGGACAGCTATAAGAGATCGAACATTCGGAAAATAAAATTGCCAGAGGGCAAAGAAGAAGAAGAACTAGAAATTGAAAAATTATGTGAAAAAATAACGAAGCAGAACTTCCAGAAGTTGGAGAAGGAAATAGACTTACAGGTCCAGGAAACACAGAGTTCCAGAAAAACCGGACCCAGGGAGAACCACTCCAAGAAACATTATAATCAAATTGTCAAAAAGTAAAGATAAAGAGAGGATCTTAAAAGCAGCAAGAGAGAAGAAAAGAATCATGTACAAAGGGATCCAAAAGAGACTATCAGCGGATTTCTCAAAAGAGACCCTGAAGGCAAGAAGGGACTGGCAAAAAATATTCAAAAAAATGAAAATCAAAAACCTACAGCCACAAATACTCTATCCAGCGAAACTGTCGTTCAGAATAGAAGGGCAGAGAAAGTGCTTCCAGGACAAAGTAAAACTGAAGGAATTCATTAGATCCAAACCACTATTATATGAGATGTTAAAGGGACTGGTTTAGAAGAAGGAGGATCAAAACTATGAACATTAAAATGAAAACTGCATCACAACAACCAACAACAGAAGCTAGGAATTCGAAACAAAGGCAAACTAAGTCGGCAATGAGAGTGGAAAAAGAACTATAGGTATGGGGAACATATTGGGGGGATGTCAGCAGGGAGGGGGAAGGAGGAAAGGGAGGGAGATGGTACAGGAATTAAGAAGCATAGTAGGAGGGAATGGAGTAGACAGGAAGAGGTTGAGAAGAACTATATGCACAACCAATGGACATGGACTAAAAGGGGGGACAACTGGAGGGAGGGAGGCCACTCGGTGGAGGGAAGCAGAGGGAAAAGAAATTGGGACAACTGTAACAGCATAATCAATAAAACATATTTTTTAAAAATTACAATGAAAAATATAGAACAACCATCAGTTAGAACTATCAGAAAGCAAGTGGAATGGAAGTCTGACAACTATGAAATTAAGTTGAATGGAAGTCTGACAACTACAGAATTAAAGAAACCACATCCATCCAGACTGGTAGGAGGGGTCCAGATATGAAATGTGCTGGTCCCATACCCATGTGTGGTGGATAAAAATTCAGGAGCAATATCTCGGGAGAAAGGAGTCCCAGCCTTACACCAGGCCCCCCAGCCCAGGGTTGCAGTACCAGGAAGCTAAGTCCCTATAATTTCTGGCTGCAAAAACCAGTGGGGATTGAGTCAGTGGACGAAATTGTTGGAACCCCAATCAATTCCTCTTAAAGAATCCACACATGAGAGATCCAAGATGGCGGAAGAGTAAGTGGAAGCAACACTAACCTACTCCCAGGACCATTCTGGAGTTACAACTTAATTGTGGAGAAATTATCTGGAATAACCAACTGAACACTAGCTGGAGAGAAGTCTTATAACAACAGAGAGACAGAAAAGGCCACTTCATCACAACGTGACTGGTAAGAAGTGCGGAGATGTGAAAGAGCTGGCTGAACTCCTATGGGTGGCAGCTGAAGGGACTGAGAAACAGCTCAGCAGCTGGGGGTTCCCCTGAGAAGGGCAGGGTCTAAACCCCTTGCTGGGCTTTCCAGCCTACAGCAACAGAGCGGAAAGTAAAATACCATCCAGCTGTGAAAAGTGAAAAGCCACAAGGCTTTTGCTCACCTGAAAGAAACAGCTGGAGACAAAGAGCTCTTAAATGAATCATGTAAGAAAATATTTTGGCACCCACTTACCCTGGGCTCAACAAGAAGGAGGGCGGCGAGGACTAGAGATGCTTAAGGAGAGTTTGAGGCCGTGGTTTTGATGACAGAACTGAGGGAGCAGCCAACCGAGTCCTAGTGCTGTCTCATTCCCCCTCCAAGTGGCATCAACCTGAGGGGAAGCAAGAGCCCCGCCTGCAGGAATTATTCTGCCCCATCCTCTGTGCTTCAGCCTGACAGCTGATCACAGATTGAATAGATTAATAACTAAAGGACACAGATAAAGGCAGTAGATCTCTGGTAATCTCCAACAGGCTGCCTAGGTCCATACTGGTACACAATCTGATGCCACCAGGGGCAGATCCAGGAAATGCAGATCAATGTAAGAAGCAGAAAAAAAAACAAGAAGAGTCACAAAAAAATGGGGTGAGAGGGAAACAACACCCCATTGAAAGGAAAAGTAGAATCCCCAGAAAGAGTGCTCTATGAAATAGAGGAAAGCAAACTATCAAACATGGAATTCAAAACATGGATTATGAGAAGATCCAAGATGGCGGAGGAGTAAGTGGAAGCTACACTAACCTCCTCCCAGGACCAGTCTGGATTTACAACTTAATTTTGGAGAAATCATCTGGAATAACCAACCGAACACTAGCTGGAAAGAAGTCTTATAACCACGGAGAGACAGAAAAGGCCGCTACATCACAACTTGACCGGTAGGGAGTGCAGAGATGCGGAAGGGCTGGCTGGGCTTACACGGGTCGCTGCTGAAGGGACTGAGAAACAGCTCAGCAGCCAGGGATTCCCCCTGAGAAGGGCAGGGTCTAACCCCCCAGCTGGGCCTCCCAGCCTACAGCAACAGAGTGGAAAGTAAAATAGAATCAGCTGTGAAAAGCGAAAAGCCATAGGATTTCTTGCTAGCCGGAGAGAAACAGCTGGAGAAAAAGAACTGTTAAGTGGATCACATATGAAAATATTTTGGCCACCACTTACCCTGGGCTCAAGCAGAGGGAAGGTAGAGAGGACTGGAGACACTTGGGGAGAGTGTGGCACGGTGGCTTTGAGGGGAGAACTGGAGGAACAGCCGACTGGGTCCTAGTGCTGACTCATCCCCAGTACTGCGGGTAGACCATTCCCCTCCAAGTGGCGTCAGCCTGAGGGGAAGCAAAAGCCCTACCAACAGGAATTAAGCTGCCACACCCACGGTCCTTAAGCCTGACAGCTAATCACAGATTGAATAGATTAACAATTAAAGGAGACAGACAACAGCAGTAGATCCCTGGAAGTCTCCAACAGGCTGCCTAGGGCCAGACTGGTACATGATCTGACGCCACCAGAAGCAGACCCAGGAAGTGCAGATCATTCTAAGAAGCACCAACAAACAATAGGAGTCACAAAAATGGGGAGACAGAGAAACAACCTCCCATCAAAAGGAAAGGTAAAATCCCCAGAAAGAGTGCTAAATGAAATAGAGGGGAGTGAACTATCAGATATGGAATTCAAAACATGGATTATGGAGAAGCTGAATGAGCTCAGCGGAAACTACAAAGAACTTCAGGGAAACTACAAGGAACTCCAGAAAAACTACAAGGAACTCACAGAGAATTACACGAGCATGAAAAAGGACATAGAAGCTATCAATAAGAGCCAGGAGGAAATGAAGAATACGATCTCTGAATTGAAGAACACAGTAGAAGGAATTAAAAGCAGGCTAGAGGAAGCAGAAGATCGGATCAGCGAGCTGGAGGACAACGTACACAAAAACTCCCAGACAATGCAACAAAATGAAAAAAGACTGAACAAGACTGAAGAGGTTCTAAGACAGCTGCAGGACAACATGAAATGTAATAATATCCGTATCATAGGAATTCCAGAAGGAGAAGAAGAAGAGCAAGGGATAGAAAACCTCTTTGAAAAACTAATGACAGAAAACTTCCCTCACATGAGGAGAGAAAGAGTCACGCAAGTCCAGGAAGCACAGAGGGTCCCAATGAAGATGAACCCCAACAGGCCCACCTCAAGACACATCATAATTAAAATGGCAACATTCAAAGACAAAGAGAGGATCCTAAAAGCAGCAAGAGAGAAACAACTAGTAACATACAATGGAGCTCCAATAAGGCTATCATCAGATTTCTCCGCAGAAACACTACAAGCCAGAAGGGAATGGCAAAAAATATTCCAAGCAATGAAAAACAAAGGCCTACAACCTAGAATACTATACCCAGCAAAGCTCTCATTCAAAATGGAGGGTGAAATAAGGAGCTTCCAAGACAAAAGAAGGCTAAAAGAATACATCTCCACCAAACCAGCATTGCAAGAGATGCTAAAGGGTCTGCTTTGAGAAGATGAAGAGACAGAGAGAGACAGAGAGGAACACAAGTACAAAGGGGGAAAATGACAATGAATAAGTACCTATCGGTAATAACCTTAGATGTAAATGAATTAAATGCTCCAATCAAAAGACATAGGGTAGTTGAGTGGATTAGAAAGCATAACCCACATATATGCTGTCTACAAGAGACCCACCTTAGAACAAAAGATCTACACAGCCTGAAAGTGAAGAGATGGAAAAAGTATTTCAAGCAAATGTACACGAAAAAAAGCTGGGGTAGCAATACTTATATTAGACAAAACAGATTTCACAGCAAAGGCCTTAAAGAGACAAAGAAGGGCATTTCATAATACTTAAGGGAAAAATCCATCAAGAAGATATAAACCTTGTAAAAATATGCACCCCACTTAGGAGCACCCAAATATGTAAGGAAAATTTTGAAAGACTCCTGGAAAGATACAGAAAACAACACACTCATAGTAGGGGACTTTAAGACCCCATTGTCAGCAATGGACAGATCTTCGAAGCAAAGAAACACCAAAGATAGTGAAGCATTGAAAAACACTCTAGATCAAAACGACTTAGGTGATATATATAGAATTTTTCACCCCTAAGAAACAAAATATACATTCTTCTCAAGTGCACATAGAACATTTTCAAAGATAGACCACATGGTAGGACACAAAACAAGCCTCCACAAATTCAAGAAAATTGAAATTTTATCAAGCATCTTCTCAGATCACAATGGCTAAAAACTGAAAATCAACCTCAAGGAAAAAACTCAAAAACATTCAAACTCATGGAGAGTGAATAACCTGCTATTAAATAATGAATGGGTTAAAAATGACATCAAGGAAGAAATCAAAAAGTTTCTGGAAACATGATAATGAACACACAACAACACAAAACCTATGGGATACAGCGAAAGCACTCCTGACAGAAAAGTTCATAGCAATGCAGGCCTACCAAAAAAATCTAGAAGAATCTCTAATAAAAAATTCAAACCTACTGCTACAAGAAAGAGAAACAACAACAAGCAAAGCCCAGAGCAAGTAGAAGGAAAGAAATTATCAAGATCAGAGCAGAATTAAATGACATAGAAACTAAACTAACAATTCAAAAGATCAACAAAAGTAGGAGCTGGTTCTTTGAAAAGATAAACAAAATTGACAAGCCTTTAACCAGGCTCATCAAGAAAAAAAGGGAGAGGACCCAAATAAATAAAATCAGAAACGAAAGAGGAGAAATCACAACCGATACCACAGAAATACAAAAGGATTGTAAGAAATTATTATGAACAACTGTATGGCAAGAAATTTGACAACCTAGAGGAAATGGACAAATTCCTAGAAACATATAATCTTCCAAAACCAAATCAAGAAGAATCATAAAGCCTGAACAGACCAATAACAACTAGTGAAATTGAAGCAGTAATCAAAAAACTCCCGGCCCTGGACCGGATGGCTTCACAGGTGAATTCTACAAAACATTTAGGAAAGAACTAATTTCTATCCTCCTCAGACTATTTCAGAAAATCCAAGAAGTGGAAAGACTCCCAAACTCATTCTATGAAACCAGTATTACCCTAATTCCAAAACCCCGTCAAGACACAACAAAGAAAGAAAACTACAGCCAATGTCGGTGATGAACATAGATGCTAAAATCCTCAACAAAATATTGACAAACCGGATCCAGCAATACATTAGAAAGATCATACATCACGATCAAGTGAGATTCATCCCAGGGATGCAAGGATGGTTTAATATTCGCAAATCAATAAGCGTAATACACCACATAAACAAAATGAAAGACAAAAACCACATGATCATATCGATAAATGCAGAAAAAGCATTTGATAAAGCACAACACCCATTTATGGTGAAAACTCTCAGCAAAATGGGAATAGAGGGAGCATATCTCAACATAATGAAGGCCATATACGAGATACCTGAAGCCAACATCATACTCAATGGGCAAAAAGTGAGAGCATTCCTCCTGAGGTCAGAAACAAGACAAGGATGTCCACTCTCTCCACTCCTATTCAACATAGTCTTGGAAGTTCTAGCCACAGCAATCAGACAAGAAAGAGAAATAAAAGGCATCCAAATTAGAAAAGAGGAAATAAAACTATCATTGTATGCAGATGGCATGATAGTGTACATAGAAAAGTCTATAGACTCCAAGAAAAGCTACTCGACCTAATAAGTGAATTCGGCAAAATAGCACGTTACAAAGTCAATATTCAGAAATTGAAGGAATTTCTGTACGCCATCAATAAAATATCAGATAGAAACTTTAAAAAAATCCCATTTATCATAGCAACAAGAAAAATAAAGTACCTAGGAATAAACTTAACCAAGGAGGTAAAAAACCTGTACTCAGAAAACTACATAACACTGAAGAATGAAATTAAGAAAGATACAAATAAATAGAAACATATACCATGTTCATGGATGGGAAGAATCAACATCATTAAAATGTCCATACTACCCAAAGCAATTTATAGATTCAATGCAATCCCTATTAAAATACCAATGACATTTTTCACAGACCTAGAAAAACTACTTCAAAAATTTATATGGAACCGAAAAAGAGCCCGAATAGCCACAGCAATTTTGAGGAAGAAGAACACAGTAGTAGGAATTACAACACCTGATATCAAACTATACCACAGGGCCACGGTAATCAAAACAAGCTGGTACTTGCATAGGAACAGACATATAGATCAATGGAACAGAATAGAGAGCCCAGAAATAAACCCGGGTCTATGCGGTCAACTAATATTTGACAAAAGGGGAAGGAACATCAAATGGAGTGAAAAGAGCCTCTTCAACAAATGGTGTTGGGAGAACTGGACAGGGACATGCAAAAAAATGAAACTAGACCACCAACTTACACCATACCCCAGAATAAACTCAAGATGGATCAAAGACATAACTGTAAGCCGTGGCACCATTAAAGTCCTAGAGAAAAAAATAGGCAGGAAAATTTCAGATATCCCACGTAGCAACATTTTCACTGATATATCTCCTAAGGCAAGGGAAATAAAGGAAAGAATAAACAATGGGACTACATCAAATGAGAGAGATTCTGCTCAGCAAAAGAAAACGTCAGCAAGATGAAAAGGGAACCAACCATATGGGAAAATATATTTGCCAGTGATAACTCAGACAAGGGATTGATCTCCAAAATATATAAAGAACTTATATGACTCAACACCAAGAAGACAGACAACCCAATTAAAAAATGGGCAAAAGACCTGAACAAACACTTCTCCAAAGAGGACATACAGAGGGCCCATAGACATATGAAAAGATCTTCAACATCATTAGCTCTCAGAGAGATGCAAATAAAAACCACAATGAGATACCACCTCACACCAGTCAGAATGGCCATCATCAACAAATCAATAAACAACTTGTGCTGGCGAAGATGCGGAGAAATGGGAACCCTGGTGCATTGCTAGTGGGAATGCAGACTGCTACAGCCACTATGGAAAACAGTTTGGAATTTCCCCAAAAAACTAAAAATATAACTGCCTTTTGAACCAACAATTCCATTGCTAGGATTATATCTGAAAAATCCTGAAACACAAATTCAAAAGAACCTATGCATCCCTATGTTCATAACAGCACTATTTACAATAGCCAAGTGCTGGAAACAACATAAGTGCCCATCTGTAGATGAGTGGATCAAAAAACTGTGGTACATTTACACAATGGAGTACTATGTAGCAGAAAGAAAGAAAAAACTTCTACCACTTTCAACAACATGGATGGAACTAGAGAGTATTATGCTTAGTGAAATAAGCCAGGCAACGAAAGAAAAATACCTTATGCTATCACCTATTACAGGAAACTAATGAACAACACGGACAAATGAGCAAAATTGAACCAGATGTATGTAAACAAAGAATAAACTAACAGTAACAAGGAGAGAGGCAAGGCAGAGAGAAGGGGCTAAGAAGGGGAAGGGTCTAGTCAAAAAACATGTATAAATGACCCACGAACATGAACAACTGGGTGGGGACTGAATGTGGGAGAAGGGTCGGCAGGGTGCGGGGAAGCAAGAGGGGGAAGAAAGCAGTACAACTGTAATGGAAAAACAAACAGAAAAATTTTTGTGGGGGAAAAAATGAAAATACAAAGAATGCAAATGCAAGTTCAGTGAATATTCGAAGGACAAGGATTTTCCTTCACACTGTATATTTTTCTCCCTATCTGATCCCTCCAGAGTTTGACATTCTAAAGAAGTAAGTAATGACATAAATTTCTTTGCATAAAACTAATAAGACCAGTTGTTAATAGAGGTTTTTTTTTGAACAAGACTTTGACTGGAATGTCATGCCTAAAGGAGACATGCTTGTGCTCTGGTTGTTACCAAAAAGCCCTGAGGAACTGGGATTGACTTTCAAAGGTAATAAAAGCCCATGAGATAAAAGGCCTGGTATCTTGGTTGGTTGTGCGGTTCACAGTAATCTTTCCAGGGAAGAAATGAAGGTTGTTTTCCTGAAAGATGGCTAGAAGGGACCTTAAGGCACAATGGAAAACCAGAAGGATTTGGAAAGGACAGGTGTTTATAGGAAAGGCTGAATGTCAGGTATGTGGCTCAGCTTCTGTGCCCTGAAGGGCAGACTGAAGGTCACTCTAAATGTTCCTTGCATAAGTTCCAGCAAAGCAGAACTAAAGATCATAAGTGATCATTTGCTGCTCTTGTTGTGTTTATGCAAATGAACAGGATAAATTAAAAATGAACTTAATGCAGTCCCTTTAATGACAAGGAGGGTAATCTTAGGGAGAAAAGTTGTGATTCAAGGAAAATCACAATGCTCAGTGGTAACTATAAAGTAGTGCAGCTAACTGTCTTTAAAGTTTCTTTTCATTTAAAATTTGTTTTCATCTGAAGGTTAAACTATGTGGTATCATCCAAGATGTTTAATTTACAGGCAAGAAGAATGTCAAATGCCTTGCAACTGGATGTCTTTCCAATAAGACAGTCTTACAGATTTAGAGATTTTTTTTTGAGTTATGTTACATAAATTAACATGTGTTTTCTGTTTTCAAAGGGCATAAGCCTATGATCTCATTACCTGAGTGATTGTTTGTACGTATAGGCCTCACTTAATCCTGTCTGCATCGCTGCCTCCTGAGACTCAATGGTTTGGCTGAACTAAGTGGCTGGGTTGGTGAAGAGTGGGGTGGTCTGTGGGCTTCACTTTAAAACTGGTTTCTCTTTTCTATCCTAGTGGGTTGGACAGAAAGGGCCCAGAGGTCTGAGAGAGGGGAAAGCTAAAATATTTCCCTCAGCCCAAACTAAGTATATTGGACAAAAGGGTTTGGACAGGTGAGATGTGCCTGGTACACCTTCCTACAAAGAAGCCCTTCTTTTCCCTAATGTGGGACATTGAAAAATTAATCCCTGCCTTCTGTTATCTAGTGGTTATGGATTGAATGATGTCCTTTAAACCTGTTGCCCCCAGAATACAACAAGGATGCCAGCCTGTTAAACCAAGCACGTCGTTGTCCGGAGACAGCCAACTGACCTGGAGTCTGCATGATCCTTCCCCATGTGGGAAGACCACCCTCCCCTCCACACCCCAACTCTTATTAGGGATTTCTGGACCCAGGAATAGGTAGGATGACAACCATGTCCAGCTTGAAGCAGCTAGAGGAGCTCGAGACCTTCACCCATTGTCCTTCATAAGATTATAAGTCTGAGAGGGAGGGGATTGTTATTTTTTATTGATAAAGTAATTAATTAATTAGTTTTTTTATAAAAAGAAGAAGACTATATAAAAGAGTGAACGGGAGAGCTTGTATGTACGACCCATGGGCATGGACTTCGGGGCGGGTATTGCTGGGTGGAGGGGAGCAAAGGGGAAAAAGTTGGAACTATCGTAACAATATAATCAATAAAATATACTTTAAAAATAAAAAAAATAAAACCTTTTAAACAAACAAAAAAAACCCCGCAGGACAACATGAAACATAATAATATTCTTATCATAGAAATACCAGAAGGAAAAGAAGAGGAGCAAGAGATAGAAAACCTGTTTGCAAAAGTAATGACAGAAAACTTCCCTAACTTGATGAGAGAAAAAGTCACACAAGTCCAGGAAGCTCAGAGGGTAACAATGAACATGAGCCCCAAAAGGCCCACTTCAAGACACATCATAATTAAAATGGCAACATTGAAAGACAAAAGGAGAATCTTAAAAGCAGCAAGAGAGAAACACCTCATAATATACAAGGGAGCTCTGATAAGGCTAACATCAGATTTCTCAACAGAAACACTATAGGCCAGAAGGGAATGGCAAAAAATATTCCAAGCAATGAAAAACAAAGGCCTACAAACAAGAATACTCTACCCAGCAAGGCTCTCTTTCAAAATGAAGGTGAAATAAGGAGTTTCCCAGAAAAAAAGAAGGCTAAAAGAATACATCTCCACCAAACCAGCATTGCAAGAGATGCTAAAGGGTCTGCTTTGAGAAGATGAAGAGACAGAGAGAGACAGAGAGGAACACAAGTACAAAGGGGGAAAATGACAATGAATAAGTATCTATCAATAAAAACCTGAAATATAAATGAATTAAATGCACCAATCAAAAGACATAGGGTAGCTGAATGGATTAGGAAGGATGACCCAAATATGTGCTGTCTACAAGAGACCCACCTCAGAACAAAAGATCTACACAGACTGAAAGTGCAGAAATGAAAAACAAAATATTTTAAGCAAATGGACATGAAAAAATGCTGGGGTAGCAATATTTATATCAGACAAAACATATTCCAGTACAAAGGCCATTAAAAGACACAAAGTAGGACATTTCATAACACTTAAGGGAAAAATTCATCAAGATGATATAAACCTTGTAAACACATATGCACCCTACATAGGAGCACCCAAATATGTAAGGAAAACCTTGAAAGACTTCAGGAAAAATATACACAGCAACACAGTCATAGTAGGGAAATTTAACACCCCATTGTCAACAATGGACAGATTTTCGAAACAAAGAAACACCAAAGATAATGAGCCATTGAACAGCACTGTAGATCAAATGGACTTAGGTGATATATATAGAACTTTTCACCCCCAAAAAGCAAAAATATACATTCTTTTCAAGTGCACATGGAACATTTTCGAAGACAGACAAAATGGTAGGACACAAAACAAGCCTCCACAAATTCAAGAAAATTGAAATTATATCAAGCATCTTCTTAGGTCACAATGGCTTGAAACTGGAAATCAACCTCAAGGAAAAAACTCAAAAATATTTAAACTCATGGAGAATGAATAACATGCATGATATTCCAACATAGTCAAGTAAACCAGAGGCCCTAATGTATATTTCATAAATCCTTTGAAGGGGAGATCTAGAATTGCCCTTGAAAATCATTTCACAAAAAAGTCCTCTCTCTTCCTCCAATATTATTGATAGAGCTAGAGTAACTCAAGAGTTATAGATTTTCGCTTCAGTCATAGTTAATAGGCTTAAGTGATTTTTTTTTTAAAACAGATTTTCTAGGGCAGAGGAGTAGGTATCATCCTGGGCCTGCCAAATCTGTGCCTCAGAGGGTAGAACCCAAGAATCTGTTTTTTTATTTTTAAGATTTTATTTATTTATTTTCAGAGAGAGGAGAAGGAAGGGAGAAAGAGAGGGAGAGAAACATCAATGTGTGGTTGCCTCTTGCGTGCCCCCAACTGGGGACCTGGCCTGCAACCCAGGCATGTGCCCTGACTGGGAATCAAACCAGTGACCCTTTGGTTCACAGGCCAGTGCTCAATCTACTGAGTCACACCAGCCAGGGCAGGCTTAAGTGATTAATGCATTTGGAAAGCTGTTATTCCAGGAACTGGAACGCATGATCTAATGTGACTCCAGGTGGACAAACAGTTCAATCTTTGTGCCCCAGGAGAACTGAAAGACATGATTGAGTATGGCAAACGCATAAGGGAAGAAGAGAAGGCTATGCTAAGTGAAACGAAGAAAAATCCACACAAAACCAGTGGTGAAGGGAGCGAAACCAGGGTTCAACTCAATGATTTGGAACATAAGGAAGAAATAGTCAACCAGTACAGGAGGAAGAAGCAAGAATTGAAAAAAGTGAGAGGCTTAGGAACCTCAGGGACAACTTTAAATGTGTCAACATGGGAATCATAGGGGTGCCATAAGGAGAAGAGGAAGAGCAATAAATTGAAAACTTACTTGAAATAATAATGAAAGAAAACTTCCCTAATTTGGTGAAGGAAATAGACATACAAATTAAGACGTTCAGAGTGTCCCAAACAAGCTAGACCCAAAGAGGACCAGACCAAGACACATCATAATTAAAATGCCAAAGGTGAAAGATAAAGAGAGAATCTTAAAAGCAGCAAGAGAAAAGCAGAGTTACCTACAAATGGGTGCTTATAAGACTATCAGCTGCTTTCTCAAAAGAAATTTTGCAGGCAAGAAGGGACTGGCAAGAAGTATTCAATGTGATTAAAAGCAAGGACCTACAACCAAAATTACTCTATTCAGCAAAGCTATCATTTGGAATGGAAGGGCAGATGAAGGGCTTCCCAAACAAGGTAAAGCTAAAGGAGTTCATCATCACCAAGCCATTATCATATGAAATGTTAAAGGGGCTAATTTAAGAAAGAGAAGATCAAAACTATGAACATTAAAATGACAACAGATTCACAACTATCAACAACTGAATCTAAAAAATAAAATAAAATAAGCAAACAACCAGAATAGGAACAGAATCATAAATATGGAGATCATTTGGAGGGTTATCAACTGGGAGGAGGAAGGGAGAGAAAGGGGGAAGTAGTGCAGGGATAAAGAAGCATAATTGGTAGGTACAAAATAGACAGGGGGAAGTTAAGAACAGCACAGGAAAGGGTGAAACCAAAGAACTTACATGCAAAACCCATGGACATGAACTAAATGGAGTGGGACTGCCAGAGGGAAGGGGAGTACAAGGTGGAGAGGGACAGTGGGGGAAACATTGGGACAACTGTAATCGCAGAATTAATAAATATACTTTAAAAAAAAGAATAAGAGTGTATCTGTATGTTTGTGTTAACGCAAGTGTGTGCACACATGTGGGGAGGGGGCCCCGACTGCATGACCACCTGACTGCTCTCCCTCCTGCCCAGAAGTTGGCAGTTCCTTTTCCCCTCAGAGCAGCCCAAGTGGAGCAGAACTGTTTCCTAGATCCTTCTGGGGTACTGAGTGGAGAGAAGCCCAAAGGGATGGAACAGAAACCATCGCTGAGCCCCTGCTTCTGACCCCCACCACCATGACTGCTCAGCTGCTGTAAGAGATTGAGGTGCATGAAGCGGTCATCCCAAGCCTGCTTCAACTTATCTCTGCTCTGGGCTGGGTGGAAGTGTGTCGCCTTGCAGCTGCCCCATCCCTCTCCCAGTACTGTCACCCCTCTCTTGGGGAACAAGTCTGCAGAGAAGTAGGCCAAGTAGCCATGCCTGAGGCCTGGTTGAGACCACCTCTTTACAGTTCACTCTCTGCAGCTATCTTGGCTGCTTCCACCCCTCTGAACAGTGTAGTGCTCTCCCTGAAATGCAAAACTCTAATTCTGCCCTTCAATCCATCACTTTACCTGCAGGAACCCCTAACTCTGGTAGCCCCAAGTCCCCCAATGGCCACCCACAAGTTCAAGTTTTAGGGTCAGGTTCACCAAAGTCCCTCTGTTCACTTGCAGAACCTGAAGCAGAACAACATGCCCACAGACTACCAAGGGAGCTCCCCTAGTCATCTCAGAAACTCCCACAGGGAAAGCTTCCACCATCCATCCATTTAGCAAACATATATTACCTGAGAGGGACCCATCATGGTTCTATTCCCCTTCTGAGGGTGAGGAAGAGTCTGAGGAGAAGGGTGGTTTCCAAAGACTGTTCTAAGACAGCACTGACCAACAGTAGTTTCTGTCATGATGCTAATATTCTATATCTTCACTGCCCAGTATGGTCGATAGCGACTAGCCACATGAGGACACTGAGCATTTTGAAATATGGCAAATGTGACTAGGGAACTGAACTTTTAACTTTACTTAGTTTAAATGTAAATAGTCACATGTGACTAATGGCTTTTATATTGGACAGCATAGTCCTAAAAGCTATGAGCAGAGAGGAAGGGGAAGTTTTGGGGAGGAGGCAACATTTGATGGGACCAGATGGGATTCCAGAATGTTCTTTCTACAAGTATTTACTGAAACCAGAAATGGCCAGACACCGATAATACAGCAATAGACACACAAGTGGGGGAGGCAAAACCACAACCAAGTAATGTTAACAAAGCAGAAGTTGCTGCCCTGGCATGGAAAAGTGAGGGCCCACCTCAAACACAATAAATCAGGGGGCACTTCCTAGAGAAAGTGGTTTCTAAGGTGAGATCTGAGGGGGAGACTATTCCAAAGAGAAACAATTTGTACATAGGCTCTGAGGCAACAGAAGGCATGGTAGGAACTGAGGAGAGTGGGAAGACCCTGCACACAGGCCACAGCTTGGATGCCCTACAGCACAGCCACACGCAGGTGGCCAGTGGGCCCACTCAGCCTCCTTCCTAGACATCCACTGGAATGGGCTCAGCCTCAGCCAGCCCGATGAGCATATTTTGGAAAAAAATTCCCAGCCCTTCCAAGGCTGCTCTGCATCCTCTAAAATCACTGCTAGGTAGAACCTGAGCCCTCATCTCCCCAGGAGCTCTTGACTCATCAGGGAAAAAGCTGAAAAGCCCAGTCTTTCCTAAGAATCAGTCCACTGTGGTGGGGGATGGGCAGGGAACAAGTCAGAGAACTGAGAAGATGTAGAAACAAAGACCTAGGCACAAAGTGAGATTTAGACTGATGAAAAAAGTGAAGGAGGTGCTGATCATAAAAACAGTCAGTCCAAGCTAGCAAGATAGACAGATATGCCAGTCCACAACAGCTAACATAAGCCAGAAACAAAAGGGTACTCTTAACATACAACTGGAAACAGACAGCCAGGCCACCAAAGACAAACAAGGACTAGAAAGTTGGCTGATCAAGAGACAGCCTGTAGGATCTCAACCAGTGGTGGGGTTTAGAAACACAGGTCTAAAATCTGGGGAACATCCACTGACTGCATTTGCAAAGCAGGCTGAGAGAGGATGGTGATGCTCAGCCATGGCCCACCATCTAGGAGAAGCCCAGCTCCCCCCAAATGGTAAAAGTCAGACTCCCTCAATCAGAGCAGGAGACATGACCCCAGCCTCACTGAAAGGTGTAAGAGACTTGGGAGCACCCACACCCTAATTGGGAGACTTTTCACCCTTCCTTCATCATCCCAACAGTAACTAAAACCTGTCCTTCCTTCACATTCCCACTCTCCAGCTTCTTCTCCCTCTCCCAACCCCTGCCTGGGAAGCCCAGAGCACTGAACAGCAATATCTGGGGATGCCCACCATTTTCCCTGACTTTGTCATAAAAGGCACTAGCAGATGCTTGGTCTGAGGGCTGCTCTTGGCTTCTGGGATGAGGGCTTGGTCACCTCCTTTACATCTTACCTTGTAGGTTCTTAAGTTCAAAGCCTGCCTCACATAAACACAGAGGTCTTGGATGAGTCTGTGCTTAGCAACAGCCTGCAGAGCTAAAAACACAGGTACAATCTTGGGCTGCATTCACAGAACTTAATGTCTGGTGTAGGACTACAGCCAGCAGTGATGAAGTCCAAGCCTCGTACATCTTTTGAAGGGCTACTAACAGGCCAACATTACCCAAGAGAAAGACCACTGTGAAAATATGTCATACATACAAGATCCATCTATGAGCTCCAATGCTGTGTCAAACACTTTATATACTTCATCTTACCTAATCCTTATAGCAACTCTCATCATTATACCTATTCTACAGATGAGACACTTCTCCTGTAATGACATCCTGTAATTGTGGGTATTTCTCAGAGCCCCATTTCAGGCCTCTTCTCTCCTTTTGTACACCTTTCCTGAGTGGCTACATCCACTATCAGGACCTAGCCTTTATTCTATTTAAATTAAGTGTTTCTCCTGGGTTCTAGACAGGTTTATCCACTCACCTTCTCCTGATCTTCCCTCAGATGCCTTCAGACACCTAAGGTTCTACATGTCCAATGCTAATTCCTGATCTCCGTGTGATGAATGACCAAGGACACACCCTGCACCCCTCAACCACTCCCAACCCAGTCAACCTCCAGTCAACTCTGCCCCACTCTTAAGTCTGAGCACCATTCTCCAGCATATCCCCCATCCTTGGGTCATGCCCCCAGAATGTCCTACCTCCCTGAACCATGCTGCTGTCATCCTTTGCCTTCACCCCATCACAAACTGCAAGCTGTGCCTCTCACATCCTCTGTCTGCCCAGTGTGCCCTGCTCAATGAATGACTCTTCACCATGGTGGTAGACAGCAGGCAGGGCAGTGAAGTGTTCTAGGTTGATGGATGAGATCAGAAGGGCTGGGTGCAAAGCAACCCAGGAAGGGAGGGCCCTGGAGGTCATATAGGGGTTTGTGTTTTTTCCTAACAGCAAAGGGAAGTCATAGGTGGGTTTTCAGCAGGGAGAGGTATGATCAAAGAAGTAGATTGGGGGAAGTCATGGTGTGGCAGGAGCTCCAGGGAAGGGTGTCCAGGAGAGAAGTGAGGGGATATGGATAAGGCAGGGACAGCAAGGAGAAGAGGAGTGGCTGGATCTGTGAGACCCTGAGGAGGAAGAAAGTATAGGCCTTGGTGATGGATGGAATGTGGGGAGAGAGAAAGGGGAGGTAATAGGGGTGACTCCTGGGCACGTGGTTGCTGAGATGAGGAAAGGGAGGCAGATGAACAGGTTGGGGAAGAAAACCAGGAATTGGGATTTGGACACACTGAGTATGATACCCCTGTGAGATATCTGAAGGAAAATGTCACACAGACAGGTGGCTTCATGGACTATGTGGAATGCTCAGGTCTTGACTGGGTTCATGCTTGACAGAGAACTGTAGTCCTGGGAAGACACTACTGGATGGTGTGTGGGCAAGACCAAGGGGTGGGGCCAAGTCTGGGGAAACCACAGGATTCACAGCTCAGCACACAAGACCAGACTGACAAAGGAGCCTAAGAAGGATCTCAGAGAGGTCTGTGTCCTGGACCCTGAGGAAAGAGGATATTTCAAGAGAAAGGGAGTGGTCAGTCATCACAAAACTCTAAGTGTTATAGGAAGAACTATTTGATTTGGTGACATGGAGGCCATTGTTCATCTTGGCAAGGGTGGTGTTGTGGAGCAATGGAGGGAGAATTAGCACAAGGTCAGAGTCGATCTCAAAGTGTACAGGGATAAAGAAATAGAATCAGTCAATGAAGATCATTTTTTCAAGAAGCTTGTCTGTGAAGTGAAAGTTGGGGAGAGAAAGATTTAGAGAATCTTTTTAAGATAGTGGGTGTTTACATGCTGTTGAGAAGAAGCCAAGAGAAGGGGACAACCTGAAGATACAGTTAACCTGAAGAAAAGTGGCCATCGGTAATTCAAGTTCCTGATGGCACAGGTGGAGCGGATGTGGGCAAAGAACAAAGGGACTCCACACGGAAACTTCCAGTAGGTTGTGACCCCACTGCACTGCACTCAGGGAGGAGGAAGAGTTGGAGATTTGAAACAGTCACCACAGTGACACACAGCAGGCCTTCTCAGTGGAGTTGCACACCCAGGTGATAGCCATAATGTGAAGGCGAATAAGAATGACGTCGGGTAGCCTTGCTCTGAGAAATTTCCCGGAGACCACTCTAGGTTTAAACACCAGGCTTACTGAGGGAAAAAAAAGGGGGTGGGGGGTGGAGGAAAGAGGAAACTCTCAGACCGACTTGAGGGCCCAGGAACCATTGGAGCAAGGGAAGCAGGGGAAAGGTAACTCCCAGTCCACCTCGAGGGGCCCATCGGAGCAAGGGGGAAGGAGAAGCAAAGACTCCTGGTCACTTACGTGGGCCAGTAGGAAACGCCCACTTGTGCATATGCAGGCACCGTCTCCACACTTTTCCAAACATTCATTTTGGTCAGGGTGAGTTTACCCATCAACACTTTTGGCAGGTTAATTTGCATATGGTTCATTTGCATACATCAAAAGTCTGGGCAGGCAGTCCAGCCGCCGCCATGTTCCGACATTTCCAGTCTTTAGTTTGTAATAAAAAGAATGATGCTGAGGTCCAGTGCCACGGATGAAGGGCTTAAGGCAAAAGGACATCGCAGTCTTTCTGGCTACTTCCTGCTGACATAGGAGCGTAGTTAGTGTGTACATTTCTTTCCATGTCTATATCTCTGACATTTCTTGTGCTGGCAGGGGTTGGTACCGAGGAGTAGACAGGAACATGAGGGTGTGAGCTGTCTGTACTGTAGCCAAATTGACGGTTCTTTTGATGAAGTTGACAAGAAGTTGCAGGAGGTAAGGTCCTAGAATGAGAGCTAAAAGTATGTTAGCAAAGGTGCAAGGAGGGGTAGAAGGATGGACTTCAGAGGGACAGTTAAGTCAAACCATGAATCTGATAAGCTTCTTATCTTACACCTTAATCAGGCAGCTCAAACCGTTAGCCTCTTAACTATGTCTTGTACTGTTCCCGATTTGGTTAATATAAAAACAGATAAAAACAGCAATCTTCCCTCAAAAAAGCACAGGTCCCCCTCTATGGGCAGTAAGGAGGTCTAAAGCCCTTCTATTCTGAAGGACAACTCCAGCTAGGGAATATACCTGATATTCAAGTTTGGAAATAGCCTGTGCTGTATCCTCTAGGCTTTGTTCCCAGCCCTGCCGCTCCTGTGGCAACTCCAGTAGTAATGACAAGGGCTGCCAGGATGGGGATTAATATTGGAGCTTGCTTTACTCTTACTGACATAGAAAGGGGAATAAGAATCTTCAAGTCAGGTGGCACCACCTAAAGGGAAGGGGCTATAAAGTTGATTGTGCATATCCCTGTCCAATTGGTAGGTAGACAGAGTTAGGCTTGTGATCCACACAGAAAGAAAATGCCAGAATGTCAAAGGCATACCTAAAGATGAAGGTGGTAGGCAAGTCTGAGAGTTGTCAGAGATGAGCCTGTATTGTGTGCCTCATAGATATTCCAGGTATCTCCTAAAGGTATTGTCTGGGTTTCTTTTTCCCAGACTGAGATAGTCTCTGCCCAGGTCATTCCCTGGATGGGGTCAGGTACTGAGGAATTTGCTATAAAAGGACCTTGTAGGTTAAGAGTAAGATTAGACCACTGGTGACAGTTGGCACTCATGGGGGAGCCAGGATTGGAGGTACCAAAGGAGAATAGCAGGGGAGAGGGGTTTCCAGAACAAGAGGTATGGTTGGAACTCCTAGTGAGTTTTAGTAGGGAAGGAGTTGTGAACCGGAGAAGGTATGTAAATTTTAATGCCAGGTACAGACAAGAGGCCAGGTGATTCTTGTGTTATATTGATCATGAGGTTGCAGAGGAAAGCTAGCAGGTGACCTACTGGGCTAGAAGATCCTGAATGTTGAATATGAGAAACACAAATGGGTACTTGCTGGCATTGGGAAATGGAGAACCCAGTGAAGACTGGTCCTACAATAGGTAGGGGCTTAGAAGCATATGTCAAGAGGTTTTTCAGATATGGGTTGGCTAAGTAAGTGGGGCACACGGGGGGCAGCGTGAATGCAGAAAAGACCCACAGGCAGCAGGTGGGGCCAGGGTTTCCAGACCTGTAAAGCAAGCCAAGTTAAGTGGCTTTTAAGAAGCCCATTCATGTGTTCTACCTTTCCAAAGGATTGAGGCTGGTAGAGAACATGCAGTTTCCAGGTAATGCCCAAAGTTGTGCTGGCCTATGAAGTAATATTAGAAATAAAATTCGGGCCATTATCAGATTGTAGGGATTGAGGCAGTCCAAACCTAAGAATAATTTCTGTTAGTAAAACATGAACAACCTCATTTGCTCCTTCCAATGTAGTGGGAAAAGCTTCCTCCCAACCAGAAAAGGTATCCACTAGTACTAGTAGATACTTGACCTTAATTGGTGGCATGTGAGTGAAGTCAATGTGCCAGTCTTGTCCTGGAATTTGTCCCCTGGCCTAGTGAGTAGGGAACAATGGAGGTCCAACTTGTCTTGAGCTGTCTCCTTTTGGCACACTGAGCATTGAAGAGTGATCTTGGTGAGGGCTCTAAGAAGTCAGGTGTTATGTAGAGTGGATGCCAACAGATTAGTGAGCTTTAGGTCCCAGGAGTTTTATTAGTTTCATGCAAGAAAAATCAGAAAGGAAAATTCTTGTCCTAATACTCACTAAAATTGCATCTCTGTGTCCTATATTTTCCGTTGCTAAAACTATCTAACAAAACTTCTATCACAAACCTTCATTTCCAGGCCTTACATTTTCCCTTGTTCATTTTCCTACGTAGTGTGAAGCTTTCAAAATTTCACACCTTTTTCCATTTATCTTTACAACTTTCCACAGACCTTCAACATTCACAAACTTTCTATATACCTTTTACTTTTTCAGGTTTAACCATATGCTTATTTTTTCTTCTTACTTCTTTTCCACTTCCCATGTCCTTCTTTCATCTGGGAACAATGGGAGTCATTGGGATAGTAACTTTATTGGCTGCCTGAAGATCCTGAACTAGGTGAAAGGACCCACTGGGTTTCTTAACAGCTAGGATGGGAGTGTTGGCAAGAGAGTCTGCTGGTCATAGGATTCTGGCTTTGAGCAGGTGGTGAATGACTGGATGAAAACCCTGCATAGCTTGTGCACTGAGAGGATACTGCGACCAACTGGGGAATGAAGCTCCAGACTTGAGGGTGACCCATACCAGCTGGTGGCATCCAGCTACTGCTGGGTTCTCAGTATCCCAAACAAGGAGGTTTACATTCATACTACAATGGCACAGCTGATGAGGGGTATCCCGCCGAGAAGCTTCTTGCATTAAAGCCGAAAGAAAATGGAGTTGGCCTTAGCCCTTTCATCTAGATTGAGGACAGTGATGCCTTTAGTTTGGCCAGGATGTCTCTTCCCAAGAGGGAAGCTGGGCATTCAGGCATAACCAGGAAAGAATATGTGAAGGTTAAGGACCTTAATGTACATATGAGAGGTTTGGTAGCCAGGGTTTTAGTATGGACCTTGTTAAATCTAATAACAGAGATGAGAGATGGGTATAAAACACCCACATATTCAATAAGGATGGAATAAATCACCCCGTGTCTACAAGAAAGGAGACCAACATACCTGCCACCACCATGATTACCCTGGGTTCAGCCATTGAGATGGTCAAAGATGAGGGCTCTGAGCCTGGGCACCATCAGTCGTCTGTGGCAAACCCCAACAGATTAGGGATGCTGACGTCTTCTTCCTTCTAAGATTGAGCCAAACTGGACTGGAGCAGTCTACTGGGCCCCCAGTTAGAGGCTAGAGGAAAATCGACCCTCCAATGTCCCTTCTGTCTGCAGAATGGACAGGGACCTGACAGGGGTCACAATTGGGGACATTGTCATGCCCAATGACCTATTTACTTACACTTAAAGCACAGTCCTGGTGAAGGCTTAGGTAAGCCTTGGTTCCTTTGACCTTTCATTGGCTGACCCTTAATGGTGGTAGCTAACATAAGGTATTTCTATTGGTCCCTTTTTAATTTTTGTTCTTTTTCCTCCTCTTGTTATTAAAAACTCAGAAGGCAACCTGAATTAGGCCCCTTTGGGGAGCCTTGTGTCCATCCTCCAGCTTCCATAACTTTCTTCTAATATCGGGGGCAGAATGTGTAATTAAATGGATATTAAGATAGACCTTGCCCTCTTCCGAGTTGGGATCCAAGATGATGTACTGATGCTGGAAATCAAGACTTCTGATTTGAGGTATGTTCCCATGCCTCTCGGTCCAAGTGTTTAATGATCCAGCAGTGAGCTGGACTCACTGATGCCAACAGTCTCTGACTGCTCAGGCCTCAGGGTCTTAAGACATCCTGTGACTTAAAAAGAATTTTGCTGAGTACTCCATCTTCCCTGATATTGATAAGGAAATCAAACAAAACTAAGCACAAATGGTGTTTAACCTTGGTTGCTTTCCATTAGTGTTTAAGGAACAGTGCATCCGTTCCATAGCCTTGAAATAATAGATGATTGACTTTATAGATGCTATATGGACTTGTTTATCAGGAAGTGTTCTCTTTAGTTAATCCTTTAAGCTTCCTCTGCTGTAAGTTTCAAGTACATTGTAATCATTCTTGGAATGGGCCTGTGAGCTCATTATTGACCCTCCCTGTTGATTAGCATATCTGTAAAATCCAATAAAAGGAAGGTGCTTGCCCTGCTCAGTGCTGACTTGCCTGAGCATGCAGCAGCCCTCCCTCCATCCCATTCTGTCTGCTGGAATTACTTCCGCGCCCTCGACCACAAAGTACTACAACAGTGTACTTGAGAACAACCTCTGTAAGGAGGTTCATGAATGAGGCTGGGTTCTCAGAGGCCTCCTGTGTAATTTCTAGGATTTTGTCATAAATGATGGCCTTATGGTCAGCTCTACGCATGTGTTCAACTAGGCATGTGAGAAAATAGACATCTTAAGCAAATCAGGGGACCCTGACTAATAGTTCCAGTGAGGATCTGCAGCTGGGACTGCAGTGGGTCTGGCTGGATTTCTATTAGGATCCTGGACATGTAGGGTGTCTGTGAATATGGAGGCAGCAGACAGAATATGATCTTTTTCCTCTGGGATGTTGAAGGAGGTTAGAATGACATAGATATCTTGATATGTTAATTAATAGGTCTCAGTTATATATTGAAACTCCTTATAAAAGTGGGTAGGATCTGCAGTATAAGATCCTAGACAATATGGGTTAAATCTGTAAAGGAAAAGGGGACATGCACCCGGACAATGCCCTCAGCTCCTGCTACCTCGTAAAGAGGGTACAGGCTCAAGGATGGCAGCGAGAATGATGACATGAGGAAGCCCGAAAACAGGTGCTGGGAGGTGAAATGAGAGGGGTGGAGCTGGGGTTGCAATGACTTGTCTTTGACCAGCAAATCAGGAGGGGAGGTGGGTAAGGGAGAAGGATTTACCACAAGGGGACCTGTTGACCGGGAGAGGGCATATGGGGAGGATAAGGGTGTCCAAGGTGTGAGGGGTCTGTTTCTGTAAAAGACAGGGATGGGGGGAGTTGAAGAATTCAGTGATGCAGAGGAAGTGTGGGTAAAGGTCAATTGAAGGAGAATAAGTTGGAGGGAGAAGCAAGAGGAGCAAAGGGATAGTCTGCTGCAAAGAGTCAAAAAGTCTTCTGCATATGGAACTTAGGACCATTTGCCATTACACCTGAGGTAGTTGCTGAGATCAGTAAGAATTTGAAGGTCAAATATTCCATGTTCTGGTCAACAGTATTTTCTATCAAGAGGACATTGAGGCCAGATAACAGGGGAGAAAGAAATTAGCTTTTTTAGCTTTACCTGGGACCCTATTTGAAGGATACAGAGGTTCCAGCAGAGACAACCCTTTGGAGGTAGGGATTGATGTGCTCCCATGGAACTGAGAGTAATGACCCAGATGGTGAGCCTGAGAAGAAATGAATCAGGAGGGTTAAGGGGTGTCCCCACTTAAGCCGCTGATTCCATGAGGTGCAAAGGCCCCGAGTGAACTGTCCAGGGGGAGGACATCTCCTGCCACCTCTGGAAGTTCAACCGAGCATGAAGGCTCTGAGGCACAAAGGTCTGAAACAAACTGTCCATGGGGTGGACATCCCCAACAGCCAGTGAAAGTCCAGCGAGGCACAAGGCCCCAGGGAAGACCGACCTAGGCCTAGGATTTTTGAGCAGAGCCACAGTAGGCTCAAAAACAAGACGGTAAACCTGACGAGAGACTCAACCAATGAGATAAAACTCGATTAGTTGGTGTCTGGTGTGGATGGAGGGCAGGCCATGGCAAAGAGGGTCTGGAGGTGGAGGTTGTAAGATGCACAGATCTCTTGAGCAGGGTGCGAGAGAAGGGGGCAAGAGGGTTCTGACAGACAGGATCAGGGGGTAAGTCTCAGACATGCTGCCGCAGCCCACTGCTCCTTTGCCTGCAAGCTGCTGTTGACCACTCTCAGAGCCTCTCTTGGGTTTCAGTACTGAATTGTCAGATAGCCTTGCTCTGAGAAATTTCCCAGAGACCACTCTAGCTTTAAACACCAGGCTTATTGAGGGGAAAAAAAGGGGGAAGGGGGTGGAGGAAAGAAGAAGCTCTCAGATTGACTCGAGGATCCAAGAACCCATAGGAGCAAAGGAAGCAGGTGAAAGGTAACTCCCGGTCCACCTCGCAGAGCTCACTGGAAGAAGAGGAAAGCAAAGACTCTGAATCATCCACGAGGGCCCATAGGAATCGCCTGCTTGCATGTATGCAGGCACCATCTCCATGCCTTTCCAAACATTCATATCGGTCAGGGTGAGTTTACCCATCAACACTTTCGGTAGGTTAATTTGCACATGATTCATTTGCGTATGTCAAAAGTCAGGACAGGCAGTTCAGCAGCCACCATATTCTGACAAATGGGTCAGCTTCTCAAAGGCACAACTTCCTCCCTCAGCTCACAGGACAGAAGGCAGCTAAGTCTCCAGGGCCATCCACCCCTGCCCTTTGTGCAGAGAGTTCTCCCACCAGTTCTGTTTAGTCCATCTGCCTTACAGGTTGGGGATCAAGGGTGACCAGCACCTCAGGGGCAGCTAAGCCCCTGGTCTCAGTGAGCCAGTACAGGCTGCTACCAGGGATTGTCAAGACGCCAGAGGGATGGACTCCATGCTGGAGTACTGCTGAGTACTGCTCCCTTCAGGGTACCATCCTGCTCTTGCTCCCCCTCCTGCCTATATTCCTATTCAGAATTCATTATCTCTCACTTTCCTTGGTCTCTGGGAAGTAGAAATCAGCCCTGCCAATGAGGAAGGGGAGGGATTTGGCAGCACACGTTGGAGAGAGGAGGCAGAAAATGCACACAGAGAATGCGTGTACAGGG
Organism: Furipterus horrens; assembly: GCF_987537825.1. Lineage (NCBI taxonomy): Eukaryota > Metazoa > Chordata > Mammalia > Chiroptera > Furipteridae > Furipterus > Furipterus horrens. The sequence continues at coordinate 90,160,317 of NW_028327172.1, read as the reverse complement.
GACAACCAGACTGTAGGAACAAATTCCCACCCCAAGAACTCCAAGGGTTGGTGGGGTTTGGCTCAACAGGAGCAGGAAAGGGCAAAGTGATCAGGGAGTTTAGAATGATAGAAATAATATAATCTAAGCAGACTAGAAAGGAGAATGAACATAGGAGAGGAATGAAAACAGAAGTCCCAATGACATTTTTTTTAGAGAGAGAAGGGAGAGAGAGAGAGAGAGAAACATAGAAGAAATAAATATCAGAAATATCAATCAGTTGCCTTCCGTATGCATTCCAACCAAGAATCAAACCTTCAACCCAGGTATGTGCCCTGAGCGGCAATCAAACCCGCAACCTTTTGGTGTATGGGATGATGCTCCAACAAACTGAGCCACCCAGCCAGGGCCCAAAGACATTTTTTTTTTTTTTTACTTTTGTCATGGAAGTTGTTGAGCAAGCTGGATGGAGTGACTGGACAATCACATATATCCTAGCACAAAAAGGGAGGGGAACGGAAGGAGCTGGGGTGAGTTGAGCAGGAATGGGATCCAGTCCCTCTACAGATTCTGGCTGCTCTGGATTTCCCCAAGCAGCTCAGACATAGAAGAGAAAGGGAAGGGCAGGAGCAGAGCAAAGGTGAACAGGAGGGGCCCAGGGAACAGTGACCACAGCTCCTCAGGTTCAGGGTTAGGAAGTGGGGCAGGCTGGACTGCATTCTGGGAGCAGGATTTTCTGAATCCAGATATGGTCCCAGGAGAGAAGCAGAGCCTAGCCCAGAGTTTTCCCAGGTGGAGCTGTTCACCTGACCCAGCAGATATCAGAGTCAGGAGGGAAAGGAACCAGAGGGGATCCTGGGCTCCACATAAGGCAACCTCTCAGGTGGGCCTTGTGGGTAAGGGCCTCTAGGACACTCAATGTAGAATCCTATGGGTGTGGCATGTGAATTTTCTGCAGGAAATGCTTTCCCAAGCAATTCAAGGCACTTGTGACCTCAGAAAGACTAGGAGCCACTGGCTGAATATTTAGACACCATGTCCAAACACAAGCAAGGTCAGCATCCTAGGGCCTGTGGGAAGGGTATGGGCCCATTTTCCCAGAACATCTGCCAAGACACAAGACACAAGGGAAGGTGCAGTCAAGAAAAGATTCAGCAAAGTTTCCCAGCTCAGTCCCTCTTTTGCGTCACTGTAAGAAACAAGGACATAGTGACTCCCAAACCAGTAGAAAGTCATTAGTAACAAAGGGCAAATGTAATTAAAGGGTCTTAAGGGCAAATGTAATTAGAGGATCTCTGAGAAGGGAGTTGACAGCACTGGCATATCTACAAATCACAATAGGGGCATTCAGATAACCATGTTAGATTGTAACTCCGGAGTAACCAGTAATGGAGAAACGGGGAAGAAGGAGAGGGGAGGGGGAGCTAATTGCGTTAGGGCAGGGGAGCTGATCCTCTCACTTTAGGGTGGGGAAGCTAATCACTTTATGGTGGCAATTTCAGGTTGGGGAAGATAATCACTTTCAGAGCAATTTCAGGGTGGGGAAGCTAAGATTATAAAACCAGCCATCTTTGTCTACTTGGCGTGCACATTCTCCTGACTGTGAGGGTGCTCCCGGCTCTGCAGACTCATGAATAAAGGCCTCGCTTTACTGCTCAAGTCCTGTGTCCCAGCTTTTTTTTATTGTGAGTGTTTCTCACATCACTGAACACCTCCCCTTAAAGTTCCCCAGCCCAGAAGTATTTGTGAGTCTTCCTATGTGCCTGATATCATGCTGAGTGCTGAGAATGCACAAATGAGTCAAAATAGCCCTTGTGCTTGATATGTTCATGATCCTAAAGGGTAAGAGTTTCCATCGTCTCAATTGATACCAAACAGGTGGGGCACAGAGTAGGTGCTCTGGCCTTTGCACATGCTGTTCCCTCTTGCCTAGAACACTCTTCTCCCCACACCCTGTCCTCCTACAATCTCTTCCACAAAACACCCGTTTAACTCTCCTCCTCCAGGAGTAACAGCAGCTTAAATGTCACTTCCTTGAATCCTCAAGGTTATGAGCAGTGTTGTACCCCTCTCCCCACCCCAGCTCAAGTTCTGAAGGTTTTCCATGGTTGAAGGTATGGCCTCCAGAGTCAGAGTCCAGAAATGGCCTTCAAATCCTGGGCCCTTTACTGACTAGCTAAGGGACCCTGAATAACTTTCTTGACTTCTCTGAGTCTCATTCTTCCCATCTATAAAATGAAAACTTTTTTATTGTTTTCATTTCTTTCCAGCTTTATTGAGATGTGGTTGGCACAGAACCTTGTTAACTTTAAGGTGTTGATTTGAAACATCTACATATTACAAAATGATTACTACCATAAAATTAGTTAACACACCTCTTTCCTGTTACATAATTACCATTTCTTTTTTGCTGTAAGAACATTTAAAATGGACTTTTTAAACAACATTCAAGTATATAACACAGTATTATTAACTATAATCACCATGTTGTACATTAGGTCCCAAAACTTAATTTTTTACATTATTGAGATATATAAGGGTGGACCCCCAAAAAAGGAATTTCTTTATAAAAATTGTATATTTATTCTTACATATTTAAACTTCAGTCACCTTCAAACTACTCTCCATTTGATGCAATACATCTATCAAGATGTTTTTTCCACTGCTTAAAACAGTGCTTCTGCCACTTTTGTTTCACCCCTTCCACATTTGCAAAATATTTTCCTTTGAGGGCTTTTTTCATCCAGGAAAGAAAGAAACAAACAAAAATGTTGCTCAGGGCAAGGTCTAGTGAATAAGAATGGTGGGGCATGGAGCCATGCTGTTTTGGGTGAAAAACTGCTGAACACTCAGCTCAGTGTGGGCAGGTGTGCTCGTAAATCACACATCATGAAAGGGCAAATGCATTGAAAGAGTCTTCAAAAAAATTTTGCTGAAGATGAACCTAGCAGGAGAAGCCTGTACCCTCCAGATGATAGTTCCAGTTTTGTTTTTAGTCCCCTCTTGTAATTGATATAGAACATTAAATTAGTTTTAGGTATACAACATAATTGTTCATTATTTGTATTTATTATGAAATGATCACCACAATAACTCTAGTTAACATGCACCATCATGTATTGTTCAAAAACATTTTTTCTTGTGATAAGAACTTTTTAGATCTACGCTCTTTCAAACAGACTATACAGTATTGTTACCTATAGTCACCATGCTGTACATTACATCCCTAGGAAAATGAAAGTTTTAATAGTATCTACTTTGTAAGATTATTTTGAAAATCAAATAAGAAATTCCACAAACAGTAACTTAGCACAGTGCCTGGAAAATTGTTCAATTTCTTATAAGTACTTAGCAGCTATTATGATATTTTTCTACTGTAGAAGCTGATTACATTAAGCAGCAACCCTTGAAGGATGGCCCTGTCTGTCTAGTTACATATCTTAGCAGAGACCCTGCCACATAGTAGGTGCTCAATAAAAGGCTGTTGAATGAAGGATTACATTAACACCTTAACTTATACCACTTAAAGCCCTTTACTTCTTCACCATTTCTGGCCCAGACTCCTAGTGCTGTGATTTGAGGGTCTGCCTGGTAGGAGAAGGTTGTGATGGGAACAGTGGGAGGGAAACCTGGCTGGAAGTTGGGGATAACCACTCAAAGTACCAGGAATAGCCTGTCAAAGGCCAGCACTGTCCTGTTAGAAACCCAGGACCTGAGAGAGGGACGTTGACCACCCAGAAGAAAGTGACTTCAAGGAAGCACATTCTCCCTTCTGGTATCACACCTCCCCCCATTTCTGGGTATACCTGGGTGCGTCCTGTGACTGACAGAGGGTTCTGGGTCTTCCTCCGCTGCCCAGCTGATTGTAAGACAGGGTGTTGAGGAGTTGCCCTTCCAGGAACAAGAGAAGGAACAGGACGTGGAGAGGCTTGAGGAACAGAACATAGTGCTGGAGGAAATGAGAGCCGGTATCCTAAGTAAGAATTTAGGCCCTGGGGACTTCAACATCCAGTGGAAGAAGCTGTGGAGTGCAGTGGTTCTGAGTTATATTGCAGCTCTGTCCCCAAATTGCTATGTGACCTTAGGCAAGTTACTTACCTTCTCAATCCTAGCTTCCACTTCTGTAAAATGGAAATAGTGATATTATACTAGTGATGGCTATCATTGCTTGCCCTGCTCACCACCCCCGCCTCCAAGTTAAAGGGCATTCCCATGTTCACTCCAAGTGGCTACATGTCCTGGGTGGGCTCTCCCTCTTCCCCAGAACCTAGCACTAACAGGTACAACATAAAGAGTTAAAGAGTCCAATATAGCAATATTTTTTCCTAGGGCAAGGGAAATAAAGGAAAGAATAAACAAATGGGACTACATCAAACTAAAGAGTTTCTGTTCAGCAAAAGAAAACATCAGCAAGATGAAAAGGCAACCAACTGTATAGGAGAACATATTTGCCAATGATACCTCAGATAAGAGTTTGATCTCCAAAATATGTAAAGAACTTATAAGACTCAACACCAAGAATACAGAAAATCCAATTAAAAATGGGCAAAGGACCTGAAAAAACATTTCTCCAAGGAGGACATACAGATGGCCCATAGGCATGTGGAAGAATGTTCAACATCACTAGCCATCAGAGAGATGCAAATTAAAACCACAATGAGATACCACCTCAAGTCAGTCAGAATGGCTGTCATTAACAAATCAACAAACAGCAAGTGCTGGTGAGGATGTGGAGAAAAGGGAACGCTAGTGCACTGTTAATGGGAATGCAGACTGGTGCAGCCACTATGGAAAACAGTATTAGAATTTCCCAAAAAACTAAAAATGGAACTGCCATTTGATCCAGCATTTCCATTGCTAGTATATACCCAAAGAATCCTGAAACACCAATTCAAAAGAACCTATGTGTCAGGGTTGCCCTGCTCTGAGACATCACCCAGAGACTGCTGTGGAAACAGATAACTGGTTTATTGAGGGAACAAAGAAAGGGGGAAGTGGGAAGAGGAAAGGCAATTCCCCGAACTGACTCAACAGCCCGTAGGAGCAAGGGAAACGGCGGTGGAGGGCGTGGGCGTAGCTCCTGGCCTTCCTCCTGGCCTCGTATGAGCAAGGGAATAAGGAAACGGTGGCTCCCAGTCCTCCTCGTGGGCCCATAGGAGCAAGGGAATAGGGGAGGGTGATTCCTGGTCCTCCTCTTGGGCCCGTAGGAATCACCACTGACACTTCGGAAGGCACCTTTTTTACACATCTTTCGGTAAGGGGGAGTTTGCTTATTGACATATTCAGTAGGTCATTTACATCTCATTGCTTTCCCCCTCCCACACCAGCTTAGTTAATATATTGGGCTAAGTCCATTAGCATTTCCTCTGGGAAAGTTTCAGTCCATCAACATATCTTTTGGGAATGGCTAAGTCCATTAGCATTTCCTCTGGGAAAGTTTCAGTCCATCAACATATCTTTTGGGAAATGCTAAGTCCAGAGCCAGGTTGATCACCAAAGTCCAAAGTCCAGGTGTCCATGACCTGACACTATGCACCCCTATGTTCATAGCAGCACTATTTACAATAGCCAAGTGTTGGAAACAGCCTAAGTGCCCATCAGTGAATGAGTGGATCAAAAAACTGGTACATTTACACAGTGGAATACTATGCAGCAGAAAGAAAGAAGGAGCTCCTATCTTTTGCAATAACACAGATGGAACTGAAGAGTATTATGCTTAGTGAAATAAGCCAGGTGGTAAAAGACAAATGATCTCACCTAATATAGGAAGCTAATGAACAAAACAAATAAGCAAAATAGAACCAGAGGCATGGAACCAAAGAACAGATGACAGCGACCAGAGGGGAGCGGGGAAGGGGATAATGGGGGAAAGAAGGGAAAAGGTCTAATCAAGTAACAATTATAAAGGATCCATGGACATGAACAACAGTGTGGGGATTGACTGTGGGAGTTGGGATGGTGGGTTCAGGGGAGAGCAATGGGGGGGAAATTGGGACAACTGCAACTGAACAATAAAATTTTTTTAATGAAAAAAATAATAAAATAAAATGTCTAGTATCCAGAATATATATTCTTACAATTCAAAAATAAAGACAACAACCCAATTTTAAAATAAACAAAAGACGTGAATAGGCAATTCTCCAAAGAAGATTTGCAAATGGCAAATAAGCACATAAAAAGATGCTTAACATCATTAGTCTTTAGTGAAATTCAAATTAAAATCACAATAATATACCACTCACACCCACTAGGATTGTGAGAAATGCTCACAATAAAAACTGGGACACAGGACTTGAGAAGTAAAGCGAGGCCTTTATTCACGAGTCTGCAGAGCCGGGTGCACCCTCACAGCCAGGAGAATGTGCGCACCAAGTAGACAAAGGAAACTGGTTTTATAGTCTCAGCTTCCCCACCCTGAAATTGTCACCCTAAAGTGATTATCTTCCTTGCCCTAAAGTGAGAGCGATTAGCTCCCCCTCCCCTTTTCTTCTTCCCCGTTTCTCCATTACTGGTTACTCTGGAGTTACAATCTAACACGGTTATCTAAATGCCCCTTCAGTGGTTTGTAGATATGCCAGTGCTGTCAGCTCCCTTCTCAGAGATCCTCTAATTACATTTGCCCTTAAGACCCTTTAGAGATCATTCTAAGAAGCACCAACAAACAATAGGAGTCACAAAAATGGGAAGACAGAGAAACAACCCCCCATCGAAAGGAAAGGTGGAGTCCCCAGAAAGAGTGCTAAATGAAGTAGAGGGGAGCCAACTATCAGATATGGAATTGAAAGCATGGATTATGGAGAAGCTCAATGAGCTCAGCGGAAACTACAAAGAACTCCAGAAAAACTATAGTGAATTCCAGAAGAACTATAAGGAACTTACTGAGAATTATACCAGCATCAAAAAGGACATGGAAGCTATCAATAAGAGCCAGGAGGAAATGAAGAATACGATCTCTGAATTGAAGAACACAGTAGAAGGAATTAAAAACAGGCTAGAGGAAGCAGAAAATCGGATCAGCGAGCTGGAGGACAATGTAGACAAAAACTCACAGACAGTGCAACAAAATGAAAAAAGGCTGAACAAGACTGAAGAGGCTCTAAGACAGCTGCGGGACAACATGAAACGTAATAATATCCGTATCATAGAAATTCCAGAAGGAGAAGAAGAAGAGCAAGGGATAGAAAACCTCTTTGAAAAACTAATGACAGAAAACTTCCCTAACATGAAGAGAGAAAGAATCATGCAAGTCCAGGAAGCACAGAGGGTCCCAATGAAGATGAAGCCCAACAGGCCCACTTCAAGACACATCATAATTAAAATGGCAACATTCAAAGACAAAGAGAGAATCCTTAAAGCAGCAAGAGAGAAACAACTAATAACATACAAGGGAGCTCCAATAAGGCTATCATCAGATTTCTCAGCAGAAACACTACAAGCCAGAAGGGAATGGCAAAATATATTCCAAGTAATGAAAAACAAAGGCCTACAACCAAGAATACTCTACCCAGCAAGGCTCTCATTCAAAATGGAAGGTGAAATAAGGAGTTTCCAAGACAAAAGAAGGTTAAAAGAATACATCACCAAACCAGTATTGCAAGAGAAGCTAAAGGGTCTGCTTTAAGAAGATGAAGAAACAGAGAGAGACAGAGAGGAACACGAGTACAAAGGGGGAAAATGACAATGAATAAGTACTGAAAGAAAGAAGGAACTTCTACCATTTGCAACAACATGATTGGAACTAGAGAGAATTATGCTTAGCAAAATAAGCCAGGCAACAAAAGAAAATTACCTTATGCTATCACCTGTTAAAGGAAACTAATGAACAACACAAACAAATGAGCAAAATTGAACCAGAGGTATGTAAACGAGGAATAAACTAACAGTAACAAAGGGGGAGATGGGAGGGAGAGAAGTGGTAAGAAGGGGAAGGGTCTAGTCAAAGAACATGTATAAATGATCCATGGACATGGACAGCTGGGTGGGGACTGAATGTGGGAGAAGGGAGGGACAGGGTGCAGAGAAGCAAGAGGGGGAAAAAAGTGAGACAACTGTAATGGAAAAACATACAGAAAATTTTTAGTGGGGGGGAAAAATAAAAATATAAAGAATAGAAATGCAAGTTCAGTGAATATTAGAAGGACAAGGATTTTCCTTCACACTGTATATATTTTCTCCCTATCTGATACCTCCAGAATTTGGCATTCTAAAGAAGTAAGTAATGACATAAGTTTTTTTGCATAAAACTAATAAGACCAGTTGTTAATAACGATTTTTTGACTAACACTTTGACTGGAATGTCATGCCTAAAGGAGACATGCTTGGGCTTTGGTTGTTACCAAAAAGCCCTGAGCAACTGGGACTGACTTTCAAAGGTAATAAAAGTCCACGAGATAAAAGGCCTGGTACCTTGGATGGATGAGCGGTCCATAGCAATCTTTCCAGGGAAGGAACGAAGGTTGTTTTCCTGAAAGATGGCTAGAAGGGACCTTAAGGCACAATGGAAAACCAGGAGGACCTGGAAAAGACAGGTGTTTACAGGCAAGGCTGAATGCCAGGTATGTGGCTCAGCTTCTGTGCCCTGAAGGGCAGACTGAAGGTCACCCTAAATGTTCCTTCCGTAAGTTCCAGCAAAGCAGAACTAAAGATCATAAGTGATCATTTGCTGCTCTTGTTCTGTTTATGCAAATGAACAGGATAAATTAAAAATGAACTTAATGCAGTCCCTTTAATGACAAGGAGGGTAATCTTAGGGAGAAAAATCAAGATTCAAGGAAGATCACAATGCCCAGTGGTAGACTATAAAGTAGTGCAGCTAACCGTCTTTAAAGTTTCTTTTCATTTAAAATTTGTTTTCATTTGAAAGTTAAACTATGTCTGTGGCATTATCAAAGATGTTTAATTTACAGGTAAGAAGAATGTCAAATGCCTTTCAACTGGATGTCTTTCCGATAAGACAGTCCTACAGATCTATAAACTTGTGTGTGGGTTATGTTACATAAATTAACATATGTTTTCTGTTTTCAAAGGGCATAAGCCTACGATCTCATTACCTGAGTGATTGTCTGTATGTATAGGCCTCACTTAATCCTGTCTGCATTGCTGCCTCCTGAGACTCAATGGTTTGGCTGAACTAAGTGGCTGGGTTGGTGAAGAACGGGATGGTCTGTGGGCTTCACTTTAAAACTGGTTTCTCTTTTCTATCCTAATGGCTTGGACAGAAAGAGCCCAGAGGCCTGAGAGGGGGGGAAACCTAAAATATTTCCCTCAGTCCAAACTAAGTATAATGGGCAAAAGGGTTTTGGACAGGTGAGATGTACCTGGCATACCTTCCTCTAAAGAAGCCCTTCTTTTCCTTAATGTGGGACATTGAAAAATTAATACCTGTCTTTTGTCATCTAGTGGTTACGGATTGAATGATGTCCTTTAACCCTGTTGCCCCCAGAATACAACAAGGATGCCAGCCTGTTAAACCAAGCATGCCGTTGTCCAGAGACAGCCAACCAACCTGGAGTCTGCACGATCCTTCCCCTTGTGGGAAGGCCACCCTCCCCTCCACACCCCCACTCTTACTAGGGATTTCTTGACCCAAGGGTAGGTAGGACGACGACCATGTCCAGCTTGAAGCAACTAGAGGAGCTCGAGACCTTCGTCCGTTGTCCTTTATAAGATTGTAAAGGGTCTTAAGTCTGAGAGGGAGGGATTGTTATTTTTTATTGTTAGAATATTTAACTAATTAATTAATTTTTTTTTTTTAAAAAGAAGAATATATGAAAGGGTGAGCCATGGGCATGGACTTGGGGAGGGGATTGTTGGGGAAGGGGGGTGCTGGGCGGAGGGGAGCAAAGGGGACAAAATTAGAACTACTGTAACAATATAATCAATAAAATATACTAAAAAAAAAAAAAGACCCTTTAATTACATTTGCCCTTTGTTACTAATGACTTTTTACTGGTTTGGGAGTCACTATGTCCTTATTTCTAACAATTCCCTCCTGTCCTTTTTTGGAAAATTGACTACTCAAACCATTCTACTTATCCCTTCAAATCTAAGGAGGATTTCTCGACTTTCTTCCTCATAGTTAGGATTCCCTTTGGTCTCTCGGAGGAGATTATGAAAAGTTGCTGGCATCTGTTTAGTTAGTGCAGTCTTAATTAGCCTTTGAACCAAACCTCTGACACATGGAATAATACAGCAGCCTAAAGCTGTTAGGACACCTGCTACCACTACGAGGGATACCAGAGCTGATGAGATCATTCCTTTCCAGTTGCCAAACCAGTTTTCTAACCATCCTGTTATGGGATTGTCAATACCCGAGTTTTCCACCAGCTCATTTGCTAAGGTAGTTAGTCCCTGCAGGGCCTTAGTGATAGATCCATCAGGGGCTGTATTATTACGGGTAAAGGTGCAACACTGCCCCCGAGCATTACACATACACCTCCCTTTTCTGCCAACATCATATCCAGTGTTCTCCCAAGCCACTCAACTGGTGGCATCTAATTGTTGAGCGATTCCTTCTATAGTATTCCTAGTATAATTGATAAACCTCTGTTGGTTATAATAAATATAGTTCATCTAATCAACAGAAGAGCACTGACTCAAACCCTGCTGCTATCTGATTTTTAGCTTTAAATTCATCTGGAACTCCTTTGGGACTCCAATGGCGTCACTATAGATATGAGGATTATAGGATTCACCAGGCGCCACAGACCTTTTTTTTTTTCCTAACAGGGGCAGTCTGGATCGGTTTTGGAAATGCTAGGGTAAATGGGATAGCCAATTGAACAGGGTACAGGTTCCACTCCACCTGTCAGGTAGGATTTCCCAGAGGCTCCTCTGCCCACAATACCACCGGACATCTGCTCTGGGGATTCGGAGGGGAATATAGTTGCCGGCCCCACTGTGAAGGTGGCTCGCATTTCTGGTATGAGTGCATGTTAGGAGTTCTTCCGCAGTGGTATCTGAATTCGCTTCCCACCTAGAGAGGCAAGAAGAGTAATTCATGGGCCCCACTGAGTATGAAGGGAGGGATTGAGTCCCATTACTCCTTATAGAGGGAAAGAGGAGAGACAAGCTTCTGCAAGTCTCGTTTCCCCATGCATTCTCATCCTGGTAGAGAGCAAGCATACAGGCCATTCCCGAGGGGTCAGAGTCCCAGCCTAGTGGAAATGGTACGACCTGTGCCTGGGGTCTCCCTGTGGTACAAGCATAAACAGTTGCTTTTATTCAGGGATTTAACGGTAAATTTGATCCATTCTACCCAAGCATTTGCGTCTCCGTACCCAGTCTCTATCTTTAAGGTTTGTCTGAGATCTGATACCTCAAAAACTTTTCCCTTGGCTGGATTATTCTGGGGTCTTTTCTGAGGAGTTTCTGAGGTCTAGCTGGGAGAAGTTAGATTTTCTAGGGAAGGAGGATTTGTCACTAAGTGAAGACCTAGCCACCCTACTGGATCTATGCCAGATACATCAGCTCCTAAGCCATAAACTCTGGTAGCCACATGGGGTTCCTGACTTAAGGCCTGTGGCTGGTTAAGTGTTAGAAGAGGGTTGCACTGGAGAGGCTGGCAGTTTGGGGGAGGAGCTTCTTTGCTTAAAGTTATTTTAGGCAAAAGAGACCAGTTTTAAAATGAAGGCCATTGACCAACCCATACTTCGCCAACCCAACCACTTAGTTCAGCCAAACTGTTGAGTCTCAGGAGGCAGCAATGCAGATGGGCTTCTTAAGTGAGGCTTGTATGTACAGACAACCACTCAGGAAATGAGATCATAGGCTTATGCCCTATGAAAACAGAAAGACACACACATGTTAATTCACACAACACAATTCACAAACCAGTCTTTAAATTTGCAAGACTGTCTTATTGGGAAGACATCCAGTTGCAAGGCATTTGATATTCTTCTTGCCTGTAAATTAAGCATTATTGATAATGTCACAGACGTGGTTTAACTTTCAAATGAAAACAAACTTTTAATTAAAATAAACTTTATAGACACAGTTAGCTGCACTAGTTTATAGTCTACCACTGAGCATTGTGATTTTCCTCAAATCATGATTTTTCTCCTTAAGATTACCCTCCTTGTTATTAAAGGGACTGCATTAAGTCCAGTTTTAATTTGGCCTGTTCATTTGCATAAATACAACAAGAGCAGCCATTGATAGCATAAATCTTTTAAGTCTGCTTTGCTGGAACTCACACAAGGAACCTTCAGGATTACCTTTAGTCTGCCCTCTGGGCACAGAAGCTGAGTCACACATCTGCCATCTGGCCTTGCCTGTAAAACCCATGCTTTTTACAAGTTCTTCAAGCTTTCCATTGTGCCTTAAGTTTCCTCCTAGCCATTTATCAGGGAAGCAACCTTTGTTTCTTCCCTAGAAAGATTGCCATGGACCGCACAACCAACCAAGATGCTAGGCCTTTCCCTTATGGGCTTTCATTAGCCTAGGCATGCCTCCTTCAGGCATGACATTCCAGTCAAAGCCTCGGCTGACATAACTACCATTAGCAACTGGTCTTATTAGTTTTATCCAAAGGAACCTTATGTCACTTCTTACTTCTTTAGGATGCCAAATACTGGAGGGTTCTGGTAGGGAGAAAAATATAAAGGCATGAAGGAAAATTCTTGTCCTTCAAAACTGCATTTCCATGCATTATACCTTCTATTACTAAAACCATACAATTTCTTCTCAAACCTTTATAAATTTCTAACCAACCTTTTTATTTGCATGCCTTACACCTTTCCTGGTTCCCTTTCTTTTATGTGAAGTTTTAAAATTTCCCTGGCAAACCTCAATTTTTCCTTTCAGAGCATAAACAGAACACAAGCAGCTGAGGTTTCCTTTTCCCAAGTTTAAAGCTTCCATAACTTTCCCTTTTATTATTACAACTTTTCTTAGACCTTCTGCAGCATTCACAAACTTTCTAAATACCTTTTACTGCTTTAGATTTAACCATAACATGCTTCCAATCCTTGTTCTTTTCCACACGGTGAAGGACTGTACTCAAACTCAGTATCTGGCAGCTAAAAGTTTCTAGATATGTTACAGAAACAAGGAAGTCCAAAAATCCCCAGAGCTTGCAGCTGGGGGATGGGGAGAAGGAAGCAGCTTTTGGAATGCCTCCACATGCCTGAGGCTGGTGGCTACTCTCTTTCTTATGCAAAATGGCTTTAATGCATCCAAAGCCTCAGGCAGATCGGAGGAGTCTTGAACCAGGGGACGATATGGAAAGCACACAGAGCCTACGTAAGGTTCTGTGAATGGTCAGAACTGTTTGCAACGCCCACTGCATCAGATGACGCAGTCAGGGGTATATAAGCAGCTGCAGACATTTTAGCTCAGACTCTCTCTCAAGCTCTGGTTCAGGCTCTGGCTCTCACTGGCACTCTGAGACTCTCTCTCAGACTCTCTCAAGCACTCACTCGCGCTCTGGCTCTGGCGCTCGGGCTCTCAGACGCTCGCTCTCAGACTCTCTCTGGCTCTCTCTCGTGCTCTCACTCTGGGACTCTCGCTCTCTGGCTTGCGCTCTCGCTCTGGCGCTCTGACTCGGGCTCTCACTCTAGCTCTCGGGCTCTCGCTCTCTCGCTCTCTCGTGTGCTCCCTCCACATGGCTTGGTGAAGGGGCCTCCCTCCATGTGGCTTGGAGAAGGGGTCTCCAGGCTGCGTTAAGAGGCTCTCGCCATGCGGTTTTGAGAAGGAAAGGAGATCTGCGCAGTTTGCAGGAAGAAGACAGTTTGCAAGGAGGCTGAGAATCCAGGCGGTCCTGCATTGAGAGCTGGAGGGCACCACAGCACAGAAAGGACCTCCCCAATCAGATTGAATGATTGGCAGCTGCCGGTAAAGCTGAACTGTGTTTGGAAAGTAGGGAAACAGTTTCTCTGACTTTCCTAAAACTAGCCTGGTTTGGAAGTCGGGGAGGCAAGGATATGTGTTTGTGGGTATTTTAAAGAGCATAAGACTTAGCAACAGAAATCCGCAAATAACTAAATCTATATAACTGTTAAATAAACAATTCTTTTTCTTTTCACCAAACTCTGGTATTGAGAGTTATAATTTTGGCGGCGGGCAATCGGGCCCCTAACTAAAGAGCCCGTGGGTTTGTTTTCAATTGGAGCAGCCCAGGGGTTCTGTAACAGATATGCAGAGATATTCTGCAGCTTTTTGAAGTTCCTGCTTCTCCTCCTCTCTTGTAACATACACTTTCTGAGCTTTCCTGAGGAGTTTTTCAGTTGCTTTAATTGGCCCATTTACTTTTTGCAATTTCTTACAAATATTTGGCCAGTTTCTGTTACAATGGTGACTTTTAAGAGTCCCTGTCCTACAGCATTCTCTGGATTTAGACCAGAATACTTCCTCATTTTGTCTCTGAGCTTCTGCAGGGATCTGATGGAGCTGTATTTCAAATGCCTTGGAGACATTCTGTGCATGGGGAACGGACTCCTTGAGTCCCCTGATGATGAGGCTCCTAAGGTCTCTCATCTGAGCCCTGTCCTGCGGCCTGTTTTTCCATTCAGAGTCTATACTGGGAAACTTTTGTTAGGCCGGGACAATTTCCTGATTGGGGGGCGGGGGTGTTCCCTTTCCCATATCCTCATAGCAGCTCGTCTGATCACTCCCTTCTCTTCCCCATCTATACTAGATGTCTAGTATAGACATTAATTCTGTCCACATGTATATGCTGGGTCCAGGGAACTGATCTAATTATTCTGCCAATTTAAAGGGGTACTCTACCAAGAGCTTCATATTGCGCTTGAAGTTTCTAACTTCAGTGCTTGTTGAAGGAGCATTTCACACATCCAATATGTCCTGGGCCCATGGAGACCTCCCTAAGGGGAAACCGGCTGCTCTGAGGGAATGGGGAAGTTCTTCAGCTCTTGCTTACATTGTTTCAATTCCTTTCTTAATTTAGATAAGTTGCCACCAGTGCCTTAGGTGTCATGGGGGCGGATACTGGTGGGGTATCTGCTAGGTGTTCCTGGCCTCTTCCGTCTGTACTGTCCATCCATGGTGCCTCTGCCCAGCTGGCCGCTGGCTGGCCAGGGCTATAAGGCAATGGGAGACAGGATAGAGGGTCCCAGGCCTTATATTTTTCTTTTTTACAGGGAAGAGACCTGCAGATCTGCTGGTAGCTGGTGATCAGCAGAGAGCATATTCCCTCTCTTCCTTAAAGGCTGATGCCTGGCCCTGGCTGTTGTGACCCAGAGGGACAAGCACCAGCCTGCAAACCAAGTGTCACTGGTTCAACTCCCAGTCAGGGCACACGACCAGGTCACATGCCAGGTCCCCAACTGGGGGCACAAGCAAGAGGCAACCACACAGCGATGCCCCTCTCTTCTCTCTCCAAAAACAAACAAACAATCCAAAAAAGCCAAACACACGTATAAGACCAGGACTTGACAAACGCAACATTCATCAGACCCAAATCGGGGCTAGAAGACAGATTTCCCCTAAATGGTTTCCTTTGGCCAAAGGAAACAACAGTATTTTACCATTGTCTGTTTTTCCTTACTTTTGGTCCGGGGATCCTCTCCCCAATGCTCTAACATTCTCCCTAATGGACTGTTTGGTGGAATGCTTGTGGGGCCTTCCTTGGCCCCACCCCTAGGCCTAGAATTTCTATTTCCCATCCTCAGCTGATTCCCGTGGCTGAATCCGGCTGTGTTCTCAATCTCCTTCACCAGAGATCCATTGAGAATGGAAACAGCGGAGGGGCACTCCACACTCGCTTACTTGCATGCAGACCGAGATGCTTCGTTCGTCTCCGGCCGCTTCCCTCACAGGACAACGGACCCAGCAGAGGGGGTACTCCGGGCATTTCCTCACAGGACAATGGACCCAGCGGAGGGGCACTCCGGCCGCTTCCTTCACAGGACAGCGGACCCAGCGGACGTGCACTCCGGCCGTTTCCCTCACGGTACAGCGGACCCAACGGAGAGGCACTCCACACTCATACCAGCCACACACACAACTCGTACCAGCCACACGCACAATCAGCTTCCCGAGGATGCCCAACCACCAAGGCAGTACTTAAGTCTAATTTTCCTACCTTGGCCCGTGCACGAGGTTGCCTGGTTGCCGCGGTGTTTGCTTTTGTTTCCCCCTGCGTCGATCCACTGCTGGCCCAACAAAAAGTCTCGGGTCATTTCCGGACACTGAGGCGGGTGGGCCCTGGGTCAAGCGGGCCATCCAAAGGCGGGTGGGACGCGTCTCCCCGCCTTGGCTCAGAGCCCTTCCCGCACACAGGCGGAGGATCCCGGAGGAGCCCCCAAATTGTGAGAAATGCTCACAATAAAAACTGGGACACAGGACTTGAGCAGTAAAGCGAGGCCTTTATTCATGAGTCTGCAGAGCCGGGCGCACCCTCACAGCCAGGAGAATGTGTGCGCCAAGTAGACAAAGGAAACTGGTTTTATAGTCTTAGCTTCCCCACCCTGAAATTGCCACCCTAAAGTGATTATCTTCCTTGCCCTAAAGTGAGAGCAATTAGCTTCCCTGCCCCTCTCCTTCTTCCCCGTTTCTCCATTACTGGTTACTCTGGAGTTACAATCTAACACAGTTATCTAAATGCCCCTTCTGTGGTTTGTAGATATGCCAGTGCTGTCAGCTCCCTTCTCAGAGATCCTCTAATTACATTTGCCCTTAAGACTCTTTAATTACATTTGCCCTTTGTTACTAATGACTTTTTACTGGTTTGGGAGTCACTATGTCCTTATTTCTAACAGGATGAATACAATTCTTTTTAATAGGGCAGAAGTGTTACCAAGGACATGGGGAAATTGAAACCCATGTACATTGTAAATAGGGATTTAAAAAGGCGCAGCCTCTGTGGAAAACAGGAAGTTTCTCAAAAAGTTTAACATAAAAACAATATAAACCAGGAATTCTACTTGTAGATATATACCTAAAATACCCAAAAGAACGGAAAATAAGCATTCAAACAGATACTTACACATGAATGTTTATAGCAGCACAATTTACAACAGTCAAAAAGTAGAGACAACTCAAATATCTATAAATAGATTAATAGATAAATAAAACATGGTATATGCACACAATGGAGTGTTATTCGCCCACAAAAAGAAATAAAGTGCTAATACTTGCTACAACATGGGTAAATCTTGAAAACATTATGCCAAGTGAAAAAAACCAGAAACAACAAGTCACATGCTATATTATTCCATTTATATGAAATATTCAGACGAGGTGAATCCCTAGAGATAGGAAGTGAATTGGTGGTTGTCAGGGGCTGGAGGAGGGGGAACAGAAATCAACTGTTTTGTGGAAAAAAATTTCCCTTTGGGGAGATGAAAATGTTTTGAAACTAGATAGAGGTGGGGGTTGCACAGCATTGTAAGTGTGCAAACACCACTGAAGTGTACACTTTAAAATGGTTAATGTTATGGTGTATAAATTTTTTTAAAAGAAAGGACTGCAAGAAAAAATAGGTCAGGCTAAGAATTAACTTCACCTTGATGTAAGTGTAGTGCCTGGAAGGGGCAAAAAGGTAGCTTCTGAAGGAGCTAGTCAATTTGGTTCCTTAGGCTGGGTTCTGAATGTACTTTTCATGTGAATTTGTGAAAATTCAACAAGCTATTGTCAACCAATCAGGTCCATTGGCATCAATTCAATGCCAACAGCAATCCCAATTTAAGGTGATGTGTAGAAGGAATTTTTATTCAGTGCAAAACAGCTCAGTTGTGATAAAGTACACCTGTGAAAACAGTACTGGCTATGAGGCAGCACTGGGGCCAGGCTCCTCTCTAGCTACACTGCTCTACTTCTCAGTGGTCTGCTCTGCTCTCTTCTGCTCCATGCTGGCCAGCTCTGCACTGCGCTGGTCTGCTCCACTGTGCTCTAGTCTGCTCCCCTCTGTGCCAGTGTGCTCTGGCCTGCATTGGTCTGCTTCTCTGCTCTGGCCTGACATCTTTAGTGTTTCAGCTCAAACAGGGAGGTGTAGTCTTTAGTCTTCAGTGAAAAGGGAAAGTTCACTCTCAGAGTCAGAGGGGAACTAGCTTATATGGACAGAAGTTTCCAACCCTGGTCTCTGATTGGTCTGCCCCCATGCAAATAAGGATTCCAAATTCTCAGTCTGATTGGTCCAAAAGGCACTGTCCTGGTTTATCAGAATAGAGCTACTCTGGTTGGTTAGAACTGCAATTCCAATCAGACAAGGAAGACCCTGTGTAGAAATAGCTGCTGGCCTCTTTTTTTTTTTTTTTTTTTTAATTTGAGCCCGGTTAGCCACCAGGAGCCCTTTTTACTAGGCAACTTCTTTCTTAAGGTTCACACTATATGCAGTAAGTATTCACTTAATGTCTTTGATAGTTCTCAGAAACTGTGACTTTAAGTGAAATGACATAAACCAATTTGACTATACACCAATTGATATGAACAAGAGCAAGTTCCAATGGCATATTTGTGGTCACAAAAACACTACCAAACTTCTAAATAAAGACCCAAAACACTTCTAATATTAAACATTGAAATCTGAGCTAAACATACATTTAAGAGAGATTAATAAAAACAAGTAAGATAATGATTTTTCCAACCTGCTATTCCAGTTTAGGTTCACGAGAGACCAGAGCGTATTTCAGCAGCTCAGGGCAGCTCAGGGGGCAAGGCGGGAACTCACCTTGGACAGGACACCCTTCCATCACAGGGCCACTCACACCCACACACCCACACTTACTCAGCGTGAGACAATATAGTCACACCAATTCACCTAATGTGCATGTCTTTGGGATGTGGGAGGAAAACAGAGACCCTGGAGAAAACCTATAGACATAGGGAGAACAGGCAAACTCCACATAGACAATGGCCCAAGTCATAAATCTGTTTTTTCCTCATCAACATTATAATAAAATGATGCCAATCAAAACGACTATGTATTGTGTCTGATATGTATTTTATTCTCCAATAAAAGGAAGTTTTGTTTTGTACTGTTTTTAAAAAGATGGTAACTTTTATCTGGTGATAGGACCAGGATGAGGGTGATGCAAGTGAGATGAATCATGCAAGTGCAGAGACTGACTCTGTCTTTGTTTCAAAGATTTATATTTTGTTCATCATGGATTTTTTGCATTCTTTTTTTTAATATTGCCATTAAAATGTGATTTATCTTGGTTACTGAGTTTTTCGGCATCTTCTTAAATGCACCTCTGATAAGTGCCTCACCTCGCCCTCATATGGGCCCCAAATTGCAACACAGCACCAGTGAGAAACCCAAGGAAATGCAGTCTAAATAGCAAGGGAGAGTCTGCCCTCAGCCTCCTCTCACTGGCTCCAACCTCAGAGCTCTCAGAAACACAATTACATGGGCACTTTATATGAGAGTAAGGACCTTCCTGAAGTGCCTTCCTCAGTCTCACTAAGGAGCTTTCTAAAATGCCTACCTCCAGCTCAGTTGGTACAAATAAGACCTCTGCTCCTCTCCCTAATACTCCACCAAGTCTCCTGACCCCTGTAGCATCCTGGCCCCTGAGTTAGGCTTCGTTGCTCAGTAGATGAGGGCCAGTGGCCCCACGCCACCTGATAAGGAGCTGGATAAAAAGTGGTAACCAGAGTTTGTAGTGGGGAAATCTTGGGAGGACCCTAATAAATAGGTAATCCTTAGTAATATTTATTATTTATTTCTGCAAGCATTGTTCTCCCTTTTGCTTTTTGAGTGGGCAAAGGTAAGTACAGGTGTCTTGAATGTGAATTTAAGAAACTAAGATGGAAGAGGTAGCATTACTCCTTTGGTCCTTTTTTGTACTTCCGGGAGGTTAGCTTATAAGATCAAATCATGCCATCATGAAGAAAAATTTTAAGACTGTGTCACTTTCCCTTGGATGAAATAAAAACTTTTTAAATAATAGATTTTTATAAAACAGTATTTTTCCAATGTTTTATTTATTTATTTGTGTATATTTTACTGATTATGCTGTTACAGTCATCCCAGTTTCTTTTTCTTTTGCTACCCTCTGCCCAGCACCCCCTCCCTCAAGCAATCCCACCCCGACTTAGTTCATGTCCACGAGTTGTGCATATAAGTTCTTAGACTTTATCCTTTCCTGTACTATTCTTGACATCCTCCTGTCTATTCTGTACCCTCCTACTATGCTTCTTAATCCTTGCACCATTTACCCTTTCTCCCCCTTCCCCCTCCCAGCTGAAACTCCTCAACATGCTTCCCATACCTAAGATTCTGTTCCTATTCTGGTTGTCTCCTTAGTTCGTTTTTATTTTTATTTTTTAGATTCTATTGTTCATAGTTGAGATTTTGTTGTCATTTTAATGTTCATAGTTTTGATCTTCTTTTTCTTAAATAAGTCATTTTAACATTTCATATAATAATAGCTTGGTAGTAATGAACTCCTTTAGCTTTACCTTGTCTGGGAAGCACTTTATCTGCCCTTCCATTCTAAAAGATAACTTTGCTGGATAGATAGTCTTGGTTGTAGGTCCTGCTTTTCATCATTTTGAATACTTCTTGCAAGTCCCTTCTTGCCTGCAAAGTTTCTTCTGAGAAATCAGCTGGTAGTCTTATAGGTACCCCTTTGTAGGTAACTCTTTGCTTTTCTCTTGCTGCTTTTAAGATTCTCTCTTTACCTTTCATCTTTGGCATTTTAATTATGATGTGTCTTGGTGTGGTCCCCTTTGGGTCTAGTTTGTTTGGGACTCTCTGTACTTCCTGGAATTGTCTATCTATTTCCTTCCCAAAATTAGAGAATTTTTCCTTCATTATTTTTTCACATTATTTTTCAGTTTCCTGCTCTTTCCTCTTCTCCTTCTGGCAGCCCTATGATTCAGATATTGGCATGTTTAAAGTTGTCCCAGAAATTCCTAAGCCTTTCCTCATTTTTTTCAATTCTTATTTCTTCTTTCTGTACTAGTTGACTGTTTATTTCTTTCTTATGTCCCAAAGAGTTTATTTGTACCCTGGTTTCCTTCCCTTCACCACTAGCTTCATGTGGGATTTTCCTTCATTTCATTTCTTCCCTGTCAAGTCTGTGAGCATGATTATCACCAGTGTTTTCAACTGTGCATCTGTTAGGTTGGCTAGCATCTTGTTGCTCAGTTCTCCCATTGGAACCATGATCTGGTCCCCTTTTTGGGATACTTCTCTGTCTCCTCATCTTGGCAGCTTTCTGTGTTTGCCTCTGTGTCTTAGGTAGTGCTGTCTCACTTGTTACATTGTAAGGGGTAGAGTCTTAGGTATTTGTCAGTGCTGGTGATCCATTTTACCACATTGTGGCACTGTATGTGGGGGAGGGCTCTGAGAGGGAAAAATGCTAGCTTGCCCTGCACTCGCCCCTTTTCCAGGCACTTCTCCCATTTTCCATACTAAGCTAGTTGACTCTGTTGAGAGACATTACTTCATGGTCAGAAGTAATGTGGCTCTATTTTCCTCAGTGCTGGAACAATGAACTCTGTGGTCTGGTCTGGGGCTGGGATCACTTCCCACATTTAAAATGTATGACTGCACTCTTTGCTGTGGCTACAGCCCCTGTGCCACTGCCACGACCGCAAGCCACATCACCAGCTGCCTGCCACCACCAAATGCCTCACCACTGTTCTCTCCATCCCAGCTCCACCCCTCCTTCCTGTCTGGCTAAGTATTTCTTCTTTATTTCTTTGTTGAACTTCCATGTAGTTCAATTTTCTGGATCTTCTTGAGTTTTTTTAGTTTTGAAGTGGTTGTAAATTCCTTTTTAGTTGTGAGAAAGATGCAGCGTGTCTACCTACACCTTCATGTTGGCCAGAAGTAGCAGCATATATTTCTTAAAGGAAGCAAAGTACAAATTTCTCCAAAGAATTTGTTAATTTTAATACATAATGTACATTCTACAAAGAAAAAATAAGTATTTTAAGTCTACAATATTATAATGGATAGAAAACCTAAAAAATATATATACCTACATCTATATAAGCATGTACATAATATACATAATTATTTTTAAAGATTTTATTTATTTATTTATTTTTAGGGAGAGGAGAAGGGAGGGAGGAAGAGGGAGAGAAACAGCAGTGTGAGAAAGAAACTTCAATCACTGTCCCAACTGGGGACCAAACCCACAACCCAGGCATGTGCCCTGACCAGGAATTGAACCACTGGCCTTTTGCTTTGTAGGAAAATGCTCAACCAACTGAGCCACACTAGTCATGGTTACATACATTGTTTTAATGTTGGAAGATTTCTAATCAAGGTAACAGAGTAGGTAGATGCTATGCTTGCTTCCTCCCATGATCACATCAAAATTACAACTAAAATATAGAACAATTATCATTGAGAACCACCTGAAGACTAGATGAACAGAACCCATATAAATAAGGACAGAAAGAAGAAGCCACATAGAGGCTAGTAGGAGATGCAAATAAAAGAATGAGAAAAAATTCCATAAAAAGAACTAAACAAGAGGAAGGCAAGAAATCTACCAGATTCAGGGTCCAAAACACTGGTTATAAAGATATTCAATAAACATAGGGGAAGAATAAACTCAATGAGAATTTAGAACCATAAATTAAAACCAGTGAGAAATTTAAAATAACAAAACTAAAACTACATGCAAAAAATGAAACTAGATCACCTTCTTACACCATACACAAGAATAAACTCAAAACAGATTAAAACTTAAATGTCAGATTCGAACATAAAAATCCTAGAAGAAAAATAGACAGTAAAACTCAGACATTTCTTGTAGCAATCTTTTTTCTGATATATTGCCATGGGCGAGGGAAACAAAAGGAAAAATAAACAAATGGGTCTGAAAAGATTTTGCACAGCAAAAGCAAATAAATAAAATAAAACTCACTGAATTGAAGAATATATTCACCAAAGATATATGTCATAAAGAGTTAATATCCAGATGGAAGTAAACAAACACAGGAGACTTCCAGCCAAGATGGAGGCCTAGACTGACACACTCCATCTCCCTCCACAACTAAGAAGGAATGCAACTACTGCAAAACCAGAAATAACCAGAAGTTCCAGAAAATAAATAGAAGTCCAACCTCTGAAGTTATAAAGAAGTGGTGCTCATCTGGACAGGTAGGAGGGCCGAAGCCAGGGAGGAGAGTTCAAGCTGTGCTGTCCACTGCAGCAGCAGCGATGGAGGCAGAGCAGCAGTAAGCACAGACACCTGTATTTAGGGGCAGGTGAAAAGTGCCTGGGTAGCACCCCCAGCTGCAGACCAGAGCCATCAGCTCGCGATTTCAATGCTGAGGAAGACAGACCTCCATTGCATTGGACTGTGAGGTCCGGAGGGGGTGGGGACAGAGGAGGAGGCTCCCGGTCTCTCAGCAGAGAATGAATGGCAGGAATCTATCTTGGACCCCCACCCCCGCAGAAAATGCCACAGCATGGTGAGACAGGTCGCCCAGTTGTGATGAGTGCATGGGGCTACGTCCCCTATAGCATAGAAGGTGTGACAGCCCTACCCAGGAAGCAAAGGTAAACACAAAACTGTCAGGATGACACAGATCATGATAAAGATCCCAGTGACAAAGCTGACCAGACAGCAAATATCTAATCTAACAAAGCAGCAGATAGGAAATCTTTCTGAGGCTCAGTTCAGAGCTTTGGTTATAAAAATACTTACAGACCTAACAGCAGATCTTAAACAAGGTGGGGAAGTAATAAAGGCTAGTCCTGCTGAAATGAACAAAAACACATACGAAACTACTGGTGAGGGAAAGAAAAACAAGGATCAAATCAACAAATAGGAGATAGGTAAGGAACAAACAGTCAACCAGTGCAGAAAGGGGAAATGAGAAGTGAGAAAAATGAAGAGAGGCTCAGAAACTTATCGGACAGCTATAAGCAGGCCAACATCCGAATCATAGGAATGCCAAAAGATGAAGAAGAAGAACTAGAAGTTGAAAAATTATGTGAAAAAATAATGAAGCAGAACTTCCATAATTTGGGGAAGGAAATAGACTTACAGGTCCAGGAAGCACAGAGAGTTCCAAAAAAACTGGATCCAGGCAGAACCACACCAAGACACATTAATCAAAATGTCAAAAATTAAGGATAAAGAGAGAATCTTAAAAGCAGCAAGAGAGAAGAAGAGAATTATGTACAAAGGGGTTCCAATGAGACTATCAACTGATTTTTCAAAAGAAACTCTGCAGGCAAGAAGGGACTGGCAAGAAATATTCAAAGTAAGAAAAAGCAAAAACCTATAACCACGATTACTCTATCCAGCGAAGCTGTCATTCAGAATGGAAGGGGAGAGGAAGTGCTTCCAGGACAAAGTAAAACTGAAGGACTTCATCAGATCCAAACCACTGTTATATGAGATGTTAAAGGGACTTGTTTAGGAGGAGGAGGATCAAGACTATGAACATTAAAATGAAAACTATCACAACAACTAACAACAGAAGCTAGGGAATTGAAACAAAAGCAGACTAAGTAGGCAACGAGAGTGGGAAAAGAATTGTAGGTGTGGGGACCATTTTGGGGGGAGGTCAGTGGGGAGGGGGAAGGGAGGAAATGGAGGGAGATGGTGCAGAAATTAAGAAGCATAGGAGGGAGTGGAGTAGATAGGAAGATGTTGTGAAGAACTATATGCACAACCAATGGGCATGGACTAAAAGGCGGGGGACAACTGGAGGAATGGGTGTCACTGGGTGGAGGGGAACAAAGGGAAAAGAAGTTGGGACAACTGTAATAGCATAAACAATAAATCATATTTTAAAATAAAAATAAAAAATATAAAAAATAAGACTACCATATGACCCCAAATTCTCATTTCTGGGTATTTACCCAAAGAAATCCAAATGTGTATCCCTGTGTTCATTATTTAAAATAGCTAAATACATACAACCAACTGAGGTGTCCACCAATAAACAACTCTATAAAGATCTGGTACACATATGACTGGTTTAGCTCAGTGAACTGAGCTCTAGCCTGCAAACCAAAAGGTCACCAGTTCTATTCCAGTCAGGGCACATACCTGGGTTCTGTGCCAGATCCCCCATTCGGGGTATGCAAGAGGCAACTGATTGATGTTTCTCTCACACATCAATGTCTCTCTCCTTCTCTCCCTCCCTCCCTCTCTCTGAAAACTAATAAATAAAACATTTTTTTTTTAAGATCTGGTACACATTTACAATGGGATACTACTCTACCATTTAAAAAATTATGAAATCTTGCTATTTGAGACAACATGGATGTTCCTATAGGATATTATAATTTTTTGAGGTAACTCCCTATTGCTTGCCACAGTGGCTGCACCAGTCTGCATACCCACAGACAGTGCACTAGTTTCCTTTTCTCCACATCCTTGTCAGCACTAGTTGTTCGTTGATTTATTGATGACAGCCATTGTGACAGGTGTGAGGTGATATCTCATTGTAGTTTTAATTTGTATACCTCTGATTTTTTAATGAGATTGAGCATTTTTTTCATATGTCTGTATTTGCTCTTTAGCAAAGTGCCTATTCAGGTCCTTTGCCCATTTTTTTATTGGATTTTTTGGAGATTTTTTGGTGTTGAGCTTTATGTGTTCTTCGTAAATTTTGGATCTTTTTAAAAGGTTTTATTTATTTTTTTAGAGAGAGGGGAAGGGAGAAAAAGGAGAGAAACATCAATGTGTGGTTGCCTCTCATGGGCCCCCAACTGGTGGGGACCTGGCCCACAACTGAGACATGACCCTTGAATGGGAATCAAGCTAGTGACCCTTTGGTTCACAGGCCAGCACTCAATTCACTGAGCCACACCAGCCAGGGCTAAATTTTGGATATTAATACATCACCAGATGTATCAGCAAATATATTCTCCCATCCAGTGGGTTGTCCTTTTTATTTTCTTGATGGTTTCCTTTGCTGTGCAAAAACTTTTTACTTTGATATAGTCCCACTTGTCTACTTTTTCTTTTGTTGCCCTTGCCTGAGGAGATATATCAGAAATATATACTGCTACAAGCAATGTCCAAAATTTTACTGTTTATATTTTCTTCCAGGATTTTCATGGTTTCAAGTCTAACATTTAGGTCTTTAACTCATTTTGAATTTATTCTGTGTGAGGCATAAGAAGGTGGTCTAGTTTCATTTTTCTGCATGTATCTGTTTGATTTTCCCAACACCATATATAGTATAAACTTTATGTGCTTGCTTCCTCTGTCACATATTAATTTACTTTAAAAGTATGTATTTAGTTCTAGGCTCTCTGTTCTGTTCCATTGATCTATGTATCTGTTTTATGCCAGTACCAGGTTGTTTTGATTACTATGGCCTTATAGTACAGTTTGATATTAGGTAGCATGATTCATCCAACTTTGTTCTTTCTCAAGATCACTGTTAATATTCAGGGTCTTTTGTAGTTCCATATATATTTTTGAAATATTTGTTCTAGTTCTGTGAAATACATTATTGGTATCTTGATAGGAATTGCATCAAATCTATATACTGCTTTGGGTAGTATGGACATTTTAATGATGTTAATTCTTTCTATCCATGAACACAGTATGTGCTTCCATTTATTTGTAACTTTTTCAATTTATTTGTTTAGTATCTTAAAAATTTCCTAGTACAGGTCTTTTATATCCTTGGTTAAGTTTATTTCTAGGTAGTCTGTAATTTTTGAAGCAATTGTGAATGGGATCATTTTCTTTATTTCCCTTTCTGATCATTCCTTTTTGGTATATAAAAGTGCAACTGATTTTTTGGATATTAATTTTGTATCCTGCTACTTTACTGAATTTATTTATCAATTCTAGTAGTTTCTTGGTGGAATCTTTAGGGTTCTCTATGTACAGTATCATGTCATCTGCAAATAATGACTGTTTTACTTCTTCCTTCCCAATCTGGATGCCTTTTATTTCTTCTTTTCTGATTGCTGTGGCTAGGACTTCCAGTGCTATGTTGAATAAGAGAGGTGAAAGAAGACATCTCTGTTTTGTTCACATCTTAAGAGGAATACTTATAGTTTTTGCCTGTTGAGTGTGAGGTTAACAGTGGGTGTGTCATATATTGCCTTTACTATGTTGAGGTTTGTTCCCTGTATTCCAGCTTTGCTGACATTTTTTATCATAAATGGTTGCTGAATTTTATCAGGTGCTTTTTCTGCATCTATTGATATGATAATGTAGTTTTTATACTTCATTTTGTTTATGTGGTGTATCACGTTTATTGATTTGCAAATGTACTAACCTTGCACCCCCAGAATAAATCCAACTTGATCATGCTATATGACCTTTTTGATGTGTTGCTGTATTCAGTTTGTTAATGTTTTGTTGAGGATTTTTGCATCTATGTTCATCAGGGATGTTGGCCTATAATTTTCTTTCTTTGTAGTGTCTTTATCTGGTGTTGGAATTAGGATAATGCTAGTTTCCTAAAATGAGTTTGGGAGTCTTCCCTCCTCTTGGATTTTTTGGAGTAGTTTGAGAAGTAGATTATTAGTTCTCAGAATGTTTGGTAAAATTCACCTGAGAAGCCATTTTGTCCAGAGCTTTTGTTTGCTGGGAGTTTTTTTGTGTGTGTGTGTGTTTTTTTACTGCTTCAACTTTACTAGGAGTAATCTGCCTATTCAGATTCTCTGATTCTTCCTGGTTTAGTTTTGGAAGATTGTATGTTTCTAGGGATTTATCCATTTCATTCAGGTTGTCCATTTTGTTGGCATATAGTTGTTCAGAATACTTTCTTACAATCCTTTGTATGTGTTTGGTATCAGAAGTTTTTTTCTCCTCTTTCATTTCTGATTTTATTTGGGTCCTCTCTCTTTTTTCCTTGATGAGGCTGGTTAAAGATTTGTTGATTTTGTCTATCTTTTCAAAGAAGAAGCTCTTTGATTCACTGATCGGTTTTTAGACTCTATTTCATTTATTTCTGCTCTGATCTTTATTATTTCCTTCTTTCCACTCACTTCAGGCTTTATTTGTTGTTCTTGTTCACGTTCCTTTAAGTGTAAAGTTAGGCTGTTTATTTGAGCTTTTTCTTGCTTATTTTTTTAAATTTATTTTTTATTGTTTTTCTGTCACAGTTGTTCCATTTTCCTCCTTTGCTCTTCACTGCTCCACCCACCTCCCCCCTCTCCCACAGTCCACCCAAATTTAGTTGTCCATCCATAGTCATTCATACTAGTTCCTTGATTTAACCCTTCCCCTTCTTTCCTCCTTGTTTCCCCTCCCTCCTCCCCTCTGGTCACTGTCAGTCTGTTTTCTGTTTACTTGTCTCTGATTCTATTTTGCTCATCTGTTTTGTTCATTAGTTTCCTGTATTAGGTGAGATCATATGATATTAATCTGTCACTGCCTGGCTTATTTCACTTAGTATAATACCATCAAGTTCCATCCATGCTGTAGCAAAAGGTAGGAGTTCTTTCATTCTTTCTTTCTGCTGTGCAATATTCCATTGTGTAAATGTACCAAAGTTTCTGATCTACTCATCCACTGATGGGCACTAAGACTGTTTCCAGAACTTGGCTATTGTAAATAGCGCTGCTATGAACATATGGGTGCATAGGTTCTTTTGAACTGGTGTTTCAGGATTCTTTAGGTATAACCCTAGCAATGGAATTACTAGATCAAAAGGCAGTTCCATTTTTAGTTTTTTGAGGAAATTCCATACTGTTTTCCATAGTGGCTGCATCAGTCTGCATTCCCACCAACAGTGCACTAGGGTTCCTGTTCTCCACATCCTTGCCAGCACTTGCCATTTGTTGATTTGTTGCTGATGGCCATTCTGACTGGTGTGAGGTGGTATCTCATTGTGGTTTGTATTTGCATCTCTCTGATGGCTAGTGATGTTGAGGATTCTTTCATATGCCTATGGACACTCTGTATATCGTCCTTGGAGAAGTGTTTGTTCAGGTCCTTTGCCCATTTTTAATTGGGCTGTCTGTCTTCTTAGTGTTGAGCTGTATAAGTTCTTTATATATTTTAGAGATCAATCATTTGTCTGAGGTATCATTGGCAAATATGTTTTCCCATATGGTTGGTTCCCTTTTCATCTTGCTGATGTTTTCTTTTGCTGAGCAGAAACTCTTTAGTTTGATGTAGTCCCATTTGTTTATTCTTTCCTTTATTTCCTTTGCCTAAGGAGATGTATCAGTGAAAATATTGCTACGTGGGATATCTGAAATTTTCCTGCCTATGTTTTCCTCTAGAACTTTTATGGTGTCATGGCTTTTATTTAAGTCTTTGATCCATCTTGAATTTATTCTGGTGTGTGGTGTTGGTGGTCTAGTTTCTTTTTCTTTTTTTTTTTTTTTTTTGCACATCCTTGTCCAGGTCTCCCAGCACCATTTGTTGAATATGCTTTTGTCACTCCACTTTATGTTCCTTCCCCTTTTGTCAAATACTAGTTGACCATATAGATTGGGGTTTATTTCTGGGCTCTCTATTCTATTCCATTGATCTATATGTCTGTTCATATGCCAGTACCAGGCTGTTTTGACTACAGTGGCTTTGTAATATAGTTAGATGCCAGGTATTGTGATTCCTCTTACTGCATTCTACTGTCTCAAGATTGCTGTGGCTATTCAGGGTCTTTCTTGGTTCCATATAAATTTCTCAAGTATTTGTTCTAGGCCTGTGAAATATGTCACTGGTATTTTAATAGAAATTGTGTTGAATCTATAAATTGCTTTGGGTGGTATGGACATTTTAATGATGTAGATTCTTCCCATTCATGAACATGGTATATGCTTTCATTTATTTGTATCTTCCTTAATTTCTTCTTCGGTGTTACGTAATTTTTTGAGTACAGGTCTTTTATCTCTTGGGTTGTTTATTTTTCTTGATGCTACAGTAAATGGGAATTTTTTTCTAGTTTCTATATCCAATATTTTATTGTTGGTGTACAGAAATGCCTTTGATTTCTGAATATTGACTTTGTACCCTGCTATTTTGCCAAATTTATTTATGATGTAAAGGTTTTTAGTGGAGTTTATAGGGTTTTCTATGTACACTATCATGTCTTCTGCAAATAATGGCCATTTTACTTCCTCTTTTCCAATTTGGATGCCTTTTATTTCTTTTTCTTATCTGATTGCTGTGGCTTGAACTTCCAACACTATGTTGAATAGGAGAGTGGACATCCTTGTCTTGTTCCTGATCTCAGGAGGAATGCTTTCAGTTTTTGCCTATTGAGTATGATGCCGGCTTCAGGTTTCTTGTATATGGTCTTTATTATGTTGAGGTATTCTTCCTCTATTCTCCTTTTGCTGAGTGCCTTCATCATAAATGCGTGTTGTACTTTATCAAATGCTTTTTCACCATCGATATGATCATGTGATTTTTGTCTTTCATCTTGTTTATGTGGTGTATTATGTTTATTGATTTGCAAATATTAAGCCATTCTTGCATCCCTGGGATGAATCCCACTTGATCATGGTGTATGATCTTTCTAATGTGTTGCTGGATCCGGTTTGCCAACATTTTGTTGAAGATTTTAGCATCTATGTTCATCAGTGATATTGGCCTGTAGTTTTCTTTCTTTGTTGTGTCTTTAACTGCTTTTGGAATTAGGATAATACTGGCTTCATAGAAAGAGTCTGGGAGTCTGCCCTTTTCTTGGATTTTTTGGAATAGTTTGAGAAGGGTAGGCTTTAGTTCTTCCCTAAATGTTTTGTAAAATTTTCCTGTGAAGTCATCCTGCCCAGGGCTTTTGTGTGCTGAGAGCTTTTTGATTACTACTTCAATTTCACTCTTTGTTATCAGTCTGTTCAGGCTTTCTGCTTCTTCTTGATTTTGTTTTGGAAGATTATATGTTTCTAGGAATTTGTCCATTTCATCTAGGTTGTCAAGTTTCTTGTCAAAGTGTTCGTAGTAATTTCTTACAATCTTTTGTATTTTTGTGGTATCAGTTGTATTTCTCCTCTTTCATTTCTGATTTTGTTTATTTGGGTACTCTCTCTTTTTTTTTTTTGATGAGGCTGGCTAAAGGCTTGTCGATTTTGTTTATCTTTTCAGAGAACTGGCTCCTGGTTTTATTGATCTTTTGAATTGATTGTTCAGTCCCTATGTCATTTAATTCTGCTCTGATCTTGATGACTTCTTTCCTTGTAATCACTCTGAGCTTTGTTTGTTGTTGTTTTTCTAGTTCTTGTAGCTGTAAAGTTAGATTTTTTATTTGAGATTCTTCTATCCCTTTTAGGCAGGCCTGTATTGCTATGAACTTCCCTCTCAGGACTGTTTTTGCTGTGTCCCTTAGGGTTTTGGCTGTTGTGCATTCATTTTCATTTTTTTCCAGGAATTTTTTGATTTCTTCCTTGATGTCATTGTTAACCCATTCATTATTTAATAGTATATTATTTATTCTCCTTGAATTTGAATGTCTTTGAGTTTTTTCCTTGAGATTGATTTCCAGTTTCAAGCCATTGTGATCTGAGAAGATGCTTGATAAAATTTCAATTTTCTTGAATTTATTGAGGCTTGTTTTGTGTCCTATCATGTGGTCTATCTTTGAAAATGTTCTATGTGCACTTGAGAAGAATGTATATTTGGCTTCTTTGCGGTGAAAAGTTATATATCTATATCACCTAAGTCCATTTGAACTAGATTGTTGTTTAATATCTCAATATTCTTGGTGTTTCTTTGCTTCGAAGATCTGTCCATTGTTGAAAATTGGGTGTTAAAGTCCCCTGTTATGAGTGTGTTGCTGTTGATATCATTCTTGTAGTCTTTCAAATATTTCCTTATATATTTGGGTGCTCCTATGTTGGGTGCATATATGTTTGCCATGGTTATATCTTCTTCATGGATTGTTCCCTTAGGTATTTTGAAATATCCTTCTTTTTCTCTTTTTATGGCATTTGCTCTGAAATCTGTTTTGTCTGGTATAAGTATTGCAACACCAGATTTTTTTTCATGCCCATTTGCTTGAAATATTTTTTCCATCCCTTCACTTTCAGTTTGTGTAAATCTTTTGTTTTGAGCTGTGTCTCTTGTAGACAGCATATATGTGGGTCATGCTTTCTAATCCATTCAGCTACCCTATGTCTTTTGATTGGAATATTTAATCCATTTACATTTAAGGTTATTATTGATGAATACTTATTCATTGTCATTTTCCCCCTTCATACTTGTGTTCCTCCATCTCTCTCTGTTTCTTCATCTTCTTAAAGCAGATCCTGTAGCATCTCTTGCAATGCAAGTTTGTTGGGGATGTATTCTTTTAGCCTTCTTTTCTCTGGAAAACTCCTTATTTCACCTTCCATTTTGAATGAGAGTCTTGCTGTGTAGAGTAGTCTTGGCTGTAGGCCTTTGTTTTTCATTGTTTGAAGTATTATTGCCATTCCCTTCTGGCTTGTAGTGTTTCTGTTGAGAAATCAGTTGATAGCCTTATCGAAGCTCCCTTGTATGTTATTTGCTGTTTTTTTCTTGCTGCCTTTAGGATTCTCTTTGTCTTTGAATGTTGGCATTTTAATTTTGATGTGCCTTGGAGTGGGCCTGTTTGGGTTCATCTTCATTGGGACCATCTATGCTTCCTGGACTGGCATGACTTTTTCTCTCATCAAGTTAGGAAATTTTTCTGTCATTACTTTTTCAACCAGGTTTTCTATCCCATGCTCCTGTTCTTCTTCTTGTATTGCTTTGATATGGATATTATTTCATTTCATGTTGTCTTGCAGTTCTCTTAAAGTCTCTTACTTCGTTTTCAGTCATTTTTCATTTTGTTGCATTGTCTGGAAATTTTTTTCTACATTGTCCTCTAACTCACTGATCCAATCCTCTGCTTTGTTTACCTGCTTTTCGTTGATTCTACTGTGTTCTTCAGTTAAGAAATTGTATTTTTCATTTCTTCCTGGTTCTTATTGATAGCTTCTATGTCCTTTTTTATGCTGGTGTAGTTCTCAGTAAGTTCCTTGTATCTTACCTGGAGTTCTTTGTTGTTCCCTGGAGACCATTGTAGTTTTCTTTGAGTTTGTTGAGTTCATTGAGCTTCCTCATTACTATTGTTTTGAATTCCATGTCTGATCATTTGCTTGCCTGTATTTCATCTATCCCTCCTTCTGGGAATTCCTCTTTTCCTTTTGGTGGGGTGTTGTTTCTGTGTGGTGGGGTGTTATTCCACCTCCCCATTTTGGGTGCTGGTCTTGTTTGTTTCTGCTTCTTAGACTGATCTGCTTTTATTTTCTACCTTTGTGGTGTGACCTTCTGTGGTCAGAATCTGTGTTATTCAGTGGTGCAGGCTCCTTGAGCTCCTTAACTTGATGCTCTTGGAATGCCTTTTATGCCTTTTATTTGGACTCTAGTGGTATATTGGGTTTTATGTTGTTTTGCTCTTTAGTGGGTCCTTCCTTTAAATTAGCTGACTGAGAGTCACTGTGCCCACTTCTGACAGTTGTTGAGCTGCCTCTGGCTGATGCCTCTTGGAGGGGAGTAGTCTGCTTATGAGATTTCTGCCAAAACACTGAGGTTGAGTCTACCCTGGGATCTGGTCTGCTGCTCCTCCAGTTTTTTCTCCAGAACCAGCATTCAAAGTTTTCCAAAGCTCCTCTAGTTAATTTCACCTTCTTTCAGCTGCTGCCCAGGTTGAGCGTGGGAAGTGCGTTTTTTTTCCTACCAGCTGGCAGGTGGGCCAGGGCAGCAGGCAGTACCCCATTTTTAGTTTTTTGAGGGAATTCCATACTGTTTTCCATAGTGGTGACACCAGTCTGCATTCCCACCAACAGTGCACTAGGGTTCCCTTTTTCCACATTTTCAACAACACTTGTTGTTGGTTGATTTGTTAATGATGGCCATTCTGACTGGTATGAGGTGGTATTGGCCTGTAATGCTATGAATTTCCCTGTTAGGACTGCTTTCCCTGTGTCCTACAGATTTAGGTTTGGTGTGTTCTCATTTTCATTTGTTTCAAGGTATCTTTCAATTTCTTCCTTGATGTCATTGATGACTAATTCATTGTTTAATAACATGTTATTTAGCTTCCATTTTTTGTGTATTTTTCATTGTTCTTCTTGTGATTAATTTCTAGTTTCATAGCATCATGGTATAGAAGATGCTTGATATGATTTCAATCTTCTTAAATTTATTGACAATTGTTTTGTGCCTTAACATAAAGTCTATCCTAGAAAACGTTTTATGTGCACTTGAAAAGAATGTATATTCTACTGCTTTGGGATGAAAGTTCTGAGGATAGCAGTTAAATCCATTTGATCTAGTGTGTCATTTAAGGCCACTGTGTTCTTGTTGGTTTTCTATTGGAAGACCTATCTATTGAAGTCAATGGGACAGTAAAATAATATATTATGACAGTATTTCTGTCAATCCCTCCCTTTATGTCCATCAAGATTTGCTTTACAAATTTAGATGCTCCTATGTTGGGTGCATAAATGTTATTAGGGTTATATCATTGTGTTGGATTGCTCCCTTTATCATTATGCAGTGTCTTTCATTGTCTCATACTATAGCTTTTGTTTTAAAATCTATATTGTTTGATATAACTATTGCTACCCCAGCTTTTTTTCCCTTCCATTTGCATGAAATATCTTTTTCCATCCCTTTACTTTTAGTCTCTGTATATCTTTTGTTCTGAGAGGGTCTCTCAGAGACAGTTTATATATGCATATTGTTTTCTTACCCATTCAGTTACCCTATGTCTTTTGATAGATATGTACTTATTGCCATTTTATTTTTTAACTATTTTGCTGTGGCTTTTATTTTTTCTCCTTCTTCTTCTTCTTAAAGCAAGGTCTTTAACATTTGTTGCAATGCTGGCTTGGTGATAACAAACTCCGTTAGCTTTTTCTTCTCTGGAGAACTCTTTATTTCTCCTTCAATTTTAAATTATACCCTTGCTGAGTAAAGTAGCCTTGGTTGTAGGTCCTTGCTTTTCATCATTTTGAATATTTCCTGCCAATCTCTTCTGACCCAAAATGTTTCTGTTGAGAAATCAGATGACAGTCTAATGAGATATTCCATCATATGTAACTAACTGCTATTCTCTTGCTGCTTTTAAGATTATCTCCTTGGTCCTGTCCAGCATGGTTCAGTTGGTTGAGCACTGTCCCACAATGCAAAGGGTCATTTGTTTGAATCCAGGTCAGGGCTCATGCCTGGGTTGTGAGCCCAGTACTCAGTTCAGGAACATTTGAGAAGCAACCGATCAATGTTTCTCTCAAACACTGTTTCTTTCTCTTTCTCCCTGCCTTCCCTTTTCTCTAAAATAAATAAACAAAATCTTTAAATAAAATCAAGATCTCTTATTAAAAAGATCCTCTCCTTGTCTATCACTATTCCATTTTAATTATTATATATCTTGGTGTGGACTCTTTGGGGTCCATTCTTGTTTGGGACCACCTGCACTTCCTGGACTAGTTAGTCTTTTTTCCTTCATCAGTTAGGGAAGTTTTCAGCCATTATTTCTTTAAATGGATTCTTGATCCCTTGCTCTCTCTCTCTCTCATCTTCTTCTGTTTCCCATGATGCCGATGTTGTTATGCTTCATGTTGTCCCAAATGTCCCTAAAACTCTCCTTATCTTTTTAATTCTTTCTTTTTGATGCTCTGCTTGGGTATTTTTTTCTACCTTGTCTTCCAAATCACTGATTCAATCCTTTGTTTCATTTAACTTATTGTTTATTCCTTCCAGTGTGTTGTTTATTTCAGATATTGCCTTCTTTATTTCTGACTGGTCCTTTTTAATGGTTTCTATATCTTTTTTTCATGCTTTTGAGCATGCTTATAATCATTACTTTAAACTCTGTATCTGATAAATTGATTCTCTCCATTTCACTCAGCTCTTCCTCTGAATAATTCTCTTGTTCTTTTCATTTTGGGGCCTGTTTCTTTGTCTTCATTCTTTGGCTGCCTCTTTGTATTTGTTTCTATGTATTAGGTAGATCTGCAAAGACCCTGGTTCAGACCTATGTCAGACACTGGGCAACCTGTTTGGAGCTATCAGTAATCCACAGCTTGTGGTTTTCTCTACTCAGCCAGTGTGTGCACAGAAATAACAAAGCTTCACACCAAGGCCATTGTTCATCAGCACCAGGCCTGGGGAAGGATCAGCTAACATCTCAAAGGTCTCAGAGATTTGCCTCTGCCTGCAGGCTTTCTGTTAGATTTAATCATTAGAAGTCAGCTATATTCCCCAATTGCCAGGTTTAAGAACCACAGGATAGGGCAAAAGGATTCCTGCAGGTGGGGCTATTGCTTCCCCCCAGGATGATGCCACCTGGAGGGCAATGCTCTGCCTGAGAAAGATGACTTCTGCAGTGCAGAGAATGACTCAGCACAAGGATCCTGATGGCTGTCCCTTCAGCTCTGTCCCCAGAACCATCAACCCTAGACTATCCTCACATGGCTCTAGCCTGCTCTGCCCTCTTTCTGCATGAGCCCTGGGTAAGTGGCTGCAAATGAAATTCTGTCCATTGGCCATTTAAGAGGCACTCTGCCTCTCTAATCATCTCTCCCTGTTGGACAGAAACCCCACTGCTTTTCACAGCCAGCTGTTATTTGAGTTTCTTTCCCAGTCCTGGTACTCTAGCCTGGGGATCCCAGGTTGGGGTTTAGACCTCACACTTCTCAGAGGAGACCCCTCCTGGCCACTGAAATATTCTTCCAGGAACTTCAGCTGCCACTCTTGGGAGCCCAGCCAGCCCTTTCATGCCTCTGTACTTTCTACCAGCTTTGTGGGGTGATGGGGTTTCTTCTGTAAGTCTTTGGTTATAGGCTTCTCTCCAGCTAATGTTCAGTTGGTTATTCAGGATATTTTTTTATAATTTAGTTGTAACTCCAGTTGGGTCCTGGGAGGAGGTTAGTGTAGATTCCACTTACTCTGCCACCATCTTGGATTGCCAGTTTAATTTTAACTTTATTTAAATTGCCACATGTGTTACTTTACTGTGCTGTGTTAAACAGCACAGTTCAATATAGCATTTTGCGAACATTCAATTCACTCAACATTGATTGGCAAGATTTTTCCAATTCAATAAATGTGCTTCTCCAACACCAGTACCTATGTATATGATAACACTGATAGGTTAATAAAATATAATATAAAACTAGATCCCATTTACAATAGTACCAATATATATAATATAATATATATTATTATATTATATACAATATATAGTAGTATATATATATATATATATATATATATATATATCAGGATAAATTTTTAAAGGCTGTAAAAGACCCAGATAAAGAAACCTAGAGTATTTCATTAGGTATTTTTTTAAAAGAAGAAATTTAGAAACAATAGCCTAAAGCATTAAATCCAGAAAGCTAGGAAAAGAAAGAAAGAAAGAAAGAAAGAAAGAAAGAAAGAAAGAAAGAAGCAAAAATACCAATTTTTAAAAATTGTGTAAATAACTCAGAGGGGGTTGGGACTAGCTCTCCTTTAAATAAGAGAGACATTTCTGGGGCCGCAATATTTTCAGCTAACATCTGCAGTATAAAAAAGAAAGAATCATGTGAAGATATAGAGCAGTAATTTTTAGACCAGTGTTTATCAATGATTTATATTTTGGGCTGTAGGGATTATCTTGTGCATTGTAGAATATTTAGCAGCATCCCTGGCCTGTACCCACTAGATGACAATAGCCCTTCTACCTGCACCTGTTGTGACAACCAAAAATGTTTCTAGACATGGACAAATGTCCCTAAGGAAAGAAAAAGGGAGAGGGAGGAAGAAGAATAGTCTCAGTAGAGAACCATTTGTCTAGACAAGCAAAGAATAAGTTCAAGGACCCTGAGGTGAGACAGGGATGAAATACCATTCGTCCAGAGGAAAGACCATGTAAACTTTGAGTGGCAGCAGTGAAATTATTTCTGTGGAAGGCTGCAGCTAGAGAGAGCTATGGAGTTAAAAGGTTTACTGAAAATACAAAAGGTTGGAGAGAGTGGGCAAAAAAAGGAGCTATATTGGGGGCATGGATGGGTGACATGAGTGGGCAGTGAGGGAGATGAAGCAATCATAGACAACTTCAGGGTTTTTTCTTAAGCAATTGTGTGAATAGGAGTCCCACTTATGTGATGGAGAAGAATGAAAGTTAATTAAGGACATATTAGATTTGAGATATCCATTTAGACATATTAAGTAATAGTTGATCAATGGACCAGAACTCATGGAAGAGTCTAGATGGAAAATATAAACCTGTTTTTCATCTTTTGTAAAAAGATAGGACTTCTGGCCAAGATGGAGGCTTAGACTGACACGCTCGGTCTCCCTCTACAACTAGAAAGGAATACAACTACAAAGGAATACAACTACCTCAAAACAAAAGATAACTAGAAATTCCAGAAAATATAACTACATGGAAGCCCAACATACAAAGTTATAAACCAGCGGTGCTTGTCGGACAGGTATTAAGAGCGAAATCGGTTGGTGCTGTTTGCGGTAGAACCAGAGACAGCGGCAGGGAGAGCAATCCCGGCTGCAGTCGAGTCCCGGCAGCTCTTGAACCCAATGCTGGGAAAGGCAGCCCCTGCATTGCCTCGGACGGTGAGGCCCAGAGGGCAGGAGAATGGATCCTGGTCTCCCAGCAGAGAATAATGGCAGGAATCCATCTTGGACCCCTTCCCCCACACAAAGCGCCACAGCGCCACGAAAAAGGTTGCAGATTGCCACAGGTCACAGGGTAGTGACGACAAAGCACCACAGCACGGCAAAAAAGATAGCGGATCGCCGCCAGTCGCTGGGTTGTGACGAGTACACAGGATCTGCCTCCTACAGCCTGCCCAAGAAGCAAAGCAAAACACAAATCTGTCAAAATTAGGCAGATAACTATAGAAATCCCGGTGACACAGCTCACCAGGCAGCAGATGAAGAATCTGACAGACGAACAAATAAGAAAGCTTTCAGAGGCTCAATTCAGAGATATAGTCATTAGGTGGCTTTCAGAAACAACAAAAGATTCGAAACAAGATGAGAAAAGATTGAAAGCCACTCATACTGAAAAGAACGAAAACACATATGAGACAAGTGGTGAGGAAATAAAATCCAGAGATCAAGTCAAGAAACTGGAAAATAGGGAAGGAACAAACAGTCAACCAGTGCAGAAAGAGGAAACAAAGCAAGGAAAGTTAGGAGGGGATCCGAAACCTCTGGGACAGCTATAAGCGATCGAACATATGGATAATAGGATTGCCAGAGGGTGAAGAAGAAGAAGAACTAGAAATTGAAAAATTATGTGAAAAAGTAATGAAGCAGAACTTCCAGAACTTGGGGAAGGAAATAGACTTATAGGTCCAAGAAACACAAAGAGTTTCAGAAAAACCGGACGCAGGGAGAAACACTCCAAGACACATTATAATCAAATTGTCAAAAATTAAAGACAAAGAGAGAATCTTAAAAGCAGCAAGAGAGAAGAAAAGAATCATGTACAAAAGGGCCCCAATTAGACTATCAGCTGACTTCTCAAGGGAGACCCTGCAGGCAAGAAGAGACTGGCAAGAAATATTCAAAGTAATGAAAATCAAAAAACTACAGCCACAAATACTCTAGCTAGAGCGAGTTGACGAAAGGAAACCCTCAAGATCAGAGCAGAATTAAATGACATAGAGACTAAACAAACAATTCAAAAGATCCCCAAAAGTAGGAGGTTGTTGTCTGAAAACACAAACAAAATCGACAAGCCTTTAACCAGGCTCATCAAGAAAAAAAGAGAGAGGACCCAAATAAACAAAATCAGAAACAAAAGAGGAGAAATCACAACCAATACCACAGAAATACAAAGGATTGTAAGAAATTACTACAATGATATGACAAGATATATGACAACCAAGATGAAATGGACAAATTTCTGAAAACATGTAATTTTCCAAAACTGAATCAAGAAGAAGCAGAAAGCCTGAATAGACTGATAAGAACTAGTCAAATTGAAGCAGTAATCAAAATATTCCTGGCACACAAAAGTCCTGAACCAGATGGCTTCCCTGGGAAATTTTACAAAACATTTAGAGAAGAACTCCCATTCTTCTCAAACGATGCCCAAAAAATCAAAGACAGAAGACTCCCAAACTCTCTCCATGAGGCCAATATTACCCTAATTCCAAAACTAGATCAATACACAACAAAGAAAGAAAACTACAGGCCAATATTGCTGACAAACATTGATGCTAAACTCCTCAAAAAAAATATTGAAAAACTGTTCCAGCAACACATTAAAAATATCATACACCACAATGAAGAGGAATTCACCCCAGGGATGCAAGGATGGATTAATATTCACAAATCAATAAACATAATATACTACATAAACAAATGAAAGACAAAAATCACAATAGATCCTGAAAAAGCATTTGATAGAGTACAACACCCATTTATAATGAAAAACACTCAACAAAATGGGCAAAAACCGAAAGCTTTCTCCCTAAGATCAGGAACAAGACAAGGATGTCCACTATCTCCACTCCTATTCAACATAGTCTTGGAAGTTCTAGCCATAGCAATCAGACAAGAAAGAGAAATGAAAGGCATCCAAATTGGAAAAGAGGAGGTAAAGCCGTCATTATTTGCAGATGACATGATAGTGTACATAAAAACCCGGACTTCCGGCCAAGATGGAGGCTTAGACGGACACGCTAGGTCTCCCTCTACAACTATACAGGAATACAACTACTTCAAAACAAAGGATAACTAGAAATTCCAGAAAATAAAACTACACGGAAGTCCAACATATGAAGTTATAAACCAACGGTGCCATTTGGGCAGGTAAGAGTTAAAGTGGGCAGTGCTGTTTGCGGTCGCACCCGGAGCGGTGGGCGGCGAGGAGTCCCGGTGGCCAAGCCCCTGGCGGTGCGCGACCCCAGCGAGGAGTCCCGGTGGCCAAGTCCCTGGCGGTGCGCGACTCCGGAGCTGGGGAGAGCGGCTACGCAAGCCCCTGGCGGTGCGCGACCCCGGCGAGGAGTCCCGGTGGCCAAGTCCCTGGCGGTGCGCGACCCCGGCGAGGAGTCCCGGAGGCCAAGTCCCTGGCGGTGTGCGACCCCGGCGAGGAGTCCCGGTGGCCAAGTCCCTGGCGGTGCGCGACTCCGGAGCTGGGGAGAGCGGCCGCCACATCGCCTTGAACAGTGAGGCCCAGGGGGGCGGGAGGACGGATCCCGGTCTCCTAGCTGAATAACTGTGTGAATCCATCTTGGACCCCCGCCCCCACAGAAAGCACCACAGGGCTGCGAAATAGGTCGCGGACAAGCAGGCGCCGGTCGCTAATTTGTGACGCGTACGCAGGCACTGCCCCCACAGCCAGCCCAAGAAAACAAAAAGCATCTGTCAAAATGAGGCAGGCAACTTTAGAAATACCGGTAACACAACTCACCAGGCAGCAGATAGAGAACCTGACAGATGAACAGATAAGAAACCTGTCAGAGGCTCAGTTCTGGGCCATTGTTATCAGGTGGCTTACAGAATTCACAAAAGAGCAGGAAAAAGATATGAAAGAAGCGAAAAACTTTCATAACGAAAGGAACAAAACCGCATACGAGATAGAAGGAAAGGAAATAAAATCCAGAGTTCATTTCAACAAACTGGAATTTGGAGAAGGAACAAGCAGTCAACCAATGCAGAGAGAGGAAATGGGAAGCAACAACGAAAGGATCAGAAACCTCTGGGACAGCTATAAAAGGCCCAACATAAGAATCATTGGTTTGCCAGAGAATGAGGAAGATGAACTAGAACTTGAAAAATTGAGTGAAAATATAATAAAGGAGAACTTCCCAGACTTGGGAAAGGGAATAGACCTGCAGGTCCAGGAAGCAAGGAGAGTTCCCAAGAGACTGGACCCAGGGAGAACCACTCCAAGACACATTATAATCAAAATGTCAAAAATTAAAGATAAAGAGAGAATCTTAAAAGCAGCAAGAGAGAAGAAAAGAATTATGTACAAAGGGGTCCCAATTAGACTATCAGCTGACTTCTCAAGGGAAACCCTACAGGCAAGAAGAAACTGGCAAGAAATATTCAAAGTAATGAAAATCCAAAACCTACAACCACGAATACTCTATCCAGCGAAATTGTCATTCAGAATAGAAGGACAGAGAAAGTGTTTCCAGGACAAAATAAAACTGAAAGAGTTCATTAGATCCAAACCACTGTTATATGAGATGTTAAAGGGACTGGTTTAAAAAAAAAAAACAGAAGCTAGGGAGATGAAACAAAGGCAAACTAAATAGGCAACGAGAGGGAAAGAGGAACTGTGGGTACGGGAAGCATATTGGGGGGAGGTCAACAGGGAGGGGGAATGGGGAAAGGGAGGGAGATGATATAGGAATTGGGGATCAAGGTAGGAGGGAATGGAATAGACGGAGAGAGGTTGGGAGGAACTGTATGCACAACTAATGGACATAATCTAAAAGGGGGGGACAACTGGAGGGAGGGGGGCCACCGGGTGGAGGGGAGCAGAGGGAAGGGAAATTGGCACAAATGTAATAATTTAATCAATAAAACACATTAAATCATTAAAAAAAAAAAAAAAAAAACCCTATAGACTCCACTAAAAAACTACTCGACCTAATGAGTGACTTTGGCAAAATAGCAGGGTACAAAGTCAATATTCAGAAATTGAAGGCATTTCTGTACACCAACAATAATATATCACACATATAAGCTGGAAAAAATCCCATTTACTATAGTAACAAGAAAAATAAAGTACTTAGGAGTAAATTTAACCAAGGAGACAAAAGACCTATACTCAGAAATCTACAGAACACTGAAGAAAGAAATTAAGAAACATACAAATAAATGCTAGCATACACCATGTTCATAGATGGGAAAAATCAACATCATTAAAATGTTCATACTACCCAAAACAATTTATAGATTCAACACAATCCCTATTAAAATACCAATGACATATTTCACAGACCTAGAACAAATACTTCAAAAATTTATATGGAACCAAAAAAGACCCCAAATAGTCACAGCAATCTTGAGGAAGAAGAACACAGTAGGAGGAATCACAATACCTGCTATCAAACTATACTACAAGGCCATGGTAAACAAAACAGTCTGGTACTGGCACAAGAACAGACATATAGATCAATGGAATAGAATAGACAGCCCAGAAATAAACCCAGGTCTATATGGTCAACTAATATTTGACTAAGGGGAAAAAAACATAAAATGGGGTGAAAAGAGCCTCTTCAACAAATGGTGCTGGGAGAACTGAACAGGGACATGCAAAAAAATGAAACTAGACCACCAATTTGCAGCATACACCAGAATGAACTCAAGATGGATCAAAGACTTAAATGTAAGCCATGACACCATAAAAATCCTAGAGGAAAGCATAGCAGATATCCCATGTAGCAGTATTTTTTTTTTTTTTTGATACTCTGCCTAAGGCAAGGGAAATAAATAAAAGAATAAACAAATGGTACTACATCAAACTAAAGAGTTTCTGCTCAGCAAAAGAAAACATCAGCAAGATGAAAAGGGAACCAACCATATAGCAAAACATACCTCAGACAAGGGATTAATCTCCAAAATATATAAAGAATTTACACATCTCAACACCAAGAAGACAGACAGCCCAATTAAAAAATGGGCAAAGGACCTGAACAAACACTTCTCCAAGGAAGATACACAGAGGGTACATCGACACATGAAAGAATGCTCAACATCACTAGCCATCAGAGAGACGCAAATTAAAACCACAATGAGATACCACTTTATACCAGTCAGAATGGCCATCATCAACAAATCAACAAACAACAAGTGCTGGCAAAGATGTGGAGAAATGAGAACCCTAGTGCACTGTTGGTGAGAATGCAGACTGATGCAGCCACTATGGAAAACAGTATGGAATTTCCTCAAAAAACTAAAAACGGCACTGCTTTTTGAACCAGCGATTCCACTGCTAGAATTATGCCCAAAGAATCCTGAAACCCCAATGTAGAAGAATTTATGCACCCCTATGTTCATAACAGCGTTCTTTACAATAGTCAAGTGCTGGAAACAGCCTAAGTGCGCATCTGTAGATGAGTGGATTAAAAAATGGTGATCGGACTTCCGGCCAAGATGGAGGCGTAGACAGATATGCTGTGTCTCCCTCCACAACTAAGAAGGAATACAACTACCACAAAACTAGAAACAACCAGAAGTCCCAGAAAATCAAACTGCATGGAAGTCCAGCAAACAAAGATATAAAGAAGAAATACTCATCCAAAGAGGTAGGAGGGGCAGACCCAGGGCGGGGAGGACACTGTGTGGTAGTGGCGGCGGCAGCGGTGGCAGTGGCGGCAGTGGCAGCAGCAGAGGCGGGCGGGCAGAAAGCACAGTCACACATTTTAAAAAGTCAGGAGGGACACCTGGGGAGCATTCCCAGCTCCTCATCGGACCTCAAAGCTCACTGTCCCAGCACCGGGGAAAATCAAGCCTCATTGTTTCTGACTGTGCAGATTAGTGTGGGTTGAGGTGGAGGCAGAAACTTCCAATCTCTCAGCAGAGTCCACTTCTTTAAAGGGCTCCTATGGTCCCAGAACATCCACAGGCTCACCCACTCTGGGAACAACGGCCAGGGCAGCAGCTAGAAGGGCACCAGTCCAGTGCAGAAGTGGGAGAGGTGTTGGAAAAGGGACGAGTGCTGGGCTGGCAGCATTGTTCCCTCTTGGTCCCCTCCCCCACATACGGCGTCACAATGTGCTGAAACAGGTTGCCCTGTACTGGTGAATCCCTAAGGCTCTGCTCCTTACAACATAACAGGATCGACAGCTCTACCTGGGACGTGGAGGCAAACACAGGAGC
This sequence comes from Furipterus horrens, assembly GCF_987537825.1. Taxonomy (NCBI): domain Eukaryota; kingdom Metazoa; phylum Chordata; class Mammalia; order Chiroptera; family Furipteridae; genus Furipterus; species Furipterus horrens. The sequence continues at coordinate 90,115,726 of NW_028327172.1, read as the reverse complement.
CTGTCAGAATGAGGACACAGAGAAGTATGGCCCAAAAGGGGAAATGGATCAAGGTTCAAGTGGGAGAACTAAGCGACGACGAAATAGACAACCTAACAGATGAGGAAATAGACAACCTAACAGATGCAGAATTCAAAACACTGGTGATAAAGATGCTCACAGGCTTGACAGATATGCTTGAGTATGGCAAACGCATAAGAGAAGTGAAGGCTATGCTAAGTGAAATGAAGGAAAATCCACACAAAACCAATGGTAAAGGGAAGGAAACCAGGGTTCAAATCAATGATTTGGAACATAAGGAAGAAAAAAACAGTCAACCAGTGCAGAATGAGGAAGCAGGAATTGAAAAAAATGAGGAAAACTTTGCAAATTTCGCAAAGGAGATGGACAAACAGGTCCAGGAAGCATGGAGGGTGCCGGGTCAGCTGGACCCAGAGGGGACCACACCAGGATGCATCATGACTGAGATGCCAAAGGTGAAAGATAGAGAGTCCTGGGGACAGCAAGAGAGAGGCAGAGAGTTGCCTACATGGGGGTGCCTACAGGACTATCAGCTGATTTCTCAGAGGACACTTTGCAGGCAGGAAGGGACTGGCAAGCAGTATTCAATGTGATGAAAGGCAACCTGCAACCGGGATTACTCTATCCAGCAAAGCTATCATTTGGAATGGAAGGGCAGATGAAGTGCTTCCCAGACAAGGTGAAGCTAAAGGAGCTCAACATCACCAAGCCATTATTATGTGAAATGTCAAAGGGACTTACTTAAGAAAAAGATAAAAACTATGAACACTAAAATGACAACAAACTCATAACTATCAACAACTGAACTTAAAAAATAAAAACAAAATCCAACTAAGCAAACAAGAATAGGAACAGAATCATAGGTATGGGGATCGTTTGGAAGGTTATCAGCTGGGAGAAGGGAGGGGGAGAAATGGGGAAATGGTGCAGGGACTAAGAAGCATATTTAGTTGGTACATAATAGACAGGGGGATGTTAAAAATAATATAGGAAAGGGTGAAGTCAAAGAACTTATATGCACGACCCATGAACATGAACTATGGGGCGTGGGATTGCTGGAGGGAAGGGGGATACTGGCCAGAAGGAAGCAAAGGGGGAAAAGGTGGGTCTACTGTAACAACATAATCAATAAAATATATTTAAAAAAGTAAAATTTTTAAAAATTGTGGTAAATTTACACCATGGAATACTATGCAGCAGAAAGAAAGAAGGAACTCCTGCCATTTGTGACAACATGGTTGGAACTAGAGAGAATTATGCTTCGAGAAATAAGCCAGGCAATGAAAGAAAAATACCATATGGTATCACCTGATACAGGAGACTAATGAACAACACAAACAAATGAACAAAATTGAACAAGGAACAGAATAACAGTTATCAGTGCAGAGGGGGGAGGGTGAGAAGGGGGGTAAGTAGGGAAAGGGTCTAGTCAAAGAACAGGTATAAATGACCCATGGACATGGACAACAGGGTGGGGAATGACTGTGGGAGAAGGGGTGGGCTGGGTGGAGGGGAGCAATAGGGGAAAAAATGGGACAACTATAATAGAAAAACAATAAAATAAATAAATATAGACATATAAAATGATACTCAACATCACTAATCATCAGTAAATGCAAATTAAAACCATAATGAAGTATCACTTCATACTTGTCAGAATGTGTATCATCAATAAATCACAACAAGTGGTGAGGATGTGGAGAAAAAGGAAAACTTGGGCACTGTAGGTGGGAATGCAGATTGGTCCAGCCACAATGGAAACAGTATAGAGGTTCCTAAAATAAATTAAAATGGAATTCTGCTTCTGGGTATATATCTGAAGAAACCCAAAACATTAATTCAAAAGAATATATGCAACTCCTATGTTCATTGAAGCTTTATTTACAATAGTCAAGATATAGAAGCGACCCAAATGTCCACCAAAAAACAAGTGGATAAAAATGTCTTTTATATATAACAATACATACTGCATATATGTGTGTTATTTTATATAATATTTATAAAATTTTTATATAATATTTCATTGTATGTATGTAGAATATTATATAAGACAACTTGTAAGTACTTGACCATAAAAAAGAATAAAATCTTACCATTTGTGACAGCATGGATTGACCTAGAGGGTATTATGCTAATTGAAATAAGCCAGACAGGGAAAGACAAATACCATATGATTAACTTGAATGTGAAACCTGTAGAACAAAACAAATGATCAAACAAAATAGAAACAGACAATAGATACAGAGAACAGACTGATGTTTGCTAGAGGAGAGTAATATTGACGGGCTGGGTAATAAAGGTGAGGGGTTTAAGAAGTACAAACTCGTGGTCACAAAAAAGTCACAGAAATGTAAAGTACAATAGGGAATATAGTCAATAATTATAACTATGTATGGTGCTAGATGATAGTTGAAATGCCATGGGGTCACTTTGTAAAGGATATGATTGTCTAACCACTATGCTGTACAACTGGAACTAATGCAAACTAATATTGAATATAAATTGTAATTGAAAAATACAATTTTTATTTTTTTAAAAAGATGCTAGTTCAGCTATGAGACATCCTTAATATAACTGGAAACCCTTTTATTTAACTGAGAAGGTTTACTAGGCACCCTCTTTAATTTCCCTGGGGTGTTAACAAAGATTCTACAATCATACCCTTGATTTAATCCTTCCTCTTAGACTGGTTCTTACCTTGAGAATTTGTTGCCTGCTGGAGAGACTGGAAATGAGAACTAGATTTCTTTTCCAACCCAGTAAATTGGACAGATCATTATTGAGCTCATCTCTCTCTCTTTGACAATTCCTTGTGCCAGCTAGAAGCAACCAGCTGGAACTTTCAATATTCCAGCTTTGTATCTCTTTAGCCAAATCTACAAATTCATTAGGCACAATTTCTTTCTCCAACGTTATCACAAGCAACATTTCACCAATTGTTCCACCACTGTGTAACAGAATCATTCATGACCCAACTTCCAAGTAGTTTCCTTACTACTTTTCCAGACTCTTCTAAAAGTTTGCTTACTGTTCCTCCAGCCTGCACAACAGTCTCCCCCTCACTGCTTTACATTATTCAAGCCTTCACCCACCACCCAATTCCAAAGCCAATGCTACATGTTTAGGTTTTTAAGACAGCACCATACTCCTAAGTACCAATTTATGGATCAGGTATCCACTGTTACATAACAAATTACCTAAAACAACAGTTTAAAACAACCACCACTTTATTAAGCTCAGGGATTCTATGGATTGCGAATTCAGACCTGTCTCTGTCCCACAATATCTGGGGCCAGCTTGAAAACTCAAGGAGCTAGAGGGGATAATTTAAAAAGCTTGAGACTAGGATTATCTGGAAGCTTCTTTATCTTCATGTCTGAAGCCTGGGCTGAAATGATTCTGAGGCTAGATTCACCTGAGACTGTCCACGAAAATGCCTACACAATGCCAAGCCATATACATATGACTGCCACATCATCCTTGTTTTTCTTATTTCACCATGAACCAGTGAAAAATCAGTCTAGCAAAAGTCTGAAGATCCACCCTGGGAGCAATGGAAAGCCCTGAGATCTAAAATCTAGCTATTCTTGGCTGTGCTCCAAATTATTTGTCTGGCCTCTGACAAATCATTAGCTTTCTTGGGCTAGTCCTGCTGAAATGAACAAAAACACATACAAAACTAGTGGTGAGGGGAAAAAAAAAACAGATCAAATCAACAAATTGGAACATAGGGAAGGAATAAACAGTCAACCAGTGCAGAAAGAGAAAACGAAAAGTGAGGAAAATGAGGACAGGCTCAGAAACCTATGGAACAGCTATAAGCAGGCCAACATCCAAATCATAGGGATGCCAGAAGGTGAAGAAGAACTAGAAGTTGAAAAATTATGTGAAAAAATAATGAAGCAGAACTTCCCTAACTTGGGGAAGGAAATAGACTTACAGGTCCAAGAAGCACAGAGAGTTAAAAAAAAACTGGACCCAGGCAGAATCACACCAAGACACATTAATCAAAATGTCAAAAATTAAGGATAAAGAGAGAATCTTAAAAGCAGCAAGAGAGAAGAAGAGAATTATGTAGGAAGGGGTTCCAATAAGACTATCAACTGATTTTTCAAAAGAAACTCTGCAGGCAAGAAGGGACTGGCAAGAAATATTCAAAGTAATGAAAAGCAAAAACCTACAACCACGATTACTCTATCCAGCGAAGCTGTCATTCAGAATGGAAGGGCAGAGGAAGTTCTTCCAGGACAAAGTAAAACTGAAGGACTTCATCAGATCCAAACCACTGTTATATGAGATGTTAAAGGGACTTGTTTAGGAGAAAGAGGATCAAAACTGTTAACATTAAAATGAAAGCTGTATCACAACAACCAACAACAGAAGCTAGGGAATTGAAACAAAGGCAGACTAAGTAGGCAACAAGAGTGTGAAAAGAATTATAGGTATGGGGAACATTATGGGGGGAGGTCAGCAGGGAGGGGGTAGGGGGGGAAGGGAAGGAGATGGTGCAGGAATTAGGAAGCATAGTAGGAGGGAGTGGAGTAGATAGGAAGATGTTGAGAGGAACTATATGCACAACCAATGGGCATGCACTAAGAGGGGAGCGGACAACTGGAGGGAGGGATGTCACTGGGTGGAGGGGAACAAAGGGAAAAGAAATTGGGACAACTGTAACAGCATAATCAATAAAGCATATCAAAAAAAAAATTAAAAAAAAAGTTCCCATCACCTGTGGGTGAGAGGGACAAGTCATCAGCACTGTCTGTACTCTGTAAAAAGGAAAAGGTCCAAGCGCTTCTAATGACCAATCACGCATAGTACCCAGAAACTTGGGGGGAGGGGGAAGTATACCAAACCAGCCCAGGATCTGAAATAGACTGAGTGCCCCAGGGCAGAGAGCTCCTGAGGGGCTGGGTGTTCTAGAATGAAGGTGGGGGTGGGGACGGGCTGGGGACCTGCAAAAACTGAGTGCAGTGTCGCCTTGCTTCCTAAGGCCTGCTCCAATGTGGGAAAACACCCCACCATCTTTCTTTGGAAAAAGCCTGGAAAATCCAAGCCCAAAACCTCTCCCCAGAGCCTCCCTAGGAGGGGAGCTGCAACCGAAAAGGAAACCAGATGAGTGCACTGCCCAAGGGGACAGGCTGCTGACGACTATCCTCCACTCTTCGTGCCTTGGTTTTCCCACAAGTTTCGGAAGCCTAGGCTAGAAGAAAAAAAGGTTAACGCCTTGAACGGGGAGCAGTACTTGCAGATCTCTGGGAGGCGGCGCCTACGCTGTCCCACCTCGATCCCCGGGGTCACTGGTCAAGCCTGTGAGCCGCAGGGCGAGGACTCCCTTCTGCGGCAAACGGCCGTTTCCCACGCCAACATTGGGCCGCCACTGCCTCCTGCCGCCCTTTCTCGCTCCCCCTGAGTCTCTGATTGGCCCAGCCCCGGGCCCCCCGGGCTCCTCCTCTCCCGCCCTCGGTGAAAACTGCGGGCGCCGGGCAGGATGCGGCATCCGGAGGCTGCGTTTTGAAGAGGCTGCAGCAGCGCAGGACCGGAGGCCGGGTGGGAGCCTGAGTCAGTGAGCGCGGGACCCTCACCCCAGCGGCGCTGTTACAGGCCCCAAGTGCCCACGCAAGCCTTCCCAACCCGAGGCTTCAGGGGACGATTCAGCGGTACCCTGGGAAGGGGCCGCACAGTGCTTGGGGAGGGGTCGGCTTCCCGGGGAGGGGCGGGAGCCGGCCGCACCTCGCCTTTTGAAGACGGCGTGCCGGGCTTTCGCCCGCTTGGCGGGGTGGTTCCTGGAGCGGGGGCGCTAGAGGAGAACCGGGAGGAAGAGCGCCGAGGACAGCCTGGGGTTCTGTTCTCCGCCCAGATGACCCCAAATCCGGCTTGCAAAAGCGGTGGGGTGGGTGACGGCGTTGCAGTTCGGGGAAGAGAACAGAGGACGGCAAGCTGGAAGAAATCTCTGCCCCGAGACGTCGGGGTGGGCTGGGTGCGGGGCATCCAAGAAATGGGAAACCGAGTAACGGGAAACCGCAGTGGCGCGGGCGGGGACTGGGAGGCAGGCTGGCAGACGCGGGAGGGGAGAACTCGAAAAAGATGAGCGGGGGAAGGGAGACCTCAATTGGGAAAGGAGGGGATTGAAACACCGAAAAGGAATAAGGGGTGGGGCTAGTCGAACGCGGGCGGGAGAGGGCAGTTAGTTCAGAGCTTCTCTGGGTTCTCGTCTGCGAAGACACTAGGCAGAGGAAATGAAAACGGGTGGTGCCTCCCCTGCCTCTCTGTAACCCTCCCTTTGGCTGTACCACCCCCTCCATTTCCAGCCCCACTTCGCGTTTTTGTTCTAACCTCTGCTTCCACTCCTAAACCCCAAACTCGCACTTCTCCATAACTGTGTCCGCGAATCAAAAGAAAATGCTAATTCCCTTTCTTTTCCAACAGCACCTCCAGGTCCCTCTCGACTTGGATCCCAGAGGGTATGAACCTAACCTTAGCCACCCCAGGACTCGCAGAGCACATCCCAGCGCACGCACCAGGGCTTGGCCTGGCACACGCTCTCAGGCGCCGCTCCTGTGGCAGCTCCTGTGGCCTCTCCCTAGCGGAGCACCGCTACAGCCAGGCTAGGATACCTGCTCCAAGTAGCCTTGCCAGCCTAAACTGCAAAAGGCAGGGTAGAGAGCCTAGGCAGGGAGGATACTGAAGCCAATTCTGAAAAGAGAACTGGACATTTGGAAACATCTTGGTTTCTATGCAGTCCAGCAACATATGCAATAGGAGAGCACTGTCACTCCCTTATACACATCTGGGAACATCCTTAGCCGTGTGCCAAGTACAGTGCTATCTGGGAGCACCTTAGCCACACACACCAGACATCATCCCTAACCACACAGTCACTAAGATGAGCGAAATTAGTGTGTAGATCACTTACAATGGAGCAAAGTGCCAGGTGTTTGTCATTTTTCTTAATGACATCACAACCATGTGGTTATCTAAAGCTCAGATTCATTCACTCATTCAATATCTTTTGAGCATCTGTTATGTGCCAGTAACTGTTTGGACACGGATTTTCTTCTGAATAAGAACTAGGAAGTCCCTGAATGGGCAGTTTTTGTTTAAGAGAGTTTTAGTTTTGCAAGATAAAGAGTTCTGGATATTGGTTGCCGAACAATATATTACATAAGTGAACTTACCACTATTTGTGTTATGTGTATTTTACCACAATTATGAAACAGGAAGACCCTGCCTTCCAGAAGGGAAAATGAAATGGTAAAGTTAAAGTCACTTCCTAAGAGTCACCCAGCTAGTAAGTGTTCAGCACAGACACATGCCTCTTGCTTTCCCTGAGGGGAAAGAATGAGTGGCAGTGTCACCTTCACTGAGAAGCAGGGATAAGGAAGGCTGTAGGGAAGGGTTTGGATGCCTGCCATGGACATTATAGCCTGTATTCCATGGACCCCCAGCCCTAGCAGTGCGTGCAGGAATATCCGCCTCATCTCTTGGCTGACTCCAATCCTGTTCCCACCCCTAGGTCCAGAACTGAGCTCTTGGCACCATGAACCCCACCATCAGCCTCACTCTCCTGCTGACAGGTACTGGGCAAGCGGCAAGGCTGGGGTTCCAAGTACCTTGGCTTCCTTCCTTTCAGAGAAGCTAGCTTCTTCCTCACAACCTCAGAAGGTGGAGATGACTAAGGGAGAAGGGGCTCTTTTTCATTCCTAAGTCAATTGAGCAACCTAGTTCATCTTCTGACTGCCTGAGGTGGTTTTTGGAAACATATTTCACAGAGCCTACCCCATATTAAGTTGGAATCTCCATCTCCATGTGGGAACCAGGAACCTACACACCAACTGCCCAAGGTCTCCTTCCCCCAGGATACTCTGGTGGGACCCAGGACTAGAGTACATGAGAGAGGAAGGCTGGTGTCTGCAGCATGCTGTGATGGGAAAGGTGCTCAGAGCGCAGATCCTTGTGCCCTCCCTGGCCAGGCCCTTCTCTCCTGTTAATGTGGGTTGGAGGTCCCCTGCTATGCAGGTCCCCCAACTCAGAGGTGGGCACTGCTGGTACCAGTCTTGCAGGTGGCCAGTGGACAGAAGGTGACCAGCCTGACAGCCTGCCTGGAGGACCAGAGCCTTCGTCTGGACTGCCACCATGAGAACACCACCTCCTTGCCCATTCAGTACGAGTTCAGCCTGACCCGTGATTCAAAGAAGCACGTGCTCTTTGGCACTGTGGGAGTGCCTGAGCACACGTACCGCGCCCGAACCAACTTCACCAGCAAGTACAACACCAAGACCCTCTACTTATCTGGCTTCACCTCCAAGGATGAGGGAATGTACATATGTGAACTCCGCCTCTCTAGCCAGTCCTCCACCTCCTACAAGAATGTTGCTGTGATCAGAGGTGAGGCAACCCCCCAACAAGGCTTAGTGAGCTTGAAGAGGTAGACTGGGGAAAAACTGGCTGCCTAGGACAGCAGACAGTCCCCTTGGTTGGTCCAGAGAAGAGACTCCCTGTGCCCTGGGGAATCACTGCCTTCAATGTGAATGGAGAGAAGGCTTAAGGGTATAGTCAGACAGGCAGAGTGGCATAATAGAGGCTTCCACCATGGCTGAAGGCAAATCACTTGGCCTCCACAATCCTTCTCCCAACCTGGAAGACAGGGTTGAGAGCAAACCCCTCACCCACAGTTTTCTTGTGAGGATGCTTAGTAAAGATGTGTTAAGATGTTTGTTCAAGTGTTCAGGAACCTGCAATGGGAGAGAAGGTTGGTTTCGTTAGACCAGACTGGCCTTGGCTCCAGCCCCCACCCCCATCCCTAGGGAAATGTATCCTTGCTCTGGGCCTCTGGTTGCCTGAGTCCTGCTCTTCATTTCTGCTTTGTCCCTCTACCCCCTTCTCTTTCCACAGACAAACTGGTCAAGTGTGGGGGCATAAGCCTGCTGGCCCAGGGCGCATCATGGCTGCTGCTGCCCCTGCTCTCCCTGCCCTTCCTGCTGGCCATGGATTTCATCTCCCTTTGACTGGCTGGGCCCACGGAGGATACAGGAAGCCACAAGACCCTGTCCAGAGATCCTACTTCTCTGAGTAGGCTGACCCCTTTCCCCCAATCCCTTACACACCTTGGGGAAAAAATGGGGACCCCATCCCTCATAAGGAATCTCAGTGCCGCATGCCATTATTTACCCACTCCTCCACTGCTACCCTCACCCCACTGCCACCTCACACTCTCTCCACCCACCACTAGCTTTTTGTCCTCTTTGTTCCAGAGTTGCTTCTGTCTGGCTTATTTAAGGTTTTTCCTTCCTTTTCTTTGGCAGTTTGTGAAAAGGGAAGCCAGTGTTGGGGACCCAATGGAGAGTAAGGGCATGGGAGGGGCTGTAGGACAGAGGGGTGCCAGTCCCTAGGGAGTCATCCTTGCCCACAGGAACCAGAAGCCTGAAAGAGACTTTGATGAGGAGGGGGATGGGCTGTCTTTGGGCCTAGAGCATCTCTCAGCAGCCCTTCACCCCCAAATGTGGAGGTACCACCAAGCATTTGTGGTCTATCACATGAGAAGAGAACTGAGCATCATCTGTGGCATTCTCTGTCCCAGCACAAAAGTTGTCTTCTTCACTTCAGAAGTCCCCTAGGGGCCTTGGTCCTAGGGCATGGTCCAGTGGAAATGCAGGTTCTGCCCAGCGAGCATTGCTAATGGAGGATTAGAAAGAGTGACCCTCTCATTCCTCACTACCTAAGGAAGGTAAAAATGGGAGCCTACTGTTCCTCACTGCCTCAACCGGTAGTTGAGAGGGCAGCAAAGGAGGATATGCCCCTTCCTAGGCTGTCCCAAGCTCCTGAGAACTTCTGGAATGCTGACTTGGAGGCAGTAAGCAGGCTATGGGGAGCCACAGAACCATGCAATCTGGCCCAAGTATTTCTCCAGGAGGCTCTTCCTTCCCTCCACAGCTGGTGCCAACCCCAGCTAGCTGAGCCTCAGACATCCTGCTGCCCCACAGCCTGCCTTCTCAGGGATCTCGGGGGGGGAGGGGGGAGCCTGTGAGACCTGTGAGTGGATCATGCCTTGAGAAATGGGTTTTCCCAACACCCAGCTCCCCATCTGGCAGCTCTGCCCATCCTGGGACCATGTATAGTGCCACCACAGCTTATGACATCCCACTGAGGAAAAAGAAAACTGCACAATAAAACAAAGCCTCTGAAATCTGTCCTCCTGGCTCTGCTTTGCTTCTGTCCCCAAGTCTGCCACCCTCCTTTAGCCATACGTCCAGGAGGTCCAACCTGCCACCTCTTCCTCTCCCTCTTCCCACCAACGCATGCTGGACTTCTCAGAATGACTCTAACATGACACATTTGCCCAAATAAATGAATGTTCCATCTCTGCTCACTTACCTGGTGGGAATGACAGACTCACCTACCAATGTGTGGACCAAGTCACATGGCCCTGGCTCTGGAATATGCTAACAAGCACTAAGATGTGGAGTCTACTTTTTCCCCTCAGATCTGGTTCTTCTCAAATGCCCCCTCAAAAGTTACATCTGCTATGGAGAGGGCAAGTCCTGGGGCAAGTAGAGGAACAGCAGTGGGCATGGCAGGAGGGGCCCACATCATGAAGGTGTAAGGACAGCATCTCTTAAATCCAACAAGGCCATGTAAAGGACTGGGGGTGGGGAGAGAGCGCTGAAGCCCACCCATGGCTCCCTCCCCTAACAGGCAATGTGCAGACAGTAAGCAGCATCAGGGCTCATGCTGGCTTTGGGTGCTAGAACAGAATCACACAGTGGTTCCGAGTTCCAGTTGCTGGCAGAGTGAGGCAGTCCCCAGGCAGCCTTTCCTGTTTTGCCAGGGAATTCGGGGAGGAGGGTGGCAACTACCCAGAGGCTGACTCATTTGTTATTTAGCTCTGGGTAAAATGATTTTTTCTGAGCATTTGCTTAAAAGCCCAGTATCTAAATTCATGCCACCAGCTTCTACTCCTGACACCTCTCAGCAATGCCTTGCCAGCAGCCCCTGTAATGACCATGCCCCAAAGGAGGCAAGAGCGGCCTGCAGAAAGAGAAGGAGCTGCCTGTGTCACCAACCATTACACCCACCCAACCCTGTATGGACTGATGGTCATTGAGCATGGTGCAGCCATTCTAGGGTCTCCAGAGGTAGAGACACTCATCGACACAAGCCCCTCTATACTGCCCTTCTTTGAACCACAAACATTGTGCCAAGAAAATTTAAAAAGCCTTAGAGGGAGCAAGGAGTTCAAATGCCACACAAGGGGTAATAAGAGATAAGGCTGGAAGGTCTTTCTGGAAGGGATTGGGAAACCAGGTGTGAAGCCTCAACTGTGAAAATATGGTGAGATCCTGGCACCTGTGTGATGCCTCACATGTAGTCCTTGTCACACCCTGGCACTGTTTCCCTGAAGAACTGAGTGACCACACCCTACAAGGGTTCTGGGGAGACAGTGTTGCCTTCTGGAGCCATGCTTAGGCAAGGAAAACCTGAGGCTCACGATGGGCAAGTTTAGCTTAAGAAACTAGAGGCCATCAGAGGACCAGGGACTATAGGAAGGCATGAAAGGTGAAGACGGGAACGAACAGGCCTGGGCCCAAGAAGGAGCCCTACGACTTACATTCAGAACCATGAGGCCTCACAACATCAGCCAACCCAGAAAGACTGAGTTGTGGGCTTGGGCTGCTAAGGGCTTTCAGAGGAAGGCACAAGAGCCACCAGTTCCTCTCTGGTCAAATTGGGAGGTCTTGTGACAGCTAGGGGACATCTGCAGTGACTTAGCTAATGATAAAGAGGGCTGGGGCCAACCCTGGTTCTTGCGCACATGCCCCAGACCTCAACTCATCAATCTGCTCCCCACTCTTCACCTCCTCAGCCATCTCAGTCCCCACCTAGAAATCCTGCTCAGTGGCAACAGAAATCCCTCCCCACACCACCATTTCTGATTGGATCACCCACCAAGATAGGAATACCTGGAGGGGCACAGTGTGAGGGTCTCTCCAACACCAAAAAAATCCCTTGAGAAGGGCAAGAGGATCACCATGAGGAAACGCTGGGACTTTCACTGGCCAACTAATAAAATCTACTAGGCATCCAGGGGACCTGTGACATGCATCCTCCAAACTCCTCAACATGACATTAACCTCTCTGCAGCTTTCATGTTGTTAAGGGCATGTATGTCTTTACAGGTGAAAGAAGCAAATCCCCAGATAAAGATTAAATCACTTCCTCATCTACCATTGAGGAAATGTTGGGGCTACAGTCCTTCAGAGTCCTGGCAATGTGTGAGGGTCATCAGCTCTCTTCTGATCAACTCATGGCGGCTTCAGGACAAAGGTGTGATTGCCTTTCTGCCTGAGGCTCTCAGCCTCAAATGTCTAGCCACCCCTGAAGAAAGATCATGTCCTATGAAGACTGCTTGACAGGGAAAACCCCAGGAGCAGGTGACAGGATGGAAATGGACACAGGGAGAGCAGCATATCACCAAGGGAAGAGTTCCACCCTGGAAAGGGGCCTTTGACAGCTGGAGCTGCCCAGCAGCAGAGGCAGAGAGTGTCTGCAAGTAGGCATGGTCAGTGGAGTCCACATGCCCAGTATGCAGGAAGGCAGTTTCCTGAATTTGAGGGGAATCAGGACTAAATGACCCTAATCACTTCACCCTTCAGTGACTCCCTTCTCTAATTTTTAAAATAAGATGGTTGTGTGCCCTAGCCAGGTGGCTCAGTTGGTTGGACCATCATTACATACACAAAAGGTCGCAGGTCCAGAAGGTTAAGGGTTCGATACCCAGTCAGGGTGTATATCTGGGTTGCAGTTCAATTCCCAGAAGAAGTACATACAGGAGGCAACCACTCGATGTTTCTCTCTCATATCCATGTTTCTCACCCCCCCTTCTCTCCTCCCTTTCCTTTCTCTCTAAAATAAATAAATATATCCTCAGGTGAGGATATTTTTAATCTTTTTTAAAAATAAAATAAAATGGTTGCACTAGAACCATTTATTTGTACAACAGATATTAAGCACTTGGCTATGCTAAGAGGTAAAAGACACAGCCCCTGGCTGACGGAATCTACAGTTCAGCAAGAAGTGAGGCATTGATTTCAGTGTAGTGATCACTGCTATGAAGCAGGGAAACTGTGACAGACACTGCTGGAGTTTCCCCAACGTGAATTCTCTCTTTCTCAGAAACAGAACCCATAAATCAGAATTGGAATATGTGGTCCAGGACAAAGACAACTCTTTCCAACTCCCTTGCAGCAAGATGAGCATATGTGGCAAAGTTCTGTCCAGTGAGACACAAGCACAGAATAATGTGTGTAATTTCTACAAAGTGCTCTAAAAGGGAGAATGTGTGCTTTTTCCTGATAGGTAACAGAATTAACAATCCAAAACAGAAAAATAGGAAGGGACAGAAGAGAACAGAATAACCCCAAAACAAAGGCAGGACCCTCACCATTGAAGCAAAGGAGGATGTGTCTCACCCACTGACCCAGTAATCCTGAGCCTGGTCTGATAAGGCTACCAGGCATTCTGAACAACACAAGTAAACTATGATAGTGCAGGAATGGGGTAGCCCTTGAAAGTCTGTGTGTATCATCTCCGCTAGCTGAGAAAAGGAAAACCTTGAGACTGTGTATTCATCCCAAGGCCTGGAAGGGGAGTGGATTACAGTGCCCAAAGAGAAACCCCCTACCCAATAAGGGAACAACAACTCACTAAAATATAGAAAGTAACCAATAGAAACTTATACAACATACACTTCTCCCTAGTGAAGTTTGTTGCTTTAAAAACCAGTATCTGAACCCTTTTCAGGTGGGAATTGGTTCTGATCTGACTAATTCCCCCTCTCACTGGAGAATGTCCCCAATAAATCAAATGTTTTGCTATAAGCTCACGGCCCTCTCCTGATTTCCTGGTGACTCTGGACTCACATTTCCCCCTTCACCTTAATGCTGGCTGAAATGTGAGTATAATGGCTGGAACTAGAAAAACCACCTTGGACTATGAGATAGAAGCTCTGTTACAAGTGACAAAGCACAAGGTAGCAGCCTCCATTTGTAGTGATGTCAGGTAGAACTGTCAGAGCAGCCATGGAACACTTTGTTTGAACTACTGTTATTTTGAGTTTTCTTCAATGACAACTAAACCTAAACATACCTTTAAAATAACCTAGTATTTCATACTACTGAACTTAAAAATAGTTAAGACTTCCAGCCAAGATGGAGGCGTAGATAGACATGCTTCACTTTCTCTCACAACCATAAGAAGGATTACAACTAATCTCAAAACAAAGAACAATCAGAACTGCCAGAAACTCGAACTGTATGGAAGTGCAACAACCAAGAATTTAAAGAAGAAATATTCATCCAGATGGGTAGGAGGGATGGAGATGGGGAGCCAGGGCAGAGGTGATGTGGTGGAAGCAAGGTGGCAGCAGCAAGGCAGCAGCACTGGCCAGCAGAACGAGCTGTCCCACATTCCCGTGTGGTGGGTAAAAGCTGGGAGGGACACCTGGGAAGTGATCCCAGCTCCAGGCCAGACTTTGCTGCCCAGGGTTCTAGCACTGGGAAAATAAAGCCTCATAGCTTCTAGCTGTGAAAACAAGTGGGGGGTTGGGATGGTGGTAGAAATTGCCCATCTCTCAGCAGAGTCCATTTGTTTAGAGAGCACCCATCATCCTAGAACGTCCACAAATCCACCCACTCTGGGAACCACAGCCAGGGCAACAGCTAGAGAGGTGCCACTCCCATACAGGAAGTGGGAGAAGTACCTGGAAAAGGGGTGAGTGCTGAGCAAGCAGAATTGTTCCCTCTTAGACCCCTCCCCCACATACAGCGTCACAATTTGGTGAAACAGGTCACCCCACATTGATGAATACTTAAGGCTCTGCCCCTTACAACATAATCGTTGCAACAGCTCTACCTAAGACACAGAAACAGACACAGGAGCTTGTCAAGTTGAGGAGACAGAGAAGTATGGCCCAAAAGAGGGAAAACTCTCCAGTGGGAGAACTGAAAATGAGGAGATAGCCAACCTAACAAATGCAGAGTTCAAAAAACACTGGTGAGAAAGATGCTCATAGACTTTACAGATATGCTTGAGTACAGTAAAGGCAGAAGGGAAGAAGTGAAGGCTAGGCTAAGTAAAACTAAGGAAAATCCACATGAAACCAATGGTGAAGGGAAAGAAACCAGGGTTCAAATCAATGATTTCTAACATAAGGAAGAAATAAAACAGGCAACCAGTACAGAATGAGGAAACAAGAATTGAAAAAAACAAGAAGAGGCTTAGGAACCTCTGAGACAGCTTCTTTTTTTTTTTTTTTTTTTTTTACTTTTTATTTATTTTTAGAGCAAGGAGAAGGGAGGGGGGAAGAGAGGGAGAGAAACCCAATGTGTGGTTGCTTCTTGCACACCTCCAATGGGGGACCTGGCTCACAACCCAGGCATGTGCCCTGACTGGGAATGGAACCAGTGACTCTTTGGTTCACAAACTGGTGCTCAATCCACTGATCCACACCAGCTAGGGCTGGGACAGCTTTAAACACACCAACATCCGAATCATAGGGGTACCAGAAGGAGAAGAGGAAGAACAAGAAATTGAAAAATTATGTGAAAAAATAATGAAAGAAAACTTCCCAAATTTGGCAAAGGAAATAGATACAAGTCCAGGAAGCACAGAGAGTCCCAAACAAGCTAGACCCAAAGAGAACCACACCAAGACACATCATAATTAAAATGCCAAGGTTAAAGATAAAGAGAGAATATTAAAAGCAGTAAGAGAAAAGAAGAGTTACCTACAAAGAGTTCCCATAGACTATCAGCTAATTTCTGAAAAGAAACTTTACAAGAAGTACTTAAAATGATAAAAAGCAAGGACCTACAACCAAGATTACTCTATCCAGCAAAGTTATCACTTAGGATGGAAGGGCAGATAAAGTGCTGCCCAGACAAGATAAAGCTAAAGGAGCTCATAATCACCAAGCCACTATTATATGAAATGTTAAAGGGACTTATTAAAGAAAAAGAGGATCAAAACTATGAACATTAAAATGACCACAAACTCAAAACTATCAACAACAGAATCTAAAAAAATGAAAAGAAAAACAAACTAAGCAAACAACCAGAAAAGGAACAGAATCATAGATATGGGGATACAGTATTCCCTCACTTATCGTGGGTATTACGTTCTAGACACACACACCCCCGCAATAGGTGAAAATCCGCAAAGTAGGAACCTTACATTTATTTTAGTATTTATATATTTTTAAGGCTTTATAAACCCTTCCCATACACTTATAAATCGTTCCTAGTCCCTTATTAACCTTTCCCACTCCCTCATTAACCTCTTCCACACTTTTATAAACACTACTTATGTTCTTAAACATATTCTACACTCTTAAACCTATGTAACTTTAATAACATACATATACAATACCGCAAAATCCCACGATATGGCAAAAAATCCGCGATAAATAATTAAATATAATATATTTTTAAAAATCTCACGATAAAGTGAGGCTGTGATAAGTGAACCGCGATATAGAGAGGGACTACTGTAATTTGGAGGGTTATCAGCTAGGAGGGGAAAAGGGGAGAAGTGGGGAAATGGTGCAGAGATTAAGAAGCATAATTGGTAGGTACAAAATAGGGGGAAGTTAAGAATGATATAGGAAAGGGTAAAGCCAAAGAACTTATATGCATGACCCATGGACATGAACTAAGGGAAGTGGGATTGCTGGAGGGAAGGGGAGTACTGGGCAGAGGGGAACAAAGGGAAAAGAAATTGAGACAACTGTAACAGCATAATCAATAAAATGTACTTTTTAAAAAAATAAAAAATAAATAATCTTTATTTAAAAAAGAAGATATCTCAGGAACTCTGCAATCTACACATACAGCAGTCCTCCCTTATTTCCCAGGGATATGTTCCAAGACCCCTAGTGAATTTTGAAACCTGGGATAGTACCAAACTCTATATATACTATGTTTTTCCTATACATACGTAACGATGATGTTTAATTTATAAATTAGGTACAGTAAGTGATCAACAACTAATAATAAAATAGAACAATTATAACAATATATTGTAATAAACATTATGTGAATGACTATGGGGCCATTATTAAGTAAAATAAGGGTTACTTGAATACAAGCACTGCCATATTGCAATACTGTGACCAATCTGATAACTGAGACATCTACTAAGTGACTAATGGGCAGGTAGCATATACAACGCAGATACTTTAAACAAAGGGGTGATTCACATTCTGATCCTGTAGTAGTGGGATGGTGTGAGAGGTCATCAAGCTATCAGAACAGTGGGCATTTTAAAACTTATGAATTGTTTATTTTTGGAATTTTCCATTTAATATTTTTGGACCATGGTTGACTGTGGGTAACTGAAACCATAGAAAGCAAAATTGTGGATAAAGGGTACTACTCTATAACAACCAGTATGCTATAAGCTACACTAAAAGAGGATAAAGGAACATTAGAGAAAAAAAGAGGATGAGAAGGGAATTATCAAGAGGAAAACCAGAAAAGCACTGTGTCCCAAAACCTAAAGGAGAAGAGAACTTTAAGGAGGGAGTAGTTGGAGGTACTGAGTTTACAGAAAGTCAAGATCATGACGACTAGGTAAAAGAGGTTTCCTGATGTCTGAGAGGCAAAAGACATGAGGATGCTGCATATGCAGGGTAGTGGGGAAATATAGCATACACAACTCCTCCAAGAGAACTGTGAAAAGGAGAGAGCTAGAGCCTAAGCTAAAGACTATCATTTTTTAAAGGGGAAACTTTTGGAGACTTTCATAAGTCAGTAGAAAATGAAAGTTAAAAAGATACAGGACTCTGAACTTGTGACAGTAACTGTGAATGTGATAAGAATGCTGAATGGAGATGCTTTCAATCCATGATTTCTAACTTTAAATGAGGCCTTGATGCTGCCTGACAACCTAACTATATTTCCATAATTCATTCACTCTCCCATTTGCTGCCACAGTGGTTCTCAAAAGGTCATCCCCAGACCAACAGCTGCAGGGTCACCTGGAAACTCATTATAAATGCAAGTTCTCAGGCCCACCCCAAACCTCCAGAATCAGAAACTCTGGGTGGAGCCTTAACAGATTCCAGGTAATTCTAATACACAATCAAGTTTGAGAACCAGTTTCCTAAATGGCTAGTTTATAATTCCTCCTCTTTTTCTAAATCCTCAACTCTTCCTCCTTCATCCTTGATTCACTCTCAGCTGACCTTGCTTCCTAATTCACTGAGAGGTAAAAGGCCACCAGGAGAGAATTTCCACTTCTACTGCATCATCCATTCACCTCCCTGCATCCATGCCCAGATATTGTGACTTCTCTCTTCTTCCTTTGGATGAACTCTTTGTGTCCCTAACCAACCCAGGCCTTCTGTATTCAATTCCATCCCCTTTCACCTCATCCATGATATTGCTCCAGCTACTCCCCTCTCTCTCTAGCATCATCAGTTCCCTCTCTCTACTGGCTCTTTCTTATCAGTATATAAACATATAAAAAATATCCTTGACTTTACTTCTTTTTTTAGCTACCATCCAGTATCTTTCCTTCCTTCACCACAAAACTCTTCCAAAGAGTTCTCTATACTGTATCCATCCCTCTCCCATTCTTTCCTGAACCTACCCACAACCAAACTTTTACCCCACCACTCTACCAAAACCATTTTTGTCAGGTTATATCACCAACAATCAATTCTCAGACTCTTCTTACTTAACCTGTGTGCAGCACTTGACACAACTAATCTTTCCTCCTTAGTGAGTCTCCTCCTGTTGGCTTCCAGCATACCACTATCTCCTGGATTTGTTTTCTCTCTGCTTCACTGACCATTCCTCAGTCCCTTTGATGGTTCCTACTTACTTCTAAAATCATTAATGTTAGAGAGCTCCAGGATTCAGTCCTTGCACATTTTTTTCTATTTATACTTGCTCTACTGTGATGTCTTCCAATTTCATGGCTTTAAATAATAACCATATACTGATGACTCTCAATTGTATATCTCTAACCCATATTTTGCCAAAATTGTACATCCAGCTGCTTTCTTGACAGCCTGATATACCTGAAAGACATTTCAAACTTAATGTATTAAACCAAGCTCCTGACTACCCACACTCCAAAACCTGCTCCTCCCACAGCCCACATCCTCTCAGTGTTCAGGCCAAAAATTCCTCCATTTCTCATAATGCCTAACCCATAGGAAGAATCTGTTAGCTCTACATTCAAAAGACATCCAGAATCCAACCATTTTTCACCACCTCTCACCACACTAACCCAAGCCACCACCATCTCTCACTAAATTATTGCAACAGCCTCCTAAATAGACTCCTGCTTCTACTCTGGCTCTCTTCATATCTGCTCTCCCTACAGTAGCTCAAAGGATTTTGTTTATTAAAAAAAAAAAATGTCAGGTTCATGTCCCTCAAAATCTTCCAATGGCTCACTTCACAGAGTAAAGACCCAAGTCATCACACTGGCCTTAGAGCCCTCCAAGATGAAGTCCTTGCCTTATCTCTTTCACCTCATTTCCCACTCTCTCTTCACTCCAGCCATAATGACCTCCTGTTTGTTCCTCAAAAGTGGCAAGTATGCTGCCACCTCAGGACCTTTGCATTTACTGTTCTCTCAGCCTCCAACATTCTTCCCCAAGATATCCAGATGGCTCACTCCCTCATCTCCTTCAGATCATTTAAATATCACCTTTCATTGAGGCCATCTCTGACTACAACTCACACACTTCATATCCCTCTCCCTGCTTTATTTACTTCCCTAGCTATTACTTCCATCTAACATATTATATAGTTACTTATTTGATCATTATCCTTCTGCTTCTACTAGAATGTAAGCTCCTTGATGGCAAGGATTTTGCCAGTTTTGTTCACTGCTGTATCACCAATGTCTAGAAGAGTGTCTGGTACATTCAATAGCCATATGTAAAATATGATCTAATGAGGGCACTAAAGAAACAAAGGGTTGAGATGCAGAAGGGACTGGTTTGGAACAAGAAGAGCACACCTCTTCTTACTTTGAGCAGAGTTAAGAATGTATTCAGATATGTTTGCAGGCAAAAAAGTATTTTTCTCCTGATTGCCTCTAGTTTCTCTGGAAAATAAAAGACACTGACGGACTTCAGGACAGTAGTAATGAACAAAAATACCAGCTGTGGAGAATGGGAGAGGGAACTGAAAAATCCTGAGCACTCCTCCGAGTAGGGTGGACCGGCCCGGAATGGCTGGGCTTGCTCCTGGGAGCGGAGGGGAAGCCCTACCGGCTTTACTTTCCTTTGTTTGATGGTCCAGATGAAATTGAAAACCTGGATTTGCCTCGACACCAACCTACCTGGCTGTGTGTGGCTCTAATGACGCCACAATGCGAACAAGCCAATAGCAGTGAGGCCTCTCACTTACGCAAGACAGGGGGTGTGGCTTTGCATGCCCGGGCACAAGGAGGCGGCTGCCCGCTGGGTGGCGCCGATTTCCCGGGGAGGTCTTTCCCGGGCCCAGGGTGGAGACTGGCGAGAGACAGGCTGGAGCTGAGGCCAGGAAGCTCACTGCGCCGCGCTGATACCAGCCGGGACTCGCCCGCAGCTCGATGCTTGTGCCTGGCTCAACTCGTCCAACCTCGGAGAAAAAGCAGGTATGTGGTGGGGAGGAGGGGTGCGGAGGCCAGTGTCTTTTCGACTCAGAAAGTGAGGTGTCAGCGATTGCCTGAGCAGAATGGGCACGAGAAATGTAGGGCGAGTGCCAGCGATGCGAAAGAACTTCAGCTGCGGATGCCAGTTACGTGGGGGCGCCTGCCAGCTGACAGCCCAGAGTGCCGGGAAGAGCTGTGTGTTGATCAATGTGTTCCAAGGAAATGCTACTTGACAGGTCCAGGTCTCTGTGCCCTGTGTGGTATGTGGCCCGGGAGTGCCGCCTAGACACTGTCAATCCTCTCCTCACGTGTGCATGCAGCTCACGTCCTCCCTCCTTTTAAAGGGGCTTGCAGTGAGGGTAAGGGGGCTATCTCTTGTCAGTTTGCCCGAGGGCAGTGGGGATGGCGGGAGGGCAGCAGCTAAGTGGAAGCGGGGGTGTTCCACCAATCCCAACCAGAAAGAGGCATTTTTGAAATTCTCACTAATCCCAAACCAAAAGCAGGTGGGTGTGCGCCAAGGCAAGAAATTTAGTCAAGGGACAGGAACCCTGGCCAACCCAATCTAGCTGTTCTGAACATTTAATTCCCAACCTGGGTGCTTCTAGAATGGGGTTGAATTGAAGATTGTGGTGATACTTACTTCCCCAGGCATGAACATGAGAAGGTCCCCCAAGTTGGACCCTGTAAGTAAGTTGGATGAAAGGAGAGCTGGTTGAGCTGGGGTTGGGCACTCCAGTTTTCTGATGCTGTAGATTCATGCCGAACTTGGGTATTCACAGGGGCTGGAATGAGGACCCAGACAAGGGCGTCCTCTGAAGTGCATCATCAGGACCCAAGCTGAGTCAGTAGCCTCTGCTGAGACAGGGTGGAGGCACAGTTTCAGGGACTCCCAGTCTACAGGAAGAGCCATCGAGAAACAGACTGACAGCCAACAAGAGTACCAAGGCCTGAGAGGTTAAGAATCCTGCTCCTTCCTGTGACTGTGCTCATCCCAGTTCTGTGGAATACTCAGCACTCCTACAGGTAGAATGGAGCCACCCCAGAGCAGCTGGGCTTTTTCCTACTAGCTTGGGGAAAACTGTACTTGCTATATTTTTCTAGCAAAGGAGGAAGGAGCCCAAATAGACCTGTCTCTTCTCAGTTGGGTGGGCTGGACAGCTGGGACTATGGCAAGCCTCGTTTGCTCTTGCCAGTTATGGAACATACACCAGCTTAGTAAAGCATGGAGCTGTTCTCTGGCATTAGAACAGGGCACTCCAAGGGGTAGCACAGAGGCATTTTTTCCCCCTAGGAAGTTTCACCTGGGAAGTGCTACTAAAATACTACCATTAATTATAAGTGGAAGTATTGAATATAATAGTAATTATCACTTGTTGAACTCTTACTATGTGCCAGGAAATTGACATTTTATTAATCTTCACAACGGTGAGGTATAGTGTTATTATTATGACTATTACTCCTGGTTTACAGATAAAATAACTAAGATCCAGACAGCTTAAGTGACTTGCCCAGTGTTTCAGAGCCTAGAAGTCCATTTTGAAAGAATTTGGACTAAAAATCTGAGAGCTAGTCTCTTCTGCCTCTCACTATCTGTGTGCCCTTGAGCAAGCTGCTGTCCATCTTGAGGTCTTCTCTATCTCACAAGTAAAGGACTTAGACTAGCCCTACGGCTTTTTCCTCTTCTCTAATTCTGTAACTGACACCTGCTTCTCCCTATTTTTGCCTCAATTCCATCCCCCATCTCACTACCTTCTTTCCAGTTGTGTCAACTTGAATCCCCCTTCTGTTCCACTTCAAAATGTCTCCCGTTCAAAGAGACCTCTTGGATCCACTTACCTGGCACACATCCATCAGGACAACCCCTTGAGAAAGGGCCTGTCACTGCCCCTTTAATTTTCCCTGGGCTTGTAATGCATGTGAGTTGAGCTAGCTAGCCATCTCTGTGAGGTCAGATAAGATACTATATATACCAGAGTCAGTAACCTGAGCACTGGATTACCCAGCCTAGAGTCGTACTCCAGCCTCCGGGCTCTCCACTGTGTTCCTGGCCCAGCTGGGGAAGGAGAAGCCCCCAGATCCTGTCCTTTGCCCCCGCAACACAGGTTAGTAGCTGCCCCTTTAAATACCTGAGCTTCACAGGGACGCTGAACAGAGGGCCCTGGACTGTCTGTTTGGGGGAACATTTGAGAGATCGCCCCACCAGTCCTGGTGGGTGCTGTGGGCAAGACCAAAGGCTGGAGGTCAAGGACAGAGGAAGGATGAAGCCCTGGAGGACAGAGAGAAAGCTGTTCTCCCCTGGGGAGAAGACAACAAAAGAATGCCTGAACCTAGGAGGCTGGAAAGGGAATTTAAGGATTTCAGTACTGCCTGAGGGCCCATTTTCATTGCCT
The DNA here is from genome assembly GCF_987537825.1 of Furipterus horrens. Taxonomy (NCBI): domain Eukaryota; kingdom Metazoa; phylum Chordata; class Mammalia; order Chiroptera; family Furipteridae; genus Furipterus; species Furipterus horrens. The sequence goes on along the minus strand of NW_028327172.1, from coordinate 90,092,663 downwards.
TTTCTTGGAAGTGTAGAGATGCCTACCCCTCCGGACCCCAAATCAAAGAATCACCCAATAGAGATACCACCCTGGGCCCACCCACTTCTTTTCAACAGACAGGAGTCTTGATCTAATCTCCAGTCTCTTTATTTTACCTCTTCTCCCTCCCCTCTCCTACCCCTTGGGCAGCTACTGAGAGCAAAAGACAGAAATGGACCCAAATTCTCTTAGATGACCTCCTGTCAAGGCATGTAAGACTACTAGGCACTAAACTGGTGGGTCACTGGCTCCTAGCCCCTCAGAGACAGAGCTGTTAGTGACAAGGCGGGGTGGGGGTGGGGGCTGGCAGTTAAGCCTCCTGAGGGCCTGAGATGAGTAGACAGATCTAGATCTCCTGGATGATGTGAGCACAAACATCCCCACCCCAATCCGTCACTCTACCTGCATTCTCCACACCTGCCAGGACATCCCTGGACTCTCAAGTTGACACTTTTGCCCAGACAGTGCCTGATGGGCTAAGAGTGAGGGTCAGAGAGTATAGATGGAGACAGGGCCCCTCTCTCATCCCACTTTGCCCTTCGGGTCAGCACATCATCAGTGAACCTTATTCCTTCACAAGTGACTATGGAAACCTCTGACATCACCACCGTGAAGGTTCTCAAGCAGCTGGCAGAACTAGCTGGTTCTCTTCACTCACCTGTCTTGGACACATGGGCAGGAGGGACAAAACTGGACCCTGTTGAGGCAGGCCTCTGAAACCCACTTATGGGCTTTCTATCCAGACAATGACAGGTCATGCCTTCAGCCCAGAAAGCAGGGCAAATCTGGGCAGAGAGGCACCAGGCAGACTACTGGGATGTGGGGCATTACTCATCCTTTACCATGAATGCCAGGAGTGCCTGGGATTCCTTGGGAGCAGGTCCTCCCCTGGCTGGGCGGGTTAGGGAGCCTTTCACATAAGCAACAGGAAATGACAGTGGCAGATTGCAAGGGGATTGGTTGCCCCTGGGGCATAGGTTTCATTTTAATCCGTGACTCACCTAGCCTGGGTACCTTGGGAAGTGAGCTGAGCTGCAGCAAGGGTAGGATAGGAGGCTGAGGCACATGTCCATAGAGCCTAGTGTCAGGGGACATGCAGGAGTTTGACAATGCAGGCGAAATAGAGGCCTCCTGGACCATCTTAATGCCGATCAATACTGTACTGGGGCTCAGGTTGCACCCGACTTTGCTTCATCCCCCTGCAGTGGAAACTCTGCAGGCTGCTCCTGCAGGAGTCTGTACCGACCATGTTGTTACCTAGACAGTGATGCCCCCACCCTCTGCCACAGGTCCTCCACCCTCAGCCAGCTCAGGGAGAGCTTGGGATGGTGTCAAGTGGGGAGCCAACTTCGGGGTGGCTATTAGGAGGACTGAACACAGGTCCCAGTCCAGCTCTGCCATTCTTCCCAGTGTGACCTTGGGAAATCCATATCACTTCAACAAACCCTGGTTTCCACATCTGCAAATGGGCATATTATTAATAGCACCTACAGCAATTTTGAGGATTAAATGAGTTATGATTTCCGAGAAGTCTTAGTGATATTAACTTCAGAAATATGAATGCTAAATGCTCCCTTTGAATGCTTCATTATTTAAATTTGTATTTTTTTAAATTTTGAATTAAAATATTTTTATTTCAATCTAATGTAAAAAATTAAAACTTCAAATGATGTTTATAAGTTTAAGGCCATTTTTCTTCCAAAAGAAGTAAAGCTTAAAACTGCACTAAGATTTTGGGGACACTGTATGAAGTGTACTTACAAGAGCACCAGGCATGTGTACTCAGCATGGTACCTGGTTCAGAGGTGTTCAATACCTGTTGGCCAGAGTGATGGTGCTTGGCTCACATATCCCATCAGGAAGCTAAATGCTCTGTGCAGAGGAATACTCTGCCCCTCCCAAGAGGGAGAAACTGAACAAAGTGAAGGGGAACTCTAGCAGAGCTGGGAAGAGTGGGGGCACCTCTGTGAAGATGGCATGGAGAAGGGGCTGGGCAGGTGGACCGCCCCTGTTGTTTGAGGTGGCAGGAACCTGGGGAGGCACCTCGTGGAGCCACAGGCCTGTACTTGCCAGCTCTGAGTAAACACTGAAAGGTCCTAGGCAGCAGAGGCCCCACACTGGATGGGGAGGGGGAGGGCAGTGTCCCAGCCAATCAGTTTGCCTCTCACTGCCCCATGAAAAGGCCATTCAGTTCAGGCTGTTGCTATGGCAATGAGGAGACTCACAGCCATGTGAGTGCCAGTCCTGTCCCCTTCTTGTGCAGCAAGGATATTGGCAGGGCCTTGGCCTGTTTTCCCACCCATGGTGTATTCTGCAGCCTCTAGAGTCAGCCCTGCCAGGTAATGCCAAGGGATGCCAACCCAAGCTGTCAGCTCACCTGGAAGGTACTGGCACTTTTCACAAGAGTGAAACAGGGCAGGGGTGGGAGGAATAAGCATGCTCAGGGCCTCAGCCCCAATAGGGACCCTCTCTCCAAACATGGGAACTGTAAGCCAGCTGTCAGTGTTTGAGAGGCAGCTTTCAGGGGGCTGTTGTGATAGCATGACCCCTCTCCCCCTGGGCTGCTGTAGGGAGCAAGGAGGTCTGTCAGAAGCAGGGATTTAGGGATTCTATGGCTCCACCTCCAGTCCCCAACCCTTCCCAGGGCTACTTATTAGCTGTCCCAGAGTTGTCTGTCCCTGTCCAGGCTCTACCTTGTATGGCCCCAGCACTTCTGCATCATCAGCAGTGCCAGGAGAGGTCATGAGCTCCAGGCATTGCCTGCAGAATGCCAGTTCCCTGGGACCTTAGTGTGGGGGTGGGGAGAGACAGCCTGGGGAAGAGGCATGAACTCATGCCCTGGGAGGGTAGTATCTGATTGGCTGCTAGATGTCCCAGAGCCCAGCTCCTGAGACCTGGAGTTTCTATGACTTTGAATTATTGATGGAGGTCTCATCAATAGTGAAACAGAGCAGAACTGAACCCAGCCTCAGCTCCAGCCCCAGCTGCCTGTGCCTCTGTCTTCCCCACGGCCTCCCTCAGTCTTCACTGTCTTCCTTCTCTGCACTCAAGAAAGTTAAGCACATGGGAGGAAAGCTGAATAAGGTTTCCCTACAGTGACCTTCCCTAAAAAGGGGTGAACGTTGTGCTGCAAGTAGGAGCACAATAGGCAAGGGAAGTGTACATGAAGGTTGGGAAAAAGACAGACAATAAATGTGGACCAGCCTGGACTGAAAATTGCTGGCACAGTCTTAGTTTTGTTCTAAGGCCTATATGGAAGTTGCCACCTGTTGATCTACCCCTGTACCTATCCCAAGCCTTGCATGGACTGAGTTTCTAGTGCTGTCTGCCAAGCCCTCAGCATGTGGGGCTTGGCACCAGCTCCTCTCTGCCCCAATGTGCTGAGCTGCCAGCCTGGAGCAGGCTGTGGGCTACCCAAGCCACTGACTGCTACTCAGCTAGACTGTTGTCACAGTCCACTCATCAGTTCATTTCACTGGGGGGTACAGGGAGAAACCTTGATGCTCAGGGCTGAGGTCAGAAGCCACCAAGACCAGGAGATAGCCAGCCCTGACATTATTTATTATAGGCCTACAAATGGAGGGGCCAGAGGGCTACCTGGCAGGGCTCGGAGAGGAGATAATAATCACTTTCACTATCCAGTGCTTTCACATGTTATCTCATTTAATCCTCACAACAACCCTGTGAGGTAGGAATCATGATGATGATGTTATACTCACTTTACAGGTGAGAAAATGGAGGCTTGGAAAGGTTAAATGACTAGGTCTCTGCCCTCCCAAGCCCCCCAAAGACCCCTCATGGCCCTCAGGAAAGGGGCCTGATCCTCCTTGCTATTCTCTCCAAAGTATCTTTGCCCTCCAGTTCCATTGAGATAAACCCTGTGTTTTTAGGGTGATGAAGGTACTCTGGGGTTCCCAAATGAGCCTTAATTTGATGGGGAGGCGTGAATCAAGGTAAAGTGTAAAGAGCATTATACTGGAAATCCAAAAGACCTGGATTCCAATCCCGGCTCTGCTAGTGTGTGACCTTGGGCAAATCAGTGTCACTTTTCCCATCTGTACACCAGGGAGGTTAAAATTGATGACCCTTTAGGGGCCTCAAAACTCCTTAATTCAGAGATTCTGTGTTCTTTCCCCAAATCTACCCCAGCTGTAAGGACTTGGGGTGGATACAGTGAGTTCTGCCTACAGTGCAGGATTTTAGCCTCTAGGGGGTCCCCATTGCATGTTATTGTCACCATAAGCAGTTGTGGATGGATGTTGGTTGGTTGGGGAACTTCTGGAAGGCCACAGTGCCCTAACTCCACTTAGAAGACTTATCTCAGTGAAGAGGGTGGGTTCTACCACAAAAGGATTCTCCCACCACAGCAGGAGACCATGTCCAGGGAAGAACTCGGACGGAATCTAGAGACCAAGTCAAGACCCCTCTCTGCCACATGCTTACTAACCTCCACCTCCTCCCAGCCCCCATTACTTCCTCTCATGAACCTCCTTTTCCTCACCAGGAATCTGACCAAATTATCCTCAGGTCATTCCAGCTCAGACTGTCTGTGGTTTCAAAAAGGCTTCTCCTTGTCCTGTAAGTCAGAAGACAGGGAAATGGTCTTAACTCTTGAACTGTCCAGTGTTCTAAGTCCACAGGATGTGGCAGTGATATCCCTCCCACTGGGGAGTTTCTATAGAAACTGAGAAGAAAGAGCTGATTGGATCTGGGCTGGAATACCATGTGTGGCTTGGAGGGCTACAGGAGAGGACAGTCCCTGCTCCCATGTTTGGGTTTTGGATGGGATCCCTCAGAGAGGCCAGGATGTGCTGAGACTGATTACCCTGTGTGGTTTATAAAAGCCAGTCACCTCTGTGCTCTCACTGAGGTGTGAATGCATGGATCATGCAGACCTGCATACATGCATGTGACACACATGCATAGGCATGTTTTTCAGTGGCAGGCCAGAATGTTGTGGAAATGGACTGTGTGGTCTCTGGTTGAGATCTAAGGTTCTGGCCAGCTGGGGATGGAGAGTAGGTACAGTGGGAGCCTGACTCCTGGCAGGGCCCTCTGACAACTGCTTTCCTTGTCTTTCAGCCCATGAGGCTCCCAGTCCCCACTGAGTGCAGTCCTGAAGGATGTCCCAGCTCTCCTCCACCCTGAAGCGCTACACAGAATCGGCCCGCTACACAGATGCCCCTTACGCCAAATCAGGCTATGGTGCCTACACTCCCTCTTCCTACGGGGCCAATCTGTCTGCCTCCTTCCTGGAGAAGGAGAAGCTTGGTTTGAAACAGGGCCCACCAACCAGCTTCCTCACTCGTCCCCATACATACAGCCCCTCCTCCATCCTGGACTATGAAAGGGGCCGCCCCCTGCTGAGACCAGACATCATCGGGGGTGGTAAGAAGGCTGAGAGCCAGACTCGGAGCACTGAGCGGCCTTCAGGGAGTGGACTCAGCGGGGGTAGTGGATTCCCTTATGGAGTAACCAACAGCTCCCTCAGCTACCTGCCCATGAATGCCCGCAACCAGGGGGTAACCCTGACCCAGAAGAAGTCGAACAGTCAGTTAGACCTAGTCAGGGATTTCTCCAGCCTGCGGACCTCAGATAGCTACCGGATAGACCCCAGGAACCTGGGCCGCAGCCCCATGCTGGCCCGCACACGCAAGGAGCTGTGTGCCCTGCAGGGGCTCTACCAAGCAGCCAGCCGCTCTGAGTACCTGTCTGACTACCTGGAGAACTATGGTCGAAAGGGCAGCACACCTCAGGTGCCCACCCAGGCCCCTCCCTCACGAGTCCCTGAAGTCCTCAGCCCCATCTACCGACCCAGTGGCCGTTCTACTCTGTGGGAGAAGGATAAGGGCCAGGCCTCTGGGCCCAGCCACCCCAGCTCCCCAGGGCGAGACACCATGGTGAGTTTGCCCTTTGGGGACCCAGTGATGGGCTGGGGAGGCAGCCACTGGTATAGAAGAACCAACTCTACCAATGATCGAAGCAGAGGTTTTCTTCCCAAACCTCATGGCGACTACAGGAAGTCATCTAGGCATGTCTGATTCCCTGATGGCTCACTGCCCTGAGATTCTTACCCTCTACTTTCCCACCCAACATGCCAGGGTCCCATGTAGGCTCTGCCCCATCCTGGACTGGATGATGAGGCCCCAAGACCACCAGTGCTCCCTGTGGTAAGAGAGGCCTCCATGCTCTGCTCGCATCTCTTCTGCTGCTCAGGCTTTCATTTCCCAGCCTGGAGGCCAGGCTTAGCATTTCAGCCTTGTCATTGGAGAAGAGGCACTCTCCTCTGATGGACACTGGCTGGATCAGGACCAGGGTGCCTGGATAGCAGTCCTTATCATGTGTCTTTGGAGAAATTTTTGTCTCAGGCTTTAGACAACCTAATACTTCTATATTCCAGTCCTATCTGGACTGGAATAAGGGAAGAGGCTCTGTTGGAGACTGAGCAAGGGCTGGCATGGTCTCACTCACATCTAATCCCTGAACACACACCCCTTGGGACACAGACTACATTCTATCTTTTCTATAGTTTTTTGTAACCCATTTGCTGGCAAGTGCTCCAAGGATAAGAAAGAAATGTTTATCTCTAGATCTCTCACCATGTACCTAGAGTAGCACAGAACTCAGCTGGCCTACTGATTGCATGTATGGATGGTGAGTGGGTAGATCAGTGGATGGATGGACAGATGGATGGATGATAGGTGGGTGGGTGAATAGATGGACAGGCTAGCACATGGGCAGGAGAGTTAGATGTTGTTTCTCCTTTACTTTATGTACCCTTCCCCTACTCCTATGACATGTTCCTTTTTAAACAATAGCTGCCTCACAAGAAATGTTGCTTAGTGGATTTATCCAAATAAATGGAGCAGTGGTGCATGATAGGGGTGGGGCTTTGGGTCAAAAACCCTGAAGTCTAGAATAACTAAAGATCTTGAGAGGACAACTTTGATAACATTACCTAGAGAGTTTTGGCCTTGGTGGGCTGTCTGTGAAGTGCTATGGGAGATACAAAAGCTTGTGCCTGCCAGAACATTTAGACCTTGACAGGGCAGGGTTGGCTACATTGGAGAGCTAGTGTAGAAGAGGAATGGGAAACCACAGAGCTAGCCTGGGAGACATATGTGTTCTCAGAGGAATGTGTGCTTGGGTTGGAGCATGATTCACTTGGACATGTCTGGTGTTGCTCATCTCTGGGGCAATTAGAAAGTGGATCTCAGTGGAGGGACTTAGGTCCTAGAGGTGTCTGAGGGGCAACCCCCTACTCTGCTCAAAAGAGAAGTGTTCTTCATGGTATGCAGTGCCTCAAAGTGGGGTCTGCAGGCTTCCTATATCAGAATCTCCTAAAGACTTAGCAATTCAGGGGCTTAAGCCCCACTTAGACCCCTGAATCAAACTCTCTAGGGATAGTACCTGGGAATCTATCTTTTCCACAGGCTCTTCAGGTCATCTTTAAGTACCCTGAGGCTTGTGCTGGCTGGGTAGCTCAGTTGGTTGGAGCATCGTCCTGATACGCCAAGGTTGCAGGTTTGATCCCTGGTCAGGGCACACGTAGGAAACAATCAGTGAATGAATGGATGGGTGGAACAACAAATAGATGTTTCCTTCCCTCTCTTTCCCCTTTCCTCTCTCTAAAATCAATTTTAAAAAATTATATACCCTGAGACTTGAAAACATCCTCTTCACAGAAAAGTACAGACCCCCCAGCTTTCCTTGGGGGGGCAGGGCGGGGTGGGGGGGGCATCAAGATTCTACTGGGACTCTGCCTCCTTCCCATACAGACATATTCCAAACCTCCCTGGAATCTGCTGCCCTCCTCACCATCCAAAGTGGACACCCAGGCCCCACCTTTCACCCCAGACCCAGGGTGAAGGGAGTTTTGAGAGAGGATCTCAGGGGAGTGGCAGATAGCCATGGGCACTTAGCCACCCTAACATCTCTCCTTCTCTTCCAGAAACAACTCACAACACACTTAAGTAATGTCAATAATGCCCTATCACTGAGTCAGTGTTCTACTCTGAGCTTACACTCAAAAAGATATTGCCAACCAGGAAAGTCCCCAGTGGATCAGTGGTGTAAGGCCCTGATTTAACTGCATCCCCTCTCCTCACCACTCTCATCCTTACTTCCTGGAGCTGAATGCATTTAGCTGAGATGAGAACCCCGCTCACGGGGCCTGGACCACTTCTTTCTAAAACTGGCTCCAGTTTTTCACACCTGCGTTTAAGGATCTTATATTCTCATTCATTCTCTTATGGGTGCTCAGCTTACTAGCACTGTAACCTCAGAGAAGTTCCTTAACTTCTGAACCTATTTCCTCTGTGAAACAAGTGATCAGTCCCCACTTTATAGTTTATCATGAGGAATTGAAGATTGTTTGTGAAAGGGTGTGGCATGTAGTAGGTGCTCAGTGAATGTTCATCCTCCTTATACCCTTCCAGGAGGCAAGAGATGTGTGAGCCTGGTCCCTGTCCTCAATGCACTCACATTTAACTTGGGGAAATAAGTTCTTAAAATAATTGCAATATGAGGCAGTCCTCATTGTTTTCAAGTGTCATAGGTCTTTTGTGGCTGGGATGGGCTGTGACTGCTGGAAGGAACAGTTTGCCTCTTTACCTTGAACACTTCTCATCTAAGCTCTGTTTCCTCATCCATAAAAGGGAACAGGCATACCTGCCCTGCCTACTACATAGGGATGTCATGAGGCTAAAAGTAAGAATGGATGTGGAAGACCAAAAGTCAGGGCAGTGTTGTGCAAGAGTTCCTGTAGACTTCGGGGGAAAGGTGACAAGAAAGGGGTAGTTGGCAGAGTAGGGAGGGGAGCAGTCCTGGGAGGATCAAATATGAGAAAGTGCATCCTGTGGAAGAATCCAGCCTGACCTGATTACTCTGGGGGCCCGGGGCAGCTCACTTGAACTACAACTGGCATTCATGTAGGAAGGTCAAAAGCAGGCCCCACCCAGGGTGGACAATTCTAACCAGACTCATTCTCCTCACTCAAATAACAGCCAACATGAACTTGTAATATCATAGACTCAACTGAGCACAGTAAGGAATTAGTGGAAGGAATTCTGAATAACCCTCCATGCTTGCAAAAGCACCAACAAAATGCCAATCTACAGGAGTGCAGCTCAGCCTGGGATGAGGGCTGACCCAGGCTCTACCTTCTGTTTAAATGCAGACACATTGGAGAGGAAGGATGTGATGGTTCAAAACCGGTAGTAAAAAAGAAAAAGAAAACTTTCACTACCCCCAGTGGGAACTCCAAGCCAGGTGGGTTGGCCCTGCAGAGAACCAGGAGCCCAAGCACCCAGTCTGATTATGTCCCCCTCTGTCCCACCTCTCCTGTTCCCTGGGCTTATGGACAAGCTGTTCCCACGGAGCCCTGCCAGGATTGTACTTTAAGCCCTACAATCCATCCTAATCCTCCTCCACTCCACTCCCTCCATCTGCTCCCTCCCCAGCCTTGGCATTCTGCCTGCCAGCCTCAGCCCTGCCTTCAGTCTGCCCTGCCCAGGACACCTCCTATCCCCAAGAAGAACTGGGGGTTGGCCCAGGCCATCCAGAGCAGTCACCAGGCCAGGCACCTGTTGCTCAGATGCAGAGCCAGGGACTGAGAGGCTCAGAGGCTGGCCCAGCCTATTGTTCCCATGCAGGCTCTTCCACACCCTTTCCCTCTGCTCTGGGACCTGTTACTAGGAGCAAAAGATCTCGGAACCTAAAGTACCTGGGTCCTATTTGCCCGTGGAGCTGCTGACTCATCTACTGAAGCTCTGAGTTCCAGCTGTTTAGTGACAGGGAGATTATATTGTATAAACTGAAGTCATGTGATTTTTCTCTTGAGTGGGACTTTACACTTGACTGCTGCCATGCAGTGAGGGGGGAGTACTCCACAAAGATAAGGATGACAGGGGCTGCCCTAGAGCTCCTGAGAAGTGTGACTTTCCTCTCTCATCTCTTGCTTTCTCACTGTTTATTCAGACATGCTGAACTGCATCCCTATTGTCTTTTTGTTGTTGTTGTAAAATTGTTAGTTTTATTTATTTATTTATTTATTTATTTATTTATTTTTAGAGAGGGGAAAGGAGAAAGAGAGGGAGAGAAACATCACTGTGTGGTTGCCTCTCACTAGCACCCCCAACTGGGGACCTGACGTGCAACCTAGTCATGTGCCCTGACTGGGAATCGAACCAGCGACACTTGGTTCGCAGGCTGCCTACTGTCTTTTTTATCCAGCTTGGCTGCCTGAGACCTTGGGACCTGTCCTCACCTAGTCAGCCACATTGAGGAGACTGAACTTCCTGAGGGTTTGAATCTGTGTTGACAGCAGGGAAAGGTCACTCAGAGGAGACCTTAAGCCAGAGGGGGACCCATGGCCAAGACCAGTACCAGCTGCTGAGAAAGAAAGGTCAGTCAGTTTGTGGTTTGTAGTTAAGAGTCAGCAAGACACTGATGTCTCCATTCCCTGAAGACTGTGTGGGCTGTGACATGGACAGTAGCCTTGGCACTGCCTTACCCAGACTCAGTTTCTCAATCAGTACCTGCACCATCCTCCACCCCCACCTCAGGATGTATTCATGAATTATGCGGTGCCAGGCTAGGGCTCAGCAATGCAGAAGTTATCCAAACCTGGCAAAATGTTCCCTGCCCCTGGAGTAGCCGCTCTACTGACCACTGGCTGTAAAAACGAACATCATGTTCAGGGCCCAGAGCTGTACACAGGCCCCCTGCACCCTCTTACCTCAATGGATACATAAAATGGCACCCTGAACAGACGTATAAGCAAGAGAGGGAAGCGTGTGGGCCTCTAGAATCTAGCTAGTTGAGGCCAGACTGCCCTGAGGCTCAAAGCAGTAGAGCTTTTGGCCTCCTGGGGTATGAGCGATGTAGGGAAGCAGGGCTTCCTAGTGGCCTTTGCCCAGCCCTCAACAAGGACTCTGAATTCCTACCAGTACAGCCAGTCACAGGCCACCAGTCTGTCCATTTGCAGTGATAATAGCAGCTGCGTGCAGGAGCAGAGCCACTAAGATCTAAGGAAGCAGGACACTCTCAGTCTTGCCCTCACAGAGCTAACTCTGACTTTATTTATACTCCATTCATGCCACGAAGGGTCTGAGGTGAAGAAAATTACTTATCCTACAGGGGAGGCAGACCAAGCACAGGCTCTGAGAAATGGCAGCCTCGGGTTACAAGAATGAACCCTGCTCAGATCAGGTCAGTGTATTTGAGTCAGAGAGGCAGGAAGCCAGAGTCAAATTCAGATCCCAGGAGACTAAAGTCATCCCCCAGTATCCGCTGGGGATTGGTTCCAGGACCACCCCCCTCCCATGGATACAAAAATCCACTGATGCTCAATTCCTTAAATAAAATGGTATTGTATTTGCATATAACCTATATTTGCAAATAGGCTATAGCAAGGTATGCCTACACATTACTTCATTCATGTAGATTCAGCGTAGTGCTCTGCATGTGGCAAATTCAAGTTTTGCTTTTTGAAACTTTCAGCATTTAAAAAAATATTTTTAATTTGAGGTTAGTTGAATCTGTGGATGTGAAACCCATGGATACAGGAGGCAACTATATATACTTTACCCATTCCACTTCAAGAAATGGCATTCAAGAGAAAGGGTCTCAAGGAGGCTTGGCTTGTTGAGAAACAAGCCACAATTCTTTGCTGGTTGTGCAGACCTGCTTGACAAGATGACTCTATGTGAATTATTTCCCCTCCTTCTAGGCTTCTCAAAGAGCTCCCATGTAAGAGCTTTCCTTGTTTGGGCCCCCTAGCTCCCACCAATGCCCATAACCTTCTGCATCCCAGAAAAAAGGAAGAGAGCATGCTAGCAGAATGATAGGACATCCTGAGATGGGAATAGTCACATCATTGGCTTAAGTCATAGGGAGACAGGCCAAATGCTCCAGTGGGGTGAGCACCTGTTGGATAGTGCATCCTACAGCACCCTAATTTAACATGCAAACTCAGACTCACCCCATCCTTTGAGGCTCAGTAAGACTTTCCATTATGCCCTGCAGAGCCTGGCCTGGCCCCTGTCAGAGATGAGATCAACACTATTTATTAATAACCAACAACTCTGTCCTTGGGGAGGTTTCAGTGTGATGGCACAATCAGCACGCAATCTAAGACCATTTACAGAAGAAAGATAAATATATTAAGATAAATTAATACAGTGTAAACAATGCCAGCATACTAAGGGTATGCTGTAATGGGGTATTTAAAGCTAGATGGAGTTCATTAAAGAAGGCTTTGTTTATAAGGAGGTACTTAACAGACACCAGGAAGGGGATGCCAAAATTTCTTCGTAGTTCTTAAAAGCATGAGTTTTGCAGTAGGACAGGTCTGGGTTCAAAGCCCCACAGTGTCCTTTATTAGCTTTGCAGCCCTGGCAAGTCATTTGAACTCTCAGGGTTTAAGGTTCTTCATCTGTAAAATAGAGGTAATAGTTACTACACCATCGTTATTATGTAAGTTAACTGGAATAATTTACCTACAGCACTTAGCCAGTGCCTGGCATTAAGTACTTAATCAGTGGCAGTTTTGTTTTTTTAAGTGAGAGAAACCAAATGCTGAAGCAGAGAAATAGGAGCAGGTTGGTTGGCAGCAGGGATCAGAAAAGAGAGGGTGGTGACAGTGGAAGGAGCCTATGGACAGACAGCCTCACAGACAGGGCTACCTGGGGTTTCTGGACTGGATGCAAAAGTCAGGTGCTCTGTAGGTTTCAGTGCATAAAAGTGATGTCATCAAATGCAAGCATTGCTATAGATGGTGTAGGACTGTGGTTAGAAAGAAGGGTACATGCAGAAAAAGGCTGTTGTGTTTTGTCCAGGGTCCAGGTTTGGTCACTGGGCGAGGGCAGTGACTGTGGAAATCACCCCTCCTAACAATAGCACCCTCTTTCACCACTGAGTAGAAGGCCCTGAAGATCTTGCCTCCTCCCACCACCACTGCTGGAACACATGCAGGCAACCATCTGTGCTCCCTTCTCCTTAGCATGAAATTGCTGTTTTGTGGGTGGTCTAGGGTACAGCTATACATGTGTCCTGAACACATCCCCATGTGGCTGTAATCATATGTGCAGAGTGCATGTACATGTGGGGATGAGCATGTGGAGAAGAGCAGAAGGAGGCCACAGATGAGTAACAGCACACTGCTGCCTCAGAGTATATTTTAAATGCTAAAAATACTGGCTAAAAATTGCAGGCTCCCAGGCAAGATAGTTTCTCCAGGCACATTCTGTATGCATCCCTGATAGGTGACAGGGGTGGAGCACCGTACAAAACACAAAGACCTATGATCTTCAGTCACTACTGCCCTTAGGGTCAGAGTTGTACCCTCACCCTCACGCCATTGTGTTACTTTATCCCCACCTCCAAAAAACAAATCAAGAGTAGAGATTCTGTGAGATGGAGTTGAATAATTGGATAGAAGAGGCAAGAAAAGGTTCTTACCTAGGGCCAAAAGGGACAGTGACCTATTGGATCTTATAACATGTGAGCACTGCCTCTCATTAATGGGCCAAACTAGGACTGAAGGGAGGAGGGGCGCTCAGTCTGGAAACCTTGAAAATCTACCTCATGGGCTCATAGGCCCCCACAAACTGTGTGTATGCTGAGTGCAAGAGAGCCTGAGCGTCCCGCCCAACCAAAATGCCGTACAAAACTTTGTATGTAAGTTCATTTTTCCCCTAAGAGACTACAGAACTTTCATCGGGTTCTCAAAATGATCTGCAGCGCCTCCCTCCCCCAAAATTTAGGAGTTGTGTGCTGCCTGAGTGGGGAAGCTCACGCGGCTGACACGCTCTTGGGGACGTGTCCTCTTGGGCCTCAAAGACAATTTTCCTGAGTCCCAACCCCGAGGCCGGTCCAGAGCTCCGTGTGCCAGTCCTGCCCTCCCCCCACGGTTCCAAGTCTCTGCGGATCGGCTGGGGGCAGCCGAGGTCCGAGGCAGACTCGCGGGAGGGGCAAGACTGGCTGCGAGGTGACTTCACTGCGGCTGCGCAGAGGTCGGCGTGCGGAGAAGGGGGCGGGGCTGGCCCCGCCCGCACGCTGACGTCGCCGGGCCCGAGGCGCCTACGGAGACCCCAGCTGGCTGAGGGAGGGGAGCTGGGTCCTGGGGCGTTTGGCGGCGCGTGCGCAGGAGGTTGAGGCGGGGGAGCGTACGGTTGGCTCGCTGGAGCGGTTAGCGACGGCAGCGGTGAGCCGTGTCCTGTGGCGGCCGCACCGGCCCTCGCGTCGGGGCTGTCGGACTGCGTCGTACAGCCCTGCGTACCTTTTGCCTACGTTAAACGTGTGGCGTAGCCCGCCGCTCTCCTCCAGCATGCGCACTTCGTACACGGTGACCCTGCCTGAGGATCCCCCCGCCGCCCCCTTTCCCACTCTCGCCAAGGAGCTGCGGCCACGCTCCCCTCTCTCCCCTTACCTGCTGCTCTCCACCTTCGTGGGGCTCCTGCTCAACAAAGTCAAGGTACGCGGGGCTCCTTTTCGGGGCCCCCACGAAGAGGGCCTGGGGTTTCTCCCTGTTCCCCGGGACGCTCCCGTCTCCCCTTGCCCTGAGTCTGCCGCGCGCCCATTGCCGGGGCACGAATTCTTCCCAGCCCCCGTCCCTCCTTTCCCAGGGTCTCCTGGCAAGGAACGCCCCCACCCCAGGTGATTTCGCGCTTCGTCACAACTCTCCTCGCTTCTTCAGGTCACGGCCCCTGAATCCCCCAAGTCTTCCTCCTCCGCCCCCCACCGCCATTACCCCTAGCACCACCAGGTCGTTCTTGGACTCTATTCCCGGTGCCCGTCGGGACAGGTGCAAGAAAGCGGAATCTTGACTAGTTCTCGAAGGGAGAGAGCACAGGCAGCACGCTGCACTCACTCTGCAGGTGTGGCTGCTCCAAGGCCAAAACCCTGCAAGAAAGGTGGTCAGAGAGGGGCTGCCTCCCGCACCCCCACCAATCCCACAGGGCGCCCTCCCAAGGTTGGTAACAGGAATCTTTGACCCTATGAAGGGCAGAGGAGTTTCAGACCGGTAAAAAAGGGGCAACTTCCTTTTTCTTTCCAGATCTCCCCAGTTCTGCTAAGTGGGCACCTCAAACGAAGTAGCCAATCTAGAGTAATGCTGGAGCTAAGGGGTGGACACTGACCACTTAGGGAAGGAAGAGCGTCCAGATCTTATGTAACAGGCACCAGCTCCTGTGTTGGTAGTGCATGCACTGCCCCTGCCAAGGCCACACCGGGTTCCACGGCTGTGGCCAGGACTCCTGGCTGACCCTCGTGGCACAGGTGAAATAAGCAGGAAAGCCCTTTATTGGGGTATTGAGTTTGAAGACACAAACCTCAAGCAGCCTTTCTTATAGGGACCATATACCCAGGTGTTTCCTCTGCATTAACTCCCTGCTCCTTCACTCAAAGGTGAATCAGATCTGTTTGCTGACTGTGAAGGTGGTATCCAGTTTCTGAAACAGTGGCTGCTACCAAGTCAAAATTCAGTTTGCTGTTGGCTAATATTAAGAAAATTCCTGATCCCAACTTTGTCAACTCTGCACATGAGTTCCAGCATACCAGTTAGAGTCATTTCCTTCTCTCCTGGTGAGAGGCTGGTGGTGCAGGGTCTCTCCCAACTCCTGTCTAGCTTCTGTGTCAGCCCTGAGGCAGGATTGTTTTCTCAGTAAGAAAGGTCACTCCCGAGACATTCTGTTCTTCACTGGAATGGAAAGTGCTGACTTTCCCTGGAGCTCCTGATTGCCTATTCATGGCAGAAAAATATCTGGCTGGGCA
The DNA here is from genome assembly GCF_987537825.1 of Furipterus horrens. Taxonomy (NCBI): domain Eukaryota; kingdom Metazoa; phylum Chordata; class Mammalia; order Chiroptera; family Furipteridae; genus Furipterus; species Furipterus horrens. Next base: position 90,076,868 of record NW_028327172.1, on the reverse strand, counting down.
TGCAGCAGCCCTGCTCTCCCCTCCATTCCCACCCCTTGACTCCTGTTATCCAGCCACCTTCTACATAGAGTACTTAAAAATTGCCATGTGGTTTTGAGCTCAGGAAATTTTAGACAAAGGCATGACCCTCCCCGCCACACACACACCACTCCCCCCAAAAACTAAGGGTCCTAGCAATGCCTTATAGGAATGTCTCCCCACCCATCAGGCCATTAGTAGGGTTAGATCCTCAAGAATAGTAACTATGGGTGATGACAGGTTCTTCTTGACCCTCTCTTGGCTGTGTCAGAGTGTCAACACCATGGATTGCCCCATCCTCTACTTTCTCAGCTGAGAGCCCACATTGGTGGATGTTGACATGGTCACCAGTGGTAGAATGCTTTGCTTCTACAGCCTATATAGACAGATGCTGTCTGAAGCGCATGGGGTAAGAACTAATTAATAAAGCACTGCCAAAAATGTATAGAGTGGGGATTCTGTCATGGGCCGCCTTTAACATTTAGTTCTGAATGTGCATTATAGAGACTTCTGCAATATATTTATTGGGCCCAGGGGAGTCCTTCTCTAGGTCTTCCTGAAAATGCTGATAAGGGCTTTGGCCAGGGAATTCTTTCCATTGTGACACATCAGAGTTTAGACTGTCAGACATGTCAAATTCAAATTTTGTGTTTGGGGCCATATACTGCTAGTCTTTGCAGAGTTCTTCAAAGATGCTTATACCCCACCTGCTGCCAACAGGCATTTCTTTCTAGCTACCGGTGGCAACCAGATCTCTCTTCTGGATATAGTTCCTTCCCTAACTGTTAGAGTTAGACCTGATAGCTGGCGAGAAGGGTTCCTTTTACTTGTGGGATCAGCATGTCAATTCCTGAGAAAAACCCTCCTTTGGCCTATCTTTCCTCCCCACCTACTGGCACTGACAACCACCTGAGCATTGAGCTGTCAGCACAAGGCATGACTAATTGTAGCTGAGTTATTTCAGGCTCCTGTTTTGATCAGGGTTGAGCTAGTTGAGCATGCCCCAGCCAGTGTTGCTCCAGAGTTGCTTGTTCCCAGGCCCCTTCCCTAAGAGGGAGTGGCAGGTTCATCTGTAGACTGCTTCTTAAACCCTTTGAGCCTGAGGTTTTCTGATTCCTTGTAGGTAGGGCCAGAATTAGCCATTGATCTGGACAAACCATGCTCAGAGTCCTCCACTAGCACCTCTTCTCTCTCCAACCCCCTCACCAGGCCTCCACAGTAGGGACAAGAGCAAGAGTGGCACCTTTAGCCAGCTACTTCTGCTGGTCATAATCTGGATTCCCAGCCAGTGGCCAGTCAGAATGTTGAAACTTGGGCTAGGCAGGGAGGATTCTCCCAGACTTTAATCAGCCCTCAGGAGCTGAGCTTACCTAGAAAGAATTCCACCTGTCTGACCATTCATAATAACAGGCTAACTTGAGGTTGCCACTCCTGCTAAAGATCTAAACTCAGTTAAAATATTTTGTCATTGAACTTTTCAAGACTTCTTGAAGTGCCTATTATGACAGCTGCTTTAACATATTGAACATCTAGGGATACAGATATTTGAGATAGTGTCTGAATTTGGGACCTGAAATTTCTTGTAGTCAGAAATCAAATATATTCCCAAATATATGAATTCCTAGTCTCTAGTTCTAATCTCCAGTCTCCAGTATGGCAGAGAAAGAAGAGTAACAAGAAGATGGGGGAAAATACATAGTCAATATTAGAAAGCAAAGCCGTGAATAATATTTTTTGTTGTGTATTGAAAATGACAGGCATTTCTCAGTCCTCTTTCCTATAAAGTATGTAGACTAAAGTTGAAGAGAGCATAATATGTGTGACCTGTTGTTCAATGGCTCCAAGTGGCAGAGAGTTGTATGAGAGAGCCTAGCACAGGCCTAAACTCTTTGCCTTCAGTCTCATATGCCCTGTGTTCTCTGCTTACAGAATTCTAAGAGTGCCCAGGGTCTGGCTGGTCTTCGAAACCTTGGGAACACGGTGAGTTCTTCCCAGCCTCCTTGTTTCCTGGGGCTACCCACTACTCTCCCAACTGCAACAGTCTAACCAGAGTCCTCTCCAGGCTCTAGAAGACTCCCTGCCCCCAGCAGGAAACACTGCTAAAAGGAGATTTCCTTTACTCTCAGTCTAACCACTTTCCAGGATCTTTCTCCTTAAGAACATCTGTTACTTCCCACCCACTTCTGTCCAGCTCACCCATACCCTTTTATACACTTCTATAGTCAAAACCAATTATGTCACCTGTATCAACAGTAGGAATTTGCCTCACTTCTGCCCCTTTCACTTACAAGGAAAGGAACTTGAGGATGAGGGAGGATTCATTTCTGGGGTAGATGAATCTGAGGGCCTTTGGTACTAAGTAAGTAGAGATGCCAGACAGGGTCTCTCTTCCCTTCCTGATCATCTGGATCATGCCTTGCAGTGCTTCATGAACTCCATTCTTCAGTGCTTGAGCAACACCCGGGAGCTGAGAGATTATTGCCTCCAGAGGCTCTATATGCGGGATCTCAGCCACAGTAGCAATGCACACACAGCCCTCATGGAAGGTAAGAAACCCATCCATGGACACTGTCCTGCTTCCCCTCTAGACACTTTTTCCACTCTACTATTACTGTACTACTAATTGTGTTTTATATGTACCTCTCCTGTTCTGTCTTTGGCTACTCTTTGTTGGGATTCTAGTTACAGAGTTGCTTATAGAAAATATTTCACCTGTCTTCCACCCTCTACCCTCTCCTTTTAATAGAGTTTGCAAAACTAATCCAGACCATATGGACTTCATCTCTTAATGATGTGGTGAGCCCATCAGAGTTCAAGACCCAGATCCAGAGATACGCACCACGCTTTGTTGGCTATAAGTAAGGGCCTTGCAGATGTGCTCTCCAGGTGGGTGGCAGCAACAGTAGCCTCTTGGGACAAGAAGGATGGCTCACTTTCTTTTCTTTGGGTTTAGTCAGCAGGATGCTCAAGAGTTTCTTCGCTTTCTTCTGGATGGGCTCCACAATGCTGTAAACCGAGTAACAGTGAGGCCTGAGTCCAACCCTGAGAACCTCGATCATCTTCCGTAAGTAAGAGGAGAAACCTGTGAGAAGCAAAACTATGAACTTGAGGTGTTTTGGTTTTTTTTTAACTTCTTCATGAGTAATTATTTGAGGGGAATTTTGAATATTAAGGATTTAGATTGATAGACCCTTAAACTTATGGTTTCCACTGTGACACAGTTGTCTTTCTCTCTGGTTCCTAGTGATGATGAGAAAGGGCGACAGATGTGGAGGAAATATGTAGAACGGGAAGACAGCTGGATTGGGGGTAAGTGCATGAAAGAGGGGAATGCCTGCTTTTGCCTAAACAAAGCATGAAAAGGCCCAAGAACTGTTCTCCCAGACAACCCTATTTCTGCCCAGTGTCCAACAAACTGAGGCAGGAGCAGTGAGAAAGGAGCCATGTGCAGAAGACCATGTTCTCACTTCCTCATGTGTAAGCATCATGTGTCCTCTTCTTCCCAGATCTCTTTGTTGGGCAGCTAAAGAGCTCCCTGACGTGTACTGATTGTGGTTACTGTTCTACAGTCTTTGATCCCTTCTGGGACCTCTCACTGCCCATTGCTAAGGTATGCACCACTATTGTCCCACTTTTGAAACTCCCACTTTTATCCTTTGGTGTTGTTGACCTCTGACCTTTACTGTTTTCTCTTCTAGCGAGGTTATCCTGAGGTGACTTTAATGGACTGCATGAGGCTCTTCACCAAAGAGGATGTGCTTGATGGTGATGAAAAGCCTGTACGTCACCCTTTTGTAATAGCAGTTTCCAAGATTGCTCTCTGGGAAGACACTGCCACCACAAATCCAGCCCACGAGTTCCTGGATTCACACAGCCCTCTCCAGTTCTGTTTGTCATGTCTTTCAGACGTGCTGTCGCTGCCGAACCAGAAAACGGTGTATAAAGAAGTTCTCCATCCAGAGGTTCCCAAAGATCTTGGTGCTACGTATCCTTAAGATTCATCAAGGCAGACATTGACTTTCTAGAGGGAGACTGATGACAAGGGGCCAAGGTGAAGGCCAACAGAGTAAGAAAAAGGGGGACTTGATATCTTTTCTTGTTTGTTCTCCTGTTACCTGAGGGGTACCTGCCCTCTTAGTACCCACTTTCCTTTACTTTGATACTGTTCTTGCTATCCTCCCCGTCTGTCCTTGACACACATCAATACCAGATCTGAAGCGGTTCTCAGAATCCAGGATACGAACCAGCAAGCTTACAACATTTGTGAATTTCCCACTAAGAGACCTGGACTTGAGAGAATTTGCTTCAGAAAACAGCAGTGAGTATTTTTCAGCAGGAAGGGAAAAAACAAGGCACCAGTATCTAAAACACAGATGGGGGGGCCAAGAGGTGGAGGGAAGCTGCTTAAGAGTGAGTTTTAAAAACTGGGAACAGAGGCAGGAGAAGGAGGAAGTGCTTCCAGGCTTTGAAACCTTGTTTCCTCCTCAGACCACGCTGTTTACACCCTGTATGCCGTGTCCAATCACTCCGGAACCACCATGGGCGGCCACTATACAGCATACTGCCGGAGCCCAGTGACAGGCGAATGGCACACTTTCAATGACTCCAGGTAAGACAGATAGATATCTCAGACAGGCTTCCTGGCTGTCAGACACCTGTACCTCACCAATCTGTAGGGCTTCCACCTTGTAACACTGAGTCTGCTGCCCATTAGAAGGATCTTTAGAAGATAACAAAAAAGGTTGGCCCTGGGTATATACTAGAGAGATTAGAGATGGACCCTCACAGTCTCTCAGTCCATCAGCTCTGTCCTGATAGCCAGTGCTCTGACTTTTCCCTGCTCTTTCCACAGTGTCACACCCATGTTCTCCAGCCAAGTGCGCACCAGCGATGCCTATTTACTCTTCTACGAATTGGCCAGTCCTCCCTGCCGTATGTAGCAGTGAGGAGCTACATCCCTTTCTCCCTTCCTCATGGTGGTGGCCCCACACCCTATGTTTTTTTTAAAAAAAAACAACAACAAAAAAACCCTGACAAATAAGAGAAAAATGAAGTGAACTAAAGCTGCCGAGCAGGAGTTGCTATGGCCTGGTCAGGATCTGGAGCTGAGAGCCAGGTGCTCCTGAGCCACGCCTAGCAGGGAAGATCCACGGGACATGGAGAGCAGATCCAGCGCAGTACCCCCTGGCTTCTCTTGTTTGCAATTTTACACTTTTGGGTTTTTTCCTGAGTGTAATAAACAACAGATCCTCCTGAGAAGATAGCGCCTTGTGGAACCTGCTAGGAGAATCACTGCCTGGAGGAACCACACTTGAGCCTGGTACCGGTCTTCACCTGGACCCTGCTCCCTGGTCCAGAAGCAAGAAAAACATCCATGGGCCAAGGGCCCTCTGTAATGCTGCTAATTCTACGGGGGCAGACCAGGGAACATCTTTGAAAGAAGCTGTCCTTGGTTTTCAAAAGCCCCGTTTTTAAAAATTACCCTAACGTTTTCAGACTAGAAATGTTTTTTCCTTCACACCTCTTCACAGCTGGGATGTTGTGCAAGTCAGTTTTTTTTTTAATTCTTCAAATACAACTTTTCTAATGCTAGGTAGGTGTTGTCCAGGCCCCAGGCACAGCCACAGTAGACCTGGGATCTAACAAGTTTGGGGGTTTTTTTGTTATTAGAGATTTTTAAAAATGTTTTGAATGATATCTAGTTGCCTCTAAAAATTGTGCCTTATAGCATTTGGGGACCAGGGGGCAATTGTCCCTCCCTGAAATATCCCTTAGCCACTTCCCTTTTCCTCATGCCATGTTCAAGATAGCTGAGAGAGGTAGGGGTTATGCCCTTAGCCCCTGGCTTGTTTGCATGGCAGTGAGATGGAAAAGAGTAGGTAAAATAATATTTCTTATGAGAATAGTGTATCAAGTTCTTCCTGTCCACTTCCTCTAATCCACCCCTGGTCTACTTCCCAGCTGTTTGAAGGATAGCATAAGTTCCTTATCCATAGAGCTTCTGTCACTTTTAATTTGTTCCCTCTTAACGTGGTTTTTCTCCCTGACCTGCCTTCCTCACCCCTACCTTCTCAGAGCCTCCTGGACCAAGTTTCTCAGGGATCTCCATGCCACTCCTCAGCTCCCCTTGGCATCAGTTTTCAGTCCTACCCTGGGGGCTAGAGCTTGAGTGTTTTGAAACATCTTGCCTCAGCCCTATGATTTTTCCCCATGGGCATGATTTTGCCCTAAGCAGTTGGGTAAACTTCTTTGCTATCCCAGGAAGTAAAGCTGTTCAGCGCCAAGGCAAGGAGCTCTGGGCATGGGGTTGGCCTGGCTTGTGCCCCTCGGAGTCTGGAGCTTTCCAGTGCTTCCAGGAGGAGGCATCAGAGAAAGACACCCTGAATTTAACTGGCCTGACACCTTTCTCCGGGGAAGATCTATGAACCTGAGCCAGAGGGCTGGTGTACACTTGTTTACTGTGTAAGCAAGAGTAGAATAATATCTAATGTACAGTGGAAACTTGTACAGAATAAATAATAACTTTGAGACATATGTGATGGGATCTTGATTGGTGGGGGCGGTGAACCCAGAAAAAGCTCTTAGCATATTAGTGGCCAAATATTTCACTGCTTCAGCCAGATTATATAATAAATTTTGAGTTCTGGGGAAAAAATTACCTACTTCTTAGTCTGAACTTTTCTGTTAAAAAGCTGAAATAGTACATATTTTGAGTACATCTGGATTCACTGATAAACATTTATTGATATTTTAAATGCCACATTTGTTTATATACTCTGAATTCTTTTGAGGATAACATTTAGGGGTGAGGTGTCATACCACTATTTGTAACTATTTCAGCATGCCTCTCCAGAGCACAAGGACATTCCCACATAACCTCAACACGTCACACCTAAGAAAATTAGTATATCTAATAGACATTTCTTTAAATGGACTGCTTTTCTTTTAAAAGACTTATTTTTAGAGAGATGGGAAGGGAAGGAGAAAGGGGGAGAAACATCAATGTGTGGGTGCCTCTCACGTGCCCCAAACTGAAGACCTGGCCTGCAACCCAGGCATGTTTCCTGGCTGGGAATCAAACTGGTGACCCTTTGGTTTGTAGGCTGGCGCTCAATCCACTGAACCACACCAGTCAGGGCTGGACTGCTTTTTTATTGCTGGGATGGGCACTCTGGTGCTTCTCTGTTGACATACTTGGGTGCCTGTACCTCTGACCTGTTAGGAGCTAAAATGCCTCCAGCAGAGGCAGAATACAGCAAAGTTTCCTCTTAGAGCAGAATGGGGCTCTATCTGGATGTGTAGTGATCAAAGCTTGCTCCTTGATCAAAGATTGCAACTTGCACCACTGACACCTAGAACAACTGTGTTTACATTAAAGGTTTTGTTCTCTAAAGTGCCTTTTTCAATACATCATCAGGTTGAACCACTTAAAGAGATTGCCTCTGGTGCAGTCAATGACTTGTCTCCTTTGGTTTTATCTTTTTTAAGTCTTAATACTGTTTAGTTTTTCCATTTCTGCCACAGATCTTAGAACTTGAGAAGCTGGAGTCTCCACAGGTGGTTAAGTCTACAGTATTTCATTAGGATTTTTCCTAATCGCTTTTACTTCTTGACACTGAAAAACCAAGGCCTGTTTATTCCAACCTTGCTGGGACAGCAGCACCTGCTGTCAGATTCACCTAATAGGGGGAGACTGAGTTGGGGACATGTTTTTTGTACATTTTCCAAGAGTAGAAAAGAGGGACTGCAAACAACAATGACTCAATCACCAGCATTTCTCCCTGACCTACCTGACCTACGCTGGGAGTCACCTGGACCAGAATAAGGTTTTAAATGTCATTGATTTTCCCCAAACCATGGGTGAAAAGGATTGCCTACAAAAATGGAAGCATTAGACTTATAGCAAAGTGGATAGGTGAACCTCCAATCAATGTAAGTTGCTATACCTCTCCTTTGAATAGTTTTTTCTAGAGGTTGAGGCCCCCTACAAATTTTTGCTCTTTCACTGGAGAACAGACAGGAGGTAATATCAAGGACAAGACTCAGCCCACTACTCTACCCTTGTTCCCAGCTCTCCCTTCTGTACTTAACCTGTGGCGCTTGCTCATCCCTGTGGCAACAGGTTTGAATGCTACATAGATCCCAAACAAAATCTGTCCCATGTTTCTTTATCCATCAGCTTTGCCTCCTAGCAACTGGGATTTCTTCCCCCATTCTCTGCTTGCATTCCAGGAGGCCTCTCCCTGGGGGAGGTGCTCCCTTGCAACTGCCCTTGTGTGACCTTAAACAAGAACCTCCCTCTTTCTGAGCCTTAGTGCCTCATCTGAATGAAGGAAATTGGACTAGTGGACCTTGAAGGTCTCAGCTCAAGTCTTCTCATTCTAAGTCACTTTTTCTCTAATTACATGCCTCAAGTTCTCTGGTTCCAATTTATAAAGTTAGTATATGTATAAAAATATATATAAGCATATATATACTTTGTAACAAGTGCTCAGAAATACATATTACTTTTTTCCCATAAAACTTTAGAGTTAGGATCACAGAAGTCACCTTGTCTATGTTCTTATTTTGCCAATAAGGACACAAGCACTAGAGAAGTCTTGCTCAAGTCCTCCAGCTTATGGGTGGCAAAAGCATGAAAGAAACCAGGTATTTTGACTACCCTCCCAATTCTCTTCATCTGAATACTCTGCCTTTTGCGCAAATAATTTACGGGATTTTTTAGGACTTCCTGCAGCAAATTTCCAACCCTGTGTCTTAGAAACTGAACTGAACAGCAATGTAACAAGGGAAATCCTCTGACCCTATACATCCACACCTACCCAATAGCAAAACCAGCATGATCTATTGCATACCTGGCCCTAACAAGTCTGGGCTGGGCCTCTCTGAGGGTCCCCATTGCTCTGGACAGAAACAAGCACCTGTAAAAGGAGGCAGGAAGCAGGAGAAAGCAGCTGCATTTTACAGTCCAGGCAAATTATTTAATCTCTCTGAGCCTCAGTTTCCTCCTCTGTGATCTGAGCATAACAACACATACTCAAGAGTTGTGAGTGTCTACACATAGTAGGTACTCAACAAATGTCATCCCCCCCACTTCACCCCCATTTCCAGGGCTGCACCATCAATACTCCATTAAGATTCTCTTCACAGGAAAATGATGATGATTACCAGAGGGAAAGGGGGCTAGGGGGAGGTAGATGAGGGTAAAAGGGGATAAATGGTGATGGAAACTGACTTGACTTGGGGTGGTGAACACACAATACAATAAACATGATGCATTATAGAGATGTACACTTGAAAACTATATAATTTTATTACCCACTGTCACCCCCAAAAATTCAATTAGAAATTTTTTTTTTTTAAGATTCCCTTGGCCCTGCCTGGTGTAGCTCAGTGGACTGTGCGCCGGCCTGCAAAGCAAGGGGTCACCAGTTCGATTCCCAGTCAGGGCACATGCCTGTGTTGCAGGCCAGGTCCCAGATGGGGGTGCATGACAGCCAACCACACATTGATGTTTCTCTCCCTCTCTCTCTTCCCCTCTCTCTAAAAATAAATAAAATCTTTAAAAAAATGATTCTCTTGGTGAATGATCCTCAGCAAATGTTTAGTTCCCCAAGCCTCTCACAATGCTTCTGCCTTCCTTTCCTCTGCCCCCAACAATGTACTTGACAAAGGCTTAGGAATGCAAAGTCAGCATAGCATTGCCCAAACCTAGCAGAATTAGTGAGGCAGAGTCCTTGAATGGGCTTTCCAAATGCAAGGGGTGAGCTTTGTCAGTTTCTTGATATTTGGCATGACCTGCCTCTTGCAGATAGTGGTGCACTGGCTGGGATTGAGCTGCAGTCCTCCAGGGTCCTAGAGACTAGGAAAGACCCAGGAACAAGCCCTGACTGGTCTGGCTCAGTTGATTGGGCATCACCCCACAAAACGAAAGGTCACCAGTTCAATTCCAAGTCAGGGCACATGCCTGGGCTATGTGTGTGAGAGGCAACTAAGTGTTTCTCTCACACATTGATGTTTCTCTCCTCTGTTTCTCCCTCCTTTCCCCTCTCTCTAAAAATAAATAAAATCTAAACAAACAAAAGACCCAGGAACAAGGGGGTAAAGGGCAAAGCTGGAGAAGGGTCCTGTTCGCTCAGCCTCCCCCTTACCTCCTTTCCACTGTCGTCCCACAAACGGACTGTTTTAAGAACCAGTTCTGACGAAGCCAGTCCTTGCTTAAAACAGCTTACAACGCAGGCTTCTTAGCTAAGCCACAGTGTTAAGCCTCCCCTCCTTTCTGAAATTTCCTACCAACCCCTATGTTTTGCCTATTAAATTATTTCAACCCTCAAACTTTAGACTAAATGCCCACCTTTTCCAGGAAATCCCCCTGTCTGCCCCCATTAGAGGGAGGCATTGCTGCTTCAGTTTACCCAGTATTTGATTTCTGACCTTCTGATTCAGTAAACTGTCTTCATGTCTGTCCCCTAAACTAGCAGTTCTCAGGGAACTCCTTTACACTCTGAAGATGATAGAGAACCCCAAAGGACTTTTGTTTACATGGGTTACATCTACCAATATTTACCATATTAAAATTAGAACTCTTTACATGCTAAGGTAAATAAAATTTTTATTTTTAAAAAAGACTTACAGACACACAGGAGACTTCCGGTCAAGATGGAGGCCTAGACTGACACGCTCCATCTCCCTCCACAACTAAGAATGACTACAACTACCGCAAAACCAGAAATAACCAGAAGTTCCAGAAAATAAGTGGAACTCCAATGTATGAAATTATAAAGAAGTGGTGCTTGTCTGGATGGGTAGGAGGGGCAAAGCCAGGGTGGAGAGGTCAAGCTGTGCTGGCGGCGGGAGCAGCAGCGGCAATGGCAGTGGGACAGCAGTAAGCACAAACACCCATATTTAAGGGGAGGTGAGAAGCACCTGGGGAGCACCACTGACTGCAGACCAGAGCCGTCAGCTTGTGATTCCAACATGGTGAAAGGCAGACCCCCATTGTCTTGGACTGTGAGGCCCGGAGGAGGTGGGGACGGAGGAGGAGGCTCTCGGTCTCTGAGCAGAGAGTGAATGGCAGGAATCCATCTTGGACCCCCACCCCCACAGAAAACACCACAGCATGGTGAGAAAGGTCGCCCGGTTGTGACAAGTGCATGGGGCTCCACCCCCTATAGCGTAGGAGGTGTCACAGCCCCACCCAGGAAGCAAAGGTAAACACAAACCTGTCAGGATGGCATAGATCATGATAGAGATCCCAGTGACACAGCTGACCAGACAGCAAATACCTAATCTAACGAAGCAGCAGATAGGAAATCTTTCTGAGGCACATTTCAGAGCTTTGGTTATACAAAAGCTTACAGACCTAACAGCAGATCTTAAACAAGACAGGGAAGAAATGAAGGCTAGTCCTGCTGAAATGAACAAAAACACATACAAAACTAGTGGTGAGGGCAAGAAAACCAGGGATCAAATCAACAAATCGGAACATTCGAAAGGAACAAACAGTCGACCAGTGCAGAAAGAGGAAATGAAAAGTGAGGAAAATGAGGAGAGGCTCCGAAACCTATGGGACAGCTATAAGCAGGCCAACATCTGAATCATAGGGTTGCCATAAGGTGAAGAAGAAGAACTAGAAATTGAAAAATTATGTGAAAAATAATAAAGCAGAACTTCCCTAACTTGGAGAAGGAAATGGACTTACAGGTCCAGGAAGCACAGAGGGTTCCAAAAAAACTGGATCCAGGGAGAACCACACCAAGACACATTATAATCAAAATGTCAAAAATTAAGGATAAAGAGAGAATCTTAAAAGCAGCAAGAGAGAAGAAGAGAATTATGTACAAAGGGGTCCCAATAAGACTATCAGCTGATTTCTCAGAAGAAATTCTGCAGGCAAGAAGGGACTGGCAAGAAATATTCAAAGTAATGAAAAGCAAAAACCTACAACAATGTTTACTCTATCCAGCAAAGCTGTCATTCAGAATAGAAGGGCAGAGAAAGTGCTTCCAGGACAAAGTAAAATTGAAGGAGTTCATCAGATCCAAACTACTGTTACAGTATATGAAATGTTCAAGGGATTTGCTTAGGAGAAAGAGGATAAAAACTATGAACATTAAAATGAAAACTGGGGCCCTGGCTGCTGTGGCTCAGTGGATTGAGTGTCGGCCTGCGAGCCAAGTGTCATTGGTTCGATTCCCAGTCAGGGCACATGACTACGTTGCATGTCAGGTCCCCAGTTGGGGGCACGAGTGAAAGGCAACCACACAATGATGTTTTGCTCCCTCTCTTTCTCCTTTCCCCTCTCTCTAAAAATAAATAAACAAATAAACAAACAAATAAATTTTTTTAAAAATGAAAACTGTATCACAACAACCAACGACAGAAGCTAGGAAATCGAAACAAAGGTGAACTAAGTGGGCAACAAGAGTGGGAAAAGAATTATAGTTATGGGAACATTTTGGGGGGAGGTCAGCAGGGAGGGGAATGGGGGGAAAGGGAGGGAGATGGTACCAGAATTAAGAAGCATAGTAGGAAGGAGTGGAGTAGACAGGAAGATGTTAAGAAGAATTATATGCACAAGAAATGGGCATGGACTAAGGCGGGGGGGCAACTGGCAGGAGGGGGGTCACTAGGTGGAGGGGAACAAAGGGAAAAGAAATTAGGACAACTGTAACAGCATAATCAATAAAGCATATTTTTAAAAAAACTACGATTTCCAAATCAAAAAGAAATTAGTAAGTAGGGTAGCATTGTTTTACATCTTTTCAAATCTCATTAATGCCTGGCTTAATAGAAGACAGCTATATTCTCATCTCCTTGCAATAACACACATCATGCAGCCTCTGGCAAATTACACTTTATACTACAACTGAGAGTGAAAATAATGTTAGTGTTATTATAGAAATACTTTTCACCTCTCAAATCCTCAGTGCAGTCCACATATGAGGGTCCAAGAAAAGGCTTACCCCTTAGACAAAAGCAACCCAAGGCCTTATAGGGGACGAATGGAGTAGAACTTGGGGGTTGGGGGAAATCTCCTGAGTAGGAGGACTGCCTTAGGTTCATAGCATCTGGCTCCTCTGTTTTTTCTCTCCCCACTGAGTTCCCCCACTTTGTTCCTCCTTTGTACCTTGGCTCCTGTGTAGGGTGAGAGAGGGGTATCAGAAAAAGTGCACTATGGATTTAGCTAATCCTACATTCAACTCTTGTCTCTGTATCATACCAGCTATGTGAACTTGGGGAAGTTACTTAACCTCTTGGAATCTTAGTGCTGTCATTTGAAAAAAAATTGTGCTACCTCATTGAGTAACTAAAAGAGAGAAACTGCATGTAAGACCTCTTGCCTAGGGCCTAACACATAAGAGACATTCAACAGACGGGAGCCAGAAATTATGCTGCCTCCCCACTTCCTGCCCTACCTGACTCGGCCTGAGCATGACTGACCCAAATCAGATTAACCATCCCTTGCCCTTCTCCCTGAGGACAGCTGGGCCAGGCTGAGAATTTCCAAGAGAACTTCACTGATAGAGAAAGAGTCATGACATGATCTTGTTTGCAGAGAGAGCATAGGTACCCTATCCTGCAACAACAGACTCCACAGCACATCTGAGGGGCCCACCCTGACCAACACTGTCCTAGGCCTCAGGCACCTTCTCCTTCTTCTCTGTCCTTTCTCTTGCAGGCTGAAGGAGCCAACCTGTCAAGTTCCCCGACTCACAGTAGCACACATAAGCAGCCTGTACATACCATGTTCTTCCTATGATGGCTTATCTCCTTGTCTGGTCACATAGGTGCTTTCACAGGGGCCTTCCACAGACCTAGGCTTGATTAATGCTCCAGTCACCCTAATGGGGAAGAGCAGTGGACAGATGGTTTTGTCCAGGGCTCTTAGGACTCATAGGCCTTAAAGCTGCCAAATTCTTGCTCCTAGCTTCTATGACTCCCTCATGCTTGCAAAACAGCCCCCATTGTCTTTCTTCCCTCTTAGCACCCCTTAAGTGCTGACTCAGTACATGCTTGGTCATACCCCACACACAGAGTACCTAGTGTCTTCCATGGGATATTCTCAGCCACTGCCTGTGCTTTTATGGACTGCTGCCCTGTGCCAGGGTAGTGACCTCAGCATCCTCAGCTCAGCTGGATTAAGGGACCACTTCATGCCCTTGCAAATTCCTTCTGGCTGCAAATTCCTTCTTCTCTCACACAGAGCCAAAGTAGCCAGGAGCCCAAGCCAGTCTGCCTATTATGACCTGAAAGCTGGCCTAGTTTGGTAGCCCATACCCCCAGGAAGCACAGGCTATTCCTTTGACAGAGGCTTTGGGTTCAGGAAGTGAGCCCTTGGGGGCCTTGGGCTTTTGTAAAGACTCCAGAAAGCCATGCAGAGCTTTGAGCCATGAAAGACTGGTCAGACATCATCCTATGTGTGGAGTCAGCAGAATTGAGTAAGGTAAGGATCACAAAGAACAACTCTTCCAAAACCCAACTGCCTGCCTAGGGCTGGCAGTGCCCAGTGTACATACCTACCAGGCAGTGCAGCCACCTTGCCCTCAGTCTTAATGTCTCTTCCTTTCAGACTGAATTCTGCAATCCTACTTTTGAGCCTGAATCAGGGCCATCTTGCCCTCCACTGGCCTTTCAGGAGGATGCCTGCTGTAGCATTCGAGCTCCCTGGCATGGTAACCACCTCAGGGGGATGATCTGGTGGTAGGACTGAGAGGCCCAGGAGCTGGGGGCACTGTGAGGAATGCTGGAGGGAAGGGGCTCTCAAAATCCTACCCCGCCTGCCTCAGGTTGGCATCCCCGAGGTCTACAACCAGACTGCCATTTCTCCTGGCTGTGTGTCCTGCTGTTGGCCAGCTTGCTGCTCCTGCTGCTGGGGCTGCTGGTTGCCATCATCCTGGCCCATAAGTACCTGTGACCTGCGTGGGAGAAGGGCTTTCAAATGAGACTCCATGAACTATGCTACCCATCTCCCAGAGATCCAGCTGCTCTGAACCCCACTTCCCCATCTTCCTGCCTCCAGAGTTGCAGGCTGAACCCCCATTTGGGGCCCCTTATCATCTACTGCCTGCCAGAGGTCTCACCATCACTGCCCCCCCACCCCCTGTACCATGACCACTACCACCTCTCAGGCAACTGGGATCCCTAAAGGGCAGCAGGAGGCAGGCATGAGCCCTACACCACAGTCTGGTGAGTACTAAGGGCAGATCTCCCTGAAGGGCCCAAGATGGCAAGAGGGAGGGGGGCCAGGAAGAGGCACCTTGGAAAAAAAGGGTCTTTCTCCTTTTGAGCTCTAAACTCTAACATCTCTCTCTGCAACCTGTTGTGTGGGGGCCTCCTTCTTGGACCAAGGGGCTTTTTCCGCAGCCCTAACTACCCAGTCCCTTACCCACCCAATGCCCACTGCGTGTGGTACATCCAGGTGTCCACAAACCATGTAATACAGCTCAATATTGAAGCTCTCAGCATAGAGAGTGTGGCCTGCTGTCTTTCTGGTCATTTGGAAATCTTCCCCGAGCCTGAAGGCCCCCTCCTCAGGTGGGTCCCTCTGCCCCCAGGAGATCCCAATCCTGTCCTGTCCTGAATCACTATCCTGTCACTATCTGGAGGGCAGAGCCAGGGAGCTACAAGGGGAAAGGCTTGACTGGGAGGAAATTGAGAGTCTTGACCTCTGGGTCCAGCTCTGCTATATAACCTGCCCAAGCTCTGCTATATAACCTTGGGAAGGTCACTTCCCTTTTCTTTTCTTTAAGATTTTATTTGTTTATTTTTAGAGATATGGGATGGGAAGAGAGGGAGAGAAACATTGATGGGTAAGAGACGATGTGTGAGAGATACATTGACTGGTTGCCTCTCCCATGCCCCCAACTAGACACCTGGCCTGCAACCCAGGCATGTGCCCTGACTGGGAATCGAACTGGCGACCCTTTGGTTCACAGGCCAGCACTCAATCCACTGAGCCATACCAGCCAGGGCTCACTTCCCCTTTCTAACCACGGTTTCCAAATCTGTAAAACAAAGCCCCTACCTCCTTTCCCATGAACAAAGGCTGCAAGGATGGATATACAGGTGCTAGGAAGATCAGAGCTCCCTGGGAAATGAAAGGAGACTTCTGACCACATTATCACAAGTTTGGGGCTTGAGGAAAGAGGACTGCAGGGCTCAGGCAGGTTCCATTCTGGTTAGCCCTGGGCTCTGAGCCTCTATCATCCCTGACTTGGCTTCTTGCAGAGTGTGTGGGAGGGTGCCTCCCCCTACACTCAACACCAATGCCAGCTACCTCTGGGTAGCCTTCATCTCTGACATCAGTGTGGAAGGATTTGGTTTCTATGCCTGGTACCAGGCTGTGGCTCCTGGGCATGGTGAGTGTTTTCCCACCATGTCCCCAGCTACCTGTCAATGATCCACTTCCCTCACCTCCAGTCACTCTCAGCACTGGCAAAATAAGTGGAGACTCTGGTGTTTCTGAACCCAGATGCTCCACTCACCCACCCAGGGAGCTGTGCCCATGATGAATTCCCCTGTGACCAGCTCATCTGACTGATACCTGACTCAGTGTGTGGTGGTCTTGCCAACTGCGTTGATGGCAGTGACAAGAACAACTGCAGTGCCCAGTTCTTGGGTATGGGCCTCACCAGCCTCAGGGTGGGTGTTGTCTTCAGGCATCTGATCCAGATTCAGGCTGAGCTCCCCAGCTCTGGCCCAGCCCCAAGTCTGCCTGGTAATTCTTCTAGCCTCGAAATTGTTTCCCACAGGCATGACCAAAACTCTCCTCTGCAGTTACTGTTGGCCCTGTTGGGGAAAGGCAGAGATGTTGGCCAACTTATGAACCCCTCATCCTCTCTACAGGATGTGGGGGGAAACTGACTGGGCTCCAAGGCAAATTCTCTGCTACCAGCTACCTGCAGGAGTACCTCCACCAAAAGGTAAACCTGCATGGGGAGACCAGTGTGGCACCTGAGGGCACACCTGAGCACCCAGTTAGTGTGGCTAGGAACAGCATGATAGACACTGCCTCGTACTTGGGAAGGTCAGAGATCAAGCAGGCAGGGAGAGAGCATTATTAAGCACCACCTATCACATACCCAGATGTTCCCATGCTCAATAAACCTATCTCTGAAAGCAGTCATGTGAAAAGGCCCTTCCTATCTGAAGAAGCACCAATGATGAGAGCTGGATGGGCGTGCCCTGCGTAGCCTGCAGGTGTGAGGAAGGCCTTCTGGCACTCAGCCTGGATGCCTAGATTGGGACAGAAAGAACCTGTGAAATATGCCATCTGTACCCTCCCCTACCTTTGCACCTGGCATATCTCAATTCCTGCTGGACATGGCATAGAACTACAGATCCAGAAATTCAGCCCGCAAATTTAGGAACAGTGCAAGTTTGACTACGTGGAGGTGTATGAGACCAGCAACTCAGGGGCTCTCAGCCTCCTGAGCAGGTATCAGCAGTGCTGGGGGCGGAGCCCAGGATCAAGCCCAGCCTCCATAGTCTGACAGTCACGGCTTCCTACAAAATAGCCCAACTTATTCCCTAGCCTCGTTTTCTTTGGCAACTCCAAACCAGAAGTCTCGTCACTGTCACCCTAAAAAAGGTTTGTCCTTTCTCACCTTAAAGCCTTTGTTCCTTACATCACCCTTATCCAGGAGGTCCTTTCCCAGTTCTCCCATCTGTGGGTCCAATTCCACTTACCTCAGGAACACTCACTGATTTTTCCCATCTTGAAGGGGAAAAGCAGTTTGTTTAATGTTGTACTTTGTCTACTGAATACATGTGTCTTCCTCACCAGATGCTAAGCTCCATGACTTGGATATGCCCCCCACCTCTGGCATCAGCCCAAAGCACCCAGCTCCGGGTGAGGTCTATGTGCAGCCTCAGTGCACCCCAGTCAGCCGGGAACGCCATGCCAGGACTGCTCTCTGCTTTGTGCAGGTTCTGTGGAGCAGAGCTGCCCCCTCGCTTCGTCTCCTCACATCACCAACTGGTTGTACTCCTTAGGACAGATCATGGAATCAGCAGCATGGGTTCCCAGCCATCTACCAGGCTCTTAATGCCACAGAGAGTAGGTGCCCTTGGACAAGCAGGTGTGCACAGTAGAGGTGCCTCCAGGAGAATAGGGAAGGGCTCTGGATCCTGGTCAGGACACTGTGAAAGCAGTGGAGGACAGACATATCCAAGGACACTGCAATTCCTCCTGTGCCTTACAGACCCCTGTGGACCCAGAGGATCCTTCTGCCAGGACGGAGGGTGTAAGAGTTTACAGTGGATGTGTGACACATGGAGAGACTGTACAGACAGCAGCAATGACAAGTGCAGCAGCCCCTTGTTCCCACCCCCAGGTGAGAAGCCTGCATCAGGGACCCATGGACAAGGACTAGCAGGCCTGAGCAGGCTGAGTACTCATTCATAAGGGCTATCCCTATCCTCCCTAATTGGGGGGCAGGGGTTCACTATCCTGACTCTCCACAAAGTTCTGTGTCACCCCCAAGTTAAATAGGAATCAATGGTTGAGCCTTCAAGAACCAGTCCAGTCTTGTCACAGAAAGAGAGAGAAAGCCCCACTCCACAGCCTACCTCAAAGATGAAGGTGGGCCCTGACTGCCATGCATGGATCAGCGGATTTAGTGCCAGACTGCGAACCAAGTGTCACTGGTTCAATTCCCGGTCAGGGCACATGCCTGGGTTGCACGTCAGGTCCCCAGTTGGGGGCGTGTGAGAGGCAACCACACATTAATGTTTCTCTCCCTCCCTTTCTCCTTTCCCTCTCTCTAAAAACAAATAAATAAAATCTTTTTTTTTTTTTTTAAGATGAAGGTGAAATCAGGGAAGTTCCTTCTTGATGC
This sequence comes from Furipterus horrens, assembly GCF_987537825.1. Classification (NCBI taxonomy): domain Eukaryota; kingdom Metazoa; phylum Chordata; class Mammalia; order Chiroptera; family Furipteridae; genus Furipterus; species Furipterus horrens. The sequence goes on along the minus strand of NW_028327172.1, from coordinate 90,058,008 downwards.
TAAATGGTCTCTGCTAATGCGGGTGCCCCGTGCTCCTTGAGATCAAAGAGGTGACTGCATGATGCCCAGGGCTGGACAATTATGCTTAGAGCAGGCTCTGGAAGATAACAGAATCCTCAATATGTGTAAAACATCTCTCCAGACTTCCGGCCAAGATGGAGGTGTAGACAGACACACTGCATCTCCCTCCACAACTAAGAAGGAATACAACTACCTCAAAACTAGAAATAACCAGAAGTTCCAGAAAATCAAACTGCATGGAAGTCCAGCAAACAAAGATATAAAGAAGAAATACTCATCCAAACAGGTAGGAGGGGCAGAGCCAGGGCAGAGAGGATGTGGTGTGGTGGCGGCAGCAGCAGTGGCAGTGGGCAGGCCAGTGGAAAGCGCAGTCACACGTTTTAAAAAGTCAGGAGGGACAGCCTGGCTGCTATGGCTCAGTGGATTGAGTGTCAGCCTGCAAGCCAAGTGCTCACTGGTTCAATTCCCAGTCAGGGCACATGACTATGGTGCACGTCAGGTCCCCAGTTGGGGGCGCGAGTGAGAGGCAACCACACATTAATGTTTCTCTCCCTCTCTTTCTCCTTTCCCCTCTCTCTAAAAAAATTAATAAATAAACAAAACAAATAAATAATTTTATTTAAAAAAAAAAAGTCAGGAGGGACACCTAGGGAGCGTTCCCAGCTCCTCACCAGACCTTGCAGCTCAAGGTCCCAGCACCGGGGAAAATCAAGCCTCATTGCTTCTGACTGTGCAAACCAGTGGGTGTTGGGGCGGAGGCCGAAACTGCCAGTCTCAACAGAGTCCACTTGTTTAAAGGGCCCCCACAGTCCTAGAACATCCACAGACCCACCCACTCTGGGAACAATAGCCAGGGCAGCAGCTAGAGGGGTGCCAATCTGGTGTGGAAGTGGTAGAGGTGTCTGGAAAAGGGGCGAGTGCTGGGAAGGCGGCATTGTTCCCTCTCAGACCCCTCCCCCACACACAGCGCCACAACAGGTGAAACAGGTTGTCCTGTACTGAGGAATCCCTAAGGCTCTGCCCCTCACAACGTAACAGGAGCGACAGCTCTACCTGGGATGCAGAGGCAAACAAAAACAGGAGCCTGTCAGGATGAGGAGACAGAGAAGTATGACTCAAAAGAGGGAACAGATCAAGATTCCAGTGAGAGAACTAAGTGACGAGGAGATAGGCAACCTAACAGATACAGAATTCAAAACACTGGTGACAAAGATGCTCACAGGCTTGACAGATATGCTTGAGTATGGCAGATGCATAAGGGAAGAAGTGAAGGCTATGCTAAGTGAAATGAAGAAAAATCCACCCAAAACCAATGGTGAAGGGAAGGAAACCAGGGTTCAAATCAATGATTTGGAACATAAGGAAGAAAAACAGTCAACGAGTGCAGAATGAGGAAGCAAGAATTGAAAAAAATGAGGGAAACTTCCCAAATTTTGCTAAGGAGATGGTCATACAGGCCCGGGAAGCTCGGAGGGTCCCGGGCGAACTGGACCCAGAGGGGACCACACCAGGACGCATCATGATTGAGATGCCAAAGGTGAAAGAGAGAGTCCTGGGGGCAACAGGAGAGAGGCGGAGAGTTGCCTACGGAGGGGAGGGGGGTACCTATAGGATTACCAGCTGATTTCTCAGAGGACACTTTGCAGGCAGGAAGGGACTGGCAAGCAGTATTCAATGTAATGAAAGGCTACCTGCAACCGGGATTACTCTATCCAGCAAAGCTATCATTTGGAATGGAAGGGCAGATGAAGTGCTTCCCAGACAAGGTAAAGCTAAAGGAGTTCATCATCACCAAGCTATTATTATATAGAATGTCAAAGGGACTTACTTAAGAAAAAGAAGATCAAAACTATGAACACTAAAATGACAACAAACTCACAACTATCAACGACTAAATCTAAAAAATAAAAACAAAATCCAACTAAGCAAAGCAGAATAGGAACAGAATCATAGGTATGGGAATCATTTGGAGGGTTATCAGCTGGGAGGGGGGAGGGGGAGAAATGGGGATATGGTGCAGGGATTAAGAAGCATAATCGGTTAGTACAAAATAGATAGGGGGAAGTTAAGAATAATATAGGAAAGGGTGAAGCCAAAGAACTTATATGCACGACAAGAACTAAGGGGGGTGAGTCTGCTGGAGGGAAGGGGGGGTACTGGGCAGAGGGGAGCAAAGGGGAAAAAGTTGGAATTACTGTAACAACATAATAAAATATATTTAAATATATTTAAAAATTAAAAAAGAAAAACACCAAAGAATGAAAAAAGCCAGGTTAAAAAAAAATCTCTCCGTTTTATCTCCTTTGATTCTCACACAACCCCCGTCTGACCCAATAGAGTGATTAGGTGACTTGCCCCCAGTTACATAGCCAAGTGGTCCCAGCAGTGAAGCCCCCTTCCTACTCTTGCAGAGATAGTCTGTGAGCCCATCTAAGTGGAGATGTGCATCGGGCTAAGCTATAACACCATGGCCTTCCCCTAACATCTGGGTTGGCATACCCACCCAGGAGAAAGTGATGGAAGTCCTCAGAGGTTATAAGGTGCTCTGTGAAGAGATAAAAAGGGAACCCCCAGGAAGGGGAGGGAGACTGGGTGCAGGTTGCCTGAGGGATGATCTCCTTCCACAGAGCCTGATAAGTCTACCTTGCTACCAGAATTTCCAGAGACTCCTCTGCTGGTTACTGGTGCCCTACTGCACCTCACTAGGCAGTGTTCTTCCTCCCTGCCGTTCTGTCTGCCAGGAGGCAGAGCACCAGTGCCAGTCTGGCCTGGCACTGCTGCGCACCCCCTGGCCCTTCAACTGCAACAGGTTGCCTGAGGCAGCTGGCCTGGAAGCTTGTGCCCAGCCCTAATGCTGAAGTAGATCCCTCTACTCTGCCTGCCCATCCGCCTTTGCCTATCAGTGTGGGCAGGCAGGGGAATAAAGGAAAGGGGACCAGCACGGAACTTGGCTCATCATCTCTGGGGCTTACAAGGAAGGGGAGAAGTCCTCAGTCAGGCTAATGAGACCCTTGCACTCTCCCAACTCCTTGCTTGTCCCTTTACTAGCACCAGCTGCCACAGGCAGCAGGCCTACCTCCAGGCTGTGCCATTGACAATCTAGACTGCTTCTCACCCAAGCCCGTATTTCCCGTCTTCTGCCTTCTCCCTCTCCATCTGCTTTTCCAGGTTTCTTTTTCATTTATTCAATGAGTACCTAGTAACTGTGACAGGCCCTGTTCTAAATTCTGGGTATCCAGTTGTTTCTCTGCCTCTAGAACTCGCCACGTTCAGTTCTCAGCTTATATTTCTCCTGGACTGGAGACTTGTCTTAGTCTCTGTCACTGCACTCCCTCTCCTTCCAGCTCCTTGGAGCAGTAGGTGCCCTCAGTGTCTGTCTCACAGTTCTGCCTGTGTTCGATTCAAGTCTCTCTCCCCCTTCTTCCTCCCCCAAAGTTTGGCTGGACGCCTGGCACACCACGAGTTATTTCCCTGCTATTTCCCGGAGGGAGCTCTTGGATTCCTCTTGGAGTCTGGCAAGAGTAGAGCAGAGAAGAACAGGCAGAGAGCGAACCAGGCAGAACCGGGGGGACGAAGCGGGCTCGGGGCGCCTGGCTGGAGAGAAGCGCAGAGGCGGGAGCAGAGGTCGGCTGGAGGGTCCGAAGTAGCAAGCACAGGGAAGGAGGCCATAGAGAGAGGGAGCCGCCCCGGGAGCAGGGAAGGGGGTGAGCCTAGTGAAAGGGAATGAGGATGGGGGAGGGGACTGTGGGAACGACTAGGCGCAGACCGGGGTGGGGGTTAAGGGAGGGGCCTGGCCTCTCCCTTCTCAGCTGTACTATCAGGGTTCTCGGGTCTAGGGACACCCCGTTTCTTTGTGTCCCCACGGCTGTTCAGCTCCAGGGATATGGCAGTGGTGTGGGGATCGACTCGGCTGCCCTGGGGTAGAGGGCAAGGCCGGTCCCAGAATTGTGGACCCGACTCCTGTCCTGCCCGGCCCACAGACTGCGAGAGGACCCCGGCGTTCGGGTTCCCCGTGCCGGCGCCATGAGACCGCTCCTCGCCCTGCTGCTCCTGGACCTAGTAGCCGGCTCGCCCCCGCTGGACGACAACAAGATTCCCAGCCTGTGCCCCGGGCACCCTGGCCTTCCAGGCACGCCGGGCCAGCACGGCAGTCAGGGCCTGCCTGGCCGTGATGGCCGAGACGGCCGTGACGGCGCGCCCGGGGCCCCGGGAGAGAAAGGCGAGAGCGGGAGGCCGGGTAAGAGGGCCAAAGGGACGTCGGAGCTGGCAAGGCCCCTGCTCCCGCTCTGCAGGGCTCGGAATCCCCGCCAGGGGGCGCCGCTCCGCCCTGAGAGGGAACAGGAGTGATTCAGCCTGCGGGGTCAGAACGCATGAAACCCTCTGACCCGCCGGCCAGGTCGGCCTCAGCGCTACAGGGCACGGGATGACGGAGAGGCGGGGACAGGGAGGCTGCTGAGCCGGGCGGGACTGGGGGGCAGGTGGCGGGCTGGGGGTCTTAGAGGGGCTGGGAGGCTCCTCAGAGTCGCCCTTCGCGCACCCCGCTGCGGGAGGACCGGCTTCTACACTCACCCGAACTTCTCCCCTTACCCCCGCAGGGACACCAGGGCCCCGTGGGGAGCTTGGGCCGCGAGGAGAAGCGGGCCCCATGGGGGCTACCGGGCCTGCGGGTGAGTGCTCGGTGCCGCCGCGCTCCGCCTTCAGTGCCAAGCGCTCCGAGAGCCGGGTGCCTCCACCGTTAGACGCGCCCCTACCCTTTGACCGGGTGCTGATGAATGAGCAGGGTCATTACGACGCCGCCACCGGCAAGTTCACCTGCCAGGTACCCGGGGTCTACTACTTCGCGGTCCATGCCACCGTCTACCGGACTAGCCTGCAGTTCGATCTGGTCAAGAATGGCGAGTCCATCGCCTCTTTCTTCCAGTTTTTTGGGGGATGGCCCAAGCCAGCCTCGCTCTCCGGGGGCGCCATGGTGAGGCTGGAGCCCGAGGACCAGGTGTGGGTGCAGGTGGGTGTGGGTGATTATATTGGCATCTATGCCAGCATCAAGACGGACAGCACCTTTTCTGGATTTCTGGTATATTCTGACTGGCACAACTCCCCTGTCTTTGCTTGATGCCCACTGGAAAGTGAGCCTACGCTTCCTCACTCATGGGGGCGCTTCCTCACTCATGGGGGCGGGGAGGTACTGTTAGCCACCTCGCCTGGGAAGGCTGGCCCGCTGGAATGTTGTGAATGACTAAGAGGCAAAATGGGGCCTGTCCTGTCCTGCTACTGGCAGGGAATGGGGACAGAGGTTGTCTGAGATCAGGGCCTACAGCATAGGACACTGGCTGGGTTTCTGCCCAAGACCAAAGGAGAGCGATGTGATGGCAGGTGCTCTCTTCCTGGTCCTTTGCTTCGCTCCCTGCTCCTGGGCCGTTTTCATAGAAATCATTCAATAAATCTTTTTAAAAAAAACCCTCCGATTGGCTCAGCCATTCTTCTTTAGTAGGGGGTTGCCCTCATTTCTGAGGAGGGAGGAGGGGGAAATAGAAGGAGAAGGGAGGGCTCTTAAGCTGGATGAGCTAAGGAGCAGGAAACACAGGAGGCAGACCCAAGTGAATGAGAGGCAGCTAAATAGAGTTGCCCCTGTGTAGGTTGTGAACAGGAGTACCTAGCTGAGGAGAGTACCCTCCTGCTGTGGGGCTCTGGACATCTTTTTCTAACTTAGAGATGTCATATGAACTGGGTAAGGGCTACTTTCACCACACACACCCATGCTCTGATCAACAAAAAAGGAGCCAGGGATTTTCATTCATGACTTCTCTGCTGCTTGCTTGGTCCCTAGACGACTGATTGGAAGACTGTTCTATCCCCCGTTGCCAGGGTAGTGGAATATCCCCAGGTGTCTAGAGATAAGTAGTTTCTAAAATGACCACAAGAGGGCGCCCCAACTCTAGAATGCAGCAATGACCCTGGGTAGCTAAAGCTCTTGACTACTAGGTTGGTTAGGGTGAGAAACGGTGTGGAGGCAGACCAATGGAATTGCAGATGGGGGTGGAGGGAAAAGGATACTCTGCTCCCAGCTCAGGAAGTTTATCTTCTCTCATAAAATATTTATCCTCACATTAAACACTGTTAGGAGCCAAGGCTCTCCTTGCTCAGCTCCCTCTCCGGTGTTGGAGGAAGGCAAGAAAAACCCCTCCAATAGGCCCAACTTCAAAGTGGAGTTCTGGATGAACTCTACCCCTGCTGTGCTGGCCATAGCCCTGTTGGGCTGAGTCACCAAGTCTGAGGCCTTCGAGGCTCCCCTCCTCTGACCTTCAGAAGCCAGCCCTGGCCCAAAACTTCAACCCAATAACTAACCAGGACTTGCCAGGTCTGCCTCAGCTCAGCCTCTCAATGCAAGAGGAAGTTGAGGGGCCTCTCAGTTTCTTTCTGGCTTACCCCTTTTCCCACTTCCTCCACTTCCAGAAGGCTATTCCTGGCAGCATACTCCTAGATTTAACAGTTATGGGAAACGTTCCCCTCTCTTGCTGGTCATGTGAGGAGATATGACCAACGGGGGCTGGGCTAAGTGACCTGGAAATAAGCATTGGGAGTACTGAGCTTCAACTCCCTGCTCTCCACCAGGAGAGCCATGCTAGAGCCCATCACAGCACTGTTCTATCCCAAGAGACACAAAGATAAGCACTAGCTCCTCCAGGAATCAGAACAGACTGGACACCAGGTGACAGGAACCCCAACCCAAGTTCCTTCCTGGGAAGAGTGGCACCAGAGGAAAACCTAGGATGAAAAAGTTCACATTTTTCTCTAATAGGGCTTACTTCTGGGGAAAAACAAAACAAAACATGTGTACGAGGGCACAAATTGGAGGTAATGAAAGCTAATCCATCCACACCTGGCATGGGCTCTCCCCAAGGCACAGTGCTCCCATCCTATCTTTTCTCTTCCCCTACCAAGTTCACAGACCACACTTGTGACTGCAGCAGGATTGAAGGACCCTGCTTTAGTGTCAGTTACCCTGACCAACTGTTCACCCTTGCAAAGATGCACACACAGGCTGTCAGTTATCAACAAAACTTTATTCACTGGAAACTGGGCCAGAAGACCGCTCAGGGGACTGCATGCCCCTACTGTTTGGACCCTAGTGAAATGTGCATAGTCTACCCTCCCCAATGACAGGGAGGGTCAAACAGAAAGGGAATGCCTTTTTGTGTTGTGTGGTGAGTGAAAGAGATATGAATAGAAAAAGAAATCTGGTTCTCTCTCCTGGGGCTCCCAGTGGAGATGGGTTGTGAGGGTTCATGGTCCCAAAGCCAGATGCAGATACACCCCTCCCCCCAGGGATAAACTCCTGACCCCAACTGCTGGATCAGGTTGGGAGAGTACCTCATAAGATCATGACAGGCAAAAGTGGTAGCTCTATAGGGCACCTGAGAGATACTACCCCCAAAACCTACCAGGCACAAGAACTCTGGCTGAAAGCAAAGGTTCAAGATCATTCCAAGGCCCTTGAGTTACCAAAACACCCAGATGACACTGATGTGTTGTGACTGCAAAAGCTGAGGAGTCAGTGGGAAAGGGACAGGGAGATGACCTGCAAAACGCCAGCAGAAAAACCAGAAGCAGAGAGGAGCCCCAGAGACTGGCATTTGGGAGAGTCCTGGCAAGCTGGAGAGGTGTCCACAGCAGAGTCCTGGGGTCTGGCATAGTGACACACCATGCTCAGCATCACAGGGACCCACCCACAGAGTCAAGAGAAGCCGTTATCCTGCCCCTTCCCAGGTCACGGTCTTCCAGGGTATCCCATCTCAATGTCCTGGATGTATGGCTTAGAGGCTTGGGGCAGAAGCGGCTTCAATCCAAGATCCAGGACTCAGGTGTTAACACTGTCCTAGCACATCGGTCTGTGTGAAGTGTGGAGCTGGAGGAGTGGGCATGGAGGGAGGAAGTTTTCAGAGGTAGACATTGAGTGTCTGCAGAATGCCCTGGCGGCAGAGTGGACAGTTGCGGTGGTAGACTGGGTGGCGCATCAGAATTTCAGTGCAAGCCTGGCAGAGGCACAGGTGCCGACAGGGCAGAAGGAGCACTGTCTTGCTCTGGTCCTGGCAAATGACACACTTCTTCCGCTCCTCTTGCTCCTTCAACAACTTCCATGGGTCCTCCTCATTGAGCCTCTCCCTGCCCCAGGCAGCTGTCACTCTGGCCATTCTGACTTCCTCTTCTGTGTCTGATCTGGTCGCTGCTTCAGAAAGAGTGTCCTGTTGCCAGGTCAAGGCTGAGGGCACCCTCCTAGGGCCACCCTGGGGAGCCCCAGGTGCCCCTCCCCAGTTTGGCCAGCTTGCCAGCTGCAGGCTGCGGCTCCCGACTCGGCGCCAAGCCTCCAAGCCCAGTGCTAGGTTAGACAGCCGTACAACATCCTCTCGAAGCCGGTGGTAAGATGGCCAGGCATGGAGCTGACTGAGTGCCCAGGTGGCCAGCCTCATGGTAAGGTCCGGGTGCAACACAGTCACTGTTACTGCCAGCACAGAAGCCAGCAGCACCAGACCAGTGAGATTGACAAGCACAAAGCTGGCTAACAGGTGGGAAACTGAGGTCAAAAGCTCCAGTACTAGTTGGCAAGGGGTCCAGAGGAGGATGGCCATGGCCACAGCACTGCTGGAAATGTGAGCTACAAAGGTAGCCATAATGTCCGTCATTCTCCACAGTGGCCCCATCACTGCATCCCACAGGGCCAGCAATAAAGAGAAGAGGTTCTGAGTGCCAATGAGGCAGATGTTGACTAGGCTGTTTATCACGTAGGCCACCAGGCTCATGGCAATGGCACAGATGTCACAGGCCTGGCGCAGCAAAGCATGGCCACTGGAGACCAAATTGAGGACACCTCGGTGCAGTATATCCCGGCTCCTCAATGCCCCATGAGAGGCTAGGTGTCCCAGGAGCTTTAGGCTCTCCAGGCCAGAGCAGCAACTGTACAAGAGGGTACACAAGGCCTGAAAGCCCCCAAAAGTGAACCGGACCAAGGCTTCAATGAAGGCCAGCAGTGAAATCAGTACTCCGCGGCCCAAGTGCAGCAGACTAGTCAGTACAGTGTGTGGCAGGTTGTAGATGAAGGCTAGGAGCCAGGCTAGGGAAGCTAGGAGGGAGGACACCAGCAGGAAATTGAGGTCCAATACAAAGGTCAGCACGTCCAGCACCAGGCCCATACCATTCACCACCAGGTACACAGCCTCCATGATAGGGATACGGAGGTCAGTCAAAAGGAAGTCTGGCTCCCGGTTGAGGGGGGCTGGCAAGGTTGCCAAAAATTGGGGGATGGGGGTGGCCAGGGATTAATCTGAAAGGGAAGTTATAAGTCCAACTAAGGGAGACAATCAAGAATCTGAGAAAAGAGTGGGTTAAAAGTGAGTGGGTCTCAGTGGAGAGAACGGGGGCCAGGTGCTGGTCCGGGAGACTCGGTTATGAAAGCTGGTTGTTTGGGAGGGAAGAGGCCAAACATCTCTAAAGTGGAGGGCAGGCCTCAGCTTTGGAGACCTGGTGGTGGCGAACCACTGCCAGGAAACGAGTCAAAAGGAGAGGAGATCCGGGAACGGTTGGGATAGGGCCGGGGCCGGGTGGGGCGGCGCAGGCTGGGCACAGGCTCGCGGTCCAGCTACACAGGTGCCCCAGTCCCCTCCCGGCCCCTGTCCTCTGGGTTCGCGGCACTTTGCGCCCAAAGAGGGAGTGGGAAAGGGAATCAACCTCAGCAAACCCCAGGTGCGACCTCCACTCCGCTGCGCGCCGCCATCTTGTGTGTGAAGGGGTGGGGCCAGAGCCGTGACCAGAGGGAGGGACGACGAACTCCGGTCAATCAGCAGGGGCCAGCGGCAGGGAACGTCGAGCGGTTATTGGTCCGTTTGAAAGGCGCTCAACGAAGGGGCAGGGACAGATTGAAATCTCCGCCCCCCCTGAGGCGGTGATTGGTCAATTAAGACCCCATCCCAAATCTGTTATGAAACCTGGCGCTCTCTGCTAACACCAAAGAGCCTTGGCTGCTGTTGCTTCAATTTCCTGCGTGTAGAGAACCCTTCATCTCCACTCTGGCGTGGATTCCAGAAAGTGTCTGTCCCCCTTCACCCCTCCCTGAATCCTTCATTCCCTAAAGCGCCACTGATAAAAAGCTGAGGTATTGACAGGAGAAAAATTATGAGATGTTCTAAATTAAGAAGCTTTGAATCAGCCGTCTCCTAGTGACCACTAAATGTTGCCTGTAACCAATCAAAAGTAGTGAACGTTTGTGTTGTTTAGAGGGGAGAGAGGTTATGTTTGCTTTTTAATTTAGTTGTTTGTTTTTAGGGGGTATTGAGTTGTCTGAGTTCTTTATAAATTTTGCGTATTAACTCCTTATCAGATGTATCATTAGCAAATAGCTTCTCCGATTCAATAGTGTCTTTCCGTTTTGTAGATGGTTTATTTTGCTGTACAAAACCTTTTTAGTTTGATGTAGTCTTCATTTGTTTAGTTTTTCTTTTGTTTCCCTTGCCTGAGGTGATATGTCAGAAAAAAAAATTGCTAAGATAAATGTAAGTCTTTACTGCCTGTGTTTTCTTCTAGTTCTTTGGTTTCAAGTCATATATTTAAGTCTTCCATCTATTTTGAGTTTATTCTAGTCTGCAGTGTAAGAAGGTGGTCCAGTCTCATTTTTTGCATATATCTGTCCAATTTTTCCAACACCATTTATTGAAGAGACTGTCTTAACCCCATTGTATGTTCTTGCCTCCTTTGTGATGAATTAACCATATAGGCGAGGGTTTATTTCTGGGCTCTTTATTGTGTTCCATTGATCTACGTGTCTGTTTTTATGCCAGTACCATGATGTTTTGATTTAATTGATTATGATGTCAGATAGTGTGCTACCTAAAACTTGTTCTTCTTTGCTCAAGATTGTTCTTGCTAATCAGGATCTTTTGTGTTTCCATAAAATTTTTAACTATTTGTCTAGTTTTCTGAGAAATACTATTGGTATTTGATAGGAATTGCGTTGTCTATAGGTTGTTTTGGTTAGTATGGATATTTTAACAATGTTATTTCTTCCTATCCATAGGCATGGATTTGTTTGTATCTTTTATTTCCTTCTTTAATGTCTTATAATTTTGAGTACAGGCCTTTTACCTCCTTTGTTAAATTTATTTCTAGGTATTTTGTTTTATGCAATTGTAAATGGATTTAGTTTTTAGTTTCTCTCTCTAATAGAGATTATTGGTGTATAAAATACACATTATTGGTGTGTAAAATGCAACTGATTTATAAATATTTATTTTGTATCCTGCTACTTTACTGAATTCATCGATCACTTCTAGTAGGTTTTTGGTGGGATCTTTTGGGTACTTCTGAATAGACACTTCTCCAGAAAGAAGATACAGATGGCCTATAAACATATGAAAATATTCTCAACATCACTAATCATTAGAGAAATGAACATTAAAATCACAATAAAGTGTCACCTCACACCTGCTGAAAGGCTATCATCAATAAATCAACAAACAAGTATTGGTGAGGATGTGGAGAAATGTGAACCCTTGGGAATTCAGATTGGTGAAGCCTGTGGCAGTTCCTCAAAAAATTAAAAATGGAATTGCCTTATGACCCAGCAATTCCACTTCTGAGTATATATCTGAAGAAACCCAAAACACTATTAAAAAGAATATTGCAGCATTATTTACAATAGCCAAAACATGGAAGCAACCCAAATGCTCATCATCAGACTAGTGGGTTGCCCTGATTGGTGTGGCATCATCTTGCAAAGCAAAAGATCACTGGTTCAATTCTCGGTCAGGGCACATGCCTGGGTGGCAGATTTGGTCCCTGGTTGGGCACATATGAGAGGCAACAGCTGACCTCAGTGAGCTCTAGCCCTAGCACTACCAGAAGACAGCTTAGATTCATAGCTTGGCTTTGCTTGGGAATCTCCAAGCCCAGCACAAGTAGCAGCCATCTCAGATTGCTTTATAGCTCAGGTAGAGTGCCCTTGGAAAAACACAGTTGGAAGCTGACCTTGGCCTGTACCACCCAGGAAACCCCAGAGCCTGTGTACCCAATGAACAACTACAGACCATGCTGGAGCACTACCACCCTAACCCTGCACAGATGATCCTCCACAGATGGTGGAGGTTGGTCGTCAGTGCTCACTGTCAATACTTGAAGCTGACTGGCCTGGGTAAATCACTCCAGTTGACCTGCCAACAGTAATCAAGGCTCAACTATAAGAGAAGGGTGTACTCAGCCCAAACAAAGGGCACCCATCAAGGACCCAGCTTGGGTGATAGGGGAGGCTGTGCCACTGAACCCTACAAGACACATTAGGCCATGCTACCAAGACAGGGAGTCATAGCAGCTCTACCTAAGACATAGAAACAAACACAGGGAGGCTGCCAAAATGAGGACACAAAGAAACATGGTAGGAACAAAAAAGACATATCAGTCTTTTATGGTAATTGCTGCTGGTGTTGTTTTTATTGATCCGCTGTGCATTTTTCCCCAATTTTAAATCTTGGAGAATACACTCACCTGCCCTTCAAGATACTTGATCCCACCACTCTTAACATTTCCTCTTTAAAAATCTTACTAGCCCAGTGACAAGTTTTTAATCCATCTTTAGTTCTTAATCTGCCTTCCTGCAACACTTAACACCCTTGGTTCCTGGACATTACCCTCTCCTATAGTCTCTGTTTTAGTCATAACCCCTCTTCTCACTACATGATGATTTTTAAATGTGTCTTCAGTCTGAATCTCTCTTACAAAGTGCAGGTTTCAACTGCTTCCTGAACATGGACGGCTCTTAGATATCTCACTGGTGCTTCAAACTCAATGTGTCTAAAATAAAACTCAGCAAACTTGATGTGCCTGCACTGCGTGCAATTATCCAGCCAGTTTTGCATGCCAAGAAAGGCCTTCGTGGAGTTGGCAGGATCTTATAAGACAACATTTCCATTATTTTGGTACCAAGGCCTCCCCTTTGAATGATCTGAGGTGTTACTCAGCCAAAGCCACACTGTGAGCCACAACCTTTGATTCAACTGACAACCCAGATATGAGCAAGCAAGGTTTAAGTGTGGCCAAAATTCTTGTGTTAAATGAATTACTACATTAAGTTAGAAACATAATGGCTTAGAGTACCATCTGACCATGAGGCAAAGAAGTGCTGGGCTGGCACCCTTCAAGAAACCAAGGTGCTTCTGCTGAGAGGTTATAAACCACTACCCTTGAGGTGATCATGGAAACAGTGGTTCAGTTTTGATTCAAGCAGTACCTCTACAAACTAGATATATTCCTTTCTCTTCCACTGGTTTTCAGATAAAAGTTGCCAAAGTAGGGGTCATCATTTATTTGAAGGCCAGAGAAGGAAGACTAGAGAATGTTAATGGAAAGAACTGACACCAGCTGACTTTAGGGAGGAAGTTCAAGTTGTTTAGTAGTGTGAGTCCCAGTGATTGAGAAGAAAATAAACAAGATATTGAGAAAACTGAAAGCCTAGAGATGCAGAATTCTGTAATAGAAGATGTAATGGGCCCCAAGGGGCATGCTAGAGCAATAGTTGGTTTCTGCTGTTTCTGAAGGACCATGTTTTTCTGCTAGGTGAGAGATGCTAGCTGAAACTAGAAGGGTTTTTTTTTTTTTTTTTTAAGTACACTTTATTGATTATGCTATTACAGTTGTCCCAATATTTCCTCCTTAGCCCCCCTCTGCCTGGTACACCCTTCCCTCCAGCAACCTGTCCCCATTTAGTTCATGTCCACTGATTGTGCATATAAGTTCTTTAGCCTCTCCATTTCCTATATTATTCTCAACATCCCCCTGTCTATTTTGTTCCTACCAATTATGCTTCTTAATTCATGCACTGTTTTCCCATTTCTCCCCCTTCCCCCTCCCCACTGGTAACCCTCCAAAAGATCTCCATATCTATGATACTGTTCCTGTTCTGGTTGTTTACTTAGTTTTTTTTTTTGTTTGTTTGTTTTTTAAGATTCAGTTGTTGATATTTGTGAATTTGTTGCCTTTTTGATGCTCATGGTTTTGATTTTCTTCTTAAACAAGTCCCTTTAACATTTCCTGTAATAATGGCTTGGTGGTGATGAACTCCTTTAGCTTTACCTTGTTGGGGAAGCACTTTATCTGCCCTTCCATTCTAAATGATAGCTTTGCTGGATAGAGTAATCTTGGTTGTAGGTCCTTGATTTTCATCACTTTGAATACTTCTTGTCAGTCCCTTCTTGCCTACAAAGTTTCTTTTGAGAAATCAGCTGATAGTTTTATGGGAACTCCTTCATAGGTAAGTATCTGCTTTTCTCTTGTTGCTTTTAAGAATCTCTATCTTTAATCTTTGGCATTTTAATTATGATATGTCTTGTTGTGTTCCTTTTTGGCTCCAACTTGTTTGGAACTCTGTGCTTCCTGGACTTGTATGTCTATTTCCTTCACCAAATTAGGGAAGTTTTCTTTCGTTATTTTTTCAAGTAAGTTTTCAATTTCTTGTTCTTCCTCTTCTCCTTCTGGCATCCCTATGATTCAGATGTTGGCACGTTTGGAGATGTCCCAGAGGTTCCTAAGCCTATCCTCATTTTTTTTTGAATTATTGTTTCTTCTTTTTGTTCTGGTTGAGTGTTTATCTCTTCCTTATGTTCCAAATCATTGGTCTGAATCCCACTTCCTTCCCTTCTCTGTTGGTTTCCTGTGGATTATTTCTTATTTCACTTAGTGTAATTCATTTCTTTCTTTATATTTTGGCTGTACTCAAGGAGGTCTCTGAATATCCTGATAACCAGTGTTTAGAACTCTGCATCTAATAGGTTGGCTACCTCCATTTCACTTAGTTCTTTTTCTGGGTTTTTGTTCTGTTCTTTGATTTGGGCCATATTTCTTCATCTCCTCAATTTAGCAGCCTCCCTATGTTTGTTTATGTGTTATGTGGGGTGGAGTCTTAGGTAATTGCCCAGGTTAGGCATGCCGCTTCACCACTTTGTGGCTGTGTGATGAGAGCTCAAAGAGGAGATAATGCCATCACCTGGCTTTTGGTGGTTCACCCGGTGCTCGCCCCATTTCCAGTCACTTTGAAACTGGAAAAGCCAGAGTTTGTGTTGCCTGTCACCTACCAGACCTAATAAGCAGCAACAGAAATTGAATCTTTATGGGCGCTTTATTCAGATGGTCAACGATCTGAGAAGACAGTGGGTTTGTTCCCTAACAGACCATCTTAAATTCCATTATAAATGGGCCCTTTTTATAAGGAGAAAAAAAAGTGTAAGTAAGGGGTTTATAATTCAGAGAAAAAGTTAACTAGATAAAACCTGCCACATTCTTTCATCTGTGCCCTGGGGGCTAGTCTTTGTGTCCTGGGCAGTGGTCTCTCACCCTGGAGTACAATGGCTCAGATAC
The DNA here is from genome assembly GCF_987537825.1 of Furipterus horrens. Taxonomy (NCBI): domain Eukaryota; kingdom Metazoa; phylum Chordata; class Mammalia; order Chiroptera; family Furipteridae; genus Furipterus; species Furipterus horrens. The sequence continues at coordinate 90,042,594 of NW_028327172.1, read as the reverse complement.
CATCTTGATTGCTTGTAGTCCTCCTGGGGTACAAAGGTAGAACTGCTTATGGTCTCCTAGAGTAACAGTGAGTCATACCTTCAGTTCCTGAAACAATAGGTTTTTATATACGTTGATTACTAAGCTTATAAGCTGTTACCTGAAACTAAAATTTTCCAATATTTGAGTCCCCATCAACTTCACCCCCTTCCCATGTGCTACTGGCACCCTTCCACTGCTGTCCCAGCAGTGACTCCCAGAATGGGTGGGTTTGTGTACATTTTAAGACAGTGCTGGCCCTTTAAGTGGAAAAAAATCCAGCCCAACTTCCACTGGTTTTTACATCCAGAGGTAATGGGGATCTGTCTTCCAGTTGCTGAAACCCTGGGCTACGTGGTCTGGCCTGTAGCTGAGATTGCTTGCTCTTAAGGTATTGCTGGTATCTGATCTGCTGCCAGCTGCTGCCACCTCTCTACTTGTCTCCATGACTCCACCCCTCCTACTCATTTGGATGAATCCTTGGTCTTCTTTAAATCCTTGGTTGTCAGACTTCCATACAGCTTGATTTTCTTCTGGTTCTGGGTGTTATTAGTTTTGAGATCTGCTTGTAATATTTCTATGGTTACACAAGGAGGCCAAGAATGTCTACCTACACCTCCATCGTGACTGGAAGTCATCTAGAAGGGGTTTTTAGAGGTTGTGGTGGCTTGTGGATTAAGAGATTGAATAAAACCATGAAAGAATGTCTAATTTGGTAATATTGTTTGTAACATTGTGTGTACTATAATCCTCCCTCTCACTGCCCCATCAAGCATTTAGTAAAATCTGTATTACCTGCCATGGTTTTAGAGTTGGATTTTGTTTCCTTTTTCATTTAATTTTACTTTTCAGTTATGCAAATCATTTACAAGGTCCCAAAATCAAAACTATAAAACCTTTCATAGAAGGTTTCCTTTCATCCTGTCCCCTCCACTCTGTTTCCTCCCAGTACTACCCAACGGCCCAATAACATGTGGTTCCAGAAGTACTCAGAAATTGATTCAGTATTTTCAATATTGGCTGAAGGACAACAGCAATATTCATAGTTTTGAAATTTTGTATATATACACATGTAGGTCTATGAAACATATTGAATTGGTTTTAACCACTTTTGACTTAAGGAAAGGACTGAAAAAAGCAACTTACAATTTTATTCATTGATTTAAAAGATTGTTGAAGGCAAGTTCATGATAACAGGACTGAAATGGTTTGTAAAGATAAAGGTGAACAAGCCAGAAATTTGACCAAGAGTCCAGAAGCATTTTTTGTACCATGTACATATAATTGAGCTTGTTACTAGACCTGACCTCAATTGTGCTGATCATGATGGAATTCACTGAAACAATGAAAATATTTTATACAATATTTCTGGATCTGGCTCACGTTCCCTGTGACCCTTTTGCTCCAAGGCAGCCCTAGATGCTCAGTAGCAGCAGCTCAGGATCTTACAAAAGATGAAGAATTAGTGAAAGATTCAATAACTGAAGATGAAGATGATGAAGCAGGGGTGGGATAAGATGACCCACAAATTTGTCAGAAGACAAAGAGGAAGAAGATGTCTCTGGTGAACCTGAAACTTTACCAAGTGCAGATACAACTATCCTATTTGTGAAAGGAGAAGATTTTCCAGCAAATAACATTGTGAAATTCCTGGTAGGCTGTGGGGAACCACTCCTTGTGGTTTAGGGAATTATAGCCCCGGCCTGAGCATGACCTGCCACCAGCACTCCAGCTGTGCTTGTCTTTAAGTCTCAACAATGACTGCGTGGGAGACATACCCAAAAACCATTCAGAGGGTTTCCGTGGGGATTGAATTAAAAGGATATTATGCTTTAGAACTTGCTCTGCTTTCCTTTATCTTATAATTAAGTATAAACAATCTCTAGCAGGGAGTATTTGAAACCTTGTACCTAGTGCCAATGTGGGGTCAAAATGTTTAATAGACCCTGGCACAGACTATTTGTTGTACCTGCTGTACTGGAACTTGTAATCAGTTATTGTTAACTGTAACCTAGGTACCTGAAAGCTATTGATGATTTATGAATGTTGATCTTGTATCTCCCATGCGTATCCTTCTCAATAAAAAGCATGAGGGATGAAGGTCTAGCTGCTGTTCTCCATTAGAGAGGCAGTCACCTTCCTTCCCCCAGACATAAAGAATTGTCCTGGGTAATAATTTGCTCCACCATGATCACGAAGAATCTGCTGGACAGAGCAACTTCCAACCGAGCCTAGGGTGTGTGAGGCACCTCCGCCATAGTAGGCTTCACAAATAAGGGTACAGAAGATTTTGTTGTTGAATCCCTAGATGCCTCATTCTGTTATTCTGAGGACTACCAGCTTTATATCAAGAATTTCATAGCTCTTCCTCTGAACACTGTAGTGCTACCCCAGAGACCAGCAACTTTTGAGTACTCCTTCATTCCTGCAGAGCCCATGGGTAGACAATCCTTTGGCCCAGTCATCAATATGAACTACAAAGATTTGAACAGCAATGTATTTCAAGATACTGTCTTCAATCAAACAGTTACAATTACTGAAAGGGAGGATGGGTTAGATGGAGAAACTATCTTTATGTATATGTTCTTTGCTGGTCTTGGGTTCTTGGTTTTTGTTGGCCTTCATCAACTGCTGGAATCTAGAAAGTGCAAGAGACCCATACAGAAGGTGAGATGGGTGCATCAAGTCAGAATGATGTTGACATGAGTTGAAGTCCTCAGTAAACTTTGAATTAGATCAATAAGCTTCAACAAGAAGGTTGCTCAGGAAATGAACACAGAAGAGATCAATGGGATCTGATGAGTGAATGTCTTGACTTAACCTGCCCTAGTGTTTTTCACCCTGAAGAGAATTAGTGCAGAGAAACCATATCACTATAGAAGGCAACTACTATTAATACTTACATGTGGACTGAGCAATCAGTCTGTGGAAATAATATTGCTGAAAGTGCATTGCATTCATTTTTCTAAAGTAACGAATTTGTGTTTTTTAAGACATTAAAACCTATGTGTGTGCATGTGAGCAGCTGGTCTTACCAGAATCATTGTTAAACTACCTGAAGCATGCCTTTAGAATACTGAATATAAAGCTATTGTCTCTTTCTTGTTGACATTTTCTGGTAATTTCTCCCAAAAGTCAATACTTGCCCAAAATGATTATAAATGTCCTGCCTTGGACTATTCTAAAGAAAACAATTTGCTTCTTCCTTAGAATTCCAACTGATGACACAAATTAAGATTCGGTTCTTATTGTTGCTATTTTACAACTAGTATTCTAAAGACACAAGCAGGAGCAGCTGCTTTTTAGCAAGATAGTTGTTTTGATATTTTGCTGCTGTTTACTAAAATTTGCACCTTCAGAACACTTCCCAAATGAGTTCAAGGGATTTGGGGATCTCTAGTAACAAAATTGTGAAACATGAAAATTCTGCTGATTTTGATATATAAAATCAACCCCATCTCCTTTTTATCAAAAAGAAAGTGGTTTATTTGTGGAAACTGAGTTGTTCTGTTCGTTGTTGTTCTATTTCTTACCCAAGGAATAGCTTTGGAATGATTTTATACCTACTTAGGTTTTTTTTTTTTTTTAAGACATTTTGTCTTTCCTTAACAGAATAATTTTGCTTAAGAAAATTTGCCTTGGCTACAGGCTGAGCAAAAGGTCAATTTATAGGGACGGAAATGTATTCCAACTCATTCTGATCTGTAAAATAAAAATTAGTTAGGTAGTTTTTAAATAGTAACCAGTTGTTTTTTATCTAATCTTCTGGGGATTTTGGTTGTTGATAAAACCTTTTCTAAGTTAACCTGAAGAATTCCAAAATTTTAAACACTCAATATCTAAGAACAAAAATTAAATTGGAGTTCATAAAATCCTCTTAGAAAGTTAGTCTTGCCTTAGGTAGTAGATTAAGTATGGTATTATTGTCAAACTAGATAAAGGGTACAGAGAAGGAAAACTCTGATTCCAAAAAACCTCCGCTGCCTTGCGGCATACCTCTTCAGGGGAAAGGCTAAGGGAGTAAACCCCGACAGAAAATACGGAGCCGGAGTCCCTAAGGCGGTTTGACGTTGTAGTCAACACCGGCAACTCCTGCGGCGCACCTGAAGCCAAGCTGTATTGACTTCGTCTTTCCCTTGGACCCTTCAGCTGCGAAGAGAGGGGGGGTCTGCTGCATGGGCAACAGCAGACCCTCCATATCACCCTGCCCAGGCTCTGTAGCTTCAGCTTCACTGGAGAGGACACTCCAGCGTCATCGCAAGATGTCGATTCAACACGGGAGGAGACAGATACCGTGTCACTCCCGAGTCGGACTGCACAGCCATTCTCGGCGGTGCAGATAGACTCTTAAGAAGCTACACCATCGTCTCTCGAGACGGACGGCCGCCGCCGCCGCCGCCGCCGCCGACGAGATAAAGGGTAAAGTATAATGCTATGAACAAACAAGAGCATTTTTCCCTGTCTTTAAGCCATATTCTTCCACATATATTTCATAAAGAAATGATAGGTGAAATTTTAGTGGCTGTTTAATTCCTGATTGTCTTTATTATAATGAACAGACCACTCTTCATTATAATCCCACCTGCAACCATGCCCACACAAAAACAACAAAACAAAACACAGAAAATCTTTCCAAATTGTTTACGTATTTAAACATCTGAGCCAAAGTCAATGACAATAAAATAGAAGTCATTGTATAGTTATTAATCACATTGCAAGTTGGGGTAAAGGTGTCAAATTATGTATGTTGACATTGCTGAAGTAATACCTTTCTATACCTGTAATATAAAGTGTTTGAGTTTTAAATTGGGCTGTATGATCAGTAGGTTATTTTGAAAAAGCTCTATGAGCTCGAAGAAACTGCATGTTGTTTTGTTTGTTTGTTTGTTTAACATAATAAAGAAACCCCTCCTTCCCAAGGAATATATTCCTGGATATTTTTGTGAATGTCCAAATTTGTGAAACTATTACAACATAATGCAGTGAGGTGCAATTACAAAATTTAAATGACCTCTAGAGTTTTATTTAATACCTTATAGTACTGAGGCAATGGCAAAGCTGAGTTACAGGTGCCAGCCCTTCTGACTCCTAAGTAATTGGCCTTACATGCTAGCCCTTCCACTTCTGAGGTTCAAATTAGTGCCTCAGAAACTGTCATGTTTTATTTTTTTAGCATAGATTGAGAACACTTGAGAACTCAGATACCAGGGGTCTTCTCTATTATCAGTGTTTAGCCGAAACTAACTCTCTAATAAATGGATTCAATTCCACACATGGTTTGTTCAAGCACACTTAATAAGTAGCCTATTTTTTAAATGCAAATATTTGGATGAATGTTTTGCTTGTTTTGATATATTCATTTGCTACATCAACCATGGTTTCAGAATTTGCCTTTTGAACAACTTGGTTTCGGAATCGCTAAAATGAACTAAGAATCTTGTGTATTAATTCAGATGTATGAGAATATGTATTTATAGAGCATGGATCTTGCAAAAAATAATATTTCTGGATCTGCCCAAAGATGAAACATCTTTGAAAAACGCATTTGACCTCACAGCTGCTCTTGGCCACATGATGGAAATACTTGCTAATTGCTCTTAAAACAACTAGATTTAGCCCTGATTCCTGTGGCTCAGTGGGTTGGGTATCTTCCCACAAACAGAAAGTTCACTAGTTTTATTCCAGGTCAGGGCACATACCTGGGTTGTAGACCAGGTCCCCAGTTGGGGGCGTGTGACAGGCAACAAGCTGATGTTTTACACATCAGTGTTTCTCTCTTCCTCCCTTCCCCTCTCACTAAAATAAGTAATAAAATAAAGTCATTAAACATCTAGATTTAATTTAGACAAGATACTAAAAGAACTTGAAAACTTAAGAAAACAATGGAATATTTCAAATAAAGAGCAACTCACAGAAAACAAAATTATGCTTTTTTAATTTTAATTATTTTTTAATTAGTGCTGACATTCAATATTATATTAGCATAGTGGTTAGACATTTATATAACACAAAGTAATCCCCCTGACAAGTCTAGTACCCACCAGGCATCATACATAATTATTACAATATTATTGACTATATTCCCTATGCTGTATTTTACATCCCCGTGACTGTTTTGTAACTACCAATCTGTGCTTCTTAATCTTTTTTCACCCAGCCCTGCAACTCCCCTCCTATCTGGCAACAATCAGTTTATTCTTTGTATCTATTAGTTTGTTTCTGTTTTGTTTATTTATTTTGTTTTTTAGATTCCACATGTAAGTGAAGCCAGATGGTATTTGTTTTTCTCTGTCTGGTTTATTTCACTTAGCATAGGTCCATCCATGCTGCTGCAAATGGTAAGATTTCATTCTTCTTTATGGCCAGGTAATATTCCATTATATATCTATGTACCACATCTTCTTTATACAATCATCTACTGATGGACATTAAGGTTGCCTCCATATCTTGACTACTGTAAGTAGAACTGCAGTGAACATAGGGGTGCATAAATATTTTCACATTGGTGTTTTGGATTTCTATGAGGTAGTTCTATTTTTTATTTTTTTGAAGACACTTTATACTGTTTTCTACAGTGGCTGCACCAATTTGCAATCCCACCAACAGTGCATGAGGGACCCCATTTCTACACATCCTTGATAACACTTGATGTTTGTTGATTTATTGATAATAGCTATTCTGACAGGTGTGAGGGGATATCTCATCATGATTTTAATTTGCATTTCATTGGTGATTAGTGATGTTCAGCATCTTTCCATTTGTCTATTGGCCATCTGTATGTCCTCCTTGGAGAAGCATCTGTTCAGGTTCTCTGCCCATTTTTTATTTGGATTGTTTCGGTTTTTGGTATTAAGTTGTATGAGTTCTTTATATATTTTGGATATTAACCCCTTATCATTTTGTTTCCTTTTTAAAAAAATCCTCACCCGAGTATATGTTTATTGACTTTAGAGAAAGAGTAAGTGGGAAAGAGAGAGAAACATTAATTGGCTGCCTTCCATACTTGTCCTAACCAAGGATTGAACCCTCAACCCAGGTATGTGCCCTAACAGATGATTGAGCCACAGCATTTTGATGCATGGGATGACACTTCAACCAGCTGAGCCACCCAGCCAAAGCTAGTAGGTTATCTTTTTGTTTTGTTGATGGTTTCCTTTGCTGTGCTGAACCTTTTTGGTTTGATGTAGTCCCATTTGTTTATTTTTTCTTTAGTTTCTCTTGCCCAAGGAGATATATCCACACACACACAAAAAAAAATTACTAACAGTGATGTCAAAGAGCTTACTGCCAATGTTTTCTTTCAGAAGTTTTATGGTTTTGCATCTTATATTAAAGTCTTTATTTTGAGTTTATTCTCATATATGATCTAAGATAGTCTAGTTTCATTTTTGTATGTATCTGTTCAGTTTTTCCAAAACCATTTATTGAAAAGACTGTCTCTACCCCATTGTATATTCTTGCCTCCTTTGTCATAAATTAATTGACTATACAGATGTGGGTTTATTTTGGTTTTTCTATTCTGTTCCATTGATCTGTGTGTCTGTTTTTATGCCACTACAATGCTGTTTTGGTTATTATAGCCTTGAAGTATAGTTTTATATCAGGTAGAATGATGCCTTCATCTTATTTCTTTTTTTCAAAATTGCTTTGACTTTCTGGGTTCTTTTGTGGTTCCATATGAATTTTTGGATTATTTGTTCTAGTTTTGTGGAAAATGCCATAGTTATTTTGATAGAGGTTGCATTGCATCTCTGTATTTCTGTAAGCATTATGGACATTTTAATTATGTTAATTCTCCTTATTCATGAATATGGTCTATGCTTCGATTTATTTCTTTCTTTATTGTTTTCTTTCTTCAATGTCTTATAATTTTCTAAATACAGATCTTTTAATTCCTTGGTTTAAATTTATTCCTAGGTATTTTATTTTTGGATGCAATTGTAAATGATTGTTTTTGTTTTTTTTTCTGATAGTTCATTATTGGTGTATAAAAATGAAACAAATTTCTGTATATTTATTTTGTATCCTGATACTTTATGAATTTATTTACCAGTTCCATAGTTGTGTGTGTGTGTGTGTGTGTGTGTGTGTGTAATCTTTAGGGTTCTCTCTATATAGTATCAATTGTTTGTAATATTTCCTTATATTTCTTTGTAATCCTATAGTGTCAGTGTCACTTCTCCTCTTTTATTTCTGGTTTTATTTATTTGAGCTCTGTCTCTTTTCTTTCATGAGTCTGTTTAAAAGTTTATCAATCTTTTTATCTTTTCAAAGAACCAGCTCTTTGTTCCATTAATCTTTTATATTGTTTTTTATACTCTATTTCATATATTTCTTCTCTGATCTTTATTACTTCCTTCCTTCTACACTTTGGGCTTTGTTTGTTCTTCTTTTTCTAGTTCCTATAGGTGTAAGGTTAGACTTTTTATTTGAGAGTTTTCTTCTTTCTTGAAGTAGCATTGTTATTGGTATGAATTTCCCTCTTAGAACTGCTTTGGCTGTGTCCCATCAATTTTGGGTTGTTGTGTTTTCATTTTCATTTGTTTTAAGGTATGTTTTGATTTCTTCCTCGATCTTACTGTTAACTTATTCATTGTTTAGTAGCGTGTTGTGTAGCCTCCAAATGTTTGTGTATTTTCCAGTTTTCTCCTTGTAATTGATTTCTAGTTTCATACCATTGTGGTTGGAGAAGATTCTTAATATAATTTCAGTCTTCTTAAATTTATTGAGACTCTCTTTTTGACCTAACATGTGGTCTGTCCTGGAAAATGTTCCATGTGCACTTGAAAGGAATGTATGTTCTGCCTCTTTGGAATGAATGCTCTAAAAAATCATCAATTAAATCCATCTGGTGTAATGTGTCATTTGAGGCTGCTGTTTCCTTGTTGATTTTCATTCTGAAAGATCTGTTCATTGATGTCAATGGGGTGTTAAAATTCCCTACTATGACTGTCTTACTCTCAGTCTCTCCCTTATGGCCATCAAGATTGGCTTTATGTATTTAGGTGCTCCTACATAGGGTACATCATTTTTTTAAAGTATATTTTATTGATTATGTTGTTAGAGTAGTTTCAATTTTTTCCCCTTTGCTCCCCTCTGCCCAGTATCCCCCCTCCCTCCAGCAATCCCACCACCCTTGGTTCATGTCCATGGGTTGTGCATATACATTCTTTGGCTTCACCCTTTCCTATATTATTCTTAACTTCTTCCTGTCTAGTTTGTATTTACCAATTATACTTCTTAATCCGTGCACCATTTCCCCATTTCTCCCCCTTTCCCCTCCCATCTGATAGCCCTTCAAATGATCCCCAAACCTATGATTCTGTTCTTATTCTGGTTTGCTTAGTTAGATTTTGTTCTTATTTTTTAGATTCAGTTGTTGATAGTTGTGAGTTTGTTGTCATTTTAATGTTCATAATTTTTTTCTTCTTTTTCTTAAGTAAGTCCCTTTGACATTTCATATAATAATAGCTTGGTGGTGATAAGCTCCTTTAGCTTTATCTTATCTGGGAAGCACTTCCTCTGCCCTTCCATTCTAAATGAGAGCTTTGCTGAATAGAGTAATCTTGGTTGTAGGTCCTTGATTTTCATCACCTTGAATACTCCTTGCCAGTCCCTTCTTGCCTGCAAAGTGTCTTTTGAGAACTCAACTGATAGTCTTATAGGCACTCCTTTGTAGGTTATTCTCTGCTTTTCTCTTGCTGCTTTTAAGATTCTCTCTTTATCTTTCACCTTTGGCATTTTAATTATGATGTGTCTTAGTGTAGTCTTCCTTGGGTCTAGCTTGTTTGGGACTCTCTATGCTTCCTGGACTTCTATGTCTATTTTCTTCATCAAATATGGGGAGTTTTTCTTTATTATTTTCTCACATAAGTTTTCAATTTCTTGCTCTTCCTCTTCTCCTCTGGCACTCCTGTGGTTTGGATGTTGGCATGTTTAAAGTTGTCCCAGAGGTTACTAAGCCTCTCCTCATTTTTTTCAATTCTTGTTTCCTCATTCTGTACTGATTGACTATTGTTTTTCTCCTTATGTTCCAAATCATTGATTTGAACCCCGGTTTCCATCCCTTCACCATTGGTTTTGTGTGGATTTTCCTTTGTTTCACTTAGCATAGACTTCACTTTTTCCCTTATGCCATGCTCAAGCATATCTGTCAAGCCTGTGAGCATCTTTATCACCAGTGTTTTGAACTCTGCATCTCTTAGGTTGACTATCTCCTTATCTGTTAGGTTGGCTATCTCCTCATCGCTTAGTTCTCCCACTGGAACCTTGATCTGTTCCCTCTTTTGGGCCATACTTCTCAGTCTCCTCATCTTGATAGGCTTGTGTTTGTTTGCCTCTGTGTCTTAGGTAGAGCTGTCACTCCTGTTACATTGTAAGGGGCAGAGCCTTAGGTTTCTCATCAGTACAGGGCGTCCTGTTTCACCATGTTGTGGTGCTGTATGTAGGGGAAGGGTCTGAGAGGGAACAATATCACTTGCTCAGCACTTGCCCCTTTTCCAGGCAATTCTCCCACTTTGTATGGGACAGGTGCCTCTCTAGTTGTTGCCCTGGCTGTTGTTCCCAGAGTGGGTGGGTCTGCAGACGTCCTAGGACCACAGGTGGCCCTTTAAACAAGTGGACTCTGCTGAGAGACTGGCTGTTTCTTCCTCCACCCCAATCTCCACTGGTTTGCACAGTCTGAAGCAATTAGGCTTTATTTTCCCCAGCCCTGGGACTGTGAGCTGTGTGGTCTGGTCTGGTGCTGGGAGTGCTCTCCAGGTGTCCCTCCTGACTTTTTAAAACGCATGACTGCTCTTTCCGACAGCCTGCCACTGCCACCACTGCTGCTGCCACCAGACCACATCCTCTCTGCCCTGGCTCTGCCCCTCCTACCTGTCTCGATGAGTATTTCTTCTTTATATCTTTGTTTGTTGGACTTCCATGCAGCTTGATTTTCTGGAACTTCTGGTTGTCTCTAGTTTTGAGGTAGTTGTATTCCTTCTTAGTTGTGGAGGGAGACACAGCTTGTCTGTCTAGACTCCATCTTGGCCAGAAGTCCTGGGTACATAAATTTTTATAAGGATTATATTCTCTTGTTAGATTAATCCCTTTATCATTATGAAATGCCCTTCTTGTCTTTTATCATAGCCTTTGTTTTAAGGTCTATTTTCTCACATATAACTGTTGCTATCCCAGCTTTCCCTCACCACTTTCCATTTGTATAAAATATCTTTCTCCTTTCTTTTACTTTTAGTTGGTGTGTATCTTGCATTGTGAAGTGGGGGGTCTCTTGTAGACAGCATGTGTATGCATCTTTTTTTTCTTATCCACTCAACTGCCTCTATCTTTTGACTAGAACATTTAAGCCATTTATTGTACATTTAAAGTGATTAATGATAGGTACATATTTAATGCCATTTTATTTTTTTAATTATGTTCTTCTGTTTCTTCTCCTGCTCCTTCTCCTTCTCTCCTTCTCCTCCTCCTCCTTCTTCTCCTCCTCCTCCTTCTTCTTTTTCTTCTTCTTCCTCCTCTCCCCCTCACTCTCCCTCTCCCTCTCCTTCTTCTTCTTTAGGCAGGCCCTTTAACATTACTTGTAGTGCTGGTTTGGTAGTCACCAACCCTTTATCTTTTTCTTGTCTGGAAGCTCTTTATTTCTTCTCCAATTTTAAATGATAACTTTTCCAGTCCTTGCTTTTCATCACTTTGAATATTTCATGCCAGTCCTTTCTGGCCTGAAATGTTTCTGTTGAGAAATCAGCTAAGCTCCCCTGTAGGTAACTAACTGACTTTCTCTTGCAGCTTTAACCTTTGCCATTTTAATTATGATGTGTCTTGGTGTGGGCCTGTTTGGATTCATTATGTTTGGGACTCTCTGCACTTCCTGGACTTGTATGTCTTCTTCCTTCACCAGGTTAGGGAAGTTTTCATCATTATTTCTTCAAAGAGATTCTCGATCCCTTGCTCTCTCTCTTCTCCTTCTAGTACACTTATGATATAGATGTTGTTATGATTCACGTTGTCTCAAAGGTCCCTTACACTATTCTCATTTTTTAAAATTCTTTTTTCTTTTTACTTCTCTGATTGGGTGTTTCTTTCTACCTTGTCTTCCAAATCACTGATTCAATCCTCTGATTCATCTAACCTACTGTTTGTTCCTTCCAGTGTATTCTTCATTCCAGATATTGTATTATTTATTTATGACTGGTCCTCTTTTATGATTTCTATGTCCTTTTTCATGCTGCTGAGCATCTTTTATAGCCATTACTTGGAACTCTATATCTAATAAATTGCTTGGCTCCATTTCACTTAGCTCTTTTTCTGGATATTTCTCCTGTTCTTTCATTTGGGCCCGTTTCTTTGTCATCCCTTTTTGGCTGCTTCTTTCTGTTTGTTTCTATGTATTAGGTAGATCTGCTATGACTCACAGTCTTTGTGGAGTGGCTTATGTTGTAGGTTTCCTGTGGGGAACAGTGATGTGGTCTCTTTGATCGCCTGAGCTGAGTGCTCCAGGAATGTTCCTTGTGTGATTTATGTAGACCTTCTTTTTGTAATTGAGTCTTGATTGCTATTGGCCCATTTATGTGCATGATCGACCCTCAGGCTCACTGACTGTGAACCTCCACCATGACCACAGCATGTGAGCTGCTGTGCGGTTGCTGGCCACACGAAATGAAATTTGCCTCAGCAATGTTTAGTGCCTGCTGAGAGCTCCCTCTAAATATGCTGCTGGTGAAGCTTATTGGATTGTGTTCTGATGTTGCCTGAAGCTGGCCACTGGGTGTCTTAGTTCTGGGCCTCTTGAGAGGGATCTGGTGCAGACAAATGTCAGATCCTGCCTTTGAGTGGCCCTGGACAACCTGTTTGGAGCGACAAGCAATCCACTGTTTGTGGCTGCCTCTGCTGGGGCCTGGATACACACAGGAAGGACCAAGCTGCACACCAAGACCAGCTTTTACCAGTACCAGCCTGGAGCAGATCTCTTTCTGCCTTCCAGCTGCCTGTTAGGCTCAGTCACTGAAATAGTCTATGGCTGTACTCTAGTTGCATGTACTCAAGATTCATGGTGAGTCACCAGGAAGGGGTGAGTGGTGTTTACCAGATTGATACAGGTTCAAAGTCGGTGGCAGCACTGGGTCTGAGACCACTCAGCAAATGTCCCCTGGTATACCAAGTCTAGCTGCTACCCACCTTTGTGTCAGGGATTAGTTCCAGGGAGTCATCAGGGTAAGGCCAGCAGTGTTTATCTCACTCAAACAGACCAAGATTTGGTCATGTTAAGGGAGGGTGTGCAAGGGGAAAATGGCCTCTGTTATAGAGACACACAGCTTCATCTGTCTCGGATTATGCTGGGAAGAGATAGAGTTAATCAGGGTAGGGCTGCCAGAAGTCAGTAAGATGGGGATAGTGGATCTTCTGTGAGGGGAGGTGCTGGTCAGGCTTCCAAGAATATGGAGTGTGTGTCCCTGCCTCAGAGTCACACCTCTCAGTCTGTCCCAGATTTTGCCTTTATTTTGGCAGAGCAGAGCCACTAGGAGTTGAGTGTGTGGGATCTCCAGAACTAGAGGTCTGCCAGAAGCTCAGGGTGGTCCTGGTGGACCTCCTGTGAAGGGAAAGCACCAGTCAGGTTCACGGCAAAGGGAGGGGAATGGTCCCCAGAGGAATGGCTTTGGAGCCACGCAACTCAGTTACTGACACTCCCTGAGTCTGCCCAGACATCTACACCCCAGTCTAGGCAGCTGAGTCCTAAGCAGGTTGTTAGCTGTGCAGGGTTGGGTGAGAGGGAGTTGAGAGGGTGGAGTCCTCTAGGCTGATGCCACTCAGAGGGGAGTGCTCCACCCAAGAAAGATTGTGTCTGTGGTATGGAAAATTCACCACAGGTATCCTGGCAGCTGTCCCTTCATCTTCCTCCCCAGATCCACAATCCCCAGACCCTCCTCATGACTAGTCCGCTCTGCCCTCCCTCCATTTCAGCCTAGGGTGAGTGGCTGCAAACCTAATTTTCTGTGTTGGCCCTTTCAGAGGGTACTCGTGTCTCTATCGAACTCCCATGTTTGGCTGGTGGACAGAAACCCTGCTGCTTTTCACAGCCAGATGTTAGGTGGGCACCTCTTTCCAGCTCTGGCGTCTGGGCTAGGGAACCTGGCTTGGGGTTCAGACCCCATACTTCTCAGGGGGTACCCCCCATAGCTGAGATATCCCTCCAGAACCTCAGCCACTGCCCGTGGGAGTGAAGCCAACCCTTTTCACGTTTTCATCCTTCCTACCCATTTTGTGCAGCTTCTTGTGTAAATCCTTGGTTGTAAGATTGCTCGTTAGCTAGTCTTCAGTTCGTTATTTGTGGGGGCATGCCCTGGCTCAGTGAAAACTCTCTGTCCAGCAGAGGTTTTGGGATTGCAGATGAGGAAATATGAGTTAACCTGGACATTGATTTCTGTCTGGGAGGAAGAGAGATGGCAGTTCTCTCTAGAGGAGAAAAACTTTGAACTCCCTTTCCTTATGCCTTTTATTGAGAAAGGTATGTACAGGGGTATACAGTCAGGATTCATAAATCACCAATTAACCCCAAATGCTTTGGTTACTATTAACTTCTAGGGATTACGGATAACAATGAAAGGAGCACAGTGATCACTTTAGGTCAAGGTCCGACAGATTCTCTGGTGCCAAAGGGTCACCAGCTGAGAGCAGAGCAGGCTTCAAGCATAATATACATTCTTTAAGCCTGATTTCCCATAGGGATCCCTGGTGCAATTATCAGGTTATGCCTGCTTCCAGCTTTCCTGGTTTTCCAGTTGAGACTTACAGGCCTTATGCAAGGCCTAGCTCACAGCGAGGCTACAGTTCACAATTCCACACAAAGTGGTCCGCTACAGTTGTTCAGTATGATTTTTCTATAATATAGTTGTATTTCCAGTTTGGTCTATGGGAGGAAGTGAGTATAGCTTCCACTTACTCTGCCGCCATCTTGGATCCTCCCTTAAAACCAATGTTTTGAACTACGTATTTGGTAGATTGCTTGCCTCTGTTTCATTTAGTTCTTTTTCTGTAGTTTTCTCCTGTTCTTCATTTGGGACATGTTTTTTTGTCCCCTTATTTTGGCTGAATCTGTTTTTGTTTCTATGTATTAGGTAGATCTGCTAGGTTTCCTGGTCTTTGCAGAGAGGCCTTGTGTAGTAGGTGTCTACTGGGGGCCAGTGATGCAGTCTTCCTGATCACCTGGGCTGGGTGCTCAAGGAGGGTCCCTTGTGTGTGTTGTGTGGGCCCTCCTGTTGTAGTTAAGTGTTGGTTGTTGTTGGCATGTCAGTAGGTGGGGTTCACCCTCAGCCTGACTGGCTGTGAATATTAGCCACAACCTGAGTGTACAAGTTGCTGTGTGAGGTCTGGGCCCATATAGCAGTATTTGCCCCAGCAGGACTCTGGTGCCTGCTGGTACCTCCCTTTTCCTGTGCCATTTGTCGAGCTAATCAGGTGGTGCTCTCGAGTGGTTTGTAGCCAGCCACAGGGAGTGTTGGTTCTGGGGCCTCTTGAATGGGATCCTGTGCAGTCCCAGGTCTCCTTCTGTCTATGACTGACCCAGGCCCATGGGTAACTGCTTTAAAGCCATTCGTGGTTAGTAGCTGCCTATGCTGTGCCTGGATGTACACTGGAGAGGCCATGATGCAAAGCGGCTGCTCAACAAAAGGCACAGGGCATACCCAAGGCCAACCACTGCTGTCTGCCAGTTGCCCATAAGGCACAGTGGCTGAAAGAGGCTCTGGGTATGCAAATAGGGTGGGCTTGCGTCTCAGGAAGTCACCAGGGTGGAGTGAGTGGTGTTTCTCAGGTTGATGTAGATTCTTATTTAATGCCTGTGCAGAGCCTGGGGCTTGTCATCAAGAGGCAAAGGGCACACCAAGGCCAGTCACTGCCTGCCTGTGGCTTGTGGACTTTTGAGAGTTTTTTAAAAAGACTACAGTGTGGGCTGAGGTCAGATGCCTGCTGTTAAAAGAGCCTCTGGTGGTACTCTGCAAGTTGGGAGAGCTGGGGGTCTCAGGGAGTTGTCAGGGATTGGTGAGTGGTGTTCACCAGGTTAATGCAGATGCAGATATGTTACCAGCCTGTGCCTGTAGGCCCCGTGGCAGGAGGGCTCAGCATAGGGACAATGACGCTGTTCCTCCAGCCCTTGCTCCAAAGCCACAAAATTCAGCCTCTCCCAGTATGGTGTCCCTTGAGCCACTGTCCCTTCACTGGAACTTAGGGCAAATGTTTCTGAGTGAGTCTGTGCTCAGGCCCTTCAAGAGACCACATGGGTTTCCAGCAGCCCCGCATCTCATCCGGATGGCGTCCGAATGGATGGGATCCCTGCTGATTGTTGCAGCCAGATGTTGTGGGGGCTCCTCTTCCTAGCACTGGTGTTTGGACTAGGGAGCCCATCATGGGGCTTGGACCCCTCCCTGTTCAGGGGTTACCTCTACTACTGAGATATCCCTCCCTATTCTCAACTGCCACACATGGATATGGGACCAGCGCATTTATTGTTTCTGCCCCTCCTACTAGTCTCAATGTGACTTCTTTATATCCTTAGTTATAGGATTTCTGCTCGGCTAGCCTTCAGGTAGCTCTCCAGGTTTATTGTTATATTGTCACAGAATGGGGATGTCCAAAAATCCCCAGAGACAGCGGGTTGGGGGATGGGGAAAAGGAAACAGCTTTTAAGATGCCTTCACATGCCTGTGGCTAGTGGCTAGTGTCTTTGTTACACAAATGGCTTTGATACTTCCAAGGCCCCAAGAAGATGGGAGGGGTTTTTTGGACCATGGAATGGTACAGAGAGCACACAGAGCCTGTACAAGGTTCTGTGAATGGTCAGAACTGGTTACCATGCCCACTGCGTCACAGGACACAGTCAGGGATTTAAAAATAAGCGGCAAACATTTTAGAAAGAGAACACCATGCAGCTTTGAAAGGAAAGGGAGAACTCTATGCAGTTTACAAGGGGGCTGGGAACTCCACGAGGTTCTGCATTAAGAGCTGGAGGGCACCACAACACAGGAAAAACCTCCCCAATCAGGATCGAATAATTGGGAGCTGCCGGTAAAGCTAAACTGTGTCTGGGAAATAGGAACACAGTATCTCTAACTTTTCTAAAACTAACCTGGTTTGGTAGGGGGAGACAGAACTATGTGTTTGTGGGTGTTTTAAAGAAAATAAGACTTGACGGCAAAAATCCACAAATAAGCTAAATCTATATAACCATTAAATAAACAATTCTTTTTCTTTTCACTAAACTCTGGTATTGAGAGTTATGCTTCTGGCGGCGGGCAATCGGGCCCCTAATAACTGAACAGCCCATGGGTTCTGTTTCAATTCGGAGCAGCCCGTGCGTTCTCTTACAATATAATTTAGTTGTAATTTTGATGTGGTTGTGGGAGGAGGTGAACACATCATTTTCCTACTCTTCTATCTTGATTGGAAGCTCTTGAAATTATTCTTGTATTACCCACAGATATTTCAGATGTACTGTTGCTTATCATTAATAATATTCACAAAAATGTAACAAAAATTTTTTTTAAAGATTTTATTTATTTTTAGAAAGAGGGGAAGGGAGGGAGAAAGAGAGGGAGAGAAACATCAATGTGCAAGAGATACGTGAATCAGTTGCCAACCAGAAACCTGGCCTGCCACCCAGGCGTGTGCCCCGACTAGAAATCGAACCATCAATCTTTCAGTTCATAGGCCAGCATTCAATCCACTAAGCCACAATAGCCAGGGCTAACAAAAAATTTTAACTTAACTATTTTAGTTTGTTTTACAATTGGTGAGCCAATATTGATACTTTATTGTTAACTGAAGTCCATAGTTTACATTAGGGTTCACTCTTTGTGCTGTACATCCTATGGGTTTTGACAAATATATGATGCCATATATCTACATATCATACAGAATATTTTCATTGCCCTAAAAATCTTCTGTGCTCCACCTATTCATTACTTTCCTTTTTTCAACCCCCTCCTGAACCCCCAGCTCCTGGACATCATTGGTCTTTTTACTATATCCATAATTTTGCCTTTTCCAGATGTCATATTGGAATCACACAGTATGTATTCTTTTCAAATTAGCTTCTTTCCCTTAGCAATATGCAACTAGGGTTCTTCCAATGTTTTTTTGTGACTTAATAGCTCACTTCTTTTTATCTCTGGATAATATTTTATTGTATTGGTGTACCTGTCAGTTTGTTTATCCCTTCATTTTTTTTTTTTTTTGACTGTCCTAAATTGTTTATTAGGAAAGAATTTTACAAGCATCCCTCAGATTAGCGGTAATGGTGGAGCTGGAGAGTATTGTGCCTTCTCCAAGCGGCGCGGCGAGACCCACCGATGGTGTGGTGGAACTTGTGGCCCTTCCCAAGGCCACGGCTCTTGCGGCCCGCAGATGTCAGCCCTCCCATCTCCCTGTGCTTGTGGACCGGTTTGGTGATCCACCGGGTGTCAGGATTCCTTCTGATAGCCTTATGGAATGGATCAATGAGGATAACCTCAAAGAATTTGTATGTGGAATCTTCACCGACCCAGTAAGGATTCAGGACTCTCAGAGCCCCACAGTGGCGCCCAGCTCTCTCCTCAGCAACAGGCTAAAGGCTTCGGGTGAACTTTAGCTGGTTGACACCATGATGGACAGGCTTGCCATAGGTGGCACCCTTGGGAACAGGGCGTTTGCGGCCACCACGGCGCACACGAATCCGATATATGACATAACCCTGCTTGGCCTTGTATCCCAGCCTGCGCGCTTTATCAGGCCTGGTGGGGCGGGGGGCCCTGTGGAGCGCAGAGAGCTGGCGGTACTGCCAGCAGCGCACCCGGAGAAGGAAGCGCATCACATCGGACTGCTTCTTCCTCCACAGCTCCTGGATGTACTTGTAAGCGCCCATCTTGGCTTACTTGCGCCGCGCTGCAGACAGGCAAAGCTCCGAGGACGAAGAACCCCTGAGCCTCGATGGCTCAGGTGAAAGGAGATCAGCGACGGATGGAATAGTGAATATTTCCGACACAGCTTACCTGATGGCTGCGGCCAGTGTTTATCCCTTCACTTATAGGATATCTTGGTTGCTTCTAAGTTTTGGTAATTATAAATGAAGCTGCCATAAACATCAATGTACAGGTTTTTGTGTGGATATATATTTTCAACTCATTTGGGTAAATGCTGAGGAGGACAATTGCTTAATTATATGTTAAGAGTGTGTTGAGTTTTGTAAGAAACTGCTGAACTGTCTTCCAAAGGGGCTGTACCATTTTGTATTCCCATCAGAATTAATCAGAGTTCCCGTTACTCCACATTCTTGATAGCATTTTGTGTTGTCAGTGTTCTGAATTTTAGCCACTCTAAACAGGTATATAGTAGCATCTCATTGTTATTTTCATTTGTGATTCCTCATTGACAAATGATGCTGACATCTTTGTATTTGGGCATTTGCCATCTGTTTATCTCCTTTGGTGAGGTGTCTGGTAAGGTCTTTGGTCTATTATTTAATTGGATTGTTTATTGTCTTATTGTTGGGATTTAAGTGTTCTTTGTATACTGTATTTTGGATACCACTTCTTTATCAGATATGTGTTTTGCAAATATTTCTTCCAGTCTATGTCTTGTCTTTTCAGCCTTTTAATAGTGTCTTTTACAGAATGGAAGTTTTTAATTCTAATGAACTTCTATTTATCAATTTTTTCTTTCATGTATTATGCCAAAAAATCATTGCCAAACTCAAGATCACTTATATTTTCTCCTATGTTTCCTATAAGTTTTATAGTTTTTCATTTTACATTTAGGTCTATAAGATTGAGTTAATTTTTGTGACCCATGTCAGGTCCATGTCTAGACTAATTCTTTTGCATGTTACTGTCCAATAGTTGTTTTATTTTCAAAATGATTAAATAATTTATTTAATTTTTAAATATTTTCTAAATCTAAAGAAGCTGCACTCTAATAAACTATAAGAAAACTGAACTTGACAGTATACTCTGTTGGCAAGGCTCTCATACATATGCTAGTAGGAAAGCAAAATGTTATCACCCAAGTGGAGAAGAGTTTTCAATATCTACAATATCTACATATACATTATTACAAAGATGCAATAATCAATACAGTGTGGGACTGGCAAAATGACAGACTTCATATGCTCATAAATGCGAGAGTTTATTTCTAGTCTATTCACTAGTCTATGAGTATATATATACAGTAAAATTGAAAGCTGAGTATCAAAGAGATATTTACTTATACATGTCATGTTACTGGACAGGGGCCTTGCCCTGAGTGGTTCTGCCTGGGGTCAGTTGGTAGTGTATGGGTTCTTGACTTTGTGTAGAAAAGATTTCACAACACGAGTCCAGGTGACTATGTGGCTACATTTATTAAAGCTAGTGAGAGTGAAACAAGGAAGGGCTTAGCAGAGAAGAAGCAACAAGAGAGCCTAGTCAGTGCTCTGCTTTGGCTCCCTAGAAAAGTGATAGGAAAGAAGTGAGCTTATGCAGGGCTGCTTTTAGCTCACTGGAAAGTCAGAGAAAAAGAGGATCAAGGGGTAAGCTCAGGTAGAGTTTTTGCTGCCCACTGCTCCTTTGGGTGCAAGTCTTATGGGACCCCTTATAGTTTAGGAGAGAAATAAGAAATTCGTGCCTGGGAAGGGGCATGGGTGTGCTCTAAAGCAAGCCTGCATTGAGTTTTTGTCCTGAGGGCTTGATTTTTGTTTTCTGCATGTGAGAATCTTAGGGGAGGGTTTCAGCAGAATATTCATCAGCTTTCCAGGTGCATTTGTAATATACTGATGCTTCAAATGAGCACCATAGAGGGGGTTTGGGAATATTCTTTGGTCTGTTTTACTGCTTTACTTTTATTTTGGGTCTGTTTGGCTTTTAATGGAGTTTTTGTTATTTGTTCACCTGACTTCATCTGTCCTTGGGTTTAGCTGGCACAAATGACATTAATTGGGACTCTGTTCTCTATTTTCCCAGACTAGGGAGATTTAAGCTAAGTATTCTCTGGTTAGGGAGGAGAGGTATGAACATTCGCTCTCAAGTGTCCTTGGTTAGGGGAGATAAGGTCTTGCGATTCATCAGTTGGCTGTAAGTTGCTCAAACTGTTTGGCCTTATTTAATTTTCTTGTCTCAGTTTCCCTATTCCACTTGCCCAGGAATTTTCCTAGCTTCTTACTATCCTGTCTCATTCATAGCAGCACTACTATTCACAATTACCAAGAAGTGGAAGCAATCCAAGTGTCTGTTGGCACATAAATGAATACACAAAATGTGGTATATCCATACAATGGAATATTACTGTACCATAAAAAAAATTCTGATACAGGCTAGTGCATGGATGAAAACTGAAAACATTATGCTAAGTGAAAGAAGCCAGTCACAATAAAATGAATACTGTTTGATTTCACTTAAATGAGTTATCTAAAGTAATCAAATTCATAGAAACAAAGTAGAATTGTGGTTACTGGAAGGAAAGGAGCAAGAAAAGAAGTAGTTTTTTTTTAATAGGTATAGCTCTTTGGTTTTTCCAGATAAAAAAAAATTCTGGATATCTGTTTCTCAATAAAGTAAATATACTTAGCACTACTGAACTGTACACTTAAAATGGTTAAGATGGCAAATTTTATGTGTTTTTTACCACAATTTAAAAAACACAACAAAAAATCCTAAATATGCTTTTACCCTTTGACCTAGCAATTCAATTCTTGGAATTTACTGTTAAGAATCTTTCAACAGAATAAAAATTTATTGCAACATTATTGTAATTACAAAACATTTGAAAATTATTTAAAAGTTCAAACATAAGATTGGTTGACAAAACTATGATAGGTAAATCCAGTAGAGTACAATATAGTTGTTAAAAAAAAAAAAAAGGAATAAGTAAGATCTCTATAATATAGGGTGATTTGCAGTTTACACTATTAAGTTAAAAATAGAAAGATGTGAAGTGGAACCCTGAGTGTGATCAGCATGTTTCTTTCCCTCTCTGTCTCCTCCCTTTCCCTTCACTCTAACAATAAATAAATAAACGTTTTAAAAAAAGAAATACCAAATAGATCTAGATACAGTATTGCATTAATAAATGATGAAAATTACAATATAAATGATAAAGATTTATATGATGAAAAAATATTTTCTGGGATAAAATGTTTATTATATGTGACTCCTTGACAATAAACATGACATAAAATTTATGGCTCAATTCTGAATCTAATGCTTTAAAAACATTAGTAATAATTTCAATGCGATGCAAAGTTTCTCCAAATTGAAATTAATTTTTTAACATCTGAAAAACAATAATGCAAGAAAGGTCAATTAATTTAGCAATACTAGCAATAGGACATACATTATGAGAAAACTTTTATTATAACAATATCATTAGGTATTTTTCCAAAATTAAGACAAGAAAAATTAATTTAATGAAATACATGTATAATAACTTATAAATTGTATATGACTTCATCATCTATCCAAACATTGCTGGCTCATCATGAGAATACCCAGGCATGTGCAATAATCATTAATTTATCTTGGATTTTTTTTTTTTACTTTAAGTCATACAAAAATTGTAGCTTTACATATTTTTAATTTTGTCATTAGAGAGTGTATTTGTCAAGATAAGAGGATAGAGTATATTTAACAGTTAGTTAGCTTTCAAATAATTCAATTTTGACATGTGATAGGTGAGCCTTCATTTGTACTCTGACCTGGCCCAGTAAATACCAGGGGTGGACTGTTCCTTCCATTTCTCTTTAGGTAGCTATTTTGATTTGGTTTTGATCCTTTCATTTTTTCTATTTGAAAGTGTAGAGATGTATAATGTATAAAATGTTCATCCAAAAAGGTAACATTCTATATGTAATATTCTATAGCTAGTTTTTTTAAAAAAGACTTTACTTATTTTTAGAGAGAGGGGAAGGGAGGGAGAGAGAAAAACAATTAGTTGCCTCTCACACGCCCCCTACTGGGGATCTGGCCCACAACCCAGGCATGTGCCCTGATGGGGAATTGAACTGGTGACCTTTCGAACTGGCAACCTTTTGGTTTGCATACCAGTGCTCAATCCACTGAGCCATGGCATAAAATCTTGAAAAGAAAAGAAAAAAGGAAAGGAAAAAGAAAATGGCACTATATAGCAGGAGAGAATGGAGGAATACACTTTGATATTGCTTGTGGAGTTTATTAAAAGACTGTTTTAAGGGGACTCAATATAGTGCTGTATCCCACCTCAAGTTGGATGTGGGAAGGAGCACAGGCTGCCAAGAGGATCTTGGTCACACATGGGTGACATAAGGGAAGAGGCCCCCACACTTAACTCTCATTCTATTGTGGGGTTTTTATGAACAGATGAATTAAGCTTGCTGGAAGTTAAAATAAGACACCCTGTGTATACAGGTTTCTCCCCAGAAGGACTGGACATTTCCAACTCCAGTTGCTCAAGGAAGAGGACAGACCTGAGAAGGGAAATGGGAACTCAGGAAATGGGACTCTGGCTCTGTCCCTCTGAGGCCTGAAATTTGATGGATCTAAACTGGATTGTGGATGCTCCCCTGTTTAAAACCATTCATGTATGTGAATAATTTACTGTGGTTTACAAATCCTCTGAAATCTGGCCTCACCCCTCACTAGACGCATTCCTTCCTTCCAGGATACTAACAAACTGCTAAGTAGCCTCCTGCACATAACATGCCACGTCACATTTTAAACAGAGTATGCCATATCCTATTTACCTGGTTATCCACCATCATCTCTTAAAATGAAACTAGGTGTCAATTCTTCCAAGAAGCCTTCTTTGGCCACCACAAGGCTGGATTAGGTAACTGTTTGATGTACATAATTTGCGCCCTAGTACTTGGCACATTGTATTATAATTGTTTGTCCGTCCCCCTCACCAGGGTACAAGTTTCTCAAGCACATGGACCTTGTCTTAGTTATCCTATCCCCAGCCCACAATATCCTAGTTCAGAGATAGAAGGGAACACCACCATGCCTTTTTCCTTCACCCCAAACCCTCTCTGTACACACGTCACCTCTATTTTACTGTCACCACGTAGGATGAATTGAAATGAGGCCCAAGAGTCTGGCTTCTCCAACTCATTAGTCCTGCTTTCCAGCCCTCCCCTTCACCCACCTACTCCATAAAATGAGGGAACAATCCAAACTAGGAGCACCAGAGGGAGCTCTCAGGCAAAGGACTAGAGAAAGCATTGTAAACCTAAATTCCAAGTTCATCACATCATTTGTCCATTGCTCAAGAACCTACAGTGTCTCCCCTTTGCCTACTCTATCTTAAAATCCAAGTTCCTTCCCCATGACCTAACTCCATCTCATCTGCATAAGCTCCCACATACATGCACCCTCTACCCTGTGGGATTTCTAGTTAGCCATGTAACACACTTTATTGAGTTCCAGCTGTTTGAGTATAGGGGGTGCCAACAGCTGGTGGTAGAGGCTAAACATCTCAAGGCACTCCAAATAAACATGTAATAGAAGTGAAAGTACTGGGTTTTCTCTGTAAATTTAATTTTAATCCATGACATGTAGCCTCCCATTCAGTGCCATCTTCTAGCTAGATGGTTATTTTGAAACTCTTCTTATCAGAAATTTTGCAGTTGTTATTTCTTTAATCTCGTCCCTCTCTCTTTGCTTGTACCATTGCCCTGCCTGGAATGATCTTTCCCTCACTCCTCCCCTGTCTAAACCTAACTTCTCATTGAAGCCTCCACACGTCCAGAAATTGTGGCTAGTCCTGGCTAGTGCAGGCAGAGATACACAATAATGCTCTCTTTTCTGAATCCCTGTTGACCTTCATGTTTATACCTCATCATTCAGTGGTATTCAATCCACTACTTTCATTTCCATTATATGTTTACTTAATTCAGATGTAAATTATTACAGGTATAGTGCATAGGTTTTGGAGTTAGATAAATCTTTGCTCAAATTGTAGTTCCTTGGGGCGATAAAAA
This sequence comes from Furipterus horrens, assembly GCF_987537825.1. NCBI lineage: Eukaryota > Metazoa > Chordata > Mammalia > Chiroptera > Furipteridae > Furipterus > Furipterus horrens. The sequence goes on along the minus strand of NW_028327172.1, from coordinate 90,017,627 downwards.
ATTTCTGGAACTCTACAGTGGTGATGGTTGCACAACATTGTGAATATACTTCATGCCACTGAATTGTACGCTTAAAATGGTTAAAAGGGTAACTTTTATGTTATGTGTAATTTATCACAATAAAGCAATGTAGTTTCATCACTCACAGGCTGTGTGACTTTATGTCATGTAATTCTTTGTGCTTTGATTTCCTTGTTTTTTGTTGCAAAGATCAAGATAAATATCGGTGATGAAAATGATCCATAAGTGAAACATCTAAGTTGTGTGAAGCACTGTACAAATGTTAAATATGAGCAGCTTCTTCCTTCATTCTAGCACTGCCATGTTCACTCTGAACAGTCACTGTTCAGTCCTGTGCCCAAGCCTGGTCTGATCTAGCCAGAGATTTTTTGCTGACTTCAAATCCTGTGTTCTTTCCACTTTTCAAGTTTTCTTGAAGTCCCAGCTACTGGGATTTGGGTCAGAGAGGCAGTGAGCAGGCCCCTGGCTTGCCTCCTCTCTTCCCTTTCCTCTCACTTCCCTGCCCTCCTCTGAGATCAGCTGTGGCAACCTTAGTGAGGACCACTGCCCCACCAGGGTGCAGCAGAACAAGGCTCCTTCCTCATGGGTTCCTCCTGGGTTGCTCCAAGCTCTGTGTGGAAGGAAAAACAAATGCACAAGTGCCCTTCAGGGAGAAGAGGGGCCAAGAGACCCAGAACTGGCATCCCTAGGTTTCCCATAGACTCCTTTCCTTTAGACTAGCTGGCCTCTTCTCAAGGATAAGTCAGTCAAATTTAAACAGTTCTCTGGGGATATTCCTCCCCCTTGGATGGTGCTATTTTGGGGAGAGGATGTGAACTTCCATGAGGGGGAGAGATGTAAACTCCCTATATCCTGTCCCCAAACCCTCTCTTCAACATGGTCCACTCACCAAATTTTAGGTGGGAGGAGCAGGTGGGAAAAGATTTAGATCCTCAGAGGCCAGAGAACTGAGACCCAGGATTGCGGGCAGGAGGCCTCATTATTACAGCTGACAGGAGTGGGTCCTGCAAAGACAGAGGGAGACCCAGAAGTCCTCACCCCTATCCCAGTGCTGAACTCCAGGCTGGAAGGTCCTACCTTGATCCTTCCTTGATCAGAGGTCACTGTGCATCCAGAGGGCAACCCCCAGGAGGCAGCCTCAGCTCTCTGCCCACCTTACCCCCAACTCTGGAGGACCACTTTCCAGAGTGGAGAGGGAGCAGATGAAACTTGCTGCCAGCTTGTGCTAGAGAAGGCCTGCAGACCGGATTCGGGGCTTCCTGAGGGGCCCAGAATCCCCTGCACGAGCCCCTCCCACCAGGCTGCAAGGCCGCCTGAGCATTTATGGTAATGTCTGGGTTGGTGCAAGCAGCGGCAGCAGATGCCCCGCCTACCAGTGGCCATGGCTAGTCAAGAGCTGGGGAACAGAGACCGTTGGAACACCACGAAATCCAGTGAGCTAGGGTCCTGGGTGCTGGAGGACTGTCCACATGGAGAGGCCCCTGTGGTCGGAGGGGACAAGAGTGGCCGTCCCGTGTCTGAAAACACAGCAAGGTGGGGAGTAGGATGGGTTGGCTGTGACCACCCTCAACATACACCACCCACCCACTTCTGCCTCCTTCTTCTGGCTTAAGGGTGCCTACTCCCCAGGAAGAGTCCCTATACATCCACATCCTCTTTCTCTTTCTCACCACTCCCTGGCAGGGAAGGGGTTGAGAGGCAAGGCCAGCAAGCTCCCATGGGAGTCACTGGAATGCTGGGAGCCTGGGAACAGACTCTGCAGTCCCTGGGAAATCCAAGCTGTGGGAATCCTACCCACAGCCCCCTCCCCAGGATGGGCCAGTGATGCAGAGACTCTAGCTCCCCAACAGGGGGCTTTGTGTGAGCAGAACCGCCCCCACACACACCGCTCATGCCCCAGCCTGGCTGGACCCCAGAGTTCATAGGCCAGCTGTGAAGAAGACCCTCCTCTCCCTATGCCTGCTTCAACATAATCCTCATCATTGTGTCACTTGCCCCCTTCCCCTCCCCTTCTCTAGACTCATGTACAATGGGGCCTTTGCAGCCTCCAGCACTCAGGGTGGAGATGAACTCACTTTTTTTCCAAGTTTAAAAATAGCCCCTCCCATCCCTCCAAATCATCCTCCTTTTCTTCCACAGTGTTTCTGGGCACACCTCAATCCAGGCAGCTCCTGGGTCAGGTGCGAAGGCCAGGATAGAGGCTGCTTCCCGCCATTCAATCTCTTCCCCACATCTTCCACCCAGCCCCCAGTATCCGGTTTCCTGCCCTGATGATGTCCTCAGTAACGACTGCCTCCACCCTCCTCCCACCCAGTTTTTCATTTCTCAGCACTGTCTCCTCCCAACTCAGAACCCCATTCAGGAAAAATTCTAACCTCCTCTCCAACCCAGGCTGGACCCTATTTTCTGGCCAGTCCAGGGGTGTTCCCTAGCCTCCATAATTGTCAAGATTGCTGGGCGCCCCCCATCCACCCCTAGCTCCTTCTCACTGCAGCTGCAAACTTGTCTTTATCAGCTTCCTTCCTCAGCCCAGCCTGCAGTTCTCACATCCTCCTGGTCAAGGCCCCTGGGCCAGAAATGTGGGTGGAAGACCACTGTGCCCACTATGCTAGAGCTGAGGGAGGGCTCCTGGGTTCAAATCTCACCCCCACTAGCCCCGGGGAGCAGGCCCACCCTTGTCTTTTTACCTCCAGCTTCAGGAGTTGGGTGCCACTTTTCTCCACTTCTTACAGTGAAACGAAAGACCCACTCACCCTGGAGACTTTAGTTCAGGTACCCAGAAAATGGCCACCACCCCACCCAGCCTTCATCACACCTATGCCAGAGAGACACAACAGAGGGCCTTTCATGGGGTTCTCTTCATCTCCGAGTGCTGGGAGGCAGTATCTGTACCCCTTCTTTCTGCAGGGAAATCAGGCAAAGAATTAAGACTCTGGCCGGGGTCTCTTCTTCTGATCTTGGCCTATATCTTGGCAAGGCTGCTCCAATCCAGTCCTGGCGCAAGTCTCTCCTGGTAGAAAGCTCAGAGAACTGATACCCAACATCTTCTCTGTTCTATCTTCGCTTCCTCTTCTTCCTGTTTCCAGTCCCCTCTGAATCCCCTCCAAGGTCTTGCCTCTTTGGCTTGGAAGCCCAATGTGCCCCCCTTATAAGCCATCCCAGAGATGTCTGCTCCTTGGCCACTCAGATCACCCCAAGCTACTGGCTTCCTTAAAGGGCAGTCTGCTTGTCTGGTGGGGCCATGCCAGGAAGAGATGTCACCCTGTGCTCTAACTTCATTTCCCCATCACTGCAGAGGCAGTTTCTTTAACCCCACCTGGCTTCTCTCTCCTCAGGGCGAAAGAATTCCGCACTTACTGTCCTTGGTGGTTAAGCTGGTATTGTCTTCAGGCCTGAGAAAGGAGAATGATTAGTTAATGGTGTTAAGTGAAGGGAGGGAGAGGGGGCAGGGAAGCAGAGCTGCATGCCCAGCTCTGGGCTTGCCAAGGCAAATAGCATCCTTCAGCCATTCCCACTGCTGCTCCTGCAAACGAACAAGCTCATCCATCCCACTCCAGGTCCTGGGCTAGTCCATATATCCACTCTGAGGGATGGGGAACCATGGTCATCTTCTTCCTCTAACCTTCGGCTCCAAGCCCCTGGCTGGAGACTAATGAAGGCGGAGGAAGGGTCATCAGGATTCTGAAAGACAAGGCCAATGTGGTTTGCTAGTCATCTTTGCGTCATCAAAGCGCCATCCCAGAGCATTTTCTCGAGTCATCGGCCCATCTCTGGCATTTGCTGCCTCACTCGGCTCCTCCCCCAACCAGCAGAAAGTCTGCTTGGCCAGGCGACAGGCCTCCACCCAGAATCCAAGCCCCTATTTGACCCTCCCCTTTTGAAGGAGTCCCAGGCGCCAGGGTGAGGGGTCTCTCTGAGGCAAGAGCCCATCCCACTCCCCAGGGAGCCTGGGGGTTGGTGGGTAGAGCCCTGCTTCACGGGGGTCCTTTCACCTGTCAGAAAGAGCAACGGGTTTTCAGGGGTCAAGCTGGAGACCTTGTACCCATTAACTCTTTCTTTCCTTTTTCCCATTCAGGTGAGGGGAAACTGAGTCCCACACTAGGCACTTAAAGAGCAAAGTGGGGAGAAACAAAATTCTCAAGATCTGGGCTTGGACAAGTGTGAAAACCTTGGGCCTGTGAATTCTGCTCCCTCCCTCCTTTATCTAGTCCAGGACAGACTTGCAGGAGCTTGGGTTTGAAGGAACAGCCCAAGGGCACCATCTCCTCTTCCCAATACAGGAATACAGGTACCTCTGGGTCTTTGGGATCCGGCCCACGGTTCTTCCCTCAAAGATGCCAGGACTGCGAAGCGTGGGGTCAGTGCCAGACCGGCGGCAGCCGCAATAGTGCAATCCGCTTTTTTCTCTGTGGCAGGGGTCCCGCGGGGTGGAGAAGGAGAGAGAAACCGGAATGCAAGGCCCCTGTTAGCTGTTGCTCTGCAAGGAGGTCCCCCAGGGCTGCACTGGTTGGTAGGGGCTGAGCCAGGAGGGGCGGAGGTGTGGGGAGGAGGTGGTCGGTGAACGCTGTTAGTTCTGACCACTGTGACTCTGGCCATTTGGGCCAGCTTCTCCTTGCTGCCACCTTGGCTAGTCAGTCCGGCCAGAGACACCTATCCCTACCCCCTCACCCTTCACAAGGTGGGGGCTGGGAGGCCGGCTCCTGCCTTCTGCACAGCGCCTCGGGAGGGGCTGGGGGCTGCGGGCTGCGGGGCGGGGCGGGGCAGGGCCTGCCTGGGCGCAAGGGCCCCCTCCCCCTTTTCCTGTCCCTGACGTCAACCCCGGCGGTCTCCAGCTCTCTCACTTGGTACTGGCCCTCTGCCGGGAAGCATGGGGCTGTCCAGGCTCCTCTGCGCCTTCCTGCTGGCCGCTTGCTGCTGCTGTCGCCGCGCCGCGGGTGAGTGGGGTAGCTGGGGGGCCCGCACCCCGAATGACCGGAGTTGGCATGGTGGTAGGGGCCAGAGGTTTGCGCTCTTGGCATGCACCCCTCTTTCCCAGGTCCCGCACCGGGCGCCTTGCGCGCACGCCACTCTTCTTTCATCCAGTTTGCAGCCTCTATTCAAGTATCCCGGGGGCAAGAGTGGAGAGGCGGGAGGAGGCTGCGGCCCGGCGCGGGAAAGAGTGGAGCCGAGCCTCTTGGGGCGCTGGGAGAGCTTTTCCTCAGGTCCTTCTGTCGGGGCCCGCAGTTGGAGTGGTGGCGGGGATGAACAGCTAGAGAACATCATCCACAAATCATGAATTCCGTGCCTGCCTGTTGCTGGAAAAGACAGCTTTCTTAGCTGGAGTGGGTGCTCCGACCCCACCCTCTCCCTCCTGGGCTTCGAGCCTGGCTGGAGGTGAGGGAGAGGAGATGGATGGCCGCTCCCGCCCAAGCTGGGCGTTGGCAGGGGTTGGGGGACAGTGTGGGTCGCCTCCTATCTACCCAGGTGACGGGATCACGGGTAGCAGAGACAAGGGACTGAGGCTTCCTAGAGTGGAAGCGCTCCAAATAGTACACCTCTGGGAATGGGACCACATTTAGGTGGGAAGAGCACCCCTGCACGAACTTGCTAGGAGCCAGGCACTCCGGTTTCCACGCTGCCCTTGTATGGCCTGCAGCGGTGTCGCATGTTTCTTTTGGCTCCTTCTCCCAGATCGCAGCTGCTGTCCAGCTAGGGAAGGAGAGGGCTAGGCAATATCCAGCTCGCTGGCCTTATGCCCATTGCCAAAAGCGTCCCTGGGGTAACCTGGGCTGCTGCCTCCTAAGCTGATTATTTCTGAAGGAAGAGCTACATCTGGCTCCACAGCAGCCGCAGGTCCAGCCTCACCCAGCCCTGCTCTCCTAGATCTGGGAAAACAGAATCAGGGATCTGAGGCTTCTGCTCAGGGCTGAAAACCATTCCATCTGACCTCCTTCTCTGGGAACCAGATTAGGGCAACAACGCAAGGCCCAGTAAGATGGAATCCCAGAGACCAGGCAGATGGGATTGAGTGACATCACCTCCAACCAGAGCAGGCAGCACGCTGGCACCACTGACATCACTCCTGTCCACTTCCTGGCCCTTGTCTTAACCCCTGGGGGAGACTCTGAGCCCTACACACTCACAAGACTCCCAGGATGGGGTCCTCTGAGTGTGTGGGATATCCACAGATGTGCTGCTTAGGGTCTGGGAGCATGAAAGGGGAGCTTCTGGCTAGGATTGGACCAGTGGGTCTTATGGGAGATTTGGGGAGGGGTTTTGGGGGGGAGTAAAGGGTAGAGTAATGACGTCTCCCCCTGGGTATGGACAAAGGGGCCTCTGTGCCCCAGCCTGGCACATACTTTACATTCCCACACTCTGAGCTCACTCATAGAGAAGGGGGCCTGGAAGGAAAAGGGCCTTCCTCTTGGCCCGGAGCCTGGGTTGCCCTTCTCTGCCAGCCTCATCATAGAGGTGCCTGGCGCTCAGGATCTCTGCTCCGATGACCAGAGATTACCATCCTGACTCCCTTGAACTGGGAGAGGGCTGGCCTGAGTGGTTGAGGGTTAGGAGAAGGCAGCGCCCTCTCCAGATCCTCAAGGAGGAGGGAAGAACAGCTGCAGTGAGCGGGTGTGGAGGGAGGGGATGGAGAGCAGCTGCTGTTGACACACTCCAGGTGTGCTCCTCCTCTCACCCCCAGGTGTGCCTGGAGAGGCAGAGCAGCCTGAGCCTGAGCTGGTGGAGGTGGAAGTGGGCAGCACAGCCCTACTCAAGTGTGGCCCCTCCCATTCCCAGGGCAACTTCAGCCATGTCAACTGGTTTTCTGTGAGTGCTAGGGCTCCAGAGAGGGCAACAGCAGGGGAGTTCTGCCCTTCATGTAGCTCAGGTCCTCCACCTCCTCTGCTGTCTCCCATTAGGTCCACAAGGAGAAGCCAAAACTCATCTTCCGCGTGCACCAGGGCCATGGTCAGAGCGAACCTGGGGAGTACCAGCACCGGCTCAGCCTCCAGGACGAAGGGACTACTCTGGCCCTGACACATGTCACCCTCCATGATGAGCGCATCTTCCTGTGCCAGGGCAAGCACCCTCGGTCCCAGGAGCACCGCTTCCAGCTCCGTGTCTACAGTGAGTGCCCCATCTGTGCCTTGTGGGCAGTGTGGGTCGGATACAGTGCCGGTCCCATTCCCCGCCTAATTTCTCTCCCTTGTAGAAGCTCCAGAGGAGCCAAGCATTCAGGCCAATGCCTTGGGCATTTCTGTGAACAGTGAGGAGCCAGAGGAGGTGAGATATGCCAAGGTGGCCAGGTGGTAAGAGGAGCTAAGGTAGGGCTTGGCAGGGTCTCAGAGGCAGGGAGACTCACCTTGTTCTTCTTAGGTTGCTACCTGTGTGGGGAGAAATGGGTACCCCATTCCTCAAGTCATCTGGTATAAGAATGGCCAGCCTCTAAAGGAGCAGAAGAACTGTGAGTAGGCCTCTCAGCCCTTAAAAACGGTGCTTATGGCGCCACGCAGGGACATGTTACGTTTTATTTTACATTTTTTTAAAAGTATACAAGTGATACTTGAAAATACTTTCATAAGAATTTAAACTGTACAGAAAATCTAGAAGTAAGATTTCCTTCCTGCCCAAGATGCACCACCCCTGCTCCAGAATTAATTTCTGCTGTCAATATGTGTTCTTTCAAGCCTGTTGCTATGTACTTACTCACACATGTAAATAAGTCTAGGAGTGTATAGGCTTTTGGTCAACCAGGGGTGATTCTGCTCCCATTTTTGGTTGTCATAGCTGGAGCAGAGAGAGGGGCTACTGGCATCTGGTGGGTAGAGGTCAGGAATGCTGCTAAACGTCCTACAGTGAGTGCCCAGCACTACAGCAAAGAATTTTCTGGCCCAAAACTTCAGTAGTGCTGAGGTTGAGAAACCCTGATCTAAATGGTATTGTATAGTATACACTATTATACCATTTTGTTTTTCTTTTTACAATAAGTCTTAGAAATCTTTACAGGTTTGTCTATTTAGATCTACCTAACTGTTTAGCCTGCTGCCCGGGATTCCATTCATGTGCATGTTAGTGGACATCTAGTGTTTCCTCATTTCTCATTTTCATCACTGCATCATTATTTTCACACACGCTTGTGTGTGTGCCCATGTGTGTTCGTCTTGGGTAGATATCAAGCAGTGAAACCCTTCTCTCTGGGTTGAAGGGTTACAGCTTGCCATTCGTACCTGGCTCTCTGCAGGTGACAGGGGTCCCTTTAGGTCTCTCTTGCCAACCCCAGGGAGACCATAGATGGGTTGGAAGCAGGGCTGAGGCCAAGCCCTTCTCCCCTTCCTCCCTGCCCAGGGGTCCACATTCAGTCATCCCAGATTGCAGAGTCGAGTGGTCTGTACACCGTGCAGAGTGTTCTGAAGGCACGGCTGCTTAAGGAGGACAAAGATGCCCAGTTTTACTGTGAGCTGAACTACCGGCTGCCCAGTGGGAACCATATGAAGGAATCGAGGGAAGTCACTGTCCCTGTTTTCTGTGAGTGCTGACCATCGAATTGGGGCTGGGCCCGGGGATGACACCTGCTAGCCTCTCCACATCCAAACATGGACAGCGTAGGCTGAGAGCTACCCCTTTACCATACAGACCCAGCAGAGAAAGTGTGGTTGGAAGTGGAGCCCATGGGAATGCTGAAAGAAGGAGACCGTGTGGAAATTAGATGTTTGGCTGATGGCAACCCCCCACCCCACTTCAGCATCAGCAAGCAGGTGCAGAGGGCTTCATGTGGGTGCAGACAAGAATATAGAAGGTGGGGAGGGGCACTCTGCTTACCCCTGCATCCTCTCCCAGAACCTCAGCACCAAGGAGGTGGTGGAGGAGACAGCCGATGACAATGGAGTCCTGGTTTTGGAGTCTGCCCACAAGGAACACAGCGGGCTCTATGAATGTCAGGGCCTGGACTTGGAAACCATGGCATCACTGTTGAGTGACCAACAGGAGCTGCTGGTGAACTGTGAGGGGCTGGGGTCCCAGTACAGGGGGACTGGGCTGGGACAAGAGGGAATCTGCCCACCCTGCCACACACATGCTGACACTGTTGCTGTCCTCAGATGTGTCTGATATCTGGGTGAGCCCCGCAGCCCCTGAAAGCCTAGAGGGTAGCAACCTCACCCTGACTTGCGGGGCAGAGAGTAACCAGGCCCTTGAGTTCCAGTGGCTGAAAGAAAAGGTACCCAGGTGGCCCTGGGTCTGTGGGGTGGGTGGAGTTGGGAGTGGCCTCTGATATATCTCTCACCCCAGACAGGCAAGGTGCTGGAAAAGGGGCCTGTACTTCAATTACACAACGTGAACCGGGAGGCAGGGGGAGGCTACCGCTGCATGGCATCTGTGCCCAGTGTGCCCGGCCTGAACTCCACACAGCTGGTCAACGTTGCCATCTTTGGTGAGACCCTCTGGGCAGAGATCAGGCGGCCTCTTGAAGCCACCCCAAATTGGGTGTTTCAAGCTCTTTGAGGACATAAAACCACCCACTGCCCTGGAGTGCTCTGTGGGGAGGGGGAAGTGGGCTAGCAATTTGCTGCTTCTCCAGGGCCCCCGTGGGTGGCATTAAAGGAGAGGAAGATGCAGGTGCAGGAGAACACAATGTTGAATCTGTCTTGTGAAGCCTCAGGACATCCTCGGCCTACCATCTCCTGGAATGTTGGCGGCATGGTGAGCAGGCACATCTCATCTTCCCATGCTCTCATGAATCCCTGCCCAGGCTTTGCTGCTGTGGCTGGACATCCTCCCCGCCCCCTGAGCTGCTCCTTCCTTGTAGGCAAGTGAACAAGACCAAGATCCACAGAGAGTCATGAGCATCCTGAGTGTCCTTGTGACTCCAGAGCTGTTGGAGACGGGTGCTGAATGCGTGGCTTCCAACTCCCTGGGCAAAAACAGCACCATTATTTTCCTGGAGCTGGGTATGGGCTTTGCTCTGCAGAGCACGTCAGGGGCATGCCAGTCGTGGGCAGGCACCAGCTTATGCTTTTCCAATCCCTCACCCCCATCCATTTAACTGCTCTCCCACCAGATTCCAACAGAACCACTGGTCTCATCACCTCCACTGTCACTCCTTATGCTAAAGCCAACAGCACCTCCACAGGTAAGCTAGGCCTGGCCCAAGAACAGGGCTGTACCAGGGCATCCTTACTGTGCCCTGTCTCTGGAAAGCCCTGTCCAGAAAGGTAAGCATGGCCCATCTCTCTCAGCCCTTGGTTGGGTGGGGCAGTGATGAAAATGCCACAGCCTGGGTAAGGGAGTTACTAGGAGTGTCTTTGTGGGACAGAGAAAAAGCTGCCAGAGCCCAAAAGCAAGGGTGTGGTCATCGTGGCTGTGACTGTGTGCCTCCTGGTCCTGGCTGTGCTGGGTGCTGTCCTCTGTTTCTTCTACAAGAAGGGCAAGCTGCCTTGTGGGCGGTCAGACAAACAAGAAATGTAAGCACAGCTCCCAGCACCCTGCCCCCCACCCCATCTTGTGTTACCCAGCTTGCTGCTTCCTAGGGTTGTTCCCCTGCTTGCCCCAGCACCCACTTACCCCTTACAAGCAGGAGTGATCTCAGTGCTCCCTGCTTTATTTACTACCCACTACCAAGATTCCATCAATCACACTTTCTCCCTTTCATTCAGGACCTGTTTCCCTTCCCTGTGTTGGCCCCAAAGCACCAAAGAGCCCATTACCCAGCCCAATATCCTCCCCAAGGGCCCTGGCCTTCCCTTGCCCAAGTTGCCAACCTCTTGCCTCCCTTCCTCCTCCCAGAACACTGCCCCCATCTCATAAGAGTGAATTTGTAGTTGAAGTTAAGTCAGATAAGCGCCCAGAAGAGATGGGCCTCCTACAGGGCAGCAACGGTGACAAGAGGGCTCCAGGAGACCAGGTAGGAGGCAGTTCCCATGGCTGGTGCCTGACGCAACTTCAGGGATTGGCAACAACAGGGGCTAATGGTTCTTATTTCTCCCGAACACTGTCTATCTTTCATTCTTCTGGGCTGGAGATGGGAGCAGACCACATCTTGCCCTCCTCCTAACACTATTCATAGATGGTAGGGGCCAGGCACGTGGCTGAGGGATTGTGGACAGGGTAGCTCCCAGGACTAAGAACAAAGACCCATACCATTGCCATCACCATATCTTGAATTGTACTTGTGGCTCAGGCCATGAGGTGTGACTTAGGGGCCTAGATTCCTTCCCAGCCCTGTCATACCTGCCCATTACTTCCCTCCATCCAGGCTGCTGTACCTAGTCCATCAGCATTTGCTTTAGTCCCTCCTCCCCACTTAATGCTCACACCCTGCCTGAACTCTGGTCACTATCTCCACATTCCTCTCTTACTTCTCTTTCCCCATTTTTAGGGAGAAAAATACATCAATCTAAGGCACTAGTCACTGAATCATACTGAACTCTTCTTTTTGCCTGGACCTGTCCTGCTGCTCCCTGCTCACTCTCATCCCCTCACTAAAGATGGTCACCAGAGCCTCTAAAGTGGACGGCAGAGAAGATCCCCACTCCAGCTGATGTGTAAACCACATTACAGACGGCCAAAGGGCTAGGACCAGAGCCATCCTGAGAAGGACCTCAGATGGCCCCACTCAATTGCCATTGTTTCAATTTGTTGAGTAATGCTCATCCCAAGGTTGGGGGTGCTCAATATTCCAGGAGTGGGTAGGGGAGCTTCTTGCAGAACATGTTCTCTCTTTACACATATTATGGATGTAAATACTCTTCTACCAAGAGCTACTGAATTAGCCTATTTATCTTGAGGTGATTTCCTGCCCCAAAGTTGGCTTCAGTTGTATCACTGAAGTGAAGCTGCACTGAGAGCCCAGGCCTCCTCTCCACTGGTGAAGTATGTTGTGCACACCAGTTCTGGACAGGACCCTGGCAGTTATCTAGAAGCAATTACCTGCCTGCCTGCCTCTGGATTCCCTTTTGTGATACTCCTTTTTCTGTGCAGAAGCCAGGAACTGGTGTCATTCCTTAAGAGATTTGCTGGTTATATCTCATTGCCCCTGCAGTGAGAAAACTGGGCACTGTTCTCCAGAGTTATGGCCATTGAGCACAAGCTCCTATATTCATTTGGCTCTCATAATCATATGAATGAAAAGCGAGTAGTGGACAGAGATGAGGTCCATATGGTCCTTTAAGGGGATTAAGGTACTACTTAAACAATCACCGAATTTCTACAAACTGAGCTAATGGACCTAGGCCCTTATGGGAGGACGGTACTTTAGGGATAAGCAACGAGGGCTGCTTGGCCAGAGCTTGGGGTATATATGTATCTGTGTGTGTGTGTGTGTGTGTGGTTTTGTTGTGTGTAAATTTGCAAATTGTTCCCTTCTACACACACACAGACATGCGCATGCGTGCGTGTGCACAAAGAAATAAAGCTTAATTGTCCCAGAAATTTTACACTGCTTTTTATTCATCATGGGGATGGCAACAGCCTCTGGAATTGGAACAGTACCAAAAGGAACACAAACCCTTTGCAGTTGGCAGCAGAACAAGTGGCTCAAGCTCTAGCACAGAGGACAACCTCGCTGCTCAGCAGCAGAGCTGCCCCGATCCAGGCAGCCGACAAGGCCTGCAGGCTGTTGGCAAGGAGCTCTTGCCTTTTTTCTGTGCTTTCCCGTCACTGAGACTTGCCCTCGAGGTATCAGCACAGACTTGCTGTGATACGTGGATCTATGGCTGCCTGATGTATCACTCCTCCACCCCCACCCACTAAAGAGCAAGAACTCAAGTCAGCTACACTAAAAGAAATTTTATTTAAAAATACGTTTTTACAGACATGGGTGCTTGAAAAAGCTCTTTAGTTAAGTGTATATATAAATGAATTAATAAATAACATTAGTATAACAGAACTCTAAACATTAATACATTGGCAAAACAAAGTGGACTTAAAATGAAAACGTATCTTAAAGCTCTGCTATTCTCTGTAAGAATATTTACCTTCTGTTTTTCTCATTCTTTACATGTGAGAATGATTAAATACTAACAAAATTTTTATATTAATGACACATTTTTAAAGTAGCCAACAAAAATCTCATCTAAGTTTTCATGTTTAATTTTTAACACTGATACAAATTGACTCTTTATTCTGCAGACAGCACTGAGCTCCCTCCAGCCCAGAATGTTAAATCCCAAATAAAGAGGGCTTTAAAAAGAATTGTTTCTAGCTCCAAATTCTTTATTAGTTAAAGGCAGGGAAGAATTGAGGAAAGGGAAAGAGAAAAGTAAAATGCTATTATATAGAAAACATACCACCCACCCGATACCCAGCGAGTGACCACAACACTGCTGACAGGCTTCTTGTGTGTTTCTTGCGGCCTTTCCCAGAGGAAACTAGATCCCACAGAGGGCACTAGCTGCGTAATCCTTTCAGTATGAAGTTTTCAAATGAAAGGGAAAGGCAGGAGGTCTAGGCCAGTTCACGATCCACCAAAGAGATAAGACAAAAACAACCTCCCCTTCTTAAGGGAGTCCATCTGACACTTCCATGAAGCTGGATCACTGACAGGATCCAGAGGCTGGGACACTTGAAATGGTCCAGAGTAGACCTGGAAATCATGGAACATTATGTCTCTTCTTGAGGGAGACAGCATTCAACCTGATTACTGAGACTCTGATAGGAAGCAACCAAATGATCCCAGGGTACAATGCTTGTTTCTTCCAACCAAGCATCACAGCAAGGAAAGGGGACCACTGACGCGATGCACCTGTGTGTCATGTCCAGCCACACAGGGCATGCCTTCCTTTTCCCTAGACTGTAGGGATCAGTGACACTCAAGGTAAAGGAGAGCCAAGACTCTGGTATTTCTATATTAAGTTCTAAATGCAGCCTGGGATACAGTACTGCCTTAGAAAGGCACAAAATGTTTGGCTTTTTTTTTTCAGTGTGCTAAAAATTGTTTTTGTTTTAAATAAAGGAAAAAGATATACTCAAATAAGGTTAAAAAATCCCAAGTTGCCACAGCCAGAAAGCAAGTATATCTAATAACACCACAGCCAGTAAGAGGTACGTGATAGCTGCACGGCCCAACTGCACATTTCAGGTCAAGGCCAAGACACCAAAACAGTGCTGAGAAGGGCCCTCTTCAGATCCTCAAAGGAGGCAGGAAGAAGAGCTGCAATGAGCGGGTGTGAAGGGAGAGGATGGAGAACAGCTGCAGCTGACACACTATTGGAGTGCTCCTCCTCTCACCCCAGGAGGCATCTACCTTCATGGGCAATGCTTCTGCAGGCTTACTCATCCAGACAGCAAAAGAGGCCAAGGAAAACACATGATCTACAGACTCATAAGTAGCTCTCTGCCTTTTCAGTTTCCAGATTGCCACAAGGATGGCAACCCTCACCCATCATAACAGGGTCAGAGGTGAGGAGGAAGGACAGAGCTGACCACAGTACAGCCCACTGCAGGGCCTGAGCAGTTGCACAGAGCATGTGTTGAGCAAGCCTCCTCTGGCCTCCCAATCTAGATCAGGGATAAAAGGATAACTTGTGCGAGGCGACATGGAGTGTGACTGCACATTAAGTTTTGGGACTGAGTCAAGAATATGGGGCCGGGCAATCAGAACTCTGATTTGTTCAGGGGCCAAATCAGCAGATCTGAAGTTGGCTTTCGGCCTTTGCTCTGAGCAAACAGAAGGAGTGGTAAGCCACATTTTTCTCAAGCACTACACAAGGAGAAGGGCAGCACTTCCCATCTGACTATGAACAAGCCTCCATGCAGTACCTGCGCACCCCTTTCCCCCCACCTCTTACTTTGTGCTGCTCTTAAGAACCAAAAAACATAGTACTCCTCTCCAAAACCAATCCAGGTTTCCTAGGACACTGAAGGTGGAACCTAAACTCAAATATCAAAGGTAAAGTCTGATAACCCACCCTTCACCACGTGCCTCAATGTACATCTTTGGATTATTAGGTTACTTCTGTGTATATCTAATAACTCCAATAGTTTTTAAAAGTTCTAATTATGAAATGCCTTAATAACGAAGGACAGGCTACAGAATGAGATTAAATAAGATAAAAAGATTCAGGCAAGCAGAAGCATAGTTTCAAAAATAAAAATAAAAGTTTTTAATATAGGTCTACAAAGAAAGCAATTGGACAGGGAAGGCAAAGCCATCCTTTCAAAAGGGCTCTCAGTAAAAACAAACAAACAAACAAACAAAAACCCCACTCCATTCTAAACTGGAATCTGTATTTAATTTATATCCTGACAACCCTCCTAACTATTACATATTCTTACTGGCTGCAGCAAAGCAGTTTCTGAGGTACCTAGGGAAGATGCCTAAGAATATTTCTGAGGAGCTCCCCTCATACAGGAAAAACCAAATGGAAGGGTAAGGAGAAGGGTACAGAGGGACACAGGCCATAGAATAAATCCATTTTCAGTGCTGAAACCTGAAGAGAGCACAGAAATCCACAGGTGACGGCAGTGTGATTTGGGATCTGCTCTCTAAGTAACATGAAAGAAGGATAAAAAACCTGAGATAGAATGAGGGCTAAGAAATGTCACCCTAAGAACAGACTGGCTCCAAAACAGGAGAAACTGATCCTAAAGAGGGAGATAAGAAATCTTGGACACCAAAAAAAAAAAAGAAATCTTGGACACCAAGACTCATAAAGAGAAGAAAAATAGGAAATAAAGACAGCAACCTGAATTAGTTTAAACCCAAGTATTTCCTTGATGTCCAGACAAAGTCCCACAGTTGCCTTTCACTCTCAAAAAAGCAGTATGATAGTAGTTTACTGCTGAAGTATTTTTAGGGTATCTATCCCATCTATATCCCCTTCTCTGAGAATCTCCTCCTGCCCCCTGAAGGAGCATGCTGCTGTTGTCCTGTGTGGCAAGGCTGACTGGTTGGGGGAAGATGCCCAATCAATGTGCTAGGGTGATCAAATTCTTTCTTGAGACTATGCACCAAGAGGCACTGGGAATCTGGTTCATGGCGATTGCTAGAGCTATGGACTTGAGGATTGGGGTGTCTATTTTGGACCTACGCATGCCAGTAAACAGAGTGACAAGCAAAGGGCTAGGTGCAAAGTGCTCCACTTCCAGTTCCATGTGAGTCAAGTGTATTTCCTGTCCTGGGTCCTGTGAAATACCCCGCCATCCTATGATTCCCACCTTTCTTTAGCTTCAATACTTCTGCTTCTTGCATCTAAAGGATTCCTAAACAAGATAGTCAAAGATATATCCTTGACCTTCTTCCACTATGCACCCTCCTCCATGTATTAAATGGCTATATACAGTTCTAAAGAAAGACTGCAAGTGGAGACTGAGATCAAAGTAGTGATAGTAATGCTCTATGCTGAATTAAAATACTTAAACTGAATTTCTAAAGCCTGAAAGTCTAGGAGAATGATGATGTATTGGTTTTAATACTAAGTTCTAGGATGTCTGAGGTCTCTAAGTTCCTTAGCTTGAGACAAAAGCTGACATTTAAAAAATATCCTTACTCGAGGATACATTTGATTTTAGAGAGAAGAGAGATGTGAGAAACATTGATTGGTTGCCTCCCATACATGCCCCAACCAGGGATCCAACTTGCAACCTAGGTATGTGCCCTGACTGGGAATTGAACCCACAACCTTTTGGTGTGTAGAATGATGCTCCAACTAAGCCACCCTAGCCAGGGCAAGGCTGACATTTCTGAGAACTGAGTTCAGTCTGTTTTACTGCCTGACTCTAGGGAGACCAAACAACTGGTTGAAGATCAGGACCCAAAGACAAGTGCCCATCCATCTCCCACACCTTCAGCCATCCTAAGACATAAGATTAGCTGCAAAGGTTGGTGAAGGATTCGAAAACAAGTTCCAAATAGAATGGGAAATGGTAACAGGTCACAGAAGGCTGATAAGGAAACTTCCCATCAAGGGAGATCAGGGACACAAGCAGCCCAGTAAAAAAGATGAAGGAAGGAACTAGATTGGACAGGGAACTGTGGACAGATGCTTTGCTTAAACATTTAATTGCACTACTGTGCAACTCTCAGTCATTATCTCCTTCAACCCACCACACAGATTCCACTTGAAATGCATTGAAATGGTGGGTATCTATGAGATTTACACAGAGGAGCCTCCCAAACAACATCAAGGCTACAGGAAGAAAATAGGGAGCAACGGGAGAGTCTTGAGCTATTTTAGCCAGGACAGCTCTGAAAGAAATGTAAGAGTCATGAATAAAAACTATACAGTCTTATTGGGAAGGGCTACTTTAGGGCCAAATGCAAGTGTTTGGACAGCGAAGTACAATCTTCCAACATTAGTAAATCACCACATGGTTGGTGGTAGGAGAGAACACGGAGCTGACACTTTCGGCAAATGGTAAATCACTCATAAATTTTTGCTGAACGAACAAGCAAGCTGGTAAACAGTCAGGTCAATGGTCAGGATACTGTTATTCCATGGACAGAGTCAAAAAGAACATGGTATGAAGAGGACTTCCAAACAGTTGGGAAGAAGATCTGTAACTCTCTGGCTTTTATGATGTGAGGTAGAAGATTCTGCATGAACACCATTGCTATCACCCACAAAAAGGTGTAGATCCTTAGTGTATATATTAATGTTGCCAAGAGAGTAAATCTTAAAAGTTCTCATCAGGAAGAAAAAAAATTTAGTAACTTTGTATGGTGATGGATGCTTACTAAACTTAGGAACTTACTGTGATGATCATCTTGCTGTGTATATAAATATTGAATTGTTACGCTGTATACCTAAAACTAATATACTATGCCAATTATACTTCAATAAAAAAGAAAAAAAGGTCTAGATCTTGTTAATAATGACTTAAAGGGAACACACAGTTCGGTTCCTACTTTGCAAGCAATTTATAAAAATTCATTTGTAAGTTTGCTGTTTGGACCATAAAATATATTTTACTTTTCTATACAAGAAATAAATATCTCAAGTATAAAGAATAGCAACACCCCTCCCTCAATGTTGTTGTTGTTTTTTAAATTCACAAAACAGCAAATGATACATCTTGGGCCCTGGTATTAAAAGTCTATAAAAGAAGAGAGAGATCTGAAGACTGGCAGAGAACATCTAGAGTGGGGCTGAGGAAATACAGGGCTTTGGGAGAGAATGACCAGCCACTATTTACATAAAGAGTAATAGATAAATGTGAGACTATAGTTGCCCAATATATTATTTACCTAAAAGAAGGTATCACATAGAGCCCGCAGGTTTTCTCCACTTTGAGAGCTCTATGCTTTAGTGGATGATGGGATGGGCAATTCACTGCAAGTCCTGCAGAGCAGCTGCCCAGTTCACGGGGGAGGCCATGTAAAGCAACCCTGGGCAGCAGAAGATCGGGTTGAATAGAAGAGCCTAAAGCATTTAAGAAAAATGAAACATAAAAGTGGTTTTACCTTATCCACCTGATAGTTAACAGAGAAGGAATCATTTCTGATAGGAAGGGAAAAAAGGATATGTTTGCAAAAAATGGCAAAACTCAAAATAAAGCCTGCTTATGAAAGGGCAATTTAAATTTAATTCTGAGCAAAGCCAAAGAATTAAAAACTGCCATAAAAATGGAGTTTAAGGGATGAGTTATTAGGCCTTAGTCAAAGGAAAATTTAAGAAATTAAATATTTAGGAATATCCTCAAAACAAGAGCCATATGAAAACTTTCCTAAGGCTTGCCTGGCAATCTCAGGCATGGATCTGGATGTACCCTCAGAGCACCCAAAGAGAAAAACCCTCACAGAACAGCCTAAAACCCTGCATGTCTACAGATACACAATTGACAAGCTAATACTCCAATCAATGGTGTACATGTTCAACACAAGGATCTGGCACCCCAGTTCAGGAAGGACCCAAAAAGCCACACAAACACTCCATTAGCCTATATAATCAAGGACATAATCTCCAAAGATGATTTTGGATGCATTTTGAAAAGGCAGAAGATATACAGAACCAGGGCTTTGGTCTCCTGATAGATCTTCAGACTATGAGCAATATCTATAAACGAGGAAATCTCCGTATGGTTAGGCATAAAACCTGCAGCCATTTTTTTTTTCCTTTTTCACTGTGTGGTTGCCTCTCACTCGCGCCCCCAACTGGGGACCTGACATGCAACCTAGTAATGTTCCCTGACTGGGAATCGAACCAGCAACACTTGACTCGCAGGCCGATGCTCAATCCACTGAGCCACAGCAGCCAGGGCTTGCAGCCATTTTTTTAGTTCTCTGTCTAGGCTGTCATTATCTCAATGAAACACATAACTAAATGTTACCACAAATGAAATACTAGTCTGGCTTTTAGAAGAAGCCAAGCTACTATTTCCTATTCACTGCCATTCTCCTCTGCACTCCACTCCAGTTCAGGACCTCCCACACCTGGCGGTGAGCTGTGGCATTCTCCATCATGCAGAGGCAACACTAGGCAACGATGGCAAATCAACAAGTCCTGTATTGTCTACCAGAGAATGTAAATGGTTCTGAGATGAGAGGATAAAACCAAAAGATACAGGAATAGCTAAAAGCCAAAAGAAGAGTTAGAAAAAGTTTTAGTCATAAAGATGACAAGATGGGAAAGAGATCTAAGGGGAGTCATTTCTGTTTGGATCTAATGATAAAAGCATGATTTAGTCTGAGATGGGTAGATTAATCAAAAAGCAGGCTTGCTTCTAATAAGGAAGAAGGTTATACCGTGTTAGGGAAGTCAGCAAAAGACTCTGGGCAGAGAATGACCTGAACTTGAGGGGTCATTCAGTAGTATTTACAAAAACTAATCTGCTTTAGGAACCTGCAATTACAAATTGCCTGGCTGTTGACACACTGTCTCTGACTACAGTAAAGTCATTTATTACACTAAATGATGTCTAATTACTGTGGGGAATGCAGTCATTAAAATGTAAATAGGACCTAAGGTAAACAGGAAAGGGGAAAAAGGTGCTACATTCCCAAAGCCACAGGCACCAGTGAAAACCAAGTTGTTGGGTAGTAAAATGTTGAGCGACCATGGATGGTACCCCATTCCTAAATGGCAAAGAAGAAAATCACTTCAGAAAATATAACCTGGCTCATGTTCAAAGGGAAACACCCATATAAGCTGGAATTAATTCACTGGGAATAAAAAGTGAACAGATAAATCCTTATTGTCTATTTTATGCATTTTATGGGTAAGAAAGTAAAAAGCATGTGAATGAAACTTCCTGAAAGCTTCCTGGCATTCAGGCCAGAAAGCCATCCTGGAAACCAAGGTTGTTCCCTTTCCATTAAGTAGAACACTCATGATCTACAATCATGACCAAGGCAACTGATTCCCATAGACTATTTTCTGCTGAGATCATGGAATGTATTTGAAGGCCTCTATTTCAAATCACTCATTATGTAGTTAAGATAATTAAAACATCTTATTTTAACAGATTCAATGTTCTTATAGAAATAATACTTTGGAGTGACTAGTGTTAGCTGCTATCAAATATGACTAGAATGATACAGTTACAGGACCTTTTTTTCCCACCAACACCATCACACACAATAAAGAACATCCTATAGGTTGCTTCGCTTCAGTAAGGCTGGTCATAGCAAGCTAACTGCTAATGAGAGACACCAAGGAGGAAAAGGAGGAAAGAGGAGAAGGAGAAAGAACAGAGGGGAGGTAATATAAAATTACAAGACTTTGTGCATATGATAATCCAAGCCACAGAGGAGTGCTGAAGTTGTAAGACACACTGGGGTTGGGTACCCTACAGTATATGGAAATTTTAAAAAGATTCCTTCCTAAACCTCTTGTACTAATTTTCCCTGCCTGGGATTAACACAGACAGTAGGTTAACCTTATAATCACAGGACACATACAACCACAGACAGCCGTATGTACACAACCACATTCTTAAACCCAGGAAAGTCTCAAGTTCTCAATTAGGATTTAGAGCACAATATCCTTTTACTGCTTTCTGTATTGTTCCCCAGTTAGGCTACCATTAAAAAAAAAAAAAAATCTATATTCTCTCTTACTGGAGACTGAAGGACACCTTCAAATATACTCCCAAAACAAATAAAATAATAAAATACACTAGCTGCTCCAGTTTCATCCACTGCTTTGCAATCTTAGAACCACAGTTGTGCTATCCCACAGACCAGGCTAAACTTCATTGTGAAGTCTCCAAAGAAACCTCTCTGCCCTTTAGGTGCTACTTGAGTAAGAGCTCCCAGTTTGTTGGTCCTCTAGAGCTGCAGTAAGGAGATGATGTGCTAGGTGGCTACATGGGCAGGAGAAGAAATAGAAACAAATTCCCGGAGGATATTTTTGGCCATTTCAATGTTGTTGTGGGCAATGACCAAAGCTTTCTGAATGTCCTGGTAGGAGTATCCCTGACTCATGAGGTTCTCAATCTCACTGGAGAGCTGTGGTGAGGTGGTGGCAGCAGAAGCAGCAGCGCCACCTTGCTGAGAGCTGCCAGCTTTTCGTTCAGAATTGATTCTCCGAGGGAATGGCTTGGGAGGCCTCTCAGGAGCCTGGGAAACCTCAGTGAAGTCTAGAAGAAACAGGAAAGAAAATATTTGCAAATGGGGAAGCAGGGAGGAGAGGATCCTCATTTAATGGCAGCAATAACAACAATGAACTAATATCAAGACATTACTGACCTACAGTCAATTGGGATATATATTCTTCAGTCAAAAGGCTGAGTACCCTGGCCGGGGAGCTCAGTTGGTTAGAGCGTCATCCCGATATACCAAGGTTACAGATTCAATTCCTGGTCAGGGCACATACAGAAGCAACCAATGAATGCATGAATAAATGGAACAACAACAAATCCATGTTTCTCTCTCTCCCTCTCTGTTTTCCCCTTCCTCTCTCTCAAATCAATAAAATTTTTTTAAAAGGTTCGGTTTTACAGGTTCAAGGATTTTAATACATGGGCCCTTCCTTGTCACAGCAGGAACACCCTTCTAAATAGACCATGCACCTGTTCTGCTGACAATAACCACCACTGTCGTAAGCACAGAACATCTGCATTTGCATCATGTTTTACACTTAGAGATAAGTTTTCATACACATCACTGTCTGGGTTTTTTTTTTTAATTTCTGAGGGTGACAGAAAAGACACTGAAATTCTCCTTTTCTGAATAACAAAATAGAAATGAGGATAATTTTCGGTGAAGCATTAAACAAGGTTGGGTGGACGGGGATCACTGCCTGTTTCAGCAAATGGATGCTGTATATCTTTTTCACCAGCTGTTGAAAGTGACAGCAATTTTGGCTGCTGCTCTTGAAGGCAGCCACAGGTGCAAGAAAAACAGCCCATGACAGTCAAGGCCCAAATCTTGGGTGGAGTTGAGCAAAGGGGAAAAAATTGGAACTATTGTAACAATATAATCAATAAATATACTTAAAAAGAAAAAAAAAGAAGACCCAAATGTTGGCTGGCCCCATGCCCATCCAGTGTGCTTCCCAGAGCCCACACACCTCCTTTCCAATGCGGTGGAGTCCAGAATTCAGGAATTTGTGGTCTGACACTCCAAGCTTAATAACCACTGCCATAGTGCACAGAAATCCTTCTAACCCCCAGCACAGAAGGAGCCATGGTTTAAGGAACAACCTCATTTCTAAGTCTGGCAAAATCTTAGAGTCTTGACTACAGTTTAACTTTGTAATTTGAGATCCAGGATCCACTTTCCTCTCATTTAGACATACTTTTTAGTCTACTAGTTCCAGCTACTGATTTACTGCCACCAGGCAGTCAGGCATCTCTATTTGAGTATAAACCAGGAGCCATACAGCAATTCAGTACAAAGCCAAGGTAGCCTGGAGACTCACTTGTTGTGGGATCACCTTCCAGAGACAGCCAGCCGAAGGAGGAGCTGGCATTAGAGATATCTGAGAGCGTGCGGCGGGCCAGCACTGCTGGCACAGGCGGCTTAGGGACGTCATACCCATCATCTTCATTTTCTGATTTTTCAGGGCCAATGCCAGCATGGCCTGCAGCCAGATTACCTTCCCCTAGAGCAAAGTTTATGCAGTTACCTTCTAGTACACTTCATCTCATAACACATTTCAATATTAAGGGCGCCCTTTCATTCATGCAGGTATGGACAGAGTCAAACTGTTACTAAATGCTTACTACAGGCCAAACACCATGTGAGGCCCTGTGGGTAGAGATACAAGACAAAGAAAATAAAATCTACCCCAATTCTGCAGCTCTAACTTTCTGAACACGTCAAACGCTACTCTTGCCAGGATGAAGCCACTTAAATGCCACTTCCACTCAACATTTTATCTGTATTTCATTTTAGTGGGCCCTGTGAATGCTTCCTTCTTGAACTTTCAACTTGGTAAGCTATTTAATATGGGAATTAAGTATTTATCACCCCCACACAAAAGAATTTCATCAATGCTAAAAAACAATGGGAATAAAAGAGAACTGCCAGCATTGCAGGTTCAGGTCATTTAACACACGTGTGTCTCTAGGCCCTGGAAGGATGAAAATGCACAAAAGAAACTAGTGGTGTGAACAGGAAGTACAAGAGAGGAAGAGGTTTTACTGCCCATGGGTCAAAGATATTTTGCAAATAAAATTATTTTAAAAAAATTTCTGCTTAAATCAAGCTATCTCACTAGCCAAACATTACAGGCTCATTCTTATGGCAGAATAGCTACTCACCAAAGATGCTGCTCTCCGTGAGAGGTGGCGCCACCTGGGACTGAATATTATACATTGCTTCATATGTACAGCTATCAATCTGCTGGTCACAATCACATGCTCTGAACCGGAAGGAAGGTAGCATAACGATCTTCAGAAATAGAACTCTGTTATCTGCAAACTTATTAAGATTCATCTATTCACTACTGCTCTAGACCCTGATTCTAACAAGAGAACATTCTTTTGCCAGTATCACTACGAAATGTAAATTTTGCTTTTGTGTGGAGTAAAGACATGTTTTTGAGGTTACTGTGATGCTGAGGAAACGTAAGTGGAATTGCTTACAGCTATTAATAGGCTTAAACATTAGGAAAGATACATCTTTCTGCTTTAATTGTGGCTGGTTAATGCTATGTGAAAATAGCAAGCCAAGTAGTTGAGTAGCGTCAACTTAATTTCAAAATAGGACTGTTGTGAACCTACCGTAAACTTTGGGGTGTCTCTAAAGGCCGTTTCGCTTCTGGCTTTTGAAGCCCTAGAGGCCTAGAGGTGGGAGTCATATACTCTGTGTCCTCCTCACTTTCACACTGCTCTCCAGGTGGCAGCTTCGGCACAGGAAGAGGTCTAGAAGATGAAAAAATAAAAAATAGAAAAAGAATTAAAAAGCTGAAAAACCTACAAGTATGAAATAAGTGTCTTCAAAACAAACAACAACTCAAATTTGACAGCTAATAGACGCCAAAGGGAACTATTATTTCTTCTGGCTAAGATAGGTAATTATTAAAAACACAATAACTTAATTTTCACTTTTAACTGACCAAAGGTGAGGCTATTAGGTTTGAGATGCATTACACCAGGGCAGTACTTCATTTCAGTTAGATTCTGTCCTCAAATGAGTTAGAAAACCAGTCGAAGAACTAGCATGCTGGTTTTTCTTTCACTAGGCATGAAACAAACAATAGCAGGTGGGCCCTGGCTGCTGTGGCTCAGTGGATTAAGTGTCAGCCTGCGAGCCAGGTGTCGCTGGTTCGATTCCCAGTCAGGGCACATTATTGGGTTGCACGTCAGGTCCCCAGTTGGGAGGCGCCAGTGAGAGGCAACCACACAGTACAAAAAAAACCAAAACAAAACAAAACAAAAAAAACAAAAAACAAAATAGCAGGTGGCTTTCTGACAATATACTAGGAATGTATAAAAATCTCAATGATAGAATCTACCTACAGTTTCAAAGAATATATAGCTTGTTGAAAGCTATCTCATAGCATAAACAGGTTTCCTACTCATAATATACAATAAGTGCGTCGGTAGTTAGCATCAATTCTGTGACTACATCCCAGATCTTTGAATCCCAGCCTTCAGGAACCTTGTCATTATAACCATACATAATTCTCACCCAGAATATTTTTGTTCTTAATTGCATTTTTTTCCATTACCATTTAACCCTTTTTTAAAAGTATTTTATTGATTATGTTGTTACAGTAGTTCCAATTTTTTTTTCCCTTTGCTCCCCTCTGCCCAGTACCATTCCCTCCAGCAATCCCATTCCCTTAGTTCATGTCCATGGATCGTGTATATAAGTTCTTTGGCTTCACCCTTCCTTATGTTATTCTTAACTTCTACCTGTCTATTTTGTACCAACCGGTTATGATTCTTAATCCATGCACCATTTCCCCATTTCTCCCCCTTCCCCCTCCCAGCTGATAACCCTCCAAATGATCCCATACCTATGATTCGGTTCCTATTCTGGTTTGCTTAGTTGGATTTTGTTTTTATTTTTTAGATTCAGTTGTTGATAGTTGTGAGTTTGTTGTCATTTTAATGTTCATAATTTTGATCATTTTTTTCCTTAAGTAAGCCCTTTTGACATTTCATATAATAATGGCTTGGTGATGATGAACTCCTTTAGCTTTACCTTGTCTGGAAAGCACTTCATCTGCCCTTCTATTCCAAGTGATAGCTTTGCTGGATAGAGTATTCTTATTTGTAGGTCCTTGAACACATTGAACACATACTTCTTGCCAGTCTCTTCTTGCCTGCAAAGTTTCTTTTGAGAAATCAGCTCATAGTCTTATAGGCACCTCTTTGTAGGTAACCCTCTGCTTTTCTCTTGCTGCTTTTAAGAGCCTCTATCTTTAACCTTGGCATTTTAATTATGATGTGTCTTGGTGTGGTCTTCCTTGGGTATAGCTTGTTTGGGACTCTGTGCTTCCTGGACTTGTATGTTTATTTCCTTTGCCAAATTTGGGGAGTTTTCCTTCATTATTTTTTCACTTAAGCTTTCAATTTCTTGCTCTTCCTCTTCTCCTTCTGGCATCCCCTATGATTCAGATGCTGGTATGTTTAAAGTTGTCCCAGAGGTTCCTAGGGCTCTCCTCATTTTTTTCAATTCTTCTTTCCTCATTCTGTACTGGCTGACAGTTTTTTCTTCCTCATGTTCCAAATCATTGATTTGAACCCCGGTTTCCTTCCGTTCACCATTGGTTTTGTGTGGATTTTCCTTCATTTCATTTAGCATAGCCTTCATTTCTTCCTTTATGCCTTTGCTGTACTTAAGCATATCTGTCAAGCCTGTGAGCATCTTTATCACCAGAGTTTTGAACTCTATGTCTGTTAGGTTGACTATCTCCTCATCTGTTAGGTTGGCTATCTCCTCGTCGCTTAGTTCTCCCTCTGGAACCTTGATCCGTTCCCCTTTTTGGGCCATACTTCTCTGTCTCCTCATCTTGACAGGCTCCTGTGTTTGTTTGCCTCTGTGTCTTAGGTAGAGCTGTTGCACCTGTTACGTTGTAAGGGGTGGAGCCTTAGGTAATGGTTAGTACAGGGCAACCCATTCCACCACGTTGTGACACTGTATGTTGGGGAGGGGTCTAAGAGGGAACAATGCCACTTGCTCAGCACTTGCCTCTTTTCCAGGCACTTCTCCCACTTCCTTATAGGACTGGCGCCTCTCTAGCTGTTGCCCTGGCTGTCGTTCCCAAAGCGGGTGGTTCTGCGGACATTCTAGGATCGTGGGGGCCCTTTAAACAAGCGGACTCTTCTGAGAGACTGGCAGTTTCTTCCTCTAACCCAACCCCCACTGGTTTGCACAGTCAAAAGCAATGGGGCTTTATTTTCCCTGGCACTGGAACCATGACCTGTGCGGTCTGGTCTGGTGCTGGGAGCACTCCCCAGGTGTCTGTGACTGTGCTTTCCACCAGCCTGCTGCTGCTGCTGCTGCCACCACCACACCATATCCTCTCCGCCCCAGCTCCACCCCTCCTACCTGTCTGGATGAGTCTTTATATCTTTGTTTGTTGGACTTCCTTACAGCTCAAGTTTCTGAACTTCTAGTTGTCTCTAGTTTTGAGGTAGTTGTATTCCTTCTTAGTTGTGGAGGGAGACCGAGTGTGTCTGTCTAGACCTCCATCTTGGCTGGAAGTCCCATTTAACCCTCTTATATCCACCCCCACAATCATCATATTGTTGTTCATGTCCATGCGTCCTTTTTCCTTTTTGCTTGATCTCTTCACCCCTTAACTCCCCATTTCCCCCAGCTGTCAGTCAGCTATCTATGAGTCTGTCTCTATTTTCCTTGTTAGCTCAGTGTGTTCATTAAATTCCACGTGTGAGTGAAATCATATGGTATTTGTCTCTGACTGACTTCTTTCACTTAACACAATGTTCTCCAGGTCCAGCGATGCTGTCACAAAAGGTAAAATCTTCTTTTTTACAGCTGAGTAGTATTCCACTGTGTAAATGTCCCTTAGTTGTTTTATCCACTCATCTACTGATGGACAGTTGGGCTGCTTCACAAGAAGCTTCTGAAATAACACTTCCCCTTACACCCCCAACTTCTGAAACTAGATGAAGACAAAACAAAAGCAAACAAATAACACTCCCACAACTATATAAGAAACAAAATTGCTTCTGGTAATATGAGTCAATGAGTATTTCTCCTCTCTTCTTCTTTGTGCTTTTTTGCACAGTCTAAATACTCTATATGAAACACTGATTGGATTTGTCTGTTTGTGTTTACTTGATGTTTATTTTTCCTAATTATAAAAGCAATAGCTGTTTATTATAAAACACTTAAATGCTAATGAAACCTAACAGATGACAGTCCCCTATAATCTCACTTCAGATTTCTTCTTATATCTACATATTACTTTCATTAATTGTGGATGGATGAGTAAAAGTATACATAGATAAATGTGTAATAAAACAAGCATAATAAAATACTAACAGCAGAATCCAGGTGGTGAGTATATGGATGTTCACTGTAAATATTCTTTTACCTTTAGTCTATGTTTGAAACTTTTTATAAAATGTTGGGAGAAAACAACCCATAAAGATTAACAAAAAATACCAAGTACTGGTGAAGATGTAGGGAAATGGGTACTTTCCTATATAATTTTATAAAGAAGAATTATATGGTGTAACTTTTCTGGAGTGTTAACTCAGCGAAAGTATTTAAGCAAACATGCAAACCCTTATACTCAGAAAGTCCATTTATAGGATTTCCCTAAAGAAAGAAAAAGTCTAAAAATAAAAAAATAAAAAATAAAAAAAGACTAAAAAAATAGGTAACAGCCTGTCAAATAATACTGTGCTGAATAAATTTTAAACCAAAACTACTTCTGGCCAAGATGGAGGTGTAGGCAGACACGCTGCATCTACCTCACAACTAAGAAGGAATTTACAACCACTTCAGAATTTAAAAAACCAAGAAGAGCCAGAAAATTGAACTACATGGAAGTTCAACAAAGAAATATTCAGCCAGACAGGTAAGAGGAGTGGAGTCAGGACGGAGAGAATGAGGTGTGGTGCTACAGCAGCAGCTATGGGGGCTGCGCTTGTCAGCAACAGCTGGCAGTGGAGCTAACAGCAGCAGCACAGGGACTGTAGCTGCGACGAAAAGCACAGTCAAACATTTTAAACCTGGGAAGGGCTTCCAGCCCCAGACCAGACTACACAGCTTATGGTTCCAGCCCCAGGGAAAATAGAGCCACATTGCTTCTGACTGTGAAAACCAGTGGGGGTTTTCAGAGGAAACCAACAGAGGCAGTTTGTTGAGTACGGGAAGTGGGAGAAGTGCCTGGAAAGGGGGTGAGTGAGGGGCAAGTAGCACTGTTCCCTCCAGAGCCCTCCCCCACATACAGCACCACAACGTGGTGAAGCAGGTCACTAGCACTGATAAATACCTAAGGCTCCACTCCTTACAACATAACAGGTGTGACAGCTCTACCTAAGACACAGAGGCAAACACAGAAAGCTGTCAAAATAAGGAGACAGAGAAGTATGGTCCAAAAGCGGGGCAGATCAAGGTTCCAGTGGGAGAACTATGCAACGAGGAGATAGCTAACCTAACAGCCAAGGAGACAGCCAACTTAACATATGCACAGTTCAAAACACTGGTAATAAGGATGCTCAAAGACCTGACAGAAAAGATTAAGCATGGAAGGAAAGAAATGAAGGCTACACTAAGGGAAATGAAGGAAAATCCACACGAAACTAGTGGTGAAGGAAAGGAAACCAGGGTTCAAATCAACAAACTGGAACATAAGGAAGAAATAAACAATGAACCAGTACAGAAAAAAAACAAGAATTTTAAAAAATGAGAGGCTTAGAAACCTCTGGAATATCTTTAAACATGCCAATATCTGAGTCATAGGGGTGCCAGAAGGAGAAGAAGAAGAACAAGAAATTGAAAAATTATGTGAAAAAATAATGATGAAAAACTTCCCTAATCTGGGGAAGCAAATAGACATACAGGTCCAGGAAGCATAGAGTCCCAAACAAACTAGACCCAGGGAAAACAACACCAAAGATATATCATAATTAAAATGCTAAAGGTTAAGGATAAAGAGAGAATCTTAAAAGCAGCAAGAGAAAAGAAGAAAGTTACCTACAAAGGGGTACCTATAAGGCTATCAGCTAATCTCTCAAAAGAAACTTTGCAGACAAGAAGGGACGGGCAAGAAATATTCAAAGTGATGAAAAGCAAGGACCTACAACCAAGATTACTCTATCCAGCAAAGCTATCATTTAGAATGAAAGGGCAGATAAAGTGCTTCCCAACAAGGTAAAGCTAAAGGAGTACCTCATTACCAAGCCATTATTATAAGAAATATTAAAGGGAATTATTTAAGAAAAAGATCAAAAGTATGAACATTAAAATGACAACAAACTCATAACTAACAACAACAGAATCTAAAAAATAAAAACAAAAACAAAGTAAAGCAGACAACCAGAGTGGGAACAGAATTATAGGTATGAGAAGCACATGGAGGGGTGTCAGCCGGGAGGGGGAAGGGAGGAGGAGGAGGGAAATGGTGCAGGAATTAAGAAGCATAATAAGAGGGTGCAGAATAGATAGGGGAGATGTTAAGAATAGTACAGGAAAGGGTAAAGTTAAAGAACTTATATGCATGACCCATGGACATAAACTAAGGGGAGTGGGACTGCTTGCGGGAGGAGAGCAAGGGGAAAAGAAATTGGGACAACTGTAACATCATAATCAATAAAACATACAAAAATAAATAAAGTAAAAAAAATATATTTTAAACCACACATACACATATGTCTAAAGTCACCTGTCTTCCTCAGTGCCTCAGATGTTCGAAGAGCTTCAGAGGCCTACTTCCGCTTCTACCACAGTAGGTCTTGTCTATTTTACATAACGAGGTTACACTTAAGTCAGTTCCTCTGCTTTGCAATCAACTGGAATAATCTAAAAATCATTGTAGTAAAAGAATATGACACCCTAAGATGTTAAAGCTATTCCTAGTGAAAAATAGCATGTAGACTACGATTCCATTCACACAGGAATGCCAATGAACATACATCAAATGCTAACTAATGGTAAGGTCATGGATGACTTCTATTTCTTCAGCGTCGCTTATCTGTATTTTCTATATATTCTTTAATTATAACATTTCTTTCATAAAAAAGGTCATTAAAAGTGATCAAAAACTTTTAATTATAATTCTTTTTGTTGATGATCTTAATAAAAATATAAAATTGCACCTACTCCTAATTAAACATTTTGGCAATACATATTTCAAAACACTGACCATCTTTTGTCACAGAAATTCTACCTTGGCTGCATATATAGTTATGTACAAAGCTGTTCATCAAAACAAATTTATTACAGTGAAATTTTTAAACAAATAAATATCCAATAGAGGAATAATTAAAATATGTGATGCTATAGTCACATTCTGTATGTAATCATTGAAAGTATGGATATGAAGAACTTTTTAAATGACAGGAAGAAATGCCCGAGACATAATACTAAGTTTAAATAAGGAGAGACTATCACATTGTATCTTGATCTAAAACATATATACATGTTACATGTTCACAGCCATGGCCAAGTAATAAGCACCGTCCAACCACATGCTTGAAGCAGCCGCTGGAAAAGCAGCAGGGCTGCAGAAGAAAGAGGTACTGGTGAGCAAACAGGCAGCCAGACTTAAAGGCCAGCCAAGACTCCAGAGAGGAGGAGAATGCTCTGATGTAAGCCCCCTATTAGCAACTCTAAACTTGAGGTTTCAAGCTGGTTTCAACAAGCTGGGAATTTGGGGTTATCGTAACGGTCAATTCATGAGGGGCCAAAAATCCTGGAGAAAAGAATAGCAGAGAATTAGGAAATTAGAAGTTCCACCTGCAATTTTCCTCAGTTATTGATAATCCCTATGCTGTGTATACATGGAGTTAGATTCTGATAAACCATGCAGAAAGTAGCAATTGATCAGCTGAACAGATACTTTGGTTGTCTTACCAAGTTGGGGAGACAAAGTTGGAGTTAATAGATATGGCCTTTAAAATAATTATATGTTCAATAAAAAAGGAGGATGGAGAATTTTATTAGAAAACTAAAATCAATAAATTTTTGAAAATCATGGAAATTTTAGAACCTAAAAACATAGCATCTGAAAACACAAATTCAATAGATGGATTTAGGGCAGATTATAAACTACAAGAGCAAAGATCAAAGAATTTGAATATAGCAGGAACCATTCCAATTAAAGAAGAAAAAATGGAAAACACAGAAATGAGCATAACATTTATATTAGGAACAGTGAGAGGTTGAACATTAAAGTTAACTGGAGTCATAGTAGAAGAGGAGAAAGACTACACTATTCAGTCTATTTTAAGAAATAGTGGCCTAGAATTAATTAAAACATTAAAAACATCAAATCACAAAATCAATAAAGTCTGCCAATCTTAAGAAGGATAAATATAAAGGAAACTACATAGGAGCAAGTTACAGTACAACTGCTGGGATCCAAAGAAAAAGAGGTCCAGAAAGAAATATTACCTTTTAAAGAAAAAATGTAAGCCTAGGAGCTAATTTTTCAACAGAAATAACAGAAGCCAATATAATGTTATTTTTAAAGTGCTAAAAGAAAATAACTTCAGTTCAATACTGTACTCAGTGAAAACATCTTTTAAGAAAATTAAAGTGAAATAAAAGATATTTTCTGTCTAACAGAAGATGTTTTCCATCAAACAGAAGCTATCAACCAAAATATGGAGGAAATCACTGATGGAAGACAACTACACTCTTCCATACCCACACCTAAATACTCTGTCTCTTTCTCTCTATGGCAAGTTCTTTGGGCAGAAGGAAGATTCCAGATGGAAGAATAGCAAGGCAGTAAGAATTGAGGAGTACTAAAGAATAAATATGTGGGAAATTTAAATGTCCAAAAAGTGTAAAGAGGCACTGATTCAAGGTAGACTCTAATGAGTCAAGGATGCACGATGGAATCACCATGATAACTATTAAAGGAATAATTGAAAGGGGTGAAATGGTATAATAAAAATAATTGAAGAAAGTAGGAAAACGGCTTCCAATCAAGATGGTGGTGGCATAGGTAAATGTGGTACTCGCATCCTCCCACAACCACATCAAAATTACAACTAAACTACAGAACCACCATCATTTAGAACTGCCTGAAATCTGGCTGAATGGAAGTCCTACAATTTAGGATATAATGAAGAAGCCACATGGAGACTGCTAGGAGGGGCAGAGACATAGAACAGGTTGGTCTCCCACACACGTGGCAGATAAAAATCAGGAGGATATCTCAGCTATGGAGGTCTGCCCTGAGGAATGAGAGGTCTCAGCCCCACAGCAGGTCCCTCAGCCCAGGATTCCAGTGCTGGGAAGAGAAGTCCCCATAACTTCTGGATGTAAAACAAATGGGGATTAAGGTTGAGGGAGAGGGAGGCTTCTGGAGCCCCAGGCAGTTCCTGTTAAAGGACCTGTGCACAGACTTACTGGGACTCGCTCTGTCTCAGCTCCAGCGCTGGGTCAGCAACTTGAGAAATACCAGGGATATATGGAGAGGAAGTGAACTATCTGGCCTCAGGGCAAGAGCTGGAGGGGCATCTTTCTGCCAAAAAGAAGTGCTGACAGAGGCCACTGCTCCTTTTTTGAGCCCCCATTCCCGAGCTGGCAGGCGGTGCCATAGCTGAGTCTTCATAACCCCGGTTAACACTGTTCCCCTCTACCTGGTGATTCTATAAAGCCTGGCCCTATCCAACTTTCAGGTCCACCCAAGCTGTTTCCAATGGCTTTTTCATACAGAAGGCCTTTCTTGGCTCATGCTTCGGATTTTCCTAAAATTTCTCAAAGCAGCAACATTTGGCCTCAGTGTGCCCAGCACCTCTTGCTAAGTGGCCCTAAGCTTGGCACTAGTGGCAGTCAGCCTTGGTTCACATCTGGGCCTTGGCTGGGCACCTCCACGCCCAGCATAAGTAGCAGCCATCAGTTTGCTTTGTAGCTCATGCCAGGTGGCCCCAGACAGAACACAGGCAGCAGCTAACCTTGGCTTATACCTCCCCGGAGACCCCAGAGTCAGTGCACCGAATGCACAGCTTCAGACCACATTGAAGCACCACCACCCAACCACCTCCACAAGCAGCACACTCAAGGGGTGGACGGAGCAGGCACCAGAGCCCAGCTGAAGTAAGTCCCACTTTGTGGGGTGGGCCCCTGCACAGCTGATCCTTCACAGTGGTCAAAGGTTGGTGGTTGCAATCAGTCCTTGCAGCTGATAAGCCTAGGAGTAAATCACTGTCACTGGTGTGCCAACAGCAATCAAGGCTCAACTACAACAGGAGGATGTACACAGTCCACACAGGGGTACACCTCGAGTGCCCAGCTTGGGAGGGAAGATGTGCCACTGGACCCTACAGAACACTTACTACATAAGGCCACTCTACCCTCTACTGGGCCTGAAAGATGTAGCAGCTCTACACAATGAATAGAAACAAACACAAGAAGGCTGCCAAAATGACATGACAAAGAAACACATCCCAAATGAAAAAACAGAACACAATGCCAGAAAAAGAACTAAACAAGATGAGACAAGAAATCTACTAGATACAGAGTCAAAATACTGCTTATATGGATGCTCAATGAACCTAGTAGATGAACTCAGTGAGAACTTCAACAAAGAGGAAACATAGAAGTGGATCTAGAAAACATAAAAAACAACCAGTAAGAAATGAAAAATATTGACTGAAATGAAGAACATATTGCAGACAATCAACAGAAGAGTAGATAAAGTACGGGAGTGATTGGAAAGACAAGGAAGCAAAAAACACCCAATTAGAACAGCAAAAAGAAAAAAGAATCCAAAAAATGAAGATAGTGTAAGGAGCCTCTGGGACAACTTCAAGCGTACCAACATTCACATCATGTGGGCGCCAGAAGAAGGAGAGATCAACAAATTGAAAACCTATTTCAAAAACTAATGACAGAAAACTTCCCTAACTTGGTGAAGAACATAGACATACAGATCCAGGAAGCACAGAGTCTCAAGCAAGATGAATCCAAAGAGGCTCACACCAAGACACATCATAATTAAAATGCCA
Source organism: Furipterus horrens (assembly GCF_987537825.1). Classification (NCBI taxonomy): domain Eukaryota; kingdom Metazoa; phylum Chordata; class Mammalia; order Chiroptera; family Furipteridae; genus Furipterus; species Furipterus horrens. The sequence goes on along the minus strand of NW_028327172.1, from coordinate 89,983,145 downwards.
ACGGTTAAAGACAAAGAGAGAATCTTAAAAGCAGCAAGAGAAAAGTGGTCAGTTACCTAGAGGGGAGCTCCCATAAGACTGTCTGCTGATTTCTCAACTGAAACTGCAGGCCAGAAGGGATTCACAATAAATATTTAAAGTAAAGAAATGCAAAGCAAGTATCTACAACCAAGATTACAGTACCCAGCATAGCTATCATTTAGAATCAAAGGACATATAAAGAGCTTCCCAGACAAGAAAAATCTAAAGTTGTTCATTACCACCAAACCCATATTATATGAGATGTTAGAGCATCTTTTTTTAAGAATAAGGAAAAAAAGGTAAAAAATATGAATAAAATGGCAATAAAAACCTATCAACAATTGAATCTAAAAATCAAAATAAACAAACAGAACAGAAATAGATCTGTAGATACAGAGAACATTTTGACAGTTGCCAGATGGGAGGGGGCTTCAGGTAATGGGTTAAAAAGGTGAAGGCATTAAGAAGTACAAATTAGTTGTTACAGAATAGTCATGGGGATGTACATTATAGTATAGGGAATATAGTCAATAATATTCTAATAACTACGTACAGTGTCAGATGGGTGCAATATTTATCAGGATGATCACTTAGTAAGTTACATAATGTGTAATCATGGGGATGTACACCTGAAACTAATATGATAATATATGTCGCCCTGACTGGTGTGGCTCAGTTGGCTGGGCATTGCCCAGCAAAGCAAAGAGTTGCCGGTTCAATTTCCAGTCAGGGCACATGCCTGGGTTGAGGGTTCCATCCCTAGTCAGGGCACGTACAAGAGGCAACTGATAGATGTTTCTCTCTCACATCGATGTTTCTCTTTCTCTCTCCCCCTCTCTTCCCTTCTCTCTAAAAAATAAATAAAATCTTGGAAAATAAAAGAATATCCTTTCTATTAAAAAAAAATGCATGTCAACTGTAATTTAAAAATTAAAGAAAGTAAAAATTTAAAAAGTAGAAAAATGAACAAAGCAAAGATGGGAAAAAGAGTAAAACAAATATTACAATTATTGTAAGACAGAACGCTAGACTGGATTTAGGGTAGAAAAACATACTTATCGCGGGTATTACATTCTAGACCCCCCGCCCCCCCCACGATAGGTGAAAATCCGCGAAGTAGGAACCTTACATTTATTTTAGTATTTATATATATATTTAAGGCTTTATAAACCCTTCCCACACACTTATAAACTGTTCCCAGTCCCTTATTAACCTTTCCCACACCCTTATTAACCTTTTTCACACTTTTATAAACACTACTTACATTCTTAAACATATTCTACACTCTTAAACCTACGTAACTTCAACAACAAATGTATACAGTACCGCAAAATCCTGTAATATAGCAAAAAATCCATGACAAATAATTAAATATAATATTTTAAAAAATCCCGTGATACAGTGAGGCCGCAATAGGTGAACCGTGATATAAAGAGGAACTACTGTATACTGTTTATAAGAAATATACCTTAAATATAAGAACACAGAAAAACTGAATGATGGCAAAGATCATGCAAACACCAACTAAAATGGAGCTGATGTAGCCATTTTAATATAAGACAAAGCACACCTAAGGGAGGCAAGAACTAGAACTAGAGAATAAATTAGATAATAAAAATAAGTATTTAGTATCAATAACTCTAAATCACTATGTACACTAATTAAATACACTAAACACATATATAATAAAAGTGGATAGAACTGACTGGAAGAAAGAGAAACCCAGAACATGTAGGTTAAAAAAATTAGGAGGAATATAGAAGGTTTGAATACAATTAACAAACTCGATATAGATACAATGCTTTGCGAACAACTGCCTGATACACATTCTTATGAAATGAAGGTGAAATTAACATAAACTAGTCAATAAAGAAGTTCTCAACAAATGTCAGTTAAAATACAGAGTATGGTTTCTGACCACACTGGAATGAAGCAAGAAAGCCATAATGGAAGGATAATTATCAATAGAAAATCAAAATTTGAAAACCAGGCAATATATAAATAACTGATGAGTTAAAGAAGAAATCACAAATAGCAAAAGCATGTATTTTGAAGTGAGTGATAATGAAAATATGACATCAAAATTTGCAGAATTTTGCTAATGCATCTGTTATGGACCAAATGTTTGTGTCCTCACAAAATTTGTAAGTTAAAGCCCTAATCCCTGATGTGGCTGTATTTGGAGGAAGCGATTAAGATTGGATAAGGTCATAAGGGTGGGGCACTGATTCAATAGGATCAGTGTCCATAATAAGAAGAGACACCAGGAAAAAAAAAAAGGAAGAAGAGACACCAGAGACCTTACTCTTGCTCTCTGTACTTCTCCCTGTGGAACAACAAAATGAGGACATGAGGACATAGCAAGAAGGCTATGCAAAACCTGCCAGCGAGTAAGAAATTCCTCACCAGAAACCAACTGTGCTAATACCCTGATCATGGATCATTCTTCTCAAGTGTACATGGGACATTTTCCAGACAGACAATATGTTAGGCCACAATATAAGTTCCAATAAATTTAAAAAGACAGATACCACACAAAATATCTTCTCTGATCATAACTTAAGTTAGAAATCAATTAACAAAAATAAAACTGAAAACTCACAAAACTGGAAATTAAACAACCAATTGATCAAAGAAGAAATTATAAGAGAATTTGAAAATGCTTAGAGGCAAATGAAAAAAAACAACATACCAAAACTTAAAGGATATGGTGAAAGTACTGCTGAGGTGAAAAGTTATAGCTGTGTTTATATTAAAAAACAAGAACAATTTCAAGTCAACAACCTAATTGTAATTGAAAAAAAAAAAAAAAACACCTTTTTTAACTGTGGTATTGGCATAGACAGGTATGTAGACCAATGAACAGAACAGAAAACCTAAAAATACACCCTCACCTATATGGTCAAAGGATTTTCATCAAGGGTGTAAGGGATAAAGAAGCCAGTGACTCTCAAACCAGTAGGAGACAATTAACAGATGAATCATAAAAAAGGGGCGAGGAGGTGACATCCCACAGCTCCTCATACATATCTCTGGGATCAAAAAGAGGAAGATTGTCATCACCAAACACAGAGATGTAGGTAGATAACTTTGCAAAGAAGTTTGAGATAGACCTATAACTAGATTACCCTTAATCACACCCTTAGTTAAGTAGTTAATTGCGTTAGATTGTGAACTGGGATTGACCAGTAATGGAGAAACGGGGGAGAAGGAACGGGGAGGGGGAGCTATTCACTTAAGTATAAAACCAGTTTTCTTTGTCTACTTTGGACACGCATGCCCCTGGATGGTTGTGTACCCAATTCTGCAGACTCGTGAATAAATGCCTCACTTTGCTGCTGAAGTCTTGTGTCCTGGTGTTTTATTGTTAGCGTTTCTCACAAGGGAACTAAGACTATTCAATGAAGAAAGGACAGCTTTTTCAACAAATGGTGCTGGGAAAACTAGATATCCACATCCAAAAGAGTGAAGTTGAAACCTTACATAACACCACATACAAAAGTTAACTCAGAATTAATCAAGCGTAGGAAACAAGGACATAGTGACTCCCAAACCAGTACAAAATCAGCAATAACAGAGGGCAAATGTAATTAGAGGACCTCTGAGAGGGGAGCTGACAGCACTGGCGGATCTACAAACCACAGAAGGGGCAATTAGATAACCGTGTTAGATTGTAACTTGGAGTAACCAGTGATGGAGAAACGGGGAAGGAGAGGGGAGGGGGAGCTAGTTGCATTAGGGCGGGGGAGCTGATCCTCTCACTTTAGGGTGGGGAAGATAATCACTTCAGGGCAATTTTAGGGTGGGGAAGCTAAGACTATAAAACCAGCCATCTTTGTAAAACTTGGCGCACACATTCTCCTGGCTGTGAGGGTGAGCCCGGCTCTGCAGACTCGTGAATAAAGGCCTTGCTTTACTGCTAAGTCCTGTGTCCCAGTTTTTATTGTGAGCGTTTCTCACAATTTGGGGGCTCGTCCGGGATCCTCCGCCTGTGTGCGGGAAGGAGCTCTGAGCCAAGGTGGGGAGACGCGTCCTACCCACTTTTGGGTGGCTCGCTTGACCCAGGGCCTACCCACCTCAGTGTCCGGAAACAACCCGAGACTTCTTGTTGGGACAGCAGTGGATCGACGCAGGGGGAAACAAAAGCAAACACCATGGCAACCAGGCAACCTCATGCACGGGGCAAGGTAGGAAAATTGGACTTAAGTACTGCCTTGGTGGTTGGGCATCCTTGGGAAGCTGGTTGTGTGTGTGGCTGGTATGAGTGTGGAGTGCCCCCCCCGCTGGGTCCATTCTCCCGTAAGGGAAACGGATGAAGCATCTCGGGCTTGAGCGCACAGGGCTGTGTACAAGAAACTTCCAGTAAAGGGGATTGAGTATACAGGGCGTGGGTAGAAATTCTCTGGTATAGGGGGATTAAGCTCAAGGGGTTTGTGTTCAATAAGTCTCTGGTGAAGGAGATTGAGAACACAGCCGGATTCAGCCACGGGAATCAGCTGAGGATGGGAAACAGAAATTCTAGGCCTAGGGCTGGGGCCAAGGAAGGCCCCACAAACGTTCCACCCAACAGTCCATTAGGGAGAATGTTAGAGCACTGGGGAGAGGATCCCCAGACCAAAAGTAAGGAAAAACAGACAATGGTAAAATATTGTTGTCTCCTTTGGCCAAAGGAACCCATTAAGGGGAGATCTGTCTTCTAGCCCCGATTTGGGTCTGATGACTGTTGGGTTTGTCAAGCCCTGGTCTTATATGTGAGTGATCAGGCATCAGCTTCTAGAGAAGAGAAGGAATATGCTCTCTACTGATCACCACCTACCAGCAGGTCTACGGGTCTCTTTCCTGTAAACGAAAAAGAAAAAAAAGATAAAGCCTGGGACCCTCTGTCCTGTCTCCCACCACCTTATGGCCCTGGCCAGCCGGTGGCCAACTGGGCACAGGCACCGCGGATGGACAGTACAGACGGAAGAGGCTAGCAGATACCCCACCAGTATCTGCCCCCATCGCACCTATAGCACCTGTGGAAATCTATCCTAGATTAAGAAAGGAATTAGAACAATGTAAGCAAGACCTGAAGAACTTCCCCATTTCCTCAGAGCAGCCAATGTTTCCTCTCAGAGAGGTCCCTATAGGTCCAGGGCAAATTGGATATGTTAATGCTCCTCTAGCAAGCACTGAAGTCAGAAATTTCAAGCGTGAGATGAAGTGCTTGAGAGAGGACCCCCTTGGACTGGCGGAACAACTAGACCAGTTCCTTGGACCCTGCACATACACGTGGACAGAATTAATGTCTATTCTAGACATCCTTTTTAGTGGAGAAGAGAGGGAAATGATCAGACGGGCTGCAATGAGGAAATGGGAAAGAGAACACCCTCCTGGTCCGGGAGTTATCCTGGCTGAACAGAAGTTCCCCAATGTAGATCCTGAGTGGGATCATAACAGGCCAGCAGACAGGACTCAGATGAGAGATCTTAGGAGTCTCATCATCAGGGGAATTAAGGAGTCTGTCCCTAGAGCACAGAACGTCTCAAAGGCATTTGAGATACAGCAAGAAAGAGATGAGGCTCCGTCTGCATTCCTATGGAGACTCAGGGACCAGATAAGAAAGTATTCTGGTCTAGATCCAGAGGACGCTGTAGGGCAGGGACTCTTAAAGATCACCTTTGTAACAAAAAGCTGGCCAGATATTAGTAAGAAATGACAGAAGGTAGATGGGTGGAATGAAAGAATGACTGAGGAACTCCTCAGGGAAGCTCAGAAAGTGTACGTTAGGAGGGAGGAGGAGAAGCAGAAGCAGAAGGCCTGGGTCACGGTCTCAGCCGCTGAGAAAGTTATCCAGGGCAAGCAAGGACTAGAAACACCTAACAGAAGGGGTCGCCAGGGGCCCAGACAAGGGGGCAACGAGGAAAGAAAGTCTTTTACTCCTGGGGAATGTTACAGGTGCGGAAACCCGGCCGTATCAGGCGGGAGTGCCCTGACCTCCGGAAAGAGAGATCTTACAAACCTCATGACCTTTGATGAGGAGTAGGGGTGTCAGGGGCTCTTTTTAAAGCAGATCCCACCAAGAGCCCTTGATAAATTTAAAGGTGGGACCCCATAAGGAAGAGACTACATTTTTAATAGATACAGGGGCAGCCAGATCATCTTTAACTTTTCAACCCCAAGGAATAGACTTCTCTGAGGAAAAGATATTAGTGTCAGGGGTAAAAAGGGGAGGCATTTCAGGTACCAGTTTTCCAGCAAATGCAACTACAATTAGGAGAAGAACTAATTAAAGAGTCTCTTCTATATGTCCCTGAGGCTGGAGTAAATTTATTAGGTCGATACTTAATTGTCAGGCTAGGCCTAGACCTTGGGGTAGAAGAGGGACAAATTAAGGTCAAGTTGCATCTCCTAACAGAAGCAGAAGAACAGCAAATTGATTCTATAGTGTGGGCTAATGAAGGAAATTGGGGGTGGGGCTGAAGTTTCCTCCATTTGAAATTGAATTACAAAGGCCAGCGGAAACTGTCTGCAGATGCCAGTACCCCATTTCCAATGAGGGAAGAAAGGGCTTACAGCCTATTATTCATAAGCTCCTGCAGGATGGGCTTCTGAAGCCATGCATGTCTCCCTATAATACCCTCATCCTCCCCATCAAGAAATCTGATGGTAGCTACCAGCTGGTCCAGGACCTAAGAGCCATAAACTAACTGGTCTGGACTGCCATCCTGTCGTCCCTAACCCCTACACTCTCCTTAGCAAAATCCCCTTTGGACATAAGTGGTTTAGTGTAATAGATCTCAAAGATGCATTTTGGGCTTGCCCCCCTTGCTCTAAAAAGCAGAGACTTGTTTGCCTTTGAATGGGAGGACTTACCTACGGGAAGGAAACAGCAATATAACTGGACAGTCCTGCCCCAGGGCTTTACAGAAGCTCCAAATCTGTTTGGCCAAGCTCTTGAAGAAATCCTTATAGAATTCCTTCCTGTGGGACACACTCAATTACTGCAATATGTGGATGACTTACACTCTACTATCTCTCTCCTAAACTTCTTGGGTCAGAAGGGATTGCATGTGTCTAAGGAGAAACTGCAATTTGTAGAACAAGAGGTAAAATACTTAGGCCATCTAATAAGTGCAGAGAAGAGAAAAATCAGTCCTGAAAGCATAGCCGCCATTACTACTCTTTCCTTACCTTGGACTAAGCAAGAATTAAGAAAATTTTTAGGGCTAACAAGGTATTGCAGGCTCTGGATAGAGTCATATGCTCAGAAAACCAGACAATTATATTCAAAACTGTTAGAACAAGAACCACATCCTCTTCGGTGGACGACTGAGGGGATAAACATGGTTAATGAGCTGAAAACAAGCTCTAGTAACCGACCCAGTTTTAGCTCTTCCTTCCTTAGAGAAACCTTTCCACCTCTTTGTCACGGTGGATCACTGTAACCTCCCCTCACCAAGTCAGAACAATTCTAAACCAGAAGGCAGGGAGGTGGTTAACTGACTCCAGGATTCTTAAGTATGAAGCTGTCCTCTTAGAAAAGGATGACTTTTCTCTCTCTCAAAGCCCAAATTTGAACCCTGCTAGCTTCCTTTGGGCAGGAGAAGAGGGGACTCAAGAGGTTTTAGAGCATAACTGCCTTGATGTCACAGAATACCAGACTAAGGTCAGACCGGATTTGAGAGAAAAGCCCTTACAGGGTGGACAGTCACTTTTCATCAATGGCTCTTCCCGAGTAATCAATGGGAAAAGGCATAATGGATATGCCATTATTGATGGGGAATCTCAAGCGCTTTCTGAGGGAGGGAGGCTGCCTAATAATTGGTTTGCACAAACATGTGAACTCTATGCTTTAGGGCAGGCATTAAAATTACTACAGGACCAGGAAGGAACCATCTATACAGACTCTAAGTATGCCTATGGGGTAGCCCATACCTTTGGAAAATTTTGGCTAGAACGAGGACTAATAAATAGCAGGGGGAAAGAACTAGTACATGAAAAACTAGTCAAGTCAGTCCTGGATGGCCTCTTACTCCCTGCAGAAGTCGCTATAGTCCACATCAATGGACATCAAACTGGGGGATCACATGAAGCTAGAGGAAATAGGCTAGCTGATAATGCAGCAAAGCAGGCTGCGTTAGAGGGAGAAAGTAAAGTCCTCTACCTGGTTCCGTGCCTCCCCTCTGTGTCAATAGCTCCTACCTTTTCCTTGGAGGAAATAAGGAGATTAACTCAGATAGGAGCCTCAAAAGATGCTGAATAAGCAGGTCCTCAGGGAAATTATAACAACCCTGCATCAAGGCAGCCATTGGGGACCTCAGGCTCTCTGTGACACAGTCCTCAGACAATATGGGGGATTTGGAATTTACACTATAGCTAAGCAGATCTGCCATGGATGCCTCATATGCCAGAAGGTGAACAAACAGGCAGCACAAAAGATGCCAATTGGGGGAAGGCCACCGGGACTCAGGCCCTCCCAAAGCATTCAGGTTGATTTTACTGAAATGCCGAAGGTGGGTCAACAAAAATTTCTCTTAGTGATAGTAGATCATTTCTCTGGGTGGGTGGAAGCCTTACCTTTTCCATCAGCCACAGCAAGCAAGGTGGTTAAAATAATCCTTGAACAAATAATCCCCAGATTTGGCTTAGTCGAAAATATTGACTCAGAAAATGGAAGTCACTTTACCTCCCAAGTACTAAAGGGTGTTATGAAGTGTCTAGACATCAAATGGGACTATCATACCTGCTGGCACCCTCCTTTCTCAGGCCGAGTAGAACGCATGAATCAAACCCTAAGGAAACAATTAGCTAAATTGATCTTGGAGACCAAGTTACCATGGTCCAAGTGTCTTCCATTGGCTCTCGTCCAGGATCAGGACAGCTCCTAGGAAGGATATTGGGATATCACCCTATGAGTTCCTATATGGACTCCCTTACCTAGGAGAGAGGACTGAGCTACCCACCCTGGAGACCAAGGATCAGTTCTTAAAGAAATATATATTGGCTATTTCATCTACCCTTGCCTCTCTCAAGGTGAAAGGCCTCCTTGCCCAGACCCCACCGCTCGAGTTCCCGGTTCACCACTTCCAGCCTGGCGACAAGGTCCTGATCAAGTCCTGGAGGGAAGAGAAACTTCAGCCCAAGTGGGAAGGACCATTCCAGGTGCTCCTGACTACTGAGACCGCCGTGAGAACTGCTGAAAAGGGGTGGACTCGTTACACTAGGGTAAAGCGACCCCTAGAAGAAAAGGCGGAGGCTAATTGGGAAGTAATCTCGGAGCCGGGGAGGGACCCTCTGAAGTTAACTCTCAGGAAAAAGTCATGTTCCCCAGGTGGGGATGTGGGCCCTTTATAATGCTCTGCTGGATAACCATCTCCTTCCAGGGCACTCTGGGCTGGGTAAGGCCAATAACCCTAATTATTAATGTAACTGAAGGTACAAATCCCCAAACTCTGAAGTTTGATGCATGCCAAGTTTTGTCTTGTGGGGACCTTACTTATCAACGCTGGCTGTCATCCCAGAAGTATCTCTGTCCGTATCTAGAAAACAATGAGATTCTTACATATTTAGGGAACGGCCCTTGTCCTACATGGAAGGATATTTGGTGGACAACTAACCCTAGTGGGCAAACGGTCGCTCCCCCTGAACGAGTAAAACTGCTCCTGCCTAAAATGACTTTGAGCAAAGGAGCTCCTCCCCCAAACTGCCAGCCTCTCCAGTGCAACCCTCTTCTGACACTGAACCAGCCACAGGCCTTAAGTCAGGAACCCCATGTGGCTACCAGAGTTTATGGCTTAGGAGTGGATGTATCTGGCATAGATCCAGTAGGGTGGCTAGGTCTTCACTTAGTGACAACTCCTCCTTCCCTAGAAAATCTAACTTCCCCCACCTGGATCTCAGAAACACCTCAGAAAAGGCCCCAGAATGATCCAGCCAAGGTAAAAGTTTTTGAAGTGTTAGATCTCAGACAAACCTTAAGAGATAGAGACTGGGTACAGAGACGCAAATGCTTGGGTAGAATGGGTCAAGTTTACCGTTAAATCCCTGAATAAAAGCAACTGTTATGCTTGTACCACAGGGAGACCCCAGGCACAGGTCGTACCATTTCCACTAGGTTGGGACTCTGACCCCTCGGGAACGGCCTGTATGCTCGCTCTCTACCAGGATGAGAATGCATTGGGGAAATGAGACTTGCAGAAGCTTGTCTCTCCTCTTTCCCTCTATAAGGAGTAATGGGACTCAATCCCTCCCTCCATACTCAGTGGGGCCCATGAATCACTCTTCTTGCCTCTCTAGGTGGGAAGCGAATTCGGGTACCACTGTGGAAGAACTCCTAACATGCACTCGTACCAGAAATGCGAGCCACCTTCACAGTGAGGCCGGCGACTGTATTCCCCTCCGAGTCCCCAGAGCAGATGTCTGGTGGTATTGTGGGCAAAGGAGTCTCTGGAAAATCCTACCTGATGGGTGGAGTGGAACCTGTGCCCTGGTTCAATTGGCTATCCCATTTACCCTAGCATTTCCGAAACCGATCCAGACTGCCCCTGTTAGGAAAAAAAGGTCAGTGGCGCCTGGTGAATCCTATAATCCTCATATCTATAGTGACGCCATTGGAGCCCCCAGAGGAGTTCCAAATGAGTTTAAAGCTAGAAATCAAATAGCAGCAGGGTTTGCGTCAGTGCTCTTCTGTTGATTGGATAAACTATATTATAACCAACAGAGGTTTATCAATTATAGTAGGAATGCTATAGAAGGAATTGCTCAACAATTAGATGCCACCAGTCGAGTGGCCTGGGAGAACAGGATGGCACTGAATATGATGTTGGCAGAAAAGGGAGGTGTATGTGTAATGCTCGGGGGGCAGTGTTGCACCTTTATCCCTAATAATACAGCCCCTTATGGGTCTACCACTAAGGCCCTGCAGGAACTAACTACCTTAGCAAATGAAGTAGCAGAAAACTCAGGTACTGACAATCCCATAAGAGGATGGTTAGAAAATTGGTTTGGCAACTGGAAAGGAATAATCTCATCAGCTCTTGCATCCCTCGTAGTGGTAGCAGGCATCCTCATAGCTTTAGGTTGCTGTATTCCATGCATCAGAGGTTTAGTTCAGAGACTAACTGAGGCTGCACTAACTAACAAATGCCAGCAACTTTTCATAATCTCCTCCTCCTAGAGGCCAAAGGGAATCCTAACCATGAGGAAGAAAGTCGAGAAATCCTCCTTAGATTCAAAGGGATAAATAGAATGGTTTGAGTAGTCAATTTTCCAAAAAAAGACGGGGGGGGGGGGGGTATTGTTAGAAATAAGGACATAGTGACTCCCAAACCAATACAAAATCAGCAATAACAAAGGGCAAATGTAATTAGAGGGTCTCTGAGAAGGGAGCTGAAAGCACTGGCATAATTACAAACCACAGAAGGGGCATTTAGATAACCGTGTTAGATTGTAACTCTGGAGTAACCAGTAATGGAGAAATGGGGAAGAAGGAGAGGGGAGGGGGAGCTAATTGCGTTAGGGCGGGGGAGCTGATCCTCTCACTTCAGGGTGGGGAAGCTAATCACTTTAGGGTGGCAATTTTAGGGTGGGGAAGCTAATCACTTCAGGGCAATTTTAGGGTGGGGAAGCTAAGACTATAAAACCAGCCATCTTTGTAAAACTTGGCGCACACATTCTCCTGGCTACGAGGGTGCGCCCGGCTCTGCAGACTCGTGAATAAAGGCCCCACTTTACTGCTCTAAGTCCTGTGTTCCAGTTTTTATTGTGAGCGTTTCTCACACAAGGACCTAAATGTGAGACCTAAAATTAAATTCTAAAATAAAACTCTTAGAAGAAAACATAGGATAAAAGCGTATTGACATTTGATTTGGTAATGATTTCTTGGAAATAACACCAAAGGTACAGCTAACAAAAGAAAAAACAGACAAATTGGACTTCATGAAAATTAAAAAATTTTTTACATCAAGACTAAAATGGCAACCCATAGCCTTGGCTGGTGTGGCTCAGCTGGTTGGAGCATCATCCTGTATACCAGTAGGTTGTTGGTTTGATTCCTGGTTGGGGAGTATATGGGAGGCAACCAATCGATGTTTCTCAGGGTGAGGACAGAAAATAAAAATAAAATAAAATGGCCAAACATAGGATGAGAGAAAATATTTGCAAATCATGTATTTGATAAGGGATTAATATCCAGAATATGAAGAGAACTTGTAAAATTCAACACAAGCAACCTGACTGAAAAATGGGCAAAAGCCTTCAACAGATATTTCTTCCAAGGAGATGGGTGAATGACCAATAAGCACATGAAAAGATGCTCAACATCATTAATCATCAGGAAAATGCAAAACAAAGCTACAATGAGATACCACCTCACACCCACTAGAATGGCTACTAACCAAAAAACCCCACCAAAACCACCCCCAATAACAGAATATAACAAGAATTGGTGAAAATTTGGAGAAATGGGAATCTTTTGTGCACCATTGGTGGGGATGTAAAATAGTACAGATGCTGTGAAAAAACAGTATGCCTCAAGAAACTAAAAACAGGATTACCATATGATCCAGCAATTCAACTTCTCGTTATACACCTAAAAGAACTGAAAGCAGGGTATTAAAGAGATATCTGCTCCCCCATATTCATAGCAGCATCATTTACAGTAACTAAAACATGGTAGCAACCCAGGTGTCCATCGACTGATGATGGATAAACAAAGTGTGGCATATGCATACAATGGAATATTATTCAGCCTTTAAAAGGGAGGAAGTTCTTCAGTATGATCCATGATATATCTTGACATTTCGCTGAATGAAACAGCCAGTCACAAAAAGACAAATACTGTATGATTCTACTTACATGAGGTATTTAGAGTACTCAAACCCACAAAGACAAAAAGTGGTTATCAAGGGCTGGGGGAGAGGAAATGAGGAGTTATTGTTTAATAGGTAGAGTTTTACAAAATGAAAAGAGGTATAGAGGTGAATGGTGGTGATGGTTGCACTATGTGAAGTATTTAATTAATAGCACTAAACTGTACCCTTATAAATGAGTAGGAACAGTCCAAAACAAAATAGGATACTTACTTTTTACATAGTGTAAATACAGATCAATTTTTATTTTCTTCTTTATATTCCTCTGGGTTTTAATTTTCTATAGGTAAACTATTTAAAAGTACCAACTCCACTGTATGAAATACAGCTTTAGAAAACTTACCTGGCAGCCAGAGAATAAATGGCATTGGCAGATGCAGAAGGTTTGATTTTGGGGTGCTCATACTCTGGACCTGCTAATGGGCTGCTATTCATATTCTGGAAAGAAAAGTGTTGAAAAAGGACCTTCTTAATACAGCTACATATCTCCTCTTACTTATTTAATCTTTTAAAAATAACAATACCCCTGGCTGGTGTGGCTTAGTGGGACTGAGTGCTGGCCTGCGAACCCAAAGGTTACCAGCTCAATTCCCAGTCAGGCCACATTCCTGAGTTGTGGGGCGGGTCTCCAGTTGGGGGAATTCAAGAAGCAGTCAATTGATGTTATCTCTTGCACATCAATGTTTCTCTCCCTCACTTTCTCCCTTTCTTTCCTTCTCTCTTAAAAATAATAAATTATAAAAAAGAAAGAAAGAGAAAATGACAAGAACAATAATAAAGGCACAGATGTCACTTTCAATGCCATGCTCAGAGGTTATTATATCTGACAAAAGCACAGCTTTTTTCAGGCTCTGAAAAAAAGCTCAAATGTAAGGGAGTTAGGAAGACAGATCTAAAAAGAGCCAAGGAAATGTGGGGGGGGAGGGGTTTTGTTTTAATTCTAGAAAAATTTGAGAAAACTGGCTGTCTACACAAATACCATTTCTAGCTTTAAATTTCTATATATCCTTCTACACTGATGCTACCGGGAAGTCAAACTTAACCCACTCTCACTAAGAAGATTGCCACTTAAATCCAAGTTACGGCTTTCCCCCTTCCCTTGCAACCAAGGAATATTCAGTTCAGTTACTGGCCACAGGATTCCTCTACTTTGCCCTTCCAATTTCATCTTTTTCTTAGATTCCAACTACCTACTGGCTATTTCTTGTTTCAATAGCTTGTCTCAAATTCAACATGTCCCTAGTTAGCCAGGTTCAAAATCTCAAGGGTGCACATGTGTGTATACGATTTCTTTTTCTTTTTTGTAGCCACTGACTGCTTTCAAGTCTTATTGGGTCTGTTTCTCATCTTCTCAAGACTCTACCTAATATGGTTGCCCCCGCCTGCTCACAGACAACTATTGTCATCCCTCCTAACTTAGCACCAACTATATTAAACCTTGTTGTTATTCCTAAAACAGACTCTCCCAAACTAACTCACTTTCCCCTTCATCATGGAATGGTCTTCCCCAGAATTATCATGGCTCACTCTCCTCGCTGCTCCGCGTCTTTGCTCAGCTGTCCCAATATCCCTGATTTTTTGCTATTTTTTTCCACAGCACTCATCCATGTCCAACATCTTATGTTTATTAACTTATTTTGTTTATTTTCTGTCTTTCCTCCACTAGAATGTAAACTTTGTGAGGGCAATAATTTTTATTGAGTGTTAAATGAACCAAGAAAAACATGAGTATACCTCTCCTACTCCCAGTTCTGAACCCCTTATCTCATGCTTACACAATGGACTCCTAACCTGTCATTTTTCAATCTGTTCTCTTTTATCAATCCATTCTACATACTACTATACTAATTGAATCATCTCTTTAAACAATCATTTTGGTCATGTCACTCCACTAATTTAAAACTTTCAAATCCTCCTCATTTCCTACAAAATAAATTCAAATTCTTTTGGGATGGAGTATTCAAGGCCCTCTTATCTGGCCCCTTTTCCTACTTTAATACACAAAATCTCTGCTCCACTCAAACTACTTCTCATTTTACAATACATCTTAAGCATTTCTGTCATTGTAGCTCTGATTTATCTTAAAACTATATGCTTTGGAATTTCAAATTTAGATGTCACTCTTTTCATAAAGCCCTCAATGTTTGCTTTACTGGGCAATGATTTTTCCTTTCTCTAAAACTTAAGTACATTTTTATTTATACTACTCATGGCATATGCATGCACATGCATGCACACATTTATAAACATGTCTTAACTGCTCTATAAAAATATACATTTCATCAGGGTAGGGATTATGTTAAATTATCTTTGAACTCTATGTAAAACCTATCACAAAATGTTGACCCATTAAATGTTATCCACAAATATTTGTTAACAGGCTAAATAATTTAAAAATCAGAACTCACCATGGAGATATCCAGACTGAATGTGCTTCCAAGCCTAGGCACATCTGTTTTGGGTTCCATTTGTGAGGGCAATGAAAATGGAAGTGAGTGCCGGTTGGTTAATTCTCTCCCTGTCCAGGGATCACTAAGGTTTGGGGTAGCTACTGGTACTCTGGGGATTGGCCTAGGAAGCCATGATTCCCCAAAGCGGCTAGAGGGGACAGGGGGCAATTTGTCCCTAGATGGACAATCGCCTGGTGTGCAAGGTAAAGGGCGTCTCAGAGGCCGGGTTTCAGCTCCAACAGAATAAGGCCGGTCTGGAGGGGGTGGAGGTGGAAGGTCTCTAAGTGTGGGAGGTACTGGTAATGGCTTGTCCTTATGAAGGGAGCCAGAAGAAGCCTGTAGAAGCAGGATTGAAGCAAATCAATAAAATTCCACTAACCTACAACAAAGAACCAGAAAACTGTACAAACAGATAATGTTTTACCTTAGAAGCAGTTCCAATACCAGAAGCACTTGAAGGGACAGACACTCGTTGCTGCAGAAGGTCAAGTCGTGGTGGCACTGGGGGAAGGGAAGCTTGTGGGGCCATGGAGAATGGAGATGGAGGCCGCTCCACCTAACACAAAGAAAATCTCCTAAAAGATTATTCTTGTTTGGGGAGTGGCATCTTTCAATTCCTCCTGAAGCTATAGACAGCAAGTACTACATGAAAACTGACTTTAACTACCAATGGGTCAAACGTTAGCCTGGAGTAGCACTTCCTGAATTATTTTCAGGTCACCATAAGAAGTCAGTCTCAATCACAGAAATACCATGCAGATGTAAGCTACAGGCAAATGTATCTAGAAATGGCTTCACTACAGAAAGCTTCCTAGCTTACTTTTTTTTTTTAATTACAACTTTCTACCTCCTCATTTTCAGAGAAAAAAAAAATCATTTCAATATTAAAAACAGGAACCCAGCACTGACCAGTGTGGCTCACTTGGTTGGAACATCATCCCATAAAATGAAAGGTCTCAGGTTTGAATCCCGGGGTCAGTGCACATACCTAGGTTGTGTGTTTGGTCCCTGATCCGGTGCATATGAGGGGTAACTGATCGATGTTTCTCTTTCACATTGATGTTCCTCTCCCCCTCTTTCCCTCCCTTCCTTTCCCTCTCTCAAAATCAATGGGCATGTCCTCAGGTGAGGATAAACAAAACAAAACAGAATCCACATAAAAACAAAGGAACAGATATTAACCTCTCAACAAATCACCCGGGAAAATAATGTTTAAGAGGCAGAACAATGAAAGAGAGCAAATAATAAATTCTCTGTGGGTTGTTATAATAAAAAGGAAGAAAAGAAGAGCTTTATAAGAGGAAAACTATCAATGTCACTAAAAAGCACACCCAGTCCTTTTTCAGAAATGTTATTTTAATTCAGTAATTAAAAGGGATTAATATTTTCTGTAAATGTGTGTTCTAAAAAATAAGGTGCCAAATTTGAAAAAAACAATACATGTATAACATTTTCCATTTCCTCACCTATAGCAGGGTGATGAATAGCTGATAAGATTGTCAAAGTAACTGTTAAGATATATACAGCAAGTCATACGAAACGCTACTTTGCATCGGCTTTCTCTAACAGAGAAATACAGATGGAATAGAGGCAAATAAGTATTACAAGCACTTATGTTGGATGACAGAAAAACAATCATCTTTATAGTTAGTCCTGTCGTTAATGCTGGGTCGTTAATGAGGGTAAAGAAAGCCCTCATCATTAGCTACTTGTTTTCATTCATGCTTAAGAAAATGCGTCCCATGTCAATGGAGCCCTCAAGGGTTAAAAAGTGAGAAGTTATTAGTTAAGCTATTTCTCACTTCACCAATTTCTAGTCAGTCAGTGTATCCTGTTAATTTTTCCATAAAAGAACCTCCTATCTATATTTCATTCCACTTACCAACCTTGGACCTGATTTATTAAAACTTCTAATGATTCTCCCAACTTCTAGTTTTTTATCTCACCAAATCCTTTTGCTCACCATTACAAGCTTAGCCATCCGTAAATACTCACTAGCTCAAAAACCATCCATCTGGTAACCCTCATTTTCCCACCACTCTTTATTCTGGAAGTCCCACCTCTTTGCCTTTGTTCAAATTGCTTCCCACTTTGAAAGGCCCTCTCTGTACCTATTTTGATCCCTCCCAGCAACCATACCTCTCTTTCTCATGTCCTAAACTGCAGAGGGTTAAGCTAATCATATTCCTCAATTCATAGCACCACATCATAACCAAACCCTGCAATGATCATTTATCTCAACATATAATAAAGTTCAAAAAAAAGGAAATCACAAATGGAAAAGAAATTATCTAAAAAATAATACAAAACCTAAAGATATAAGTATCCATATAAGGATTCTCTACAGAGCTAGCTCACTGAAGGAAAAGAAAACCGTAACAGACATAGAAACCACGCAAAAACACCCTTAAATTTTCAGAGAATCAAGAATAAGGAAAATATCCTAAAAGTTTCTGGGGAGGGAGGACACCAAATAGCAAAATTACACTAGAAACAAGAAATCAAGTGAAGCTTTAACAATTTAGAGTTGAATTTTTTTCAACCTAGACTTCTATAGTCAGTTTGAGGGTTGAATAAAGACATTTTAATATATCAAACATCTCAAAAAACTTACTTCACACCTTTTACAGAAAGTTATTTTGAGGACACCCAAACAAGAAAGCAAAGCAAAAAAAAAAAAAAAAAAAAAGGAAAACATGGGAGCCAAGAAATAGGCACTGCAACACAGAATAGAGGCAATGAAATCCTATGATGACGGCAAGGAGAGACCTCAGGGGGACCGGGGATGTAGTATACCCAGAGAATAATCAGTCCAGACTGGAGCCGAAACCAATATAGACTCCTTTATATTGGTATACTATTAGGTTGGCCAAAAAGTCTGTATGGCTTTTTTTCCATAAAATAAAGATACATTTTTCACTTTCACCAATAACTTTATTGATCTGGATATTTTGAGTATTTTAGCTATCTCCCACTATTGGCTTCTAATGGGTAGATGCCAGGGGTGCTGATAAACATCTTCCAATGCATAAGACAGCCCCACAGCAAAGAATTACTTGGCTAAAATGTCAGTAGTATCAAGAAACTTAACCAACCACTTTTGACACGTTCAATCAGTCACAGTACCATCTCCATACACTGCAGAGTCTTTTTTTGTGTTTCCGTTGCATTTTTACCTTTCTTGAAATAATAAAGCATAATATGCCAAAAAATGTTGCATATTTTCTTTCATCTTCAATGTTAAAAAGGCACAAAAATTGCACAAAAATTCACCAACTTTGATAAGTTTTTTTAAGTGCACACTGACATGACAGCTGTCACCATACAATCTTAACAAAATTGTTTTGAATGAAGTTAAAGACAACTAAGCACTACTAGAGCCATTTTACAGAAAAAACCAGTCGAACTCTTTGGCCAGCTTGATATATTATATACTATGTACTATATTAATAGAATTTACTTTATAGAAAATTATATTGAGAAGATGTTTGACACCTATCAGTACCCTTGGCACAAGGGTACAAACTGAAATTTAAGGAAATATAAATAAAGCAATTATCCCAGGTAAAATCAAAGTACTTACATTATAGTTAATATATTATTTGGGACATTGGAGAGCAATATCATTTAAAAACTGAATACCAATTTAGTCAAAAACATTCAGAAAATATAGTGGGAAGATATGAAATAGAAAGGAAGATGACAATGAGATCTATGTCCACTTCTACAATACCTGAAGTGAAGGGACAACTAATATTAAGAATCAAGAGAAAGCAGTATAAGCCTATGATTAAGCAACAGCTTTTAGAACTGAAAAATCCAAATGGAACACAGAAAGCAGTTGGAGGGGTACAGGCAGGGAACCAAAGTTTCTGTAAGCCTGCTAGCAATCCTTTAAAACTTTTAAAAAACTTCATGTGCTATTTTTAAAAATAGCTTCACTATATTAAAAACAAATGAAAATAAAACAGCAGCAAAACAACAGTCAATAGCTACCAGAATGTGACAAAACAGGCACTTTCATAGTCTCATATTCCTTTGGCAGTGATTTCAGGACAAAAATTGGGGACAAATTTTAATATCTATCAAGAAAAGTACAATATTTTTACTCAAATATTCATACAAATATTTTACTCATACCTTATACAAACTATCAAGTACAAAGAATAAGACACCCACACAGTACCTACCACTCAGCTAAGAAATATCACTGCCTTCGTGAAATTTCCATGTGCCGCCTCCCCTACTCTACCAGTTTAAATTTTCTCATAAAAAAATCTTTCATCCAGCAATAACACTGCTAGAAATTTACCCTAAAATTAGACATGCAAAATAATACACATATATATATATAAGCCTGCAAACAATATGTCCATTAAGAAGAGACTAAATTACCAGACTAAATTACCAAATAGCTAAGTAACAATACATGAAGCTGTTTTCTCTCTACTTGAGTTTTTAGTGTACATACTTTTTATTTTTTAGAGAGAGGAAGAAAGGGAAGGAGAGAAGAGGAGGGAGGGAAGGAGGGGGAGAGAAAGAGAAAGAGAGAGAGACATCAATTTGTTGTTCCACCCACTGATGCATTCGTTGGTTGCTTCTTGTATGTGTCCTGACTGGAGATTGAACCCGCAACCTTGGCGTATCAAGACAACACGCTAACCAACTGAGATACCTGGCCAGGGCTACAGTGGACATTTATTACTTTTATTTAAAAGAGTAAATTTAGTATCTTTCATATTTATCAGCTATGGAAAAAAGTGTTCATTTTCATCTTTCCTCTAAAGTCCTTTAGCCTTTAAAGAGGATGTACTCTACAACTGAGACCAATGTATACTGTCAGCCTTGTGTTAAATAGTGTTTCACCGGCATATATATTCTCTTTCCAAATAAAACTACTAGCTTCTTGTGGGCCTTTGTCTTAAGTTCCTTACCCCATTTAGCACTCAACACAGAGCTACTTACTACCTAGCACAATAAATACATTGTAAAAAAGCAATATGTCAACTGCAAATTTTTCTTAAAAATTCAAATATTCCATAAAATTTAAAGTTCTCAGAACTTGTATGCTCAGAAATAATAGTAATTTGCTATGTAGCCATCCAATTTTTTCTGTATGTATGTAAAAAATATATTTTACAACCAAGTATTTTTATAGAAATAAGGTGATACCATACAAAGTATACAGTTATTTTTTAAACAATAGTCATTAGACAGCTTTCCTTCAAAGCATATGCAAACTGAACTTATTCTGCAGAGCACTGCATTACATGGACTGTAACAGGCAGAATGATCTGTCCCTGGCCCTGGCCCTAAAACCCAGAATCTGAATGTGATACCTTATCTAGCAACTTTGCTAATGTGATTAAGGATATAGAATTTGAGATTGGGGGAATTATCCTAGATTATATGGTGTGGGCCTAATCTAATCATGGAGTCGCTTAAAAGCATAGAACCTCAGAGAGACAAGATTAAAGGAGGAAAAAAGTCCAGGAGCACTGACACCTGGAGCTGGGACTACTGTCAGCTGACAACCAGTAAGGAAACAGGTAACTTAACCCTACAACCGAAAAGGAACTAAATTCTGCCAAACCCAAATGAGTAAGGAAATGGATCCCTCCCTAGGGCCTCCAAAAAGAAATACAGAAGATGGTGGCCTAGACAGACATGCTGCGTCTCCCTCCACAACTAAGAAGGAATACAACTACCTCAAAACTAGAGACAACCAGAAGTTCCAGAAAATTGAGCTGCACGGAAGTCCAACAAAGATATAAAAAAATACTAATCAAGACAGGTAGGAGGGGCGGAGCCAGGGCGGAGAGAACACGGTGTGGTGGCAGCAGCAATGGTGGCAGCAGAAGGCTGCCGGAAAGCGCAGTCACATATTTTAAAAAGTCAGGAGGGACACCTGGGGAGTGCTCCCAGCACCAGACCAGATCGCACAGCTCACAGTCTCAGCGCCAGGGAAAATCAAGCCTCATTGCTTCTGACTGTGAAAACCAGTGGGGGTTGGGGCAGAGGAAGAAACAACCGATCTCTCAGCAGAGTCCGCTTCTTTAACATCCGCAGAACCACCCACTCTGGGAACAATAGCCAGGGCAACAACTAGAGAGGTGCCAGTCCCACACAAAGAGGTAGTGTTACAGAAACAGGGGTGTCCAAGAACAAACCGCAGAGTTTGCGGATGGGGGATGGGGAAAGGGAAGCAGCTTTTGAGACGCCTTTGCATGCTTGGGGCTAGTTGCTAGTGTCTTTGTTATGCAAAAATGGCTTTGATACTTCCAAGGCCCAAGAAAATGGGAGGGGTCTTGAACTGTGGGATGGTATGGAAGGAGCCTACAGAGCCTGTGTAGGGTTCTGTGAATGGTCAGAACTGGCTGCAACACCCACTGCGTCAGAGGACGCAGTCAGGGATATATAGCAGCTGCGGACATTTTAGCTGGGACTTGCTCACTCGGACTCGCTCTCACTCGGACTCACTCACTGGGTCTCACGCTCTCTCAGTCTCAGGTCTCGCGCTCTCCATCTCTCTAGCTCGCTCGCTCTCGCTCTCTCTCTCCCTCACTCTCTCTCTCGTGCCCCCTCCATGCGGCTTGGTGAAGGGGCCTTCTCCATGCAGATTAAAGAAGCTGAGTTCTCCGTGCGGTTTTGAGAGGGCTCTCCAGGCCGCTTTAAGAGGCTCTCACCATGTGGTTTTGAGAAGGAGAGGAGATCCATGCGGTTTGCAGGAAGAAGACAGTTTACAAGAAGGCTGAGAATCCAGGTGGTTCTGCATTGAGAGTTGGAGGGCACCACAGCACAGAAAGGACCTCCGCAATCAGATTTGAGTGATTGGCAGCTACTGGTAAAGCTGAACTGTGCCTAGGAAGTAGGGAAATGGTGTTTCCGACTTTTCTAAGGCTGGCCTGGTTTGGTAGGGGGAGGCAGAACTATGTGTTTGTGTGTATTTTAAAGAACATAAGACTCAACAGCAGAAATCCGCAAATAATCTAAATCTATTTAACTGTTAAATAAACAGTTCTTTTTCTTTTCACTAAACTCTAGTACTGAGAGTTGTAATTCTGGCAGCAGGCAATCGGGCCCTTAACTAAACGGCCTGTGGGTTTTGTTTTAATTAGAGCAGCCCAGAGGTTCTGTTACAAGAGAAGTGTCTGGAAAAGGGGCAAGTGCTGAGCAAATGGCATTGTTCCCTCTCTGACCAGTCCCCACCCCTAATACAGCAACCACAACGTTGTGAAACAGGTCACCCTGTACTGGCAAATACCTAAGGCTCCGCCCCTTACAAACATAAGAGGAACGACAGCTTACCTAAGACATGATGGAAACAAACACGGGCGCCTGTCAAGATGAGGAGACAGAGAAGTATTCAAATAAATAATTTAGAACATAAGGAGGAAAAGAGTCATCCAGTACAGAATGAGGAAGCAAGAATTTAAAAAAAACAAGGAGAGGCTTAGGAACCTCTTCGGACAACTATAAACGTGCCAACATTCAAATCATAGTAGTGTTAGAAGGAGAAGAGGAAGAGCAAGAAATTGAAAACTTATGTGAAAAAAATAATGGAGGAAAGCTTCCCAAATTTTGCAAAGGAAACAGACATATAAGTCCAGAAAGCACAGAGTTCCAAACAAGCTAGACCCAAAGAGGACCACACCAAGACACATCATAATTAAAATGCCAAAGGTTCAAGATAAAGAATCTTAAAAGTAGCAAGAGAAAAGTAGAGCGTTACCTACAAAGGGGAGCCTATAAGACTATCAGCTGATTTCTCAAAAGAAACTTTGCAGGCAAGAAGGGACCGGCAAGAAGTATTTAAGGTGATGAAAAGCAAGGACTTACAACCACGATTACTCTATCCAGCAAAGCTATCATTTAGAATGGAAGGGCAGATAAAGTGCTAAGGGAGTTCATCACCACCAAGCTATTATTATAAGAAATGTCAAAGGGACTTAAGAAAAAGAAGATCAAAATGACAACAAACACACCTATCAACAACTGAATCTAAAAAATAAGAACAAAATCCAACTAAGCAAACCAGAATAGGAACAGAATCATAGGTATGGGGATCATTCGGAGGGTTATCAGCTGAGATGGGGAAGAGGGAGAAATGAGGAGATGGTGCAGGGATTAAGAAGCATAATTGTTTGGCACAAAATAGATAGAAGGAAGTTATGAAAACATAAGAAAGGGTGAAGCCAAAGAACGTATATGCACGACCCATGGACATGAACTAAGCGGGGTGGAATTGCTGGAGGGAAGGGGAGTACTGGGCAGAGGGGAGTAAAAGGGAAGAAAACTGAAACTATTGTAACAACATAATCAATAAAATATACTTAAAAAAAAAATACAGAGCTACTAACACCCTGAGTTTAACCTGATGTGACCTGTGTTGGAATTGTGACCTACAGAACTATAGGAGAATAAATTTGTGTGGTTTTAAGCTGCTAAAGTTGTAGTAATTTGTTATGGCAATAGAATACTTAATATGTGGACATGTGAGTTGTTTTTAATTTTTATTATTATAAATAGTGCTGTAAGAATCTACACCTATAGTTTTGTACACTTGTCTAAGTATTTCTTGTTTTTCTTTCTTGCTTTTTTTATCTTCATCCGAGGACATGCTTATTGATTTTAGAGAGAGGAACAGGGAAAGAGAGAGAGGGAGAGAAATATGGATCAGTTGCCTCTCATACGCACCTCAACTAGGGACCGAACCTGCAACGTAGGCATGTGCTCTGACTGGGAATTGAGCCCGTGACCTTTCGGTTTATAGGACAGTGCTCCAACCAAGTAAGCCACAGTGGCCAGAGCTGTCTGAGTATTTCTTAAGGATAAATTCTTAGAAATGGAATTGCTAATTCAAACTATGAACATTATATATTTTGATAGACTGTCAAATTGTCCTCCAAAAAGACTGAACTAACCTGCACCCACATCAACACTGAATGTGAGTGCCTGTTTCTCCACAATGAGTATTACCATCTATAAAGGTTCATAAAGAAAAAGAAAAAAAGGATATTTTAATTTCAAATAAATACATATATGAAAGATCACTTCTTTATCTTATTGTTCAGCTTCCCTAATAGTCCAAGGGTTGACAATAAGTTTTCATGAACGAACAAACATAAAACTGCTATCGAGGTCAAATGAATCTCTTAAAAAGGAACCAGCCCAGACTGGTGTAGCTCAACGGGTTGGGCATCATCCCACAAACTGAAAGCTCACAGGTTCGATTCCTGATCAGGACACATGCCTGGGTTGTGGGTCAGGTCCCAGACTAGGGGCATGAGAAAGGCAACCAATCGATGTTTCACTGACACATCAATGTTTCTCTCCCTTTCTCTCTCCCTCCCTTTCCCTCTCTATAAAGTGAAATGAAATGAAATGAAATAAAAAGAAGCTGTATAAGAGGCCAAAACTACTATCAACTTCAAAAAAACAAAAATGTAGCACGCAAACAGTCCAGATTTCCTCAACTATACGTTCTTGATATAGCATAGATAAATTTATCAATTCCTGTTTTAAAGTATTTTCAATTCCCAAACTTTCAAAATATTACTATGTCCTCAATTTTGAGTAGCTAATTACAAATGAGAGATGGCTTTTGCCTTCTAGGAACTTACAATGGAAAATATGTTAAATAAATTATTAAAAGGTGATAAAAGTCTATGGTAGACATATTCACAGCATCCCAGAAACATCTAGCCAAACCTAGATTATAGGTGTGTAAATACATGTGAGTGAGTTAGGGGTAGGGAAAGCAGGGTACAGTCTGGAAAGGTTTCTGAGGAAATGAAAACAGCTACATTACATACAAACTATCAAGACAAAAAGAAATTTTTAGAGGTTCAACCTTGCAGAACCACAAAATGTAAAGTGGAAAGAATTTTCAGTGCAAAGTACTTTGAAAGGAGAATGAACTTAACCCATTAAATAATGAAGTCATCAAAGAGTATGAAGCAAAGGAATAAGATGGTAAGATTTGTGTTGTAGATCAGTAACTCTGGTAGCAGGGAGAACAGATGATAATGAGAGCCTGAAATAAGGCAGTGGTGTTGAGGACACAGAGGAGAAGATACAATGGAGGTGATCACTTAAGAGATAAAACCCAGGTTTCCAATGTTTATTGAGCACCTACTATGTGCCAGGCAGTCAGGTGCTGGCTTCTTTTGTAACAAGGAAATGTACCAACATGAATTTGTAACATTCTAAACTAGACAATATGCAGCCTTATATTTACTAAAATCTACATGGAATGACTGACTTCTAAGATTTAGAGAATAAATCCTTGTTTTACCCTACCATCTGATGTAGCACAATTTGAGCACATCCTTTTTTAGCCTTTCTCTCTCCTATCTCTACTAGGGCCTTCCTAATTCGTTTAGTTTCCATATGGTACCTCCTACCACTTTGCAATCACTTTAGTTGCCATTTACTTTTTTATTAATAGTGCCTCCTTTCTTCCCATCAAAGCTAACTTTGTAATGCCAAGACTCCACTAGACAAAGACAAGAACAACATATTCTAGTCACAGTAGCAAAATAGGGTCCAATTTTTTATTCTCCTTCATTTTTTTGCACCAGGCAATCTAAGTAAAGCCTAGTTTTAGAATAAAGACAACAGAGCTTGGGCCTTGAAGTCAAAATGCCTGGCCACAGATTCTGGTTCAACTTACTATTTGTGTGACCTTCAGCAAATTCCTTAACCTCTCTGTGCCTCAGTTTCTTCATTTGTTAAATGAGAATTATATGAGTTAAAATAAGAAAAGTGCTTAGCACGGTATCTCTGACATAGTGGATGCTCAATAAATATTAGCTATTATTACTCCCTATAGTTTGGATGTCATTAAGTGCTCTATAGCTTTAGAATACAACTCATAATGGTTTTTGCCACAGTCTCTTAAACTGCAATCTTACCTTGGCACCAGCTAATTCCTTCATCATAAGGAGAGAATCATCAGCTCGTTCATCATCATCATCATCATAATTTGGGGAAGGAGCTCCCTCTGCTCCTTGCCTCAATAGGCTGCCACTTCCTCTAGGATCAAATGGATCTACCACAATAGGCTCAGTACCTTTAATTTCACATCGGCAAAAAGGACAGCCCTGGCCTTCTGATTCCTGAAGAGAAAATAGGAGATCATAACAAGCACATCCAAAAGTACTTAAATTGTTCATCCACTAGGAAATACATTTCCTAGAGACAAAAAAAAGAAATCAAAAGTTTAAAACCTATCCCGCAAACCAGGCCTTCCTTTATATAAAATCCCCAGTTCTTCAGAATGATTACACAGCTGAGGAAATGCATGATTTGGACCATACCTGCCAGGATGTAAGACAGGACGTGCACATGAGGTGTCCACACGGCTCAATCTTTACATCCTTATCATTCTCAGCACATATTTTACACAGTTGGAATGTGGAGCCCATCTCACAGTATAATTCATATTGTTCCTTTAATTAAAAAAAAACAACAACAAGACTACTCAGCCTATTTCAGATATTCGTTGAATGAATGAATGACTGCAACCATAAGTGCTAAAAATGGAAATATTAAAGCCTGTTACTGTCTATACAAATTTTGGTTTTATAAAAGTTTCACAGCAGTGGTCAATGTTCTCCCATAAAACAGAAATCATATAGTCCTGGTCCTATTTCAAGTTTAAAGAAAAATCACACGCAACGTAAATTCACTAAACTAGTCAACGTTTTAAAATTTAAGTGTTCCAATAACTTAGTATAATTCTACTGTCAGTTCTATTGAGTTCACACAAAAGCTTGATTCTAGTGATACGGTTATAATGTAAAACAAAACTCACTTGGGTCACTTTGATGTGGTCTTGGGGAGTTGGTTCACATAAGCCTGTAAGGTCGGGATTCTGATTCCGTCCATCAGGAAACAAATAGCTGTAAAAGGAATAATCAGCCTCGAGATTTTATTGAAGCCATTGACCAGATCACTCCTTACTAACATAGACAAATGACATCTAGGATTCCCTCATTGTAAAAGGGTAACCTTGGGAAAGTGCAAAGATAAATCTTACGAATATTTCAAAAAAATAAATAACACAGAACAGTTCCAAGAAGACAGTCTTCTAACACTGATATTCTTTCTACAGGGCTCATTGCCACTGGCTCCATCTTATTAATCAAAGGGTTTACAAACTTTTTCTATAAAGGCCCTGATAGTAAATATTTTAAGCTTTGCAAGTCATAAAAGTCTATGTCACATATTCTTTTCTTTTTTAAAAAACAACACTTAAAAAAAAAAAAACTATCTTAAAGCAGGCTGTACCAAAATAGCTAGACTATGGGCCAGTTTGCCAACCCCAATTTTAAACCTGAACGTACACAAAGTACAAATTCTTAATTTAAACTGCATTTGCTTTTTAAAAAAAAATTTTTATCCTCACCACAGGACACTTTCATTTGCTTTTTTTTAGAGAAAGAGCAAAAGGGAAAGGGAGAGAGAGAAACGTCGATGAGAGAGAAGCATCGATTGGTAGCCTTCATGCAGACCCAGACCAGGGATCTGTGGGGAACCAGAGATTGTATGTGTCTGGACCAGGGGTCACAAGTGCCCACGCCCAGACTGGGATGAACCCGCAAACTAAGAATGTGCCCCAACTGGGAATCGAACCCACAGCCTTTCAGTTACAGGATGACACTCCAACCACACCAGCTGGGGATTTTTTTTTTTATTTTAATTTATTGATTTGCGAGAGAGAGAGGAAAGGAGAGAGGGGGAGATGGAGATAGAGAGAGGGAGATGTAGAAGGAGAGAGGGAAAGAGGGAGAGAGGGTTATTTGTTGTTCCATTCATTTATGCATTCATTGGTTGATTCTTATATGTGCCCTGACTGGAAATCGAACCTGCAACCTTGCTTATAGTGATGACGCTCTAACCAGATGGCTACCCAGTCAAGAAAAACTGCATTTGCTTTTTGACGAAATACCTGAAATATCCTTTTTTACAGATTTAACATTCAGAGACACCAATTTAAAAGAAATGTAACAGGAAGCAAATTAAGCGACTGAGATCATCTACCAGGAAGCTACTAGCACCAACCTGTTCTGACATTTGGGGAAACTAATGCTACTATAGATAATGATGCATGATGGATAATGGATTTCCCTAATCACCTTAAAATACAAGTAGTTTTCTGATAGTTGGTCAACTGTTAGTACTTTCAGTGCTTACCAACTGATAATCAATTTGAATTCCCAAATGAATAGCAGTTCTGGAATAAATAACTTAAGTCATAAATATTAGCATAGATTACAAGAGCCCAAAGCCTGAAGAAATGCTGCTGAACCAAAGTGAAGTCAGGATGAAGGCCACTGAGCCTGCTGTCATTAGGAGCAAAAATCTAATCAGTCTAATGTCGACTAGTTAAATAACTGGTAACATTTTCTGATACTTGGTATAATTTTACAGCTAACACAGATTTGAATATAAGCTAACCTTTGAAAAAGGAAAAAGATAACGTTTACTCATAGTAATAAATGAACCAATAGACAAAAGTTATTTCACCCAAGGAATCCCTTTTAAGTAAAAAACAGAAATTCTAAAGAACCTGGAGGTCAAAACAATATAAACTATTAATGTGTTTCCTGAATCTTAATCTGTAGAAGAAACCAAAAATAAAGTAATTAGTGATGCAGTTTTACAGACCCTAAGTTCCTAGATTCTAGTAGATGATCAACAGTAGGTACTTACAAGCCTTCCCTGAAGCCATCAATCAGTGCTTGGAAGAGAGGTTTATTGTGAGGGATTGTCTGGAGAATGTTCCCATCAGCAGTGACATACCCAATAGCCCACTGACCCAGACGAGTACAGCTCAGCCGGAAAATGTAACTGAGAATAGAGATAAATAGAATCTTTCATACATAATAAGCTCATATTAGGGTAGAAGACAGGGACAAAAATCAAAAGGACCATCAATAACAAATTCTTCAATGACTCCAGACCAAAAAAACAAAAGACACATAAGCCCAATTCTGAAGTGGCTTGAAAGCATTTATCAAATCATTGGATCCAAATGAGTCAATGCCTTTGATAAATGGGCATCAATCCTACTGCAGAAACACAGGCACTGGGGAACTAATAAAAGATCATGTTTCCTCTATGATAACAGAGGTCATGAGAAAATAAAATTCAGGAGAAAAAGCCTCTTTGAATCATGGCACTGACCTGCCAGGTTTGTGAATGAATTTCTGGAGTCGAGCTTTTACTTCATCATATGTCAGGAAAGCCATATAACCAGGGTGAGTTACAGCAAGACTATTCCAGTTCCTGAGCAAAGAGGACCAGGGCTAAGGAAACAAGAGATCAGTAAGACCATTTGGCTCAAGACATGCAGCCATACTCAAGAGCGACAAAGAACCCCAATTCTCAACTATAAATTCTCCATTTATTGTCACAAATTTTCAATTGCATTGTCACTTTGAGGGAAGACAAACATGTTTGGGAGATAAGAACTTTAAAAAGCTAAGAAGAAACAAATATAAGTTTCCCTTACAGGGAAAACTTAACTTTACAAAATAAAATTCAAAAGCTTTCAAATTTAACAGTAGTGAGGATAAATAACAACAAACAAAAAAGAACAGTATAAGGCAGGGACTACATGTGCAACTAAGAGGTTCCACATAAAGGTTTATGCAATTGTCACACACACATTACCTTTAAAAAGAAAAAGAAAAAACTGAGTTGTTTTTGAAGCACCATTGCATCTCAATATTAACAGTCAAGTATTTCTTTTAAAAATATATATATTATTGATTATACTATTACAATTGTCCCAACTTTTCCTCCTTTACCCCCATCCATCCAGTAACCCCCATTCCCTCCAGCAATCCATGGGTCATGCATATAAGTTCATTAGCTATCCCATTTCCTCTACTATACTGTTCTTAACATACCCCTGTCTATTCTATACCTCCCAATCTGTACTTCTTAATCCCTGCATCTTTATCCCCATTCTTCCCTTCCCCTCCCAACTGATAAACCTCCAAATGATCTCCATATCTATGATTATGTTCCTGTTCTAGTTGTTTCCTTAGTTTTTTCTTTTTTTAGATTCAACTGTTGATAGATTTCTATTTGTTGCCATTTTACTGTTCATAGTTTTGACCTTTTTCTTTTTTTTCCTTAAATACGTCCCTTTAACATTTCATATAATAATGGCTGGTGATTATGAACTCCTTAGCTTTTCTTTTTGTCTGGGAAGTTCTTTAGCAGCCCTTCCATTCTAAATCATCGCTTTGCTGGATAGAGTAATCTGGTTGTAGGTCCTTGTTTTTCATCACTTTGAATACTTCTTGCCAGTGCCTTCTAGCTTGCAAAGTTTCTTTTGAGAAATCAGCTGACAGTCGTATGGGATCTACTGTGTAGGTAACTATCTGCTTTATTCTTGTTGCTTTTAAGATTCTCTCTTTATCTTTAACCTTTGGCACTTTAAATATGATAGATCTTGGTATGGTCCTCTTTGCATCCACCTTTTTTGGAACTCTATGTGCTTCCTCGATGGTTATGTCTACTTCCTTCACCAAATTAGGGAAGTTTTCTTTCATTATTTTTTCAAATAAATTTCCCATTTTTTGCTTTTCCTTTTCTCCTTCAGGTACCCTTGTGATACAAATGTTGGATTGCTTGAATTGTTCCAGAGGCTGCTTACCCTATTCTCGTTTTCTTGGATTCTTTTTTCTTCTTGGTTTTCTCATTGAATGCTTTTTTCTTCCTTATGTTCCAAATCATTGATTTGATTCTCAGCTTCAGCCACTCCATTGTAGATTCCCTGTAAATTTTCCTTTATTTCACTTAGTGTATCCTTCAGTTCTGCCTGGGTCCTTTTTATGCTGCTGAAGTACCTACTGAGTTGCTTGAGCATGCTAATAACCAGTGTTTTGAACTCTGCATCTGATAAGATTGCTTATCCCCGTTTTGTTTAGTTCTTTCTCTGGAATTTTGTTCCATTCTTTCATTTGAGCCATATTTCTTTGTCTCCTCATTTGGCGGCCTCCCTGTCTTTGTTTCTGTGTATTAGGTAGAGCTGCTTTGACTCCCTGTCTTGGCAGCTTTGCGTGTTGTAGAAAAGCGCACCCGTAAGATGGGTGGGGCAGAGCCTTAGGTAATCGCCAGGGCAGGACAACCTGTGTCAATTAGGTTGATGGAGTCTCAGATATGGTGTCACTGCTGTGTGGCTCTTTGTAGAGGAGGGGTCAGAAAAGGAACAATGGCTGCTGCCTGGCCTCTGAGGTTTTATCCAGGAGGAAGCTGTCCCCAGCACTTGCCCTAATGCCAGACACATTAGTTTCTCCCCATATGCCACTGGTGTCCTTCCAGCTGCTACCCTTGTGCTGGAGCCCAGAGGGAGTGAGTTTGTGTAAGTCCTAACTTCGTTGTGGGCCCTTTAAGAGGAGTTGCTTGAGAATCCTGCAGTTTCTTCCTTTGCCCCAACCCCCACTGGTTTTTACAGCCAAAAGTTATGGGGACTTATCTTCCTGGCACTGGAACTTTGGGCTGGGTGGTATGGTGTAGTGCTGGGATCCCTCGCTCTCAAGGTATCCCTCCCGATTTTTATCCACCACATGTGGGTACAGTACTGTCCGGTCCCCATCTCTGTGTCTCTGCTTCTCCGCCCCTCCTATCCGTCTGGATGAATGTGACATCTTTAAATTCCTTGGTTGCCAGACTTCCATACAGCTCGAATTTCTGACAATTCTGGGTGATAGTTACTTTGTATACAGTTCAGTGTAATCTTTGCTGTGGTTGTGCAAGGAGGTGAGCTGTGTTTACCTACACCTCTACCTTGACTGGAAGTCAAGAATTTCAATACAATTTAAGAAAAGATGGAAACATATATAATTGTCCAATAACAAAGAACTGATTAAATATATCATATTATAGTCATGCATAGCATAATGATGTTTTGGTCAACCATAGTGGTCCCATTAAGATTATAATGGAGCGGAAAAAATCCTACTGCCAATTAACATTACAGTTATTATAACACTGTAGTGCAAGTCATACATGTTTCTAGTGATACTAGTATAAACAAATCTGTACTGCCAGTCACATGAAAGTATACACACACTATTATAACAGTCCATAATAGTTGCTAATAATAATGACTGTATTACTGGTTTATATATCTACTGTACCTTTTATTGTTATTTTAGAGTACACTCTTTTTACTTATTAAAAAAACAAGTTTGCTGTAAAACTGTCTGCCCTGTCATGCCAGCAGCAGCCTCATACATCCTGTGTTTACCACGTATCTTGAATGTATCATTTTCTTTTGTACTGACTTAGTCTCGTACTGTTTTATAAATTTAATATAGCCTAAGTATACAGTATTTACAGTTTACAGCAGTATACAGTAATGTTCTAGACCTTCACGTTCATTCATCACTCACTCAAGGACTCACCAGAGCAACTTCCAGTCCTGCAAGTTCTAGTCATGGTAAGTGTCCCATACACGTGTACCATTTTTCATCTTTTATACCATATTTTTCCTGTACCTTTTCTATGCTTAGATACACAAATACTTAACCATTGTGTTACAACTGCCTACAGTATTCAGTACAATAATATGCTGTAAAGGCTTGTAACCTAGGAGCAATAGACTCTCATATAGCCTAGATGTGTAGTAGGCCGTACCATCTAGGTTTGTGTAGGTGCACTGTGTGTTTGCACAAAAATGACACTGGCTAATGATGCATTTCTCAGAAAAAAATCCCTGTTTTATGTAGCACGTGACTGTATGTCCATTTTCTGGACATTCTCCAACCATTAAAATAATGCAGACGAAGAATATTTAATAGCAAAGAAAGATTATAAATATAAGAGGAAGAAAGCAGATTGTATAGTTATTATTTTTACCCAAAAAATACTGTATGTGCATATACGTATCTATTATCTATATCTATATAGAGATATGAAATACAGGATAGTTCTAATCTTTATTTGCTTATAGTTTCTAGAATAAAAATACTTTTATAATAGGCAGAATCCCAAATGTTAATTTTTAAAGCTTTCTCTTCAGAAAAGCAGCAGTTAACCAACTTTTTAGTATCCTACCTGAAAGAGTCGTGTAAAGATGTCAAATTCAAAAACTGAAATATAATCATTGCAGGTCAGATCAATTGTGGATTTCAGAGCCATGGCCTCCAGCCCAGAACTGATAGGATGCACTTCATGAAGGGCCTGACGGAAGCTCTTCCAAGGGACTACTGTCCTGGGGTGAGGAGGGTGGGTGAGAAGGCACAGAGTGAGATAACAGAAAATTCTGGGCATTGCTATAATCAAGGAAAAATGAGTCACATTAAGCTCTCTACCAATTTCAATGCTCTTAAAAGAAGCTGAGCTATATTTTGGATTGAGAACTGAAGGAAGTAAATGATAATATTTCTTAACTTCCTAGCAAGTAAATTAATAATAGAGAAGTCTTTTTCCACTGCTCTTTGGCAGAATGTCACAAATTAATCTACTTTCTCATCTTTCTTCAGACATTTGTTCTAATACAGAAGTATAGACAGAGAGTACTCTTTTCATATGTGATGTACGGGCCAGACCTTCATTAACTAAAAGCCTGTGTTTAACTTTTTAAAACCATGTAAAACATTAATGAGTTCTTTGAGGAGCCCACACTATCAAGGACTAGACAGGAGAAAATAGGCGTAAGGTATAGGAAGAAGAGAGTTCTAATACAGGTGAGGGAGAAATTACTGAACATAAGACTGATTAAGCCCCAGATAAGGCTAGCAAGAGATATTATGGAATTTCTCTTTCTTAAGGTCTTTAAAACAGATAAAGCCTTTGAAAAGCTTATATATTTGCTTGCTTGAAAATCAAATAGTTTTTGAACTCTTATAATGTTGTGATTAAGTTAAATGAACAAAGTTAAACTTATTTCCATCTTCTTCAAATAGGTTTTTAAAATATCTGATTATTCTGTATTTTATACATAAACCTAATTTAAAAAATAATAAAAGTGGCATTTAAAGAGACACATTAGGATCTGTATGTTCAACTGAAAATTTTTATTGCTTTCTACCTTTTTCATTTCTTTGATTCAAAATTTCAGATATAGCCCTTGCTGGGTGGCTCAATTAGTTGGAGTGTTGTCCCATGCACCAAAAGGTTGCGGGTTCGATCCCGTCAGGACACATACCTAGATTATGGGTACAATCCCCAGTCAGGGCATGTATGGGAGGCAACTGATCGATGTTTCTCTCTCTCCCTCTCCTGCCCTAATATCAATGAATATATCCTTGGGTGAGGATTTTTAAAAGTTTTCAGATATATAAGAACATTTATATTAATATACTTAAAAACATAAGCCTGACTCATGAATATGTCCATATAATTTAAAACTTCTATATTTCAAAAGACAATATAACAAAATGGAAAAACAAGCCATAGAGTAGGAGAATGTATTTGTAATGTAACAAAGAATTAGTATCTTACAACATGAAAAAGACAACTCAGTAGGAAAATGGATAAATCAGGAAGAACAGGCAAGTCAGAATAAGAAACTCGATTAGTCATAAATGTGAGAAGATGCTCCATCTCCCATTTCATTAGGAATATAAAGCAAAATATGATATCAATTCCTATTACCAGGGTTAGCCAAATTGCAAAGCTATTTGAACTCATGTATTCTATTTACAGGAATATAAACTGGGACAACGACTTTGGAAAGCAATTTGGCAAAGCAGAAGATGTGAAACCCCCTGACTCAGCAATTCCTCTCCTAGGTATGTGAATATGGAGAAACTCTTGCATATGAAGACAAATACAATTCTGTTCACTGCACCACTGTTTACAATAGCAAATAATTTGAACCGTGAATGCCAATTAAAAGTATAATGGATAGGGAGAAGAAGAGTGTTAATCAAAGAGCATGGGTTTCAACTGAATCTGCAAAGGCTTATTTCTTTAAAAAAAGAAGAAGGCAAAGAAAGAGTTTATGTTTACTAAAGCTGGAGAATATTTACACACATAGTCATTATATTACTCTTATGTTTTCCCATGTTTTAAATTTCATTAATAAAAATCTAAACTCACAATACAAACTTTAGTTCTTCATAATTCAAATTCACTATTTTGACAGGTGGGGATACTAACCACTACGCAACGAGGAACTTCAAATTCATTATTTTGAGAACTTACTTTTCCCCAAAAGCTTTCCTCCAAAATTCTGCAGCATCTGCTTTAGTAATTCGAAATGTGTCTCCTTGAAAGAGTCCACTTGGAAATATTCCTTTTAATTCTGCCAGCATGTGGCTGAAGATTAGGGAGAGTTTGGTTAGGTTTCGCCTACAAATAATCATAAGTGCAATAATTAATAAAATTATTTTTATCTTAAATGTACTCAATTCATCAGACATGTAATATATGAACATTAAAATACATTATAAAAACTCTCTTTAACCATGGCTTGGTGCTCAGTTGGTTGGAGCTTCATCCTGTATACCGAAAGGTCGCAGGTTCAATCCCCAGTCAGGGTGCATATGGGAGGCAACTGATCAATGTCTCTCTTTTATTCTCTCCCCCACCTCTAAAATCAATAAAAACAATCATATCTTCAGGTGAGGATTTTTTTTAGAAAACAAAACCAGCCTTCAAATATACTTTCAGGCCAATTATTATTGAAGATACATAAACCTAGTAAAGAAAATAAAGCTTGTGCTATTGACATTATTAAATACAGTTGACCCTTGAACAACATGGATTTAAACTGTACGTGTCCACGTATATGTGAATTTTTTTGAATAAATACATATAGGACAGTAAATGTATTTTCTCTTCCTCATGATTTTCTTAACATTTTCTTGTTTCTAGCTTTCTTCATTATAAGAATACAGAATATAATACATATAACATAAAAGTTGGGTTTAATCAAATGGTTTTTAAAAATATTTATTGGTTTTAGAAAGAGAGGGGGAGGCAGAGAGAGGAAGATCAATTTGTTGTTCCATTTATTTATGCATTCATTGGTTGATTTTTGTATGTGCCCTCATCCGGGATCAAACCTGCAACCTTGGCACATAGGAATGACACTCTAACCAACTGAACTACCTGGCCAGGGCCTGTGTTAACTGCTTATGCTATCAGTAAGGCTTCCAGTAAACAGCAGGCTATTAGTGGTTCAGCCTTGGGGCTAAGTCATAAGTGGATATTTGACTGGCCAACGGGTGGGGGGTGTGGTCTTAGGCACCTCTCACCTCTGCATTTTTCAAGGGTCAGCTACACTCTATGATATTGTCATCTTTCTTCAAAGGAGGGCTTAAGAAATTGTTTTTGCCCTAATATCATATGAAAGATGTAAATATAATGGCAGAAAGACTGCTGAATCCACTAGGCCCACTCCTAACTTTCTCCATTCAAATAGATGCCATATAGTAAGTAAAGAAGAAAAAACAAACATGACAGTAATGTATTTTAAGGCTTTGAATCTTAAATTAATCAGGCCCAATAACTCTGAACATGAACTAACAAATTTACTTTTTTTAGGATGACAATTAGGAGGATTCAGCCCTGGCTGATGTGGCTCAGTGGATTGAGCACGGGCCTGTGAACCAAAGGGTTGTCGGTTCAATTCCCAGTCAGGGCACATGCCTGGGTTGCAGGCCAGGTCCCCAGTTGGGGGCATGCAAGAGGCAACCACACATTGATGTTTCTCTCCCTCTCTTTCTCCCTCTCTTCCCTTCTCTCTAAAAATAAATAAATAAAATCTTTTTTTTTAAAGGGTTCAACAATAAATAAGAACTTGTATACTGCTATAACCATTCACTAAAAGAGAAGGAAATGTTAGAAAAACAAAATATATTATTTCCTGCTTTGCATAAGCTGTTCTGGATAATAAAAATATCATATACCTCATACAAATTAAAACTATCAATTAAAAAAAATTTAAATATCCAGACACAACAAATATTTTTGCTACATTAGATTTTACAAAAACTTCTCTTCCTTTCCAAAAATGAAATGTTAACATCCAAACTGTAAAAATGTCTACATAAGTGCATGTGCTACTACTCTATTTTAACAATTAGTTAACTTTAATAACCTGTTTAATGAATGTGATTATAAAGATGCTACACAGTACCAATTTAACACACCATTTAATAGCTCTACTTTTAGATGTCTTCAGCAGATTACCTTTATATTTAATAGTGTTGTCACACAAAGCAAAATATCAATGCTTAGATATTGTTATACACCAAAACAGCTACTGATTATGCTTATTTCCCCTTGCCTCAATAATTAATATTTGTGCCCTCAAAAGACTACTCTTGTCATACAAGTGGACTATAAAATTTCAAGTAAATTCACGATTAAATTTAATTTCCTAAAATTTTTCTCTTTATTATAGATTTTCCTTTTTTTATGCTATACTGGAGAGTCCCCATCAGTCCCACCTTTATCTTTCCTGGATAAAATGCTGCACCAAAGTGACCAATTCTCTCTAGCCTGACTTTTCTGTAAAATGCTGCTGAAATCTTTCAATTGAGAGTGCCAACAAATCAGCTTCAGCTTTTTGATATTTGTCTTCCTGTACTTGTTGCAAGTTATTTTCCTTCTAGTTTCCTATTTGTTTTCTGAAAGCACTTACAAAAGTGATAAATATTAATATTCCTTAAAGATAGTCTAAAATAATTTGTATGCTAAATAGCTCAAATACAAGCACTTATCAAATGCCTAAACTCCATTATTGTTTTCCTCCCTTTGAGATCTTTCAAATATTGCTGATCAGGATTTTTACTATTTCAAAAAGAAAAACAATCAAGACTATATCACAGATAATTCTCAATCAGATAACTTGGTAATAAAACGTCAAAGCACCAATTATTCCCAAAGACTTTCCTTACTATTCCAGCAGGACACCAGACTGCATACAAAGCGCACTGAGCCTCAATATTAATACAACATTCTGCCAAATGTTAATTTTTAAAAGATAGGCAGATGAGAGTCCATGAATCCCTTAAGATATGCTAAACTGTCAGAACCTACTACTATGTGTAAAAAACTATACTAAACAGTACAGCAGAATAATGTATGATATGACAGAAAAAATACACATCACTGCTCCCAACATTACAACAGAGCTCTTCCTGGAAGAAACAGGTTTGAATCTTACTTCTTCCTAAAAATATCTTTCCTTGGTTTCTCCAATATTGTCTGTCCTCCCTTGGTTCTCCTACTTGCATTCGTTTTTCTGTTGGCTTTTCTTCCTATTCTCTTAACAAAACTATTTCCCAATAATTTGCTATTTTTCTTTCTTTTTCCATTACCCTCTTGACTCTTCCTTTGCAATCTTAAGGTTTTAAATACTTTGCAAAAGATTCCCAAATCTTAGGCCTTGGTAGCTTTCCATCTGCTACCAAGCTTTCTCCATTCAAACGCTGGCCACCTCGAAGCAAAATGTTTAAAATTAATCTTCCTTCTTAAATCTGTTCTTTCTTCATGCTCTCTATTTCTATATTTAATGACAACACCCTCTTACTTTCCACAAGTTCAAAATCTTGGACCCATCCGGGCTTCTTCCACTTTCCGTATTCTCCGTATCTGATTTATATGTCAATTTGCTGAGCATTTGTTGTCAATCCTACCTGAATTATTATTCTAATACACATTCTTTGCTACCTTTACCCACCAACTCCATAATTCAAACTTCAGTCCCTTCCTATGGATGTCCAACCATACCACATATAAATGCCTTTTAAGGAGGGGAAAAAACAATTTCCACAGTGCCAATGGGACAAAACCTAAACTCAGCTGTAATTTTAAGACTTTCAACTGACCTGGATCTAACCTGCCTCTCTAACTAATTTCTTAGTTATTCACTAGTATGTTGCAGCCAAACTGAATACCTTACCTTTTCTTATATGTACTACTACTAATATGTATTCACTTTCCCGCCTCTGGGCCCCTGCTTAAAGGTCATTTCTTAAGAGACCAGCTAGAAGTAATAAATCTCTAAAATATCCCCAGCATTTTCACTGAGGTTCTCTTAGTTATCTGAATCCATCCTTTACTATAGTTATCTGCGTACACAGAGCTGAATCCATTTCAGATGTGTATTTGTTTATATCCCTTGGGAATCTGGCACAATTTCTAACCTTTATTACACCAGAAAACATCTGAATGCCTATCAGGTGCTAGGCACTAGGGATGGATACAACTATGAACAAGACAATGTTCCTACTATGATGGCATTTAAGTCCCCAGGGGAGAGTATCAGGTGGTGAGGAAAAAGTATTTTGAAGAAAAACAATGCAGGGTGTGAGAGCGAGTTACAGAGGGTTGCCATTTTAGAGGGTTGTCTTAGGAATTTCCCTAAGTGTTTATTTTTTAAAAATTTTTTATTGAGTATTGATTTTTTTTTTTTAAGCCAAACCTCAAGTAAAGACAGAAAGCAAGTCTTGGGATACCTGGGCCTTGTCAACATCTTTGACTCTTCGAACAATTCTCCTTTGAGAAATCTACCTCTCTGCTGGACCAGAGATAAAATACACATACCCAATGGACAGAAAGGTTTCTTAATTTGTGAAGTAAGCCACAAAAACGCGGAAGTTATTGACCACAGGATATAATGGCACCAGGTACCCAAGAGCAGTTCAAAATGCTGACTAAAATAGTTACTGAAAATCAATTTAAGACACTTTCTTACTCCAGAATGCATCGTCTCCCAAAGCCACGTACATGCCTTAAAATTAACAGAGATGTACATCGTAAGCATCACACTTCTTAAAAGGAAATAAAGAATCTATAGAAGCCCATGGGTCAGAGCATTTTGTTACTGCTGAGTTGAAATTCTGTTCAATAACATTTTAAGGCCTTAGGCTTATTTATGGTTCAGTGTCTACAGTGGATAGTGCAGAGTTTAATCAGCACCATCTGACTAAAATGTCAGCTTAGAACAATAAGACATAATGGATATCCAGGCTTATTACAAGATAATAAATGCTTCTCAAAATTCCCTCAGCAATTACTTTAATTCATACAATATGTCTTAACAATTCTCCAAAGATCCACAAAGGAACACAATTGTTAAATGTTTTGTAAATGCCCTGGAAACTTATTTTTCTTAATTTCCAGTAGTAGGAAGTAGTACAAGTTTTTCTTTAACTCAGTATTTGAAGGAGGACTAGAGATCTAAAATGTATTTCCTGATCTCCTGTTACCTTACTGTGTCCTTAGGCAGTTATTTACCCTCTCTGGGCCTCTCTTGCCACAGAAGTAATATAAGGAAGATGGAATTAGTTACTCTTAAAAATCTCTTCCTATGTATAAATTTATTATATACCATCAATTTTAAACTGCAAAAGAAGTCTTAATTGCTAGTTTAATTCCATAAGAGGAAAAAAGACACAAGAGAAAGAAAGCTAGTGCCTATCCTTATATGACTGAGCACCAGAAACTTTACCAAGAAATAATAATTTTTCAAAGTATATTTTATTCCTGCCTGCAAAGAATTGGAATCTTGCGGAATTTAAATAAACAGTTAATTGTATGAACTATATATAGGGCCTTAAAAATTAAATCTAATCTGATTAGATTATCTACTATGACACAAGAGATTGTCTAAATCCCAGATTATGTTATTTTACTTAAAGAATTTAATAATTTCTGAAGAAATAACACAAAAACATAAAAAAAATTCAGCCACTGCAAAATACTGCCTAGTGAAAATGGTTCAAAAACTCAGAAAAAACTTTGATATTTTAAAAAGAGAAGGGATAATTTAGTTAAATGTAGAATCTAAGTGATAGGTATATGATTGTTGTAAAATTCTTTCAACTTTTCTGTATGACTGAAAAATTTCATAATAAAACATTGGGGGAAAAAACCAAAAAATTGAGGATGAAATCTATTTTAATACTTTGGACTTAATGATTCTGTACTTCCTAGTGGGAAAATTTCAAAATGATTAACATTTTTAATATAACGATTAACAAACTGTACAACATTATATGATACCATTCTGGAGTTGTTAAATATTCCCAAAATGAGGTCAAATATAACCCATTCTTTGCTAATCAGTCATTTTTGTGGGCCGAAAAACTCATATATATGATGATAAATTAATTATACTGCTGAAAGGTGAAGTGATCAGTACTTTTAAATATTTCAGTTACTGGTACCATTTCAGTGATAATTGCTACTTTTCCTTCTCATTAAAATCTTACAGACAAATGCTAATATCATCCAAAGAATGCTGAGTGAGAACATACTGAGATGACATTTTTAACTCAATAGCAGCATCCTCTGCTCACAGTAATCAGCTTTAAAAATAGATACAACGGAACTTCTTTCAACAAAGCTTCACAGGAAGTCAGTGAAGTACTATTTAACTCTTTAAAGCTTAAACTGCTTTAAAAAGGGAAGGGGAGCAAAACGAAAACTATGACCTTTATAAACGGAGGTCTAAGCCAATATACCTAAAAATATAAACCTTTTTTATTAAATATATATTAAGTATTTGATACTATACTCATGATCCTGCTTTTGAGACTCCCAAACTACATGGTAACAGATTACCATCACATGACAGTAATCACCCAGAACATTCTGAGCTGTTTCACAGGATTCTAAAACTAAGTCTGTTTCACCAAGGATACGGAAAGGCATCAACCCATATGAGAACCTCTAAAAAACTCCCTTCATTCTTCTTTTACCAAATTAGTTTTAATAGACTCAATCTCCTTATTCCCCCCTACATGAAAATCTTCAATGACTTCCCAATAACCACCAAAAAATTCAAATTGCTCAGTTTATAAGTCAAAGCACTCACAATATGGTTCTGACTTACCTTTCTAAGTATATCCAATCCTATTCTTTCTCATTATAATCCTGTCCAGGCTGGCCAGGATGATGATGTTACAAAAATATACGCCTTTCTCCATTTCTAATAGTTAACACTTACAGTTTACTATGTATCAGATGCTATGCTAAACTACGTGCAAACTTCATTTAACTCTCTTGGTGATGTTGTGGAGGAGGAATTGCTAATCCTATTTTACAAATGAGAAACATTTAGTGACATTAAATAACTTGCCCAAGGTCTTCAGAGTTAGTGAATGGCAAAGTAGCTCTGTCTGATCCAAGTGCCCAGTCTTATTGGTATGACACACACAGTTATTTCCTTTTCAATGACTATGGTTACTGAAATCCTGCCCACTCGAAGTTCATTTAAATGCTATCCCCTTGGTGTGTGCTGGGGGGAGAGGGAACAGGTTTGCCAGCCTTCATGTAATGTTACTTTCCAACTTCAGACACCACTACCCTTTCCCCAAATCCTATCTTGTTCATTTTTTGCACAGGCTCCATCACATTCCACTTTGTATTAGTTGTCTTATTTCCCAGTCAGGATGACAACTCTTCAAGGGCAGGGATGGAGGAGGTGTCTTACATAATTTATTCCCTGCAGTAGGAATAAATTGCACTGTCTTGCACTTAATAAAATTTGTTGAACTGAACTGGAAAATATAAACTTTTTATTTTGGAGCTTTAGGTTTACAGAAAAGTTGCAAAGACAGTACATAGCATTCCCATATACCCCTCATTCACTTTCAGTTTCTCTTAACATTATGATCTTATATTACTGTGGTACATCTGTCAAAACTAAGATATCAACATCAGTATATTACTATTAACTAAGCCCAGACTTCATTCAGGTTTTGCTGTTTTTTTCCATTAATGTCCTTGTCTGTTCCAGGAGGCAATCCAGGATACCAAATTACATTTATTCATTATTATCTCCTTAGTCTCCTCTGGTCTGTGATAGTTTCTTCTTCTTTCCTTGTTTTCCATGCCCTTAATCATTTTAGCTGATCCCCCCCGCCCCCATATTTTGACTGGAGTTATGAGTTTATAGAAAGAATACCACAGAAGTGAAGTGTTCTTCTCATCCTATCATATTAGCATATATAAAGTCCACATGACATTACTGCTGATAGTAACCTTGACTACTTCTGTAAGGCAGTTTTTGCCACGCTTCTCTGTTGTGTAGTTACTACTGGAAAATATTTACTTTTTCACAGATGTAGTCCTTCTTTCCTAACACATTTAAAACAGACCACTTATACTAGCATCAATATTTTAAAATGATTAATGTGATACATTCTCATTAAAACACAAACTATTGAGGCATAATATCTATAAGTTAATACCTTTGGGTTTCAGTATGGTCAGAAAAAAACAGAACAAAAATAGCTTTAAAAGCATTGTGAACATTGAGCAAAGTTCACTAACCTACATTAACTTCTGGTACTAGCATCATTATTTCCTAAGGAGTTCAAGAATATAATCAGACTTGGTCAACATGAAGGAGTAGGTAAAAACTGTATTCCCATCTTCCCACGACCATATCCAAATTACAACTATAAAATAAAACATCCAGGATCGAGAACTGCCTGAAGTCCAGCTAAACAGAAGTCCTATAAGAATATACAGAAGAAGCCACATGGGGACTGATAGGAGGGGCGGAGACACAGAACAGGTTGGTCTCACACCCACATATAGGGGTTAAAAATTGAGAGGGATAACTCAACTGCAAAGATTTCACCTGAGGAGAGAGGAGACTCAGCCCCACACCAGGCCCAAAAGCCAAGGGTGTCAGTGCCAGGAAAAAAAGTTCCCATAACTTCTGGCTGTGAATACCAGCTGGGATTGCGGCTAACAGAGATGGAGGGCTCCTAGAGTCCCAAGTATTTCTCTTAAATGTCAAGCAAGTGGACTTACTCACTCATTTCCCTCTGAGCCCCAGCACTGGAGTAGCAGCTCAAAAGGTGCCAGAGACAGAAAAGACATATGAGAAGAGACTGAGTGTGTGGCATCAGGGCAAGAGCTAAGGGAGACCTTTCTCCCAGACGGAAGTGCTGGCAGAGGCCATTGTTTCTTTGATGAACCCTTCCCCTGTAGGCAAAGGCCAGCGCCATATATGAATCTCCATCAACCTGGCTCACACTGTTCCACCTGCCCCACCAAGCCATTTCCAGTGTCTTTCCATACAAA
Organism: Furipterus horrens; assembly: GCF_987537825.1. NCBI lineage: Eukaryota > Metazoa > Chordata > Mammalia > Chiroptera > Furipteridae > Furipterus > Furipterus horrens. The sequence continues at coordinate 89,938,798 of NW_028327172.1, read as the reverse complement.
GGCCCTGTTTTGGATGATGCAGAAGACTTTCCTAAAATTTCACAAAGGTTCACAGACTCCAAAACAAGCAGCATTTTGCCTTGGTATGTCCCATACCACTTGCTGAGCAGGTCCAAGCTGGGAAGTTCACAGCTTAGCCTCTTCTAGGAACCTCCACGACAAGCACAAATGACAACCATTTGCAGATCACATTGTAGTTCATATCAAGTGGCCTCGGGCTGGACAAAGGCAACAGCATAACTTGACCTTTAAGTCCCAAGAGACCCTAGAACCAACACAACCTGGGGCCAGCTTCCGACCACACCGGACCACCACCCAACCACCTCCACAAATGACACAGTCAAAGGGCAGACTCGGCAGGCACCAGAGCCCCACTAAAGTGAATCTTGCTCCATAGGGTCAGCTCCTACACAATAGCTTCTTCACCATAGCCACAACCAATCCTCACAACCAATCAGCACAACAGTCAATCTCTCACATTTATGTGCCAATAGCAATCAAGGCTCAACTACAACATGAGGACATATACAACCCACACAAGGGACACACCTGGGGCACCTGGTTCAAATGACTAGTGAGACTGCACTCCTGAGCCCCACAGAACACCTATTATATAAAGCCACTCTACCAAGATTAGGAGAGAAAGTAGCTCTACATAGAAACAAACACAAGGAGGAAGTCAAAATAAGGAGGCAAAGAAACATGTCCCAAATGAAAGAACAGAACAAAACTTCAAAAAAAAAAAAAAAAACTAAACAAAATGGAGATGAACAATCTACCAGATGCAGAGTTCAAAACACTGGTTATAAGGATGCTCAATGATCTCAGAAAACATAAAAGTGGAGACAGAAAATATTTAAAAAAACAAAAATTAACAATACAAAACTGAAATGATGAACATTAGAGGGAGTCAAAAGTAGAATAATGAAGCAGAGGATCAAAGCAGCAATTTGGAAGCTAAGGTAGAAAACACCTAATCAGAACAGCAAAAGGAAAAAAAAAATCCAAAGAAATGAGGATAGTTTAAAGGGTCTCTGTAACATCATTACGCATATAAAAATTCATATCTTAGGGGTACCAGAATAAGAGAGAGAGAGAAAGCAAGGGACTAAAAACTTATTTTGAAATATAATGACAGAAATCTTTCCTAACCTTGCAAAGGAAAAAGGCATACAAGCCCAGAAAGCACAGAGTCCCGACAAGATGAACCCAAAAAGGCCCACACCAAGACACATCATAATTAAAATGCCAAAAATTAAAGACAAGGAGAGAATCTTAAAAGCAGCAAGAGAAAGGCAGTTAGTTACCTACAGGGGAACTCCCATAAAACTGTCAGCTGATTTCTCAAAAGAAACTTTGCAGGCCAGAAGGGACTGGTACAAAATATTCAAAGTGAAGAAAAGCAAGGACCCACAACCAAGACTACTCTACCAGCAAGGCTATCATTTAAAAGTGAAGGAGAGACTCTCCAGTAGCAGCAGAGTAGGTGAAACTACACTAACTTCCTTCCAGGACCAAACTGGAATTATAACTAAATTATAGAAAAATCATGCTAAATAACCAACTGAACACCTGCTGGAGAGAAGCCTTATAATGAAGGACTTATGGAAGAAGCAACATCACCACAATGAGACTGGTAGGGGGTACAGGGGTGCAAGAGGGCTAGCTGAGCTCCCACAAGTGGCAACTGAAGTGCCAGAGGGATATTTTAGCAGTTGTTGGGGCTCCCCCTGAGAAACGTGGGGTCTAAACTCCAAGCTGGGTTCCCCAGGCTAGAGCACCAGAACCAGGAAAGGAACCCAAATAACATATGGATACAAAAAGCAGCAGGGTTTCTGTATGTCAGGTAGAGATGGGAGAGATGCAGAGAGCCTATTAAAGGACCAACACACCAAATTTCCTTGTAGCCACTTACCCTGCACTCCAGCAGAGAAAGGGCAAAATAGACTAGACACATATGAGGAGAGACTGGGGTTGGTGGCTTTGGGGAAAGAGCTGAAGGGTCAGCTGCAAGGATCCCTGTACTGCACAGGAAATCTTTCTTGGACAGAGTACTTCTCTCCAAGTGGCATCATCCTGGGTGGAAGTAATAACCTCACCCTGTGGAGCTTGAGACTGGCTGCTGAGTACAACTACAGGCTATTTCAGTAATTAAGTTTAACAGTGAAGGTGGATCTCAGGTGCTCTGAGACTTTAGCTGACTGTCCCTGGAGCATGGGGACAGTAAAAGCTGGTCTTGGCATGCAGCTTGCTTCCTTCTACACACAACCAGGCCCAGTACAGGAAGCTACAAGCTGTGAATTGCTGATAGCTCCAAACAGGTTGCCAAGGCCCTTCACAGATAGTGTCTGACATAGGACTGCACCAGACTCTTTGCGGATCTACCTAATACTAGAAACAGAGAGGCAGCCAAAATGGGAAGACAAAGAAACAGGCCCGAAATGAAAGAACAAGAGAACTCTAAAATAAAAAGAACTACATGAAATGGAGGCAAGCAATTTATCAGCTACAGAGTTTAGAGTAATGATTACAAGAATACTAGACAGCATGAAAAGAGACATAGAAATTTAAAAAGGACTAGTCAAAAATAAAGATTGCAATATCTAAAATAAAATAAAAATACACTGGAAGGAATAAACGGTTGGATGAAACAGAGTATCAAATCAGTGATTTGGAAGACAAGGTAGAAAAAAACACCCAAGCAGAGCATCAAAAAAATAATTTTAGGAGGAAACAAGATGGCAGAAGAGTAAGTGGAAGCTATACTAACCTCCTCCCAGAACTAGTCTGCATTTACAACTTAATTTTGGAGAAATCATCTGGAATAACCAACCGAACACTAGCTGGAGAGAAGTCTTATAACCACGGAGAGACAGAAAAGACCGCTACATCACAACGTGACCAGTAGGGAGTGTGGAGACACGGAAGGGCTGGTAGGGCTCACACAGGTGGCAGCTGAAGGGACTGAGAAATAGCTCAGCACCCGGGGGTTCCCCCTGAGAAGGGCAGGGTCTAAACCCCCAGCTGAGCTTCCCAGCCTACAGCAACAGAGTGGAAAGTAAAATAGTATCCAGCTGTGAAAAACGAAAAGCCACAGGGTTTCTTGCTAGCCGGAGAAAACAGCTGGAGAAAGCGAGCTCTTAAGCAGATTACATTCGAAAATATTTTGGCCCCCACTTACCCTGGGCTCAAGCAGAGGGAAGGCGGAGAGTACCAGAGACGCTAGGGGAGAGTCTGGTGTGGTGGCTTTGAGGGGAGAACTGGGGAAGCGGCCGACCGGGTCCTAGTGCTGACTCATCCCCACACCGCAGGCAGACCATTCTCCCCCCTACAAGTGGCCTCAGCCTGAGGGGAAGCAAAAGCCCTGCCTACAGGAATTAAGCTGCCACACCATGGTCCTTAAGCCTGACAGCTAATCACAGATTGAATAGATTAACAACTAAAGAAGACAGACAAAGGCAGTAGATCCCTGGGAGTCTCCAACAGGGTGCCTAGGCCCAGACTGGTACAAGATCTGATGCCACCAGGGGCAGATCCAGGAAGTGCAAATCATTCTAAGAAGCACAAACAAACAATAGAAGTCACAAAAATGGGGAGAAAGAGAAACAACCCCCCATTGAAAGGAAAGGTAGAATCCCCAGAAAAGAGTGCTAAATGAAATAGAGGGGAGCCAACTATCAGATATGGAATTCAAAACATGGATTATGGAGAAGCTCAATGAGCTCAGCGGAAACTACAAGGAACTCCAGAAAAACTACAAGGAACTTACTGAGAATTACACCAGCATGAAAAAGGACATGGAAGCTATCAATAAGAGACAGGAGGAAATGAAGAATACGATCTCTGAATTGAAGAACACAGTAGAAGGAAATAAAAGCAGACTAGAGGAAGCAGAAGATCGAATCAGCGAGCCAGAAGACAATGTAGACAAAAACTCCCAGACAGTGCAACAAAATGAAAAAACAAGACTGAAGAGGCTCTAAGACAGCTGCAGGACAACATGAAATGTAATAATATCCGTATCATAGGAATTCCAGAAGGAGAAGAAGAAGAGCAAGGGATAGAAAACCTCTTCGAAAAACTAATGACAGAAAACTTCCGTAACATGAGGAGAGAAAGAGTCACGCAAGGCCAGGAAGCACAGAGGGTCCCAATGAAGATGAACGCCAACAGGCCCACTTCAAGACACATCATAATTAAAATGGCAACTTTGAAAGACAAAGAGAGAATCCTAAAAGCAGCAAGAGAGAAACAACTAATAACATACAAGGCAGCTCCAATAAGGCTATCATCAGATTTTTCAGCAGAAACACTACAAGCCAGAAGGGAATGGCAAAAAATATTCCAAGCAATGAAAAACAAAGGCCTACAACCAAGAATACTCTACCCAGCAAGACTCTCATTCAAAATGGAAGGTGAAATAAGGAGTTTCCAAGACAAAAGAAGGCTAAAAGAATACATCTCCACCAAACCAGCATTGCAAGACATGCTAAAGGATCTGCTTTAAAAAAATGAAGAAACAGAGAGAGACGGAGAGGAACACGAGTACAAAGGGGAAAAATGACAATGAATAAGTACTGAAAGAAAAAGGAACTTCTACCATTTGCAACAACATGGATGGAACTAGAGAGAATTATGCTTAGCGAAATAAGACAGGCAACGAAAGAAAAATATCTTATGCTATCACCTATTACAGGAAACTAATGAACAACACAAACAAATGAGCAAAATTGAACCAGAGGTATGTAAACAAGGAATAGACTAACAGTAACAAAGGGGGAGATGGGAGGGAGAGAAGGGGGTAAGAAGAGAAGGGGGTCTAGTCAAAGAACATGTATAAATGACCTGTGGACATGAACAACTGGGTGGGGACTGAATGTGGGAGAAGGGGGGACAGGGTGCAGGGAAGCAAGAGGGGGAAAAAAGCAGGACAACTGTAATGGAAAAACAAAAAAATTTTTTAGTGGGGGGGAAAAAATGAAAATATAAAGAATGGAAATGCAGGTTCAGTGAATATTAGAAGGACAAGGATTTTCCTTCACACTGTATAGTTTTCTCCCTATCTGATCACTCCAGAGTTTGACATTCTAAAAAAGTAAGTAATGACATAAGTTTCTTTGCATAAAACTAATAAGACCAGTTGTTAATAGAGGTTTTTTGGACTAACACTTTGACTGGAATGTCATGCCTAAAGGAGACAGGCTTGGGCTCTGGTTGTTACCAAAAAGCCCTAAGGAACTGGGATTGACTTTCAAAGGTAATAAAAGCCCATGAGATAAAAGGCCTGGTACCTTGGTTGGATGCGCGCTCCATGGCAATCTTTCCGGGGAAGAAATGAAGGTTGTTTTCCTGAAAGATGGTTAGAAGGGACCTTAAGGCACAATGAAAAACCAGAAGGACTTGGAAAGGACGCGTGTGTACAGGCAAGGCTGAATGTCAGGTATGTGGTTCTGCTTCTGGGCCCTGAAGGGCAGACTGAAGGTCACCCTAAATGTCCCTTGCGTTAAGTTCCAGCAAAGCAAAACTAAAGATCATAAGTGATCATTTGCTGCTCTTGTTGTATTTATGCAAATGAACAGGATAAATTAAAAATGGACTTAATGCAGTCCCTTTAATGACAAGGAGGGTAATCTTAGGGAGAAAAATTGTGATTCAAGGAAAATCACAATGCTCAGTGGTAACTATAAAGTAGTGCAGCTAACCGTCTTTAAAGTTTCTTTTCATTTAAAATTTGTTTTCATTTGAAAGTTAAACTATGTCTGTGGTATTATCAAAGGTGTTTAATTTACAGGCAAGAAGAATGTCAAATGCCTTGCAGCTGGATGTCTTTCCAATAACACAGTCCTACAGATTTAGAGACTTGTATGTGGGTTATGTTACATAAATTAACATGTGTTTTCTGTTTTCAAAGGGCATAAGGGCATAAGCCTATGATCTCATTACCTGTATGTACAGGCCTCACTTAATCCTGTCTGCATTGCTGCCTCCTGAGACTCAATGGTTTGGCTGAACTAAGTGGCTGGGTTGGTGAAGAATAGGGTGGTCTGTGGGCTTCACTTTAAAACGGGTTTCTCTCTTCTGTCCTAATGGCTTGGGCAGAAAGAGCCCAGAGGTCTGAGAGAGGGGAAACCTAAAATATTTCCCTCAGCCCAAACTAAGTGTAATGGGCAAAAGGGTTTTGGACAGGTGAGATGTATCTGGCACACCTTCCTCCAAAGAAGCCCTTCTTTTCCCTAATGTGGGACAGTGAGAAATTAATGCCTGTCTTTTGTCATCTAGTGGTTATGGATTGAATGATGTCTTTTAACCCTGTTGCCAAATCTGTTGCCTCCAGAATACAACAAGGATGCCAGCGTGTTAAATCAAGCATGCTGTTGTCTGGGGACAGCCAACCGACCTGGAGTCTGCACAATCCTTCCCCATGTGGGAAGGCCACCCTTATCTCCACAACCCCACTCTTATTAGGGATTTCTGGACCCAAGGGTATGTAGGACGACGACCATGTCCAGCTTGAAGCAGCTAGAACAGCTTGAGACCTTTGCCCATTGTCCTTTATAAGATTATAAAGGGTCTTAAGTCTGAGAGGGAGGGATTGTTATTTTTTATTGTTAAAATAATTAATTAATTATTTTTTAAAAAAGAAGAATATATGGAAGGATGAGGCAGGAGAGCTTGTATGTACGACCCAGGGGCATGGGCTTGGGGGGGGATTGTTGGGGGCGGGGGGTGCTGGGCAAAGGGGAGCAAAGGGGAAAAAATTGGAACTATTGTAACAATATAATCAATAAAATATACTTTAAAAAATACTTTTAAAAATGAGGAGAGTTTAAGACAGCTATGGGACAATATGAAGTATAACAACACCTACATCATGGAAATACCAGAAGCGACTGAAGAAGGGATTGGACACCTATTTGAAGAAATAATGACCAAAAATTTTCCCAACCTGGTGAAGGAAAAAGACACACAAGTCCAGGGCATGCAGAGTCCCAAACAAGATAGACCAAAAGAGGCCTATTCCAAGACACATCATAATTAAAATGGCAAGGCTAAAAGACAAGAAGAGAATCTTAAAAGCAGCAACAGAAAAGCAGTTAGTTACTTACAAGGGAGCTCCCGTTAGACTGTCAGCTGATTTCTCAACAGAAACATTTCAGGCCAGAAGGAACTGGCATGAAATAGTCATGGTGATGACTATTACCGAACAAGTACATCATTTAAAATTGAAGGAGAAATAAAGAGCTTCCCAGACTTGCCAACAAATGTTAAAGGGCTTCCTTTAAGAAGAAAAACAGATGAAAAGAAAAAGAGCTGGGGTAGCAATACTTACACGAAACAAAATACTTTAAAAAAAGACTATATCAAGAGACAAAAAGAACCCAGCAATTCCACTTCTGAGTGTTTATTTGAAGAAATCCAAAGCACTAATCAAAAAGACATATGCATCATATGTTCACTGCAGCATTACTTACCATAGCCAAGATATGAAAGTAATCTAAGTGTCTATCAACAGATGAATGGATAAAGAAGTAGTGTACATATACAATGGAATATGACTCAGCCGTAAAAAAGAATGAAATTTTCCCATCTGCAACAGGTATTGTACTGAGTGAAATAAGTCAGAGAAAGACAAATACCACATGATTTCATTTTTATGTGGCATCTAAAAGCCAAATAAATGAACAAACAAAAGAGAAACAAACTCATAGATACCGAGAACATTTTGATGACTGCCAGATGAGAGGGGGCTTGAGGATGGGTAAAAAAGGGAGATAGATTAAGAAGTACAAATTAGTAGTTACAAAATAGTCATGGTGATGTAAAGTATAGCATAGGGAATACCATGAATAATATTGCAATACTTAGGAATGGTGTAGATGGGCACTAGGATTTATCAGGGTGATCACTTAGTAAGTTATATAAGTGTCTAATCCCTATGTTATACACCTGAAGCTAATATAATATTGTATGTCAACTACAACTTAAAAAATAAAAAACTATTTTTAAAAAGAATATAATGAGACTTCTTTATATTTCCAAATATGCTCTGAACTTACTCAACCGAAGTTCTAAAGGGCAAAAATGTATGTTATATACACTAGCATTTGTCCACAGCTAAAAACATATTAACCCTGAAAACTGATTACTATCTCTATACCAGTTCCATAAAAAATACACAAATACAACAGTAATATACGTGCAGGTCTTCAAAACTGCACATATCCTCCACACAATTAACAAAAACCACCGACACCTTTCAGAAGATTCATCCGATGAATTTAAATTATAAATTTAAAATCTAAAGATAAACAAAGTAAATTATATGAGCAGGGAAGAGCCCTAATGTAATCTAATTAAGTATGCAGAAAGTCTATCTAGTTCTGATTGCTTAACTCCTGAGTGTGTGAAACATCAAGTATCCATTCCCATTTAAACATATAGTTTCTCTGAATGAATATAGAGTAAGCTACTACACTTTGTTATTCTCAAAACTTAGAAAAGAACATGGAATTTTCTTTATCTATCTAAATCTAAGACTGTTCAGAGGTATCAAAACCAGACAAATCTTCATCACTATCTTTTTTTATGTTTATTTTCCATTAAAAATAACCCTCCTCAAATTCAAGACCCTGTCTCTCTATATAGTCTGGTATCAGTAGTTTGCAGTTCTTTAGTTAGTAGTATTTTAGTAATTAGTGTTTAGTTAGTGGTATTTTATCAAATTTAATATAAAACCTTTATTCAGAAACTATAAACAAAGACAATGTCAGATAACATAGGAAAGAAAGTCTTCCTAAACCTGACCATTTAGTTAATCAAAGCAGACTCACACACTTAGGCAGACTTTAGTAGACTAAAGTAAAAAGCAAGGGTCACAACAGCATGAGTGTAAGAAGCATTAATTAAAACTAATGTAATTTAGGAAGGGTCTTAAACTTAAAAAAAATTAATTTCAATAGACAATACAGGAGGGAAAAAGATTCTAGGCCAAAGGAATGACCAAAGGAAAGGTTCAGTAGAAGAGTTCAGGGACTGGAAAATAGACAGTGTGGCTAGAATGTAGCATCATAGTAGTATACGACAATATTAAAACATCAGCAGGACTCAAAATGTAGATATACTAACTGTGTGAAAGATACTACAAATACAGTGGGAAGTCATTAAGGGTTTAGAACTGGGAGTGACATCCAGTCTATTTTAAGGCAATAAATGACAGCAGCTTGCAAGATGAATAAAAGGAGAAATCACAAAAGCAGCAAGATCAATTAGGATAGTATTGAAATAGAAAGGTAATAAAAGCCTGAAGATGGGTAGTAAAATAAGACAGACTTGAGAGATACTACAAAAGTAAAATCAAGAAGATGAGATGACTAAGTAGGAGACAGGAGATGATGAACCTGAAATGGAGCATGAGCAACTTGGAGCAGGGTCTTAAACTAATACCTTTCAAAGGCTTACTATGTGTCGGACACTTGGCATATTTTATTATTTAATTCATTCTCATTCATAATCCTATATGATAGTTTTCACTATTACCTCCATTTTATAGATAAAAAACCTACGCAGAAAGAGGTTAAGCCAAGAAATCAATCCTAGTACTCTATGCCTGTCATAACATTACATAATACTTACTCAAGGAACACAGAAGAGAAAATTGGTTTGCTAAGGAAGAAAATACATTCTGTGTTCAGACATGTTGAATGTGATATGCTCAAAAGATGGCAATGTCTGGGAGGCTCTTTGGGAAAGAGGCAGCAAAGTAGGGAAACATAGACACTATTTGGAATAGAACTGTCTACTAATGCCCTCACACAGGCCAATCAAAATGAAATGGAATTTTTAATCAAATCAACTTTTTGTCTACATTAAATTTGAAGTGTTATATGCCAAGTATACATATCTCAATAAAAATTTAACAAATTTTTACAAACTGAAATGGAAGTTTTGAAGACTTGGAGTTGCCCCCTTCAGGAATGTGGAAGTAGTAGGAAAGAGTCAGAAGGAAAGAAAAAAAACAGCAGTGGTAGGTTCCTCTTATAAAAAGAAGAACAAATCCATATAAAGATATATGGAAATACTGGGTAGTCAATGTCCCAAGTGAACTAATATTTTTAGTTGTTCTCATATAAGGCAGAAACTAATGCCATCTCTTTGAGATGCTCCTTCTTTCTTAATATCATTTATACAAACATGATGAAAATGCATTTAGTATCTTAGTACTCTTCACAGATTTTCAAATTTTAAGGGTTCTAACATTCATTCAGTAGAATCTACCATACTTCCCAAAAGAAAAAGATATGGAACTTGTAAATAATATTTTCTGAGTTCACTAAATTTAATAAAACAAAAGTGGTAAAATTTCAATACTGTCAAAGGGGCAGAGGTATATTCATGAATGGGGAAAAACAGAGCATAAGAACAGATCATAAATGGTGAAAAAAAATCACTTCAATTTTAACAGGCGTAAAAGGAATTTAAAAACTACATAAGAGTGCCTACTTGACACACGGGAGACTTCTGGCCAAGATGGAGGCCTAGACTGACACGCTGCATCTCCCTCCACAACTAATAAAGAATACCAGAAATAACCAGAAGTTTCAGAAAATAAATGGAAATCCAATGTATGAAGTTATAAAGAAGTAGTGCTCATATGGATGAGTAGGAGGGACAAAGCCAGGGCAGAGAGATCAAGCTGTGATGGTGGTGGCACCAGTGGCAATGGTGGCAGGACAGCAGCAAGCACAGACACCCATATTTAAGGGAGGGGAAGAAGAGCCTGGGGAGTACCCTAGGCTGCACACCAGACCCATCACCTTGCATTTCCAACACCAGGGAAGGCAGACACCCATTGCCTTGGACTGTGAGGCCCAGAGGAGGTGGGGACAGAGGAGGAGGCTCCCAGTCTCTCGGCAGACAGTGAACGGCAGGATTTCATCTTGGACCCCCGCCCCCACAGAAAACTCCATAGCGTGGTAAGAAGGGCCACCAGTTGTGATGAGTGCACAGGGTTCTGCCCCCTATAGCGTAGGAGGTGTCACAGCCCCACCCAGGAAGCAAAGGTAAACACAAACCTGTCAGGATGTCACAGGTCATGATATGAGATCCTGGTGATGCAGCTGACCAGACAGCAAATATCTAATCTAACGAAGCAGCAGATAGGAAATCTTTCTAAGGCATAGTTCAGAGCTTTGGTTATAAAAAGGCTTACAGACCTAACTGCAGATCTTAAACAAGACATGGAAGGAATGAAGGCTAGTCCTGCTGAAATGAACAAAAACACATACAAAGCTAGTAGTGAGGAAAAGAAAACCAGGGATCAAATCAACAAATCGGAACACAAAGAAGGAACAAACAGTCAACCAGTGCAGAAAGAGGAAACAAAAAGTGAAGAAAATGAGAAGCTCAGAAACCTTTGGGACACCTATAAGCGGGTCAACATCCGAATCATAGGGCTGCCAGAAGGTGAAGAAGAAGAACTAGAAATTGAAAAATTATGTGAAAAAATAATAAAGCAGAACTTCCCTAACTTGGGGAAGGAAACAGACTTACAGGTCCAAGAAGCACAGAGAGTTCAAAATAACTGGACCCAGGGAAAACCACACCAAGACACATTATAATCAAAATGTCAAAAATTAAGGATAAAGAGAGAATCTTAAAAGCAGCAAGAGAGAAGAAGAGAATTACCTAGAAAGGGGTCCCAATTAGACTCTCAGTTGATTTCTCAAAAGAAAACTCTGCAGGCAAGAAGGGACTGGCAAGAAATATTCAAAGTAATGAAAAGCAAAAACCTACAGCCACGAGTACTCTATCCAGCGAAGCTGCATTCAGAATAGAAGGGCAGAGAAAGTGCTTCCAGGACAAAGTAAAACTGAAGGTGTTCATCAGATCCAAACCACTGTTATATGAAATGTTAAAGGGACTTGTTTAGGAGAAGGAGGATCAAGATTATGAACATTAAAATGAAAACTGTATCACAACAACCAACAGTAGAAGCTAGAGAATTGAAACAAAGGCAAACTAAGTAGGCAACAAGAGTGGGAAAAGAATTATAGGTATGGGGAAAATTATGGGGGGAGGTAAGCAGGGAGGAGGAAGTGGGGAAAGGGAGGGAGACGGTACAGGAATTAAGAAGCATAGTAGGAGGGAGTGGAGTAGACAGGAAGATGTTGAGAAGAACTATATGCACAACCAATGGGCATGGACTAAGCGACGGGGACAACTGGAGGGAGGGGGGGTCACTGGGTGGAGGGGAACAAAGGGAAAAGAAATGGGACAACTGTAACAGCATAATCAATAAAGCATATTTAAAAAAATTACACCTATATTTTAGAACAACCATCATTCAGCAGAACCTTCAGAAATCAAGTTGAATCGAAGTCTGACAACTACAGTATTGAAGAAAGCATATCCATTCAGATTGGTAGGAGGGGTGCAGATGAGGAACGGGGTTGGTCCCACATCCACATGTAATGGATAAAAATTCGGGAGGGACATCTCGGGAGCAAGGAGTCCCAGCCCCACACCAGGACCCCCAGCCCAGGGTTCCAGTGCCAGAAAAATAAGTCCCCACAACTTTTGGCTGCAAAAGCCAGTGGGGATTGAGTCACTGGAAGACACTGCTGGAGCCCCCAGCAGTTGTTCTTAAAGAACCCACACACGGACTCACTCAGACTCACCCCCTCTGAGCTCCAGCCCTGAGGGTGCAGCTTAAAAGGCACCTGTAGTATACAGGGAGAAACTGAAGTGTCTGGCATCAAGCCGAGCAAAGGTCATAGTCCCTTTTCTAACCCTCTGCCCCACAGAGCCTGCAAGCTGCTGCCATATCTGAAACTCCATCACCCTGGCTAACACTGTTTGACCCTCTTGGAGATCCCCAGAGACTCTGCCCACCCAACTTACAGGCCCACCTAAGCTGCTTTTCCATATGAATGGCTGGTTTTGGCTTATACTACAGAACTTCCTAAATCCTCTCCAATAAGCAACAACTGGCCTCAGTGCATCCCAGGCCCAGCAGTAGCAGCAGCAATCCTAGATTCACAGCTTGGCTTCTCCTGGGAATCTCCAAGCCCAACACAAGTAGCAGCCATCTCAGATTGCTTTATAGCTCAGGCAGGGTGGCCCCGTGGAAAACACAGGTGAGGGCTGACCTTGGCCTGCACCACCCAGAGAAACCCCAGGGCCAGTGCACCCAGTGAACAGCTACAGACCATGTTGAAGCAGACCACCTTGCCCTGTACAGCTCATCCTCCATGAAAGGTGGAGGCTGTTGGTCAGTGGTCCTAGTCAGTCCTTGGCAGCTGACTGGCCTGAGTAAATTCCTCCCATTGATCTGCCAACAGCAACCAAGGCTCAACTACAAGAGGAGAGTGTACTCAGTCCACACAAAGGGCACACCTTGAGTACCCAGCTTGGGTGATAGGGGAGACAGTGCCACTGGACCCTACAGGACACCTACTACATTAGGCCACACTATCAAGACACAGAGTCAAAGCAGCTCTACCTAATACATAGAAACAAACACAGGGAGGCTGCCAAAGAAGGAGACAAAGAATCATGGCCCAAATGAAAGAACAAACAGAACTCCAGAAAAAGAGCTAAAGGAAATGGAGATAAGCAATCTATCAGATGCAGAGTTCAAAATACTGGTTATATGGATGGTCAAGGAACTTAGTGAGGACCTCAGCAGCATAAAAAAGATCCAGTCAGAAACGAAGAATTCACTAATTGAAATAAAGAACAATTTACAGGTAAACAACAGTAGAGTGCATGAAGCCAAGAATCAGATCAATGATTTGGAATATAAGGAAGCAAAAACAACCAATCAGAACCACAAGAAGAAAACAGAACCCCCAAAAATCGAGGATAGTGTAAGGAGCCACTGGGACAACTTCAAGCATTCCTACATTCACATTATAGGGGTACCAGAAGGAGAAAAGAAAGAGCAAGAAATTGGAAACCTATATGAAAAAATTATGAAACAAAATTTTCCTAATTTGGTGAAGGAAATAGACATTCAAGTCCAGGAACCACAGAGTCCAAACAACATGGATGCAAAGAAGCACATCATAATTAAAATGCCAAAGGTTAAAGATAAAGAATCTTAAAAGCAGCAAGAGAAAAGAAGTTACCAATAGGGGAGTTCCCATAAGACTGTCAGCTGATTTCTCTAAAGGAACTTTACGGGCTAGAAGGGATTGGCAAGAAATATTCAAAGTCATGAAAAGCAGAGACCGACAGCCAAGATTGCTCTACCCAGCAAAGCTATTATTTAGAATGAAAAGGCAGATAAAGAGCTTCCCAGACAAGAAAAAACTAAAGAAGGTCATCATCACCAAACCATTACTATATGAAATATTAAAGGGGCTTAAGATCAAAACTATGAACAATAAAATGGCAAAAATAGTTATCTATTAACAACTGAATCTGAAAAACAGACTAAGCAAACAAGAACAGAGAGAGAATCATGGATTTGGAGAGCGCTTTCATGGTTACCAGATGAGAGGGGTGGGGGGGAATGGGTGAAGAGGTGAGGGGATTACAAATAGGTAGTTACAGAACAGCCATAGGAATGTAAAGCACAGTGTAGGAAATGGATTAGCCAAAAAACTTATACACATGACCCACGGACATGGACAATGGTGGGCAGATTGCCTGGGGAAGTAGTGAGTGCTGGGTGGAGAAAGGCAAAGGGGGAAAAATCAGGACAACTCTAAAAGCATAATCAATAAAATATAATTTTAAAAAATAAAGTAAAAAAAGACATTCTTTTAGTCAGCTTTTGGGTTTGTTCTTTCTGATGTTCTAATTTCAATGCAGTTGTAGACTTCACAAGTGGATTATGGTAGATTTTAAAGCAACTCTTGGTTAGCACTATTAAAACAGTGATTAGAAAAAGCTTTTGCACATTCTACTTACTTGCCCTTCACTGCCAATACTTCTCTATAAGGTTCTGAATTTATAAAAGTTATCAATGATTCTTTGAGGAGAGACAAGGGAGGGGTATGTGTCTTCACAGTCCCTCCACTGAGTTTCATCATCAAGCCAATGTCCTATTACAAACATTTTGAAATTCTCTTGTTACATGAATACATAATCTTATGATAAAAATCTGGATTTTTTTTTTTTTAGTTCAATAGACATGCCTCTTAAAACATGTTTTCACTTCTCTAAGTTTATATAGTAAACTATTCCATATGGTACTTGAAGTGTGCCCTCCAAGGGATCACTTCTGTAATACGGAATGAATATACATACCTTTACATACAAAGAAAACCAAAGTAATTGGTAACAAACATTTAGGAGACTAACTTAAAAAAAAAAAAAAAAGGCTCTGGCACTTTTTGGCACTTACTAGCTATGTGTTTCCATATCTACAAAATGAAAAATACTGTTACTACATAAAAATCAGAGGCCAAATTAATTTTGTTCAACAATAACTATACAACTCCTGGCACATAGAAAGTGCTCAATTAACATGTGTGGCAAAGTAGGGAGTGAGGAAGACTAGAGTAAGTTTTGAAATTTTCAGGCATACAGAAAGCACATAATAAATAGTAATTGCATCTGAATTTGGAAAAAATCCTAAATTAAGTTTTAGATTGACTGCTACTTTCAGCCAAGACGGAATTGCAGGAACTGAATTTATCCTACCACCTGAAAGAATAAAAAAATGAAAAAATATATGTAATAATGGTTTACAGACACTGGACATTAGGCCGCAGAAAACCTTGATCTCTAAGAAAGGAGAAACAAATGAGATGGACCCTTTGACTGGCTGAATTTATTGCCTGGAGAACTTCCAGGCCTCAGCATTGGGAGGGGGAACTCAAGCAGTCTGAATTGGGGAGACACAATTGTGCACCCAGGAAAGCCATAGCAATTGGAATTTTCAGTGCAGAATACAAGAGAAGAGAAAGCTTTACAGAGACCAAGTTCTAGAGGTCTGCAGAGGGGATCTTCTAAGTCTTCAGGTGAGCACAAATCAGCACAGGATAATACCTGAAGCTGGGTAAAGAACCACCTAAAAGGAGCAGAGTTCTTTTCATTCCCTAGTTCTCACACAGAGGAAACTGTAGAGGGGAGTAAATGTTGTATTTAGAGAGACTGGGGGGTGGGGAGCAGGGGATAATTAGTCCTACATTAAAAGTTCTTCTGGTTTGGCCTCACAACATTTTTAAAAAATCAAACTATTCCAAGTAATTCAGGTGTGTTCCTGAAAAAAAACTCAAGAGTATATATAAGAATACAGAAGTATCCAGCACCTAACAAGGTAAAATTAACAATGTCTGGCATCCCAAAATTACCAAGCATGCAATGAAGCAAAAAAACATGGATCTTAGTGAGGATAAAAATAAATCAATAGAATTAAATCTAAGAACACAAATGACAGAACTAACAAGGATATCAAAATACTTATTATACTTATATTCCATATGTACAAAAGGGCAGAGAAATATTTGCGTGTGTTAAGTACATAGAGAAGACAATAAAACATTCCAAATCTGCCCTGGCCAGTGTGGCTTAGAAGTTAGAGTGTCATCCAGTAACTAAAAAATTGTGGTTTGATTTCCAGTCAACGCACATACCGGGGTCGCAGGTTCAGTCCCCCGTCGGGGCACATACAATCCCCAGTCTGGGCACATAAGATCCCAGGTCCAGGCGTGTACTATCCCAGGTCCGGGCATATGCGATCCCTGGTCTGGGCGAATGTGGAAGGCAATCAATCGATGTTTCTCTCATATCAATGTTTCTCTCCCTTCCTCTCTCCCTTCCTTTCTTTCTAGAAACGATGAAGAAATGTCCTCCGGTGAGGATAAAAAAATCCAAATTAACTTCTAGAAATGAAAACTAAAATGGAAGAGATTGACAGTAGGTTAAATAAATAACACAGAAAAAAGATTAATTAACTTGTAAACAGAGTAATAGAAACTACCCAAAATAAAACACTGGGAAAAATGAACAGAGGATCAGTGGCCTATGAAACAAAATCAAGTGGCCAGATGCATATATATGGAGTCCATTGAAGGAGAAGGAATAAAAAGGAGCAAAAAAATGTCCTGAAGAATAAGATAAAAAAATTTTCAAATTTGATGAAAACTATAAATTTTAGACTGAAAAAGTACAGAGAGCAAATTAGGATCCTCTCATACCTCTTTCCAAAATGCACAGAAGATATTTCTATTCTACCCTGGAACTTTTTCCCACTGAACTCCTAAACACAACAATCTAAACAGCTACAACTTATCCATAGAACCCAACACTAATTAAAATTTATTTACTGGCCTTGATAATCTGTTCTTTGAAATGTATAATGATTCCACCACCAAAAAAAGACAGGACTAGCTTGACTTGCTCCAGAACTATAAGGCAGTATTGGAACAGTTTAACATTATAAAAAGCTTACTTTGAAAGATTAGAAGGAACTGCAACAAAATGACATTGGCAGCATCAAATACTTCTTTCCCTTTCACTACTTTCTTAATTCCCCTACTATACATATGGCTACAGTATTTTAAAATTGTATGTATTAATAAAGAGATTCTCAAAGTGTGCTGAGGTTCCCTGAGAACCTTTCAGGGGGTCTGCAATGTTAAAATTATGTCCATAGCAATATTAAGACACCATATGATTTGTCTTTTCCACTGTGTTAATATTTACATTGACTGCATAAAGTGATGGTGGGTGAGACTGCTGGTGCCTCAACATGAATCAAGACAGTAGCATTAAACTATACGTGTAGCTTACCACAACCTGCAATAAAATCAAAATGCTAGTTGCACTTAATGTCCTTGATGAAGTAGGAAAGATCACTAATTTTATTAAATCTTGACTGTTCAGGACATTTAAAAAATTCCGTATGACAAAATAAGAATTACACAAAAAGCACTTCTGTTGTAATGTCTTCAGAAAGAGCACTTGTGCAATGTTTACATTGTTTGTTGAATAGCCTCTTTTTTGATAAAACGTCTTTTTTTATAAACCATTTTAACGACTTTTTAAAATTCTTTTTTTAATCCTTAGCCAAGGATGTGATCATTGATTTTAGAGAGAGGAAGGAAGAGAGACAGAGAAATTGATGTGAGAAGGAAATATCAATCGGTTGCTTCCCAGATGCGCCCTGACCAGGGACTGAACCCACAATCTAGATATGTGCCCAAAGCAGGAATCAAATCGGCAGACAACGTTCCAATCAACAGAGCTACCAAGCCAGGGCCATTTTACCCATTTTAAGTGTACAACTCAGGAGCACTTGTAGGGGACCGTCCTATGTGGTTTCAAGAACTGCAGCCCAAACCGTAAGCCAGGCTCCTGAGAGCCTTGTCAGACTCAACTGGAACACCAGGAAGGTTAAAGGCAGACATGACTCAAAGGCCACTCAGGAGGTTTCCATGGGAATTGGATTTAAAGAATGCATACGATGGTTTAGACTTTGCTCTGCTTTACTTATCTCTTAGTTAACTATAAACAGTGTGTAGCAAAGTGTGGGTAAGTCTTACACCCGATGTCAGGGTGCCATCAGGACGTTTAACAGACCCTGACACAGACTGGTCACTGTTCTTTACGTTGATATCTGTAATCAGTACCTGTCAACTGTAATCCAAGCATCCGAAAGCTAACTGATGATTTATGAATTTTGACCTTGTATCTCCCATACATACCTTTCTCAATAAAAGGCACAGGAAAAGGGAGTTCTGCATATTTCTCCACTACAGAGAGTTGCCGCCTCATTCCTCCAAACAAAATATAGTGTACTGGTTAAATTTGTTCTCTCATCAGTGATCCTGAAACCTCTGCTGGACAGGGAGTTTCCCACCACGCCAGGGCACTGGAGGCAGTCTGCCTTAAGCACTAAGTATATTCACAATGTTTTATAACTATCATCACTAGTGATTTGCAGATCTTTTCCTTTTCTTATTTCCATTTTTTTAATTGTTTTATCACAGTTGTCCCATCTTTCCCCCATTGCTCTCCTCTGCCCTGCCCACCTTCTCCTACTCCCAGTCAATCCCCACCCTGTTGTCCATGTCCATGGGTCATTTACTAGACCTTCCCCTTTCTTTCCCTGCTTCTCTCCCTCCCCACTCCCCTATGGTCACCATCACTCTGTTCCCTGTTTCCATGCCTCTGGTTCTATTTTGCTCATTTGTTTTATTCATTAGGCTCCTGTATTAGGTGAGAACATATGGTATTTTTCTTTCGCCATCTGGCTAAGTTCAATAAGCATAATACTCTACAGTTCCATCCATATTGTTGCAAAAGGCAGTTCTTTCTGCTGCATAGAATTCCATCATGTAAACGTACCACAGTTTTTTGATCCACTCATCCACTGAAGGGCACTTAAACTTTTGTTTCCAGCATTTGGCTATTGTAAATAACACTTCTATGAACATAGGGCTGCACAGGTTCTTCTGAATTGGTGTTTCAGGCTTCTTCTGGTATAATCCTAGCACGGGAATCATAGGACTAAAAGGCAGTTCCCCTTTCAGTTTTTTGAGGAAATTCCATACTGTTTTGCACAGTGGCTGCACTAGTCTGCATTCCCACCAACAATGCACTAGGGTTCTCTTTCCTCC
This sequence comes from Furipterus horrens, assembly GCF_987537825.1. Classification (NCBI taxonomy): domain Eukaryota; kingdom Metazoa; phylum Chordata; class Mammalia; order Chiroptera; family Furipteridae; genus Furipterus; species Furipterus horrens. Next base: position 89,919,224 of record NW_028327172.1, on the reverse strand, counting down.
ACATCCTTACCAGCAGTTGTTTTTTGTTGATCTGTTGATGATGGCCATTCTGACTGGTGTGAGGTGGTATCTCATTGTGGTTTTTATTTGCATCTCTCTGATGGCTACTGAAGTTGAGCATTCTTTCATATGCCTATGGGCCCTCTGTATGTCCTCCTTGGAGACGTATTTGTTCAGGTCCTTTGCCCATTTTTTAATTGGGTTGTATGTCTTCTTGGTGTTGAGTCATATAAGTTCTTTATATATTTTGGAGATAAATCCTTGTCCAAATTATCAATGGAAAATATGTTTTCCCCTACGGTTGGTTCCCTTTTCACCTTGCTGATGTTTTCTTGCACTGAGCAGAAACTCTTTAGTTTAATGTAGTCCCACTTGTTTATCCTTTTCTTTATGTCCCTTACCCTAGGAGATATACTGGCGAAACAATTGCTACATGGGATATCTGAGACTTTACTGCCTATGTTTTCCTCTAGGACTTTTATGATGTCATGGTTTACACTTAAGTCTTTGATCCATCTTGAGTTTATTCTGGTATATGGTGTAAATTGGTGGTCTAGTTTCATTTTTTTTGCATGTCCCTGTCCAGTTCTCCCAATACCCTTTGTTGAAAAGGCTCTTTTCATGCTATTTTTTCTTCCCCCTTTGTCAAATATTAATTGACCATGGGTTTATTTCTGGACTCTCTATTCTGTTCCATTCTTGTGCTAGTACCAGACTGTTTTGTTTACTGTGGCTTGTAATATAGTTTGATATCAGGTATTGTATTTCTACTACTTTGATCTTCTTTCTCGATATTACTGAGGCTATTCGAGGTCATTTTTGGTTCCATATAAATTTTTGGAGTATTTGTCCTAGGTCTGTGAAATATGTCATTGGTATTTTAATAGGGATTGCGTTGAATATATCAATTGCCTTGGGTGGTATGGACATTTTAACAATGTTGATTCTTCCCATCCATGAACATGGTATATGCTTCCGTTTATTTGTATTTTCCTTAAATTCTTTCTTCAGTGTTCTGTAGTACAGGTCTTTTACCGCCTTGGTTAAGTTTATTCCTAAGTATTTTATTTTTCTTGTTGCTATAGTAAATGGGATTTTTCTTCTATTTTCTATATTTCATTGTTGGTGTACAAAAATGACTTTGATTTGACTCTGTGCCCTGCTATTTTGCTAAATTCACTTATTAGGTCGAGTAGTTTTTTCATGGAGTCTATAGGGTTTTCTATGTACACTATCATGTCATCTGCAAATAATAAGTTTTACTTCCTCTTTTCCAATTTGAATGCCTTTTATTTCTTTTTCTTGTTTGATCACTGTGGCTAAAACTTCTAAAACTATGTTGAATAGAAGAGGAGAGTGGACATCCTTGTCTAGTTCCTGATATAGAGAGAAAGCTTTTAGATTTTGCACACTGTGTATTATGTTGGCTCCAGGTTTCTCGTATATGGCCTTCATTATATTGAGGTATGCTCCCTCTATTCCTAGTTTGCTTAGTGTTTTATCATAAATGGGTGCTGAACTTTATCAAATGCTTTTTCAGCATCTATTGATATGATCATGTGATTTTTGTCTTTCATTTTGTTTCTGTGGTGTATTACATTTATAGATTTGCAAACACTATACCATCCTTACACCCTGGCTGGTTTGGCTCAGTGGATTGAGCATCGGCCTGCGAGCTAAGTGTCGCTGGTTCGATCTTCCAGTCAGGGCACATCAGAGAAGGAAAACTCTGACTCCAAAAAACCTCCGCTGCCTTGCGGCATACCTCTTCTGGGGAAAGGCTAAGGGAGTAAACCCCGACAGAAAATCCGGAGCCGGAGTCCCTAAGGCGGTTTGACGTTGTAGTCAACACCGGCAACTCCTGCGGCGCACCTGAAGCCAAGCTGTATTGACTCCGTCTTTCCCTTGGACCCTTCAGCTGCGAAGAGAGGGGGGGTCTGCTGCATGGGCAACAGCAGACCCTCCATATCACCCTGCCCAGGCTCTGTAGCTTCAGCTTCACTGGAGAGGACACTCCAGCGTCATCGCAAGATGTCGATTCAACACGGGAGGAGACAGATACCGTGTCACTCCCGAGTTGGACTGCACAGCCATTCTCGGCGGTGCAGATAGACTCTTAAGAAGCTACACCATCGTCTCTCGAGACTGACGGCTGCCGACGATACCATCCTTGCATCCCTGGGATGAATCCAACTTGATTGTGGTGTATGATCCTTTTAATGAATTGCTGGATCCAGTCTGCCAATATTTTGTTGAAGATTCTTGCATCTACGTTCATCAGCAATATTGGCCTGTAGCTATATTTCTTTGTTGTGTCTTGACCTGGTTTTGGAATTAGGAAAATACTGGCCTCATAGAAAAAGCTTTTGAGTCTTCCCTCCTCCTGGATTTTTTCAAATAGTTTGATAAGGACAAAAGTTAGTTCTTTTCTAAATGTATTGTAAAATCCACCTGTGAAGCTATCTGGTTCAGAACTTTTGTGTGCTGAGTTTTTTTATTACTGCTTCAATTTCACTAGGTATCAGTTTATTCAGGTTTTCTGTTACTTCTTGATTCAATTTTGGAAGATTATATGTTTCCAGAAATTTGCCCATTTTCCCCAGGTTGACAAATTTCTTGTCTTATAGTTGTTTGTAGTAATTTCTTACAATCCTTTGTATTTCTGTGGTATCGGTCGTGAATTCTCCTCTTTTGTTTCTGATTTTATTTATTTGGGTCTTTTCTCTTTTTATTCTTGATGAGCCTGGTTAAAGACTTGTCAATTTTATCTTTTCAAAGAACCAGCTCCTGGTTTTATCGATCCTTTGAATTGCTCTTTTAGTCTCTATGTTATTTAATTCTGCTCTGATCTTGATTAGTTCCTTCCTTATACTCGCTCTGAGCTTTGTTTACTATTGTTCCTCTAGTTCTTATAGATGTAGGGTTAAGCTATTTATTTGAGATTCTTCTATCCTTTTTAAGCAGGCCTGTATTGCTATCAACTTCCCTATCAGGACTGCCTTTGCTGTGTCCCATAAGTTTGGGGCTGTTGTGTGTTCATTTTCTTTTATTTCCAGAAAGTTTTCGATTTCCTCCTTGATGTCATTGTTAACTCATTCATTACTTAATAGCATGTTGTTCAGTCTTCATAAATCTGTTTTTTTTTTCCTTGAGGTTGGTTTCTAGTTTCAAGCCATTGTGACCTAAGAAAATAATTCATATAATTTCAATTTTCTTGAATTTGTTGAGGCTTGTTTTGTATCCATGTGGTCTATCTTTGAAAATGTTCCATATGCATTTGAAAGGGATGTATATTTTGCTTGTTTGGGGTGAAATGTTCTGTATATATCAATTAAGTTCGTTTGATCTAGTGTTGTTCAATGCCACAATATCCTTGGTGCTTTTTGCTTGGAAGATCTGTTCATTGTTGACAATGGGGCGTTAAAGTCCCCTACTATCAGTGTGTTGCTGTCAATATCCTTCTTTAAGTCCTTCAAGATTTTCCTTATATATTTGGGTGCTCCTATGTTGGGTGCATATGTTTATAAGGGTTATATCTTCTTGATGGATTGTTCCTTTAAGCATTATAAAATGTCCTTGTCTCTTTTTATGATCTTTGTTGTGAAATGTTTTGTCTGATCTAAGTATTGCTACCTCACCTTTTTTTTTCCCATGTCCATTTGCTTGAAATATTTTTTTCCCATCCTTTCACTTTTAGTCTATGTAGATCTTTTGTTCTGAGGTGCGTCTCTTGTAGACATCATATACGTGGGTCATGCTTTCTAATCCATTCAGCTACCCTATGTCTTTTGATTGGTGCATTTAATCCATTTAAATTTAAGGTTATTATTGATAGGTACTTAGCTTAGTCATTGTGATTTTCCCCTTTGCGCCTGTGTTCCTCTCCCCTCTCACCCCCCTTCTTATTAAAGCAGTCCCTTTAACATCTGGCGGAGCTGTATTCTCTTAGCCTTCTTCTGCCTGGGAAACGCCTTATTTCACCTTCCATTTTGAATGAGAGCATTGCTGGGTAGAGTAGTCTTGGTTGTATGCTTTTGTTTTTCATTGCTTGGAATATTTTTTGCCATTCCCTTCTGGCTTGTAGTGTTTCGGTTGAGAAATCTGATGATAGCCTTATCGGAGCTCCCTTACATGTTATTTGCTGTTTCTCACTTGCTGCCTTTAGGATTTTCTGTCTTTGAATTTTGCCATTTTAATTATGATGTGTCTTAGAGTGGGCCTATTTGGGTTCATCTTCACTGGGACCCTCTGTGCTTCCTGGACTTGCGCGACTTTTTCTCTCATCAAGTTAGGGAAGTTTTCTGTCATTACTTTTTCAAACAGGTTTACTATCCCTTGCTCCTCTTCTTCTTCTGGTATCCCTATGATACAGATACAGTAGTCCCTCGTTATATCGCAGTTCACTTATCGCAGCCTCACTGTTATCGCAAGATTTTTTAAAATATTATATTTAATTATTTCTCACAGATTTTTTGCTATATCGTGGAATTTTATGGTACTGTATACGTATGTTGCTAAAGTTACGTACATTTAAGATTGTGGAATAAATGGAAGGTTCCTACTTCACGGGGTGGTCTACAACGTAATACCAACGATAAGTAAGGGAAAATTTTATTATGTCTCCTGTTGTCCTGCAGTTCTCTTAAATGCTCTTCATTCTTTTTTAATCTTTTTCCGTTTTGTTGCACTGTCTGGGAATATTTTCTACATTGTCCTCTAGGTAATTGATCTGATCTTCTTTCTCTGGACTGCTTTTGATTCCTTCTACCATGTTCTTCAATTCAGAAATTGTAGTCTTCATTTCCTCCTGGCTCTTATTGATAGTTTCTTTGTCCTTTTTTAATGCTGGTATAGTTCTCAGTAAGTTCCTTGAAGCTTCCCTTGAGTTCTTTGAGTTTGCTGAGCTCATTGAGTTTCCCTATAATCATTATTTTGAATTATATGTCTGATAGTTTGCTTACCTCTATTTGATTGGGGATTGCTCCTTGCCTTTTGATGGGGGGTTGTTGTTTTATTTTGTCTCCACATTTTTTGGTAACTCTTCTTGTTTGTTTCTGCTTCTTAGATTGATCTGCTTTGACTTCCGGTCTTAGTGTCATGACTTTCTGTGGTAGGAGACCTGTGGGATTCAGTGGTGCAGTCTCCTTGATCTCCTGAGCTTGATGCTCTTGGGATGCCCTTTATGCCATTTATTTGGACTGTCTGATTGTACTTGGGTTTTGGTTGTTGTTGTGTTGCTCTTTGGTCAGTCCTTTTCTTCAGCTAGCCTACTGAGTCACTCCTCCCACCACGTCTTGCATACTGTTGTACAGGTGAACTTTCTTTAATTCCTCTATCTGTCCCTGGTGGCGTCAGATCTTGGCCTAGGCAGCCTGTTCGAGACTACCAGCAATCTACTACCTTTGTCCTTCTCCTTTAGTTGCTACTCTATTCAATCTCAACAGTCAGGCTTAAGCACCGAGTATGGGGCAGATTAATTCCTGTGGGCCAGACTATTGCTTCCCCTCAGGCTGACACCACCTGGAGGGAAGTCATCTGCCTACAGTATGGGGAAGGCGTCAGCAATTGGGACCCAGTTGGCTGCTCTATCAGTTCTCTCAAAGCCACTGCCCCAAATTCTCCTTAAGTGTCTCTAGTTCACTCTGCCTTTCCTCTGCTGGAGCCCAGTGTATGTGGGTCCCAATATATTTTCATACGTGGTCCCTTTAAGAGCTCTTTGTCTCCAGTTGTTTCTTTCAGGACAGCAAAAAAAAAAAAAAAAAAAAAAAAAAAACCCACCATTTTTCGCTTTTCACAGCTGGATGCTATTTTATTTTCCGCTCTGTTGCTGTAGGCCAGGAAGCCCAACTGTGGGTTCAGACCCCGCCCTTTTCAGGAGGAACTCCCGGCTGCTGAGATGTTTCTCCGTCCCTTCAGCTGCCACCTGTGGGAGCCCAGCCAGTCCTCTTGCATCTCCACACTTCCTACCATTCATGTTGAGATGAAGCGGCCTCTTCTGTCTGTCTGTAGTTATAAGGCTTCTCTCCAGCTAGTGTTCAGTTGGTTATTCCAGATGATTTCTCCACAATTAACTTGTAATTCCAGATTGGTCCTGGGAGGAGGTTAGTGTAGCTTCCATTTACTCCTCCACCATCTTGGATCTCCCCATTTTTGCAGAATTTTTCATCATCCCAAAAAGAATTAGCAATAACTACTTATTCTTTCTATGCTCAACTCCCCACCCTACACACCTGTTCCAGTAAACTCTATTGTGCTTTCTATCTCTGTGAATTAGCCTATTTTAGATATCACATGTAAGTGAAAACATACAAATAATTTGTTCTATTGTTTCTGGCTTATTCCACTTAGCATAATATTTTTAAGATTCATAAATGCGGGAGCATGTATGAGAATCTTTCATTTTTATACCTAATATTCCACTGTACGTATAGACCATAATTTGTTTATACATTCATATTAGGAGGAACACCTGAATGGTTTCTACCTTTTGGCTTTGGCTATTGCAAATGCTGCTATAAACAGGTGTGTACAAAATACCTGTTCAAGTCTCTGCTTTCTGTTCTCTTAGATAAACTCCTAGGAGAACTGTAAGATCATATAACAATTCGATTTTCAACTTTTTGAGGAACCACCAAAGTGTTCTACACAATGAATGCACCCTTTTAAACCACCACCAGCAATGCACATGGGTTCTAATATCTCTAACATCTTTGTCAACACTTCTTAAGTTTCCTTTTTTGATAATGGGTGTGAAGTGATATCTCCTTGTTTTGATTTGCATTTCTCTAATGGCTAATGCTATTCAGCATCTTTTCACATGCTTATTGGCTAATGCATATCTTCTATGGAGAAAGGTCTATTTGTATCTTTTGTTTCTCTTGATTTTGAGTTGTAGCACCTGTCTATTCAGGATTTTAATTCCTTACCAGATATGTGATTTGCAAATATTTTCTCCCAGTTTAAGGGTTGTGTTTTCAATTTTTTCTTAGTGTCCTTTGATGCATAGTTTTAAATTTTGATGAAGTCCAAATGATTTTTTTTATTTTCTATGATTTGGTATCATACTCAAGAAATCATGCCCAATCTGATTCATGAAGATTTTCACTTATTTACGTCTAAGAATTTAATATTTTAGCTCTTAAATTTAAGTCTTTGATCATTTTCAGTTAATTTTTATATATGCTGTACATAGGGTCCAAATTCACTCTTTTGTATGTGGATGGATATACAGTCTTCCTAGCACCATATGCTGAAAAGACTGTCTTTTCCCCTTTGAATGAACTTGGCATTAATCGATCATATGTATGAGGGTTTATTTCTGGGCTCTCTATTCTATTTCATTGGTCTACATGTCTGTCCTTATGCCAGTACCATACCATCTTGATTAGTGTGGCTTTGTAGTAAAGCTCTGAAATCAAGAAAAATGAGTTCTCCAACTTTATTCTTTTTCAAGATTGTTCTTACTATTCAAGGTTCCTTGAGATTCTTTAAGAATTGTAGTATCAGCTTGTCAATTTCTGCAGAAAAGGGAAGCTATAATTTTGATAGGAATTGCATTCAACTTGTAGATCAACTTGGAGAGTATTGCCATCTTAACAATACTGTCTTTCAATCTATGAACATGAGATATATCTATATATTTTAAGTATGTTTTATTAATTATGCTGTTAGTTTTCCTAATTTCTTTCCCCTCTGTTCCCCTCCACCCAGTGACCCCCTCTCCCTCCACTCCCCCCACCTTAGTCTATGCCCTTTGGTTGTGCATATAGTTCTTCTCAACATCTTCCTATCTACTCCACTCCCTCCTACTATGCTTCTTAATTCCTGCATCATCTCCCTCCCATTCCCCTTTTCCCCCTCCCCGCTGACCTCCCCCCTATATGTTCCCCATACCTATAATTCTTTTCCCACTCTCATTGCCTTGTTTGCTTTGTTTTGATTCCCTAACCTCTGTTGCTGGTTGTTGTGATACAGTTTTCATTTTAATGTTCATAGTTTTGATCATCCTTCTTCTAAACAAGTTCCTTTAACATCTCATATAACAGTGGTTTGGATCTGATGAACACCTTCAGTTTTACTTTGTCCTGGAAGCACTTTCTCTGCCCTTCTATTCTGAATGACAGCTTCGCTGGATAGAGTAATTGTGGCTGTAGGTTTTTGCTTTTCATTACTTTGAATATTTCTTGCCAGTCCCTTCTTGCCTGCAGAGTCTCCTTTGAGAAATCAGCCGATAGTCAAATTGGGACTCCTCTTTACATAATTCTCTTCTTCTCTCTTGCTGCTTTTAAGATTCTCTCTTTATCCTTAATTTTTGACATTTTGATTATAATGTGTCTTGGTGTGGTTCCCCTTGGGTCCAGTTTATTTGGAACTCTGTGTGCTTACTGGACCTGTAAGTCTATTTCCTTCCCCAAGTTAGGGAAATTCTACTTGTTTTTTCACATAATTTTCCAATTTCTAGTTCTTCTTCACTTTCTGGCAACCCTATAATTCGGATGTTCGCTCTCTTAGTTTGTCCCAGAGGTTTCTGAGCTTCTCCTCATTTTCCTCACTTTTTGTTTCCTCTTTCTGCACTGGTTGACTGTTCGTTCCTTCCCTGTGTTCTGATTTGTTGATTTGATCCCTGGTTTTCCTTCCCTTACCATTTGTTTCGTATGTGTTTTCGTTTATTGCTGCAGGACTAGCCTTCATTCCTTCCCCATCTTGATTAAGTCCTGCTGTTATTTCTGTAAACTGCCTTGTAACTATAGCTCTGAACTGAGCCTCAAAAAGGTTACCTATCTGTTCATCCATTAATTCATGTATTTGCTTTCTGGTCAGCTGGGTGACTGGGATCTCTACCATTATCCCTGCCATCCTGGCAGTTTTCTGCTTCCTGGGCGGGGCTGTCACACCTCCTACGCTATAGGGGATGGAGCCCCGTGCACTCGTCACTACCAGGCGACCCTTCTCACCACACTGTGGCACTTTGTGTGGGGGCGGGGGTCCAAGATGGATTCTTGCCGTTCTCTCTCCATTGAGAGACCAGGAGCCTCCTCATCCGTCCCCATGCCCTCCGGGCCTCACTGTCCGAGGCAATGGGGGTCTGCCTTCCCCGGCGTTGGAATCGCAGCTAGGATGCTCCAAGCGCTTCTCGCCTCCCCTTAAATACAGGCATCTGTGCTTACCACAGTCCCACCGCCTGTCGCTGCATCTGCCGCCGCCAGCACAGCTTGATCTCTCTGCCCTGGCTTCACTCCTCCTACCCACCTGGACGAGCACCACTTCTTTATAACTTCATACGTTGGACTTCCACGTAGCTTTATTTTCTGGAACTTCTGGTTATTTCTGGTTTTGTGGTAGTTGTAGTCCTTCTTAGTTGTAGAAGGAGACGAAGAGTGTCAGTCTAGCCCTACATCTTGGCCGGAAGTCTGATATCTTTCCATTTATTTATGTCTTCTGTAACTTTTTTTCAGCAGCATTTTGTAGTTTTCAGTGTACTGGGTTGGCCAAAAAGTTCTTTTGCTTTTTTCCATAAGATGGATTTAATAGCAGTTAGCTGGTTTGTTAAGATTATATTGTGACAGCTGTCATATCAGCATACATTTTTTAAAAAGCTTATCAAAATGACATTTTGCATAGCCATTTTAATATTGAAAATGAAAGAAAACACGCAACATTTTTGGCATATTGTATTATTTCAAGTAAGGTAAAAATGCAACTGAAGTGCAAAAAAAGATTTGTGCAGTGTATGGAGAAGGTGCTATGACTGATTGAACATGTCAAAACTGGTTTGTGAAGGTCTGTGCTGAAGGTTTCTTGGTGGATGATGCTCCACAGTCCAGTAAACCAGTTGAAGTTCATAGGGATCAAACTGACACATTAATTGAGAATGGTGAACGTTAATACCACTCAGGAGATAGCTGACATACTCAAAATATCCAAATCAATAAAGTCACTGGTGAAAATAAAAATGTTTGTTGTTTATTTTATAAAAAAAATAAACTAAATGAACGTTTTGGCCAACCCAGTACAAGTGTTTTGCCTCCTTGGTTAAATTTATTCCTAACTATTTTATCCTGTCTGATGGTATTATAAATGGAATTGTGTTTAATTTCATTTTTGGATAGTTTGTTACAGATGTGTAGAATAGTTGATTTTTATATATTGATCTTGAATCCTGCAGCTTTGCAGAACTCACTTATTGGTTCTAGTAGTTTTTTAGTGGATTCCTTAGGATTTTCTACAAATAAGATCATGTCATGTGCAAAGAGAAATACTTCTACTTCTTCCTTTGCTCTGTGGACCCATTTCTTTCTTTATCTTGCCTAATTCCTCTGGCTAGAACCTCATATGTTGAATAGAACCTTGTTGAATAGCAGTGGAGAGAGCAGACATTCTTGTGTTGTTCCTGATATTAGGGGGAAAGCTTTCAGTCTTTCACCATTGAGTGTGATGTTAGCTATAGGACTTTATATATGACATGGAACACCATTTTAAAAAATTCTCACCCAAGGATACTTTTCGAAATTGATTTTAGAGGAATGGGAGGAGGAACGTCAATTTGAGAGAGAAACATCAATCAGTTGCCTCCCACAGGCACCCTGACCAGGGATCAAACCCACAACCTAGGTATGTGCACCAACTGGGAACCGAACCTGCAATCTTTTGGTGTACGGGACAATGCTCCCCAAAACTGAACCACCTGGCCAAGGTGGAACATCTTTTAACTTAAAAGAATATGACTAATAGGACTTCCAGTCGGATGGAGGCATAGGCAGACACACTTTGCCTCCTCACGCAATCATAGAAAGAATTACAACCAGATCTCAAAAATTAATAACACCCATAACTGTTAGAAAATCGAGCTGTATAGAAGTCCAATAATGAAGGATTTAAAGAAGACACATTCATCCAGGAGAGGCGGAGTCATGCAGATAGGCAGAGAGGCAGCATGACGCGGAAAGGCAATGGCAGCAGAACAGATTGGAGAGATACCTTAGGAGTAAGTGATCCCAGCCCCAAGCCAGACTGCACAGCCCAGGGTTCCAGCACTGGGAAGACAGACGCCCCCCTGTCCCATTACCTCTGGCTGTAAAAACCTGGGGGGATTGGGGCAGCAGAAGAAACTGCTGGACTTTTGCCGCTTAAAGGGCAAGCACAGTGTTAGAATGTACACAAATCCACCCATTCTGGAATTCACCACCCAGGAAGCAGCTGGAAGGGTGCTAGTTGCACATGGGAAGGGGGTAAAGTGACTCAAAATGGGGCAAGCGCCAGGCACCCTGCCAGAAGCTAACAGTGGCATTCTCCCCTACCTGAGCCCTTGAGACACAGCCACAAAGCTGTGAAGTGGCTTGCCTGGCCCTGGCAATTACCTAAGGCTCAACCCTATACAATTTACAGGTACCTTTTCTACATAGGCCACACTACTAAGAGAGTAAAAGCAGCTCTACCTAATACACAGAAACAAATACAGGGAAGCTGCTAAATTGGGGAGACAAAGAAATTTGACTCAAATCAAAGAACAGAACAAAACACCAGAAAAAGAACTAAGCAAAACAGAGATAGCCAACTTATCAGATACAGAGCTGAAAACACTGGTTATCAGGATGCTCAGAGAACTCCTTGAGCACAGCAAAAATATAAGGGGAAGAAATGAAGGTTATACTAAGTGAAATAGTAAAATGAAGGTTACACTAATTGAAATAAAGAATAATCCACAGAAAACAAAGGGAAGAAAGCCACAATTCAAACCAATGATTTGTAACTTGAGGAAGAAATAAACATTCAACCAGAACAAAAAGAAAAAACAAGAATTCAAAATGATCATGGCATAATCTTCTTGACCTTGGATTAGGCAATGGTTTCTTAGCTATGACATCAAAAGCACAAATAACCAAAGAAAAATTACTGGACTTAACCAAAATTCAAAAATTTTGTGCTTCAAATGATACTATCAAGAAAGTGAAAGGAAGACCCACAGAATGGCAGTAAAGTTTTTAAAATCATTTATCCTATAAGAGTCTAGTATCCAGAATATGTAAAGCACCTTTACAGCTCAACAATAAAAAGACAAATAATCCAATTCAAAAATGAAAAAAGGATTTGAATTTACATTTCTCCAAAGAAGATATTTCATGGCCAATAAACACATGAAAGAATGCTCACATTAGGAAAAGGAAACCCACAATGAGATTAACCACTTCATATCTAGTAAGGCGGCTATAATAAAGAAAAGATAAACAATAGCAGTTTTGGGGAGACATTGGAACCCTCATACATTGCTTGCAGCTGCTAGGGAAAATAATCTGGGGTTCCTCGAAAAGGTAAACATTAAATTACCATGATTCAGCAATTTCACTCCTAGGTACATACCTAAGAGAACTGAAAACAGAGCCACACAAAACATGTACACAAATGTTCATAGAAGCATTATTCATAATAGTCAACAGTAGAAACAACCCAAACGTCTATATTCAAAATGTGGTCTATAACCATACAATGAAATATCATTTAGCCATAAAAAGGAATGAGGTACTAATCATGCTGTTTATAACATAAATGGATTTTGAACACATGCAAAAGAAAGAAGCCAGACCAAGAAGGCTCTATTTATATGGTTCTACTTGTATGAAATTTTTAGAACAGGCAAATCAAGAGAAACAGAACGTATATATTAGTGACTGCCAAGGGCTTGACAGGGGACAGGAATGGGGAATGGGGAATGGGGACTGACTGTTAATGAATACAGGTTCTCTTTTTGAAGTGATGAAAATATTCTGGAATTAGACAGCACTGATGGTTGCACTATCTTGTCAATACACTAAAAGCCAGTGCATTGTATACTTTAAAGGGGTAAATTTTATGGAATGTGAACTATATCTCAAATTTCAAGAACTCAATAAGGAAAAAAGCCTCTAAGCAACCAAAACACAGATCACAAAGATCATAGAGTAAAACCATGTATTTTCCTTTATTTAAAAAAAACCTAGGCCATTGCTGGTGTGGCTCAGTGGATTGAGCGCCAGCCTGTGAACCAAAAGGCTAGATTCCTGGCCAGGCCATGTGCCTGGGTTGCAGGCCAGGCCCCCAGTTGGGAACATGTGAGAGGCAACCAATCAATGTATCTATCACACATTGATGTTTCACTCCCTTTTTCTCCCTCCCTTCACCTCTCTCTAAAAGTAAATAATCTTTTTTTTTAAAATCTGATTCTCACCTGAAATTTCTTTATTCTCACTTTACATATAATTTGTCTGAATCTGGATGTGTACATTCAAAGCCCATTGTGAATTAAAAGTTTCATATTAGAGGAAATAAAATCGATACAGACAAGCAATATTGACAGTAACACTTTAAGAAAGGCAAAAGAACTTACAAGCATAGTATAAAGCCATTTAGTAAGGGCAAATTGGTCTTCCTTAGTTTCTGGCAGTATCACAGATACACAGCCAGATACAATAATCTATGTTTATATTAATGAAAATAATGGTGATGATTAAGATAATAAGAGCTAATCCATTTCTCATTTTTAATGTATTTATTACTTAGTTCTAAGTACTAAACATTTAGTTATTCATTTAATAATTTCCAACAACCCTACAAGGAAAGTACTATTATTATTTCATTTTACAGATGAGGAAACTGATCACATAGCTAAGTAAGTGTAAAAGTTAAGATTCAAACTCTGGCAATAGGCTTCAGAGTCCATCCTCTTAACCAGTACACTATACTGCCTCTAAGTGATGAACTACCAGTCATGAAAAAAATGTTAAACAATGTTCAGTAATGTTCCAAGACCAGAAGGTCTATAATTCTTATTTCATTATAAAAATGCTCTTTTAGAAAAACTGTTCTATGGCAGCCTATTACTATTGGAGAAGGTCTAGAGGTCCTTTACAATCTCACTGCAATCTGTATTTACAGCTTATCTATCTCCCCCCATTATAGCCAAACCAGATTGCTCATGTTCCTTAAACATATGGACCCTGCTTTTCATGCCACTGTGTTAAAAGCCTTTTCTTCACTCTTCTACCTAGAAAATTCCTACCCTTCAAAATCTAGCTCAAATAACTTTCTCTGTGCCACCTTCCCTGATGCCACTAAGAAAAACTGTTCCCACAGCATTTTGTACATATCTCTATTAAAGCATTTATCACATTACATCATAATTGAATGCTGAACTCTTCTTTTCACCTCCTAGAATTTAAACAGAACCTAGTTCATTGTAGATGATAAGTTTTCAAAGTTCTTATACCTAATAAACTAAAATTACTTTGTTTAAACTCAACAACACAAATGACTAGTTAGCTAAGGTCCATAAAGTCAAGGTTTTAACAAAAGTCATGAAATCAAAATAATTAAAAAGGAATGAAGTTCATTTTCATATAAACTAGAAGTTACAAAGGTTCTTACATGTTAAATTTCGTCACCAGAAATCTTTTTAAGAAGAAAAAGACTGATATCTTGGACCAAACCTGAGTAATTTGTGGCAGTAAAAGTAATATGAATAATGATCTGAATAAAATGTTAAGTGAGATACAAGGGTTCCCAGAATTTAAAACAACAGAGTGAAAGGAGTGGTAGGCTACAAGGATACCATTTAGTAAGTTTTTGCTCGAGTAATGCATGCCAAATTAATGCCCTCAGAAATTACTGTCGCCCTAATTGAAGTCACTCCTCAAGAGTAATTTATTCTCCTAGAAGCTATTGAATTTAATTTTTTACTTATTTTAAATGAGTAAATATTTACTTCCCAGTGGATAAAACCAAATACAACTATACCCATATATACAATCAACCTATTTCTCTCCTAGTATGTTAACTTACAACACCAAGCTAATAACATAGGATAGCAAATATAGCTTTTAGCATTTAAAAAGTACAAAAGAACATAGTGATCCCTCAAATATTTATTGAATTAATTGCATTTGCCAATATCTATTCTATTTGAAAAGTTAGTTTACCTATAAAATAAATGTCATTTCACTATGTTTTATTTTAAAAAGTTATTTAAACTATTGGCTTAATTTTTATTATCCCATTGTTGCAGGAAGACAGATCTCTGGGTAGGGGCATTCTCATGCCCCTCCACCCAGGTGGCATCCCATGACTCAGGAGATGATAAGCAACTCTTGTCTCCGCCTTCAGCTTTAGGCTGTCGAGGCCACTGAGTCGTGGAATCCTGGGTAAAACAGGTTCTGTTGTGTACTCCATCTGCTTCCTTGTTAATGAAGTCTTAAAACAGAGCTGGCCTTGAGGATTAGTGTGTCTGCCTTGCTTCCTTGATAGGTAGGTGCTAGCTAAACCAGGAGTTACCCTGGCTGTATTTTACATATTGATGACACTAAGAATTCTTACACTTGTAAAATTCTTCTATTGTTGGCTGGAATGTCACACCCCCTGTTCTGGTAGCTTTTGAAATCCTAATAAAAAGAGGATGAGGCTTCCCGCTTTCCGCTGATGATCAGAGCACAGACCTCCATTCGTTACTGGCCAATAATCCTGCCTGCCAGATTTATTTCAGCGTCCGAGAAAATAATCAACACTACATCCCATACTTATAGTTTACCTAATATGCTACAGCTCTGGCAAAATCTGGTCTTCTGTTATTTACTCCCAACCACAGCTTAACCACAACCTCTTTCAAACTCTCACCAATTCACAAATTTCCATGATCTTCAGGGTCTACCTGAAGGACCTACTGCCTCCAACTCATCTTCCTCACTAAAAGTCACTGACTTTTCATAGATAAACCTAATGAAGTTAGAGATGGTTCACTATCTGCAAAAGTAACCTTTTATATAAAGCACACCTTTAAATCAAATGTAAACTTTGCATTCTTGTTGACATAAAATTAAAACCAACTCAAATTTCTATGTGTTACCCATTCAAGCAGTCACAGACCTGAATAAATATTGTGTAGTATTCTCCATTACCTAGGCTGAGAATTTTCCTCATACATTCTTTCTTTCCCCTCCTTGAAGAGGCTTATGGTCTGCTTAGTTTTCTTCATCAAGTTCTCCATGAACACCCTAAAATATTCATTTTCTCCAAGTGTCTCCATCTTCCCCTCATATCTTGACAAGATACTGCGAAGATGCTGGTAGGTATCTGGCAGCAGGTCTAAGATATAAGGTGGGCTATTCTTTAGCGCCAGCTTTGGGTTCTGACACAACCGCACCACCTGAAACAAATGGAAAAGAAGGGCTATTACTTGGAAAATCTTAAGGACAATTTCCTTAAGTTTAAAAAGTTATAAAATATGTGCTTTTGCAGAAGTGTGAAAAATGGAGAATAATATAAGAAATGATCTACTTCTAGTCAAGACAGAGGCATGGTAAACACAGCTCGCCTCCTCGCACAACCACAACAAAGATTACAACTAAACTACGAAACAACTATTACACAGAATCATTACAAAATCAAGTTGTATGGAAGTCCAACAGCCAAGGCATTAAAGAAGTCACATTCATCCAGACGGGTAAGAGGGGTGGAGACATGGAATGGACAGTACCATACCCACATGTGGTGGATAAAAATCGGGAGGGATACCTTGAGAGCGAGGGATCCCAGCACTACACCATACCACCCAGCCCAAAGTTCCAGTGCCAGGAAGATAAGTCTCCATAACTTCTGGCTGTAAAAACCAGTGGGGGTTGGGGTGGAGGAAGAACCTGCAGGATTCTCAGGCAACTCCTCTTAAAGGGCCCACAACGAAGTTAGGACTTACACAAACTCACTCCCTCTGGGCTCCAGCACAAGGGTAGCAGCTGGAAGGGCACCAGTGGCATATGGGGAGAAACTAACGTTTCTGGCATTAGAGCAAGTGCTGGGGACAGCTTCCTCCTGGATAAAACTTCAGAGGCCATGCAGCAGCCATTATCACTTTTCTGACCCCTCCTCCACAAAAAGCCACACAGCAGTGTGATTACCTAAGGCTCTGCCCCACCCATCTTACGGGTGCGTTTTTCTACAACACGCAAAGCTGCCAAGACAGGGAGTCAAAGCAGCTCTACCTAATACACAGAAACAAAGACAGGGAGGCCGCCAAGAGGAGACAAAGAAATATGGCTCAAATCAAAGAATGGAACAAAATTCCAGAGAAAGAACTAAACAAAATGGGGATAAGCAATCTATCAGATGCAGAGTTCAAAACACTGGTTATTAGCATGCTCAAGCAACTCAATAGGTACTTCAACAGCATAAAAAGGACCCAGGCAGAACTGAAGGATACACTAAGTGAAATAAAGGAAAATTTACAGGGAATCAACAATGGAGTGGCTGAAGCTGAGAATCAGATCAATGATTTGGAACATAAAGAAGAATAAAACATTCAATGAGAAAACCAAGAAGAAAAAAGAATCCAAGAAAACGAGAATAGGGTAAGCAGCCTCTGGAACAATTCAAGCAATCCAACATTTGTATCACAGGGGTGCCTGAAGGAGAAAAGGAAGAGCAAAAAATGGGAAATTTATTTGAAAAAATAATGAAAGGAAACTTCCCTAATTTGATGAAGGAAGTAGACATACACTCCAGGAAGCACAGAGAGTCCCAAACAAGATGGACGCAAAGAGGACCATACCAAGATATATCATATTTAAAGTGCCAAAGGTTAAAGATAAAGAGAGAATCTTAAAAGCAACAAAAGAAAAGCAGATAGTTACCTACAAAGGAGTTCCCATACGACTGTCAGCTGCTTTCTCAAAAGGAACTTTGCAGGCTAGAAGGCACTGACAAGAAGTATTCAAAGTGATGAAAAGCAAGGACCTAGAGCCAAGATTGCTCTACCCAGTAAAGACATCATTTAGAATGGAAGGGCAGATAAAGTGCTTCGCAGACAAGGGAAAGCTAAAAAAATGCATCATCACCAAGCCATTATTATATGAAATGTTAAAGGGACTTAAGAAAAAAAAAAGAAAGTCAAAACTATGAGCACTTAATTGGCAATCAATTCACAACCACCAACAACTGAATCTAAAAAACAAACTAGGCAAGCAAGGAGAACAGAAAGAATCATAGATATGGAGAATATTAGGAGGGTTATCAGCTGGGAGGGGGAAGAGGGAGAATGGGGCATAAGATGCAAAGATTAAGAGGTACAAATTGGTACGTACAGAACAGACAGGGTGATGTTAAGAACAGTATAGGAAACGGAGAAGCCAAACAACTTATATGCATGACCCATGAACATGAACTGGGGCTGGGGAGGGCGGGCTGCTGGAGGGAAGGGGGTATACGGGGTAGCAGGGGGGAAAGGGGGAAAAAATGGGACAACTATAGTAGCATAATCAATAAAATGTATTTTAAAAAGAAAGAAATGGCTTATACAGTAACCTCTCTGCCCACAGGCAATCATTTTACATTTTTAGTGGTCTCCTTAAAGGGTGGATTCTTTAAACAATATGGGAGGCTAATGATTCAAACACATAAATAGACTAAACAATTGAAGCAAGAAGGCATGGCATGGGGAGATATCCACACAAATGCCTAAAAAATAGTAGATGAAATATGGCAAGCTCCTGAGGGAGAAAAACATCAATGTGTGAGATAAGCATTGATTGATTACCTCTCCCACTCCCCTATCTGGGGGCCTGGCCTGCAACTCAGGCATATGCCCTGACCAAGATCCAATCAGCCACTTTTCCATTTGCCATAGGACACCCAACCCACTGAGCAACACCAGTCAGGACAAGTTTCTTTTAAATAAATGCATGGCTTACTCCACGACAGAACAAGAAAATTCTCAAGGGCGGAAACAAGAAGACGGATGCCCTAAGAGGTAAATCTCAGTGATGGAAGCATTGACTTTTTTTATTTTTTTAATTATTTGTTTATTTTTTTTTTATTTCTAGAGAGAGGAGAAAGGAGAAAGAGGGAGAGAAACATCACTGTGTGGTTGCCTCTCACTCGCGCCCCCAACTGGGGACCTGATGTGCAACCTAGTCATGTACCCTGACTGGGAATCGAAGCAGGGACACTTGGCTCGCAGGCCGACGCTCAATCCACTGAGTCACAGCAGCCAGGGTGAGGCATTGACTTTTAACAACCAGTAGGGGACAGGAGCAGAGATGCCTTGAACAAAGCAAACATGCAGTTGATGGAGACACCTTTTCTTCTCATATAAATGCAGGACTGTTAGAATTTGCCTGATAATTCTTTTACCACACTTTACTTTCAACTTTTCTGAACTCTTATGTTTTATTTTTATCAATATTTTATTTATTTGCTTTTAGAGAAGACGGAAAGGGAGGGAGACAGAAAGGGAGAGAAACATCAATGTGCAGGGGGAAACACTGATGGGCTGACTCTCACGTGCCCCAACCCAGAAACTGGCCTGCAACCCAGGCATGTGTCCTGACTGGTAATCAAACCAGTGACCTTTGGGTTCACAAGTCAGCACTCATTCCCTGAGCCACACCAGCCAGGGCTGAGTTCTTATGTTTTAAATGGGTGTCTTTTAAAGAACATATAGCTAGATTTTTTAAATCCAATGTAAATATCTTAGTATTTTAACTGTGAGTTTAGTCAATTTTGTATTTGTTATAATGACTGACACTTTGCATTTATTCCATCTTAGTGCCTTCCATTATACATAGATTTTTTTGTATCTGGAAAAGACAAATAAATTAAGGAAGCAGAAAAGTCTAGAAACAGATCTACATGGACCCTTGACAAATCATGAAGGAATTATTTTTTCCAAATATAGCGGTGGAACAATTGTGGATACATCTAGGGAAAAAAACAAATCAAACTAAACCCTCAATTTACACTATACTACATACAAAAAGAAAAAGCTAGATGGGTTATAGACCTAATGTGAAAGGCAGATCTATAAAACCTTAGAATATAATGAGAAAATTATCTTTCATGACTTCGCAATAGAGAAAATTTTCTTAAAGAAGAGCATAAAAAGCATTAATCTGGCTTCCAGTCAAGATGGCAGCTGTAGGTAAATGAGGTTCTCCAAACGTCCCACAACCTCCTCAAAATTACAACTTAATTACAAAACCACCATCTAGCTGAACAGAGGTCCTACAACTAAGGCATAATGAAGAAACGACATCAAGACTGGTAGGAGGGGAGGAGACATGAAACTGGGTAGTCCCACACCCATGTGTGTCAGTTAAATATTAAAAGGAGTATCTTGGCTTTGGAGGTCCCCACTGAGGAATAAAGGAACCCAATGCCATAACAGCACCCCCCACCCCCAGCCCAGGGGTCCAGAACAGGAAAGAGAAGTCTCCATAACTTCTGGCTGTAAAAGCCAACAAGAATAGTGGTTGAGCAATACAAAGGGCCCCTGGAATACTAGGCTTTCTTTTCTTTTTCACCACAGTAAATTTATTTTATTTTTAGTTTTAAGTATATTTTTATTGATTATGCTATTAAGAGTTTTCCATTTTTTTCCCCTTTGCCCCCCTCAGCCTGGTACCTCCTTTCGCTCCAGCAATCCACTTCCCTCCCTTAGTTCAGGTCCTTGGATTATGTATATAAGCTCTTTGGCTTCTCCATTTCCTGTACTATTCTAAACCAATGATGTTCAAAGGCTTCTTGCAATGTTAGTTTCTTAACCAATGATATCCAAAAGTCTCCCGTAATACTGGGCAAAGCATTGCCACACCTTGCTCATCATCAGAAATGTATGACTGGTAATAGCAATGCTACCTTGCTTGTCCTCAGGAATAACTAATAAAGGGCATGAAATTAAAAGTTACACAGTTACCTTTCCTTCTCTTATTTTTTTTTTTTTAGTATATTTTATTGATTATGCTGTTACAGTTGCCCCAATTTCTTTTCCCTTTAGTCCCATCTACCAAGTACCCCCTTCCCTCCAGCAATTCCATCCCCCTTAGTTCATGTCCATAGGTTGTGCATATAAGTTCTTTGGCTTCACCCTCTCCTATATTATTTTTAACTCCCCATCTATTTTGTGCCTACCAATTATGCTTCTTAATCCCTGCACCATTTCTCCCCCTTCCATCTCCCAGCTGATAATCCTCCAAATGATCCCGAGACCTATGATTCTGTTCCTGTTCTAGTTGTTTGTTTTTAATTTTTAAGATTCTGTCGTTGATAGTTCTGTTCGTTGTCTTAATGTTCATAGTATTGATCCTGTTTTTCTTAAATAAGTCTCTTTAACATTTCATATAGTAATGGCTTGGTGATAATGAACTCCTTTAGCTTTTACCCTGTCTGGGGAGCACTTTTATCTTGCCCTTCTATTATTCTAAATAATAGCTTTGCTGGATAGAGTACCTTGGTTGTAGGTCCTTGCCTTTCACCACTTTGAATACTTCTTGCGAGTCCCTTCTTGCCTGTAAAGCTTCTTTTGAGAAATCAGCTGATAATCTTATAGGAACCCCTTTGTAGGTAACTCTCTTCTCTTGTTGCTTTTAAGCTTCTCTCTTTATCTTTAACCTTTGGCATTTTAATTATGATGTGTCTTGGAGTGGGATTCTTTGTTTCCATCTTGTTTGGGTCTCTGTGCTTCCTGTACTTGTATGTCTATTTCCTTCACCAAATTTGGGAAGTTTTCCATGAAATACGCTTTCAATTTCTTGCTCTTACTGTTCTCCTTCTGGCACCCTTATGATTAGGATGTTGGCACATTTAGAGTTGTTCCAGAGGCTCCTAAACCTCTCGTGTTTTTTTTTTTTTCAGTTCTTGCTTCTTCATTCTGTACTGGTTGACAGTTTATTTCTTATGTTCCAAATAGTTGATTTGAACTCCAGCTTCCTTCCCTTCACCACTGGTTTCATGTGGATTTTTCTTCATTTCACTTAGTATATAGCCTTCACTTCTCTTATGCATGTCATACTCAATCATGTCTGTCAAGTCTGTGAACATCTTTATCAGCAGTGTTTTGAACTCTGTGTCTGTTAGGTTGGCTATCTCCTCGCCCCTTAGTTCTCCCACAGGAGTCTTGATCTGCTCCCTTTTTTTGTGTCATACTGCTCTGTCTCCTCAACTTGACAAGCTCCTGTCTTTGCCTCTGTGTCTTTAAGGTAGAGCTGTCGCACCTGTTATATTGTAAGGGGCAAAGCCTTAGGTATTTTATCAGTACTGGGCAACCCGTTTCACCACCTTGTGGTGCTTTATGTGGGTGAGGGGTCTGAGAGGGAACAATGCCACTTGCTCAGCATTTGCCCCTTTTCCTGTCACTTTACCCTTACTCACTTCCCGTGTGCTACTGGCGCCCCCTCTAGCAATTGCCCTGGTGATGGTTACCAGAGTGGGTGGGTTTGCAGATATTCTAGGATGGGGGGACCTTTAAACAGACCCTCCTGAGAAACGGGCAGTTTCTTCTGCCACCACACCCGCCACTGGTGTCCACAGCCAGAAGCAATGAGGCTTTATGTTCCCTGGCACTGGAACCGTGAGGTGCACAGTCTGGCCTTGGACTGGGATCGCTCCCCAGGTTTCCCTCCTGGCTTTTATATGTGACTGCTCTTTCTGACAGCTGGCTGCAGCCACTGCTTTGCTGCCACTGCCACTACCAGAGCCACCACACCCCGTCCTTTCTGCCCCAGCTCCTCTCTTCCTATCTGTGATTATCTGGTAGTTCTGGTGGTTTTTTGTTTTCAGGTAGTTGTAATCCTTCTTATGGTTATGGAAGCAGGCAAAGCGTATCTACCTACACCTCCATCTCAGCTGGAAGTTCCAGGCTTTCTTCTTAAAGGACCCATGCAAGGACTTACTCGAATTCACTCGCTCTATGCTATAGTGCTGGGGCAGCAGCTCAAAGGGCACTTATTATTTCTCGCAGATTTTTCATTATATCGCGGGATTTTGCGGTACTGTATATGTATGTTGTTAAAGTTATGTAGGTTTAAGAGTATAGAATATGTTTAAGATCATAAGTAGTGTTTATAAAAGTGTGGAAAAGGTTAATAAGGGAGTGGGAAAGGTTAATAAAGGACTCGAAACAGTTTATAAGTATGTGGGAAAGGTTTATAAAGCCTTAAAATATATATCAATACTAAAATAAATGTAAGGTTCCTACTTCACGGATTTTCACCTATTGCGGGGGGCGGGGGGGGGGTCTAGGACGTAATACCCGCGATAAGTGAGGGAATACTGTACATACAAATAGCCTGTCTTGGCTAATGCTGTGGATGTTCCTAAAACCCCTCAGACAAGCAGCATTTTCCCTTGGTGTGCCCCATGGCAGTACTAGCGGCAGCAACCTTGGTTCACAGCTTGGCCTCTCCCAGACACCTCCACACCCAGCACAAGTAGCATGCAAAATGCCTTGTGGCTCATGCCCGTTGGCCCTGGGCCTGCACCTCGTGGGAGGCCCCACAGCCAGTGCACATGGTGGACAGCTTCAGACCACAAGATACACAAAAGCACCACACAATCAATCTCCTCCAAATGGAACACATTCAAGGGGCAGACTCAGTGGGTACCAGAGACCCACTGAACCTAGTCCCCTGTACAGTAGATTCTCCACAGTGGTCATGGTCAGTCTCCACAGCATTACAGCCTGTGGGAATCTAAACTGCTAAAACCAACTTAGAAAACAGTTCAGCACTATATTGTCAGGTTAAAGGTAAGTGTACTCAAGCCCTGGCCAGGTAGCTCAGTCGACTAGAGCATCACCCCAATACACAAAGGTTGCGGGTTTGATCCCCGGTCAAGGCACATACAAAAAGCAACCAATGAATGCATAACTATATGGAACAAGAAATTGATGTTTCTCTCTCTCTCTCTAAAATGAACAAATTTAAAAAAAAATTTTAAGGTTCATATGAAGATTCATGCCCTGAAAAGTCTATTAGAATACACAAAGTATTTAATAACTAAAAATTGTAAACACAGGTGTCCATTAACAGTACAGTGGGCAAGCTGTGGCATATTTATGAGCAACAACAATAAACTACACTTAAGTCACATGCAAATGCTCCTCTCAAGCAAAGATATTGATCTCAAAACAAACAAAATACATATAGTACAATTACATGTATAGACTATATTACTTTTCAAAAGCTATCCTTATATTGTGTAAGTGTGCATACAAAGTTGGTAAAAGTAGTGGGAAAAAAAAATTTATATATAGATGATAGAACTGTCCATGAAGAAAATCTAAGAGAACTGAGAAAGCAAAAAACAATAAAACAGTGTAATAGGTGAATGGATTCAAAATTGCTACACCAACACACAACATTCATATTTTATAAATAATTTAAAACTATGATTTTAATAGTTACCATTTAAAATGGCATAAATAGGGGTCATTTCTAGCACCGAGACTGTGGCACTCAGGATAAATTTAATTCAGAATGTGCGGGACCACTGGATACATATACTTGTCCCTATGGGATTTGTCATTTGATGTTATTTAGACAGAATGAATAATGAAAAGCTAACTGCCTTCAAGAACAAGGGTTTGTTATTTAAAAGGAACTTGAGACCCAATGAAGAAGTGCCCTGGAAGTAAAGGTTGTAGCTGAATTACAGAATGTTCACGTTTTAAATAATGAGAAAAATAAAAATATGTAATTTGAAGAAAATAAAAATAAAATGGCATAAATAAAATAATAAAGTTCCTAGGATTACATGTAATAAAAGATGTATAAGACTTTCATAAAGAAAATTATAAGACCTCTGGCCAAGATGGAGGCCTAGATAGACACGCTGGGTCTCCCTCCACAACTAAGAAGAAATACAACCACCTTAAAACTGGAGACAACCAGAAGTTTCAGAAAATCGAGCTGCATGAAAGTCCAACAAATAAAGATATGAAGAAGAAATACAATTCCAGACAGGTAGGAAGGACGGAGCCCGGGCGGAGAGGACAAGGTGTGGTGGCAGCGGCAGCGAGGGCAGTGGCAGGCTGGCAGGAAGTGCAGTCAGACGTTTTAAAAAGTGAGGAGGGACACCTGGAGAGCGTTCCCAGCTCCTGAACAGACCGTGCAGCTCACGGTCCCAGTTCCAAGAATAATCAAGCCTCATTGCTTCTGACGGTGCAAACCAGTGGGGTTTGGGGCAGAGGAAGAAACTGCCGGTCTCTCAGTAGAGTCTGCTTGCTTACAGGGCCTCATGGTCCTAGAACGTCTGCAGACCCTTTCACTCTGGGAATGACAGCCAGGGCACAGCTAGAGAGGCTCCAGTCCTATCCCCTAGGAAAGTGGGAAAAGTGCCTGGAAAACGGGCGAGTGCTGAGCAAGCGGTATTGTTCCCTCTCAAATCCCTCGTCCACATACAGCGCCACAACGAAGTGAAATGGGTTGCCCTGTACTGACAAATACCTAAGGCTCCGCCCCTTACAAGGTAACAGGAGAGACAGCCCTACCTAAGACACAGAGGCAAACAAACACAGGAGCCTATCAAGATGAGGAGACAGAGAAGTATGGCCCAAAAGGGGGAACAGATCAAGGTTCCAGTGAGAGAACTAAGCGACAAGATAGCCAGCCTAACAGACACAGAATTCAAAACACTGGTGATAAAGATGCTTACAGGCTTGACAGATCTGCTTCAGGGAAGAAGTGAAGGCTATGCTAAATGAAACGAAGGAAAATTCACATAAAACCAATAGCGTAGAGAAGGAAACTGGGGTTCAAATCAATTATCTGGAATATAAGGAAGAAAAAAAGTCAACCAGTACAGAATGAGGAAACAAGAATTGAAAAAAATGAGGAGACGCTTAGGAACCTCTGGGACAACTTTAAATGGGCCAACATCTGAATCACAGGGGTACCAGAAAGAGAAGAGGAAGAGCAAGAAATTGAAAACATATGTGAAAAATAATGAAGGAAAACTTCCCAAATTTGGTGAACAAAATAGACATACAAGTCCAGGAAGCACAGAGAGTTCCAAACAAGCTAGACGCAGAAGACCACACCGAGACACATCATAATTAAAATGCCAAAGGCTAAAGATAAAGAGAGAATCTTAAAAGCAGCAAGAGAAAAGCAGAGCGTTACCTATGAAGGGGAGCCTATAAGACTATCAGCTGATTTCTCAAAAGAAACTTTACAGGCAAGAAGGGACTGGCAAGAAGTATTCAATGTGATGAAAAGCAAGGACCTACAACTAAGATTTTTCTATCCAGCAAAGCTATCATTTAGAATGGAAGGACAAATAAAAGTGCTTCCCAGACAAGGTAGTTCATTATCACCAAGCCATTATTATATGAAATGTTAAAGGGACTTAAATATTTAAGAAAAAGAAGATCAGAACTATGAACACTAAAATGACAACAAACTCACAACTATCAACAACTGAATCTAAAAAATAAAAACAAACTTGAACTAAGCAAACCAGAATAGGAATGGAATCACACATACAGGGGTCATTTGGAGGGTTATCAGCTGGGAGGAGGAACCGGGAAAAATGGGGAAATGGTGCAGGGATTAAGAAGCATAATTGGTTGGTACAAAATAGACAGGGGGAAGTTAAGGACAATATAGGAAAGGGTGAAGCCAAAAAACTTATATGCATGACCCATGGACATGAACTAAGGGGGGGTGGGATTGCGGGGGAGGGGGGTACTGGGCAGAGGGGAGCAAAGGGGGGAAAACTGGGACAACTGTAACAACATAATAAAATATACTTTAAAAAATTATAAAACTTTCTTCTTAAAGACAAATTAATGGAGAACTCATGTTTAAGAAAAGAAAGACAATGTAAAAATGTTAGTTTCTCCCCAATTAGTTTATAAATTCAGTACAATTCCTATCAAAATTCCAATAAACTTTATCATGGAACTTAACAATTTAATCCCAAAACATGGAAGAAAAAGGGACCAAAACCAGCCAAGCCTATTTTGAAAAAAATCACAAGGTAGATGGTATTTACCCAATGTGTTATCAAGACTTAGTATACCTTATAATTAAAATAATGTGATGTTGACCAAGATAGTAAACGGCCAAATGGAACAGAAGAGAACACAAGCATAGACTGACACATAAACGGAAAATTCAATATCAGAAGTGGCATAATAAATCAGAGTTCAAGAAAAAAACTACTGGGAAATTGGCTGTCCAACTAAAAATAATTAGGTCCCTCACACAGTGCATGAAAATTAATTTCAGGTGAATTAAGGATCTCATGGTGAGGAGAAAAATTTTTTAAGTTTTTTTAAAAATAGAAAACTATTTGAAATTTTATGATCTAAGAGGATTTCTAAAGATATAACAGAAACTAATTATAAATGCAAAGACTGATTAGTTTGACAACACTAATATTTTAAAGTAATAACTCATAAGGACTGTTGAACTGCATTGTATCTATTCGTTTTTAAAACATTAATGCAATTACAATACTGTATATTCTTGAACAGAGAAGGAAAACTCTGACTCCAAAAAACCTCCGCTGCCTTGCGGCATACCTCTTCAGGGGAAAGGCTAAGGGAGTAAACCCTGACAGAAAATCCGGAGCCGGAGTCCCTAAGGCGGTTTGACGTTGTAGTCAACACCGGCAACTCCTGCGGCGCACCTGAAGCCAAGCTGTATTGACTCCGTCTTTCCCTTGGACCCTTCAGCTGCGAAGAGAGGGGGGGTCTGCTGCATGGGCAACAGCAGACCCTCCATATCACCCTGCCCAGGCTCTGTAGCTTCAGCGTCATCGCAAGATGTCGATTCAACACGGGAGGAGACAGATACCGTGTCACTCCCGAGTCGGACTGCACAGCCATTCTCGGCGGTGCAGATAGACTCTTAAGAAGCTACACCATCGTCTCTCGAGACGGACGGCTGACGACGACGACGACGACTATCATAAGTAATAAAATAATCTATTATGTGTTTTCTGTCTCTTCTATTCCATATTCTTTTTGCTTTAAGAAATTTTTTTCTCAATTAGCTTATCAAATATATTCTTGTACTACTCTTTATGTGATTACCTTAGTGATTATAACATTTATCTCTAACTCATAAAATCTTCTATAAATAAGTACTTTACCACTCCCCAGACAATGCAAGGAACTTGGATCACTAACTCAATTAGTGTTCTTTTTTTCAACTCGTGCTATTTCTATCATGCACTTTAATCACATATATCTTATAAAGTCTACAAGTCATTATTACTATTATTATTTTATACAACCAATATTCATTCATATTTACTGACATAACTGCCTCTTCCAATGCTTTTCATTGCATCTGAAGTAATTTTCCTTCCGTCTCAAAAATATCCTGTATTATTTCCTTTATGGTAGGTCTGCCTGGCTACAAATTCTCTTAACTTTCTGTTTGTCTGAAAACACCTTTATTTTTTATCCACTTTTTAAAAATATTTATTTTCCATCGACCTTATTTCCATTTTGTTGAAGTTTATGGAAGAAAGATTAAGACAACTCAGTGGTTATTCCTTCCCATTCAATGGCCAGAGTGAGCCGCATTGTTGCTGCAAGGGAAGACAATGTCCACAGAGTGCAGAGAGCGTCTGTTACACAGAGCAATGGTAGGCAAGTTAATGTAAGAGACTCTGAGAGGCTGGTGGTCAGCCCTGGGATCAGTAACCACCAGAAGTCTCAGCTCCCGGATGGCTGCCTGGATCTACTTAGTGAAGGTTCCAGGAGTGAAGAGGCAGGCAATAAGAGGGGTTTCAGGGGCAGCAGCAAACTTCAACACAGCTCATGGGCCAGGATTCCTGGACCATATGACACTCACATCATTGAGGTTTTCAATGGCAAGTTTTCTTCAAGATTTATGATGTAGCCCTAGCCACTGTGGCTCAGTTGGTTGGGCATCCTTATGCAAACTGAAAAGTCACCGGTTCAATTACTGGCCAGGGCAAATGCCTCGGTTGCAGATTTGGTCCCTAGTTGGGGTGCTTATAGAAGACAACTTATCGATATTTCTCCCTCACATTGATGTTTGTCCCTCTCTTTCTCCCTCCCTTCCCCTCTAAAATTAAAAATTAAAATTAAAAAATTAAAATCAAAGATTTATGATATAGATGCCATCACTTCTCCTTTTGTAGATGGACTGTTCCATCTGGAAGTTAAGGTTGGTGCCACCTAAGTGGGTTCCTGCCGCAAGGAATTCAAGGACTCCTCCTCCTTGCAGGACGTCAAGGGCTCTGGACATTGTGAAAGTTTCCCTTTAAGTTACATGGGAACTGATAACAATGCCATATGGGCCCCTCTCTGGGGAGTGCAGAAAGGGTCCACCAGATAAAGATCGACAGTTATCTTTTGTGATCATTTTATGGCTGTTATTTCATGTCTTCTGGATGCCACTGTTACTGTTAAAGGCAGGTTGTCAGTCTCACTGTTCCTTTGAAGGTAAAATATCTTTTATTCTCTGGTTGCTTTTCAGACTTTCTTTGGCTCATATTTTCAGCAGTTTTACTAAGACGTGTCTGGATGCATTATTTTTTTTATTTTTCCTTGTGTTCATATAGCTTCTTTTATTTGCAACTTCATGGTTTTCATCAGTTTGGGGAAATTACCATTCAGTTTCTCATCAAATATTGCTCCTGCCCCATTCTCTTTTTCCTCATCCTCTAGAACTTCAAATATTTATATAAGACCTTTTCACCATATTCCAAATGCATCCCTTGCATTCTTTTCTGTATTCCCCCATCCTTTTGTTTCTCAATATTCATTCTGGATTTTTATTCTGATTTATCTTCTATTTCATCAGTTCTCACTTTAGCTGTATCTATGTTGTTAGTAAACCCATCCACTAAATTCTCAATAATCAGTTCTTGTGTTTTTAAGTTCTAGAATTTCTATTTCATTCTTTATTTCAATTTTCTGTCAAAATAATAAATTTTGTTTTTAATTCTTCTAACACATTAATCATAAATATACCTGTAGTCGTGACTGATGACTCAAATATCTGTACATCCATAGGTATGTTTCTATGTATTATCAATTTTTCTTCTTGGTTTTCAATTGCATTTTGTCTTTTTTTATTTTAAAGATTTCATTTTTATCTATCTTAGAGAGAGGGGAAGGAAGGGAGAAAGAGGAGAGAAACATCAATGTGAGAGAGAAACATCGATTGGCTGCCTCTCACATGTCACCAACTGGGGAACCAAACCAGTGAGCTTTAAGTCCACAGGCCAACAACACTCAATCCACTGAGCCACACCAGCTAGAGCACATTTTGTCCTTTTATATGCCTAGTTGTTTTTCACTGAATGCTGAACATTATATAGAAAAAAAGCATAGAGACAAGCTGAGACCATGAATGATGCTATTCATAAAAATTTACTTTTGGTTCTGGCAGTCTGATAGTCTATGGACACTAGGAACCCAGACCATCTTTAATCCAAAATCGAAAAGATTTAAAAGCTGGGCTTCAGTGCTTAAAAGGTCTTCTTCTGACCCTGGCTGCTGTGGCTCAATGGATTGAGTGTCGGCCTGCGAAACAAGTGACGCTGGTTCGATTTCCAATCACGGTACATGCCTGGGTTGCACGCCGGGTCTCCGGTTGGGGGCCGTGAGAGGCAACCACACGTTAATGTTTCTCTCCCTCTCTTTCTCCTTTCCCCTTTCTCTAAAAACAAATAAATAAAATCTTAAAAAAAAAAAAAAAGTCTACTTCTGTTTCACCTTTACTCATACAATTTAGGCCCTCCGGAAACCAACCCAAAAACCTATAGTGTTTCATCCCTGGCCCCATAGCTCAGTTTGTTATAGTATAGTCCCGATATGTCAAGGTTGCAGGTTCAGTCTCCAGTCAGAGCACATACAGAAGCAACCAATGAATGAATAAATGAGTGGATGAGTGAAACAACAAAGCAATGTCTCTCTCCCCCTACACTCCCCTCTTCTATTTCTAAAACAAAACAAACAAACAAAAAACACGAGTGTTTCCTGGGGCCCTCCAGTTTGGTAGGCTGTAATTCCAACTGTTTGTCCTTGACCTAAGTATTCTGAAAACTCCTTAGCACCTCAGATGCCACTTCCAGAATCACCTCTCAGAGCTTTCCTTATCTTTCAGAACTTGGCCTCATAATTCCTCACTGCCTTTATAGCTCTTCAAAATCTTCTAGCTTATCTAGTTCTCAGCAGCATATTTAGTTTGAAACACCCTAGTGTAACATTTGTAGAACTTTCACATCTTACTAATTGCTTCACATTTTAAAATACCTATATTTTTGTGTCACCAAAAGCTCATTACAAGGAGGGACCCCCCCAAAAAATGAAATGATCTTCTGATGGGCAAGCCCCTCGTAGTACAGACTTCTCTCACTAGGTGAGTGTTCTAGGTACCCATCTGTATCAGTGTAACAGCTGACTCTGTGAGGCTGCATTCAGCTTCAGTGAATTTTCTTGAAGACTCTCTTTTTTAAAATTATACTTTATTAATTATGTTACTACAGTTGTTCCAGTTTTTCTCCTTTTGCCCTCCTCCACCAGTACCCCTGGCTCCCTGATGTTATCTCCACACCACTGTTCATGTCCATAGGTCATGCATACAAGTTCTTTGGCTGGGACTTCTAGCCAAGATGGAGGCGCAGGTAGACACGCTGCATCTCCCGCCACAACTAAGGAGGACCAGAACTACCTCAAAACTGTAGACAACCAGAAGTCCTAAAAATCAAGCTGCATGAAGTCCAACAAACAAAGATATAAAGAAGAAATACTCATCCAGACAGGTAGGAGGGACAGAGCTGGTGTAGAGAGGACTCATGTGGAGGTGGAGGTGGTGGCAGTGGAGGCAGCGGCAGTGGTGGCAACAGCGGCTGTGCCCGGCGGGCAGAAAACGCAGTC
Source organism: Furipterus horrens (assembly GCF_987537825.1). Taxonomy (NCBI): domain Eukaryota; kingdom Metazoa; phylum Chordata; class Mammalia; order Chiroptera; family Furipteridae; genus Furipterus; species Furipterus horrens. The sequence continues at coordinate 89,887,567 of NW_028327172.1, read as the reverse complement.
ACACTTTTAAAAAGTAGGGAGGGACACCCGGGGAGCGTTCCCAGCACCACACCAGACCGTACAGCTCACAGTTCCAGCACCAGGGAAAATAAAGCCTCATTGCTTCTAACTGTGAAAACCAGTAGGTGTCGGGACAGAGGAAGAAACTGCCAGTCTCAGTAAAATCCACAGTCCTAGAACGTCCAAAGACCCAACAACTCTGTGAACCACGACCAGGACAACAGCTAGAAAGGTACCAGTCCCATACTGGAAGTGGGTGAAGTGCCTGGAAAAGGGGCGAATGCTGAGCAAGTGGCATTGTTCCCTCTCAAACCCCTCCCCCACATAAAGTGCCACAAGGTGATGAAACGGATTGCCCCACACGGACAAATACCTAAGGCTCCACCCTTTACAACATAACAAATACGACAGCTCTACCTAAGACATGGAGGCAAACTACAGGAGCCTGCAAAGTTGAGGAGACAGAGAAGTGTGGCCCAAAGAGGGAGAAGATCAAGGTTCCAGTGGGAGAACTAAGAGACAAGGAGACAACCAATCTAACAGATGAGGAGATAGCCAACCTAACAGACACAGAGCTCAAAACACTGGTAATAAAGATTCTCACAGACTTGATGAATATGGCTGAGTACAGCAAACGCAGAAGGGAAGAAGTGAAGGCTATGCTAAGTAAAACAAAGAAAAATCCACATGAAACCAATGGTGAAGAGAAGGAAACGGATTCAAATCGGATTTGAAACATAAGGAAGAAAAAAAGTCAACCAGTACAGAATGAGGAAACAAGAATTGAAAAAAATGAGGAGACGCTTAGGAACCTCTGGGACAACTTTAAACGTGCCAACATCCAAATCATAGGGGTGACAGAAGGAGAAGAGGAAAAGCAAGAAATTAAAACTTTATGTGAAAAAACAATGAAAGAAAACTTGCCAATTTGGTGAAGGAAACAGACATACAAGTCCGGGAAGCACAGAGAGTCCCAAACAAGCTAGACACAAAGAGGACCACGCCAAGACACATCATAATTAAAATGCCAAAGGTTAAAGATAAAGAGAGGCTCTTAAAAGCAGCAAGAGAAAAGGCATTACCTACAAAGGGATTCCTGTAAGACTATCAGCTAATTTCTCAAAAGATACTTTGCATACAAGAAGGGACTGGCAAGAAGTATTCAAACTGATGAAAGGCAAGGACCTACAACCAAGATTACTCTATCCAGCAAAGCCATCATTTAGAATGGAAGGGCAGATACAAGGGCTTCCCAAAGTAAAGCTAAAGAAAGGAGTTCATCATCACCAAGCCATTATTTTATGAAACGTTAAAGGAACTTATTTAAGAAAAAGATCAAAACTATGAACATTAAAATGACAACAAACTCACAAATATCAACTACAGAACCTAAAAAAAAACCAACAAAAATAAAACTAAGCAGACAACCAGAACAGGAACAGAGAGTTATATGTACGGGGATCATTTGGAGGGTTATCACCTAGGAGGGGGAAGGGGGAGAAATGGGGAAATGGTGCAGGGATTAAGAAGCATAATTGGTTGGTACAAAACAGACAAGGGAAGTTAAGAACAATATAGGAAAGGGTAAAGCCAAAAAACTTGTATGCATGACCATGGACATGAACTAAGGGGGGTGGGATTGCTGGAGGGAAGGAGAGTACTGGGCGGAGGGGAGCAAAGGGAAAAGAATTGGGATAACTGAAACAGCATAATCAATAAAATGTACTTTAAAAAAAAAAGTTCTTCAGCAACTCCGTTTCCTACACTGCACTTACATCCCCATGCTATTCTGTAACTACCTATTTGTACCTTTTAATCCCCTCACCCCTTCAGCCATTTCCCCAAACCCTCCTCCCATCTGGCAACCATCAAAACGCTCTGCATCCATAATTCTGTGAAGACTCCTTCAACACATATGCTCATATTATGATGGTGATTTACGAGCGCACCTGCCTACAGTGCCTGAGTGTTCAGCAGTTTTTGACCAAAAACAGCAGCATGACCCCCACACTTTACCCATCCTATTCACCCAATCTTGCCCCAAGTGACTTCTTTTTGTTTCCCCAGATGAAAAAAGTCCTCAAAGGGAAACAGGTGCCGATGTGGAAGAAGTGAAACAAAACACAGCAGACGCACTAAAAGCCACCAAAATCGATGAGTTCAAAAAAATGTCAAGCAGTGGGAAAAACATCAATAGATGTATTGTATCATGTGGAGAGTACTTTAAAGATGACTGAAGTTTAAACATGTAAGAATACAGTATTCCCTCACTTAGCATGGGTATTACGTTCTAGATCCCCCTCCGCGAAGTAGGAATCTTACATTTATTCTACACTCTTAAACCTACGTAACTTTAACAACATACGTATACAGAATCGCAAAATCCCACAATATACCGAAAAATCCGCGATAAATAATTAAATATAATATTTTTTTAAATCTCATGATACAGTGAGGCTGTGATATTTATTTATAAATAAATTCTGGTGTTTTGGGGGTCTCCCCCTTGTATAAACACTTTGAGATGTCTAAATGATTCCAGTCTATGAATATACCTATCTTAACCATTGCCCTCACTTTGTTTTAACATTTATACTGTTTTCAAGTGTTCATCACAGTGAACATTTGTGGGTATTTTATTCTTCTACATATCAGATTATTTCCTTAGGAGAGATCCCACAGAAGTGGGATCATCAGGTCCATCCCGCAACTCCAAAATTCCTCTTTTATTACTGCTCATCAGTGACTCTTCAAATGATGAGTGAGACAATACTAAATGTTTAAAGTTCTTTTTATTTATCCTCTGTACGCCACTTCCTAAACTTCTGTAACAGCCCTACACATAAGCCTAGCAAATAAGTACAAGCTAAATCAACAAAAATATATGATACATGAATATTTCAAGTGCTTTAGGAAGTGCTTATCCTGTCAAGGGTTTCAAGCCAAACAGGAATGACATAGCCAAGAAAAAGACTCCTCCTCTGAAGACAACTATATTCTAAGTTAAATAGTCAAAACTCACATTAATAAAACAAATACAGACTGTCCCCAATGTATGTTACAATCCAAAACCTAACTTTTAAGTCTGCCTGTTATAATTCAGAATATTTTTTACAGAATATATACACACACATATAAAAAATATGAAAGCCCTCATGGGTGTGGCTCAGTGGATTGCGAGCCGGCCTGCGAACCAAAAGGTTGCCAGTTCAATTCCCAGTCAGGGCACATGCCTGGGTTGTAGGCCAGGTCTCCAGTTGCGGGCATTAGAGAACAACCAATTGATGATGCTCTCACACATCGATGTTTCTCACCGCTTTTTTAACTCTCCCTTCCCCTCTCTAAAAAATTAAATAAAATATATATTTTTTGAACATTAAAATGGCAGGTTCCTGGGTTATTCCATAGAAGGAAGTAGGGGAGACTGACACTGAACATAAGAGATGAGAATCTAGTAAAGACTACAGGAGGTGTATCAATTGAAGGTTTTTATTTTCAGAGAAAATGGTACATGTTTTATATAGAGAAAGAACCAGAAGAGAAAAAACAGTAAATGAAAAGCTGGGGTTTCTGGCAAGACAACAGGGATCTACAACACAGATAGGGGCACTAAACACCTTAAAAGAAGGGATGTCTCCTTCCTCCAAAACAGGAAAAAAGGGAGTTAGGAGAGTTTCATAGAGAGAGACAAATCAGAGATATGAAGGCAGTAAGTTATGGATTATAACTGAAGAATCCTGAAACAATTCAAAAGAACCTATGCACCCCTATGTTGGTAGTAGCGCTATTTACAATAGCCAAGTGCTGTAGATGAGTGGATCAAAAAACTGTGGTACCTTTACGTAATGGACTACATTGTGAAAAGAAAGAAGGAACTCCTGCCTTTTGTGACAGCACGGATGGAACTGAAGAGTATTATGCTTAGCGAAATAAGCCAGATGGTGAAAAACAAATACCATATAATCTCAACTAATACAAAAACCTAATGAACAAAACAAACAAATGAGCAAAATAGAACCAGAGGCGTGGAAACAAGGAAGAAACTGACAGTGATTAGAGGGGAGAAGGGAGGGGGAGAAGAGGGGAAAGAAGGGGAAGGGTCTAGCTAAGGAACTAGTACATATGACCCATGGACATGGACAAAAGGGCAGGGACTTACTGTGGGAGTTTTCAGGGAGAGGCAGGCAGTGGAGAGCAACAGGGGAGAAATTGGGACAACTGTAATAGAACAACAATAAAAAAAGAAATTAAAAAAAAAAAGAAAAACAAAACAACCCCTGTGATAAATAAAAGCTCCAGCTTCTTGTTTGTGTCTCTGTAAGCTACCTCAAATCTTGTATGGGTGGAAGGGGTCAAAGTATAAATAAATAAATACGTTTTTACAGTTAAAAAAGATAAAAATATAATAATTAAAATTTTTAAAAAAGGGAAAAAGTTGTATCTGATAAGTTTGATTTGTCTCAATGTATCTATTCAACAAATACAGAGTGGGGCAAAAGTAGGCTTACAGTTGCTCATATGGAAAATAATACAATTATTAATAATAATACAAGAATAAACTCTGTTTTGCGCACTCACAACTGTAAACCAACTTTTAAAAAAATCCTTGATGAGGATACATTAATGGATTTTAGGGAGAGAGAGAGAGAGAGGGAGAGAGAAGGAGGGCGGGCACTAATGTGACAGAGAAACATTACTGTGTGTACGCCACAACCAGGGACTGAACTGCAACCTAAGTATGTGCCCCAAAAGAGAGTGAGCCCGCAGCCTTTGGTGTGTGGGGCAGTGCTCCAACAACTGCGCCACCCAGCTATGATGCTGTAAACCTACTTTTTCCCCACCCTGTGTATGTCAGGCACTGGGACACAGAAGTGAAAAAGAGAGGAAGCAGGCAATAAACAACAATTTTTTTAAAAATCAACATGAAAAATATCAGGTTCTAGGCAGAGAATTAAAATAGAATAATATAATAAGAAAATCCTGGATGACTACTTTAAAATAGTGAATAGGGAAAGCTTCCTGAGGTAAATTTATGTTAAGAGTTGAAATTACAGGAAGGAGTCGGCCATGTAAACTCAGCAGAAGAGTAACCCAAATAGAGGGAAAAACTAATCCAACAGCCTTAAAGTAGGAAAAGTTTAGATTTGTTTGAGGAATAGGAAGGTAAGTGAAACTAAAATGCAAAGAGCAAGGTATAGAGAAGTTGACTGAGACAGAGATGTGCAGTAGGCAGAGAATTAACAAGGAGACATGATAAAACTTACAGTATAAGTTTTTAAGTTTTCAATTAAAATTTAAAACCGCCAATTGTTTTTAAAATCTTGACAAGATTGCATCAGTCATACCAAAATGTCATGTATCAGTCATTTACCTTCAGTAAATTTCTTTACCTCTGAGCCTCAGTTCTTTTATCTATAAAAGGAGATGATGCCTACCTCATAATAAAACATTCATGAAAGGATGGCAGTTTCCAATAAAATAAGCTTTCAGTAAGTGTTAGTTTACCCCCTCCCATTTCCGTACAGCTTATATGCAGGGTAGACAGGAATTAATTTTATCTATTGAAGACAGAATGGTAAACCTCATATAATCTTTTGCTGACTCCCAAAAATTGATACCATTATCCCTACCATCCTGGCCCATGCCACAGCTACCTTCCCAATTCTGCATGGCCTCTGACCAAGAAATAGATAGCAGGCCACCCCAAAACAAGGTAACCACCCCTTCAAAGGTCCAAACCAAACAGAGGTCCCAATAAAAGTACTTACTTTTATATCCAGGGCTATACACACAAATCCATATATTCTCCCTATTTAAAGGCAAATGTGTTAACTTACGTAATTCACATTAAAATGTAGTATTTCCCTAAAACCTCTGGAAAAAAGATATATTTCTTTTCAATAACTACAGCAAAAAACTAAACTAATATTGCTCTGATCTTACATACATTGCCCAACCTATGCAATCAATAAATGTTGTTAATGACAATAAACTGGAAAATACTGTATATCACCCCTCCCCCAATAGCATACCACATTTACACTATTACAACAAGTTAAAAAATGTCTGCAAAATCCTTGATAAATCTGCATTTCAAACTAGTACCGTGTACCTCCAGGAAATGTTATATATCTCTCCTCAGAACATGACCTTGTAAATGATCATCTGTAGATTAAGTGTCTGCTTTCCTCAAGATCTTTTTGAGAAGAATCATCCCATGACAGGGAAATCAACACTCCACTGACAAATCTGAATCTTCAATACTAACACAGAAAATAAAGAAAATATATAGGCAGACCTACTCTTTTGATATTAAAGGCTCTGGAAAGAAAAAATCCCCTAAATATTTATAACCTCTAAAATAAAAGTTCCACCCCGGCCAGATGGCTCAGCTTGTTGGAGCACTGTCCCATGCACCAAATACTGCGAGTTCAATTCCTGGTCAGGGCATATGTGTCATATCTAGGTTGCAAGTTTGATACCTGATCAGGGCACATATGACAAGCAACCGATTGATGTTTCTCTCTCACATCCAGTCTGTATGTCTGTCTGTCTCCTCTCTCTCTCTCTCTCTCTCTCTCTCTCTCTCTCTCTCTCTAAGAGGAATGAAAGTATCCTCAGGTGGGGATTAAAAAAAATAAAATAAAATAAAACAGAAGTTCCAAAAAGGCTCTGTGAATAATTCAAGTCAATAGTTAACAAGTATCAAAGGCCAAAACAGCCTGCCTTTCTTACTTAGTGAATTTTAAATTGGCAGTCATAGTTAACTAAAGCACAAATGCACACTCTGAGCTTGAAAAAATCCCCCCAAAATTCCTGAAAGATAAAATATTTTCCTACCTAGTCCATTCTCTATTTGGACAATTGTTTTTGCTTTCCAAGTCTTGCAATAGCAAAAATGACTGTCTTTTGTTTACTTCCACTGTACATTTACAGCATTACTCAGAACAAAGTCAAAAAGAACACTGTGCGTGGCTCTGGTAAACCAAGCGTATCCTTGCAGAGCTGCCATGTATTCCATTCATAATAGCTTTCTCACTAGTCTAGCTTCTCTCTTTGCTTCTGCTAAGGTTCAATGGTCAATAAAAAATTTTTTGGAAAGTGCTACAATCACAATAAAGAGAAATAAAATTAGACTCGGAAATTGCCCAATTTTTAAAAAGAGAAAAGAAGCTACAGAGAACAAACAGTGCCTAAGCCTAATTCTTTTCTGAGCAACATGTTTTCTAACACAAAGGAACCTGTATTTCTAATTAAGCAAAAAACTATAAGCATATAGGACTATGAATAAGTTTATGTATCTCTACAGACCTCAACTAATTCATCACATTTTTCATTTCAAACCTTTTAATACATTCACAGATAATTAAAATAAGTATTATGCCTCAAAGGAGTATTTAATATGTTTAGCTACACATAAAACATGTAAAATTTGATTACAGTTCTAAAAGAATCAATATTACTCAAGAGGATAGGAAGTATATAGCAAAAAAGATACCAGAATAGGGATCTGGAGCCCTGGGTTCTAATCTAATGAAGGACATAAACTGGCTATATAACCTTAGGTAAGTTACTCATCTCTCTGGGTCTGAATTTCTACCTTTATATATGAAAGAGATCAATTAATTCCTAAAGTCTCTTAAGACTTTAATTTCCTCATCTTTTTTTAAAATGACTTTTACAGAGAGGAGGGGAGAGAGAGAAACATTGATTTGTTGTTCCACTTATTTATGCATTCATTGATTGGTTCTTGTATGTGCCCTGACTGGTGGTCAACCCCGCAACCTTGGCTTATGGGGAAGACCCTCTAAGCAACTGAGTTACCCAGCCAGGGCCTAAAGTCTTTTAAAGCTTCAAGTTTTAGAAACTAATCAACTCAGAAACTTGAAGACATTAAACAGTTTTAAAACTGTAATTAAAGGGACGGGCAAAAGGGGCAAAAGGAGGCTTACAGTTGTTCATACGGAAAATAATACAATAATTAATTAATAATATACAAGAATAAACTGTTTCACGTACTCAAAACTGTAAACCTAATTTTGCCCCACCCGTATTTAGAAACTGCATAATTAATAGCCATTGAAACACTGTTTCTAATATTTTTTTGCTATTTTTTTCTTTTTGTTCTATTACAGTTGTCCCAATATCCTCTTTCTAATATTAAAAGTAAAAAATAACCTAGGTTATCATATGAATATATTAAATATATATCCATATTATAAAACCTTATCCAGTCCTTAATAAAGAATTCAAGAAGACCTATAAGTGGTATTAACATGGAAAATCTCCATAATATAGCAAATTTTTAAAAAGAAAAAATTTTAGAACCAATTTTGTTTAAAAATCTCACTTTTACTTAATATATAATTTTATGGGTGATACTTTCAAAATTTCAGAGAAGGAAAACTCTGACTCCAAAAAACCTCCGCTGCCTTGCGGCATACCTCTTCAGGGGAAAGGCTAAGGGAGTAAACCCCGACAGAAAATCCGGAGCCGGAGTCCCTAAGGCGGTTTGACGTTGTAGTCAACACCGGCAACTCCTGCGGCGCACCTGAAGCCAAGCTGTATTGACTCCGTCTTTCCCTTGGACCCTTCAGCTGCGAAGAGAGGGGGGGGTCTGCTGCATGGGCAACAGCAGACCCTCCATATCACCCTGCCCAGGCTCTGTAGCTTCAGCTTCACTGGAGAGGACACTCCAGCGTCATCGCAAGATGTCGATTCAACACGGGAGGAGACAGATACCGTGTCACTCCTGAGTCGGACTGCACAACCATTCTCGGCGGTGCAGATAGACTCTTAAGAAGCTACACCATCGTCTCTCGAGACGGACGGCTGCCGATACGATACGATAACTTTCAAAATTTAAGGACATATAACTAAAATCTTCAACAAAAATAGGGTGCTCTATTGACGTTTCTTTAAAAGAAAATCTGTCAAGTTTATCTAAAATAAAAGTAACTGTGGTATGGAACCTTGCTACTCCAAGTGTGGTGCCTGGGCCAGCTCCATTGACTTTACTTGGAAGCTGTCAAGAATGTAGTTTCTCAGGCCCCACCCCAGATCTACTCAGACTGTACATTTTAACAATATCCCCAAATGATATGAATTCATGTTAAAGTCCAAAAAGCACTGGTTTATAAGAAATCACTTAACATAGTCTGAATACCAGTTCAAGATTCACATTAAAAACAAAAACTAAACAAAAAGAACATGACTTAGCTCTGGCTGATGTGCCTCAGTAGATTGAATACCGGCCCGCAAACCAAAGGGTAGCCAGTTCAATTCCCAGTCAGGGAATAAGCCTGGATTGTAGGCTCAGTCCCCACCAGTTTGGGGGTGCATGAGAGGCAATCATACATTTGTTTCTCTCCCTCTTTCCCCGTCCCTTCCCCTCTTTCTAAAAATAAATAAAGTCTTTAAAAAATGACTTAGACGTGTTACTTAATCTCTGTTCCATTCCCATTAAGACACATTTCAGATTTTTGTTGTATCAGCGGATGTGAAATTGTAAACTGCTCTGCAATTTAAAGAATGATTAGAACTTGGTTATCAATCTTAGTTAATGCTATAAAGTCACCAACTTAATAAGTCTTTCAAAGACAATACTATCCATCCAACCTTTTACAGCCACTTAGGGAAACAGATAAGGATTGAACTGATGGACCCCAAATTGTAGATAGTAGTCACCCTCTGGAGAAGGTAGTCATTTGGAGGTATGAGAGTAAAAGGGGACTTCTACATTTTGCTCTGCATATTTTATAATTCATAAATTGTTTTTTTACAAAGAGTGCTACAATGATGTACTGCTATTCAAAATAGGTCTAAAAAATGAGGAGGCAGGGATTAGGATCCCATCCCACTCAATGAAATAACCAATAAGCTGGCCTCCCTTTTAAGACTTCTCCACAGGTGATCCAGGGCCAGAGGAAAGGCAGCAGAGCAGTCAGTTGTTTATGAGAATGTGCCCAGGCAGCAGAGTTTACTAAATAAAACTCAGCATCCATCCCAAAAGCTGCAGAGAGAAGACCCAGAACCACTGCTAAGTTCTTCTGAGGGAAACATGGGAGCTTCTATGATAGAGGCACTGCCTCTCCCCAGGGTTTCAATCTCCAGGGGGTATGTACCACCAATGCCATGCCACCATAAGCATCCCTTCACTCCTATTTTTGGAAGCTGCTGCAGGAAGGAACATTGTAGGGACAGAGCTGAGGCTGGCTTCCAGTGCTCCTTGTTGATTACTCCCACCTATTTCCCTCCAGCACAAAATGTGCTAATCAAAACATTTCACAATGACTTGCTTGCTATAATCCCCCCTCTTCTAATAAACCTAAAGTAGATCAGAACCAACAACTTCATTGGAAAATGTGATTAAAGTTCAGGTTTGGTTTTCAAACTAACAGCTCTAGGATGGCCATTAGGGAAATAATTTTTCATTGTATAAATGTTACTGTATATTTGAATATAACATGAACTCTGGTGAAAGTGAAAAATCAGGGACCAATTTGCTCATGACTTAACTGGCTCATTATATGTATACTGCTAACAAACTACAGAGTAGGGGCAAAAGTAGGTTTAGAGCTGGGAGTACGCAAAACAAAGTTTATTCTTGTATTATTATTTATTAATTTTAGTGTTATTTTCGATACAAACAAATGTATGTAAAACAGGTATTACTATAGCAAGAATCACCAAAACCTTCAACCAAAAACACAAACTGAACAGAGCATATTATCTTCTTCCCTGGCCTAATGCTACTACTCTGCAAAATTTTTATCATGAATCACATGAAATGCTCAATTGAGCTTATTATTTTTCATAAGGAATTACGAAAAATGTTACATCCTTTCAGAGAGCCTTTTTAAAGAATTTATTTATTTTTAGAGAGAGGAGAGGGGAGGGAGAAAGAGGAAGAAAAACTGACGCATGAGAGAAACATTGAATGGCTTCCTGAAAGCCCCCATCTGGGGCCTGGCCAGCAAGCGGGGAATCAAACTAGCGACCCATTCGTTTGCAGGACAAATCCCAACCCCACTGAGTCACACCAGTCAGGGCTCTTTGGGGGAGTTTTTTATAAGCATAAAAACACTTTATGTTTTACAATGATTATATGTTATTTTTGTAACCAAAAAGGGTAAAATTACTTTTAATGTTACTTCAATTAAGCAATAAACATTTTTAAATTAAATATAAAAAAAGATTCCCTATCTGATCCCCCTAAGTAATGTTATAGAAAATGAGGAAGAATGTTTCAATCCCACTTTACTTTGGTACATGGTTGCACTTCACTCAGTAAGTACTATGTCTTAGGAACAAAAACTGAAGTTAAAACAAAGCCTTGGTCCTGAGTAGCTCTAGTGGAGGAAGAGAGATAAAATAAAATGTATAAATGTTACCATGGATAACTTAAATTAAGTATAATGGGAAAATAATATGTACAAATCTCCATGATAACCACGAAAAGTAACCAATATACATAAGGGTTGAGACATCAACCCTTAACTTAAAAGTATATAATAGATATTTCATTGAATGGTATTAATTAAACACTCTTAATATCAGTCAAGAGAAGACACATGCCTTCTACTTTGCTAGACTGTGTAAATGGCAGGGTGTTTGTGTGTTTCTGTGTGAAATGCTGTTGTATGCCTACATAGGTCACTTTCTCAATAAATGGCTTTTGTTATTGATACTTTGTTATATATATCTGAGAAGGTATTATATGAAGGAAATAACTAAACCTTAGAAGGTGGGTAATCCTGGATTCTAAGTCAGTCTCCACTATTAACTAGTTACATAACCTCTTGAGCCTCTCTCCATCTATTAAAAACAAAAGGTAATAACCACTAAATGGCTACAGCAAAAAATAACTCAGTTTAATGAAATTTAATTGATTCCCACCCCCATATCTTTCCCTTTCAATAATTCCTTTGGGGCACACAAAGCAATTTAACAAACATTTACAAAGCACTTACTATTGTGTAATGCCTCAAGACTGAACACTGCAAAAGATAAGCAGATTATAGTTGCTGTCCACCTGGATCTTACAATCTTGAGCGATTAAGATAAACACAGAAGAAATATATATGCAATGTTTAAACTTAGAGATCTCTTATCACTTTGTACATACTTATGTGGTCACTGACCACTATAATGTAATTTCCTATAGTATAAGAATTCACACCAAGCACTATGCTTGGGAGGTAGTGAATATGCAAACATAGGAAGAAAGGTAAGAAGGGTGGGAGTAAGAAATCCAATGAAATATACTGATTCATAAATTCTATTAAGTGTATCTTACTACCGTAATACAGAAAGTTAATAAATTCAAAGTGTTTTTTTGGGTGAGGGAGGGGTGGCAGGACAGTAGTGCCAACAGAAAGCAGGTTGGCTGGGAGCAGAAGGAAGAAGGATCATCTTTTTCCTTTTTTCTTTTTTTCAGTTGTACAACATAATGATTTGATATATGTATATATTGCAAGCTTAGTTAACATCTACCACCTCACAGTTACAATTCTTTTATTGTGATGAAAACTTTTAAGATCTACTTTTAGCAACTTTCAAATATACAATACAGACTGTTAATTATAGTCACCACGCTGTACACCAGAATTTATCTTGTAACTGGAGGTTGCACCTTTGACAGCATTCACCCACTTTGTCCAGACCCTATCACCTAACTCTGGCAATCACTAATCTATTGTTTCTGTGAGTTTGTTTGTTTTCCTATTACAGTTGACATTTAACATTATATTAGTTTCAGGTGTATAGCATAGTAATTAGACAATTATATAACTTATGAAGTGATCCCCCCAATAATTCTAGTACCCACTTAACACCATACGTAGTTATTACAACATTATTGACTACATTCCCAATGCTGTATTTTACATCCCCATGATTATTTTGTAACTGCCAATTTGTACTTCTTCACCTAGCCTTCCAACACCCCCTTCCATCCGGCAACCATCAGTTTGCTCTTTAACTATGAGTCTGTTTCTGTTTCATTTGTTCATTTATTCTTTTTAGATTCCACGTATAAGAAGAATCAACTTTTGAAAAACACTTATTTTTCAATTACAATTTACATTCAATATTATTTTGTATACTTTCACATGTACAGCATAGTAGTTAGACAATCATTTACATTACAAAGTGATTCTCCCCATATTTCAAGTACCCACCTGGCACCATACAGTTATTAAAATATTATTGACAATATTTCCTATGTTGTATTTTACATTCCTGTAACTATTTTGTAACTACCAATTTTTACTTCTCTTTTTTAATACTTTTTTAAAATTTATTGATTCTAAAGAAAGAAAGAAAAGGAGAGTCCTGTATGTGCTTTGACAGAGGATCAAACCCACAACCAGTGTATCAGGATAATGCTCTAACCACCTGAGCTACCAATCCAGCCGGGTCCAATTTGTACTTCTTAATTCCTTCATCTTTTTCACCCAGTCACCAACACCTCTCCTCTCTAGCAACCATCAGTATGTTTTCTGTATCTATGAGTCAACTTCTGTTTTGTTTCTTCATTTATTTTGTTCTTTAGATTCCACATATAATTGAAATCATATGGTATCTGTCTTTCTCTGACTGACTTATTCCACTGAGTATGATACCCTCTAGGTCCATCCATGTGTTGTCCCAAATGATAAGATTTCATCCTTTGATGGCCAAGTAATATTCCATTGTATATATGAACCACAGCTTTTTTATCCACTCATCTCCTGATGGGCCCTAGCATTACTTCTGCATCTTGACTAGTGTAAATAATGCTGCAATGAACATAGAGGTGCATACATTCTTTCAAATTAGTAATTTGGGTTTCTTCAGACAGATACCCAGAAGTAGAATTGCTAGGTCACAAATCAGTTCCATTTTTTGAGGAACCTCCATACTGTTTTCCATAGTGGCTGCACCAGTCTGCATTCCCACCAAAGTGCATGAGGGTACCCTTTTCTCCACATCTTCAATAGCACTCATTGTTTGCTAACATATTGATGATAGTCATGTGACAGGTGTGAGGTAATATCTCATTGTGGTTTTAATTTGCATTTCTGTGACAATTATTGACGTTGAGCATCTTTCCATGTCTATGGACCATCTGTATGTCCTCCTTGGAAGTGTCTATTCACATCCTCTGCCCACTTCTTAATTGGACTTTTTTCTTTTTGTTGTTGTTGTTGTTGTTGTTGAGTTGTATGAGTTCTTTATAAATTTTGGATATTAACCTCTTATCAGATGTATCAATGGTGAATCTCTTCTCCCATTCAGTAGGTTGCCTTTTTGTTATGTTGATGGTTTCCTTTGCTGTGCAAAAACGTACTAGTTTGATATAGTCCCCTTTGTTTATTTTTTTTTTTTACTTTCCCAGGCCTGAGGAGACAGATATACCAGAAAAAAATATTCCTAAGAGAAATATCAGAGATTTTGCTACCTATGTTTTCTTCTAGGAATTTTATGGTTTTGAAGTCTTAAGTTTTTATTTAGTCCATTTTGAGTTTATTCTTGTGTGTCATTTATGAAGGTGATCTAGGTTTTGTTTTTGTTTTGTTTTTTGCATGTATCTTTCCAGTTTTCCCAACACCATTTATTGAATAGACTATCTTTACCCCATTGTATGCTCTTGTTCATTTTGTCATACATCTATTAAATATAAAGGCATTGTTTTATTTCTGGCCTCACTATTCTGTTCCACTGATCTATATGTCCATTGTGTGTCTGTTTTTATGCCACTAACACACTGCTTGTTTTATTACTATAGCCTTGTAGTATAGTTTGATGTCAGTTAGTATGCTACCTCCAACTTTTTCTTCTCCAGGTTGCTGGGGCTCTTTGAGGTATTTGCACTTCCATATAAATTTTTAGATTATTTTGTCGAGTTCTGTGAAAAAAGTCATTGATATTTTGACAAGGAATATGTTGAATCTATGAGGTCTGTCCAGAAAAAGTCCAACCATTGTTAATATAATGAAAACAGTTTGCACAACATCAGTATAACCCAGCAGCCAAGGAAAGTGGACTAGAATGCGCATGCATGAACGACAACTTCACAGTACTAGTCAGGTGGCATGGCAGAAGCTGTTGAGTGAGCATGTTTACTGAGTGGCCATCACATTCAAAACGACTGAGCGAG
Organism: Furipterus horrens; assembly: GCF_987537825.1. Lineage (NCBI taxonomy): Eukaryota > Metazoa > Chordata > Mammalia > Chiroptera > Furipteridae > Furipterus > Furipterus horrens. The sequence goes on along the minus strand of NW_028327172.1, from coordinate 89,872,425 downwards.
TAGAGCAACGAACCTGCATCAAATTTTGCATTAAACTTGAACATTCCTCCACAGAAACTATTCAGATGATTCAGAAGGCTGCAACTATGGACAACTGGTGACAGCAGCTTCATCACAACAACACACCCACTCACGCATCACGTCTTGTGCAGAGAGTTTGACAAAAATATCAGATCACCTAGGTGTCTCAGCCCCACTACAGCGCAGATTTGACAGCCCGCGCCTTCTGGCTTTCCCAAAACTGAAATCACCTTTGAAAGGGTAGATATTTCATACTGTCAATGAAGTTCAGAAAAATACAATGGGGCAGGTGATGGCTATTGGGAAAACTATCTGAGGTCCCAAGGTACCTACTTAGAAGGCGACCGAGGCATCATTGTACTATGTACGAGGCATCATTGTACTATGTACAATGTTTCTTGTATCTTCTTCAATAGATGTCTCTATTTCTCATATTACATGGCTGGACACTCTGGACAGACCTCATATAATTGTCCTTAGTATTTTCTTGTAATCCTTTGTATTTTGACTTCAGTCATTACTTCTCTTTTTCATTTATTTGGGCCCTCTCTTTTTTCTTGATGAGTCTGATTAAAGGTTTATCAATTTTGTTTATCTCTTCATAGAACCAGCTCTTGGCTTCATTGATATTTAGTATGTTTTTTAGACTTTATTTTCTTTATTTCTGCTCTGATCTTTAATTTTTATTTATCTTTTTTTTTTTTAAGATTTTATTTACATTTAGAGAGGGAAAGGGAAGGAGAAAGACGGGGAGAGAAACATCAGGGTGTGAGAGATCCATTAATCGGTTACCTCTCTCTCACACACCAACCGGGGACCTGGCCTGCAACCTAGGCATGTGCCCTGACTGGGAATCAAACCAGCGATCTTTTGGTTTGCAGGCAGCACTCAGTCCACTGAACCACACCAGCCAGGTCTAATTTTTATTTTTTAGAGAGGGGAAGAGAGGGAGGGAAAGAGGGAGAGAAACATCAATGAGAGAGAAACATCGATCGGTTGTCTCTTGTATGCACCCTGACTGGGATCACACCCGCAACCGAGGCACGTGCCCTGACTAGGAATCAAAACAGCAACATTTCGTTTTGAGGGACATTGCCCAACTGAGCCATACTGGTCAGGACTCTGCTCTGTTCTTTACTATTTCCTTCCTTCTACTCACCTTGGGCTTTGTTTTTCTTTTCCTAGTTCCTTTAGATATAGGGTTAGATGACTTGAGACTTTTCTTTCTTGAAGTAGGCTAGTATTGTTATAAATTTCCCTCTTAGAACTGATATCAGTGTCCCATAGTTGTGTTTTTATTTTGTTTGTCTCAATGTATCTCCTGATTTCCTTCTTGATTTCATTATTTTATTATTTAGTAACATTTTATTTGGGCTCCATGTGTTCTGTTTTTCAATTTTTTTTTTTTTGTAACTGAGTTCTATCTTTCCATACCATGTGGTCAGAAGATGCTTGATATTATTTCAATCTTCTTAAATCTATTGAGACTTGCTTTATGGCCTACCAAGTGAAGTGGCCCACCCTAGAAAATGACCCCTGTGCACTTGAAGAAAAGTATATTCCATTGCTCTGAGGTGAAATGCTCTAAAAATATCAATTAAATCCATCTGTTCTAATGTGTCATTTGAGGACACTGATTCCTTCTGAATTTTCTGTCTGGAAGATCTACTGACGTCAACAGGTGTTAAAGTACACTACTATGACTATATTATTGTCGGTCTCTCCTTTTAAGTACATCAATATTTGCTTTATATATTTCAGTGCTCCTATGTTGCCTGCATAAATGTTTACAAGGGTTATATTCTCTTGCTGCATTGATCCCTTTATCATTATGAAATGTCCTTCGTTGTCTGTTATTATAGCCTTTGTTTTAAAGTCTGTATTGTCTGATATAAGTACTGTTATCCCAACCTTTTTGTTTGTTGCCATTCACATGAACTATTTTTTCCATCCCTTTACTTTCAGTTTGTGTATCTTTCCATCTGAAGTGAGTCTCTAGTAGACAGCATATATATAGGTTTTGTTTTCTTATCCAATCAGTTACCCTATGTCTTGATTTTAGCATTTAATCCACTTACATTTAAAGTGATTACTGTACTAGTTTATGGTCAAGATGGCAGAATAGGTAAATGTGGACTTACATGTTCCCACAACCACAGCTAAAATACAACTAAACTACAGAACAACTATTATGCAGAACCACCTAAAACCCAGCTGAACAGCAGTCCTACAGCTAAGGATATAAAGAAGCCACATCAAAACTGGTAAGAGGGGCAGAGAAACAGAACAGGCTGGTCCCATTCACATGTGTGGCAGATAAAAATCGGGAGGGATATCTCCTCTTCAGAGGTCCAACCTGAGGAGTGAATGGGATCCAGTTCCACACGAGGCCCCCCAGCCCACGGTTTGAGTGCCAGAAAGTCCCCATAAACTCCTGGCTATAAAAACCAGCAGGGATTGTCGCTGAAAAATGGAGGGCTTCTAGAGCCCCAGGCAGTTCCTCTTAAAGGGCCCAAAGACTTACTCCTTCTGAGTTCCAGCGCTGGGGCAGCAGCTCAAAAGGCACCATGGACATATAAGGAGGAACTGAAGTGCCTGACATCAGGACAAGAGCTAGAGGGGCAGCTTTATCCCAGACAGAAGTGCTGGCAGACACCACTGTTCTTCTGATGAGCTCTACCCCCAAAGAGCTGGCAAGCAAGCAAGCACCATATCTGAGACTATCAACCTTGCTATCACTATTCGCCCACCCTGTTGATTACCTGAAACTGTGCTCACTAACTTGTGGGTCCACCTAAGCTGTTTCCAGTGGCTTTTTCATACAAATGGCCTGTCTTGGTCCATATTTTAGACTGTCCTAAGATCTCTTAAACAAGCAGTATCTAGCCTCAGCATGCCTTGTACCTCTTGGTAAGGTGGCCCCAGGCCCAGCACTAGAGGCAGCCAGTCCTGGTTCACAGCTTGGCTTCTTCTGGGTACCTCCAAGCCCAGAACAAGTAGGAGCCATCTGTAGACTGCTCTGTAGCTCATGCTGGGTGGTCCTGGGCAGAACACAGGTGGTAGCTGACCTTGGAGGCCCCAAAGTCAGTGCACCAGGTGGACAGCTTCAGAGCACCACGAAACCACCCTCACAAGCAACACACTCAAGGAGCAGAAGGCACCAGAGCCCCACTGAATTCAGTCCTGCTCCATGAGGTGGTCCACAGCATAGGTGATCCTTCCCAGTGGTCACAACCAGTCCTTGAAGCTGACATTCCAGCACAAATCAAAGTTCAGCTACAACAGGAGGGTGTACACAGCCCACACTGAGGGGGAGGGAAGGGAGCACCTGGAATTTCCAGCTTGTGAGAACAGGAAGGCTATGCCACTGGACCCTACAGGACACATACTACATTAGGCCGTTCTACCAAGCCCAGGAGATGTAGCAGCTCTACTTAATACACAGAAACAAACGCAGGAAGGCTGCCAACACAAGGAGACAAAGAAACGTGTCCCAAATGAAAGAAATTCCAAAAAAAGAACTAAACTAAATGGAGAAAAGCAATCACTAGATGTAGAGTTCAAAACACTGGTTATATGGATGCTCAATGAACTTAGGGGAAGGACATAGGAAACAAAAAAAAAAACAGACAAAAATAAAAGATACACTAACTGAACTAAAGAATAATTTACAGGAAATCAATAGTAGAATAGTTAAATCTGAGAATCAAAACAGCGATCTGGAATATAAGAAAGCAAAAGACACCCAATCAGAACAGAAAAAAGAAAAATTGAATCCAAAAAAATTAGGGTAGAGTAAGGAGCCTCTGAGACAACTTCAAACATGCCAACATTTGCATCATGTGGGTGCCAGAAGAAGAGAGCAAGAAATTAAAAATCTTTTAAAGAAAATAACAGAAAACTCTGATACCTGGTGAAGGAAATAGACTTACAAGTCCAGGAAGCTCAGAGAGTCCCAGACAAGATGAGCCCATATCAAGTCACATTATGATTAAAATGCAAATGGCTAAAGACAGAGAGAATCGTCAGCCCTGGCTAGGTAGCTCAGTTGGTTAGAGCATTGTCCTGACACACCAAGGTTGCAGGTTCAATCCCTGCTCTGGGTACATACAGGAATCAACCAATAAATGCATAAATAAATGGTAACAACAAATCGATGCCTCTCTCTCTCCCTCTCTCTCCCCAACCCCCCTTCTAAGATCAATAAATTTAAAAAAAATTTTTTTGAAGAGAGAATCTTCAAAGCAGCAAGAGAAAAGCAGTTAGTTACCTACAAGGGAGCTCCCATAAGACGGTCAGCTGATTTCTCAACCAAAACTTTGCAGGCCAGAAGGGAATGGCTTGAAATATTCAAAGTGATGAAAAGCAAGGTCTTACAACCAGATTACTCTACCTAGCAACACTATCACTTAAAATTGAAGAAGAAATAAACAGATTCCCAGACAACAAAAAACATAAAGTAGTTCATCACCGCCAAACTAGTATTACATGAAATGTTAAAGGGTCTTCCTTAAGAAAAAGAGAAAAAAGATTAAAAATGCACAATTTAACCTAAAACACAAAATAACCAAACAATCAGAACAGAAATACTCATACAGAGAACATTCTGATGGTTGCCAGATGGGAACAGAGTTGGGAGGTTGAATGGAAAAGGTAAAGGGATTAAGAAGAACCAAGTAGTAGTACAGAATGATCACGGGAATGTAAAGTCACATATAGGGAATATAGTCAGTAATATTTTAATAATTATATATGGTGTCAGATGGCTTTGAAATTTATCAGGATAATCACTTACTGAGTTATAATAATGTCTAATCACTGGGGTGTATACCTGAAACTAATATAATATTGTATGTCAACTGTAATTGAAAAACAAAATGATTTTAAAAAATAGTGATTATTGATGGGTATGTAGTTATAGCTATTGTTCATATTTATGTTTGTTTTTTTCTCCTTTCTTTTTAAATAGTCCCTTTAACATTTCTTGTAATATTGGTTTGGTGACGATAAACTCCTTTAGCTTTCTGTTATCTGGGAAGTTCTTTATTTCTCCTGCAATTTTTAAATGACCATCTTGCTGGGCCACATAATCTTGGTTGTAGGTCCTTGCTTTTCACCACTTTGAGTATTTCGTGCCAATCCCATATAGCCTGCAATGTTTCTGTTGAAAAATTAGCTGACAGCCCTAGCTGGTATGGCTCAGTGCATTGAGTGCTGGCCTGCAAACCAAATGGTTGCTGGTTCGATTCCCAGTCAGGGCACATGCCTGGGTTATGAGCCAGGTCCCTAGTTGAGGGCATGCAGGAGGCAGCCACACATTGATGTTTCTCTCCCTTTCTTTCTCCCTCCCTTCCCTTCTCTCTGAAAATAAGTAAAATCCTTTTTTTTTTAATCAGCTGACAGTCTATGCGAGCTTCCTCATAGGTAACTTCCGTTTGCTTCTTTTAAGATTCTGTCTTTAATCTTTGCCATTTTAATTATGAAGTGTCTTGGTCTGAGCCTCTGAGAGTTCACCTTTTCTGGGGAACTCTGCACTTCCCAGACTGGTGTGCCTTTTTCCTTCACAGGCTTAAGGAAGTTTTCAGTCATTATTTCTTCAAACAGGTTCTCAAACCATGCTCTCTCTCTTCTTTTTGGTAACCCTATGACAGGGATGTTGTTATACTTGTTGTCCCTTAAACTTTCTATATTTTTTAGTCTTTTTTCTTTTCATTGTTCTGATTTTTTTTAACTCTTATTTTCTGCTACCTTGTCTTTCAAATCACTGATTTGATCCCATTTCATCTAATCTGCCTTTGATTCCTTCTACTGTATTCATTTTAGATTTTGTATTCTCAATTTCTGACAGGTTCTTTTTTATGATTTCTACATTCCTTTTTATGTGTAGTGTCTCTTTCTTTAGTTCTCACTAGTTCATCCATTCTTTTCCTAAGTTCCTTGGGCAGCCTTATAGCCATCGTTTTTGAACTCTGTATCTCGTAGATTGCTTGCCTCCATTTCATTTAGTTTTCTGGAGATTGCTTCTGTTTTTTCTTTTTTTCCTCCTGGTTGTTCATTTGGAGTGTATTTCTTTATCTCCCCATTTTGGCAGACTCTGTGTAGTTGTTTCTGTGTATTAGGTGGATCTACTATGTGTCCTTGCCTTGGTAGGGTGGCCTTATGTAGCAGGTGTCTTATGGAGCTCCTTGATCACCTATGCTGGGTACTCCAGGTATGTCTCTTGTGTATGTTATGTGAGCCCACCAGTTGTTGGCTTGATTGCTGTTTGTCCTTCCATGGGAGGGGTTGACCCTAGCTTGACTGACTGTGAGGCTTGGTCCCAACCAAAGTGTGCAAGCTGCTGTGAAAGAGTGACCCCACAGAGCAAATTTCACCACAACAGGATGTGTTGCCTTCTGAGACCTACCTTTGAATGTAACGCTTGTGGAGCTAATCATGTCACTGCATAATTTTTAACTTACGTTTCAAACAATGTCATTTGGTTTTATCATTTCTCTTATTTAACTGACTAAAATGATGCATACAATGATGGGAACATTTTAGAGATGTCATTCTACCCAGGAGACCCAGGCTTGGGTTTTTTCAAAATCTGAGGCTGAAAACACTATTTTTCAACTCATGCTTTAAGGAGAAGCGTTTTCCAATAAATTATATCCTTTTTTTAAGTTAATGTGATAGAGAGAGAGAAAGAGGGAGAGAGAGAGAAGGAAGAGAGAGGTGGAGAGGGGGGGAGAGAGAGAAACGTCGATTCATGCACTCATTGACCAGGGATCAAACCTGCAACCTTGGCATATCTGAACAATGCTCTAACCCAGGGGTCCCCAACCCCTATGCTGGGCCACGGACTGGTACCAGTCTGTGGCCTGTTAGGAGATGGCCACACAGCAGGAGGTGAGTGGCGGGTTGGGGACCGCTGCTGTAACCAACTGACCAACCCAGTCAGGACAAATTATACCCTATTTTTAAAAAATCAACACCTTAATGTTTTAATGATGTAAGCTAATTTAAAATAAAAATGTAGCATAAATCTAAAACTCTGCCAGCATGATGCTCTCCTTCAGAAGTGGGCAAACTACAGGCTACAGCCCTTTTTTGTATACCTGCAAGCTAAGAATGGCTTTTACATTTTTAAAGTATTGTGAAAACAACAACAAAGAATATGGGCCTGAGTATGTGGATAGCAATGCCTAAAATACTTTCTAACTATCCCTTGACAGAAAAGTTTGCCGCCTCCCACTCCACTTCATAATGAAATTTTGAGTCTCCCACTAAACTAAATAGCTTAATACTTTTAAATTTACCTATAAGGTAATTTACATAACCTCTCTCCACTCCCCTTTCCAGTAGTCTCTTCACTAGCCACTCTCTTCACATTCAAGTGTTTACACAAATATTACACAATCAACATACTGGGTTGGTTAAGGGGAAAAAAAAAAACCAAAAAACTAGAGGCTAAGCATGTCTTTTGTTTAGTAACAAGCATTGCAGCACAAGCATTTTCCCAATGAGTTTAAGTTCCACAATGGATTAGTAAACTGGATCTATGAATGGATTAGTAAATTGGGCCTATGCTGACCAGAACCCATGATTTATGCCAACTTCTCCATCTGCATACATACAATATTGCCGGAGGGAAGGAAACTAAAAATTCTCAGTGCTAAATCAATAAATTGATTAATATTAGGCTGGAATAATATTCATCTAACATCTATGACAAGGACAAAACAGATATGAGATGGTGACATAGAACTAAATTCAATAAATGTGCGAAACATGAAGTCATATTTAAGACTTTCAACAATAAAAATAGTGAAAACAGAGAACATCTATACTGAAAACATCAAGATTAAAAGAGACTCTGTGGCCTAACAACACTATGGAAGTATTCAGAAAGTACTGGGTTGGCCAAAAAGTCCATTTAATTTTTTCCACAAAATGAAGACACATTTTTTCATTTTCACCAATAACTTTATTAATTTGGATACTTTGAGTATGTCAGCTATCTCCCACTATTAGCTTCTAGTGGATAGAGGCTGGGGTGCTATCTTCCAATGAATAAGACAGCCCCACAGCAAAGAATTATTTGGCCTAAATGTGAACAGTACCAAGAAACTTCGCAAACCATTTCTGACTACACAAATCTTTTTGTGTTTCAGTTGCATTTTTTACCTTTCTTGAAATAATAAAGCATAATATGCTGAAAATGTTGCATATTTTCTTGCATCTTCAATATTGAAATGGCTGTACAAAAATTCACCAATTTTGATGTTTTTTTAAATGCACACTGATACGACAGCTGTCACAACACAAAATAACAAAACTGTTTTGAATGAAGTTTAAAGACAACTAAGAACTACTAGAGCCATGGTACAGAAAAAAAACGTTAACAGACTTTCTGACCAACCCAATAGTATGAACTTATCAAACTAATACATCAGAAAGAACTGAATTTTCATTTGAGCACAACCAGTAATGTGATATAGAGCACAGAGAATACTAAAAATCATCTTCCAAGACAAGCAGCACAAGAGTAAAACATCCCTCTCCCTATGCCAACATGAAAAAGTTAGAAGCCTCCCTTCCTTGAAGCTATCAACACCTAAAAAATCATTTTCATTAAAAACTGAGTCTTCTTTATTCCTCCCAAATACTTAAAACATTCTGCAGAAAAAATAAAAATCCAATACACATATTTTAAAAAGATGAAGGGGTAAGAATTAAAGAGAGGTCTTATTAGGACTTCCTTACAGAGACTCAAAAGTTTGGTCAAGTTTTTAGGGAGAGGTAGGTCTCTAATCAATACAATTTTAATACATTGCATATAAATGTCTCATATGAGAAACTAATTAGAAATGTAAACACTAAAATACAAACCCACAAACTACAGATTTTAAATATTTGACATTTTTTAGAATATATTATTGCACTTAAAGTTTCCTTTACATGCCTAACTTTCCATTATAATTTATTGCAATTTCTAATAATGAAATGAGCATTACAACACCAATATAATCAACATAAAAATACCTTTACCATTAATTACCATATCAATAACAACATGAGAAAACATAGCTCTGAAACCACTGGTATGCACTACAGGATTGTTAATTCACACACAGGACTTATTAAGCATTTACATAGCACATTTATATTTGCCAAGAGCTTCATAATCATTCTTCTCAGTTGCTTCTAATCGAACGAACAATCCTTGAATAACTTTTCAGAAGAGGAACCTTGGACCAGAGAGTAAGTAATTTTACTCAGGAAGGAAATAACACCATGTTCTTACAACTTGCCAGACCTTCTAATCACTTTTCATTTGTAGTATAAATTTTGCAAACTAAGTTATTAATTAATAATATGAAAAATATCAAGTAAATACTGTACTGAATTATCTGGAAGAAATCATTAGACTGCTTACACACTTTTCAGTACTTGGGACTAACAACTATATTTCATTATATAGACACAACTATAAGGAAGTAAAATTCTCCCATATGCCAAACTTAAAGAGGCTTAATATGTTATTTTTCAAACTTGATGAAAAAAATTTTTCATAGGTAATCAATGAAACTCATCGAACAAGCTTAGAGTCAGGTCCTGTAATGAGACAGGTCTGTTATCCAAAGTATTGTAGAGTCCAGATAAAGCAGTGTATGCAAAGAGGAAGTTCTGAAACAGGTCAGAATCTGCTGCTTAGCATGCTCAGTCAATACATCCTTCCCAAGATAATGGTTCTAACCAGAACTTGTGGTTTAATCAGTGCACATCTAAGCACCAGCAGAGTAACATCCAATGTTTTGAGGATAAAAACTTAAACCAGGGCTAGATGTGGAGGAAGGTTCCCTGCTTGGCCCATTTAAACATCCCTATTTCTTTCCTCTTGGTGTTATATCTTAATAAGGAGGGGGAAAAAAGTAAACCATACCCCAGAGCGCAATTTGCCTGCGAGGTGGGCCTGACCCCAGGTCTGTCAGAGCCCCTAAAGTAATTCAGTTCTGTAGTCACGAGCTCTACTCCTCCTTCAACTAATAGCCCTAGCCGGTGATTTAAACAGTTTTCCTCATCCTCCGCCTCCTATCTCCCGGGGGCAATTCCGTGATCGACAACCCTATGGCCTGCACAGAGCCCCCAACTCCGCACCCTCATCATGCTTCCGCCGCGGTGGCTTCCCAGTTAACCTTCACCTCAGCCCCTGTAGTCTCCTTGCCCCAAATGCACCACCTCAAAGTTCCCACACTCTCAGCCACCGCAGCCCTTCCCCCACCGCTAACTCCCCTCTTCCCGGTGTCTTCCCCACCCCCACGACCCGACCCTCAGCCCCGACACTCCAGTTCCTCGCCTCCCCAGCCTCGCATGACACGTCCCCTCCCCCAGCTTCCTCTGTTTCTTCCTTCCCCTACCTCGGCCCCTCCGCCCACGCCCACCCCTGCTCCCGTGGGTCGTTTGCAGGCCTTTCACCTTGTCCATTAGCTTCCAACACTTCTCCACCATCTTCTTGTCCACGGTCCCCGGCGGGTGGGGACAGAGGTGGTGGTGATGGTGGTGGTGGTGGTGGTGGTGCGGCTGGAAGGCGTCCTTCATGAGCCCGATCAGCCCGCCCGAGCCCGAGCCACCCGAGCTGCCGCTGCTGCTGCCGCTGCTGCCGCCGCCGCCGCCGCCCCCGCCACCACCACCGCCGGTCCCAGAGCTCTTTTTCACGTTGCCAGCCATGGCCTGGAGAGTGTTGGGGGACCAGCTGCAGCGAGGGAAAGAAGGAGGGCGTGAAGGAGGGGCCTCGCCCAGCTGCCGCCACCGCCTCTGGCTCTCCGGGCGGGGGGAGGGAGGGGCGGCCGGAGGAGGGGAAGTGGGCGGTGCCCGGAGCGCGGATCCGCGGGGACGCGCCCCTTCGGAGAGCGTGAGTCTGTTGGTGGGAGGGGCGCGCCGAGCTCGCGCAGGTGGGCGTCTCGGTCGGTACTGGGTAACGACTTCCAGAACCACAAGCTCCGGAACAGCTGGGACCAGGTTTCCGCGCAGCCTTCCACCGCTCCTTCGCTCTGGGCGGGCCGGGTGGGGCCCTCTGCTTGAGAAACGAGGCGAGGAAGGGGCGGAGTCTAACGTGGAGTCTGCGCACTAGTCAGAGGCCGAACCGGCCATCTTTCTTGTGGGCTGTAGGTTGACGTTCCTGGAGAGGGTCGTTGTAAAATTTAAGACAGCCATAGAAAAAACGTTAACATCAAGTCTTTAGCTCAAGTCCTACAGATAAGGAAGTTGCTTTTCACATTGTGGGAGAAAAATGGAAGTTATTTCCCTACTCGCCGGTGTTTTACACTCATCAGTAAGTCTGGCATGTGAATGCTACAGATTGTTAGAACCTTAAACCCCAGAAAGGCTTGAGACAAACCGTGAGCTTTTCTTCCAAGCCCTTTGACCTCTGAAAACAAAACACTAACCCCTTTTTGGCTTCTGAACACTAGTTCCTTGTCTGAGAATTGAGCATGTATTTAAGATTCCCCTGCTTAGAGCATTGCACCGCAGGCCAGCGCCGCCAGCACCAGGCCCAGACCACAGGAACTGTGTGACAGCTGTGAGTCCTGGTCTAAGGAGTTCCTGTTTCTCGCATGGAAAAGAATGCAGTTCCCAGTCACTTCCACTTCTCTAAGAGTTCCGATAGAAGAACTTTGAAAAAAGGAACTTCCCTCCCGAAGAGGGAAGTGCCCTGCCCTAATTTGCTAATTGTGAGCCTCAGCTTTGGGAACTTGCAGGCCCTGGTGTGTCAATAAGTACTCAGTTCTACCTTAGATCCCCCACCTGGCTCTCCCACAAAACCCTTGACTAATTAGGGAATTAAGCTGATCAAGTACCCCTGTAAGAGGGGAAAAAAAATCTCTCTGCACTCAAGAACACTTCAGCCAGATTTTCTGGTTTTTCAATTCAAAGGCCTTTATCTAAGACAGATTATGAGGTAAACATTATCATTTCCTATCAGTAGAATTTCCTTTAATTAGTTCTTTCCTAGAAAGAGTTAGGAATCTAGTCAAAGTTCTTAGATAATGGTCAAAACATAACACTCACATTGTTGCAGGCACTCCTTTTCTCTCTCCTGGTCTATTGTAACTTTCCTCAGTAGTTGTCCTGCTGCCTCCAATCTATCCTGCCACCAGACTAGTGTCCCTAAAGTATAGTTCTGACAGGATCACAAAATAACTAAACACTCCCCATTCCTCCTGAATAACGAGTAATGACCAAACTCTGAATTACCCTGCAGTTTTATATTATTCCAATACATATATCCTTTGCTGGGTGACTCACCAAGTCACAAAATACCACAATTTTGTTTACTTTTTTTTCGTAACCATTACTCAGGGCATTTCCTCTGCTCTAAGGTATACTATTAAAATCCATTCCATTCTTCAAAACTCAACTCAAATAGTGTCCTCCTTACCAGACACTCCAGCAAGAAAGAATCCTTCCCTCCTCTAAAGTTTCATAACCATTTATTTCTTACACCTACCACAGTCATCCACAATAGGTACCACAAGGGTAATTTTTCTCCTCCTCATCAAACCTAGACTTACTGGAGTACAGGTAAGAAATTAAGCCTTGGAACCTATATAATTTTAGTAACCAATGTCACCCTAATAAATTCAATTAAAAAAATTTTTAAAGAAATTAAACCTTGCAGCTGCGCTTGTCTAGGTCATCTACAGATCTCTGGCTTCGTTAAAGTCTTCCAACTAGAATTATCTTCAGTATGGTCTATATAGAATGGAACAGTATAATTTGCATTTTGTTTCTGCTGACGTAAGCCATATTTATTTTAATATACAATGACTTATCTCTCACATCTGAATAAAGCATGGGGAGTGACCCTTCTTCTCTATATCTATTCAAAACTCCCAGGTGTGATCCTATTCAAAGGAAGACAGAGCTCTAATGAAATGATCTTTCCTATTCTCACTTCTAAACTGAATTAATAAAACAAAAAAAAACATTGCCTTTTTTCACAATTTTCACTTGGCTTGTTTTCAAAATGTACTAGACATGAGATTGGGTTGTTGATCACAATGTCATTCTCCTTTCTGGGTTAGTCTAGAGCTAACTCAGTCTGTATCATATCATGTGACAGCACTTTTCTTATTCTATTTCACCTTCACCCCAAACCACATCCTCATTCTCCACCTGAAAGTTGGTTGACTGAACATATTTGAAAAGTAAATGCTCTTCTGAGGCATGATATGTTGTTTGTGTTCTGTAATCTCTGTCCTCAATATGTCATTCCATGCATCAACATAATGGAGATACTAACATTCCATGGAAAACATCCCCAAATAGGCATCTAGCTGAGGACTGGGACAGGACCTCTGCTGCATTTCTAATAGAAAGAAAGGGTTCTGAGGGAAGAATAAATAAAAGACGTGCTTCAAGATTAGAAGAAAACTATTCTCCATATTTTGGAAATGTGCACAGGCTGTATCTGACCCCAAGGTACAGGAACTGTAAGCATCTGAGAAGGACAAGCCCAGTTTGTTTCTTTACTCTGTAAAACAGTGGTTCTCAACCTTCCTAATGCAGCGACCCTTTAATACAGTTCCTTATGTTGTGGTGACCCCCAACCATAACTAAAGCATAGTGATTAATCACAGAAACAATATGTAATTATATATGTGTTTTCTGATGGTCTTAGGTGAACCCTGTGAAAGGGTTGTTTGACCCCCCAAAGGGGTCGCGACCCACAGGTTGAGAACCACTGCTGTAAAATATCCAAGCGCTTAGAAAAGTACCCTGCAGTCATCAAGGTGACAAGTCAACATGAATCATCCTCTGCTTGAATCTGCCTGCTCCCTGAAGGAAAGACTTTTTTAAATTCCCAGATCTTATGGCTATTTCTTCGGATTTGCTCCAGACAATAAGCAATTGACCAGAAATATTATGGGAGACAGAGATAGAAAGAAATAGCTAAAGAGAGTCTGGCGCTGGCTGATGTGACTCAGTGGACTGAGCGCCAGCCTGTGACCCAAAGGGTCACTGGTTCAATTCCCAGTCAGGGCACATGCCTGGGTTGCAGGCCAGGTCCCCAGTTGGGGGAGTGCGAGAGGCAATCAATTAATGTACCTCTTGCACATTAATGTTTCTCTCCCTCTCTTTCTCCCTCCCTTCCCCACTCTCTAAAAATAAATAAATAAAATCTTTAAAAAATAAAATGCCAAAGGTTAAAGATAAAAAGAGAATTTAAAGTATATTTTATTGATTATGCTGTTACAGTCATCCCAATGTCTTTCCCTTTGCCCCCCTCCACCCAGTACTCCCCTTCCCGCTAGCAATCCCTCCCCCCTTAGTTTATGTCTATGGATCATGCGTGTAAGCTCTTTGGCTTCACTCTTTCCCATACTATTCTTAACTTCCAGCTGTCCATTTTGTTCCTTCCAATTATGCTTCTTAATCCCTGCAGCAATTCCCTCTTTTTCCCCCTTCCCCCGCCCAGCGGATAACCTTCCAAATGAACCCCATACCTATGATTCTGTTCCTGTTCTGGTTGTTTGCTTAGTTTGTTTTTGTTTTTTAGATTCAGTTGTTGATAGTTGTGAGTTTGTTAATATTTTTGATCTTCTTCTTTTTCTTAAATAATCCCCTTTTACATTTCATATAATAATGGCTTGGTGATGATGAACTCCTTTAGCTTGTCCTTGTATAGGAAGCACTTTATCTGCCCTCCCATTTTAAATGATAGCTTTGCTGGATAGAGTAATCTTGGTTGTAGGTTTTTGCTTTTCATCACTTTGACTACTTCTTGCCAGCAAAGTTTCTTTTGAGAATCAGATGACAGTCTTATGGGAACTCCTTTGTAGGTAAGTATCTGCTTTTCTCTTGCTGCTTTTAAGATTCTCTTTTTATCTTTAATCTTTTGCATTTTAATTATGATGTGTCTTGGTGTGGTCCTCTTTGGGTTAACTTATTTAGGACTCTCTGTGCTTCCTGGACTTGTATGTCTATTTCCTTTGCCAAATTAGGGAAGTTTTCTTTCATTATTTTTTTCAAATAAGTTTTCAATTTCTTGCTCTTCCTCTTCTCCTTCTGGCACCCCTGTGATTCAGATGTTGGTAGGTTTAAAGCTGTCCCAGAGGTTCCTAACCCTCTCCTTGTTGTTTTCAATTCTTGTTTCTTCTTATTGTTCCAGGTGAATGTTTATTTCTTCCTTTTGTTGCAAATTGTTGATTTGAAATCCAGCTTCCTTCACATCATTGTTGGTTTCCTGTATATTTTTCTTTATTTCACTTTGTATAACCTTCACTTTTTTCTCTATTTTGTGGCTGTACACAGTCATTTCTCTGAGCATCCCGATCAGAGTTCAGTGTTTTGAACTCTGCATCTGATAGATTGCTAACCTCCATTTCCTTTAGCTCTTTTTGGGAGGTTTTGTTCTGTTCTTTCCTCCGGGCCATATTTCTTTACCTCCTCAATTTGGCAGATTCCCTGTGTTTGTTCCTGTGTATTAGATAGAGCTGCTTTGACTCCGTGTCTTCATAGTGTGGCTTAATGTAGTAGGTGTCCTGGAGGGTCCAGTGGCACAGTCTCCCCATCACCTAAGCTGGGTACTAAAGGTGTGCCCTTTGTGTGGGCTGAGTATACCCTCCCCTTGTAGTTGAGCCTTAGTTGATGTTGGAAGATCAATGGGGTGCATTTACCCAGGCTGGTCAGCTGCAAGGACAGGCTGTGACTGTTACAGAATTGGGGTCTCCAAAAATCCCCAGAGCCTGTAGGTTGGGGGATGGGGAAAGGAAACAGCTTTCAGGATGCCTTCACATGCCTGTGGCTAGTGGCTAATGTCTTTGTTATGCAAATGGGTTTGGTTCTTCCAAGGACCCAAGAAGATGGGAGGGGTTTTAGATCATGGAATGGTACACAAAGAGCACACAGAGCCTGTACAAGGTTCTGTGAATGGTCAGTACTGGTTACCATGCCCACTGTGTCACAGGACGCAGTCAGGGATTTAAAAATAAGTGGCAGACATTTTAGCAGGGTTCTCCATGCGGTTTTGAGATGAGAACACCATGCAGCTTTCAGTAGAGGAGAACACCGTGCAGCTTTGAGAAGGGCAAACACTATGCGGCTTTGAAAGGAAAGGGAGGACTCTGTGGTTTACAAGGAGGCTGGGAACTCCATGCGGTTCTGCATTAAGTGCTGGAGGGCACCGCAACACAAGCAAAACCTCCCCAATCAGGATCGAATGATTGGGAGCTGCTGGTAAAGCTAAAACTGTATCTCTGACTTTTCTAAAACTAGCCTGCTTTGGTAGGGGGAGGCAGAACTATGTGTTTGTGGGTGTTTTAAAGAAAATAAGACTTAACAGCAAAAATCCGCAAATAATCTAAACCTATATAACCATTAAATAATTCTTTTTCTTTTCACCAAACTCTGGTATTGAGAGTTATGCTTCTGGTGGCAGGCAATCAGGCCCCTAATAACTGAACAGCCCGTGGATTCTGTTTCAATCAGAGCAGCCCGTGGGTTCTGTTACATGACCACTGACCACCAACCTCCACCCTCCATGGAGGATCAGCTGTGTAGGGACAGGGTGATTGTGCTCCCTTGTGGTTTGTAGCTGTCCACTGGGACCACTGGTCCTGGGGTTTCCCAGGTGGTGCAGGCCAAGGTCAGTCCTCACCTGTGTTTTGCCAGGGCATCCTGCCTCAGCTATAAAGCAATCTGAGGTGGCTGCTACGTGTGCTGGGCTTGGAGATTCTCAGGCAAACCCAAGCTGTGAGTCTAAGCTAGTTGCTTTGCTGCTAGTGCCAAGCCTGGAGCTCATTGAGGCCAGCTGTTGCTTGTTTGATAGAATTTAGGAAGTTGTGAAGCATGAGCAAGACCAGCCACTAATATGGAAAAGCCGCTTGGGTGGGCCCATAAGCTGGGTGGGGCCGAGTCTCTGAGGATCTCCAAAGCGGGTCAGTGTTAGCCAGGTTGATGGAGTCTCAGATATGGCACCAGCTTACCAGCTTTGTGGGGGAGAGGGTTTAGAAAGAAACAATGGCCTCTGCTGGCCTTGATGCCAGAAGTTTCAGTTTCTCCTAAAGAGAGAATCTTAAAAGCAGCAAGAGAAAAGCAGTTAGTTACCTGCAGGGGAGTTCCCATAAGACTGTCAGCTGATTTCTCTAAAGAAACTTTGCAGGCTAGAAGAGATTAGCAAGAATTATTCAAAGTCATGAAAAGCAGGAACCTACAGCCAAGATTGCTCTACCCAGCAAATCTATTATTTAGAATTGAAGGGCAGATAAAGAGCTTCCCAGACAAGAAGAAACTAAAGGAGTTCATCATCGCCTAACCATCATTATATGAATTGTTAAAGGGACTTATTTAAGGAAAAGAAGATCAAAACTATGAACAACAAAATAGCAACAAATACAAATCTATCAACAATTGAATCCAAAAAGAAGCAAACTAAGCAAACAAGAATAACAGACAGAATCATGGATACAGAGTGTTTTGATGGTTGCCAGATGGGATGGTGGTATGGGAGAATGAGTGAAGAGGTGAGAGGATTAAGAAGTACAAATAGGTAGTTACAGAATAGCCATGGTGATGTAAAGTACAGTATAGGAAATGGAGTAGCCAAAGAACTTATATGCATGACCCATGGACATAAACAATGGTGTGGGTATTGCCTGAGGGAGTGGGGGGTGCTGGGTTGGAGGGAGGCAAAAGGGAGAAAATCAGGACATCTATAATAATATAATCAATAAAGTATAATAAAAGAAAAACAGAAAGAAAATTTTAGAAAGCTCCGGAGAAGGTCAAGCAAGTCCACTAGAGGGAGTCCCAACAAACATATAAGGGAATGCAGCAGGAGACGCAATAAATTAAGTCACCAAGAGAGAAGATAGTCCTGTAAGTGCCCAGTTTAAACCCAGGATTTATAAAATCAAAGATTTAACGACCAGGAAACTGAGGCTGAGCAAAATTAAATGGTTTTCCCAAGTTTACATATCCAGAGGGGAGACTAAAACTCACAGCTCTTGTCTCTAACCAGTGCCTTTTTTTCTATTTTTGCATCCCTCTAGATCAGCACCTGTAGTCTATGGGTCTACCGTTCCTCTGTGTCTCAGTCTCTGAAGGGGGAAACTGTCTCAGTTACCTTCTCCTGCATTTCTTTCCCTCATTCCCCACAGAATGTCTTCCTGATGGGGATCTACAGTTTTAAGCCCAACAATGTCATTTTGCTGATGAGACCTAGGGATGTAAATTGCCCCCAAACTGATACCATCTGTCTTTTTTCTCTGTATCAACAAAACAGCATTATTTCAAATGTGTAAATCTGTCATTTGTAAGTCTCCAGTTTGTTGGCAGCGCTTCATGGAAGTGAATTAAAACTAATGGGATCCAAAGCCCTTTCTCCTCTAACTACACTTGGATTAGGGGATAAGGAGAGAATTAGCCCTATGGAACCTTGGTATTTTAAGCTTTGCATTTAGTCCATTCCACCTTCTGATGAACTTCATGTTTCCCAGTTGCCTGGACAACATGCAGTCTCAGGAAACCCAACCTTCCAGTTCTGTCCTGCCCCTGAAGGAAATTTGCCACCCTGGATTGGCTCCATGAACCATCTCCTCCTCAGGCTCCTAGCTGGTTGGGCCCTTTCTCTGCCCCTCCCTATGAGTGTGTCACTTCATAGGGAGACACAACAGAGATAAGAGAAGATCATATAGGTAGAAAGAGGCAGGGTAAAGATAAAGGAAAGAGGGAAGGGACAAGGTACTGAGATTTATTTTCTCTGAAAGAGGATTGAAAGGAGTGATTTCTGTACGTAGAGCTTGACTTGTAAAGAGAAACAGCTCCCCACTGAGTTCAGCCCTGCCTAAAGTTCCAAGAAGATCAAGAATGGAAGCGTCTGGGAAGTATAAGAGACAGATTTGGATATTAGAACCCCTGGGTCTCCTGGTTCAATCTAGGGATCAGGAAACCATCGTCATGTCCGGACCTAAATACCAGTCCCTTTGTTCCCCCAGGACAGCGGGGAGATGCCACCTAAGAACGAAGAAGAAAGGATAAAAGCTGGGACACAGAAGAAAAAGAACAGAGGTGCTGGTGAGTCAGGATGGGTGGAGTGGGTGCCCTTGCTTCTCTATGCTCTGGTTCAAAGACCAAGAAGAGGTGCTACAGAGAGAATTCAGCCCTCTACATGACAAAATAGAACTTTCTGGACATTGCCCCTTCATATCCTCACATCCAGGTTCCACAAAGCTGGGAAAATGGGAAAACTGGCACCCACCCCTCCTTTGAGTCCCTATTGGCTCTGTGCCTTCCTTATGTATTCATTACACATATTTGTGCTGGACAGTAAGGACATTGGTGAACTCAGTAGATGCTGCCATCATTTAGCGGTCCTCAGATATCCTTCAGGAATAAAGTCCAGAGGATGGAAGGGGAGCAAGTAAGGCTGAGTTCATGATAAGCTAAGGTTCTGCCAATTTGCCAGGGCAGATGTGGAGGCTTAATCCATGCACAGGCTGGCAGTGTTGGAAAAAGAGTTGCTCTAAGACCACTTAGGTAAGCAGAATGGAAGCTCTGGGGGTAATAGAAGAGGGCCAGTGGCACATTGCACTATCCTCAAGGGCTTGAAGGGTTTGTCAGAACATGGCGGTCTGGTTGGCGCCACCGGCTAGAGCAGCGGTTCTCAACCTGTGGGTCGCGACCCCTTTGGCAGTCGAACGACCCTTTCACAGGGGTCGCCTAAGACCATCAGAAAACACATATAATTACATATTGTTTTTGTGATTAATCACTATGCTTTACGTTTAATTTGTAACAGTGAAAATATATCCTGCATATCAGATATTTACATTACGATTCATTACAGTTATGAAGTAGCAACAAAAATAATTTTATGGTTCGGGGTCACCACATGAGGAACTGTATTAAAAGGTTGCAGCATTAGGAAGGTTGAGAACCAGTGGGCTAGAGGAAGTACGGCTTCTACAGCAGCTTCTACTGCGGCTGTGCAAGCTCCACGCGCAGTGGCTCATCTCATCCCAAAAGGCTTCTCCCCACAGCCCAGTTCCTTTGAGGCATCTGCAGCCTACACTATCCATTTGTTCATTGTCAAAACATGGCTGCGGCTGGGCCGCCGTGCCCCCTGGACTTTTTGACATATGCAAATAAACTATGCAAATTAATCCAGTCCCAGCTTCCTCCCCATGGGAAATGGGAATGGACTTTACTCATTCCCAGAAATGTTAATGGACCTAGCACAACATATGGACTGGTAAAAAGCAGGGAAACATAAATAACTTGTTGAATGTGTTGATGGGTAAAACTCACCCTAACCAAAATGTGTGTTTGGAAAGATGTGGAGATGGCACCTACAAAGGCAAATATAGAAGACTTCAATGGGTCTATAAATTAGAATAGTACCCTTTCACAGAGATCATTTAAGGCCAGTGGGAAACACATGTGTAATTACTTATTGTTTTTGTGATTAACCACTATGCTTTAGTTATGGTTGGGGGTCCCCACAATTAAGAGGAACTGTATTAAAGGGTTGTGGCATTAGGAAGGTTGAGAACCACTGGCTTAGAACTTCCTACAAGTCTTCAATGTTAACTGAGAGTTTATCTTTATTTCTTATCCCTTTCTTTTTTTTCTTTTTTCAATAAACATTAATTGTTCTCTGGGTTAATTCTTTTGGAACAAAGGCAGCGTGACACAGTTGGAGCTAATATGGGGGTCTTAGTTGATCTGTAACCATTTTCTAATGGGAAAAGATAGTCACAAGTTTGGACTGTGAGGAAGAGGCCGACAGTGAGAGCTGATAAGCCAAAACATGAAGGGAGTTTTTGCTTCTTAATAATGAAAAGCTCATCAGATTTGGGGGGGGGGCTTGGGGGGGAGCAAAATGAGAATGAAAGAGACTCAAATTCTGCTGTCAGAGGAGGTGAGCAGAGTCCATCAAGCCCATAGAAGCTGATTCACTGAGGTCCCCAGCCAGTCCTGAGAGCTCTGGCAGAAGGGTGAGGCCCACTGAGCCAAAATTTCTGCAAACCAGCTGAAGCAGAGGTTGCAAGGGCTGGAGGCTTAACTGGAGGGGGCGCGAAGTGAAGGGAAGGCCATATATGCAGGTATGTGATCAGTCAAGCAGGTGGGCAGGAGACAGGGGCCTGGAAGAGAGCAACCAAGAGGGCCAGAGGATGCAAGGAAGGTAAACGAGGACTTCCATCTGCCATGCCTAGACTCAGCCTTCCCAGCAGAGCATTAATCAGGCAGGAACCTGAAGGAAGGAAAGGAAGGCCTCTGGAATTCCAGGCAGGGACCTTCCAGGATGCCTGATGCCATGTTGTTGCTGCTTTGTAGGTTGCAAAGTGCACTCATAGCCTTGGTCTCATTCATCCCATGGGAGTGAGTACGGAGAAGGGATACAATCCCCATCCTGAGCTGGCATGGGGACAGGGGATCTGGTTCCTAGTTCTTCTTGGGTTTTCAAGGTCTCCCAGCTTCTCAGAATCACAAGAATGAAAAAGGCTTTTATGCTCTTGTCCCACTGGACCAAGCGGAGCCATTCACACTCACAACTTCCCTTCCTTTCTCCACCACTCCATTGCCACCTGATTCTCTAGCTGTCCACTGTCCCCATCACAGAGATGAGTCATCAGTGCCAGGTCCTGCAGTAAGAGATGGAGACCCAGAGCAAGCAGCTGGAGGAAGAAGTGAGGAGCCCTCAAGAGCAGCTAGGTAGGCTCCCCAACCTCTAAGCCCTTTCTCTCAGAGTATCACTGAGGAGGTCCGGCCTGAAGGGGTGAACTTAAGATGGTCCTTCTCTAGAAGACTGCAATCTAGGCTCTTGTATCACTTTCCCCACTGATTCTCTCACCAATGAGGATTGGAACAGAGGAGGGTTCAAGATGTCAAAAATCTTAAGTAAAGAAGACATCAGTCTGACCCCCTTTCCCTCTTTCAATGGTCTCTCCAAATCCAGGTCTTCCTCTTTCATAAGCAAAACATATTCCCTCTTAGACTGGCTGATTTTTACAACAAAACAAAGGGGAAATGGCCCTGACCAGGTAGGTGGGTCAGTTGCTTGAAGCATCATCCCATACACTAACAGGTTGTGGGTTCGATTCTGAGTTGGGGCACATATGGGAGGCAGACGATCAATGTCTCTCTCTCTCTCCCTCCCTCCCTCACCCTCCCCTCTAAAATTGATAAAACATATCCTCAGGCGAGGATTAAAAAAAAACAAAAACTAAGGGAAAATATTTGATTTACTTACTTCCGTATCTTCAAGGCCTAAGTCATGGTAGATCCTAAATAACTATTCGCTAAATAAATAAATAAACCTTCCAAATAAGCAAATATATATATATATTTTTGTTTAATAGGAAGTTTTTGCTTTCTTCCTTCTTGATTACGGGATAGAGTTGAAATATTTTAGCATGGCACACAAAATTTTTTACAATTTAGCCCTCAATGTTTTCTTATCCTAAAACAGCTTTGGTTTAGCTATAGATATCCAAGAATTGTTTATCTGCCATGCAGACTCTGAGTTCCTTTCCTAATCTTTGCCTTATTTCAAGTTTAAATAAAATCAATATTTATTGAGCACCTCCTATATACTAGATGCTTTCCCATACATTATCACATTGACATTACTCACAGCAAGCCTGTGAAGTATGTGACAGTCTGTCTTTAAAGATGAAGAAACTGCTATAGCTGGGTGGCTCAGCTGGTTACAACGTCATTCCGATACACCAAGGTTGTGGGTTCAATCCCAGGTCAGGGCACATACATGAATCAACCAATGAATGCATAAATAAGTGGAACAACAAATCAATGATTATCTTTCTCTTTAAATTAATCAATAAAAAAAATTATAAAAGATTTTAAAGATAAAGAAACTGAAGCTCAGAGACAGACATGCTCAATATTACACAGGCAGTAAGTGACAACCAGACTTGGGACCCAAATCTCTTGTCCCAAGCCCACTACTCTCTCTACTGTACCTTAATAGTACTTAAACCCTTTATAGAGGCTACAGGAAAGTTGATGGCTCTGGGGGAATCTGGAATGATCCCATGCTTTTTGGGTACCACTGGAGACTCTGTTCAAGGATAGTGTCACCATTCTGTCCCCTTTCCTCCTTCTTCCCCACTCCCCAGAGATGTGCCAGAGGGAAACTGAGGCTGCACAGGGAGAGGGAGCAGGCCCTCAGAGAACGGGACCGGACTCTGGCTCAGCTTCAGACCCACATAGCAGATATGGAAGCCAAGTATGAGGATATCTTACATGGAAGCACCACCCCCGGAAGCCCAGCCATCCCAGTGCCCAGCACTGCTCCATCACCACAAGCCCCAGCTAGTATGACAATGACAGAGCAGCTGGAAGGAGAAGCATCTCCACAGGAAACTCTGCTCTATCTCAAGGGACTGCAACCATGCCTACCCACTAAAAATAAAAACTTTAAGAAAATACTGGCAAGAAAAGCTTATAGACCAACCTAGTCCACCCCTCACCCTCCCTCTCCCTTCCTGGGGCCTGAAGCTTGGTGCCTGCAGGGCAGCCTGGACCAGCTCTTGGCTAAGTTAAGAGCCATTAAGCTTCAGCAGGATGGAGCCATGCTGAGACTCCACACCAGGCACAAGGAGCAGCTGCGCCAGTTTGGACTCAACCCCCTGGATCTTTGAGGCTATAAGCATATAGCCTCTGGGGCCCCAGCAATAAAGCTGTCTTGATGTAGAAGTCAACAAAACTGTGGGTTTAGGCTTCTTGGCAAAAATGAGTAACTTTCAAGGGAACACCTTGGTTCTGGGCTAACCCATTAGCCTAAAGACTGAATGACAGGAGAGAAATTTGACAAGGTCTTTTTTTTTTGCATTTTCTGATTGTTTTTTTTTTTTTTTTAATTTTATTTTTTGGTTATTCAATTACAGTTGTCCCATTTTTCCCCCATTGCTCACCCCTCCCAGCCCATCCCTTCTCCCACAATTGTATCCCTCCCCGTTGTCCATGTCCATGAGTCATTCATATACATTCCTTGACTAGACCCTTCCCTTACTTATCCCCCTTCTCTCCCTCCCCCCTCCCCCCTACTGACTACTATTCTAGTCTTTGCCTATTTAGTTCGTTTGTTTGTGTTGCTCTTTAGTTTCCTGTATTGGGTGATATCATATGGTATTTTGCTTTCTTTGCCTGGCTTATTTCACTAAGCATAATTCTCTCTAATTCCATCCATGTTGTCGCAAATGGCAGGAGTTCCTTCTTTCTTTCTGCTACATAGTATTCCACTGTGTAGATGTACCACAGTTTTTTGATCCACTCATCCACAGACGGGCACCTAGGCTGTTTCCAGCACTTAGCTATTGTAAACAGGGCTGCTATGAACATAGGGGTGCATAAGTTCTCTTGAATTAGGGTTTCAGGATTTTTCGGGTATAATCCTAGCAGTGGAATCACTGGTTCAAATGGCAGTTCCATTTTTAGTTTTTTGAGGTAATTCAATACTGTTTTCCATAGTGGCTGCACCAGTCTGCATTCCCACCAACAGTGCAGTAGGGTTCCTGTTTCTCCACATCCTCCCCAGCATTTGTTGTTTGTTGATTTGTTGATGATGGCCATTCTGACTGGTGTCAGATGGTATCTCATTGTGGTTTTTACTTGCATCTCTCTAATGGCCAATGATGTTGAGCAATTTTTCATGTGCCTATGGACCTTCTGTATGTCCTCTTCGGAGAAGTGTTTGTTCAGGTCCTTTGCCCATTTTTTAATTGGGTTGTTTGGTTTCTTGATGTTGAGTCGTATAAGCTCTTTATATATTTTGGAGATCAGTCCCCTGTCTGTGATATCATTGGCAAATATGTTTTCCCATATGGTTGGTTTCCTTTTCATCTTGCTGATGTTTTCTTTTGATGAGCAGAAACTTTTTAGTTTGATGTAGTCCCATTTGTTTATTTTTTCCTTTATTTCTCTTGCCTTGGGAGATGTATCCGTGAAGATATTGTTACGTGTGATATCTGAAATTTTCCTGCCTATGTTTTCCTCTAGGACTTCTATGGTATCACAGCTTACATTTAAGTCTTTAATCCATCTTGAGTTTATTCTCGTGTGTGGTGTAAGTTGGTGGTCTAGTTTCATTTTTTTGCACATCCCTGTCCAGTTCTCCCAGCACCATTTGTTAAAGAGGCTCTTCTCACTCCATTTTATGTTCCTTCCTCCTTTATCAAAGATTAGTTGACCATAGAGGCCTGCGTTTATTTCTGGGCTTTCAATTCTGTTCCACTGATCTATATGTCTGTTCTTATGCCAGTACCAGACTGTTTTGATCACAGTGGCTTTGTAGTATTGTTTGATGTCTGGTATCGTGATTCCTCCTGCTGTGTTCTTCTGTTTCAAGATTGCTTTTGCTATTCGGGGTCTTTTTTGGTTCCATATGAATTTTTGGAGGATTTGTTCTAGGTCAGTGAAATATGTCATTGGTATTTTAATAGGGATTGCATTGAATTTGTAAATTGCTTTGGGTAGTATGGCCATTTTGATGATGTTGATTCTTCCCATCCAAGAACATGGTATTTGCCTCCATTTATTTGTATCTTCCTTAATTTCTTTCTTCAATGTTGCATAATTTTCAGTGTACAGGTCTTTTATCTCTTTGGTTAAGTTTATTCCTAGGTACTTTATTTTTCTTGTTGCTATAGTAAATGGTATTTTCTTTTTTGCTTCTGTCTCTGATATTTTATTGTTGGTGTACAGAAATGCCTTAGATTTCTGTATATTTATTTTGTACCCTGCTATTTTGCCAAATTTACTTATTATATCAAGTAGTCTTTTAGTGGATTTTATAGGGTTTTCTAGGTATACTATCATGTTATCTGCAAATAGTGATAGTTTTACTTCTTCTTCCCCAATTTGGATGCCTTTTATTTCTTTGTCTTGTCTGATTGCTGTGGCTAGGACTTCCAACACTATGTTGAATAGAAGTGGGGAGAGTGGACAGCCTTGTCTAGTTCCTGATTTCAGGGGGAATGCTTTCAGTTTTTGTCCATTGAGTATGATGTCGGCTTCAGGCTTCTCATATATAGCCTTAATGATGTTAAGGTATGCTCCCTCTATTCCCATTTTGCTGAGTGTTTTCAACATAAATTGGTGTTTTACTTTATCAAATGCTTTTTCTGCATCTATAGATATGATCATGTGATTTTTGTCTTTCATTTTGTTTAGGTGATGTATTATATTTATTGATTTGCGAATATTAAACCATCCTTGCATCCCTGGGATGAATCCCACTTGATCATGGTGTATGATCTTTTTGATGTATTGTTGGATCCTGTTTGCCAAAATTTTATTGAGGATTTTAGCATCTATGGTCATCAGCGATATAGGCCTGCAGTTTTCTTTCTTTGCTGTGTCTTGACCTGGTTTTGGGATGAGGGTAATACTGTCTTCATAGAAAGAGTTTGGGATTTTTCCCTCTTCTTGGATTTTCTGGAATAGTTTGAGGAGGGTAGGAGTTAGTTCTTCCCTAAATGTTTTGTAAAATTCGACTGTGAAGCCATCCAGTCCAGGGATTTTGTGTGCAGGGAGATTTTGGATTACTGTTTCAATTTCCTTCTTTGTTATTGGTCTGTTGAGACTTTTTTTTTTTTTTTGTGGATGTGTTTCCTTTATTGGTAGTTCAGAATTGTGCTGATTACAGTGAACTCTCATGACTAGACAAGCAGTAAATAGCAGCCAACTACACTTGACACCATGGCTTCACACAAAGCAGATAAAGAAATACCAGAATGCCAATTTTCTATTTTAAAAAATTCCTAAGGACACCTGGCAGAATAATGCTGGAAAAAATAAAAATGACTGTGGGAAGGAGATGCATAAATAAAGTATTTCTTACATCAAAAAAGTCCCAAGAATCACAAAATCTGCAGAAGCTTGGTTAATCAAATACTGCAGTACTGATTTAATCAGTATAAAATCGAAAGAGCTTTAGATCTGGATCTTTGAGGCTGTAAGCATATAGCCTCTGGGGCCCCAGCAATAAAGCTGTCTTGATGTAGAAGTCAACAAAACTGTGGGTTTAGGCTTTTTGGCAAAAATGAGTAACTTTCAAGGGAACACCTTGGTTCTGGGCTAACCCATTAGCCTAAAGACTGAATGACAGGAGAGAAATTTGACAAGGTCTTAATGCTTCTCCTAAAGAAACTGGGTCCCACCCCTTGAGCCCAGGGCCTTTTGGTCCCTTCGAACCACAGCCCACCCACACAAACACAGGCAGTGAGATTTGTGGGGGGAAAGGCCATTTCTATAATAGACCAACACTGATCAGGCACCAGCCCCCATAATCCTAAGGTGCTCATCTCCAAACTAATGCAATACATTCAAGAGTCCTGGAGTCATACCTAGGGTAACTTCCAGATGGCCTTTCAGTCTACTTGGAAAGGGAAGTCTGTGTTTCTCTCTTTTATGAAAACTCTCGGTACTACTTCACTTTCGATCACCAAATGTGTAAGGGTTTTTCCCACACCAAGAAATTCTCCAGCTCTTCTGTGATACCAATTCGGTGTCCTACAATTTAATCCAATTCTGACACTATCTACCTAGAGATACCATAGGTTAAGGACTCAGCCCCACAGGATGCCAATTTCAAGTCCAGGTTGTCACTGTGCTTCTGACCAACTGGCTATAAATCAGAGGTTCCCACGATTCCCTCCTCTAGTTCTATCCGTCACTGGAGAGGCTTACAGAATTCAGGGAAACAGTTTACTTACTCAATTGCCAGTTTATTATAAAGGATGCAATTCAGGAACAGTCAGAGGGAAGAGATGCACAGGGCAGAGTATGGGCATAGAAGCTCCTGCCCTCTCCACATGTTCAGCAACCTGGAAGCTGTCTGAGCCTTGGCCTTTTGGGTTTTTATAGAGGCTTCATTACATAAGCATGACTGATTAAACCATTGGTGATTAATTTAAGCTCCAGCCCCTCTGTCCTCCCAGGAAGCCAGGGTGGGGTGGGAGTGGGGGTAGGGCTGAAAGTTTCAACCCAGTAATCACAAGTTGGTTCCCTGGCAGCCAACACCCCCAGCCCCCTGAGCTTTATTGCTCTTCTTGCTTTGGAAATTCCAAGGGTTGTAGGAGCTCTGTGCCAGGAGTGAGTATGAAGACCAAATATATATTTCTTATTATAAATTACAAAATCACACCACTCATCTCAAAACTTCATCCTTGGGGCACAGCTTCCAAAGCTCCCACATGGCCTCCTCTGAAGTCAAAGGGGAGGATTCTTAGTGGGCCCACCCAAGGCCTCTGACCACAGCTTCTTCTGGGAGATGGGCCCATGGGAGGAATGGACACTCTGGGCAAGCCTGTGATTGTCCAAAATCCTAGAGGTCCAGTTTCTGGCATAAAAAGAGCAGCTCAGCTCCTACCACCTCCAGCTGGAGAGTGCAGACAGGAAAACTACTGAGTAGGGCTGTGCCAAGGAGGAGAGCACTACAGCACATCTGAGGCTAGAGCCCACTCCTAAGCAAAAAGAGAAGGGAGAAGGTCATTCAAGGACCAGAAGAGCTCTTTTGCCCGGTCCCCACCTGCATGGACTGCCCAATAATGGGACTTGTTCCCACCTTCCATTGCCTAAAGTCCCAACCTTCATGCCACACCCTGCTTCACCCTATAGCCCTCCTGCTCTGCCCACCTCTCTGGTACCCCTCTGTCCTTTTCCAGCTGCTCAAAGTCCCTCTCCTTTCTTACCTCTACAGACCCTGGGGGAATCCATGCTTCCAAGCCCTGTGGAAACCTGTTCACCAGTTTTAGGCACAGAGGTGGCTCAGCCTTAGTCAGCTGCTGAAGCATTTCCAAGTCGTTCTCTCCATCAACAGAATTTCCATTCACCTCCAGAATCACATCACCCTTTTGCAGTCCTGCCTGGGCAGCTGAGCCTCCTTGAATCACCTGGGGGTTGGGGGTGAGATACAGAACAAGAAAAGTTTGCTGGGTGCTCTAAGGGTCTTGGGGGGAAGCAAAGGAAGGTTCACCAGGAGACAAATGTTGATAGGATCCAAGGCACATGGGGTATCAGTCACCTGGGAGATAAAGAGACAAGGCCCACTGGCCACATAGCTGAGTCGGAAGCCATAGCCACCGCTAGGCCCAGGATACAAGAAGCACTGACAGGAGCCACATGGGACAGGAGGCACAGCTGTCTCTTCAACTGATGAATCCTTTGTTTCAACCAGAGAGGCTGAGCAGGTGTCCTGGGGAGAGGCAGGAGCCTCTGTGCTCTCCAGGAAAAGGAGTGGAGACAAGCGAACCTGGAAGGAGGCAGATTGAACCAACCTGTTGCTTCTGCCTCCACCTGAGCTCCACTCCATTCCTGCCCCCACCCTAACCCCTGCCCCTCAGCTCTCACCATGCTGAAGAAGTGGTCAGCCTCAGGGTCCACAACAGTGAGGGAAATACGAGAGCCTTGTGCGCGAATCCTGGACACTGTCTCCTCATGGCTCAGCCCCTCCACACTCTCCCCAGCCACAGCCACCAGCCGGTCCCCATCCTGCATCCCGGCCCTCTCAGCTGGCAGTCCTGGGTCCACCTCCCACAGGAACTGCCCTGGGAAATAGATATCCTCACTGCTCCTTCCATGAGTACCCTCAATGCCAGCCCCAGGAACAGTGGGTAGTACCCCCCAGGGGTACGCAGGAGGAGGAGGCCAAGGGCTGGGACTCAGACAGAGACATGACCTATGTGCACTGAGGTGCATATATACACTTGTATGCCCACCCGAAGGCCCACCTTCCCTACCCACCCCCAGGGCTCCCACTCACCAAGATGACCACCAAGGCCCTTCTCCTCCCTGAGCAGGAACCCGAAGCCCTGGGGCCCTTTCTCTAGGTACAGACAGCGGGGCTTGGCAGGCAGTGCCCAGCCCTCCGCCAGGGGTGCAGCCAGAGGCATTCCCAGCTGGCGACACTGTTCTTCCACCTCTGGTCCTGCCACCAGCAGGGTCACCTGCTCTCCACTCTGCCAAAGCTGTGGGGACCCAGCAGGGCTTCAGCATCAACTACCTGGGTAGGGAGGGCAGAGGCAGGCACCTCCTCGCAGCCCCTCTTCCCAGGCCCAGGAATGAGGCACTAAGGATAGTGGAGAGAAGGGTTTAGCATAAACTGTAAAGGAAAGGATGGTGATGGAGATACAAGATAAGATCAGGTGAGGAGGCACTTGGGGGAGGAATCTGCTTCCTGCAGCAAGGGCCCAGGCCCAGAAGGGTGAAGGATGAATGGGGAAGCAGGCAGCCATACCTTCCTGCTGAGTTGGTTATGAGTGAACTTCTCCACACTGACCCCATTCACTTCTAAGAGTCGGGCCCCAGGGGGCACCCCTGCTCGCTCAGCTGCTCCTCCAGTACTCAGCACCAACCAGAAAGAACCCCGATGTTCTGGAAGCAAAAAAAAAAAAAAGGAAGTGTTAAGTCTGCTGGCTGCCTGGAGCGGGACTGAGATTCCCCTTCCTGACCTCCCTCCTGAACCTCTAAGCTCACCGTGGGTGACACTAAAGCCAAAACCACCCTCATCTTTCACTATGTGGCACAGACGGGGCCGGATCCCGAGGCTGAGAGTAGGACAGAGGAGGGCATCATTCCCTTGCTGAGCTCGGGCCTCATCATACACGTGCTGTGCCAAAACTGTCAGCAGAACCCGAGGACCACTGGCCCGGATGCGGAGTACCACCTAAACAGAGGGTATGGTTAGAGCTGGTCCATCTTGCCAACTCCCAGTCCCTGGAACCTATAATTTTCATCATGGAAACCAGCTTTCTGGAATGCTTTTACCCAAATATTCTGAACTCGGTACCCCCAAATCCTGGGAGGTGGGGGAGGTTAAGGCTTGGGTCCTGCTCCCATATACCCAAGGAGGTGATCTCGGTCTTTCTCTCCCTGTGATGCTATGGGACATTTTCGAGTGCCATGGGGAATCCCAGCCCAACCTCACCACCTCAGAGTCTTCATGTTCCACAACATGGTTGTTCACTGCCAGGATCCGGTCTCCTTCCCGAAGACCCTGCCGCTGGGCAGAGGAGCCTGGCTCCACCCTGCACACCACACGAGTGACCCTGTCCAGTTCCTGCTGTAGATGGAAACCAAAACTCCTGCCCTCTTCTTTACTTAGCAGGCAGAAGCGAGGCCTCTCCAGGCTCCAGAGATCTGGAGGGGAAAGTGGGCAGCAGAAAAGGGGGAGGAGGGATGTGGCCCAATTACGAGTCACCTAGTGCCCGACAAATGCTGTTCCCTTGATAGGGCACCAGGCGGACTTCTACCCAGTGTTGGGCAATAGGGCCAAATACTGTGTGGGCAGAATGGCTAAAACAGAAGGAATGCCTGGCCCCCTCCTCTGTCCATGTGGTCACTCCCAGCCAAGGCTGTTATCCGAGAGAGCAGATGAGTGGTTATCAAGGAGATGGGAGGCTGTGCAGATACATGGTATCTCTTGGGAAGGGGAATGATTGCCCAGGGGGTGAGGGGGTTACCAGAGGGATCGTGATCTTCAGCCAGAGACAGGGCAGGATTATCAATGCCCAGGTTTGGGTTAAACTCAAGCTTCCTGTAAGGAGATCCCAGACTCTACTTGAGATGCTAATGGCAGCTGAAGAGCTTCCCCTCCCTTGATTTCCCCTTCCCTTGCCCTATCCCTTCAAAGGAAATCACTTACAGAGTTAACATAGCTGTGTCCTGGAGACCTGCTGGGCAAAATTGGGGTTAGGAGAAGAGAGGTGCATTCTCCACCCCCTTCCATGATAATTAACTGAAAGGACTTAGGAGAACCTCCAAACTCAGGACATGCTCCCTTCCATTCTGCTCCAAAAGGGTCTTTCCTTTCCCTTCCTTCCCCTTGCATTGAGGCCATGGCACAGAAATCTGAACTTATCAGTAGAGGGTGTGGACCAGAAAGACAGACATATCCACTCACTTCCTCTCTCCTAACTTCCAGGCTATTTGTCTCAGGGCTCCAAGCCCCAGCATCAAGTGTGACCTGGTCTATAAAGCCTCTGCCTCCCAGTCTACCCTTGACTATCCTGAAGTCCCCTCCAGGGTATATCTCCCAGCCTCCTACCTGTAGCTGCCTCCATAGTTGAATCAACAACCCAGTCCTCAGGGTAGGGACAAGGTCCACTGAAAGCAGCTGACCTTCCCACTTACACTGCACCCAGTCCTGCCTCCTTTAAGACTCTGCCTTCTAAGCAGTGGGATAATGATTAAACAAGGAAAGTCTTATCCCTAGGGAAGTATTCATTTTCCTCCTGCACCCATTCCTGGGCCCCAGCTTCTCCAGAGACTCTGCTGCTGTCCCAGCTCCAGCTAGGTGCAGAGAAAGATAGAGTGATGATCACTAATTCCAAGCCTGGGGTAAGAATGTATGAAAGGGGCAAGAGGAGTCCTCTGGCCTTGCATGGCCTACTCCACACCCCAATATCATGCGTCCCTCCCAGCCCTCACTGCCTTTGAACTTATTACCTAAGAACTACTGTAACAAAAAGCGGTCAGCAGTTTAATCAGAATGGCCAAGAACAGTGTCCTTCCTTGAAAGCACTAGGCAAAGAGGCCACAGTAGGTGGCAGACAGTTTTTTAATACAACAAGTCAGTGCACATACTGGTAGGGAGCACTGAGCACAAGCACCATTGTGGTAAGAGGAGCACGAAGCCAAGGAGAAAGCACCAATGAGAGAGGAAAGTGGCTGCAAGTATCCTGAGTGTTCCACGGAAGGTATAAAGGCAGGAGGAGGAAGCGCTCCAACACATCTGGACAGCAACACCCCTGGGTAGTTGGACATAAGAAGTGGGCCCCCTGGAGGCACAGAGGCTTCTCGAGAGGAGACAGAGGCAAGGCTAGTGGTGGTGCTGCACGGCAATTTAGTCAGGAAATGCCGCATCCTTCAGTTGTCCTAGCCTAAAGGAGAAGAGGCATGTCTCATGACTGGAAATTCCAGACTTGGGAGGCTTGGTTGACATGTTCCTGGAGGGCCACTGGTACAGCTGTGCCCAGTCCTTTGCCTCCAGCCATGAAGGAATCTTTATAAAAGTAGTAGTGCTAGCCAGGAGGCCACAGAGGGAAGGGGTGTGGGGATAGGGGTCACACAGCTAGGGGCCTGCCGCCACTGTCTCAGTGTCCAGGGCCTCCCAGCTGCTCCAGGAGGGCCCTAACCTCTCCCTCCACTCGAAGCAGCTGGGCCTTGCGCCAGGGATTCAGGGTGGCTCCTCGGTTATCTTCCAGATCCTGCAGCAGTAGCTCGAGGTGGCGCTGGACCCGGCCCCGGTCCCAGCTGTTGAGGTTCCGCTGGACTTCACTGAGGATCACCGACCAGTACTCTGACACTGCTGTTCCCTCCGTCAGCGATACCACAATCCGGGCACTACCTTCGGCAGTGCCCCCCAAGTTCCGCAAGACATGGCGACCCTCTGAGCTCAGCTCATTGAAGTAGAGGCTAGCAGGAGAGAGAGGAGTAGATACCACTCAGCAAGGCTCTGAGGAATGGCAGAGGGTGGCGGGTGGACAGAGTCCATGTGTGTCGGGGGGTCTAACAACTCAGTCCCTGGCTGTGAAATGTGATGGGGTGTGTCTTCAATAAGCCAGAGATAGAAGGCGGCGGCCAGCAGGAGGCAGGGATGACATTAGAATTTAGTGGGACCAAGGGCAGTAGGAACGGAGCCACCAGGAGCCTAGGAGAAATGGTGGTAGGGAATCGGGGCAGGGTAAGGACCAATCACAGAGGGGTGGGTTGGCTCAGAGCAGGTTGATAAGCATCAGTCAGAAGCCAGGAAGAGAGGACAGGCCCAGGCCCACCCCCTAGGGTAGAAAAAGCACAGTGGAGAAAGGGAAGAAAGACTGAGGATGGGAAACGCAGTCCCAGGCTGGGCTTTGGCAATGACCCGTGAGGGACAAGACTCACTGCAGCAGCTCCAGGGAAGGATGCTCCCAGGCAGCCTTGGCCAGGGCCAGGGCCGCTGAGTCACCAGCGCCATTGTAGGCCACGTTCAGCTCCTGTAGCTGTTGATTACGGTCCAGCTGGGCAGCCAGGAGCTCCAGGCCTTTGTCCCCAAGGCCCGTGTGTAGCAGGGACAAGTGTGTCAGCGAGGTGTTTCCAGCTAGCCCCTCCAACAGCAAGGCCACACCCTCAGCTGTCAGTGGATTGTTGGACAGCCTATAGCCACAAACACCCCAAGGTTATAAGTGCCATGGTAGAGACCCTGTGTTTGAGCCAAAAGGGTACACAGCCTGGGATGAAGACCAGCCTGGACACAGAAATGTAGGTCCAGGAGAAGAGGATGGAGAAATAGCAGGTATGACACACTGCCAAGGAGGGAGAGCAGGGTAGAAGTTGGCTTCTCCTCTCCTCTTTTCCCTCCTTGCATTCTCCTTTGCTGACTCCCTACCCACATCTTCTCTTCCTCTTCATCATTACCATTTCCCTTCTTCCTCCTTGTCTCACCTCCTCCCAGACCCCACGGCCCCATCCTTCTTGTCCTCCCTTCTTTCTCTTTCCTCATTTACCTCCCCTTACTTCAACCAGAAACCAGAAACCCAAGAGTCTGAGTTCCTAGTAAATCAGTCAACACTTTGGGAGCATCTACTGAATGCCCAGCATTAAGGTCATTCTTGTGAAGCGACAAGGAAAATTCTGGAAAGGTATCAGTGGCACTGTTACCAGGCAACAGGACTGGGTATTATTCTACCCCATTCCCCAGACTGATTTTAGCCACATAAGAGGCTTTCTTAGCACCTATGTCTGGTGGCATCTCACCCCTATCCCCACCCTACTGCTTGTATTAGACCTGGGGGGGCAGGACAGGGCCAGACTTCCACCCCCTTTACTGTACCATGGGTGGGTCTGTGCCAGGTATGTTGAGGCAAGGACACACCCTTGACCATAGGTGGCCACCAGAATGGCCTGAGCCTCCCTCCAGCCCTTTCCCAGGACACTTACCGCAGGGTGGTAATTTGGCACTGGTCATGTAGCAGCAGATCTCGGAGGTCCCTGCAGGCCTCTGGGCCCAGGCTGTTGAGTTGCAAGCTGGAGCAAAAGGTGATCAGAGGAGATGTGAGAAACCAAAGAAGCAACTCAGCATAGGGCCTGCCCATCCGTCAGGCCCCTTTCTCACCATCCTGACTCTTGCAGTCCACGCCTGTCCCTTCTATTGCTCTCGTCACGTCTTCCCACACCGGACCCTTTCATCCCACCCCTTGGTCCTTCCTTAGTACCTTTGGTTTTCCTAGAAACTTCTCTTCCCACTCTTCACTTCCAACCCTCTCCTGTCTTCATGTCTGTGCATGAGATCCTCACCCCAGCTTTTGGGCACGCAGGAAGACGGGCATGAGTGTGCGTAGGCCAGCAGGGTCCAGCTGGCAGGAGGCCAAGTTCACCTCAGTCAGGGTATGCCTTCTGCTGCCCAGTACAGCTGCCACCACTGTGCATTTGAGGGGTGTCATGCGCACGCCTGCCAGGTTGAGTTGGCACAGGGAGCTGAGCACCTCAGCAGAGAAGTGCTGATTCTGGAACTCATAGTGGAAGAAGAGGTGGTCAAGGAGCTCCGAGGGAGGCAGCACCTGCCGGCCCAACTTTCCCAGCTTCTTCTTGATGGCCTGGGCATTCTCCAGGGCATCAAGGTTCTTGATGGGGCAGCCAAGCTGAGCTAGCATGGCCCGGTTATGGGCAGAGAGAAGCCCTCCCATGAACATGGGGAAGAGCTCAAAGACCTCATCTTCAGGGGGCTCATCTGAGTGACGCCGGGGGCCCTCCATGCCCAGGATACTGGCACCCATTTGGTCCAGGACATCATCATTGTAGTAATCCTCCTCTCGGAACATCTCCAGCACCATGGCCTGGGCAACCGCCTCACGGCTTTTACCCGTCATGCGCCCAAAAACTCGTGGAACCACCTGGGAAAGGAAGCAGGAGCACTTTCCCTGACTGCTCCAGCTTTGTGTCTCCTCTTGAACTTATAGTATGATTTGTTCGATCATATATATACTATTCCACTCCCCACTACCCACACAGAATATAAAACTTTTCATAATTTGGCCCCAATTTGATCTTTCCAGAGTCATCCCTCAGTACTTGTCTCATGCACTCCAGACATACATTCCTCCCAAACACCCCATACATTTTCAAGCCCAGGGGGTGGTGGGAAGGAACCACCATATATCCATATATCATCATCATCAGAACAATGATGACTGATATTACTCTTACTACTTCAAAACACTACATCGCTTGGTCCCTGCCAACTTCATCATGGGCCTCTCACCCTCATTCACTCTGCTTCTGTCCTTTCAGCTTCTCTCTCTCTCTCTCTCTCTCTCTCTCTCTCTCTCTCTCTCTCTCTCTCTCTCTCTCTCTCTCACTTTCTCTCAACAGTGGCAAAGCTCTATACTCTTTCTGGGGTGTTTTCCCAATTCTTTTCTGGCTAATCCTCTAGGGGTCAGACTAAGCGCCCTTCCTGCAGAGAAGCTTTCCTTATTCCCCCAAGCCAGTTCCCCCATTAGACACTTTCAGCACCTAGAACTTTGCTTTCCAGGCACTTACCATATTTTTTAATTACATGGTTATGCTGACATGCTTGTGTTCAGATTGTATGACTGGAAAAAGCAGAAAATTGGTTGGTTTGTTTTTAACTGCTTTCTCCCTCAGAATCTAACATATTACCTGGCACACAGCAGGCACTCAAATATTCATTGAAGAAATGAATGTGCCCTGGCTGGTGTGGCTCTGTAGACTGTGTGCTGGCCTGAGAACTGAAAAGTCGCTGGTTTGATTCCCAGTCATGCCTGGGTGGTGGGCCAGGTCCCCAGTTGGGGGCATGTGAGAAGCATCAGATCAATGTATCTTGCATATCAATGTTTCTCTCCCTCTTTCCCACTCCGTTCCTATCTCTCTAAAGATAAATTAATAAAATATTTTTTAAAAATGAGCTGAATGTTGTGGACATTTGCAACATCATCTCGCATCCTTACAATGGTTGTGAAAGAAATAAAGGGTCCCTACCTCTGGCAGTGAGCCA
Source organism: Furipterus horrens (assembly GCF_987537825.1). Lineage (NCBI taxonomy): Eukaryota > Metazoa > Chordata > Mammalia > Chiroptera > Furipteridae > Furipterus > Furipterus horrens. Next base: position 89,835,404 of record NW_028327172.1, on the reverse strand, counting down.
TGAGGTTGTTTGTGGCACCTCCTCTAATGTCTGGTTTTATTTTTTCACTTTTTATAGGTAAGGTTCCTGCCATGGAGGTAACACTAATCTGGTATTGTGGTGAGAAAATGTCACCCTGGGAAGTGTGGAACCATCCTCTGCTAGGCAACCCTTCCTCCAGGAGGGCTAGGGAGTGTGGTGCTAACAATTCTGGTGCACTCTAAAAGAATGGAGGGGCTTTCTGGAACCTGTCAGGGAACCACAGCCTCTCACTGCAATCTGGACAAGGCAAGTACATGCTCAAAGGGGAAGGGTAGCCTCAGCAATGGCCATTATTTCCCTGTCTGGGGTGATCATGTAAGAAGGGGTGGGCTGCCTGAGCCTGTTTTTATGTTTAACAATTAAATAGCACTTATTATGTGCCATGCCCTGAAGGTGAATACATTTAATCCTCCTATTAGGCCAATGATATAGATTCTACTATTATCCCCATTTAAGAGATAAGGACTCTGAGGCACAGAGAGGTTAAACAACTTATCAAAGGTGACACAGCTAGGAAGTAGTAGAGCCTTTATTTCAACTGAGGTAGCTGCATTACTGAATCCCTGTTCTTAACCCTTATGCTTTGCCACCTATAAAAAGGAAAACTTGTTCAAATTTGACCAGGGCTCTCCCTCCTCAAGATCAGTTACTAAAAGATTCCTAGAGGGAAAAGGGTTACTTAGGAAGGCACCATACATAGCTTGACAAAATATCCACAATATATCAGTAAAATCTGGCAGAAAGAGACAGATTTCAGAATCATGAAACCTGGGCTCAGATCCCAGCTATTTTGTTTACTATCTGAGTGACCTTAGACAAGTTCTTTAGCCTCTGTGAGCCTCAGTTTCCTCATTTATAAAAGGACTAATGGCCCTGGCTGGCTAGATCAGTTGGCTAGAGCATCATCCCAATAAGCCAAGGTTGTGGGTTTGATGCCCAGTCAGGGCACATATAAGAAAAAAGCCAATGAATGCATAAATAAGTGAACCAATAAAGCATTGTTTCTCTCTCTTTCTCTCTCTCTCAAAACAATAAAATTAAAATTAAAAAATTAAAGGGATCATAATAGCATTTCATTTATAAGTCACCTTGCAGACATCAGCAGAGTGGATCCTTCTTCCCCTCAAAAACTTAGTACATCCACCCTGCTGGCAACACAGTTCTCAGGCCTGTAATTTGGTTTCTGGAATGGACCTGTACCCTGGATAAACTGTCCTAAGCCAATTACCAATGCATTTATCCTCCTGGTATAAATGAATACAATGACATCTGCTTTATGAACCTGCCTTTCTGGTGATTTAGTTAAGATGAGTCATCACTATCGGAGTCTAATCATCTCTGGAAGAACAGATATAATAGTGTCTGGACCTGCAAAGCAGAGGACAGACCCTGAACTATAGTGATTCCTGCCTCACAGAAACAAAGACTAGAAGAAATGCAAAAGAAAACCATCTTAGGGTTGTAGGATTGTTATTAAAGTCCCTGCACTCTCAAATTCCCTTCCCAGCCCCCAAGCCTTCACCAGCCTACAGCTTCTCTCTCTCCCTTCTTTATGCCCCAATCTCACTAAGAGCCCAATTGCCCAAATCTGAAACCAAGGCCGAAAAAAGAAGACTCACAGCTATGCAGGAATTATTAGTTTCCTTCTGGGAGTGGAGCAAACGATAAACGGGGAATAGGAGGCTGAGAGCCTAGGGTCCAGGGGCTGTTGTTACCTTAAGTAGGTTGAAGAGCAGAGGTAGGGCCCTTAGTGGCAGCAGCTTCGCCACGATGCCCAGGACCAGACTGACATCCTCTCCAACACGGCCCACAAGCTCGGCCACTTCCTTGCCCACCCGCTGCAAAGTTGTCTTATGCAAACCCAGCACAATGTAGAGGGCAGCCAGGTATTCTTGCATGGCAGGCACAGTGAATACAAAGGTGCCTCGACGCCCTGGCTCCATGCACGGGGCCAGAAAAAACCTCAGGGCATCCCAGCGGAAGACATGCAGCAGCTGAAATTCTTCTTCTGTCCTGATGCCAGCTTCTAGGCAGCCACGGATATCCTCTTCAGAGAAGTAGGTCTTGCGGGAAGACACCCCCTCATAGGCCAACTTGCCCATGGTTCGGGCAGCATAGGCCATCAAGGACAACTTGGAGGGGTCACTGCTGTCTAACATCTCCCCACTGAAGTTTAGACGCAGGAAGCTGGTGTAGATGCTTGTGAGAGTCTGGCCGGCCGGTGTAGGAGCATGCAGGAAGTGCAAGGTAGCACAGATAAGCCAGCAATAGGAGGGCAGGAAGCAGGCAGCAGTGATCTGGTGGTGCCCTTCCAGGTTCCTGGAGAGCATCTCCACCAGGCTGTCATGCTGAGCTGATGTGGCTGAGACACCCACCCCAGCACTATGCCCACAGTCTGGTTGATTGAGACGAAGCTGGAAATAGAGCTTCTGCAGGTTGGTATCAGAGAAACCACAGATCTCGCCATAGCGGCCCACATACTTGCTAGGGATGCGGCCAATGGCAGAGGGCCGGGTGGTCACCAGAATGCTGGCCTGGGAAGAGAATGGTTGAGCGTTAAGAAAGGCTTTGATATCCTGATTGCCTCACTCCTCAGGGAGCGCCTGACAATCAAGTGCCCAAGAATGAAAATGATGATGACCATAATAATTATAACTAACAATTACTGTGTACTCATTATAAGCCAGCACACTATGCCAAGCAGTTTACATGTAGTATCTCAAGAAGAAAACAGAAGCTTGGGGAAGTAAGTGACTTGCTCAATGACACACAACTGGGAAGTGGTGGGGCCAGGATTTGAACTAGCCCAAGGGCCTCTCTTACACAATAATTATGTGGGCCCAGGACATAAAAATCTTTAGGAAGCAAATCAGGGACAAAGGTGGCAGGGAGGGGCAGGGGGCCACCTACCTCAGGCAGCATATATTTGCGCAGCAGATTGACTATGATAGTAGCTGGTGCCTCTGGCTTCTCAGGGTCACTGCAAAGCCCTGTGCCTGCCAGTCGGAAGTCTAGGTTGAGACGCTCCAAGCCATGAAGCACAAACAGCAGGCGGGACCCAGCTGCAGCCATCAGGGGCAGAATCTCCTTCAGGGGTGTGTAACGCTGGGCCACAAGTTGCCACAAAGAGGCTGGAGCAGGGCCCAGGGATGACAGGTCCTCGCAGGAGAAGGGGATGAGCAGCTCAAATGCTGGCAGTTGTCCATGACACCAGTCCAGGACCATCTTGCGCACCAACGTGCTCTTGCCTGTGCCCACCGTCCCATACAGAACTACTGTCTGCACATGGCGCCCACAGGCATCTGGGTCAAAGAGCTGAGACAGGGCCAGTGTGGGGAGCCTGGCCACAGGTAGCTGATGCTCCAGGGCCAGCTCTGAAGCTGGGCAAAGAAGCTCATCGAGGGTGCTCTCACGGATCACTGGGTCCACATGGACCGTGTCTAGTGCAAAGGTCGGGCCAAACTGACGCTCTTCCCTGGGCAGCCGGCTGAACCACTCAGCCAGGTTCCGGCGGTGCCACTGGATGGCTTCTGGATGGGAAGACAAAGGGTATGGGCCATGGGAAGAGGTCAGGAGATACGGGGCCAGTAAAAGTGATGGTAGGGTCAGGCTGCAGAGTTAAGATAGCACCAGGAGATGCTGGGGCCCAGAATGCTACTGAGCACACAGGACTATCTCAAAAAATACAATGTCCAGAAAATTTGGAACCCCTGTGGCAGAAAGTGGGGAGCCATGGGATGAGTGATGCTGAGCCTGGGTTAAATGGTTTTCATGGTTATATCTACATGCAATCTTTACCTTACTTCTAGGAAGGTAGGGATGGTACATCCCTTCCAGGGCTTTGTACATAGTGTGTATTACATGAGTATTGCAGGAAAAGATACATGAATAGATAGATGATGGGGCTAGGTAGAGTGGGCCCACTGATGGATGATGTCAATGGGTCCTCTCTGCCTCCCTCTTCCTGCCTGCTTCTCCCTCCAGGCTCCTCTCCACACCCCAGCCCACTCTGGGATCCCAGCCAGCCCCTCTCCTCAGGCTGACTGAGGATCCAATCTCTTTACCAGTTGCGGAGATGCTCTGGAACAACTGTCCATGCCTCCCTGATGGGGGACCACTGCCCACTGAGCTTCCATAGTGGCGTATAAAGACCCTGGGAGCAAGAAGAAGGGATGATCTGGGGCTATTGAGCTCAGTCCCTGTACAGGCTCAGAGTCCAGGTCTATTTGGAATGATGGACTTCTGGCTTTCTGAGATTCACGCCCAACCCTGGACACCCAAGTCAAGATTCTCAGACTCTCACCCTTCCCTGCGACTGAAGTCTTGCCCCTAGCCCTCCAGCTCCCCATAGCTGCCTGTCTGGAACACAGCCTGGTCACTGCCAGACTCCACCCACCTCCCACAGATCCTCCTACTGGCTGACCACTGTGACTTGTACTGTAGATGATGTAAGCCAACTTCCTCTTAAGCCTGGTGGCTGACTCTGTACCCTCCCCACCTCTAGAAGACCAATCTTCCCGCCAGAAGATCAAGTAGCTTGACCCTTCCCAGGCTACTCTGCTATGCCCAGATATATTCTAAGATATGACACCAAGGCCTCACCTAGGGGGCCCAAGGGGACTCTCCCCTTTAAGGGTCCAGTTCCAGTGGATCACGGAGTGGATACTTTCATCTAGAGAGAAGAAGGAGAAGGAAGAACTAGCACCCAGATCCCATCCATGTTCCCCCACCAATACACAGACCCTATGTCTACATCAAATCCCCCAATATTTGCTCTTAAAACATCATGTACCACCCCTTTGCATCAGTTATTATGCAATTTTATATTTTATTGTGTGACTACTTAACATTCATTTCTGGCCCCCCACCACCACCATGAAAGCAGGATCACATCTGGTTTTGTACACAATTATACACTTAAAACTTAGCACAATTATATACTGAGACCTTGGCACATAGCAGATACTCAAAAAATATTTGTTGAATACAAAATGAAATCAGACAAGTGTTCCTGAACTTAGGTAGCTAGAGGGACCCTCAAAGATAATCTAGTCTGACTCTCTTATTTTATATGGGAAAAGGAAAACAAGGAAATGAGGTGATTTGCCCAAGGTCAACAGCTAGTGAATCACAGAACTGGGACTAGTACACCTGGAGTCTGAATCCCTGCCCTCTTGCAGGCACCACCTGGACCCTGAAGAGGAAAGAGGAAGTAGAAACAGAAACCCATGCTTCCTGCTTACCTGCTGTCTGGAGTGCTCTTCCCAGGCCAGAGCCCCAAAAGGCCCTGGTCAAATGGCAGTTCCACCTCATGGTAAGAGAGAAGGTCAGAGCCCAGGTTTACACACCAGTTTCTCTCCTGTTCCCCTGCAAAAAGAATGGTGTGAATGGACTACACCCCACACCACAATCACCACCACCTCCATGTGCAGGCCAAGAAAGAATTTTCTTCCTCAGGACAGCACCAACCTTTCCTTAAATGTCAGCATTGCCAAAGCCCTGGCCTGGCCTAGAGCTCTCCTTCCTCTTCTATATACTCCACCTGAGTGATCCCGTTTTATCTCCTACCACCTACTGCCTCTCTCCTGGGGCTTTAGGAACATCTTTCTCCTGAATTTCAGCCTAGCGAATTGCTTTATTTAGGTGTCCTTTTTGGGGGGACCTTTCTGCCCTGTCCAAATCCTACCCAATCTTTTAAGACCCTGTTCAAAGATCCTGTCTCCCTGGAAGTCTTTCCTGATCCTTCTAAGCTCCCTTAAATGGGGCCTGCTCTCTTTGGCACCTGATTTCCAGAGCTGTGGCTTCTTACGGGTAGGGCACGCTTGGGGAGAGCAGCTGCGCTAGACCCACCTGCCAGCAAGGCCAGCCAGTGGAGGAGTGGGGCTGGGACTCAGAGCAGGGGTCACAGGGGCTGGAAAAGGGTTAAGAGATGGCCCTGGAAAGCTGAGAAATCTTAGGAAAACTAGCTCAGTGTGATAAAATCGGATCCAGGGCCACTGGCACAAGATGGGACTACCAGAAGGGGTTGGGTAGTGATGAGGATAATTCTCCCAAGATCATTCCAGGTCTCCAGGGCAGTGCTCCCAAAGGTCCATAGCTCCTGCCCACAAACTCGGTTTCAAACATCATTTCTAGTTCCAGTTGGCTTCTGACCCAGACGGGAGGGCCTGCCAGAAAGCCCACCACTTAGCAAAACAGTTGCGCCCTAGCTGTCCGAGGGCCTAGAACTCCCAGCGATACTAGCGCAGCCCCGCCCCACCTCCTCCAGGCCCGGCCCCGCCTGGCCCCGACCCGCCAGGCCCCGCCCCCCGCGGCATCCCAGGCGGGGGCGAGGGGAGACCAACTGGTTAGACCTTTACCGGAGGCTGCCCCGGCCCGGGAGCCCGAGGCCCGCCGGGGCCGGCCGCCTGTTCCGGAGGTCCCGGCGCGGCGCTTCTTGCCTGCTCGCCCTGGCATCCGACCCTGGCAGCGGGCACAGGAGAGAACGAGCCCAGGCGCTCGGAGTCCTTGGAGTCCTCGGGATCCTCGGGGTCCTAGGAGGAGGGAGATAGTGAGAGGGGCCGAATGCCCCGCAGAGCAGGTCTGGGCAGGGACTTCTTCCCTATTGGTCACTGTACCGCCCTCGCCCTCTTTGGTAACAGCCTTCAATTCGGGCGGGCCTCTCTGTTAGGACTGCCCTCTGCAGGTTACCCAGCGCCGGCCCATCCAATTACCTCACTGACCGCCTCCCAGGCTGGGCTTTTTTTTTTTTTTTAATTTTTAAGTACATTTTATTGATTATGTTGTTACAGTAGTTACCATTTTTTCCCCCTTTGCTCCCCTCTGCCCAGTATCCCACTTCCTTCCAGCAATCCCACCCCCCCTTAGTTCATGTCCATAGTCGTGCATATAAGTTCTTCGGCTTTACCCTTTCCTATATTATTCTTAACTTCCCCCTATTTTGTACCAACCGATTATGCTTCTTAATCCCTGCACCATTTCCTCATTTCTCTCCCTCCCCTCTCCCAGCTGATAACCCTCCAAATGATCCCCATACCTACCATTCTGTTCCTATTCTGGTTTGCTTAGTTGGATTTTGTTTTTATTTTTTAGATTCAGTTGTTGATAGTTGTGAGTTTGTTGTCATTTTCGTGTTCATAGTTCTGATCTCCTTTTTCTTAAGTAAGTCCCTTTGACATTTCATATAATAATGGCTTGGTGATGATGAACTCCTTTAGATTTACCTTGTCTGGGAACCACTTCATCTGCCCTTCCATTCCAAATGATAGCTTTGCTGGACAGAGTAATCCTGGTTGCAGGTTGCCTTTCATCACATTGAACACTTCTTGCCAGTCCCTTCCTGCCTGCAAAGTATCCTCTGAGAAATCAGCTGATAGTCCTATAGGCACCCCCCTGTAGACAACTCTCTGCCTCTCTCTTGCTGCCCCCAGGACTCTGTCTTCATCTTTCACCTTTGGCATCACAATCATGATGTGTCCTGGTGTGGTCCCCTCTGGGTCCTGGGACCCTTTGTGGTTCCTGGACCTGTATGTCCATCTCCTTCGCAAAATTTGGGAAGTTTTCCTCACTTTTTTCAATTCTTGCCTCCTCATTCTGCACTGGTTGTTTTTTTCTTCCTTACGTTCCAAATAATTGATTTGAACCCCGGTTTCCTTCCCTTCACCACTGGTTTTGTGTGGATTTTCCTTCGTTTCACCTAGCATAGCCTTCACTTCTTATCTTATGCGTTTGCTGTACTCAAGCGTATCTGTCAAGCCTGTGAGTGTCTTTATCATCAGTGTTTTGAATTCTGCATCTGTTAGGTTGTCTATCTCCTCATGTGTTAGGTTGACTATCTCCTCGTCGCTTAGTTCTCCCACTGGAACCTTGATCTGTTCTCCCCTTTTGGGCCATACTTCTCTGTCTCCTCGTTCTGAGAGGCTCCTGTGTTTGTTTGCCTCCGTGTCTCCAGGCTGGGCTTTTTGTAATGCCCATTTTACAGATGGAGGAGTAACTGTGGCTGAGAAGGTTGAAATGACTCCCACAGGTTAATCCATTAAGAAGCAGAAGAGCCAGAACAGAAATAGGGTGCCTGAGTCTTCCTAGCCCACCCCTGGGCCTCCCTGAGACACCCATCCCTGCCCAAGTCATTCTTCCCTCTGCGAGTCTCTTCAACTTCTCAGCCTACCTCCTGGCAGATATCTGAGTCAAGATCCTCTTGGGTCCTTCCTTCTGTACCTGGTTATCTTCAAACCCCAAAACTCTATGTATGGCTTCTGGTCACTTTGGTCAGGGAAGGAGGAAGAATGGGGGCAGAGAAACAAGTTCCACCCCAACCTGCTCTTCTTATCTGGTATACAATCATAGCCTAGCCCTGGGGCTTCCTGGTCCTCAAAACCCCCCACCTTCATCCCTTTGCTTCCATGTAAGGCACACCCAGGGCCCATGAAGCTGATGGAGAAGCCACCCACCACCCACAGCCAGGGCATGCCTCTACATGCAAACATAGGTGTACAATGTGCAATTAACAGAGGTGTTCAACAGGGAACACATGGAATTCCTCAAGGCAGGGCTGGAAAGAGGGCTGTGTGATTTCTACCCTTCATCTGGACTGAAGACAGTGTTGATATTTCACTCATGTATTTTTTCATTCACTGAACACATATTATTGGGGTAGTGCTGAGCAAGACATGCAGGGGTCAGACAGACCCTAGCAGCTCCCTTCCAGATGGCCCAAATAATGGTACTTCAAAGGTTGACAGAAGGCTTAGAAAAGTCTGAGTGAGGAAGTTATTACCTTCCTCTGGCAGAGGAAGTGACATTTGAACTGGATCTTAAATACAGGAAGTCCAAGAAGGGATGGGCATTCCAGGCAGCAGGGAAAATGGCATATTTGCATTTTAACAGATGTTCTGAAAGGGGAATAGAAAGGAATGGAGGGAAGAAAGGAGAACAACCTAATGAATGTGGTCTCAGAGGTGACATTTTGGGCCTGGGGGACTGCTCTAGCTTCACCACACTTTACCTGTCATGCAAGGCAGACAGGCCCCTGGCTGCAGTTACAGGACACTGCTCAGAGCAAGCTGTCCCCCCTCCCCCCTTGAGGGTTATGAAAGTCATGTAGGCTTTTTAATAATGTATGATCTCACTAGCCTCTTGTAAACTGAAGCACTCCGAGTTGTGCTGTGGGCATGTGCTCTGTTATCTGACCTCAGGACAGGGCACCAGGTGCTGTAGAGCCATCTTGTGGAGAACAGTCTTAATCATCTCTGCCCTCCGAAACCTTGCACAGGCCCTGATACAGAGGCGGTTGTGGTGAAGAAGATGATCCCTGAGTCCAGGAAGGTTAGGACTCAGGGTGAGTGGGCCCATTTCAAAACTTGTTTGGATGGAGCATTTACACCCTCTCTCTGCAGGTTGCTTGGACTGTTGGGTGAAATCGCAGGTGCTTCACAGTGACAAGAGCACCGTATCTTGAGAGCTTGCTCAAGTCACTTCTCCAAGCCTTGGTTTCCTTCTCTGTAAAAGGAGGAAATGATCCCAGCAGCCTCACTGGGGTTACTGCAAGAATCAGAAGAGCTTTCTTCACAAATATGTGAACCACTCACAAAAGTTCTCTGTGCCGAAATGGCCTTTGCTGGCTCTGGATTGATGTTCATCTTCTTAGCAACCAAGGGAATTTACAAATGTGTGAATTTATAAATGTTTCAGTCTTTTATGAATGTTTGCATTTTAAAAGAGAAAGAGTAAAGATGAAGAATCTTAAGAAAAACTGTCTAATACTGGGATTTTGTACTCTCTGACTTTAAGGAGCCATATAGTGGCATCACTGCTGGGAGAAGGTGGCACTCAGAATGTCCTTAAAGCTAGCTGGAATTCCAGGATCTGGATTTCTTTCCATTTCCCACTCCCACCCTCAACCCCCATAAAAAAACCAAAACGTTAGTCCATCTCCAGGCAAGCACCCAATCAGTCATAGATTGGACCCTAATATAACCTGGGCAATTAGCTTTGCATGTGACACAACTACAGTGTTTCAGGCAGCTGGCCAGGTTAATGCCAGTCCCTTTCTTCAGTCCCCAAGCTTCAGGATCAAAAGGGAAGAGGGTGAGACAATGTGCTGCTTCTTGGGTCTGCTACCAGTCCTCAAGGACTTCTGGACAGTTGCCTACTCCAAACCTCAGGCTACCAGACCCATCTGCAGTCCTGGTGGCTGATGGCTTAGCCCTGGTAAGTGTGGCCCAGTAGGAAAGAAGAGAAGAAGAGAAGAGGAAAGCTGGGGTGTGCTCAGTGAGATCTCTGCCACTTTCATCCTAGGGCTTAGGTTGCAGGGTTTTTCCTACTTCTCATTGCCCTTCATGAACCACTAAGCCCACTCCCCAACCCCTGCCCCATAGGCACAACCAGGGCTCAGTCGTTTCTGAGGAGAAGGTCATGTATCACTCTAGTAAGAGCACACCTATGCAACAGACACAGGGCACCCACACACAGCTTGCAGATCAACCACTTGCAGATGTCATTGGCAAATGTCAAGAATGAGGGGTCTAGCCCTGGCTGGTGTGGCACTGGCCTGTGAACCAAGATGTCGCTGGCTTGATTCCCAGTCAGGGCACATGCCTGGGTTGCTGGCAAGGTTCCCCCGTTGGGGGCATGCAAGAGGCAGCTCATCAATGTTGATGTTTCTCTCCCCTTCTTCCTCCCCCTCTTCCCCTCTCTCTGGAAAGTAAGTATATTAAATCTCTCTTTTTTTTTAAAGGAGTCTAGAACTCCCATAATTTAACAAACAGCACCTTACAAATGTACCTCTTCAGCACCGTTTCTCATCTCTCTCCCCTTTCCTCCCCCAGACAGAATAAGAAAGGATTAAGACTGTTTTGGACTTCCTGGATTCAAGCTCTGGTCACATAGCTCGCTCACTGGTGATGATAAGTCTTCTCTTGCTCACTTCACCCAGGAGGAAAGGAAGATACCCACTACACACAAAAGTGTACTTGTTCAGAAATTTCTCTATGAAAAGAATTGTTTGAAAGCACCTCTGATGCCTTATTAGTTTCACAGGATTCTCTCCTTCCTGTTTTCTTTTTAGAAGAAAAATAAAATTAAAAAAGAAAAGAATGAGGAGTCTAAGAAGTCTAGAGGTAAAAGACCTGGTTCCCAGGCCTGGTTCCACATTCATTAGATAAGAATCTATGGACAAATGACTTACTCCAAGTCTCAGTTCTCCCATTGCAAAATGGGTTATCATGAGGAATAATGCAGGATTGTCATGGGACTCTCTTGAGATAATAAACACGACGCATCTGTAAGATGTAAAACATGGTTTAGATACTTTATAATATACACATTTACAGCTTGACATACGAGGTCTGGAGAAAGTCTAGCCATTGTTAATGTAGCAAGAATGGTTTGTGTGACATGAATGTAACCTGGCAGTCAAGAAGAGTGGACTGGAATGCACATGCATAAACAATGACAACTTCACTGTACGAGTGAATGGGGGGTGATAGATGTCATTGAGAGAGTGTGTATACCATGTGGCCATTGCATTCAAAATAACTGAGCAAGTAGAGAAATGAATCTGCATCAAATTTTGCCTTAAGCTCGAACATTCTTCTGCAGAAACTATTTGGATGATTCAGATGGCCATAGCTAAGGGAAACTAAAATCACCTTTGAAAGGGAAGAGATTGCAGATGATCAATGAGATTCAGGAAAATATGATGGGACAGCTGATGGCGATTCCAACAAAGAATTTTGCAGAGTGTTTTGAACAGTGGAAGAGATGCTGGAAGAACTGTGAGGTCCCAAGGTGCCTACTGTGAAGGGGACTGAGGCGTCATTGGGCTATGTACAATGTTTCTTATATCTTGTATCTTCTTTAAATGTCTCTATTTTTCATATTATGTGGCTGGATACTTTCTGGACATATCTCATATCTGGAACTTACCCCTTCCCTGCCTCAGGTTTCCTAAAGCTCACAGACTTCTTATCAAGTGCTCTGAAGACTCCCTCACAACCCATGGTACCAGGTACCAGACCCACACACATATAGACACTGTACACTGTATAAATATAAGTTTTATTAATAATGGGTGAAATCCCACAAATACAACTGGCATCTCTGTGTAATGGGGAGAATCTGTGGCAGGATGAGGGAAAGTAGAGAGGTATATGCACAATAATAAAGAGAGAAAAGAGCCCTAGGGAAAGGGTATCAGAAGTAGAAGGAGCCTGGACCCACCAGGAAAGCCAGACATGCCCCAGATGTCTGTCACCCTGGTGCGCAGGGGCCAACTTGGCTGATGATAAGAGTGTAAAGAGACATGGAAAGAAGTCTGAATGAGCAGCAAATGGCTGGGGGAGAAGTGGAGGAGTTAGAATACCAGCTTGACACACAAAAGGGCCGTGTGGTGGCAGTGGCTAATACCAACTTATGCTCATGCTTGTGCTTGTGTTAGATGCTGAACTCCAGGGAGCGAATGCTCCTGGTGCCACCCCTGGCTTGGGAGAGAAGGAAGACTGGAATAGACACAGATCCAGAAGATGTCCTGGACAGCACCAGCCTCATCCTTACAGTCAAAGTGAGACCCCCCCCAGGAGGAGATTGGCACTGCCCTCCCCGCAGTATCCACCACCACCATCCCACCATCACTCTTCCTCTGACCCATCAGGGACAGCAAGGGTATGGAGGGCTGATATTGCCTGTTCACATGTATGTGCCTGTAACTCTGGAGAGGGGAGGGAGCATTGTAGGACTGTGTGGCAGGGGCAGTGAGAAAGGAGGTGTGGGTCTTCTCCCATTCACCCCCTCCCCCAGAATAAAGTGCATTCTCCAGTTCCAGTGCCAGGTGGGACAGAAAGAGACATTATTGCAGAGGTCCCACAAGGCCCTACCCCCACCAAAGGTGATGGGAAGGAGGGAGGGGCATCCCATGACCCTAGGCTGCTCCAATCCCCAGGATTTGGACGATGACCCAGACAGAAAACCCAGCTTCTGTTCCAGCAGATTGTCTAAACCAGCCGGGGTCTGAGGTGGTGGGGGAAAGAAGGTAAGGAGGAGGAAGAGACTTCCAGAGTCCTTTCCTGCTCCATTCCAATGTCCAACTGGGTCCTCTAGGGACACCATCAGGGCCCAGCCCTGGAGCCCCAACCTTATAAAGCTCAATTTACAAACACTTGTGTGGTTGGGACCCCCAGAAAGGGCCACTTTGGTCAGTTGCATGTGGGGGCCTGGAGAGCCCAAGGGTACCAGGAAGACAACAGAGGAGGGTGCTGAGGGCAGGAAGGAGGGTGGTAGCCTCCCAGCGGTCTTTGCATGCAGGTATTAGAGGAAGGAGGGAGGAAGCTACAAACCACATCAATTTGGGAAGACTCCTGGGCACAGCATAGGGGGCTGTACCCCGACTCCAAGGGCCAAGGCCAGGAGCACAGTCAGCCCACCAGCTTGTGGAGGAGCTGAGAGAGGAGAGGGTGGCTGCACCAGTAACCAGTGCTCAAGTCTAAGAGGTTAAAACAATCCCAAAGGGCTGGAGCTGGGGACTTCCTGCTGCAGGGCGGGGCTGGTCCACAGGCCAGGGCAAAGCTCTATCTCTCAGACTTGACGCGGTACCGGAGCACAAGGTATGCCAGCAGCCGCAGGGCCAGGAAGAAGATGCCCAAGACAAGGAAGTCCATGTAGAGCTTGGCACCCTCCACATCCAGCTCTCGGAGTACACTCTGTGGCTCCCGGAAAGGGCAGGGCTCCTCCGAGCAGGTCAGGTCACCTCGCTCCATGCCGTAGATGGTCAGAATCACACCCTCAAAGCCATACCTAGGCAAGCAGGAGCACCAGAGAAGGATACAGAGTAGAGGGCCACTGCTCCCTAGGCAAACTGCCAGAGCCCAGATGCAGCTCTCTCCTCCCTGGGGCACAGCCTCCTGCAGGAAGGAGCAAGGGCAGATGGCCAGGGAAGCAGGCACTAACCTGACATAGGAGAGATAGGAGCTCCATTGCAGGTAAGTGGGAATGGTCTTGAAGCTGACAAAGAAACCGGAGAACAAGAGGACAGGAATGGCAGTAACTGGGCCCACAAAAGTGGCCACCTGGAGGGGAGGGAAGGGGACCAGGCCATCACAGGGGTGACCAGGACAGATCTAGGACGGGGGTGGGCCCAAGGTTTCCCACAAATCTCTTCCAATCCTTATGCCAGCCCCTGATTCCTCCCTTCCTGGGGTCCCCAAATGCCAGCCTTCCCACCTGTAGGGAGTTGGAGGCAGCTCCAATGAGTAGCCCCAAAGACTGGGCCACCAAGGCTGTAGCAATTGCCAGAGCCGCGAAGAGCAGGAAGCGGCTGGTCTCAGCTGGCTGGCCTGTCATCCAGTACATGATGCTGCAGTACACCACTGGGCACACCACCTGGGGAATGGCATAGAGCTGGGCAGAGAGGGTTGTGAGCCAGGGGCACAGCAGCCAAAAGCTCCCCCTTCACCCTGGCAGGAGCCTCTAGAACAGCTATTCTTAGAATGCCCATGCCTAGCCCTGCCTCCGTACTCTTGTTCAATACTGCTCCACCCAGGTCACATGTCCCCTTCCTCCCTGGCCACATGAATCTCATTCATCTTCCAGTCTCATCTCTTCCATTTGGCCCACTCTGACCAGTTTGGGCACAGTAACTTCTCCATCTTCTGAGCTCTTCAAGTCCTTCCCACATGGACCGGCTTATTCCTTATATTATTAATTAATTAACTCTGCATATGAGTTTTGTCCCCACTGGCGCAGCCTCCCTTCCCTGTTAAAGTGCGAGGACCAAACCTACTACATACAGTCATACAGGTCATTCCCTGCACAAGGACACCTAATCAAGAGGCAGCCAGAGGCTGAGATACAGTTGTGCCCTCTCATAAAGCCATGCACCCTGGCACAGTGCAGCATCCATTCTGAGGAAGGGGCACCTTTTTCTAAGTTGCACAAAGGTGCCATATGGATTATTGGTGGCCCTAGTTCTTGAAATAGGGCAGTGGTGACAATAACAGCAACCCAAAAGAGTTAACATTTATTGGGCACGTCAGTATGTGCCAAGCACCATTCTAAGTACTTTATCTGTATTAACTCATTTAATTCTCACTACCATTCCCAAAGTAGATACTATCATCAGTCCATTTTACAGATGGGGACACTAAAGCAAAAAGACATGTGATACCTTGCCCAGTGTCTCACAGGTAGCAAGTAGCAGTAAGGCTCCAGAGCCTACACTATTCTCTACTGCTTCAAATAAAATCTACAGAGTCATCTGTAGTGTTATTATTTTTATCATTTTCTGTTTGTCATCAGTCACTCCCACTAGAAAATTAGTTCCACAAGGACAAGACAATATCCGTTCACTGCTGTGTCCCTGCCTGATACAGAGCCTGGTGCATGGTAGGTACTCACCTCCTATTTTCTAAGAGAGTATAAGTTAAGGAAAAGACGAGGTGATAAGTTTGAGGGAGGCAAGCAAGGAAGGATGGAAGAAGAAAAATGGGAGGGAAGCGGTGGGCAGGTGGGAGGAAGAGGCTCACCTGAAAGGGCACATCAGCCATGGTCTTGGCCAGGTAATATGCTTTGAGGCTGTACCAGTAGTTGAGATGCTCCCTCATGAAGACTGCCATCTCTAAGGGGACTGAGAATACAAGAAGATTAGGCAAAGCTGGACGAAACCCTGGCTTTTACTCCATGCCTCAGCATCCCCGCCCCCGCCTAGGGCAGCTCAGCTCACAAGTAAGCACAGTCGGCATAAGGGCAGCAAACATGAGGAATAGCATGGAGAAGAAGAGGCAGCCCGTGTTGTTGAAGACCTTGCTGGCATCATCGCCAATGTGCAGGTAGAGGAGACCAATGAGCACACCAATCACCACGTGGGACATGAACCGCAGGTGGGTCAGGACCTGTGTACAAGGTCATCACAAGGACATCACAAGGAGAGGGGATGGGTCACAGGCTAGGGATGAGCAGCTACACTGGGGTAAGAACTTGGAGCTAGCCTCTCAGGCACATAGACCCATAGGTGTACTGTGGAGGTCGGGGAGTGCTGCTAGGATCCTATTCCCCAAAAGGCTAGGCTTATGCCAGCCTCCTCTTCCTGAACTTGATGCCTCACCATGTCCCTGAGGATGGATAAGAAGGTCCTCTTGAAGAGAATGCAGAACTGTGTGAGGGTGCTGGTGGCAAAGTTGTGGCTTTCAATGGCATCCACTTCCTGGGAAAGAGAAAATTGGATCAAGTGAGCCTACCCCACATCCACTGCACACCCAGCCCAGGGAATGGGAAAACCCCTGAGCCCTTCCCCAGGGCAGAGGTCCTCCAGGTCTACAGAAGGAGAAGTCATCACCATTGAGTTGTGTGTCTGGCAAGTGGTCTTTGGGCATGAATCAGAGTGAGATACAGAGAAACACAGGAAGAAGGATAAAAACTTAGGAGGAAGGAGATACAAAGGGAGTCAAGGACACCCACAAGGGCCACTGGTAGATCAGTCACTTCTCTTTAATCCATCATAAAACATTTATCCTAAGGGTATAATACCTTTATGCCATCACTTTCTCAATAATATTTTTTAACAATAATAATGAAGGGGATAATGACAACAACAAAACAATGATTCCTGCTACCAAGGGTTATAGTATCATATTTAAGGAGGAGAACTGACACTGAACAAACACTGGCTATAACCAGCTACAGAGCAAAGAGCTATACATGATGATCTTAGTCAACTCAATAACTCTGTGAGTTTAGTATCAACACCTCCAGGTTGGAAATGACAGTAAGCCACACTGGCCAGGAGGCCAGAGACTGAATCAGTCTAACTTATGGGTGGCACTGTGCTGGCACTGAGGACAACACACTACAGATGCTCAGTAAAAACTTGCCAAAGGAATAAATGAATGAGAAAGCAGAAGCTCAAAGAAGTTAAGTAAGGTGTCCAAAGTCACACAGCTGTTAATAATAGGTCTATTCCAAGTCCTAGGTTCTTCTTAGTATCCAATGGTTGTGTGCCTCTGAGGGACAGCCTCTTTGGCCTCTTTGGCAAGGCCATTGTCATGATCCCTTCTCCCCTCCCCTACTCTACACTCTGCCCTCTTCACCCCTACTCACCGGAGGGCAAGGTGGGCAGGAGGTGGGGATCTCATTCTTCTCAGAGCTGGTCTTCTTTTCAGCCATAGCGCACAGACCGTTCTGCACAGCCCTGAACAGCATGGGGTTCAGGTCTCCATACTCACCAGAGGCCACCTCAATGACTGGGGAGTACAGAGAGGAGTGCTCAGCTAAGACCTATCCTTGTTCCCAAGGGCAAGCCAGCCCCTCCTTGGGTATGTGTTGAAGGCAGGTGACAGTGATATCTCTATCTCCAGAAGGCCTGAGTGCATGACCCAAGCCCCCAGTTTTGGTTCCCGCTCATATCCCAGCCCCTACCAACAGCCCCTCATATCCCAGCCCCTACCAACAGCCCCTCATATCCCAGCCCCTACCAACAGCCCCTCATATCCCAGCCCCTACCAACAGCCCCTCATATCCCAGCCCCTACCAACAGCCCCTCATATCCCAGCCCCTACCAACAGCCCCTCATATCCCAGCCCCTACCAACAGCCCCTCACTCACTGAAGTCAGCTGGGTTGTGATAGGTGGGGCAGTGCAAGCCGAGGCCCTTCAAATAGGGGATAAGATTGGTGACCATACCCTTGAAGATGCACTGACCCTGGCTCAGGATGTAGAGCTGAGGTGGAAAGAGAAGGGTGAAGAAAACAAGACCAGTGGGCCAGGAAGGCCTCACCAGCACCTCTATTGACCCTCTTCCCTCTCCCTGTCCAGGCAAGTCATCTTTGAGGACCAGAGACACTCACCTTGTCAAACATCTCAAAAAGCTTGGCACTGGGCTGGTGGATGGTGCAGATGATGGTACGGCCTCCCTGGGCCAGGGACTTCATGAGGGACACAACTTGGAAACAGGAGGCACTGTCTAGACCACTGTCCAGAGAGAAGCCATGGGGGTGGTGGGGAGGTGAGGTGGGCAGAGCCAAGAGAAGGGAGTGTTTGGGGGTGGAGCAGCTACTACAAATGGGATGGAGCTGGCAGAAAGAGGTCACTCTGGCCACCCCTATATCCTGTATACACTATGATCCAGGCATTTGGAGGTACCAAGAAACCCAGAGCACTGTTCATTTTAACAAGCATGTATTGAGCATCTGCTGAATGCCAGGCACTGGGATTGCAATGATGAACAAATAAGATGTAGGCTCTAGGACAGTTAAGTGCACAGATCATTTGTGATGATGTGGAATGTGCTGTATTCTATTCACATGGTGTGAAAGGAGGAGTACTGTATTCAGCCCTTCTGTACAAGGATGTTGCAGGGCAGTCAGAGGTTTCTGAGTGAATCTGGAAGAAAAAAGAACTAAACCTGATGAAGGTGGACAGGTAGGTGCGGTGGTGAAGGGCATTTCAGGCAGAAGACACAGCATGTGCAAAACTCAGAGGCATGAAACACACGGCTTCACTAAGGAGTTATAAGCAATTCGATATTATTAGAGAATAAAATGAAAGACAGCATGAAGCAAGATATGAGGTCAGAGAAGTAGGTTCAGAACAGAACCTTATAAGTCCTCTGACTTTATTCTGAGGGCAAACGGGCACCATTGCATGTTGTTAAATAGGGGAGTGAGTATTGCCAGACTTGTTTTTTAGAAAGTTCATTCTGGCAGCAGCTTGAAGGAAGGATTGGCTGGGAGAGACTAGAGATGAGGAAACAGGAGTCTGCTGCAGAAATGCAGACAAGAGTTGATGATGTCCTGAACTTAACACTGGCATTAGAGATGGGGGTGGGGTGAATCTGAGAGACAGCAAAAGGAGGTAGAATCTGCAGGACTTGGTGACTAATGCTTGGTTGTTTGGGAGAGAAGGAGAGGGAGGCATCAATCAAGGAGGACATCGGGATTTCTGCCTGTGTGAAGGATGGGGCTGCTATGACAACAGAATTGGCAGGGAGGGAAATGAGGAAAAAGCCTTTATCTTGGCCCCTGGGGGTTGAAAACATAGGCTCTAGCACCCAGCAGTAGAACAGATGCAGCCTCCAGCCCTAGCTCAGGGTGGGAAAGAAGGGGGAGAACTACCTGGTGGGCTCATCAAAGAACATGACAGGTGGGTTGTTGACCAGATCCAGGGCGATAGCCAGGCGCTTCCTCTGCCCACCAGAGAGCAGGGCTGTCCTCGTGTGGGAGCAGGACATCAGGCCCAATGCTGTCAGGATTTCTGTCACCTGTCAGAATCCCGTCCCAACCCCAGATCAGCTTCAGTCTCTGCTTTCCTGTGTACCACTCCAATTTAAAGAAGCATCTCCTTTAAATCTAGAATGCCAGACTTTAACACCATTCTCCCACTCCCCAGCGTAGGGCCCCAGAACTCAGTAGCACCAAAAAAGGATGGCTGTCCCATTCCTCCCCTTCCCCTTTACCACTCACCAGCTCCTTCTTCACCTCTTGCTTCTCACTCAGCTTCAGGTTAGCAGAGACCTGAGGCCCAGAGAACAGGCAGGTCAACTATGTGTGAGAGGAGGCCACTTCCTTAACCCTTAGCCAACAAGGAGGATGGGGACAGCAGACAGAAGGGGCAAAGGGGAGGAGGGGATGGCCATTCAGCCCTTACCATCATAGCTTCCAGCACTGTGAGATGTGGCAGCAGCATGTCATCTTGCATGATGTAACAGGACATCTTGCGGAAGGTCCTCAGTTCCCGTGACTTCCCATTGACCAGGATCTGTCCTTTCATTCCACACTCCCTATAGGAACATAAGTTGGGGATGGGGGTCAAGGCTACTTCAGAATACCTTCTGTGCTCCCCAGGGCATCCTTCTTCCTGGGTTCTGTCCCCATTCCAGCCCAGCTATGTCCTCACCTGTATCCTGCCAAGATGTTCATGAATGTGGATTTGCCAGCCCCTGAGGGGCCCATGATGCCAATTAGCTCCCGGCGGCAGAATTTACCTGACAGGCACTTGAGGAGGGTCTTATAACCTGCAGTGATGGAGGGAGGAACTTTTGATAAGGGCTGTAGTGAACAGAGGCATCCCAAACTTTTAGAAGCAACCGTGGCTATCAGTAACATAAGCAGACATTACTCGGGGGAATTGGTTAGGATGGAGGAGTGACCCTCAGAGTCCCAACAATAACCCACACCCTCTATTCTGTCCCCATAGAAGTGACTGCTACTAATGTCAAGAACCAGAGGCGATAATACTCCTCTGAAAGCCATGGGAAAGCCTCCCATCTCACGGATACGCATGGAGAGGGGTCAGGGTTATAGAAAAGCCTGATCCTCTTCTATAAACACAGGGGTCACACTCTCACCTCCTCCAGGAAGACTTTCCCAATGATCCAGCCTGAGCTTGCTGACTGTCCTCTCTGTTCCCATACCACTTCTCATATACCAATGTGTTGTTACTGTCCGTGCCTCCCTCCTCCAGTCTCTTAGCCAGTGAGCTCCTTGAGGGCAGGATCTTTGTCTTACTCATCTTTGTAACCTCAGCAGACTGTCTGGCAACCAAATGCTCAATGGTGTTCGTTCCCTGAACATGTGTTCTTAGAGCTTTGGCCTCATTTAGAAAAAGCCATGGGCCAGTAAAATCTCACCTTCCATTCACTCACTGGGAGGCAGCATATGCACTGGTTTGGAGTCAAGTGAATCTAGGTTCAAATTCTGGTTCCACACTTACCAGTTGTGTGATCTTGAGCAAGTGCTTTACCTCTCTGAGCTCCAGATCACTCATCTGTAAAATGAGGATGATAGTCTTTCTCTCATAGGGTTGTTATAAAGATTCAGTGAGATAATATATGTAAAGCATATGACAGTGCTTGGTACAAAGAGTGCATGAAAAAGTGACATTTCTCAGTGGATTGAGCACCGGCCTGCGAACCAAAGATTGCTGTTTCAATTCCCAGTCAGGGCACAGGTCCCCAGTTGGGGGTGCATGAGAGGCAACCACACATTGATGTTTCTCTCCCCCTCTTTCTCACTCTCTTCCCCTCTCTCTAAAAATAAATAAATAATATATATATTTTTTTTAATTTGCCTTTTTTAAAAAAGGTTACATTTTATTATTAATTCTATTTGACAAATGCACTCCAAGCTCTGTACCAGACACTGGACTAGAAAACGAGGAAGACAGATCCTGCACTCAAGAAGATCATAGTCTAGGTAAAAAAATAAAACAAAAAACTATTGATCTGAGGAACGACAAAATAAGGGATATAACAAAAGTATAAATAATGCAGAATGAGGATGCAGACAATGGAATTGATGAGCGTGGAGAAGCTAGGGGAAAATCAGAAATGGCTTGTGGAAGTGGTAGTATTTGCCCTAAGTCTTGAAGGATGAGCAACATTATGAAAGAGAAAGGGAAGACAAATGTTCTCCAGGCTTTGGAGAACCTTTATAGGATCATATATGTAATACGGTCCAGGGAGCAGAGGGCAGAGACTACATGGGTCACCTGGTGAGACAAGGGAGAGAAGAGGAAGAACAAAGCCAAGGAGGTGGGCCCTGCCTGCTATGCTTGCAGACTTGCCTCAGTGAGGCCAAAACACCAATCCCCTACCAGGTACTTTGCTCACTGCCATCCTCTCCAAACCCCACAGAGCCCAATTCCCTCTCTACTCTATCTCCTTAGTAGAGACAGTGAAGGGATATGGTCTTTCACCCTCTCTCCACCGGACCCAGATATCTGTCCCTCTGGGACATTCTGTCAGAAGGAGAAGAGCTGCTGCCAACTGTGGGATCTTGATCACACCAACTGCCTGGATGGTGCTTTACAGTTTACAACGTTCACTACCTTAGTTGCTGCTGTAGCAACATGGATGAGGCAACTAGGGCCCAGGGACATCCAGTGACTCACCCAAGGTCACACAACAAGTTGCTTACTGGGAGAGGGGAAGTCACGAGTTCCAGTCCTCTGCCTCAGTCATCACCACCATCAATCCAAAAGACAGATGTTTCTGTGCTTCAGCATATGCCTTTCAGAGCCACTCCTGGGAAGTGATTTCTTTTGCCGGGAGAGAAACTAGCAATAATGAACCTTCCCCCTCATTTAACCACAGCTAAGCACTAAATTGAACACTGATGCCTAATACAAATGTCTTGCATTTGCTTTTCACAAAGCATTTTCACAGATAACATCTGAGTTTTGCAACAAGCCTGTGTGGTGGGTATTCTTATCATTCCAGTTTAAAGATGAGGAAAGTGAGGCCAAGAAGTGTAAGCAGACTTTCCAAGGTCACACAGCTTGCAAGTGAATTCCTGCTGTACCGTAACTGCTCAGCATGGAAGAGGCCTACTAGGCCTTCGGGCAGGAGAGAACCTAAATTCTAGTTCCACTTCAGCCAATAACTCTCTTTGTAATTTTAAATCACTTAATCTTCTAGGTCCTCTGTTTCCTCATCTATAAAATAAAGATGGTAATATTGCCTACCAAGGACATAATAGGGTTATTGTGAATATTAAGTGAGATAGTTAATAATTAATTTAAAAGTGTTCTGAAAAATAAGAAATGTCACATATAATTAGGAGACACTGGTGATGAATACTTAGCTCAAAAAGGCAGAAATCTCCCTCTTCCCACACCCTTTGTTCTTTTCCCTCTCTGCCTACCTGTAATTACTTTCTGCAGAAATAGCTCATGCTCAGCCCCGCTCTGAAAGCACCTCAGATCTACCTCTTAAACCTCAAAGAACAATGTCCCAACTCTACCCCTGACTCACAGCCAGGCTCTGGGGAAAAAACCCAGCCTCTCCATTCCTAGCCCAACCTGCCCAGGGCAGGAGATACAGGGAATTCAAAGGAACTCAGAGCCCCAGACCTTACCCAAATACTGATAGGGGAAAAGAGGAGGAGATATAAATGCTCTAGCAGGGAAATTAAGAGAGAGAAAAAAAACTGTGAAAGAAAGAGGGAACTACGTTGTAAGTCCAACAATTTCAGGGGCTCCATGGCAGGCCTGACAAGCTCAGTTACTAAAAGTAACCTCACAGGGATGGTCTGATCATAAATTTCTAACTGAGCAGCTCTTGGTGGGTAGTCATGCCCAGGCCTGTAGCCTCCTTAGTAAAAGGTGAATCTCTATCCAACTGAGTCCTGTCCATTGTTCTTGTACATCCTAGGTTAACACACCTTAGAAATGTCAGATTATCTTTTCCAAATCCTGAAGGTGTGTAACCACCCTCACAAGAGCATATGCACCGAAAGTCCTCATTGTTATCTTGTTGCCATTTCTATTTACCATAAATGTTAAATTCCAGATTTCCCACTTTGCTTTCTTCCACCTCCCTAATCTACCACCAACAGCTTTCATGTAACCTTCCTTACATTCTCTCTCCTTTTATTCTAAATGTATGAAAACATCTGCCAAGCAGTCCTCCAGAGCATGAAGCATTTTCACAATCTATTGAGGTCTTGCTTCTGGGCATGTCCCCAGTTTAAACAAATTCTAGTAAACTCTTACAGATTTTTTTTCTATAGTTTCGGACATTCTTATGTTGACAGAAAAATGCATGGAGAGCTATAAAACCTAGCTTCTAGTCCCAGCTCTACCACTTATTAGCTGTGTGACACGGGCCTCAGTTTTCTTATTAGTAACACAGGATGTCATCTGTTGTGTCAAACCTTTGAAGGACTTCGGCAAGAACAAAGAAAGGAAAACTCCTCAAGGACCAGAAGTCATAATGTCAACTTAGAAAAGGAAACTTTCAATAACTAATTAAACCTAGTGTCTCACAGGGCTCACAGGTGTTGGGGGAACCGAGACCCTGGCACTGGGGTCTATGTGCACAGTGAGGGGCTGAGATTTTAGTGTTCCTACAGGGCCCACTGGGGCAGGATTTACAGAACAGGGGACATCCAGACCTCATGCTCTCATTGTGGGGAGGGTCTGGCCACAGCTCCCCACCAGGCTGCTCCCTACCCCGTTTTCGCCAGCAGGGACCCTCCCGCACGGAATAGGACAGCTCCACGAATTCAATGTCAACAGATGAGCGTTTAGGTAGGTGGGAGAAGCGCTGGGCTTCCGTGATGTGGTTCTCCACCTTCTTCAGGTGTGTGGTCAGCACAGGGGGCTCCGCCCCGTCTTCCAGCGCCACAGCCACGGTCACAGCCCCGGGTCCTAGTCCGCAGCCCACGGTCTCCAGCGCCTTCTCCGCCATCATTCTGGCAATCTGCAGTAGGAGGGCCTTCTGAGTTCAGGGCAGACTCCCAAGCTCCGGCTCAAAGCTCCCTCGTTTTCTACTGCTGCCCCCACCAACCTCCACCTCCTTCTCAGGGTGGGTACGCTACTGGGAGCACCTTACTTCTTTCCCACAGCCAAAGCATCTGCCCCACAGAGCCGGTGCAGCAACGCTCAGTCTCAACATCTCTTTGGTCTCGGGCAGCCCCAAACCCAGCTTGGCCCCCGCCCGACCCTTCGAAGCCATAGCCCGCTCCCTCTTCCCAGCTGAGACTCTGATCTTCTTACCCCGGAGGCCTGCAGCCCCAGGGGACCGGGGGGTTGGGGAGGAGGGAAGGGGCGGGCGGCGGGGGCTGACCGCTCGCAGGTTAGGGTGGTAGCAGCGTGAGGTCAGGGTGAACAGGGGAAAGCGGATGGGAGGATTCTGGTCCTCTCCGCAGCCGTAGGCGCAATGCCCTGGTCCGCCGGCGCCCTGGTCCTTGTGTCCTGGGCACTCCCCAGAGACCTGCGCACCACCGGGACTGAGCCACCGCCCCCTCGACCCCGGCCACCGAACTGTCTCACGGACGACTTACCCACCTCCCATCTCCTGCATACCTACTCACCTTGAGGTGCCCGCGCGCCGCTGCGGGCCGAGATGCTCCCCGCTGTCACGGGCCGAGGATGGAGACTCCGGGTTGCGGCACACGAGTCCCGGCTCTTGGTCTCGGCAGCCCGGGCCAGCGCCGGGCCGGGGCGGAGCGAGCAGCACTGAAGGGCCCGGGCCTCAAGTCTGAGGAGAACTGGCAGGTTGGGTAGGGTGGTTGGGGCGCTCCCCGACTTCGCTAGGCTGCGAACACCGGGTCCCTGAGCATGGTCCTGGGCACCTCGTCCTCCCGATCCCGCCAGGCGACTGCACTCTCTTCCAAGCTACTGATCGCTCGGACCGCTGTTCTTAAAGGGCCCGCGCCCACCCGCAGCTCGCCGCGGATGTGGATGGCGAACTGGAGAGCAGTGCCTGCGACGCAGGGCCCGAACGAATGAGACTGTGAACCCAGGACTGAAAGGTTGGCGGTGCAGGGCTGATCTGGGGACAGAGAGGAAAGGAGAGCCTAAATCACTCAGTAGAGACAGGTCCCTGGATTACAGAATAGACTAGGGTGGGGATGAAGAGAGGATTGGGGTGCAAATTCCAACGTTCTCAAGGGATTGTGAAGCTGTCAGCCAGTTTGCATCTCCCACCCTCCTCCACCAATCTATTTCGCTCAGTTCTGTCCCTGAAGTTCAGGCTACCCCAGGGTATCCCCGAACTAGATAAAAGGGCGTTGAAAGAGTCTTGAACATCCTCCTCCTCTTCCTCCACATCATTCCCCTTTCCCTAAGGGAAACTGGTTAAGAAGGGACAGAAGGTGGCTGCTTTGGGAGAGCTTGAGCAGCTTCAAGGTTAAACTGGTACCCAGAGCTCAGCCTGCTCCAACTGTAGAAATCTTTACTGTCCCAGGTAAACTCGGGCCTTTGACAGGCTCAAGCCTAATGCTGGAGGCACGTCGTTGGCAGGATGCGTACAGGGCTCACAGACACTGCCTGTGGCATCTTTGCATCACATGTGCAGTCTCTCCCTCACCCCACAAACCTTCTGATATAGGTCCCCAGAGCATTCTTGGAAGTCCCAAAAGGTGATTCCTTTTGGCCTCTATCAGCCCCAGCCCAGGTCTTCAAGGGCCAAGTAGGCTAGCCAGCTGAGATGTGTGACCTGACCTTTTAAGTTCCCACCAGTCACAGAGCAGAGACTGATGGGAGAGAAAGCTGCTGCTGCTACTGCTGCTGCTGCTGCCGCTGCTGCCACTGCCACTTCTAAGGCTTCTCCCTAACTGAGACAATTGAGAAGTTATTCGCAGTCAAACCTCTTCCCCCCTCATTCCCCTCCTCCAGCCTTTCCAAAGCCTGGAGGCTGGCGTCCCCTGCAGGTTATCTCCAGGTTCCACCCTGTAACTGTGAGGGCTTAGATGAGTTTGGAGCCAGCCCTCCCTCCCTTCCCTTCACCCCATGCCCCACATCACCACCATTCCTCAGGACCAATGTTTTCTTCTTCAGATGGACTCTTAATTCTTCAAGTTAACCTCTGCAGGAATTTAGAACGAGTCACCCCAAGATATGCCTCTGTGGTATGCAGATTTTTCTGAGCTAAAGGCAACCAAGACCCTGCAGGTTCAAGAGAACACCCCTCTCCCCATTAACTACCTGGAGAAATTTGAAGTAGAGACCTACCCACAATAAGAGATTATCAGAGATCATCTTTTTTTGCTTGTTTATAGGGCAAGACAAACTTCTAATTACTAAACATCTCTTATCATCCTGCAATGACACTTAGGAGTCCCCAATGTGGCTTACCTTGTCCCTAGATCAGAATGTCATATATACCACACTTTTTCTTTCTGTTTTTTAAATCTCATGTATGTGGGGTCTCAGACTCTCTGATGTATGTAATTAATTGGTCATTTTCCCTTGCTAAATTGTCTCATATCTATTTGATTATTAGACCAACAGAAAGAACCTTGAGGGTAGAGGAAAGTTTCTTACTCCCCAGCACTTGCAATGCTCCACTATAGACACCCAACAGTTGCATTAATTGAGCAACTACTATGGATATTATCTCATTTAATCCTCGAAAAATCCTTATGAGGCAGGTATTACAATTTCTCTTCAGAGATAAAGAAACTGAAGCATAGGGAGGTTAAGCAATGTACCCAAGGGGACACATCTAGTTGGTAGCAGAGTAGAGCTTGAATCCTAAAATTTTTTTTTTTACTCATTCTTCTACGGGGGCTCTCAGAACCCTACAGTATTCCCTCACTTACCACGGATATTACGTTCTAGACACTCCCCCACCCCCCGCGACAGGTGAAAATCCGCAAAGTAGGAACCTTATATTTATTTTAGTATTTATATATTTTTAAGGCTTTATAAACCCTTCTCACACACTTATTAACCTTTCCCACTCCCTTATCAACCTTTTCCACACTTCTATAAACACTACTTATGTTCTTAAACATATTCTACACTCTTAAACCTATGTAACTTTAACAACATAAGTATACAGTACTGCAAAATCCCGCAATATAGTGAAAAATCCGCGATAATTAAATATAATACTTTTAAAAATCCCGCGATACAGTGAGGCCGCGATAAGTGAACCGCGATATACAGAGAGACTACTGTATTCCCAAATCAACAATCTCCCTCCATTTTCTAGACAGATTTTTCGTTCTCCCAAGATAACCTCTGCTATCTCAATGATTCCCTCTTTCCTTCCCTGGCATAAAACTTTCCAATTCTCAGTAAAATTTCCTCCCCTTTATCAGGAACACACTGTTTCTCATTCCTGAGGGCAGGCTCCCCCATCTTCAGAGACCAACATTTCCAAGTCTTATATCGCCTTTTTCACAATGTGGGATTTACACCTCATGCCCAAGAGCAGTGGTCCTCAGCCTTGGCTGAGAGTTAGCTTTACTTGAAGTTTTAAAAGATGCCTGGATAACACTCCAAAGCAGTTAATTCTGATTTCTAAGGTGGTTCCAAGACTTTGAAAAAGTATTTTTTAACAGCACCCCAGCTGATCCCAGTGGGTAGGCAAAATCGAGAGCCACTACTCTAGATGAATCTCCCATTCCCTGGGTAAGAACCCCTATGATGCACTCATAGAATAGGCCTTCCCATTCTATAAGACACCCTCTCCCCATATCCTGAACTTGAAGTCAGAAGATTTGCATTCTAACCTTGGAACTGTCACTTACTAGTTCTATACTCTTAAATATTTTCACACCTTTGAACCTCATCTGTGTAATGAGAATGATTAAAACTCTGCATATCTGCCTCAAAAGGTGTTCCTGAGGTTTAAGTACAAACACTTAGCAATAAATAATAATAATTTTTTATTCTAAAGAGTAGATCATATATCCTTACTCTTCAGGTCAGACTTAATATGGTTCAGGATTATTTCTTTTCCCCCAGAAGAATCTCCCATTTCCTGGGCAAAGGAGGGGAAACTATTGAATGCCTGCTATATGCCAGGTACCTAGTATAGAGATATGATCTCTGAGGAAAGGGTTAGGTCTATATCTCCACATATTCCCAGAACTTGTACACAGAAAACATATTCAATCAATATCTGATGACTCAATGACTAATCCTCATGACTTTATGAGGTCAGTATTTTCTTCCCGGGTTTCAGATAAGGAAACTGAGGCTCAGAAATGTTAAGTACAAGCATGACATCATACAGCTAGTATGATGCATCTAGGGATCCAAATTCAAGTCTTAGTGATTCTAAATCATGGCTTTGTCTACTGTGTCAAACTTCCTCATTCTCTAATATTGTCACCTTCCCATTTTATAAAGCATATCCAACTCTGCTTTCCTGAAATGACCTCTTCTCATTCTAGGCTATAAAACCTTTTCAACCTTCTAAAGGTTCACTAGGGGGGATGACCATGCTGTAGCTGTCTGCATTTTCTGATGGACAGTATTTTGGGTGGGAAGGAACTCTGGGCACAGTTTAGGATCAGGCTGGCCTTGAAGAGGGGTGGCAGGATTATCCTTCTTTGGGTGTTCTAGAGGGAACAAGCTCTGAGGCAGAAGCCCATCATTCTTCCAAAATTGTGTAGCTTCTGTATCTTATATTGTTTTCATTTGTAAAGTAAACCTATAGAAATAAGATAAGTAAAACCAACAGGTGGAAACATGCTAGGAGAACTCAGGTGTTAAAGAGTTTAGCCTTAATTGATAGGCCTAAGTGACTAATGCATGTGAAAAGCTGTTATTCCAAAATTGTGAAGGTTTTGATAAAGACTCCTTTCCTTTATTACCAAAAAAAAAAGGTTCACTAGGACTGACCCTTCCCATTCTGAGAGATACTCCCCCACTCCCACCACATATACCCCAAGACAGGCCTTTAGTTCCCTAGAACACGTACCTCTAACTCTAAGAAAAAAACCTTGTAACTTAAGAAAAATAGACCTTGAACTTTAGCACACATCAGAATCATCTAGAGGGCTTATTAAAAAGCAGATTGCTGGGCTCTCCTCCCAGAGTTTCTGATTCAGTAGATCTGGGGTGGGGCCAGAGAATTTGCATCTCTAATAAGCCCCTGGGTGGTACTGACGTTGCTAAGTCTCAGGACCACAATTTGAGAACCAATGCTCAAGAGAACCTTCATTCTTCAGTCTAGACTTCATCATTTCCAGAACAAACCTATTTTCTACTATGGACTTTCCCTTAATTTCCAGGTGGACCTTTTCCCCAAATAGACCTCTTCCATTCCCTGAGATTGATTCTCTTTCTCTAGGATCCTACTCAATTCCCACCCCAGACACTCCCCTTCAACCACCAAGACAGAGCCTCCATCAGGGCAGGTTCCCTAGACCCAGACAGGTGGATGATAATTGGCTTAAGGGAAACAAGATGGAAGCAGAAAATTCCATCTCAGTTTAGTACCAGGAGCTAATCTAACAGATACAGTCTGCTCTGGGCAGGAATTTGTGAAAGAAGCAATTGGTAAGATTTATGGACCTATGGGAATTGGAGGGTGGTAGGGTCCTATAGGAGCTGGAAAAAATTGGACTGGGGACCTTGGAATTGATCCAGTTCTGCTTGCACCATTCCAGGCCAGTTATCCACCATGCTTGCCTTGCCTTCTGTGATGGTCTCATCTTTGGACAAAATAATTTGAGTGTATTTGTCAATGGAAGGACCTTCTTCTGGCCACTTGGAGAAAGGCAGCCAGGACTGGGACTGGAGAGTGGATGAAAGAGCCTGGAGGAGCCTTCTCCCTCCCAGGCAGGCAGTGAAGTTGGGCATGGGCACCTGAGAACATGCAGTGGAGGAGTACCTACTAGTCAGAGTCCCTGCTGTTGCTTTCTAAAAAATCGGTATTGTTTAAAATTATAAGAATATGCCCTGGCTGGTGTGGCTCAGTGGATTGAGTGCTGGCCTGCAAATGGAAAGTCTCTTGTTCAATTCCCAGTCAGGGCACATGCCTGGGCTACAGGCCATCTCCCTAGTTGGCGACATGCAGGAGGCAACGCAATGATCAATGTATCTCTTGCACTTTGATGTTTCTCTTCCTCTCTTCCTCCCTCCCTCTCTCTCTATAAATAAATAAATAAAATCTTTTTCAAAACAAATAAAACTATAAGAATATAACATAACCAAGCAATATCAAAGTGTATTTTAAAATTTATTTCTCCATATCTCTCCTGCTATATAGTGCCATTTTCTTTTCTTTTCTTTTAAAGATTTTATGCCCTGGCTGGTGTGGCTCAGTGGATTGAGCACTGATCTGCAAACGAAAGGTCACCACTGGTTCAATTTCCTATCAGGGCACATGCCTGGTTTCTGGCCAGGTTCCCAGTAGGGGGCGTGCAAGAGGCAACTGATTGTTTCCGACATCGATGTTTCTCTCCCTCTCTTTCTCCCTCCCTTCTCCTCTCTTAAAGAGAGAGAGAGAACCATCGATGTGAGAGAGAAACATTGATTGGTTGTCTTTCATCTGTGTCCAATCAGAAATAAACCCTGGAATCGAACCAGCGACCTTTCAGTTTGCCAGATGATGCCCAACCAACTGAGCCACACTAGTCAGGGCTGCCATTTTCTTTCTCTCCTTTCTTTTTCTTTCTTTCTTTTTTTTTTTTTTTTTTTTTTGCTTTATTTATTTATTTATAGAGAGAAGAAAGGGAGGGAGAAAGAGAGGGAGAAAAACATTGATTGACTACCTCCTACACGGGCATGTGTCCTGACTGGGAATCAAACTGGTGACCACTGGGTTTATGGGATGACACCCAAATAACTGAGCCACACTCAGCGCTGCCATTTTCTTTTAATAATAATTTCTCCAAAGCTGCAGAATGCCAAGGTTCTCTGCCCAATAGTCTCTCTTTTTCCTCGGGAACCCATACACTTCCCTCCTCCCAGTCTCAGCTTGCTGCCTAGAATGTCAATTCCCACCAAATTCTTTGGCCATATCCTTTGCATGGAACCAGTTTCAGACCAGGTGTCTGCCCAGCTTTGCTCTTTGGTCTATTCTCCTCCTCCTCATACAGGGCCCACTCCCCAGAAGGTGGGGCATTAAGGCCTTTACTGGTAGGTGTTAGAAATACCTTATTTCCCTTGGTCTCTTCTACTCTAGTGACCTCTGTCTCCACTCAGCAGTCCACCTCTCTGTGGACATAATCTGAACTACATTTTAAAATGTCCTCTTTCTGACCACAACCTTATCCTCCGCCCTGCAATCTTCAGAAGTCTTGCTGGAACCTTCGGTGCTTTGATTCTAACTACTATCTTCCAGTTTCCCAAGGCCTCCAGTCCAGCCTGTGTCTCCTAATCCTTCTCCAGCTGCTCTAATTACCCTGTTCCTTGGCGCTAAGTAATCCATGTTCTGGCTGTCAGGCCATTGTTGTGGATCAACCCAGTGGTCTGTCTTCTGCTTTTGCTCCAGATGTGCTGGTACCTCTCTGCTACAAAAGTGTCTGGTTGTGCCTGATCGTCAACCTCATCCAGGCTGTCAGGAAACTTATTTCATTCATATATATATGGCATTTTTAATTTTTTTATTTTTTAAAGATTTATTTATTGATTCTTAGTGAGAGAGGAAAGAAAAGGAGAAAGATCAATTTGTTGTTCCACTATCCATGCATTCATTGATGATTCTCATGTGCCCTGACTGGGGATTGAACCTGCAATGTTGGCTCATCAGGACAATGCTCTAACCAACTGAACTACTCAGCTAGGGCCAATGGCATTTTTTAAACTTGACAATTCTTTCAAATCTCCTTAATCCAATAAATTACCCCTCAATAACCTTAACTTCTACTTTATCAAGGACATAGAGACCAGCAGGTATGAAAGTCCCCAATGTCTCACACCTCCTACAAGCTAAACCCTCATTCACTCCCATCCATTGCTCCTTCCCTCTAATGAAAGGAATGTCTCCAAGTTTCATGTATCTACCTGTCCTCCATATTCCTTGCCCAGTCAAAAAGTTCAAGCTATTTAGAATGGTATAAAAAAGTTTTCACACTCGCCCCCAAACTTTCCTGTCAGTCTCAACTCCCTCTGCTACTGTACATGAAATGGGTATGCTCTTCATTCCCAAAGCATACCATGGGATTCCAGATCTCGAGCAAAATTCATTCATTCATTTACCATCCACTAAGTACCTAGGTTACAATCTTACAGAAATGAGTTTCTTCCCCGTGCCCATTCTTCCCTTTTCTTATTTTATACCCACTCAGCAATTCTGTGCTCTGAGGTTGTGGACTTGCCCCAAGTCACAGAAAAGAAGCATTAGCTTCCACTTTCACAGGCCACCTGCATTCTTTCTCTACACCCACTCCATGAGGAAGAGTAAGACAGAATGTCTCCTTCATCTTTTTTTATTTTTATTTTTTTAAGATTTATTTAGTTTTAGAGAGGGGAGGAAAGGAAGAAGAGAGGGAAAGAAACATCAATGTGTGAGAGAAACATTAATCAATCAGTTGCCTCTCACACACCCCCAACTGGAAACCAGGCCTGCAACTCAGGCATGTGCCCTGACCAGAAATCAAAACCGTGACCTCTCAGTCTGCAGGCTGGCACTCAATCCACTGAGCCACACCAGTCAGAGCTCTCCTTAATCTTTAGACTCATGGCCTGAGTCCCAATTAAACTCTAAACCAAGGTAGTCAAATTAGTATTGTTATCCTCCTCCCTCCAGGGGTCTGCTCCCACTCACCACCAGCCTCTCATATCCTTCCACAGGTCTCTGGCTCCTTGGACTCAATAATCCCCCACTCCTGGTCCAGTGCTATCTAATCCATGCATGTTGATCCCAGGATTCCCTCCTTCTGGAGAACTAGAATCATATGGTAGCAGGCCAGAATCTCACAGTCCAAATAGATTTGGTGTGGGCATGACTGATAAGACTGATAGGGAAGGTCCTCTTTATAGGGTGTTGACCTAATCCTGAAGGCACTGCTCAACCAATGAATGGATGGCATCAGTAATGCTGGATTACTCAAGGGGCAACCCAAGCCAATACTTAGAACATAAGCAAAACAAAGGCACCAAAATTGAAAGCAAAAAAATTAAGACCAGATATTGATATACATATATTTTTACATATTTACTTATTTATTAGAGGGGGAAGGGAGGGAAAAAGAGAGAGAAAGAAACTTCAATGTGAAAGAGGAACATCGATCAACTGCCTTTTGCCCCAACAGAGGACTGAACCCGCAACTCAGGCATGTGCCCTGACTGGGAATCGAACCGACAACCTTTTGCTTTGTGGGATGACACTCGACCAACTGAGCCACACTGCTCAGGATGATTGATATACATATACTTTTGAAAGCATCATCATGTTTTGACCCCCTTGTTTCATATTTCCATTTTTTAATTACATGTGGAGAATGGGGCACCAGTCTTTTCAGGGTTTATAGCCTTTAAAATCTTCATCTGATCTTGGTTAGAAAGGTCTCTTAATGACTTGACTTTGGGTTCTCTCTTTGGCCTTGTTCTATTCAACCTCTTAACCTACTACTTGGAGATAGCTGTCAATCAAGTCCAACAAAGCTAAACTTAATAGGGACAAACATAAGGGCTTGCTATTAGGTCCAGAGTGACAGCTATATACATATTACAAAGTGAAGGAGTATGGATTGGGAAAACATGTAAGACTTAGTTGGGTGAGAATTCCAGAGGACAGTGATTCACAGTAAGTTGAGAACATGGTTTAACCACCAAGACCACAGGCCAAGAGGAGGTGGAACCCCAGATTATATGACATGAGGAAGCATAGATAAAACTGGGACTACTTAGCCCAAAGAAGAGTCAGCTGTCCTGATGAGGTGATAGAAATTACACTCATTTAGTGGAGGGACAGGGTGTGGGAGCAAATTTAGTACAGGGTCCTAGTCAGAAAATGTAGTGGCTTTGCTGTGGAAATTTTAAATTCCTGTAGTCCCTTTTCCACATTGCCATTTCATGAAGGGGTTCTTGTAGAGGTAAAATCAACATCAACATTGGTATAACTGTAACACCCTTGTTATTTTTTGTCTGAATTCCAGAAGCAGCACTTTATCTGCATGCAGTCTCTCACTCGTACAATTTATTGGGTTAGCCAAAAAGTTCGTTTAGGTTTTTCCATACAGCGGCTCTAGCAGTGCTTAGTTGTCTTTAACTTCATTTTAAACAATTTTGTTAGATTGTTTTGTGACAGCTGTCATATCAGCATGTTTTTAAAAACTTATAAAAATGGTGAATTTTTGTGCAGCCATTTTAATACTGAAGATGGAAAAAAACACGCAAATTTTTGGCATATTATATTTTATTATTTCAAGGAAGGTAAAAATACAAACAAAGATTTGTGCAGTGCACAAAGAAGGTGCTGTGACTGAACATGTCAAAAGTGGTTTAAAAAGTTTCTTGTATTATAGATATGGGGATCATTTGGAGGGTTATCAGCTGGGAGGGGGAAGGGGGAGAAATGGGGAAATGGTGCAGGGATTAAGAAGCATAATTGGTCGGTACAAAACAGACAGGGGGAAGTTAAGAATAATATAGGAAAGGGTGAAGCTAAAGAACTTAATATGCATGACCCATGGACATGAACTAAGGAAGAATGGGATTGCTGGAGGGAAGGGGGGTACTGGGCAGAGGGGAGCAAAGGGAAAAGATTGGGACTACTGTAACAACATAATCAATAAAATATACTTAAGAAGAAAAAAAAAAGAAGTTTCTTGTACTACTGACATTTTGGCCAAAAAATTATTTGCTGTGGGGCTGGGCTCTTATGCATTGGAAGATGTCTAGCAGCACCCTTGGCCTCTACCCACTAGAAGCCAATGGTGGGGGATAGCTGACATAATCAAAGCATCCAAATCAATAGTTATTGGTGAAAATGAAAATTACATCTTCTATTTTATGGAAAAAACAAAATGGACCTTTTGGCCAACCCAGTATATCCCACATCATGACCAGAATCACTACTCTGAAACTTTACATGGTCTTTTTGGGTGGTCCTACCTTCCTTTCCAGTCCTGTCTTTCCATGGCCTGCCACCCTCTTTACCACAGACCATGAGGTACACTTTTAGTTTTATTTACAGACCTAGTTTCTTCCACTGGAAATAAATTGCCCAACTCTTTGGAATGGTAGCTCTTATTACCTCCTTGATAAACCCTTTCCTGATCCCTTGCACCACACAATACTGTCTACTCCAATTTTGAGCCTTTTATTATTGTTTTGTTGTTTTTATTGATTTTAGAGAGGGAAATATCGATTTGTTGTTCCATTTATGCATTCACTGACTGAATCTTGTATGTGCACTGGCTGGGGCTCAAACCTGCTACCTTGTCTTACCAGGACAACACTCTAACCGAGTTACCTAGCCAGGGTTATTTTGAGGCTTTAAAATAAATCCTGCTAGGCTTCTATCATTCCACTTATTTAATATATCTTTCCTTGCCTCTGTACTGCAGGTAACTCCAGAGCAGGTCCTGGGTTTTATTCATCTTAGCACCTGTCACAGTGCTTGGACCATAGCAGGAACTCAGTGAACAGCTGATGGAACAAAGAGAATTTTCTTTCCCATTTCCTTCTGCAATAGACGCAGTTTTTGTAATAACAATTAAACTTGGTCTTTTAAAAAGGCCCAGAAATTAGAACTACCTGAGAATATTTTCTTGACCTCTCCAGATCAGCAGAGACCCTAAGAATAGACACAGGTTACTGTGAAGTGACTGGATAGGCCCAATTCCTTTTTGAGTTTAAAACTCTTTGATAATGTAATGAAAACCAGACTCCTTCCCCCGGAAAATGCACTCACATAATTTTCTACCTTGGTTCCTTAATCCCAAGTACCTACCAGTGTCTAAGATGTCCAAATCCACCCTCCACTGCCAGCTTCCTTCCCAGTCCCACACTGCATCGGTGAAGAACCTCCTACCCCAGAGGCATTGGATTCTAATCAGAATTCAGAGGATGTGGCCATGATCTGGTGCTGTATTTTCCTGGTTAGCCCCACTCATTCATTCTAGAGTGCTACTATTGCAAACTCATGGCCTATGCCTGAGACCTCCAGGGAGATGGTAGAGGCTGAAAAGAAATGAAGGTTTCACCAAAGGTAGGGAGGTGAGTAGGGAACAAGACAGTTAAAAACAGAAAACAACCCCAGCCACTAAAAGGTGTACAAGTCTAATTATTCAGTCCTTCTTCTGAGCAGCCATATCTCATTACCTAGTGAACAGCTACCAGACATAAGGAAGAAATGAGTTAACAGCAAAAGCATCTTTTATTACAAAAAACAAGTGCTACACACATTCAGTGACTCTAGCCCCATCCCTGAGGATAATATGGAAGTCCTTAGGTTGTAGGAGGAACACTTTAGAGGGAAACGGCTGCCTGGTTCACAATGCCTTGGCTGGCTGTGATGAAAAGGGTCACTGCAGGGACTAGTACATGTCATCCCTAGGCCTGAGAAACCCTAAAGACAGGAACGAACGCAAGTTGACTAACGATTTTAATCACTGTCCCAGCATTTCTAGAGGTTATGGTTAAGCCTGGTATTAGCTCTCTACAAGAACAGACACAACCAGGGCATACCCCTCAAAGAATCAAAACTTCTCAGGATCCTAAAACGTGGACTGGCAGAAAAGGAAAGTCCTTAGTCTGCTGACTGATGCAAGCCAGGCCCAGAGTAGACCACACTGCTCTCAGCACCACTCCAAAAGATATCCATTGACAGGGATTGCCCAAAGGGGCCCTGCCACTAGCCTGGCTCAAACCCCAGAAACTGGGTTTGGAATGGTCAGGCTCTACTGCCTTCATATGATCTGGACTTCTGGCTCCTCAGCTATTCCCTGAAGCTTTCCCATGATGCACCCTGAGGGGGAGTCAGAGGCTTGGGGGGACTCTCCCAGGGCTTCAGACAGCACATAGTAGACAATCTCTTGGGCATTGGTCTGATTAACCACATGGATGATGGGACTTGAGGTGTCCTGAGAGGCTGAGAGAGCCGTCCCCTCACCACCTCTGCCCTCTTCTTCTACCTCTTCCTGAGGTCCTGACTCCCCTGGCACTGTTTCTAGAATGATGCTTTGCAGATTGCTCTCATTCAATGATGCTCCCAAGCCTGATCCCTCTTGTGGTTGCTGTAGCAGTTGCTGTGTCAGCTCTACACTTTCATAGCGAACTAGCTGCAGCCGCATGTAGCCATCTTCATGCTCCTTGTACCTGGTGAAGTAGAAGTGCAAAGGTAGCAAACAGGGCAGGGAGCTACAGAAATGGCCTGGAGCTTGGCAAGAAGGGACAAATATAAGGAGTAGAAGCCCTGGGATTCTAGTGATGGAAGCTGAAGACAAAAAAGATATTTATCAGAATATAAAAAAGAGGAAAGGATCATTACTCAAAATGGAAACTTTTATGCAGAGGAGGACATGAGGTAAGGGAAAGAAATGAGAATTTATTCGTGGAGGGTGGGGTCATGAAGCTATGGACCTGGACCCTTAGGCTCTAGTTCTTGTTTTGGCTGCAGGACTTTGAGCACCACTTATTTGGTTTGACACTATGCCTTGGATTCAAAAATCAGAAAAATAATCTTTGCCCCCACTGCTATTCTTGGGGTTCCTTGAGCCTAAATGGAAATGGTGGACATCAAAGCACTATCAAATTCGATGATTTTAACTTGCTGAAATAATATGGAAAAAAAAATGTTGTTAAGTCTAGAGGCAGGGGGAGTTGAGACATACCGAAAACGGGGGTGCCCCGAGGGCCACTTGAACTGGTGTTTCTTGCGAAGATGCACGGTGAGGTTGTTGCCCCTTGTGAAGCATTTGTCACACACATGACATTTGTACCTTGGCTCTGAGTACCCCTGATGGGAAGGGAGAGTGAGGTCAGCTCTTCACCTTGGGCTCCCCACACTTCTGCTAGCCCTTTCCACCACCAGCTCCACTCACTTCATGCACTTTTCGGTAATGTGACTTGATAGAGCAGAGAGCTCTGGCACTGAAGCTGCAGTTCTCAAAATCACACCTGTAGGCTGGCTCCTTGCTATGGGTATCCAGGTGCTTCCGGAGGTCGATTAGATTCTTGCAGCTGCCAGGAGAGGTCAGGACAGGTTGGAGGGCACGAGGTACCCTAGAACACGAGGTCTGTGATTTCTAGCCTCTGGTTCCCCTTACCTGTAGTCACAACAGTCGCATTTAAAGGGCCGGTCCTCGCTGTGGCGAAAGCGTATGTGGTTGCGGAGGGAGGATGGCAGTGGACAGGTCATATCACACAGAGGGCACTTATAGTGGTTCACTGGGAGGAGTAGAGAGGAGGCCGTGATCTGATGGCCAGTGAAACCTTGGAGGGTGGGCAGGGAGGTTGGAGGCGGCCAGCTACTCACCATGGTTACGCATGTGGTCCCGTAAGAGACGCTCAGTGGCAAATCTCTTGGAACAGTGAGAGCACTGGAAGCGTTGCTCTGGGGTAGGGCAGGAAAAGAAAGGGTGGACTGTGGGGATGAAGGAAATGTAGAAAGGAGTACCTGAGAGGGGAGCCACCCAAGGAGACAAGGACAGTTTAGGGAACTACGGGGTGGACATAGTCATGGGATTTGGCATAGAGAATCTGGATTAGAACCCCAGCTTGACCATTTATTATCCATGTGGTCTCAAATTATTTTAAGCTCCTGTGCCTTAGTTTCTTCATCTGCAAAAAGGGGGACAAGAAGTCCACCTCATGGGGCTGTTTATGAGGTTTCACTGAGTTAACTGATAGGACACACAGTAAGCCCTGAAAAATAATGTCTAATAAATCTTAGTCAGCAAAGACTGTGGCAGGTGACTGAGCCTTACAGGTAGATGTAGCCAAATTGCAAATACCTTCAGTGTCCCTCTCCCCTGGAATATGCCAACCCGAACAGTCAGAACAACCCGCACCCATTCCCCTTTTTCTGACTGCTTACGATCCAATGAGGTCTGGCGACGGATGTGATCTAAGAACTTGGTGTTGTTGGCAAACATGCCCCCGCAGGTGGGGCAGGCCACCACCTTCTCCTGGGTATGGCTACGGAGATGCTCACGAAGCTTACAGTGGTCCTTGAAGGTACAGGTACAACCTAGGAAGGAAGACCCAGTTACGCTCCAGTCACAAACCCAAAGAGTAGGTTCCGGTACCCCTAAGTCTCTCTAGACAGCAGCCAACCTCGCCCTGCAGGACCCATCCCTAGCTGCTCTAGCCCCACAGCAATCCCAGGGTTTCTTTAGAGGCCAGAAGTTAAGGAGCGGTCCTACCTTTCCAGCCACACAGCACGACGTGGTTGTCTTTACCAGCTGCTTTGTATTCACAGCACAGGCTGTGCGCTTCCACGTGCCGATAGAACCATTCAGGATTGTCAAAGGAGCTCTGTGCCAGGAGCAACTTGGGGTAAGGATTGAGGGTGGGTGGAGGGACTCTTAACCTAGGTGTCCAAAGGGGGCTTCTTGGCTCTCTCCCAAATTAACTTGGTGGGGATGGGAACATTTGAGCAAGGGAGCTACCCAGAAATAAAGGACAGATACTAGCAGGAATCTTGGGAATATAGGGGATTGCAGAAAGAGTCAAGGCATCTTGAGTTAAGATCTGCAACTTCCTTCCACCCCTATTACCAGCACCACCTGCTGACCTCACAGTGTTCCCACAGACACAGGAAGTGGTCAGGGATGTCAGGGATGATGTTGCGGCTGTGGAAGTCCAGGATGCAGGGGCTGAGGTCGGCCTGGCTCTGCAGGGCCTGCAGCCCCCACTGTTTCAGCTTGGTGTGGTAGCAGTGGAAGTAGACATGGCGGACAAGATCAGCAGAATTGTCCAGAGAACAAAAGCCACACTCCTGCCATAAGCAGGAAAATTCTTCCTCTGTGGAAAGGGGTTTAGAAATAAGAGCGATACTTTCCAATGTTTAGTTCTCCTTCCACCTGTGGCACTTAGCAGCAAGTGAGAAGGCTGGACTCTGACCAAATTACCAGGAATTCATTCAGCAAATACCAGTGCTGGGGATGTAATGAGTAGAGTCCCAGTCTTTGACCTTACATAGCTTTCAGCCAGGGAGAAGAAAAAAAAAATT
The DNA here is from genome assembly GCF_987537825.1 of Furipterus horrens. Lineage (NCBI taxonomy): Eukaryota > Metazoa > Chordata > Mammalia > Chiroptera > Furipteridae > Furipterus > Furipterus horrens. The sequence goes on along the minus strand of NW_028327172.1, from coordinate 89,795,089 downwards.
AATCAAATAACCACATGTATAAATATAAAACTGTAACCAATCATAAGTACTATGGGGGGGATGTGGCATGGTACTATAAAATAAACAGAATTTGAGATAGACAGCTGTCTTGGAAGTGCCCGAGTTGATATCTGAAGGGGGAGCATTTATAAACTAGGTGGGGAAGTGTGGTGTGTGAAAGACCCAGTGCCAGAAACTCAGAGGCAGCAGGTATGACAGGCATGCACTACACTGGCTGAGTTTCTACTACAGTAGTCCCTCTCTATATTGCAGTTCACTTATCGCGGCCTCACTGTATCGCGGGATTTTTAAAAATATATTTATTTATTGCAGATTTTTTGCTATATTGCGGGATTTTGCAGTACTGTATATGTATGTTGTTAAAGTTACGTAGGTTTTAAAGTGTAGAATATGTTTAAGAACATAAGTAGTGTTTATAAAAGTGTGGAAAAGGTTAATAAGGGAGTGGGAAAGGTTAATAAGGGACTTGGAACGGTTTATAAGTGTGTGGGAAGCGTTTATAAAGCCTTAAAATATATATAAATACTAAAATAAATGTAAGGTTCCTATTTTGCGGATTTTCACTTATCGCAGGTGGGGGGGTGGGGTCTAGAATGTAATACCCACAGAAGTGAGGGAATATTGTATTCCCTGAGGAAGATGCTGCCTCCCAACCAAATAACAAAGCCTCCTTTCCCCATATTCTGCTTAAGATCTGTCTTCTTCATGAAGGTCCATCAACTATTCCAATGTACTTCCTATCTTTCAAGCATGTCTCTCAGTACTTTTTTTTACAGGTATACTTGTTTTGAAAAGTAGGTACTTTTTAAAATATAATAATCCCCTAATTTCTCTTTTGTGTAAACATCATTTGACTTTTGAAACTATTAGTTATATAGTTCAATCACTAGACTTTAAGCAGAATTTGAGGAGAGCTCTCTCTGTACTTTCTATAGAACAGTTTTTCAAACTGTGTTGTGACCTATTAGTGGGTGGTGAAATCAATTTAGGGAATTGCAAACCGCTTTTTTTCTCTTAATGAAAGAGTATAAGATAGAACACTTCAGTGAGCATTTAATAAAAAGCAAGTATTTTTTCAAGGATTCTTTTTTTTTTAAAGATTTTATTTATTTACTTTTTAGAGAGAGGGTAAGGGAGGGAGAAAGAAAGGGAGAGAAATATTAATGTGCGGTTGCCTCTCACACATCCCCAACTGGAAACCTGGCGCACAACCCAGGCATGTGCCCTGACCGGGAATTGAACCAATGATCCTTTGGTTCACAGGCCAGTGCTCAATCCACTGAGCCACATGAGCCAGAGCTCAAGTATTTTTTTAACTTTTTTGTACAGGGTTGTATTGTAAAATATATTCCTAACTGGTGATCACAGTAAAGAGAAAGAGAGAAACACTACCAGGGAGTGAAAAAAGCAGCTGGAAAATAGCTTGTACAATATAAAAATAAAATAAGGCATGAAGGCCAACTACTATCATGAATAACACCGTGACAGTCCAGACCAGGAAGTTCATGACCAGCAGACTACTTCAGTGGAAACAAATGGTCATTGACGCCCTTCAACCTGGGAAGGCAATAGTACCTAAGACAGAAATTCAGGAAAAACTAGCCACCAAATGTCACCTTTATGTTCTGTTTTAGAATCCATTTTGGTGATGGCAAGACAACTGTCTCTGGCATGATTTATGATTCCTTAGATTACCCAAAGAAAGATGGCTCAGTGGATTGAGTGCTGGCCTGCAAGCCAAAGGGTTGTTGGTTTGATTCCCAGTCAGGGCACACCTGGCTTGCAGGCCAGGTCCCCCGCTAGGGGCTGTGTGAGAGGTAACCACACATCGATGTTTCTCCCCCTCTCTTTCTCCCTTCCTTCCCCTCTCTCTAAAAATACATAAAATCTTTAAAAAGAAACAAAAAATGAACCCAAACATAGACTTGTAAGGAATGGCTTGTATTATATGAAGACCTCAAGAAAACAAAGAAAGGAATGCAAGAACAGAATGAAGAAAGTCAGGGGACAGCAAAGGTCATTGCTGATGCTGTAAAAAATGAACTGGAGCTCAGACAACAGAAGGAGTAAAGATTCTGCAGTGACTTTATCTGTGCTGATTATGCATATTTTCATGAGAGGATGAACACACTAAGAATTTTTACGTGCCTGGTTGTTTGAAACAAAAAAAATTATCTAATTTGTGTATATACATGTAGGAAGAAGTCAAAAAGAATGTTCGCAAAAGTACTGTAATTGCCTTTTGATAGGAAGATGGCAGATGCATTTTAAAAATCGTTGTTGAGCCCTGGCTGGTGTGGCTCAGTGGATTGAGTGCCGGCCTGCAAACTGAAAGGTTGCTGGTTTGAGTTCCAGTCAAGGCACAAGCCTGGGCTGTGGGCCAAGTCCCCAGTTGGGGGCATATGAGGGGCAACCACACATTGATATTTCCCTCTATTTCTCCCTCCCTTCCCCTCTCTCTAAAAATAAATAAATAAAATCTTTAAAAAATAAAAGCCCTTGTTGAATGAGTTTTCCATAGGAAGACTACCATGTGTCCATAAACAAAAAAAGCACAATTTGGAAATTAAATGACTACTCTCCCAGGCTGCCTTCTCCCTCTGCAGAAAGGAAAGTCAGATTTTCCACTTTCCTTTGGGTTCTTTCCCCTTCCTATATCCTGCTACCTTACCCAGAGGATCCTCCTCTTCCTCTTCCTCCCCTGAGCTCTGCAGGTACTTCTGCAGGTGCTGAGTGACATGCTCGCAGAACTCCTCCATGGCCGAGCACACAAAGGAGCAGGACCCCCATTCACACTGTAGCCCCAGTTTCTCCTTTCGGGGGACTTTCCCAGGGGGCGGCATGGCCTTCACCCTAGAGAAGGAAGAAATCCACAACTGCATGGATTACACCCCACTGTAGCTAGGGATAAACATCTGGGCAGGCAGCCTACTTAGAACCAGCAGGTGTTCTTCCAGTGACCTGTGGGAAACAAGTGTGCTTTTTCAATAAGGATGGAATAACAGTTCCTCAAAACTGTGGAAGCCGTCTGGTGTTTTTGGCAAAGGAGAGCAACACACTAATATTATTTAGCACACATCAAGCACTGAGCCAACAACTTTAACAGACATTTTCTCATAAAGCTTCAGAACAACCCACCAAGGAATTATTTATATGGGAGGCAGAACAAAGCTCAGGTTCAAAGAGATGGCTTTGGAGAAGAACCAGAGTTCAAATTGCATGACCTTAGCCAATTAACTTAATCCTTCTACTCCTGAACATTGTCGGCCTCAAAATGGGGTACCAAATTCTTTTGTTTTTAATTTCATACTTACTACATGCCAGGCACCATACTAAGCACTTTATTTACATCATGTAATTTAATCACCTCATGAGGTAAGTACTATTTTTAATGTTAAACACCTCAGTTTCCCAAGTAGCATGGGAATAATTATGCCCATCTCGTTGAACCAAACTACATAATAGATATTAAAGTACTTAGCACATAATAAGTATTAAAATATTTAGCATAAGACACCGCTAGAACTCAACAAATGTTAGCTATTCGCATCCTGGCTCCTTAAGGTGAGATAATCTAAGCAGTAATTCTACAAAAAAAGGTCAAAAAAGGGCAACCCGAGGGATCCTTAACACCTTTCTTCGGGAATCATAATAAGAAGCAATCACTAAATGGTTAGGAGTAGACATAGTAACGCAAGGTACCGAATGAACCCTGAATGGTACTCAAGGTAAGGAGGGATCCAGGTTCTGAACCTTCTAAAGACTCACAATTTGCTGAAGAGGTAAGACTCCGACGTGTGAAGACAACGACCAAAACAAAGCGCCGATGAGGGAAATCAGGACAGAGAGAAATTCCAGTGGGTCGGCGAGGTCGGAAAGGCTTGCTGGGGACCTGGTCCCTGGAAGGACCGGTAGAACTCAGAGAGAAGGAAGGAGACCGTCCCGCGGGTAAAAGCTCTCCCTCGCAGCCCCTCAGGATTCCCGAAACCCTTCAATCTAAGGTGTGGCGGTGACCGAGTTACAGCGGCAACGAAGGGCCTGCGGGAAAGCTGGGAGGTTCGAGCCAGGGTTAGGGGCTCGGGACGCGGCAGGCGACAGGCCAACCAGCGTGGTCGAGCTGCAAGAGGAAGCCTCTCTGAGGCTACGCGGAAAGAGCCTGGCCTAAAAGCCAACCCGGTGTTCAACCCCCGACGCTGTCCCGCCAAGACGGAAGCACCAGCTTACCAGCATCCCTCGCTTTCCCGAGTCCTTCCAGTTCTCCTTCCACCTCAGGCCATTTCCGGGAGGGCGCTAGCGCAACATCCAGCGACAGCCAATTGCCGCTCTCGTATCCCTCTAACAGCCAATGGCCGCTGCAACTGACGGAACCAGTGAGCGTCAAAACACGGAAGGGGCGGGATTAAGAGGAGGGATATTGCCGGGAAAGGTAAAGTGGTGGGCGCCGCTGCGTTCCTAGGAAAACGCAGGCAGGGATCCCGAAGGCCGAATTCCCCAGCAGCGCTGGCTTGGCGCACGGCCCACAGTGGACATGCGCAGGGCTCTAGATAAGTGCAGAATGGGGTCTTCCCTCTTCCTTTGGCTAACTGCATTAGCTGGCTGCATGGGCAGCGAAAAGGAGAAGGAGGGGTGCCAAGCTGGGTGCCCAGTGCTGTCAGCCCTGCTCAGCCGAAACTGCATTCCCAACTCTATCCTTCATCCTCTCTTAAATATTGGCTTTCCTGAGCCAGCCTCTCTGCCTTAACAACTCTGCTTCCTGTGCTACCAGGCTCGGTGAAAAACCACGTTCTCAGTAAATATCCAGCCACTCTGTTAAGTTAGGAACCCGGCAGTCGTCCCTGATTCCTCCCTCACTGGTCACTTCAGTCTATTATCACGTCCTGTGAATTCTACCTTCCTAAACTCTAGATCTCTCAAATTCATTCCCCATTCTTCATCTACTCCGCCTCTCTCCAGATTAAATAAACTAGAAGTAAATGCTTTAGCCTAATGTCTACCCTAACCTAACTGCTTCCCTCCAAATCAATGATTTTCAACTGGTGTGCTGCAAGAATTTTCAAAACATGCAATACCTGACTATAATAGGGGCACTGACTTCTTTTCCCTTAGAAACAGCTGCCCTGACTGGGTAGCTCGGTTGGAGCATCAACCCAATACACCGAAGTTGCAGTTCAGTCTCCTTAAGGGGCCTAGTTAAAATTCTACCAGTGGCCGCAACTAGTCACCCTGCCCACTGCATCACAGGCCACAGTCAGGGATTTAAAAATAAGGTGGCGGGACTTCCGGCCAAGATGGAGGCCTAGACCGACATGCTGCATCTCCCTCCACTACTAAGAAAGAATACAACTACCTCAAAAGTAGAGACAACCACTAGTTCCAGATAATCAAGCTGCATGGAAGTCCAACAAAGATATAAAGAAGAAATACTCATCTAGACAGGTAGGAGGGGTGCAGCTGGAGTGGAAAGGACACGATGTGGTGGCGGAGGCAGTGGCAGGCCTGCAGAAAGCATAGTCACATGTTTTAAAAAGTAGGGATGGACACCTGGGGAGCGCTTCCAGCACCAGACCAGACCATGCAGCTCACAGTTCTAGTGCCAGAGAACATAAAGCTTCATTGCTTCTGACTGTGCAAACCAGTAGGGGTTGGGGCAGAAACTGCTGGTCTCTCAGCAGAGTCCACTTGTTTAAAGGGCCCTCACGGTCCTAGAACATCCACAGACGCACCCACTCTAGGAACGACAGCCAGGGCAACAACTAGAGAAGCATCAGTCCCATATGGAAGTGAGAGAAGTGCCTGGAAAAGGGGCAAGTGCTGAGCAAGTGGCATTGTTCCCTCTCATATCCATCCCCCACACACAGCACCACAACATGGTGAAACAGCTCCCCTGTACTGACGAATACCTAAGGCTCCGCCCCTTACAATGTAACAGGTGCAACAGCTCTACCTAGGACACAGAGGCAAATAAACACAGGAGCCTATCAAGATGAGTAGACAGAGAAGTATGGCCCAAAAGAGGGAACCGATCGAGGTTCCAGTGTGAGAATTAAGCAACGAGGAGATAGCCAACCTAACAGACATACAGTTCAAAACCCTGGTGATAAAGATGCTCACAGGCCTTGACAGATATGCTTAAGTATGGCAAACGCATAAAGGAAGAAGTGAAGGCTATGCTAAATGAAACAAAAGAAAAACCACACGAAACCAATGGTGAAGGGAAGGAAACTGAGGTTCAAATCAATTATTTGGAATATAGTGGGGTGGGGGGAGTCAACCAGTACAGAATGAAGAAACAAGAATTGAAAAAAATAAGGAGAGGCTTAGGAACCTCTGAAACAACTTTAAACATGCCAACATCTGAATCAGGGGTGCCAGAAGGAGAAGAGGAAGAGCAAGAAATTGAAAGGTATGTGACAAATAATGAAAACTTCCCGAATTTGGCAAAGGAAATAGACATACAAGTCCAGGAAGCAAGCTTGACCCAAAGAGAACCACACCAAGACACATCATAACTAAAATGCCAAAGGTTAAAGAGAGAATCTTAAAAGCAACAAGAGAAAAGCAGATAGTTACCTACAAAGGGATGCCTATAAGACTATCAGCTGATTCTCAAAAGAAACTTTGCAGGCAAGAAGGGACTGGCATGAAGTATTCAATGTGATGAAAAGCAAGGACCTACATCCAAGATTACTCTATCTAGCAAAGCTATCATTTGGAATGGAAAGGCAGATAAAGTGCCTCCCAAACAAGGAAAGCTAAAGGAGTTCATCATCACCAAGCCATTATTATATGAAATGTTAAAGGGACTTATTTAAGAAAAAGAAGATCAGAACTATGAACATTAAAATGACAACAAACTCACAACTATCAACAACTGAACCTAAAAAATAAAAATAAAATCCAACTAAGCAAACCAGAATAGGAACCAAATCATAGGTATGGGATCATTTGGAGGATTATCAGCAGGGAGGTGGAAGGGGGAGAAATGGGGAAATGGTGCAGGGATTAAGAAGCATAATTGGTTGGTACAAAATCGACAGGGGAAAGTTAAGAATAATATAGGAAAGGGTGAAGCCAAAGAACTTATATGCACAACCCATGGACATGAACTAAGGGGGGCGGGATTGCTTAAGGGAAGGGGAGTACTGGGCATAGGGGATCAAAGGGAAAAAAATTGGGACAACTAACAACAGAATCAATAAAATATACTTAAAAATAAAAAATGAAAATAATGTGATAGGCATTTTGGGGGAGAGAATCATGCAGCTTTGAAAGGGAAGGGAGAACTCCATGCAGTTTACAAGGAAGCTGGGAACTCCACATGGCTCTGTATTAAGAACTGGAAAACACCTCGACACAGGCAAAACCTCCCCAATCAGGCTCAAATGATTGGGAGCTGCTGGTAAAACTGAACTGTGTCTGGGAAGTAGGGAAACAGTATCTCTGACTCTTCTATTCTAAAACTAGCCTGGTTTGGCAAGGGGAGGGAGAACTATGTGTTTGTGAGTGTTTTAAAGAAAATAAGACAACAGCAGAAACCAGCCATTAATCTAAGTCTGTATAACCTTTGAATAAACAATTCCTTTTCTTTTCACCAAACTCTGGTATTAAGAGTTGTGCTTCTGGCAGCAGGCAATCGAGCTCCTCGTAACTGAACAGCCTGTGGGTTCCATTTCAATCGGGGTAGCCCATGGGTTCTGTTACATCTGGACCCTTCAACGTCTAGGTCCTGCAAACTTCTCCAGCTATGTCTTGAGTCCTTCTCTAACTCCACTTCCTGCTCTCCAACCCCAAATTTCTTTTAGTTTCTCCAACACACCTAGCCAGTTGCCTCTTAAGTCTCCTGCCTTGTAATTGCTGTTTCCTCTCCTTGAAACAACTTCCACTTCTCCCCCTCCCGCATGTACTTGTCTGATTCCAATTCACTTTTTTTTTATTGGTTTTAGTGAGAAAGAGAGAAACATCAGTTTGTTGCTTCACGTATTTATGCATTCATTGATTGCTTCTTGGAGATTGAACCCACAACATTGGCATATCCAGACGATGCTCTAACCAACTGAGCAACCCAGTCAGGCCCCTACTTATTTTTCTGGTCTCAGTGAACATGCTTTTGTATATATATAATTTCTATTTTGTCTTTAAAAAAAAAATTTTATTTACTTATTTTTAGAGAGAGAGGCAGGGAGAGAGAAAGAGAGGGAGACACATCTCTTGGAACCCACAACCCAGGCATTTGCATTGACCAAGAATCAAACTGGTAACCCCTCACTTTGTGGTACAATGCCCAACCATCTGAGCCACACCAGCTAGAACAGTAAAGATGTTTCTTTTTCCAAGAAGTTATCCTTTACATCACTTTCCTGTATTTCCCCATTACAGTTCTATTGTTATTGTAAAAGTCAGTCTGGGCACCAGGGGAGTTTCCGTCCATTGGCCAAGATGGCAAGGGGAGGTTCTTATACTGAGCAGGCTGAAGCTAGAAACCTGAATGGACAGGGCCCAAACACAAGTGGAAAGCTAAAAAGATAGATGGACAGGGCCCTGAGCACGAACATCAAAAGCTAGAAAGATAATTGAGTTAGGGGGAAAAATTCCCCTCCTTCTCCCTATGAGAACTGCGGACTTCAGCAGGAAGATTGAGATGGCCTTTGAGACAGGAATCTACCATTCTCCTAGGCTGAATGGCACCTGCATAACCTCTTTCCTTTGACACCAGCACCTGCCTCATGAGTTTGGCTTTTGTGGCAAGAAACAGCCAAATCTCTGTGTTTTTTTTGTTTGTTTGTTAACAGTTTTGGCAATTCCAGAAGGGACAGCATGGAGAGCCAGGCTAGGGTCACAACAGCTTGTGGCAGGTCAACCCTGGAAGACTGAGACCGTGGGGGTTTCCCAGCATCCACCAAGAGCTTTTCTCAAGGAGTTTCCCTTCACTCCTGCTCAAGGCTTCAGCCACTGGAAACACCTGGCTGGTGAAAGAAAACGGGTCTGGGGAAGAAATGAACTCCAAGACTGGATAAGTTGAACTGGTGTGCATATTGGGGGTCCTCTATCCCTGCCACTTGGGCCTTGTGCCATTTGGGCTTTGTCCCAATTGGGTCCAGTTAGGACCATTTGCAGCACCGGTTGGCAGACTGTCTGTCCCTGCTGCTTGGGCTTTGTGCCACCTGGTCTTTGTATCATATGGACTTTGTGCCAATTGGTTCTAGTTAGGACCATTTGTGGTACCAGTTGATAGGCTATTCCTACCACTTGGGCTTCATCCCATTTAGGTCTGATTAGGATCACTTGTGGTATCACTTAGCAGAAGATAAAAACACTAAGACTTGCTTGTGAGCACTCATTTAGAATAGTGGAATTGTGGATTCAAGTTTTGTTTATATGTTCCTACGTGTTTCAGGTCTTGTCATGTTTATGGTTTGGGGCTTGTTCTTCCATGCCATCAGGGGTTCTGTTTCGACTCCTGAAGGGCCCACTAAGCCGAATTTTAACAGATTGATCCATGTGCAACTTTTTTAAAAAAGATTTTATTTGTTTTTAGAGAGAGGGGAATGGAGGAAGAAAGAGAGGGACAGAAACATTGATGTGTGAGAGATACATCTATTGGTTGCATCTTGCTCGCCCCCAACTGGGGACCTGGCCCACAGCCCAGGAATATGCCCTGCCTGGGAATCAAACGGCGACCTTTTGGTTCACAGGCCAGCACTCAATCTGCTGAGCCACACCAGACAGGGCCATGTATAACTATTATCCAGTGTCTAAGAAGGAATTGGTTTTCTATTGTAACACTGCTTGGCCTGTGTACACTTTAGACTATAGGGGGAAGTGGCTCCTTAGTGGTTCCATAAATTACTACACCATCATACAATTGGAATTGTTTTGCCAAAGGTCAGGGAAATGGGACAAAATCCCTTTTGTCCAGGCGTTTATGTCTTCATACAATAAGGATTTGGCAAAGAGAGGGAACCAACTAATGATAGAGAGAAGGAAATTGGCTTCAAAACCTCTCCCTGATAGTAAGACACAGGAAGAAAAGGAAAATGAGGAAATGAGTCTCTGTAATGTCCTGAACACAGGGAACCCAGGATTAGCAACAGAAAGATTTTCCCCACCACCATCCCTACTGCTAGACATGCCTGAAATAAGGCCCAGAGGGGCAACAGCCCCACCCCTGTATGGTGAAGGAATGGTCTTCCCCTCAAAGGCCAAGAAGGGCACCCAATTTGGCCAGGGAGCATCTCTATCTAGAGCAGGACAATTCCCTTTGAGGCAACACCCTAGAGGTGGAATGAACCAGGGAGGACAGCCTGTTGGCTACTATTGGGCCCATACTCCATTTTCCACTTCAGATTTACTGAATTGAAAGAATTTCAACCTTTCATATAGGGATTATCTCAGAAAATGGCAGATGTTATTTTTGCCACTCATCATCCAAACTGGGCAAATGTACAGGCTCTCCTTTACATCCTGCTAATGGCAGATGAAAGGAAGCTAGTTATAAATAAGGCTAATGAAGAGGCTCAGTGCCTCCACCAAGAGAATCCCAAAAAAATGTCCAGCCCAGTTGGGGTGATTCCCTTGACAGAGCCCAACTGAGACCTGAATAGTGGGGACCTAGCCTTCCTAGAACATTACAAAAGGTGCATATTGGAAGGGGTTAAGAAAGGGGGGCCTAAAAAAAAAAGAGCCTGAATATGATACAGGTCATTCAACAGAAACCTTCTGAATTTTTAGAAAGGATCTATCAGACCTATCCAAAGCACACTGATGCTGACCCACAGGCACCAGAAAATGTCTGAATGGTAAACATGACTTACCGGGCAAAGTGCGCCAGACATCAGAAGAATGCTACAACATTTAGATGGGGCATAGGGAATGAACCCCTCCTAGCTGGTGGACATAGCCTTTAAAATTTATAATGCCCAAGAAACAAGGAAATTAAAACAGGTCACTGTTTTCTTAGAAACAGTGCAGGGAAACCAGAAGGATAGGCATGACCCAAAAGGAAATGGGGAAGACTCACTAGGTGCCAATCAATGTGCCTATTGCAAAGAAGAAGGCCATTGGAGAAAGGACTGCTGGGAACTCAAAAAGAAAAATAGAAAAGAACCACACCAGGTTCTAACACTATTGGAACAGAAAGGAGGGTATTGGCTGATGGCAGGGAACGTGAGAAAAAATCAGACCATTTTATTAGACAACCCAAATGTTACCTTACACCACTACCTTAAACCCAGCCACCCTACTCCTGGACTCTGAGGGAGGCTCAGACCTCCTGCATGATTGCTTGGAAATTATTGACCAAGTTTATTCCAGCATACCAAGATGTATTGGACCAGCCAGATAGAACCTGACTGGGAATTATATACAGATGGGAGCAGCTTCATGGAAAATGGTCAGCAATGAGCTGGGTACATGGTAATCACCATAGACAAGGTAATATTGTAGAAGCCAAGCCCTTGCCATAGAAACCTCAGCACAAAAGGCTGAACTAATAACCCGTACCAGAGCCTTAGAATTATCCCTGGGGAAGAATGTTAACATCTAACACTGCCTCTAAATATGCCTTCATGGTAGCCCATGCCCATGAGACAATATGAAAAGAAAGAGGGCTATTTACCTCAGGGAATAAGGTTATCAAAGATGAAAAACAGATTTTAAAATTGCTAGAGGCAGTGAACCTACCTAGCCAGATTGCCATGCATTGTCCAGGACACCAGAAAAATGGTTCCCAAACAAGTCAGGGAAATCAAACTGCTGAGAAAGCAGCAAGACAAGCTGCCCGAGAGCCGTCACTTCTTGGGGCTTTAATTCCATATCTGGACTTGTCAGAAATTAAACCCCATTACACAGAACAAGATGAGGAATAGGCACATGCATGGGGATTCTCTAATACTGACCCTAATTCCATATGGAAGCTCAACCCACATGGTATGATCTTACTCCCTAAAGCTCTAGTATATCCCATCCTCAAAAACCTATATGAAGGGACCCATTATGGAAGGGATGCTTTAATGGACCTCATTAGAACACAGTTGAAGGGCCCTCATTTACAAAGAACCATTCAGAAGATTATTCAAACATGTCAGATACACACCAAAACAATCCTAAGACAGAACATGCCCCAACAAGAAAGAAAGTACAATATAAAGGGATATGCACATTGAAGACTGACAAGTTGACTTTACACAGATGCTTAAAATCATAGGAAACTTAAGTTTTTGTTAGTTTTTGTAGACACTTTTTCTGGATGGGTAGAGGCATACCCCATTAGAACTAAGAAGGCAACTGAGGTAGCAAACCTTTTACTCAAAATAATAATCCCTAGGTCTGGACTCCCTTATAGCACTCAAAGTGACAATGGACCATTGTTCCCTTCAGAAATCTCCAAGAAGATAGCACAAGCACTACAGATTCAATGGAAACTACATGCATCTTGGAGAAATTAATCTATAGGAAAGACCCTGGTGAAAATATGCCAGGAAACACATTTGAAATGGGATCAGGAACTCCTGGTTGCCTTGCTCCTGATTAGGGTAGTACCTCAAAGTGGGCTTAAGTTAAGCCCTTTTGAAATAGTTTATGGGGGACCCTTCCAAGTTTCTGTTTTAGGAACACCCCCTTTAGATTTAGAATGTGAATCAAAAATCAAACAATATGTACAACTTCTAGGGCAAACACTAACAATTCTGCACAAGTTTGTTCATTGCAGGCCCATCTACCTGCTTGATGAGTTCTTATATCCATTCCAGCTGGGAGACTGAGTCTTACTAAAGATGTGGAAGACTCGAGGTCCTGAACAGTAGTTAGCTGAGCAATGGAATGGTCCCTATGACATCCTGCTGACAACACACTCTTCCCTAAAGCTCATGGGAATCAAGCTTTGGATCCACCACACATGGATAAAGTGGGTGCCACCTGAAGAGGACTTGGATCTTGCTGCTGTTAGTGATACTACAAGGGAAAGCTGGACCTGAACTCCTAAAGGAGATTTAAAGTTCCTCTTTCAAAAGGGGACAGTGCCTCCCAAAGCTAAGTGATAATGTTTCTTTTTATTTTATTTTCTATTTCCCAGACAGTGGCTTTCTTAGCAAATTTATTCTGCTGTTGGGTATAATACCACTGCTCAAGGTTAGATCATGAGGATCCTTCAGTCTCTCCAGTTTCTGATTTCACCACAATTCCCCTGCACTACTAGACATACCCCTCACTAAAAACTTGTTTTTCTGCACAACAGGTCTTGCTTTGGAAGCCTATCTGCAACACCATCTCTTAAACCATGAAGCAGTCTACCAGCTTTGCTTGTTTAGCAGTGTCATCCTTGAGACACCTCATGTACCGCCTTCCAAAGACAGCAATCCTTTTCCTTTATGTAAAGGCTTCCCTTCATTCCTGACCGCCACTTCCTTTATTAGATAGTGAGAATTTCTGGACCCAGAGATAGGCAAGACTATGTCCTTTGCCAGCAGGAAGTAATGACAGAAGAATGAGACCTTCATCTATTTACCATTGTAATCTTACAAGGGTCCAGAGTTTTGAAGGAGGAGACGTTACTGTAAAACAGTCAGCTGGAGCCCCACGGGAGTCTCCACCCATTGGCAAAGATGGTGGCAGAATGAGGTTCTTACACTGAGCATGCTGAAACCTAGAAATATGAATGACAGGGTCCAAGCTTATGTGAAAAGTTAAAAAGATAAATGGGTAGGGCCCAAGCATGTTAGAAACTAGAAAGATGGACAGGGCCTGGGTGTGTGGAAATATAGAAAGATAAATGGATAGGGGTCTGAGGAAAAGCACCAAAAGCTGGAAAGATAACGGGATTAGGAAAAAAGCCCTCCCCTCCCCATTACTAAAAGAACTGCAGGCTTGAGCTGGAAGATTGAGGTAGTCTTCGGGAAGGGAGCCCACTATTCTCCCAGATTGCGTGGTACCTGAATAAATCTCTTTCCTTTCACACCAGCACCTTCCTCACAAGACTGGCTTTTGTGGCAACAGGCAGCCAAACCTCTGTTTTGTTGTTGTTGTTCAGTAACACTATCATGTATTGTATTTGCCTGTTTACTTTTCTGCAGTTTGCACCAGACTCAGTTCAGTGAGAGAGGGCAGGTATTGTATGTGTTCTTCACCTATATAATTCCATCACTTAGCCTAGTAGCTGCAGCTCAGAAAGGATTCAAGATATATTTGTTAAATTCTGTACCTTAGTAAAGTTCATTAGGATTAATAGCTATTTTATTGTGTTATATTTTTCTAACCTAAAAATAAACCTATATAATTTATACCATTAGAAAATATATTAAATGTTCAATATAAATAAAATAAAGGTGGCCTCGCCAGTGTGCCTCTGTTGGTTGGAGTGTTGTACCATACGCCAAAAGGTTGGGGTTTGAGTCCTGGCCAGGGCCCATACCTAGATTATAGGTTCAATCCCTAGAAGGGGTGTGTATGGGAGGCTACCAATTGAAGTTTCTCTCTCTCTCTCTCTCCCTTCCTCTCTCTCTAAAATTAATGAACATATTTTTAAAATTTAAGAATAAATAAAACAAAATAAAGATGCCATTAAAAATAGCAAAGTCAAAGACCAAGGTTGCAGGTTTAATCCCTGATCAGGGCACATATAAGAATCAACCAATGAATGCATGCATAAACAAGTGGAAGAACAAATTGATGTTTCCCTTTCTGTTGCTTGTTCTCTCTAAAAATTAAATTAAAATTTAAAAATATAGCAGTAAAAAATAGAAAAGTTAGAGTTAAATCAGGAATTGGTATATAAAGTTTTTTTTTAAATAATTTATTTTTAGAGAGAGGGGAAGGGAGGAAAAGAGAGGAAAAGAAGCATCAATGTGTGAGAGATACATTGATGAGTTGCCCCCAACTGGGGACCTGGCCCACAACCTAAGCATGTGCTCTGACTGGGAATTGAACCTTTGGGTCCACAGGCCAGCACTCAATCCACTGAGCCACACCAGCCAGGGCTGTATATGAAGTTTATTAACAACAGTGAATTATGGCTTTGTCTTTCTTTTAATATATAATAGTAAAATATATTTCATCAACTTTATTCATTCAAAGGCATGGTTATAGTAATACTTCATGAGATGGCAATCTTATTTTAATTCAGATTTATACCACTGAAGATGGCTATTAGCTTTAATTTAGCAATTTTGTGAAGAAAAATTCACTCAGAGTTGTGTAGACTTAAACCGTTTTTACAGAGCAAAAATTTCAAGATAGTTTTGGGGTCCACATTTCCAAAATTTGACAGTGTATTGCTGTCTAGCATAGTCTAGTTCATCTCAATCTGCTTTTTTTGAAAATAAGCCTCAATTTTGGCTGGGTAATTCAGACACATTCTGAGATTTGTTCTTTAAAGGCTGCCACAAAAACTTAAAAAGCGTAATTCATACTCATCAAAAGCTGTGGATCTGTTCTGAAAGTGTAAAATGGATAGTTGGTTAAATTATGTTTTCTGTATCTTGTGCAATCACTTTCAAAGTCACTATTTTTGTGATCAGTCTCTTCTTCACTACAAAATATGGGTTCCATTGAGCTCTGGGCAACTCAGCACTGGAAGCTGAGTACGATTTCCAGTTACCACCTACTCAATCCACAGGTCCAGTGGGAATCTGAATAACTGCTCTCCTATCAATGAATTTCTTGTGAAATTTAAAATTCAGTGTCTTGTCGTGTTGGTAAACAAACTGCTCTTCTGTGAACCACTGAGCATTGCATCCCTTAGATCAGGGGAAATAGCTTGATAAATCTGAGTTTTCATGACTTAGAGTTAAGTATATCACTATATTCAAATTAATCAAATATTCACACTCTGCCACTCTTTCTAAATATCCCATATTCTGTGACTAGTATGGACAGGATTATGGGGAATATTAACAGTTTCATGCTGCCTCCCAAAAGTATGTACCCTGAGCCCTCTATGTTGTAGATAAGGCTGAGAGTGACCTGAATAATTATCTAGGCCACCCTTCATTTTAGAGCCAAGGAAGTTGAGGACCAGAAAGCGGTCTGCTTACGGTCACGTGGTGTGTCTGTGGCACACTCAGGTTTTTTGTCCCTGGTCTAGTGCTTTGGTACCCGCAGCAGCTTGCCTGTTTCAAGTCCTGCATAAGTCCCATAGAACAGGAACCAGGGACATAGAGTTTGCTAGTATCCATAACTCTCTGAAACTGGCCCACATTTAGAAATGAAAGAATTTTTATTATAATGAAACCCTTATAAGACTTCCCCCTACTAATCACAAACTGGTGCAGCCACTATGGAAAACAGTATCAAGACTTCTCAAAAAAATTAAAAATAGAACTACCTTATGACTCAGCAATTCTATTTCTGAGTATTTATCTGAAT
This sequence comes from Furipterus horrens, assembly GCF_987537825.1. NCBI lineage: Eukaryota > Metazoa > Chordata > Mammalia > Chiroptera > Furipteridae > Furipterus > Furipterus horrens. Next base: position 89,778,712 of record NW_028327172.1, on the reverse strand, counting down.
AAATCCAAAATACTAATTCAAAAAAATATATGCACCCTATTTACACTGCAGTGTTATTTACAATAGCCAAGACATGGAAGCAACCTAAGTGTCTGTTGATAGATGATTGGATAAGAAAGATGTGGTACACATATACAATGGAATATTACTTGGTCATAAAAATGAATAAACTCACCATTTGTGACAACTTTGATTGACCTACAGGGTATTATGCTAAGTGAAATAAGCCAGACAGAGAAAGACAAACACCACAGGATTTCATGTATATGTGGAATCTAAAGAACAAAATAAGTGAACAAATAAAACAGAAGCAGATTCATAGATAGAGAACAAACTGATGGTTGCCAGATAGGAGAGGGTTGGGGAGTTAGATGAAAAAGGTGAAGGAGTCCTGGCCGGTGTGGCTCAGTGGATTCAGTGCCAGCCTGAGAACCAAAAGGTCACTGGTTTGATTTCCAGTTAGAGCACATGCCTGGGCTGTGGGCCAGGTCCCCAGACAGGGGCACATGAGAGGCAACCACACATTGATGTCTCTCTCCCTCTCTTCCTCCCTGCCTTCCCTTCTCTCTAAAAATAAAATAAAATATTTTTTTAAAGTAAATGTGTTTTAAAAAGTGAAGGAATTAAGAAGTGCAGATTGGTGGTTTCAAAATAGCCATGGGGATGTAAAATACAGCATGGGGAATATAATCAATAATGTTGTAATAACTATGTATGGTGCCAGTTGGGTACTAGAATTATCTGGGGGCCACTTCATAAATTATATAAATGTATAACCACTATGCTGTACATCTGAAACTCAATTAATATTAAATGTCAACTGTAACTGAAAAACTTTTAAAAGACTTCCCCCTTCCAACCTGTCTCTTCTGAGGTAACAGTTACCTACTTCTCATCTACAACCAAAGATAGCTACTATTATCACATTCCCCATTTTACAGATGAAAAAACTGAGGCACTCTGAGGTTACAAAACTTGCTCAAGGTCACAGAGGTAATTAGTGGAGCTGGAGTCAAATCCAGGCAGTCGAGATCGAGTCCATGCTCTGGGCTCTGTTATACCCTGGAAGGAACAGCTTGTTCAAGAAAGGGATGAAGATGAAGATGCCTGTATTAGCCAATTTACTCTTTTCTAATTGACTTTTTGCTATAACTTCATCTTTCAGACTCTTGTTCTCTCATCCTCTTTCTATGTGTCACTTCCTCCCTGCAGGAACTTCTTAGCAGACCCAATATGTGTGTCACCTAACCTACATCACTACCTAGGCCCTGTCTCTTGATCCTTTCACTCTATCAACACCACAGCCTCACTACCCCATTGCCTTTCAAAGGATAACCAGTTGCCCAGTTCATAAATTCTAATTTGACTTTTAATAAATTAAATTCCAAGCCTTCAAGACAGCAATGGACAGCATCATCTCCCAACACATCAAGGTGAAACCTTTCTTATGCTCCATCATCACAGTCTTTAAATAAAGCCCCCAAAGCCATTTGTCTGGGGAAGGATTCCCACCAAACCCCTGAATCCTTCCTTCTAAAAGAGCCACTGCTCATGGAGAAGGTGTCAAGTACAAAAATGATAATAAAAGGGAAAGAAGGGATGAGGAGCAGAAGTGGAGGCAGAGAGGTAGGGAGAAGCTGCCCTCTCATCCCAGGCACTGGCCCAACTTTCTTTGAGCTTCCAATGTCCTTGGAGACACCATGGTTAGAGGAGGAATCTAAGGAAGGTGTGGGAGCTCCATCCCAAAGGGAAATGCCTATCCTTCTGAAACAAGAAAGAAGGGTTACCTGGGAGAGATGCCTTCTATTATCTGTTCACTGAGGGCCCTAGGCCACACATATAAATAAAAAAGAGAATAAATAAGGAAAGGACCAGCTGAGGACCTGAGCACTCTGGGACTTTCTGAGGGGCCAGTATCAACAGCAGGCAAACATTTCTGAGGAATGCCCACACATGCCAGGACAGAGCCCTCGTCTGACTCCTAGCCACCCACTCCCTCTATGTTCTCAGCAACAGGTGCTCATCTCTCACATACTTCCCTCTGCAAGTACCCTTCCCACTGGCCCCACAGCCTGGGACAGACAGGGCTTCCTGGAACCCAGAGGGCTTCCCTGGGCTAGGCTGTTGGGAATGCAGGAAGGGGAATGGGATGGGATGTGGGGAATGGGCTGAGAGGACACCTGCCCTCTCCTAGCTCAGGAGGTGAGGAGTGCCCTCAAAGCTGGGGGCTGGAGTTGCCATTGGCCTTGGGTTTGGATTTGAAGGAAAAGCGCTTAATAAGGCGGCGCGAAAAGCTACCAGCCTTCTTTTGGACACTGGGTGTGGTCATCGTGTTGGAGAGGTCATCGTGTGATTGGCTCAGACCAGCTTCCTTCTGTCGATGTCTCCGTCGGAAGATGAGCTTGGTGCCACTGCGCAGGAAACTCACTGTGGGGGAAGAGGGGAGGTTGAGGCAGAGAGAGGGGCATGAAGGGGGGAGGGGGGAGGTGGGGAGCAGAGAAAAGATCAAGCTTGGAGGGGTCAACGATGCAGAACAGAACCAGACCCTTGGCCTAGAAGCCAGGCTTCCTTAAGAAAGAAAGTAGAGACAAAACATGTCCTTTATCTTTCCTGAGGAAAAAATGGTGGTGCTCATGTGATTCTGTGGGTACTCCTGGCTGCTGGCCCTGAGGAGAAATGTTATGTGGCCAGCTGCTCTATGAGGACAGACTGAAAACTGGGCCTCTTTACTATGAAAAGACAAAGGCTGAGCAGAGGGTGTTTCTTACAAAACCATCCTTAGAGGCAGACACGAAGAAACAAGGTTGGCTGAAACTGACTTAACTGACAAAATTCCAGGATGTGAGCAGGAAGGAGTGCATCCAGAAAACTTCAAAGAGGTAAATTCAGACCAATATAAAGAGGAAGGTGCTTACACAGCAGACTTTGGATTTAGGAATCTCATTATCCCAAGAAGTGATGCAGGCTTAAATCATAAATCGTTAAATACATCTGTAATTGATAGATTCACTGACAGAGGGATGAAGATGTTTGGGGGCAAGCCCTTCATCTTTACAGGTTAGAAGAAGTACCACAGCTATCCACAAACTGTGTCGCTGCTAGAGGGACACTCCTAGGGTTAGCCCAGGGTAGGATTTCTTATACACACAAGGAAAGAGTACATAATAAAAGGGAAGAAATAAAAAAAAGAACAAGGGAAGGGAGATATATACTTAAACACACAGGGGGAAATGGTGGTAAATGATGCCATAGGACCCAAAGCATCAAGTTCCCTCTCTACTTTAGCTTAGCTGAAACAGGCTAGGATCCCTGGCAATCCCTAAGGAGAGGAAGGACAAGGCAAATTGGCTTGAGGTTTTCATATTCTTAAGAGTCCAGTAGGACCCAGGTCATGATTCTGGGTATAAAAGATGGTGAGGGAAGGCCCTGGTTGACTGGCTCAGCTAGTTAGAGCATCATCCCAATATGCCAGGACTGCAGGTTCAATCTCCAATCAGGGCACATATAAGAATCAACCAATGAATGCATAAATAAGTGGAACAATAAAATCAATGTTTCTCTCTTTTTCCCTTCCTTTCTCTTTCTAAAATTAATAAAAATAAAAGAATGGGGAACTGCTAATATCTCCCCACCTTTGTGATCCTTGAGGCTGTGGGTCTCTAGGGCACCAGTAGATCCTGTTTCTGACTCAACATCATCCACAGACGGCTTCTCAGAAATGTCCGAACGTGTTGTCTCATCTGCTTCCTGGACACTTGTGGGACTGGAGAGAGCATCTAGGGGTCCTGGAAACATGGCTGGTGGGTCATCTGAGGGAGGCGAAGAGGGACCTCCGCTGTTCCCTGCGTAATCCTGCATTGAGGCTTCCAGAGATGCTGCATAGCCCAGGGACAGTGCCAACTCGTCCTGAGCAATGGGCACCTGGCAAGAGGGTCAAATTTTAATGGATCAGAGTGACCCATCAGGGCTTTCTCCTGATCTGAGCTCCTCTCCCCAGAGGCCTGTTACCTTGGAGACACCAGAGATAATGAGAGTGCTACGCTTAGTGGGTGTCTTCTTGGCTGCTCGTCCACTGGGTTCAGTCAGCTGGCGAATCGCTGTCTCTGCTACAGGGTCCAAGCTGTTGGAAAGATGGCTCTCCCCTGCTGGGGATACAGAGGGCGGACAACGTGACTTGAACTCCTGTGCCCCACCCAAACTGGTTTTTGACTCTGGAACCCAGTACCAGCCAGTATTTACACTTCCCAGTTCTCCACTCACGGCTGCTGCTGTGGGAGGTACTGTTGGGGCCACTGCTCTCACTCAGCACAGTTGTCTTCTCAGTCACCTCCACCTTGGACGGGGAGCGGGAGGGGGAGTCTGGTGGGTGGGGGAGGGTCAGTGAGCTGGGAGGTGCTTTAGAGTGGCCCCCACCCCCAGCATTTGTTGAGATGTAGATTTTGGTGACTCAGGGCAGGGGTGACTAAGAGGTGATTAATCACAGTAGTGAATAAGATGCCATTGGGACAAAAAGACACTATAGGAACCAATGGGAGTGTGGGAAAGTGCTGTGGGGCCCACTGAGGGTTTGGGGAGAAACCATAAAAATACCGAGAGGTGCAGAGATGGCAGGGGGAATTCCATGGGACCCATAGGGATAGGAGAAATGTCATAGAAGACCCCCTTGAGTAGAAGAAATACCATGGGGGCCACCAGGTATGTTGAAGAATCCCACAGGGTACTGGAAGGTTAAGGGTACAGTGAGGGATGCTTAGGCAGTTAGGCCTACAAAGGAGAGGGAAACAAACTTCTGAAAAGACAGAGGGTATTTGGGGAGGTGGAAGTGCGAGTGTCACATGCAATGGGCTTCTGGATCCAGGACAGAAGTTGGAGGGGAATAGTTGGGCAAATGGAAGGATGTAAGAGAAAGTTTGAGAGAGACAAGGACACAGAGGAAGATGTAGCCAAAAACCAGGGGTAGCTGCAAGAGTGCTTTCCTTTGCCCTTTCCCTATCCTGCCATGGATCTGCAGTTCGGGGCCCATGGCTAAAGCTGTGCTCTCAGGCTTCTCCTTGTTACCTAGTTTGCCATCTACACGAGGCCGGGACTGGACAGTAGTAACTGTGGTGACAATGGTGCCATCGGGCATGATGGTCCGGTCCAGCTCAATCTTCTTGGTAGGTGTGATGCTGGGGCGTGGAGTGGAGGGGGTGGGAGTGCCCAGGTTCTGGGATAAGCCCTCCTCATACTGAAGCTGTCAAGGGGTGGAAAAGCAAAGAGGCCAGGCCTCAAAGACTGCCGTTCCTTGTCTCCTCCCGCCTTCCCCCAGGGATCAGCTTCTCACCTCCACTGCCATGGTGGCTGCTGGTCCCAGGGCTTTCCCCGGCCCAGGGCTAAGTGGGCACACCTGTCTTCGGGACAGTGGTCTGGAAGGGAAGCCCACAGGCAGTGTGGCCTGGCCTAGGAGTTCAGCTGGGGAAAGGGGGTAGCACTGTGAGCTGGGCCCACGATCAGGCTCCACTCAGCGCCCACCCAGAGGTGCTCTGTCCTGCCTCATACTCACTGTCTCCACAGCTGCTGCTCCTCAGCACTTTGAGGGACAGCTTCCGGCTCTGGGGGCCCAGATCCCTGTGGCAAAAAGGAGGGGCAGGGAGGAGGAGGGTTAGCAAAGGGAATCTACCCTTAGCTGATCACAAGACAGAGGCAGAAAGAGATGTACATAAATAAGATGATACAAGTGCTCCAAACATTAACTCCTGCCCTCCAAATATTTCCTCTTCCCAAGAGAATGGGACAGGGCTTGACTGGAGAGCATACTCCTTAGCTGGGCATTCAAATCCTCCCTGGTCCTACCCCACCCTACCTTCCAAGCCTCTCTAGGCCAAACCACCATCTTTCCTTTGCTCAAGCTCTTCCCCCTGCCAAGAACACTTGTCCCTCACAGTCTGCTGAAATCCTACTCTTATTCTAAGGTATGGGTTTTTAAAGTTGATTTTAGAAAAAGAGAGAGGAAGAGAGAGGTATTGGGGGAGAGAGAAAGAGACAGATAAGATAGGTACACTGATTTGTTATTCCACTTATTTATGGTTGATTCTTGTATGTGCCCTGACTGGGGATCGAACCTGCAACCTTGGCGTATCGGGACAATGCTCTAACCAACTAAGCTACTGACCAGGGCTAAGGTGCAGTATAAATATCATTTCTTCCATGAGGCCTACTCTAATCCTTATTCCCCTATAAGAATTAACCTCCCCCATTAAGCACTCCCATGCACTTTTTGTAAACCTCAACTGGAGTATTTACACCATCTTCCTCACATTTATCTGTATCTGTCTTGAGACTGAAATCAAATCAGAGTGGGGAGTGTATTTTGGTCATGTCTGTATACCAAGGACCTAGGTTGGGGCCTGGCATACAAAAAGCATACACCAAGGTTTAGTGAAAACAGAGCTGGTTCATGCCAGGGCTATGCTGGAAGGGGGTGATTCTCAGTTTGCCCATGGGAGAGCAGGGGTGGGAGTGAAGAAGTCACTCCTTACAGTGCCAGGTCCTCAGTCCATTCCACCTCCGGACCAGCGCTTGTGGGCTTGGTCCACCTCTGTTGCATGGGGTTGTCGAGCTCAGCTACACAGCATAGTTCCCCAGTGCCTGTGAGGGAACAAAATTAGTAGATGCTCAGATCAAAGATGGGAAGCGACTGAGGAAGAGAAATGCCATATCCTGGCAGAGGGGCAGAGAAAGCCTGCAACCATAGCCTTGGCAGTGCCCCAACCATTTCTAGCTCTCACCTTCCAGCTTGCTTCCCAGGTGTGATGCTCGAAGCTGCCGTAGGAATAACTGTGTAGATCTGGGGATGGCTGGCTGTGTCTGGGACACCATGGGTGGCTTCTTACTGGGTAACTAAGAGCAGAAGGAGATAAAAAAAAAAAAAAAAAAAGAATTCCGACATAGTACCCTGAAGACACTATGCTTGCAAATTATTTGCTTTGAGTAGGCGCCTACTCACCAGACCTCCAGGGACAGAGCAAGCCCTGAGGTTGACCATCATGGCTGGCTGGGTGCTGACTATGGCATCCTCAATCAGTTCCTCAATAGTGGAGAGCTCTACTTGTTCCTCACCTCTCTGCAGTGAGGAGAAAAGGAGAAAAAAGAGGTGGGGCCCCCAGCTCCCTCTCCTGCCTTTCCCTGCACCCCCAGCCCTTCTCCCTTACCTCTCTGGCCTGCAGCTTGGGAAGCACTTTCAGGTTGAGATCTGGGCGAACAATGAAGGCCCAGGATACAAGCAGCCCCTCACCAGGGATTTCTTCTAGACCGACTTCCAGCTGGGGACAGGGACAAAGGAGCTGAGCTGACTCTCCAGGACCTTCCCTTCCGAAATTCCATCTCAGAAAGGAATCAAACTGAAAAGGCTGAGGCAACTGAACTACCCCCTGCCCAACGCTGTTTCCCACATCCCCTCCACCTGTGTTGGTGGCAGTGTCAGAATGATGTGGTAGGTCTCCATGGAGACAGCAGCTGGGGACTGTTGGGTCACAGAAACTGGGAACATCACCTTGTCAGCAGAGAGCTGGCAATGCAGTACCTGAGACAGGCAAGGCATGGAGGAAAAGAGGGTTAGGCATGAAGGAAGGATGCTCAATCCTGACCTGTAATGGCTCAGCAGACCCCTCCCCACTTCAGTTGCTCTTTTTCTTTTCTTTTTTTATTTAAAAATTTTAATTGACTTTAAAGAGAAAGGACGGGAGAGAGAGAGAGAAACATTGACTTGTTGTTCTACTTATCTACGTATTCAATATTTAATTCTTGTATGTGCCCTGACCAGGGATTAAACCCACAACCTTGGCATATCAGGTTGATGCTCTAACTGAGTTCCCCGACCAGGGCTCAGTTATCCTTGACACTTCACTCCCTTGGGGCCACAGGTCCATATCATATAAAAGACAAAGACTCCTCTCTCCAGAAAAATGCAGATATAAACACACGTCCTACATTTTGCATGTAACTTTAATGGGATCTCAGACCTCCTGAAGCCAATCCTTGGATCCCTAAATTATTCACTGACTTCAGATTACGAACCCTTCTACTAAAAGGAACTCTTGGAATCAGCCCCCTCTGGCACCCTAAAGAAGGCATTGCCCATCAGACCCTTACCATGGTGTGCTCTGATTGGTCTACGCAGGTCACATGACTAATGCTGGCTCTGGGTGGGAGTTGGGACACCTCCTCAAAGGCGATTTGGATGGAGCTCTGAGGGAGTAATGTGGACATAGGATCAGGTCTCTGGAGCTATTCCCTGCAGGGCTGACCTGCTCAGTTGCTGGCTGGGTTCTGGCACTGCTGAGGTTTCAGCTGCAGGTTGGCTTCTGACCCCTCCTTGGCTCAGCACTTTAAAATAGAAGTTCTCTCCTTGAATCTCACCTTTCAAGGGGCCTGCAACTGCTAAGAAGAACTGGGAAGCTAAACTATCTCAGAGACCAGATTACCTTGAGCAGAAGATCCTACATTCCTCCTGGAATACCAGGAGCTTCCCTCTTCTTCCCCCAACTTCCTCTTCATCCTCCATCCTACACTCAAAGAAAGGGATGCATAGAAAAAAACAATAAAGGTGTTGGTTGCCACCTATTTATAATAGCTAGGCAGAGAGAGACTAGGCTGAGCTAAGGGTAAAAGCAGTAAAGCCACTTAGTCAAGATGAGCTAAAGAAACAAGGCTAAGACTTCTTTCAGGTAAATAGGATGTGGATGCACAAGACTATGACTCTATCTGTATTCTTGGAGATGAAGACAGCTCAATATGGCCTTGGGGAACTTTACCAGAGGGACTGGGAAGAAAAGCAAACTGAAAGGGCTCAAGTGTCAAGTGCCTGGCTAATTCTTCAAGGCAGACAGCAGGGTGGTATTAGGGAGCAAAAAGCTGCTTAGCTTAGGTCTTGAAAGAGCTTCCTAATTCTTCCACAGTAGTGGAAGCAACCTACTGTGGCCCTATCTGGAGAGCAAAATGGAAAGAATTGAGCAGGGGACACAGACTGAGCTGGCAGCTCTTCCTTGAGTCTTGAAATGGGAGGAAACAAATCCACAGGGCTCATTTGCCTGGCAAAACAAAGGAAGTCAATTTCATTGCTCCTGCAGTTGTCCCGTTTGAAGGCCAGGCCCAGGGAAATGGAGAGGTGAATACTTGTAACCTCAATCTCCCCACCCCTGCAACCGAGACCAATGTCCAGTTGAGTCAGCTGCCCTAGGGAGTCACTCCTGACCCAGGAACAAGGTACAGGGAGAGCATAGTGGAGGTATGAGTTCAAGATGTTGACTGAAAGATGCCATGTGGGTTTCTGCTGGCCAGCTGGGCAGGAGACAGAACAACTTCTTGTGTGGCCACTAGGCATCTGGGGAGCCAATAAAGCCTTCACAGTAGTGGTGGCTGGAAATGGAGAACCCTCTAAGCAAGGGGCCTGATGGATTTAAAGGCAGGGAGAGATTACTGGGCCAGGATGGGTGGGGGCCCCATGAGTGGGAGACCTCTACCTCCTAACCCACCTCTCAGTCTTATGAGCAAGCTTTCTACTCTTACCTCCTGGGAGGCCAAATGCCCACGGTGCAAGGGGAGGAAGTAGGCTAGGCTAGCTTATGACTGATTCTCAAGGGCAGCTCTAGGCTCATGTACTGGGAAGAACATGGATTTTTAATTTGCTCTCTACCTAAACACCTTCCCCTCAAAACATCAGCATGGAAAAAGATGTGTTGGATTGCAGCAGTGACTTACTGAAGGGTGAGAATGGGATGTAATTCAGGCTCTTTGGGAATCTACCTGATCACACCAGGGATTTGGGACACGAAATGTTACCTGGGTGTGGTGGCAGGAGAACCAGGCAAATTCCTTGGGAAGGTGCACCTGTCTCCCTTCTACCCTTGCCACCCACAAACCTAATCTGCACAGACTAGGCGGAAGTGCCCTCAGGTACAGGGATTAGCTTTGCTATGAGAATAGCAATTTGTGCAGGGGGTTGGAGCCAGAGTACCTTGACCACAAAAATAGAGAATTTGGGACACAGCTGGATTTCTATAACCTCCAGCCTCACCTGCACCCTTTTCTCTAATCCCAGAAAGGAAGAGTAGCCATGGGGTTCCCCAGTTGAGCCCCACCCCCATCAGGACCTCCTGGTATGGGCGAGCAGTCCCTCCCCTGGAAGGAAAGGCTGAGTGCAGGGACCACCTAGGTGTTCTGTCCAACTCACCCCATCCCTGTAGGCCTGCTCATTGAGCGCTCGCACCCAAGCCCGCTGCCAGCTCTCCCGGAAAGACTTGAAGGCGAAAAGTGACGCCAGGAGGCCCCGGACGCCTGGCTCCTCCGGGGCGCCGGCCCGAGTGGCCCATAGTCTTAGCAGCGAGCGCCACACTCCCAGCTTCCGCAAGGAGCCCGCGGGCTCGGCAGCTAAGGTGGGTCCCGGGCTCCGGGCCCCGGGGGCCCGCACCAGACACAAGCCCCAGGAATACTGCAGCAGCCAGCCGAACACCGTCAGTAGCGAGGCAGCGAAAAGGATCAGCAGAGCCGCCCAGCCCAAGTCTCGCTGCCACCAGCCCGGATCCATGCTCTCTGCGCGGGCTCCGGTCTCAGCCCCAGTCCTAGCTCTGGCTTAGCCGCTGCCCCGGGGGAGCATGGCCCAGGTGGGCCGTGGGGCAGGGGAGGGCTACCCCGGGGCTGGGCGAGCGGGCTCGGGAGCTCTCCGGGACTAGGTACCCGGGACTGGTGGGGGCCACAGATCAATAAGAGGTGGTCCTGGGGGTCGCAATGCCGGGGTCCTTCTCTCCGTGGTCAGGTTGCTCCTCGGTCCGACACTCCGACTCAGTTTAGTGGCCAGTCCGCGCCGGACTCCTCCCGCCCACGACGCGGGGTCCGCAGGACCACGGCAGGGACTCGTTTGCAGAAACTAGGGGGCTCCGGGCCGGCACCAACTCCGAGAGGGATGCGTGCGCAGAGCTGACACTGACAACATGACCGGCGCCCCACCCACCCTTAAAGGGGCCGCACCCGCGCGGGGTGGGGCTTGAAGAGCCCCAAGCTAAACCTCTGGAGGAGGGCAGGAGGGAGAAGGCGGGAGGAGGTGGTGCCCGGGTTGAAAATGGGCGGGACCTTGGACCACCCCGCCCCAGGCTGGAATAAGGGTATTCCACAGACCCAGAGCTCACCGCAAGAGGGAACTTTCACATACCTGAAGTTCCGCCTCCGCTTTCCCCTATGCTTAGATTTCTATAGTTTAGAAGCCTGTGGGGTTAAGAACCAGACTCCTGTGGACTGCATTGCCCCTCCCAACACTCCCAGGAGCAGCAGCTACTTCCTTGCCATTTCCTGGCCGAAGTTAGATCCTGAGCGTGTAGGTGCAGAGCACCCTCCTAGACAGAAGTGCCTGGCAAATGTCCAGCTGATACCGACCAGAAATCAGAACTTGAACCTGGTAGAGGTTGAGACTAGAACACGGAATATTATTCCCCCTCTACCACCCCGACTCCACGACCCCTTGGAGCTAGGACACAGGAACACCCCATTAACCTCCTTGCTGGTGTGAGCTTGTTCTGGAGATATTTTCCAAGCCTGGGCCTACTTGGTGTCAGTGTCAGCTCTGCGCACGCATCCCTCTCGGAGTTGGTGCCGGCCCGGAGCCCCCTAGTTTCTGCAAACGAGTCCCTGCCGTGGTCCTGCGGACCCCGCGTCGTGGGCGGGAGGAGTCCGGCGCGGACTGGCCACTAAACTGAGTCGGAGTGTCGGACCGAGGAGCAACCTGACCACGGAGAGAAGGACCCCGGCATTGCGACCCCCAGGACCACCTCTTATTGATCTGTGGCCCCCACCAGTCCCGGGTACCTAGTCCCGGAGAGCTCCCGAGCCCGCTCGCCCAGCCCCGGGGTAGCCCTCCCCTGCCCCACGGCCCACCTGGGCCATGCTCCCCCGGGGCAGCGGCTAAGCCAGAGCTAGGACTGGGGCTGAGATTTTTTTTTTTTAATTGACTTTAAAGAGAGAGGACGGGAGAGAGAGGCAAATACTGGTTTTGCTGTTCCACTTACTTATGCATTCATTGATTGCTTCTTGTATGTGCCCTGACTGGGGATCAAACACACAATCTTGGCATATCCGGATGATGCTTTAACCAACTGAGCCACTTAGCCAGGGTGGGGCTGCTTGTTTTTAAAAAATAATATATTTCTGCCTTGACCAGTGTGGCTCCGTTGGTTTGTCGTCTTCCTGTAAAGTGAAAGGCTGCTAGTTCGATTCCTGGTCAGGGCACATGCCTGCATTATGGGTTTGGTCTCTGGCTCAAGCAGGTAAGAGAGGCAGCCAATCAATGTTTCTCTCACACCGATGTTTCTCTCCCTCTCTTTAAAAATATATAAATAAAGTCTTTTAAAATAATAATAATATATTTCCTTAGTAACAGCTCCTGCCTATGAAGTATGTGTACAGGGAGTGGTAATGAGCAGAGATCTGGCAGTGTAGCCCTGGACTATCAATAGATTTAGCTAGAGGACCTGCCCTCCAAATATCTAATATCCCAATAAGCACCCCAAAACTGGTGTTAAAGGTACTCCTTTTCTTAGAATGAAGAGAATGGATGCCAGCCTGACTGGTGTGGCTCAGTGGGTTGGGTGTCATCCTGCAAACTAAAAGTTTGCTGTTTCAGGGCCCATGCCTGGGGTGTAGGCCAGATGCCTGGTTGGGGACGTGTGGTAGGCAACCAATGGATGTTTCTCTTGTACATTGATGTTTTTCTTCCTTTCCTTCTCTCTAAAAATAAATAAATAAAATGTTTTTAAAAATGAGATAGAGAGGATTTCATCTCTATAGCACAGAGGCTTGTCACTGCTTTCTGGAGGAAGGGGAAGGAAAATCCTACAAAATAATTTGAAGGAATCATCATTCCCCAAGAGATTCTTCTTCTCCACACACATATTGCAAGGACTTTGGCACACAGTGTCTTCCTCAGAGAGGCAAATAGGGAAGGTGTTAAATATCTCTCCAGTTGGTAGTCTGAGGAATGAGTACCTGGGAGTAAGCAATGCCCTTTAAAGTGGAGAGTTGCAGAGCTAGGCAGAACCTGGCACATCACCAAGAGGATGCCTGTGCCAGGGTAGTGAGGGAGCCTGGAGCATCCCTGGATTTCACTGTAAGGAATGATGGAGATGGGAGGTAAAATTGCTGTGGCCCTGCCCATACATCATCACTGGACTCCAGAATAACAGAATATTCCTAGAGTGTGGGTTTCTAATCTTAAGGGGAGGAGAAGACATGAAATGAAGGAAGGCGAGAATTCATGGCCAGAACCCAGGGATGCAGGAGGGAGCTATCAGTGGGCAGAGCAGTTAGGGATAGGGGAGCAGTTTCCACAGGAAGTTGTTCAGGTGCAAAGTTTCACTATGAAGACCCTGTTCCCCCAAGAACCGTTCTTCAGGAACACTCTGACCTCACAAGGGTCTCAGTTCTCTGAGACCTTAGATTTACTTGAACTCCACTGAAAACTTGCTCCTCTGCTACCAGATACTGCTTCACAATTCAATCTTCCATGAGTCTCCCTAGTTAGTTCTCCCACTCTTCCTTTCATTTGTTATTTAGACCTGTAGTGCTTATTTTATTCTGGCTTATAGTCTAGCTGGTTGTGTATATATATACTTTTCCCACTCACCAGGAAGCTGTTTAAGAGTGGGGACCTGTCTTACACATCTCTCTTCCTTCATATTCAACCAAGGTGCTTTAATATGCTAAAGCAGAATCCTTGAGGGAAACAACTGCATTTATATCACTTTGTGTCCCCACAGTACTTAAGTTTCCCATTCACATAGTAGAAATTAGCAATTTGTAATTTTTAGAAGTCTAACAGAAAATATTCCAATATACATATGAACACTAAAATTTTTTTATATTGTTTCCATCTTTTGAAGATTCATTCATGTCATCCCAATGGAATGGGAGATCTAGGGCTTGCTTTTAGCTAACACCTTTTGAAAAGCTGATATGGGGGAGGCAGGAAAAAAGGCAAAAAGAGTGACTCAGCTGCCTGGAGCGTCATAGATCTGGTCCTGAAAGTGTCATAGCCCCCAGACTATCCAAAGCTCTCTCATGGACTTTTTAGGTACACACACGCACACAATACTAGTGGGATAATAAGTACTAAACATTTGATGGAATAAAGTAAATTATTGGGATTAGTTTGTTACAGAACTCCTGGGCTGCTCCAATTGAAAACAAACCCATGGGCTCTTTAGTTAGGGGCCCAATTGCCCGCCGCCAGAATTATCACTCTCAATACCAGAGTTTGGTGAAAAGAAAAAGAATAGTTTATTTAACAGTTATATAGATTTAGTTATTTGCGGATTTCTGTTAAGTCTTATGTTCTTTAAAACACCCATAAACACATATCCTTGCCTCCCCCCTACCAAACGTGGCTAGTTCTAGAAAAGTCAGAGAAACCCTTTCCCTACTTTCCAAACACAGTTCAGCTTTACCAGTAGCTGCCAGTCATTCAATCCTGATTGGGGAGACCTCGTCTATGTTATGGGGTCCACCAGCTTTTAATCCAGAACCTCGTGGATTCTCAGCCTCCTTGTAAACTGTATAGTTAGTCCTTTTGTAATCCGCACAGTCAGCCTCAGCCTCAGTCAAATGCACATAGTCCGCCCCGCTAAAATGTCTGCCGCTTATTTTTAAATCCCTATGTCCTCTGATGCAGTGGGTGCGGTAACCAGTTCTGACCATTCACAGAACCTCACGCAGGATCTGTGTGCTTTCTTCATACCATCCCCTGGTCCAAGTCCCCTCCCATCTACCTGAGGCTTTGGATGCATTAAAGCCATTTTGCATAAAAAAAAGACACTAGCCACCAGCCTCAGGCATGTGGAGGCATTCTAATAGCTGCTTCCTTTTCCTCATCCCCCAGCCGCAAACTCTGGGTTTTTTTTGGAACACCCCTGTTTCTGTAACAAGTTCACATATATAAAGTATAAAGTATATGGTTTTTTGTTGTTAACTAGAGCCACCTGCAAGTAGAAGAGATATTTCACACCTGGTTTTGAGAGACAGGCGGGGTTGGGGGTGGGGGGCGGTGGAGGACTATCTTTGGTTAAGAATAAGTCCAAGGAGTGGACAAAGTGACAGGATACTTGAGTTTCAAACTCCCCTGTTGGTTATTTTCTCTCCGAGGAATAGAAATCATTTGTCACCTAGGAGCCTGTAGGTGAATGAAAAAGAATGAAGATATTGGTGAACTGTTATCTGCAAGGAAACAGGTGCCAAGAACAAAGACACGGTAACCTGGAGGAAGAAACAGGACTGCGAGTTTCTCAGGCTCAGAGTAAAACACGCTGGGTCTTGTTCTGCTACCTTAGCTCTAACGCCTCAGCCTCACCTCCTCGTTTTGGTAGCTGGGCACAGTGCAGTGATCCAGGAGCAAGGAAAATCAAGTACCCGGTTAAGTCCAAGAATTTAGGACACTCCCAGCCCCTTTGGTGCCACTGTAGGGGGCACAGAGTGGGTGGGATGCTTAAGGAAAAAGTACCAAGACCAAGGACAAGAAAAGCACGGAGTAGTAAGGGCTTTTTAAGTGTCTACGCTTTAGAATTTACATCATCTTCCAAACTGTAGCTGCGTTTCTGGGAACTTAGTTGTATTTACCTTGGCTTCCAACTACAGTGGGAACAGGTTTTGTACAAGGAGCAAGTGCTGTTCTACATCCACGCCTCTCCAGCTTTTTCCCTTGCTTCCAGTAGCCGTTTTCCACTCTCCAGAGGTATCCCATAGTAAACTTCTGTTACTGGCCCTTTAAATATGACCTGCAGAGGCCGAAGGAGCTAAAACTGACGTGGAACTAAGAGTAAGTGGCGTCAGACACGTGGTCAAGGAGTCGTTCATCTTGGAACCGGGCAAGTTTTTCTACTTTGGATTGTACATCTTTAATATGATATGAAAGTATCTGCTTTTATCTTTAATTGCTTTTCCAGTACCCACGTGATTACTCAATTCTCGAATAAAGCATGTTTAAGATAATTTTAGCCCCACTCTTCTGCCCATATTAAAAATGGCCACCTGCGCCTTCAGTAACGATAGTTGCTCTGGGAACAAGATCCGGGAGGAAACGGTGGGTAAGTAAATGCAGTGGGGCGGAGCTTCGGTTGCTGTGTAGAGGCTCGCGGGAGTCGGCGAGAGAGGCTCAAGTCGGAGTTGTCGAGCTTTGCTCTGCCAGGTGTGGGAGTACCAGCCCGCGGGGAGCGTTCTCTCCTCACTGCTGTGGGCTGAGAGCTTCTGCCCTGCTTGAGCGTCAACTGAGGAGGCAGCGGAGCCGGCCCTCTGGTCGGTCACTATGTGGGCCTTCTCGGAGTTGCCGATGCCGCTGCTGGTGAATTTGATCGGCTCGCTGCTGGGGTTTGTGGCCACACTCACCCTCATCCCAGCCTTCCGTAGCCACTTCATCGCCGCACGCCTCTGTGGCCAGGACCTCAACAAATCCGGCCAGAAGCAGATGTGAGCGGTGGCGCACGGGTCCCGGGCAGAGGACAAAGGCTGGGGAAGGAGTGGGCAAGGCAGGGGCTGGGACTGGGGTGTTTGACCGCGTGCGGAGATATGGCGCTAACCCAGCAGACCCCCATCCCCCACCCCGGGAGCTGAAGTTCAGAACTGGGTAGCAAAGGGATGGGCGAAAGGAAAGGGCGAACTCACTGGTGTATCAGGGACTTAAGCAGTGGTACGTGACCCCCCCCCCCCCCAAGCCAATGAGGTTACTATAAAGCTTGCACTAGTGAGTGACCACGCCCCCTTTCCTCTTTCCCTTCCACTACTCCTTGCTGCTGGGCCACAGCCCAGAGTCCCAGGGAGTGATCAGCGGTGCTGTTTTCCTTATCATTCTCTTCTGCTTCATCCCTTTCCCTTTCCTGAACTGCTTTGTGGAGGAGCAATGTAAAGCTTTCCCCCACCATGAAGTAAGTGGGTTAATGGGAGCGGTTGTCTGGGGCTGGGGCTGGGAGCTACCTGAGAGTTGGGGTTATTTGGGTTTGGGGGTGAGTGGCTGAGGAACGAACAAAAAGAGAAATTCTTGAAAGGAGTGGTGAAGTGGGAGTAGGGTTGAGCTGTGACTTGCCCGCCCGAGCCTCCCCCAGTTTGTGGCCCTGATAGGTGCGCTCCTTGCCATCTGCTGCATGATTTTCCTGGGCTTCGCGGATGATGTCCTGAATCTGCGCTGGCGCCATAAGCTGCTGCTGCCCACAGCTGCCTCACTACCTCTCCTCATGGTCTATTTCACCAACTTTGGCAACACAACCATTGTGGTACCCAAGCCTTTTCGACCGATTCTTGGCCTGCATTTGGATTTGGGTGAGTAGCTTCACTAATAGTGACCCTATGGCCTGTATTTCAGGGCACCCTTATCCCATAAGATATCCAGCAGAGCATCCTTCCTGGCGCTCTGCATTCTCCTCCAAGTGCCCCTGATTTGTCTCTGTGTCTTCTCAGATCCTTTCCGTTGGCCCTTCATCTTATCCTCTATCCCCACCACTTTTTTTCAGAGGAGTATTCTTAAATCCTCATTCTATACATGGCGCTACTTCTTTTCTTACTGTCCTTACCGCCACCCCCAGGGATCCTGTACTATGTCTACATGGGGCTGTTGGCAGTGTTCTGTACCAATGCCATCAATATCCTAGCAGGAATTAATGGCCTAGAGGCTGGCCAGTCGCTAGTCATTTCTGCTTCCATCATCATCTTCAACCTGGTGGAGCTGGAAGGTAAGTGGGATTGAGGGTAGGGATAGGGAAGTATAAGTATTAAGTTGAGGGTAGGGAGAGAGAAGTCTGGGTGTTAAGGGAGTTGCCTGATAGTCTGGCTTTGGGGAATTTGGGGGGAAAAACAATATGTTAATAATTATAGACAATAAGGGAAAAGATTTACTTTGCAAATAATAACTAAGATTTCTTAAATGTAAGAAAAAGAGCAGCTCTGTCATTTATAGCTTGATTGGCACTAATGTGTAGCCCATGGTCTTCTCTTACTGAACATAAAAAATTTCACAGAACCCCCAAATCACTCTGTCACCACGATAGAATAAGACATAAACCATACCCCCTGTAAGTATGTCTGAGGATTTACAAAACCACAAGAACACTGTGAATTCCACAAAATGACCAGAATCCCCCCTCTTCTGGCTAACATGAGTGATTGCTTCTTACTTCTACAGTTCCTCCGACTACTTAGATGAAAATTAAGATGCTTATTATAGAATTACTCCTGTTGACAGCACCCACACCAGGGCAAAACTCTGCCTCTTTGCATCCTCCTCAGAATTGCTTTAAAAAAAAAAAAAAAGATTTTATTTGTTTATTTTTAGAGGGAGAGAAACCAGGGACCTGGCCTGCAATCCAGGCATTTGCCAACAGGGAATCAAACCGGCAACCTTTGGTTTGCAGGACAAGGCCCAACCCACTGAGTCACACCAGTCAGGATCTGCTCAGAATTACTTAAATCTTATAACAAATCCTCCTAATATCCCCTTACTGAGGCATCCCACAGCTCCCCATGGTATGTGGTTTCCAAAAGTCTCCCTTGTCACAAGTCAGTAAATCCAACTTTGATTACAGATATGTTTCTGGTGGTCTTTGTAACAGCTCTGTGTGGCAGGTGTTATTAACTATATTTTACAGATGAGGAAATGGAGGCTTAGGGAAGTTAAATGTGTCATGAAAAGGTTACACAGGAAGTAAAGCTCATATTCAAACTGAGATCTGAATAGTCTAAACCAATTTAAGACAATAACTGGTTTAGGAAGGGTTCATGAAAAAAGTAGAATGTTGAGAATTGCCTAGGTGACATAAAAGGGGTAGTGAGTTCTTGAATGTGACTTGGGAGAGGTGGACAATATAGCTTGGGACATAACTTAGAGGCAGACAGAAACAGGGTATGCAGAGGAAGTGGCTGTCAGTTTTTCCTTCTTTTCCCCCTCTTTCCAAAGGTGATTGTCGAGATGATCATGTCTTTTCCCTCTACTTCATGATACCATTTTTTTTCACCACCTTGGGATTGCTCTATCATAACTGGTAAGTAGGCCTGTGGATAGGGGGACAATTTTTTGGTCCTGATCATGACCTATTTCCCAATGGAGAGGCTAGACCTGTGCATACTGTTGAGTGTTTTCTGGGTCTTCAATGGATAGTATTCTTAAGTTGCTTTTTTTTTTTTTTTTAATTTAATCTTTATTGTATTTTTTTTCCCATTATCATTTAGTCCCCTTATACCCTCCTGCCCCCTTAAATTGCTCTTTACCCAGCAGTGTTTGGGATAAATGCTATGGAGCCCCCAGGAATATGAATTCAGGCCCTTGGGTGCTGGAGAGTTGCTGGGAGAGCTGGACGGAGTCTGAGTCAGAACTAGGGTCAGGGCTAGCTAGCCCAGTGCCCAGGATGTATGATACAAGAGAACAGATTGGTAATGCCTTTTGCCACTGGCTCAGATCCTCTCCTCCACACAGGTACCCATCACGGGTGTTTGTGGGAGATACATTCTGTTATTTTGCTGGCATGACCTTTGCCGTGGTGGGCATCTTGGGACACTTCAGCAAGACAATGCTACTCTTCTTCATGCCCCAGGTGTTCAACTTTCTCTACTCACTGCCTCAGCTCCTGCATATCATCCCCTGCCCTCGCCACCGTGTGCCCAGGTAGCTGCTTTGGGGCTTGAAAGGGGCATCATAACTTTTTCACCTGGGATGCATAAAGCCAGCCTTATACATTTGCTGTGCAAAGGGAGTGGGCCCAAAGAAGGGTGACTACTGTTTCCATGTGATTAGCATTTTATAAGTTACAGAGCACATTTATTTACATAATCTCATTTACTGTTCACAGCAGCTCTGATCATAGTAGTAAGCAGCAGAGCCAGAAATAGACCTCAAGTTGTTTGACTCTACATTCAGTGTTCTTCTATTATATAACCACACTGAGGAGAGTTCTTTAAGTAGTGGCCCAGTTATGTAAAGCTCTCTTCCCCCTGCAGACTTAATACCAACACAGGCAAACTGGAGATGAGCTATTCCAAGTTCAAGACCAAGAGCCTCTCTTTCTTGGGCACCTTTATTCTAAAGGTAACAGGGGAAGAAGGAGGTAAGGCTTTAGGTCACCATCCTGAATTCAGGGAATGGGGAACCTAGGCCTGCATTAGGTCCAGCGGGAGTTTGGAAGCATTAAGTAGATCCCCATTCAATAAGCGTAGGTATTAGCTGAAGTTCTCTCCACCTCTGGCCCTTCCAGATAGCAGAGAGTCTCCAGCTAGTGACAGTACGCCAGAGTGAGAATGAGGATGGGGACTTCACCGAGTGTAATAACATGACCCTCATCAACTTGCTACTTAAAGTCTTTGGGCCCATGCATGAGAGAAACCTCACCCTACTCCTGCTGCTGCTACAGGTACAAATGAGAATGGGATTTACACCTTTTTGTTTCCCTTTCTCCATGGTTCTGACTCTAGTCATTTTTCCTTGTAGATCCTGGGCAGTGCTGTCACCTTCTCCATTCGGTACCAGCTTGTCCGACTCTTCTATGATGTCTGAGTCCCCTGGCCATTGCCTTTTACTTCACAGCTTCCAGGGTTCCTGACTGAGGCCAACCTCATTCTAGACCAAGACTGCCTCTCCGCCCAGGTCCCTCCCACACCTCATTCTTCTTAGCATTTCCTTTCCCCTGTGATTATTGACATACTGGACCTTTCTTGACTTCCAGTGATTGGACTTTGCCTGTTGTTTTCTTCAATTTGCCACTCTCCCTATCCATCCCATCTTTGCAGCCCCCTAAGTTGGAAAACTGCAGCTGTGAGACAGTTTTCCACAACTCTTAACTTTCAAGGTATATGTTGGGCCTGGGGATAGAACCCTGGCTGGTGATAAGGACACAGGCTTGAAGATGACGTCACATTAGACTATAAATTAAGTATTCTAATTAGTAAAAGCAGGTGAGGGTGGGGAAGCACAGGTGCTCCCAGTGGTAACAATAAAGTGTTGTCTTTTTCTTGTTCCTGTAGGTGTGTTTTCTGTATGGGCATTTTAGGGTAGATTGGGAGGGTTTGGTGGAGGCACTTCCTCCACGAGGATGCCTATCTCTCCGCTCCATTCTTTTTTCTTTCAGGACACCAGGCACCTCCTAGCAAGATGTAAGTAGAAACAACTGAAACCAGACAAGATGTTTAATAAATATTGAAAGGCTGATACTTCAGGTGGCATGAAGGGCCATAAGATTGGAGTTCTCTTCTCTGATATGGGATTGGAACTTTCAGGGGCTCTCGTTTCTTTCTTTTTTCACTCTCCCTTTCCTGGATAGGAGTGTGGAGTGACCAGACCTGGAAGGGGAGGCAGGCAGATGTAGTTGTAGTGTTAACCCTTTTCCTTTGCAAATCCTGGGCCCCACACATTTCCCAAAGCTTAAGACTCCACCCTCTTTGTCTCCTGGTTTCTGCTGCTGGCTGTAGTGTTTAAATGCCGCGCGCCTCCCCCGGATTGGCTAGATGAGGGATGGTTGGCTTTCAGCTACCGTACCTCGCCATTTTCCCCGGGCAAAAGGTTTTCAAATTTGACCAATAGGCTGTCGCGCTCCCTCAGCCAAGACGCATCACCGAAGGGTTAACCGCAACCAACCAGAGGCACCTTTAGAGAAAAGAGCCAATCAGAAGGGAGCGGGGGGGTGTGCCCTGGGGGCTTATAAGGGCGGCCGCCGTTTGAGGCAGCAGTTAAGACTGCAGCGGGCAGCTGTGTCGGTTCTTTAGGGGCACTTATCACTCCTTTACATCGCGCATTATGTCCGGCCGCGGTAAGACTGGAGGCAAGGCCCGCGCCAAAGCCAAGTCGCGGTCCTCGCGCGCAGGCCTTCAGTTCCCAGTGGGTCGCGTTCACCGGCTGCTGCGGAAGGGCCACTATGCCGAGAGGGTGGGCGCCGGTGCTCCTGTGTATCTGGCGGCGGTGCTGGAGTACCTCACGGCGGAGATCTTGGAGCTGGCGGGCAATGCGGCCCGCGACAACAAGAAGACGCGCATCATTCCCCGCCACCTACAGCTGGCCATCCGCAACGACGAGGAACTCAACAAGCTGCTTGGCGGTGTGACGATCGCCCAGGGAGGCGTCCTGCCCAACATCCAGGCCGTGCTGCTGCCCAAGAAGACCAGTGCCACTGTAGGGCCGAAAGCCCCGGCGGGCGGCAAGAAGGGCACCCAGGCCTCTCAGGAGTACTGAGGAGCGCCTGCGCCGCTCCCGGCAGCCTAACACCCCGTGCCACCACAAAGGCCCTTTTAAGGGCCACCATAGCCCTCACGGAAAGAGCTGAGCCACCCCCCACCCCCCCAGTCTAAGGTTGCCGGCCGGCCGCCCTGCCCCCCGCACAGGTTCGCGGACCCCGCTCTGGTTTTCGCCCGCGGAGCAACCGCTGAACAACCGCTGAACGCCGCTCGGCCTGGTCCTGGTCCTCCCCGGAACTGTGACTCGGCCGTTCTGCCCTTTGAGTGGCTGTTGGGCTGCGGCACCTTCTGGAAGGCCAGGCCTGCTGCTCTGACGTAGAGCTGATGTGAGCGGCCGCGACCCCGGAAGGTGAGTCGTCGGGGGAGCCTCAGATTCTTCTCCAGCTTGGTGCTTAGATCGTGACCTCATTGCTGGCTTTTGGCGTCTTTCCAGGCTTCGGTGGAGGAGACTTTGATCATTTAATTTTTCGGCATCCCCTTTGCTGCCTCCGCCTTCATTCTAGACCTGGGCTGTACGGCCAGGCCAGATACTGGAAAGTGCACGCCTCTCCCCGGAGACCAGCGCCTCCCGCGGTGAGGCTCAGAGAGGTGGGGGCGGGGTACATGCGGACTGCAGGGCTCTTGCGCGGGCCTGTGCGCGCCTGCAGCTGACAGCAGCCAGGCCTTCCAGCTCCAGCCCCATGGCGCAGCACCTATGTACCAGCACAATCCGGTAACCCCACCTGGACCCAGCTTCTGAACTGGAATTTAGCATCTAACCCATTCAAAAGTATTACCTAAGTATAGGGGAGTTTCAGATGAACTAATTTTATTAAAGGATTTTTTTTTTAATGTGTCCTCTTTTTATTTTGCCCCAAAGTGTTGTAGAATTGATGACTTAGATTATTCTTCCGAGGCTTAGTGGGGTGGGGGTGGGGGTGCTATCAGATATGACTGGTTAACTGGAGTGAGCAAGCTAGGATTTTTATTAGTAGAGTTTGTTACATTCAAAGACTTGGACTCTGTAAAAAGTTGAAGCTCCCAACATACTGAGCAGGCAAGGCAATCGCTCCCCAGACAGCAATGAAAATAGGGCACTAAGGCTGGGATGAAGGCACTGGACAGTAGCAACCCAGGCACCTGTGCCCTACAGATCAGTTAGTGGGTATCATTAAGTTGCCGTGCAACATCCAAAATGTTCTTGGCTCCTTTGTTCAGCAACAAGTTGGCCAGGCTGATGCCCAGGTTCTCAGCAGCCAGCTGGGCTACTCGTGGAATGTTCTGGGCAGTGATGCTCACCAGCTGTGGGTCATCTTCAGGGCCATCTTCGTGCTGGTCAGGGAAGAAAGTAATATTTGGTGAGTATGAAAGGGGAGGTGAGACAGACTTGTTTCTTACCCTTCCCTTCACCCTCGTCTTGGCACCTGGGCAGAGACATAGATGGTGGCCTGCATGGTCTCTTGCATGCTATCTGAGCCATCCAGACTCCAGACTCCACCAGTCAGGTACAGCTGGGAAAGAAAATAGTTGCCTCAGCATATTTTGAGAGGAAACTGCTTAAAAACCTAGGCTGTTCTTGCTGGCAACTGAGGATGCACAGGGAGAAATGCCACAGTCCTTTCTTCCCTACCCTTCCACCCATCTTCCGTGCTTACTTGTCCATCCTTTATAGCTGTATGCACTGCTACTGGTACGCTGCAGCCTCCTTCCTGCAGTAAGAAGTTCTCCCTGTGAGCTCCAAAGACCCTTAACTACCCTTTGACCAGAGTCCTCAGAGATCATAGGTCTGTGAGGACATAACTGAAAAGGAGGTTACGGGCCCAGACCTGGATCCTCTTCACACACAACATTCAAGAAAGAGTTAACCATGAAACACAGCATTAATTTGAGGAATCTCCCCACTACCCTTTCCAACTCCTGACCCCTCCACAGGTGGAACACAGGCCCTACCAGGTGCTTCAGGAAGGCCCTTTCAGCGATGCAGCAAAGCAGAGTCTCAGGGTCGTGCAACATACCCACCAGATCCAAGATGTCCTGGTCCTTGGCTCGGACTTCCACGCCCAGGGCCCCCTGATGGAAGAACAGCCTAAGACATCAGGCCCAATTTTTTTCCCAACCAATGGAGATAAGGATGTGAACCAGCCCACCTCCACCTGTTCCCCAAGGCCTTTTGGTACAGCAGCTTCCCAAAGCTTGCCCCTCCCTAGGAAAGTTTATGCTAGGGGAAGCAGATTTAGAAGGTTGTGTGACCAGCTTCTTGGGCTTATCAATACATGGCTTCCTTGGTCAAGCATACCTGACCCACAGCATACATGCATTCCTCAGGGCGCAGAATCTGTGGAGGTACAACAGGCAGAAGCATGGAGATGGGGGTAACTAAAGGCACATAGCAGAGATGGGGCTTCCCTGTCCTATAGAAAGCCTGGAAAGGCAATAGTGTTTGGCCTTTGATCCCCAGTTTTCCTAGCCTGGGACTCATTTCCAGCTTGCAGTGTTAGAGATGGGGTGCTCAAGAAAAGTATATAGGCAGGCCCTAACCAGACTGGCTAGATTGAGCATCATTCCACAATGTGAAAAGTCACCAGTTCAATTCCTGGTCAAGGCACATCCCTGGGTTGTGGGCTGGTCCCTGGTTGGGGCATGTGTGAGAGGCAACCTATTGATATTTCTCTCACATCTCGATGTATCTCCTTCTCTTTCTCCCTCCCTTCCCTTCTCTCTAAAAATAAATAAAATCTTTTTTTTTTT
The DNA here is from genome assembly GCF_987537825.1 of Furipterus horrens. Lineage (NCBI taxonomy): Eukaryota > Metazoa > Chordata > Mammalia > Chiroptera > Furipteridae > Furipterus > Furipterus horrens. The sequence continues at coordinate 89,753,770 of NW_028327172.1, read as the reverse complement.
AAAGAGTATATGGGCAGGAAGGGGATAAATATTAACTGGGGAGGGAATAGGGGCAGCACCTACCTGCCCTATTCGGTTCTGCCAGCCCATGCGCTGCAGGCCAGCTGCAGCCAAGATGATAGCACTGAACTCCTGCAGCTCATCCAGCTTCTGAAGCCGTGTGTTGAGGTTTCCTCGCTATGGAGAGATGCTAAGGACCATGAGCATTGTTCCCTCTGCTTGAAACATTCTCCTTCTAGCTGGATAACTTCGCATGTTTTGGTTTTTAGCTTAATGGAAACAGGTAACACCTCATACTACATGTCAGATACTATTCTAAAGTACTATTATTTAATTTTCACAGAAACTCTTAAGAGGAAGATTTTTCATTATTATCTACATTTTACAGATGAGGAAAATGACAGTTAAAAAACCTGCCCATGGTTATAAAGATCTCTAAGACGTCTTCTTTGCTCCTGAAGTCTGTGTGTAGATGTTCCAGTTAGAAGATTCCAAAGAATTTCCTACTTTACACATTGGAGCACTTAGCACATACTAAATTAGTTTTATAAAACATTCTATATATTCATGGTAAAAATAAAAATATAGAACATAAAATAAAAATGGAAGTACCCTTTATCCTCTTCACCACACCCCCCAGAGTAATCACTGTTCAGTATCACTCTGCATTATCAATGCTTATTTGTCTCCAAAACCAAAATATAAACTCTATATGAGCAGGGACAATGCTGATCTTGCTCACCATTATCCTCAGTGCCAAGCTGAGAAAATATGAAAAGATTATGAGTGGGTGGATGGATGGAAGTGCCCCTACGGTCCACTTCCTCTGGAAGCCCTTTCCAATTTTAGGACTCAGGACCCTATGGAACTTATCTTTTATCTGGGTTGCTAGCTGCTCTTCCCTCCCTCCCTTAAGAGGATACAATACTCTTGAACTCCAGATGTGGAAACTTTCTCTGCAGCTGAGCTGCTCTCCGCAGGGAGCTGGTTCCCACCACACTGCTCAGAGAGAGGATTTAAAATGAGATTTAACCCTAGGCAGGTAGTTCCTTCCCTCCTCCTTCCAACCTTCCATCTTCTGTGCATACCCCACCAAGGTGCCTACCCAGGCCCCACTCACCTCTTCCCTGGCAAGGTTTCTAGGGTCTTCCCAACAAACTTTGGGTGAAAAACAACAGCATCGTAGGGATCCTCTCGTCTAGGAGTGGAGGGAAGATCATAGAATGAGAGATCTCAGTTAAGGTCATTTCCAATTTCTCTTGATAGCCCACTAAGTGGCATTTTCTGAGTTTTTCTGCCATGGTTAATACTCAGAGCAAGGGAGATAGCCATAGAGGTAAAATGCCAAGTCCCAAAAGGAAAAGCCAAGGTTAACATGCTGCCTGCCCTCCCCCCTCTCCCAGCTCAGACCCAGACTCAGAGGACACTTACTTGCAGATGGCTCCAATGGTGAAGCTGGGAGGAAGTACAGTGGGCAGGTCCTTCAGGGAGTGAACGACCAGGTCCACTCTAAGAGATGGGATAGATGGCAAGGAGAAGGTCTCGGGCAGCAGGCCTCTACCTCTTCTCCTCTACCTACCCCTGCCTCTATTTCAGTGGCAGAACTAAGAGAAGTTCCGGAAGCAGGCCTCTCTGAGACCTCAGGACCCTGAGACCTGCTCCCTTTCTCCCTACCCTCCTACTCCCAATCAGTCTTGCACTGCAGGTAGCCAGATGGCTCAGAACCAGAACATTCTCCTTTTCTGACTCCTGAAAAACACACATCTGACTCCCCCTCGAGCCTACCCAAGGGTTTAAGCCCTGCAGCCTAACTGATACACAGGTCTGATACACACTGGGGTCCTAGTAAGAGGCTGGGAGGACCCACATTCTCCTGTCTCTCACTTACTCATTCTTCTCTAATGCATGTTCCAGCTCCTTGGTAAATAGGCTCTTCTCTCCAATCTGCAATGCAAAAGTGTTAGAATGAATCTCTTGGGGAAAGGAAAGAGGAGGAGGACAAGGATTGGGGGGGGAATGTTACCTTGGAGAGTGCAGTATCAAGAATCCTGTCACCTGTGGTGGACATAGCAACTGAGGAGAGAGTCAATCAATCACTCATTGATCAGAAATTTATTGAGCCCTTATTGAATCCAGTACTGTGCTAAGATTCAAGGTGGACACAGAGGCACATAAACCCCAGTCCCTACCCTTAAGAAATGTACTATATAGCAGGAATGGCAGATGCCCTCAAAAAAAAGTCGCAAAGCAAAATATGTTAAATGCCAGGATAGCCCATGTAGAAGAGGAAAGGGCCCTCCAAACTAGGAACAGCTAAGAATTCTTGGAATCAACAAAACCAGGCTTTGGTCCTAAGCAAAGCCAGAAACACTGTGCTCTCCCCTCCAGAGGGGGTAAGCGCTTCCCATTAGGTTTGATTCCTGTATGGAAAACTCACTGATTTCAAACTGCAGGCCTGGATTTAAGGCTTTCAGCATTGCCACCACACTGTCCGTCTGTACGCGAGCCAGCTGGGGGCAGAAATTTGGATTAGTCCTGTCCTTCCCTGGCCACTGCTCTGAGCTCAAACACTCACAGGGTCAGGGCAACCCTGAAAGGACTGGAATTCAGAGGGGGGTTAAATGCCCACCTAGGGTCTGGTCTGGGAGCACTCTGTACCCCAACCACTTTAGCAGCCCAGAGGACTCTCTCTCCACAAAATGCAACCTGCCATTCTGCATAAAATTTAACACCCAACCACTCCATTTCCTCCATCCCTGAGCTGCTGGGAACTAACCCTCAGGGGTCCCCCAACTTATAATACTGTGAGCACAGAACTCTTCTGACAAACCTTCTCTACCCAGTACCTGCACTCACCTGGCTCTTGCGTGTACCCACTCGAATCACTCTCATCTTTGGGCTGTTTTCTTCCTGCAAAAAACAAATAAACAAACAAAAAACAATTCCCTGGGTCACAGTCCCCTCTGTTCCTTGCGTTCCTCAACACCTGTCCAAGAACCAGAATCACTGCCTGGGAAGAAAGGAACCTCAGCCCCTTACGAATGGCAACCTGAGTCTTGGCCTAGGGAAATACCCCAAGACTGATCCCTTTATGTTCCTCAGTACCTTCTGCCCTCCTCACAGACCCAGAGAAGCAGACCAGAGGAAAACGATAGTAGGATCTTCTATTGCTGCAGTAACTAGAACACTGAGCTCTTAAGCCCATCCTGGAAAAGGCAGTGGGAGTGCTGCACATAGGCAGGTGGGTAAAGAGATAAGGACTATCAGCCTGGTCACAGGGAGGGCAGGGCCTGCAGCAGGCAGGGGCAGCTGGGGCCACACAGAGGGGAACTTACACTGAGACACTGAGGACAAGTTCAGCATCCACAAAAGAGCAGGCACTTAAGGAAGCTTCAGTTCCACCTAGATCCAAGAGCTGCCACACTATGAATTCCCTAATCTGGTAGAACTGATACATAAAGGACTGGGGTCAACAGGTCTGATGTCTAGTCTTGCTCAGCCTCTTGGTTGGGTGATCCTAAGCATATCATCTCATCAGTACTTACTAGTTCATCTATGAAATGAAGAAGTTAAGACCCAAGTATCTTCTGCTTTTGATATTCTATAGGACTAAGAGGCATTCATCTAGAGTGCTACCTCTGGTTTCACCAACAAGGAAGTATTGGGACATTAAAAATCAAACCAAGAACTCAAAAAACTCTGCCTCTTTCCAGGACAAAGGTGTTCAGTGCCAAGAAAGTAGAACTGAGTTCTTTAGTATGAGGCCCTATTTCATTCTAGACCTGACAGTAGCCACTATACATACTTGTAACTTTCCCTATTCTGGCATCTTTATCCCATGGATCTCTTTTGCAGGCAGCATCTGAGAAGAAGGTGACAGCTGGTTGCTCTTGGACTCTAGTCTATCCCATTGCTATCACTCTCCTAAAAATTAAACCCTAGGGGACTCTGAGTAAATTAGACAAGGCTTGGAATGTTAAACATGGCCACTAAAATTCTGGGCTACAGGAAGACCACAGATGGGTCTCCAGAAACTGCACGGTTCAAACAATCCCTTAATTTAATTGCTTCTGCACACCATAGTCAAATCAAATTGTTACATTAAAAAATTATTTATTTAGCAGGTATATACTAAAGCTATTGCTTCTAATCTTCGTGACCACTTATCCGGTAGACAGGGCAGGAATCTTTGGGAACATGCTACAGAAGCAAAGGCTGGCTCTGAGGGGTGAAGTGACTTGTCCAAGCTCACACTGCTAGTAACAACGGGTAGAGAACTGGAGGTGGAATCCCGGTCTTTCTTTCTCCTAGTCCAGTGCTCAGGAATGTCTGCAATGGCAAAGAATACCTCTTCTCACCAGCAGGCTGGACCCCAGGAGATAAGCAGCTGCCTCATATTTCTTATCTCAAGGTAGCACGGCTTCCACCGGCTCTGTAGTTTGCATCTGCACCAGGCCAGAGCTCCCGTGGAGCAAACTAGGAATAGGAAGACCCAAGGGACCTCCTCCCTCCCATGGTAGTATCCCAGTGGTGTTTCAGCTGGGGGTTTCCACAGTAGACAGTAGGCTGGGGCTGGGTGACTGCTAAAACAAAGAAAGGGGAATAAGGTGCACTTCCAAATGTCTGTGTGCAGTTCAGACTTGGAGGTATGCTCTCCTCTGTGGATGCGAAGTGGAACATCGACCTAAGATGGCGAAATCCCGCCTCAGCCCTGTCTCGTGTGAAAGGATCCCGGGGAATAAGCACCTTGTCTTCTGCAGACTAACTTTCCTGGGCTGGATCACTAATCTAGAGCCGTGAATGCCAGCCCTGGAGGAATCCCACCCAGATCCCTGAAGGAATAGGGGGTTCGTTGGAGACAATCTTTCCACTCTCAACCCCGTCCTTAGAGTTCAAGAATTTCCTCTACAAGTTCTTCCACAGAGGAACTCAACTACTGGCCCTTTAAAAAGCTATTAGAAGAAAAAAAAAAAAAAAGGCTATTAGGGCGGGAGAAGACAGGAGCTCCGGCGAATAGACAACAAATGGTGGCAACCCGGGGCCAATCATCGCACCACTAGTCAGGAACACCCGAAGTTCCGAGTCACTGGCTCAGGACTCACCGCGGTGGCCGCTGCGTTACCGTTCCCGGACATGGCTGTGTTTGGGACGCAGGGGCCTGCCGCAAGGATCCGGATTCCGGGAAGCCGGAGGTACTGACCGGCGGGAACCAGGGCCTCACACGGCCCGAGTTCCCCAGCAGCCTGCCGGCTGAGTCCGACCCTACGTCACTTCCGGCACCGCCCCCAGGGGCGGTGCCTCCCTCCGGGCGGGAATTAACATGTTAGCGACAGAAAGGTAACCATTCGGTTCTCACCTCTACTCAGCCAGACTGAGGGACTTCCCTGCCCCAGTCTCCTGGTTTCGGACACAGGCCTACAACGTACTCATTTCCGCTTTCACCTGTGCCGTGTTCTGAACCAGCAATACTGACGGCCACTGACCAAAATAGCTTCCCTAGATTACCCCAGTGGCTGCCCTTTGCAGTCCCCTCCTCCCGCCACCCAAACGGATGCAGTTAGGCCAAAGTTAGCCCCAAGAGGAAAACGAGACCATGTTAATTCTAAAATGCTACATCGGAAGTAGAGGATTTTTGAGCAATTTACCATGCCCTCTAGGCTGGATTCACCATCTACAAATAAAGAGTGCTCTGGAAAGCTAGTCAGCTAGAATTTTACAGGTGTATCTCCTTAGCTGTGGCAGAAGTGATCAGTGTAGCTTCCATTGTGCTTCATTTACTCTGTTCCAACTTAGCTCTGCTACAACCCTGAAGTAGGCAACTTTTCTATTTTTTAAAAGAGGTTCAGAAATTATAGATATGCCTAAAGACAAATAACTGTGAAGTGGTAGTGCCAAACATATGGAAAAAGGACTTGTTAGAAATACGTGCTTTACTCATTAATGTTACTAATAACCTGTATTGAGCATCCATGAGCTAATCACTATACAAAGAACTGAAGGAACACCCACTCATGTCATAGGCCTTCATAATAGCCATAAAACAAAGCTGTTATAATTTATAATATACAGTGAAGGAAACTAAGGTTCAGAGAAATTAAGAGTGTTTCTAAGTCAGACTAGGATTCAAACTCAGGTCACTTGATCCAAAGTCTTAGCCACCCTTAGTCACTTCTAAATACCCCAATGTCCAAGTTGTTTCCTTCAATTAACCCCATAGGAGCAATTTCTGACAGACAGTGTAACCCAAATTACATCAGACATCAGCAACATAAACTTCAGCTGGCAATGTGAAAGAGGGAAAAAAATGTTTCAATAAAGTCCCTGAATACAGCAAGACACCAGCCTAATCATTATGAAAGCAGACTTAAGCTCAAGGCTCCCCATAAGAATCTCTCTCCTGCCTAAATACTTCATCCAAGAGCCATATTATAAATCAACCGGGCTGAAGAGGAGGAGCTGTTTGGGGACCTCAGTCCAAGATGGTCTTGAAGCTCAAGCATTAGGTCTTTTGCAGAGGTTCTTCAGAAAATTGAACTCTACTAGATGCCACAGGCCCCACTCATTACTGGAATGAGGTCAAATCAACCTGGCCTGGCTGGTGTGGCTCAGTTGGCTAACGCTTATACCATAAACTGAAAGGTAGCAGGTTCGATTCCTAGTCAGGGCACATACCTAGGTTCAGTCCCAATGGGGTGTGCATGGGAGGCAATGGATCACGTTTCTCTCTCCCTCCCCACCTCTGGGAAAAAAAAATTCATCATGACCTTTAAGGAGTTTTGTACCGGACGTAGAGCTCAAGAGTAAATTTAACAACCCTGAAACCATTACATCATTTTATTTATAGACTCTGGTAGCAAGGACCCAAGCATAGGCTGGTGCTCTTGGATAGAGAATAAAGCAGCTATTGTCCACACTTAAGAGGTTGCTGAAGTGTCCTCCCTCACTGGTCTTGAATAATCTACACTGTTCAAAAAGTCAACAGGAGGAACGGTGTACTGGTCAAAGAGAAGGCAGGAAAAAAAATCTCCTTTAGTCCTGAAGGCTATGGCATCAAGTAAGAGTGGAGTCCTGGGTATGTCTGCCTGATCCCTGTGTTCCTACTGCTGTCGCTCCACTATCACATCCCTTCCACATGCTGCTTAAGTGCCCCTCCTGGAATGCATGAGCAGGTCCCGCTGCAGCCCAGACTCCAGGCTTCCAGTGAACCTGGCCGTGGGAGGTTCAGTCAGCAGAGTCAATTTGTTGAAAACACCTCGACCAAAGTAGTCAGCAATCACAGAGAAGCTGTCATTGGAGCACCTGAGCTGCAGGGAAAAAGAGAGAAGTAGGAATTAGAAATGAAGTGCCTGTTTCCTCAAATGAGGGGAAGAAAAAAGCTCTACAGTACTCCCCTGACTCTCTGTGAGTGGGTACTCCTCTACCCCACTCATTCCCACCTGGTGCTGGAACTGATCATGGAGATCTCGTTTCTGTTCCTGGGCCCGGATCATATCCATGACCTTCCGGTTTTCAGGGAGGCAAGTGGGGCAGTCGGCATCACTTTCCGAGTAACTTTCAAAGCAGTGTTGGTGGAAGGAATGTCCACAGAGAAAGTGGACTGAAGGTAACTCCAAGGCACTGTTACAGATGCTGCACTTGGTCTTCTGGAAAATCTTTGGACTACAGGCAAGGGAGACCAGAAAGGAGTGGCAAACAGTGAGGGAGGGGCCAATAGCCAAGTGAAGAGAGAAGGCAACTGGAGTCAGTAAGGAGAGATTCAAGGCCCTGCCTGCTCTTCTTACCACCTAAAAAAAGGTCAGAAGAGGACAACAGAGCTGGGGTCTGCAGTGAATCTCAGTAAGTTCCCAGAAAGTCCTATTAACCCAGGGGGATATTTTCTCTTTCAGTTTCATAATTGCCATAAAATTGTCTTTCAGGTTTTCACTTAGATGTGACCCTTTCTGAGAGGCCTTCTCTGAACACCTTATAAATTCTCTCTCTCTCTCTCACACACACACACACACGCGCACACACTCCTCATCCTACTCCCCTTCCTCAATTCACTTTCTCCTTAGAACTTATCACCATCTAACATACTATAATATATTGATTATTTAACATGTTTACTGTCTCTACCTCTACAATATAAGCTCCATAAAAGCAGGGCTCTTTGTGTTAAGAACAGTGCTTGGGACATAATAGGGGCTCAGTAAATGTTTGTAGATTTACTGTTCTCTAATAAATACTTTACAATGTTAAGGGCAGATAAGACTTAAAAGTAGGCGTTACTGTCTACTATAGATATGCATAAATTATCCACTTTTTGTATTTTCTAAAGCAAATTATTTCTGAATGGCTTTTAACCAACCACACAACTTAGATGTTTAGAAAATATAAAATATAGGCATATACAGAAAGAAAAGTACCTATCCTAGATAATATCTTCCAAAGCCCAATAAATAATGATGTATATAATAAACCTTTTGGAATTTCTCCACTAAACAGATCTTCAAGCATAAAATGCTCAAACACACTCCATAAAATCTTTTGTCTTTTAAAGTATTTAATGACACCCTGTAAAGAACAAGGTTATCCCCTGGAATAGGTTATCCACTTATTCAGATTCCAAGTACCTTGCCTTGAGCTCTTGAATCTCCTGGCGGATACGGGTGGTCTCCTCTCGGTACCGCCGCACCCGGAGCTCATCCTGTGCAATCTGCTGGCTCTGTTTCTGCAGTTTTTGGACCAAGTAGTCCCGGATGACAGACAGAGTAGCTGTGGAGTTGTGGGCCAGGGTCTGCACCACTAATTGGGGGCCAGGAGGAAACAAAACAATGAACCAAGCAGTACCCTCTGGACAGAGTTGAAGGGCTCCTACCCCAGAGCCCAATTTTTAGCAGCTGACACCTGCCCACCCACTCTGTCCTTCCAAGTACCTAGAAGGGGTGGCATGAGGTTCTTGTTCTCAATGTGCTTGAGCACAGCTGCCACGTACTCCTTGCAGTCCTCCTCCTTGCGGGCAAAGTAGCTGAGTGCCTGTTCCCACAGGGAGGGTTCCTGCTCCCCATGGCGCTCACACACAGCGATCACCTGCCGGTACTGCTCATGCTGCATGTGGTAGTGCATAATCTGCTGATACCTAATACCGAGGCAAGGCATACCTCAGTGGCTGTCACTGGAAAATTACTTGGATCCTTCCCCCTTCCCTGAAATTCCCCAAACCCTTACAGCTTCCCCTGCTCATAGAGGTAAAGGACCCCATCCTGGAAGTCATGCATCTGGCAGAGGACCAGGGCCTTGTCAAAGACATCACAGAAGCGACCACTCTTCAGGAGGGAGATAGCCTCTGCATGAAGCTTTTCTTTGACCTAGGGAAGAAGAGTATAACTCCTGAACATAAGGGGAAAAAAATCACAAGGTCTCCTGGGACAAGGCAAGTCAACTATCTCTTCCCCTCGGCCCAATTTCCTCTTCATTGAGGATCATTAGCCACCAATGGTGAGGTGTAATTAGTCTACAGAAGGTAACACAAAGCAGCCACAGAAGATGGGAGAACTATCTTTCCTCCAGTACCTCCTGCAGCTTTTGCCTGGCCTCACCTGTGGATCCTTTTCATGCGTCCAGTTCTGTAGTCGTAACTCAAGGAGTGTGTCATAGATGCCCTGTGGTGAGTCAGGCTGCACTGCACTCATGTGCTCTAGGAAAGCTTTCAACTCTCGTGGATTGTTGGCAAAGATGGGGATAAACTCCTCTGAGTTGGCCTAAGATGGCAAGGGAGGAGAAAAGAGGCCGAAGGAGTGGGCTTGGTACCCATGAGGCCCCTAAGGTGATCCCTGCTGTCCAACAGCCATTCTCCCAGAGGCCTCACCCTGTAGACTGGAGCTTCACTGTCACCTTGGCCTTCAGGGCTGGGCCGATAGTCAGTACAAAGTCCCTTCAGCAACTGGGTCATCTGCTCTGGTATATGGTGCATGAGGATCTTGCCATAGCGTTTCATGTTGCTCTCTGCCTGCTCAAAAGGGAGCTTGCCAATGTACCTAAGGGCTTCCTGATAGTTCTGTGGAGAGGTAAAGACCAGAGTAAAAGCACATGCTCCTGTCTCACCCACCAGGAAGCACTGTCATCATTCCGGGATGTCTTAGAAAAAGAACACAACTCTGAGTCAAGAGTCTCCTCTACCTTGATGTCCTCTAGCTGAATCTTCAAGTACCACTCATGATGGGCATGGTTCTCAGCCAAATAGAGGGCATGGGAGTAGTAGCCCGCCTGCCGGAGGACCTTGATGGCTGTCTCCACATCAAAGTGGACTTCACTCTCACTCTTTGTCTGCCAGGGAACATTAGACAAAATCATTCACAGAGAGGCTGTGGTCAGGGAAAAGAGAGAAAACATGTAGCTGATTCTTAAGATAATAATAAAGTCCATGCTCTTAAAATATTACTGTTATCCTGCCTGTCAGAACATTTCTAAGAGCCAAAGTATTCCTCCGTTCCTACTGAGGAACTCCTCTGAGAACAGAGGGCTACTTCCCTGGGCTTTGATACCATGGGAAGTTCTGGCATCATAAAACAAGAGAGGAGATGGAAGAGGACTAGCGGAAAAGGCTATTCCTCTTTCCAGTTTATAGACCAGAGGATCTGGGTTCCCAAATAAGGTCAGCTCTTTCCTTTCCCTACATCTTGCTGAAGGGCAAGTCCTGGTGGAGCTGCCACAAGGAATACCCACCACCCCCACCCTGCACCTTGATGAATTCCTCCAGCTTCAAGCTATCCTTGAGCTTGGTATAGCAGTTGAGCAGTAGGGTGGTGTGGTCAGCATTGGCCAGGGACTGCCGATGCAGGGTCTGCAGGTAGGCAGTCAGGTTGTGGATACGCTGGGCATCCAGAAATTTGCGGATCACATATGATGGCTCCAACTTTCCAATGGTTCTAAGGAGACATGTACATAAAGAAGCATCTGGATTAGCTTACTTTTTAAACTTTCATGTGCATAGGAATTACTTGCAGTTCTTAAAATGCCAATTCTGTTTCAGCAGGTCTGGAATGAGGCCTGAGAGCCTATAGTTCTAACAAAAGTCCCAGGTGATATTGGTGCTAATAGACTGTGGACCACATGAGTAGCAAGCCTTCAAAGAACTGGTTCTTACTTTTAAAATTTTTATTTATTGATTTGAGAGAGAAACATCGATTTGTTATTCCACTCATTTGTGCATTCATTGGTTGATTCTTCTATGCATTGTGACCAGGGATCAAAACCCATAACTTTGCATAGCAGGATGATGCTATAACCAACTGAGCTACCTGGCCAGGCCAGAAAACTGGTTCTTAAAGTTGGCTGAAAACTAAGAATTCTGGACAGGCTGGGAAAGCAGCTAGAAAGGATCCTAAAATTCCAAGTATTTTTGCCAACAAAAGAAAGTGTGGAAGTATTAGGTCAAAATGAATATTAACAAAGGTCAAACTAAAGTTGAAAATGGCAGGCATTCATCAGCTCAACTGCATACTGGTTATTAATATTTGACCCTAAACATTCCCTTTCCAATAAGGTATATTGTGTTCTTACTCAAGGCCACACAGTTTCTGCAGGAAAAAAGGAAGGTTGCTGATGGAGTCCACTCCCTTCCTCTATCTGGCTGCCTGCCTCTGCCTTAAGGGCTACATCCTCAAGCACCTCCACACTGACCGGATATACTGCTGGACAGCCCCATCATGGTTGCCCTTGCTGTAGAGATGGTCCCCATACTGCATGAAGATCTGGGCTAATCCATCACTGTCCAGATGCTGGCTCTTGGCCAGGTTAATTGCCATCTCAAATAGATTCTTCTTAAACAACATCTGGAAGGAAAGAGATTAGAAAATTGGCAGATGCAGTCCTGAGGAGGCACCTTCCCAGAATGAATTCTGGGAATATGCCAGACAGTCCTGAAGTTTCAATTTGCCTAGATCCTAGACAGGGTGAGACTTCTCGGATACCCTCAAGACCAACATCACCTCACCTCTTAGGGTTCTCTGCAGACGAAGTGGACCTTGAAAGTGGGCTCTGGCTCCCAGCCATTACTTCCCTCTAGGCCTTATCCCAGACTATTTACCTTGTAACTCTACCCTAAGGGAGCTGAATAGGGCTGTGACCCAAAAGGAAGGATACACTCTGGCCAAGGTGACTTAGGGAACCTGTTCCTACAGCTCTGTCTGGGTGCCTGTGGCCAACTCTGGGAACCTGATGGCCTTGCCTCCAGTTTGGTCTGTGTGTCCTTCTCTTGGAGTGCGTGGACCCGCCCATCCCGCGTCAGCACGTACAGGGAGCCCCACTCAGCAAGCACATCCACTATATCCTCAAAGACAGCGCTATATGCTATGAACTTGTTGCACAAGTCATAGATGTTGAGAATCTGCTTGTCAGAGCTCTGTGAGTCCCTGCTGGTAAATTCTGACCTGTATGGGAAAGAAAAAGCACCAGATATTTGTACCCCCTCTGCCTCAGCTGCCCCTTTATTTCTTTACCAATGTCAACTTTGGAGCTGCCTGTTCCACCCAGAAGAAATCACCTCTTTGTCCCTCTAGCAGCTCATCCCATAATATGCAGCATTGTGCTGGCAGTTGTAGGAAGAGAACATATAGACCTGATCTTACCCTGTATGACCCTGTAACTAACGCAAGCAACAGATTAAAAATTAAGTACATTCAAACACCCATTCATTTAACAAATAATCAGTGCCTGGTGTGTGCAAAACATTGTACTTAGTACTGAATGAAAATAAGCTAAGATCTGACAGGGATCACTTCCATCATGCAGAAGATCCCACCACCTGTTTCAGAGGGCTCAGAGAAAAAATACTGGGTCCTGCATTTCCCAATTTCTCTGCTACTCAATCTCTTGTTCCTCTGCCCCAATTTATTTTGACTAAAGAGTTAAAAAAACAATACCAGGTCCAAAATTCCCTGGAGTGTTCTAGTACACCAGGTCTGTTCAACAAATATCTGCAGCAAAACACATTTTTCAGTAAAAAGTTATAATTTGAGTTTATGTGTAAGCATAATCTACATAAAACCAAAGTAGAATATTGGCAAGATCCAGGCATTAGGGTTTTAAAATCAGGTTAATTCTGTGGAACAAGTCCAGCCCTCTCCCTTTCCCTTAGAGTCCTTACTTGGGAGAAACCTTCCGGTCACGGGAGACAATGACAAGGTAGCCTCTAAACCAATGAGCAATGAGTTTATGGCCCTCAAAGGCAAAGCAGGGCCCACGTTCATCAGGCTGGTACAAGTAGACACACTCATCCCCGGCCACTATGAATTGTAGGTCCTGAGAAGGGTCACTTAGGGCTGAGCAGCGTAGGCCACAACCATGAGTATCCAACTCCGCACGAGGGTAGTCCTTTCCAGAAACTATATAGGACTGGAAGAAGTAAGAAAGGGTTATCAGGCTCCCTCTGAGGAGGTGGCATATAGCCTTCCCAAAAGTATTCCCATCTCCATATTAACACTCTCTTTTTAATTCTTAGCACCTTAAGACTTTCCCTGGTTGCTTGCCTTCTCCATTAACCATCACCCATCTGTTAAACGTATAAGCAGGGACCACATTTTTCTCCTCTGTATATACTAACACTACCTACTACAAGAAGCTTGCAAGTAAGAGAAATGCAGTAATCTTTTACTATTTTATCAAAAGACTATTTCTTAAAGTAGGCTGTTATAAATTAGGAACAAAAGAACAAGAGAAGTAAAGCAGCTTGTGCGATGTCACCTAACAAGTTAGGGAAAAAATTCCGGCTTTTTACTACAAGCCCAGAGTTCTTTTCCTAACTCAAACTCTTCCCAGTCTCCTAAGTGAAGAAATAAAATGTTAGGCTGAGCAAATAATTCAAGGTTACATGATGAAAAATTAGTTATAATCTGAACTCTCTTGACAGGTCCTTATGCTAGCTCTCTAAGCAAAGGAGAAAGAAGTCTTTCTTGCTCACCCCTAACAGTGGAGGTCCTGGACATACCTGAACATTCTCTGTTGTCACAACAAACAAGTGAGTAGTCTTTCCCGCTTGGCGAAAGGCCAGTCCAGTAACAGGATAGTTGCCCTTGTGCAAAATCTGAGTCTTGCTATGCCGGTCCCGAGTGATGTCTCCTTTGTTCAATGTAACACTGCCATCTGTGAAACCTGTACAAGAGCAGGAAACAGTACTTAATTGAAGCTGAAAGATCAGGAAGCACAAAATGGGAAATGGCCAATTGAAGCATTCATTAGAAGTGGCAAGATTTCTCTTCATACACAACTTCTCCAATGGTTAATATGAAGACAGGTACTCACTGACTCATTTTCAAAGAACAACACTAAACCCTTTTCAATTCCAAACTTTAATATCCCTGAACAAAGTGATCTCATAAAAACAAGAAAGATGAAATGAAGAAGCAACTCGGAAGAAAATATATTAAGAATCCTGGAGCTTTAGCTTTCCCCTTTAAAAAAAATGTATTCATTCATTTATTTTTAGAGAAAGGAGAAAGGCCGAAGAGAGGGAGGGAGAGAGACACTGATCTCGCACGCCCCCAACTGGGGACCTGGCCTGCAACTCAGGAATGTACCCTGACCAGGAATAACTGGCAAACCTTTCAGTCCTCAGGCCAGCACTCAATCCACTAAGCCACACCAGCCAGGGAGCTTTGCCATCCTTCTGCTTACCGATGGCCATAAAGTTGAGATTTTCATGGACAGTCAAACAAGACACAACAGTCGGCTCAGTTCCTGGAATGGCAGGGAAGATTCGAGTACAAAGTGGATTGCCACCATCTCTCTTCTCCAGGTTCCAGATCTTTACCTGCAGAAAGACCTCAGATGGGTGAATGCTAGTCACCCTCCAACAACCAACCATTCCCAGGCTTCTGGGTGTTTCCTGTTACCTTTCGAGGACTCACCAGGGGGTTGATGCCCTGTTCATCCTCACCTACAGATGCCAGAATGTTGTGCTGTTTCAGTTGGTATAGGTGTGTCACCCGTAGTTTGTAGGCTTGGAAGCCCGAAAGCTGTAGGGAGCGGGGCAAGAACCAAATCTGGCCTTCCATATGTGCAGAGTAGTCAAGGAGCCTCCTTTCCAAGAAGAGATACTTGTATTTAGACCAGAACCCAGATAACAACATACTTACAGCTCTTTAAATTTTGCATGGATTTTCCCACACATTATTTCCTGGGACTCCTTATCTTAAAAACTTAAAAAACAAAAAAGGCCAGAGTTGAGAGGCAGCATGAGAAACAAAGCAGCAAACCACTGGTTTCATTTACCTTGTCACCCACAATATTAGGCAGGGGAGATAATGACACCTTACATATACATATTTTAAAGGCAATTTGCATTCTTTCTTGTGATTGAACTTAAAATAACCCTACTACAAATTGGTATTTTATTACGCCCATTTACAGATAAGGAAATTGAAGCCGGGAAAAGTTAAATGATTTGTCCAAGATTACTTAGCTGACAACAGGCTAGAGAATTGACTTTTTTCTCCCCTCAGACCCAGTGGGCGCCCATCTAAAGAAAAGTGGCACGTAAACGAACCCCTCTGACGGACAGGTTCTATCTCAGCTGGATCTTCAGGGATCAGGGGAAGGAAGAGGCAGTTTCAGAGGAAGGATATCTCCAAAGACTAGGCTCCCTCGGCCTGAGTCGCAGACACTGATGCCAGGAGGGAGGCAAATGAACTTGGAAGCAACGGGTCCAGAGATAGGCGCGGCCCCGGGAGCGGGACCATCATTGCCCTGCGGTTCCTTAACCAGCTCCTTGTCGAAGAAAACAAAGCGCCGCCACTGCAGGTAGGCCGCCATCTTGGCCAAAGGCAGCAAGCCTCCGGGTCAAAGGTCACGTGAGAGGCGCCTGGTGATGACGTGACTCGACATCTTCCCGGGGCTTGGTTGCACCTGCGCTCTCCAGTCGGAGTGACGGCTTCCTGCTGCTGGGAGAATGGGGGAGGCCGCTGGAGGCAGGGTTCTCCGCCCACAACTTGCAACGCAGTTTGCGAGTTTATGGTCTCAAAGTGGGCTGGCTAAAGTGTTTTCAAGAGCTGGGCCCTTCACCTTTTTGAATATCAGTTTCCTCCTTTATTAAATGTACGGTCATTGAGGGATCAAGGTGAGGAATGTCACGCACTTTGAATTGTAACTTGCTGTGCCTAAATTGTGTTCTGACCTCACAGGACTGTTCTGAGGCATAAATGAACGAGCATATATGAAACTGGTTTTTCAACTGTAGGAGAGAAAGAAAATTAGAAGTTTGCCTCTAGATACCGACTGTGAACCACAGTCAGGATCTTATATTTGTTTTTTTGTATCCCTCTGTTAAGAGTGCGTGGTTCCTACTAGATAATTAAAATGTTTCTTAAAGAAGCTGGGAAATACCGATAGGGCGGGAACTCCCAAGAACCTGGGCTTTCTCCCCCTTTCCATAGTGGCAGAATATGGAATATAAACAGAACACAGCAAAAAGCCTGGAAGTGGCAGCTCTGAGGGCTGAATAGTTTAACAAGTGTTAAGTGTCTTAAGCTATTCAGTGGCCACCCACAATCCCCAACTCTGGCAAAACCAACTGTTCACATGGCAAACTGTAGGTGCATTGTTTGTGTATCACATGAACCTATGTAGAGAAATTACAGTCATTTTGCTTGAGTATGGAAGTGCAAAAAATTGGCCATGTGGTTAGCATTTAAGTTTATTTTTGCAGCCCTTCCCCACACTGCTCTTTAGTTTTAGAATATTTTACTCTTTATTCCCACCAACCTGAGATTCCAGTGAACAGGGACCCTATCTTGTTTACCATGAATCAGGCCTAACAGAGCCTGGTAGATGCTCCATGTTTGATTGAAGGAATGAATGTGAACGATTCTCCTCTTATCTGCTCCTCTCCTCAATCTGGTTGACAGAAGAAGTAGTGTCCATATGTCTAAAGAGCTAAATGAGGGGAAGAAACTGGCCACCACCAGCCATACAAATTTCCTGATTTCAATTCCAGCTTAATTTCTTTCCTCTGTCACACAGGTATTGGAGCTGTTTCAGGATCTCAACCCATGGGCAGAAAGCACAAATGGGGAGTAGATTAGACCCACTTTCACTGGCTGAGCATATTCTGTACTCTTCATTAGAACCTGTAGACAGTATGTCTGTTGTTAAGACTATGAATATGTTAAAAGAAGCAATATGAAAACAGAGAGATGTGGACAGCAAAATGTCATCTTTGTTGTTGACTTGGGTGCCCTCTACTGTCCAGTGGTAGAGGCCCAGAGTCTTCCTCTGATGTGTGAACCTGGTAAGGCCTGTGCCCATTGATGAGGGTACAAAAACAGAGACTGACTTGCCAGAATGATTCACAACATCTCTTCAGACCTACTGCCTTCCTTTTCTCCTTTGACAAATATGTATTGAGTACACACTATTGCTGGAATTGTATTAAATGCTGAGAATGGGTGATTCCTTGAACTTCCAGCCAAGATGGAAGCCTAGACTGACATACTCCGTCTCCCTCCACAACTAAGAAGGAATAAAACTACCGCAAAACCAGAAATAACCATAAGTTCCAGAAAATAAAGCTACATGGAGTTCAACATATGAAGTTATAAAGAAGTGGTGCTCATCCGGACAGGTAGGAGGGGTGAAGCCGGGGTGGAGAGGTCAAGCTGTGCTGGCGGTGGCAGCTGTGGCGACAGTGGCAGGACGGCAGTAAGCACAGACACCTGTATTTAAGGGGAGGCGAGAAGCGCCTGAGGAGCACCTCCAGCTGCAGACCAAACCCATCAGGTCGCAATTCCAACACCGGGGAAGGCAGACCCCCATTGCCTCGGACTGTGAGTGCGGAGGGTGTGGGGACAGAGGAGGAGGAGGCTCCCGGTCTCTCAGCAGAGAGTAAACAGCAAGAATCCATCTTTGACCCCTGCCCCCACGCAAAACGCTACAGTGTGGTGAAAAGGGTCACCCAGTGGTGACGAGTGCATGGGGCTCTGCCCCCTATAGGGTAGGAGGTGTGACAGCCCTGCCCAGGAAGCAAAGGTAAACACAAAACTGTCAGGATGGCAGAGATCATGATAGAGATCCCAATCACGCAGCTGACCAGACAGCAAATATCTAATCTAACGTCTCAGCAGATAGGAAATCTTTCTGAGGCACAGTTCAGAGCTTTGATTATATGAATGCTTACAGACCTAACAATAGATCTTAAACAAGATGGGGAAGGAATGAAGGCTAGCCCTGCTAAAATGAATGAAAACACATATGAAACTAGTGGTGAGGGAAAGAAAACCAGGGATCAAATCAACAAATTGGAACATAGGGAACTAACAAACAGTCAACCAGTGCAGAAAGAGGAAACAAAAAGTGAGGAAAATGAGGAGAGGCTCAGAAACTTATCGGACAGCTATAAGTGGGCCAACATCAGAATCATAGGGTTGCCAGAAGGTGAAAAAGAAGAACTAGAAATGGAAAAATTATGTGAAAAAATAATGAAGCAGAACTTCCCTGACTTGGGGAAGGAAATAGACTTACAGGTCCAGGAAGCACAGAGAGTTCCAAAAAAACTGGACCCAGGGAGAACCACACCAAGACACATTATAATCAAAATGTAAAAAATTAGGGAGAAAGAATCTTAGAAGCAGCAAGAGAGAAGAGGAGAATTATGTACAAAGGGGTCCCAATTAGAGGATCAGCTGATTTCTCAAAGGAAACTGCAGGCAAGAAGGGATTGGCAAGAAATATTCAAAGTAATGAAAAGCAAAAACCTACAAATATGATTACTCTATCCAGCAAACAGTCATTCAAAATAGAAGGACAAAGAAAGTGCTTCCAGGACAAAGTAAAACTGAAGGAGTTCATCAGATCCAAACCACTGTTATATGAAATGTTAAAAGGACGTGTTTAGAAGAAAGAGGATCAAAACTATGAACATTAAAATGAAAACTGTATCACAACAACCAACAACTGAAGCTAGGGAATTGAAACAAAGGCAAACTAAGTAGGCAACGAGAGTGTGAAAAGAATTATAGGTATGGGGAACATTTTGGGGAGAGGTCAGCAGAGAGGGGGAAGGGGGTAAAGGGAGGGAGATGGTGCAGGAATTAGGAAGCATAGTAGGAGGGAGTGGAGTAGATAGGAAGATGTTGAAAAGAATTATATGCACAACGAATGGGCATGGACTAAGGGCGGGAAACACTGGAGGGAGGGGGGGGCCACTGGGTAGAGGGGAACAAAGGGAAAAGAAATTGGGACAACTGCCACAGTATAATCAATAAAGCATATTTTTTAAAAATGCTGAGAATATAAATATGAGCAAGATGGTTCTTGCCCTTTAGGGAGCTCAACTGCCATTATAAGGGGCAGACATAAAATGGACTGACAGTGACCATGTAGTGAATTATATCTAACAAAGTGCTTTCACTTTTCATGGACTCTTCATAGGAACCATCTGCAGTATTGTTTTTGATGAAAAATGGGAGTCTCGGAGATGTTCAAGTGACTGGGCAAAAACATCAAAGTTTTTGGAAGTAACAGTTCTTCAGTTCCTTAAAGACCTTTATGTAGATGGTTTGCTTGGATGAAGGTAGGCTGTACTTGTCAGAACTTACACCAGGGTTTTTCTTTTAGTTATACTTCTCTGAATCCAGGAACTTCAGGAGAGTGAGAAATATAAGCAAGCAAACTTTCCAGAAAATAATTATATGTACAAGTTCACTTAAAGTTCTGCGTATTAATAACTCAAATTCTGAAAAAACTAAAGATATAGAAGCAATTCAAATGTTTAGCTTGAAATTAGAGATCACAACTCAGAATCAAGAATTGCCTAGCAATCCCTTCTTTTTCCTTTTAGCAGATTGGTCCCTCATGATGTATAACAGTCATATTCGCTGGAGTACTTCTTGTTCCAGCTGGAAACTTTTATTTACTATCAGTTTTTGTTTTGTTTTGTTTTCCCTCATTTGGCTCTCTTGGGAGAAACCATTTTCTAGAATATGGAGAAGCCTGGTTTTTTTCTCTTGGCTCCTCAAAAGGATAGCAGCAATTTCCACTTTAGGAGCAAGAAGGTTAACCTAAAGTAAACCCAAAGGTCTTATAACAGCCCAGGGACCCAAGGCTCCAGTGAAAAAGGAGAAACAAATTTGCTGGTTTTTGATTATGAAAATCTGGCCTACAAAAAGGAAATAAATTCCCCATGAACTTGACGAGTATTTAACCAAGCTTTTAACACTGAAATACCACCTTTTAGTTTTACTTCTTCTCTAGGCTAATAAAACAATGTTAATGAAAGTGTATTTAGGCTTAGGATGTCCGAAGCACTGTGCTAAGCACTATACCCCCTCCTTTAATTTTTACACCAAGTCTGTGAAGAAGTACCAGCATGCCTCTATTAATGATGTGGAAACCGAGGCTTAGGAAAGCTAAACAACTTACCTGGAGTCACACAGTTAGGAAGTGATGGAGTTCACAGGCAAATCCAAATCTGTCAAACTCTTAAGTCCTGTATTCTGGGTGCTCAACTTAATTTTTTTTAGAACATTCAAGTCCATAAATTTGTTATGTCTGAATGATTTTCTATGTGATCATGAAGTCAAAGAATTTTCAAGAACCCTAAAACTCCTGTTTTCTCATCTGGACACATAATAATCTCCATCTCAATGCAAGCTGGGAAATGTTCCCAAGCCTTTGGCTCCTCACCCCCCACCCCATATCCTATTCATATTCATAATAACAAGACTTTTGCCCTAGCTGGTATAGCACAGTGGACTTTAAAAAATTTTTAAATATATATTTTATTAATTTTCAGAGAGAGGGGAAGAGAGGGAGGAAAAGAAGGAGAGAAACATCGATGTGAGAGAGAAACATTAGTAGGCTGCCTCTTGCACACACCCAACCAGGGACCCTACCCACAACCCAGGCATGTGCCCTGACCAGGAGTTGAACCAGCGACCTTTAGGTCCACCGGCTGGTGCTCAGTCCACTGAGCCACACCAGTTAGGGCTTTAATTTTTTAAGTGTATTTTATTGATTATGCTATTGACTATTGTAGTTGTTCCAATTTTTTCCCCTTTGCCCCCTTTCACCCAGTAGCCCTCTTACCTTCAGCAATACCCACCTGCCAGTTCATGTCCATGGGTCGTGCATATTTAAGTTTTTTGGCTTCTCCATTTCCTTTACTATTCTTAACACCCCCGTCTATTTTGTACCTCCCAAATATGCTTTTATTATTATTTTTTTGGTTGTCAAATTATCTTTAATTGAAATATTTTCCTTCGTATTCCCTAACTAGCTGGGCATTCCACTGCACCACTGTTTATGTCACCTATGATGTCATGAGGGTGGCAGCCATCAACATTGCAGCCCACAGACTGGGCAGTCCCCAGGATCTCTTTAATGGTTCTAGAGAGTTCTCTAGCTAAAGATCAGGGCTGCATCTGTTGGGCAATGTTGAAAATCTCATCAAAAGTGATATTTCCACTGTGCTTAATGGTTTTTTGCTTCTTTCTGTCTTGTGTTGGTTCTTTCAGGGCTTTGATGATCAGGGCAGAGGCAGAAGGCACTACCTCAATCTGGGCCTGTCTGTTCTGAATGGTAAGTTTCACTGTAATCCTCAGACCCTTACAATCACTGGTTGCTTTGGCAATGTCATCACCAACCTTTCTTGGAGACAGACCCAGGGGGCCGATCTTCAGGGCCAGAGCTGACATGTAACTGACTTCCTTGCTGGTGTACTGCAGGTATACGACTTTAATCTCATTGGGGTCGAATTTTGACGGCATGGTTGAGGTGGCTGATGTCAGATGAACCCAGATTCAGGACGACCAAAGAAAGTTGCATCTTCGCTGCCTCCGAGCCAAAAGCCAAAAAGCCAATTATGCTTCTTAATCCCTGTATCTTTTCCCCCATTCTCCCCTTCCCCCTGCCCACTGATAACCCTCCTTATGGTCTCCATATGTATGACACTGCTCCTGTTCTAATTGTTTGCTTAGGTTTTTTTTTGTTTGTTTGTTTTTTAGATTCAGTTGTTGAGAGTTGTTTGTTGTCATTTTACTGTTCAGTTTTGATCTTCTTTTTCTTAAGTAAGTCCCTTTATCATTCATTCGGCAGTCGTCCGTCTCGAGAGACGATGGTGTAGCTTCTTAAGAGTCTATCTGCACCGCCGAGAATGGCTGTGCAGTCCGACTCGGGAGTGACACGGTATCTGTCTCCTCCCGTGTTGAATCGACATCTTGCGATGACGCTGGAGTGTCCTCTCCAGTGAAGCTGAAGCTACAGAGCCTAGGCAGGGTGATATGGAGGGTCTGCTGTTGCCCATGCAGCAGACCCCCCTCTCTTCGCAGCTGAAGGATCCAAGGGAAAGACGGAGTCAATACAGCTTGGCTTCAGGTGCGCCGCAGGAGTTGCCGGTGTTGACTACAACGTCAAACCACCTTAGGGACTCCGGCTCCGGATTTTCTGTTGGGGTTTACTCCCTTAGCCTTTCCCCTAAAGAGGTATGCTGCAAGGCAGCGGAGGTTTTTGTTAAAGTCCCTTTAACATTTCATATAATAAGGGCTTGCAAATGATGAACTCCTTTAGCTTTACCTTGCCTGAGAAGCATTTTATCTGCCCTTCCATTCTAAATGATAGTTTTGCTGGATAGAATAATCTCAGCTGTAGGTCTTTGCTTTTCATCACTTTGAATACTTCTTGCCAGTCCCTTCTTGCCTGCAAAGTTTCTTTTGAGAAATCAGCTGACAGACTTATGGGAACTCCTTTGTAGGTAACTCTCTGCTTGCCTCTTGCTGCTTTTAAGATTCTCTCTTTATCTTTAACCTTTGGCATTTTAATTATGTCTTGGTGTGGTCCTCTTTGGGTCCAACTTATTTGGGACTCTGTTCTTCCTGGACTTGTATGTCTATTTCCTTTGCCAAATTAGGGAAGTTTTCTTTCATTCGTTTTTCCAATAAATTTTCAATTTCTTGCTCTTCCTCTTCTCCTTCTGGCATCCCTGTGATTCAGAGATTGGTACATTTAAAGCTGTCCCATAGGTTACTAATATTCTTCTTTCTGAATTCTTGCTTCCTCATTCTGTACTGGTTGACTGTTTTTTTCTTCCTTATGTTCCAATTCATTGATTTGAACCTCTGCTTCCTTCTCTTCACTATTGGTTCCCTGTGGATTTTTCTCTATTTCACTTAGTGTAGCCTTCATTTCTTCCCTTATGTGTTTGCTGTACTCTATGAGTTCTCTGAGCATTCTTATCACTAGTGTTTTCAACTCTGCATCTGATAAGTTCACTGTCTGTGTTTTGCTTAGTTCTTTTCCTGGAATTTTGATCTGTTTTTTCATTTGGGCCATATTTCTTTGTCTCCTCAATTATGTGTTTGTTTCTGTGTATTAGGTAGAGCTGCTTTGACTCTCTAGGTCTGGGTGCACCTGTTACACTATAAGGGGCTGGGCAACCCATTACACCACTTGTTGGGGAGGGGTCAGAGAAGGACCAATGCCGCTTGTTCGGCCCTCTTCCCTTTTCCAGCCACTTCACTCACTTCCTGTATGCAACTGGCACCCCTCTAGCTGCTGCCCTGGTGGTGGTTCCCAGAGTGGGTGGGCATCCATGTTTTAGGACCATGGGGCCCTCTAAACAAACTCTCCTGAGAGAGGCAGTTTCTTCTGCCTCCCCAACACCTACTGGTTTTCATAGCCAGAAACTATGAGGCTTTGTTTTCCTGGCGTTAGAACCCTGGGCTTTGCTATCTGGCCCGGGGCTGGGATTGCTCCCCACGTATCCCTCCTGGCTTGTATCCACCACACGTGAATGTGGGACCACCTGTTCCACTGGCTGCTGCTTGGCCTCTGCCACCCAACGTCCTCTCTGCCCTGGCTCCCCATCTCCACCCCTTCTACCCATCTGGGTGAATATTTCTTCTTTAAATCCTTGGTTGTCGGACTTCCATTCAGTTCAATTTTCTGGCAGTTCTGGTTGTCTTTTGCTTCGAGGTTAATTGTGATCCTTCTTATAGTTGTACAAGGAGGCTAAGCATGTCTACTTAAGCCTCCATCTTGGCTGTAGCATTATAAAAGATACAGGGGCTATCACTCACTGCTGTTGAGGAGTGCATATTGGTAAACCTTTCTGGAGGGCAATTTGGCAATGTCTGAAAACATGAATTTAAGCTTGTATGGATTTATTCTAAGCAGATTATAAGGGATTGATTTGAATAAAGGTTTATTAATAAAGGTGTCTACTGAAATTTTATAACAGCAAAAGGAAACAACCTAACTATCAAATAGCAATTTGGTAAATAAGTTATTGTACTTTTCTATGCTAAATTCCATAAATATAGCCACTGAAAATTCTGTAGAGGAAAAATATGACATAAGAAATTTTTTGCAATAATTAATGAGAAAGTCACAAAATATTATTTCCATGAAAGTGTGGACTGATTACATCATAATGCTAAAAGTGATTTAATCTAGAAAATGGAATTGTGGGTGTTTATTTTATTTTATTTTTCTTACGTTCTTCCAGTTTTCTTCAATAACCAGATAGTTCTTTTATAAGTCTAAAAACATTGTAGAGGTAGAGAAGAAACGTATCCTGGTGCAGCATCTCTCCTGCTAAAAAATGAGTTTTCTCCTCAGCTAAGTTTATAGCAAAATCACACATACAAAATAGTTTTTAAAATTTGAATTGGAAGTATAACATACACACAGAAAAGCCTACATACTACAGGCCATTGAATTTTCAAAGCCATGGCAACCAGCACTGTAAACAGAGCACTGCCAGCACCCCAGAAGCCTGCCTTATTCCCTTTTCTACCCACAAAGGTAAGCACTATTATCCAATTTCTGTCACTAAAGCTTAGTTTTGCCTGTTTTTAAACTTTATACAAGTAAAACATAAAGTATGTACTCTTAGGCTCCTGGGGTTTATTTAGGTTATCAAATGTAGTAGTAGACCGTTCATTTTCATTGTTACATTGAATTCCATTGTGGGAATCTACTGCAATTTATTTGTCAATCCAGCTATTGGTGGGCACTAGGCTAGTATTAAATTTTCAACCATTATGAATAAAGCTGTTACAAACAGGCTCTTGGTAAACATATGTATACATCTGTTAGATATAAATCCAAGAATGGGGCTGCTGAGTAACAACTAATTTTTTATTTTTAAAGATTTAATTAATTTTTTTAGAGGTGGGGAAGGGAGAAAGAGAGGGAGAGAAACATCCATGTGTGAGAGAAACGTTGATTTGTTGGTTGCCTCTCACTTGAGCGCAACTGGAGACCTGGCCCACAACCCAGGTATGTGTGCTGACAGGGAATCGAAGCAGCGACCTTTTGGTTTGGGGACACAATGCCCAACCCACTTTGCCACACCAGTTAGGGCAACATTTTCCCATTTTTTACAACTTGTTTTGTGAAACACTATTCTCATCTCTGATCAGAGAACAAAACAGGTCACTCCCCAGAGCAGTTGCACCTGCTGCTCCTCCCAGGGGGACACATACACAGGTCAAAGCTGTAGCTGCAGCAAAACTATCCTTCCACCAAGGGTATTCTGGGGTGAGAGCTCACTTAGGAGCAGGGAGACTAACTTTCATAGTCTCCCAATTTGCAGCCATTCAATAGGTTTTTAATAAGTGCATGAAACCATTAAAATACAGAACTTGTTTCCAGACAGACTGACTTCTCCGAAGGGCAAGGTCATCCCCATCTCTAGGATCCCAGCACATAGCACAGTGCCTGCATATGACAGAGGCTTGATAAATGTTAAAATGTATACTCTGGCCCTGGCTGGTGTGGCGCAGTGGATTGAGCGCTGGCCTGAAAACTGAAAGGTTGACGGTTTGATTTACAGTCAGGGCACATGCCTGGGACCCTAGTTTGGGGCATGCAAGAGGCAACCGATCAATGTTTCTCATACATCGATGTTTCTCTCCTTCTCTTTCTCCCTCCCTTCCCCTCTCTCTGAAAATAAATAAATAAATAAAATCTTTAAAATCTTTTTAAAAAATGCATACTCAGGAATGCATGGAAAATAAACCTACCCTAAGGACAGAAGGCCAAATGTAGATAAAAGTAGACTCAGTCATGAAGAAACAAAGTCTTTCTCTGTGGAACTGAAATGACAACTTATATGTCCGTCATTATAGCTAAACAACACCCATGCTATGGAATGTTCTACAGCTGTAAACAGCAATGAAGTGAATCTTTACAAAGATGTGGAAAATGCTCCATGATTTATTATGTTACGCTGCCAAAAAAAGGCCAAGTTGCAAACAGTCTAATTGTATAACATTTTATCATTTATAAAAAGGCAATAACTACATGTTTCAAGAAATGTGTATGACCCTGGCTGAGTTGCTCAGTTGGTAAGAGTAGTGTCCCAATATGCCAAGGTTGAGGGTTCCATCCCAGGTCATGGCACATAAAAGAATTAACCAACAAATGCATAAACAGGTGGAGCAATAGATTGATGTTTCTCTCTTCTTCTCTCTCCAAAATCAATCAATAAAAAAAGAGAGAGATATATGAGGTCTGTCCAGAAAAAGTCCAGTCAATGTCAGCAGTTTGCACAACATTGATGTAACCTGACAGCCAAGGAGAGTGGACTGGAATGCACATATGTAAACAATGATGACCTTACTGTACTAGTCAGTGGGGGCAATAGATGCCCTTGAGTGAGCACATGTACTGTGTGACTGTGGCATTCAAAATGACTGAGTAGAGCAACAAATCTGCATCAAATTTTGCGTTAAGCTTGAACATTCCTCTACGTAAACTATTCAGGTTACTCAGCAGGCCGCAGCTATAAGCAACTGGTGACTGGCAGCTTCATCAAGACAACACGCCCACTCACACATCACATCTAGTGCAGTTATTTGGTGAAACATCAAATCATCCAAGTGACTCAGCCCCCCCTACAGCCCAGATTTGCCGCCCTGTGACTTCTGGCTTTTCCCAAAACTAAAATCATCTTTGAAAGGGAAGAAATTTTAGACCGTTGATGAAATTCAGGAAAATATGATGGCAATTGGGAGGTCCCAAGGTGCCTACTTTAAAGAGGACTGAGGCTTGTCCTATGTACAATGTTTCTTGTATCTTGTATCTTGAATAAATGTCTATTTTTCATATTACATGACTGGATACATTCTGGACAAACCTTGGATATGTATGTAAAAGCAGAGGAAAAGACCTGGAAGGCTACACACTACACTTAACAGATACACACCACCAGAGAGGAGAGTGAGGTTGTGGATGGTATCAAAGGGATTTAGCTTTATCTAGAATATTTGAATTTTTTCAAGATTAATTATATTTGTATAATTAAATTGTTAAAATTTTTAAGCGAATTTCTCTTTATTTCTAGCAATTTCTCTACTACCAGAAGGTTGCATTATTCTTAAAGGAAGAAAAATAGGCCTCTCCCTGGAACTGCCAGTAAGTTTAGCTTCTGAGACTAGACACCTGACTCCTCTCTCCTTAAGCATTATGAGAAATGTAGGGAAAGGAACAAATAAAAGATCCTTAAACAAGTCCTGGCCATCACAGCCAGGTTCTTCGAGAGTTTCTGTGAAGGAAAGCCAAGCGTCGACACTGGAAAAGAGGAAAAGAGCTACTTACTTCCACATTTAAGAAAAGCGCGCTCATCTCAAATAAAACTAGAAAAAAATGTGCACTCACAGAGGACTGCACATTTCGATGAGACTGTAGGGTCAGAGAAGAGAGTGAGGACCGCCAAATACCTGCACAACGTGCTTTAAAGTACAAGATTTAATTTAACAGAAACATGAGGTGGTGCATATATGCTCAACCAATTACGGCCTCACAAGTGTCTTGTGTGTAGCGCTCTGCAGTTTGGAATATTCTTTTTTACAAATGGAGCTTAGGCCAAATTCTGCCACTAATACAGGTGTTATCTCCACCGCACCAGTGAACATGTCTTTGTGCTTTGGAGTTGTTCCTCTCTTTTTTCCCCTCATTGGGGAAACAGGGGAGTCAGATGGATTAAGTCTGAAGCGCAGCCATTCCCTAATTTCTATCCAGAACCCAGGAGAATTCAATAACCAACCAGCAAACGAGTGCTTGGTGCAGTTAAGGAACAGATACCCGTCATTCCCACTCTTTGGCAGGGACTGCGCAGATGACCAAAATACGGCCCGCCAGTTCCAGGAACCCTCACTCCCTACCTCGCTAGTAAGGAATCCAGCGCCTCAGCCGGAAAGGTCCCGCGAGAGCACCGGGGCGGGCGCTCGGCCTGTGACGTAGCCCCGTTCTCCACCCGGGCTAGCAGTTTTCCCCCAATTAGTGGGCTTGCCCCTGGGCTGCAGCCGGCATCCACGTACGGGCAGCAGCCTGAGACGGAGGAGGGGCGGGTATAGGACGTGGCCCAATGGGAGCGCGCGCCTGGGCGACGGGGGCGGGGCTGGGTGCGCGGCGCTGGGCCTGGTAGCGGAGGCTCCAATGAGAGTGCGCCGCGTCCGGGGCAGGCTGGTTCGCGAGAAGCCGCTGAGAGGTTGGTAGCTAATGTAAGAGTTTGCAAACCGTGGGGAATCGTGAAGGGGCTGGGGCCGTGCTGCTGGCCTCGTGGTTACGCCCGCCACCGCGTTTGTCCCAGAGCTGGGGCCACAGGAGCAGAGGCAAGCGGTAGGGGCATTGGGGATGGCCATGGGGGCCGGCCATCCCTCCTAGAGGGAGGCAACGTGCCGGCTCTGGGATTTGGGTCGGTAGTGGGAGTGAGGGCCGCACGGACGCCGGGACTGTTGGCTCCCGGCAGCTTGGTCCCGGGGCGTCCCTACGCCGTAGAGGTGAGCCAGAATCTGTTTCCGAGAGTGGGAGCCCCTGCCTTTGTCAGGTGAGACTTAGGTGGATACCGGGCACTCCATGTTCGCCGGGCAAGGAACCTCAGGTTCCTGGCACAGCATCTGTGTAGGCAGCGCGGTTTCGGGGCACAACCCAAAGGGATGCCGAGGAGTAGACAGGCCCTTCTTCCATCCCAGCCTCCCCCAATGTCATAATCGCTCAGTTCCCTTCTAGGCCGGCCTGGCTTTCCTTGCCGGCAGGGGAGCTCCAGGTGTGGGAAGTCCCATGTGTGGGGAGGTGGTTGAACCCTGGGCGGGGATCCCTGGCCACAACCCAAGTATCTGACAGTAGAACCAGTGCGATGGTGCGGCAGTTGCTGCCTGTGCAGTAGAAAATGTCTGGTCCCCTTCTCCTGTCTTTGCTGTTTCACCTGGGCCTTTGTGTGGGCAGTTGCAGTGATGATTAGAGGTTTAAAGTCTAAAGGATGTGAGGAGGGGGTGTAGGCTGCTCTGCCTTGGGTGAGAATGGAGCAGGTATGAATCTTAAAGGTTCTATGTTTTGGAATGAAGTTCTGTCTCCTTCACTCAGGACATCCATTTACCAAGTGTTTTTCTCTTCCCTAGGGGCACAATGGCAGCCAGTGTCAGAAGGCAGAGGAGGCTAGCCTGTTGGACCTTAACGGCTGTGCTTTTGGGAGACTTGTTGGCACTGAGTGGTGTGTACCCCAGCAGAGGATGAAAGGGGGAATAAATAAGTAAATGAAGAATGATACATGGTGGGAAGGGGCAGTGAGGCTCTTAATTGGAAGCCTCTGGATTCTTGAGTTGCTGGACCCAAGCCTTTTTCTTTATGTCTTTTGCTATCTTACCTTCTCCTTGGAAAATGGTGTGCTTTGATTAGAGGAGCCTCAGGAAGTTGGGGAAGGAGAGCTAATTGGCAAATCTATTTCCCCTTCAGACATGCTGGCAGTTATGTCTGTGGACCTGGGCAGTGAGTCCATGAAAGTGGCCATCGTCAAACCTGGAGTGCCCATGGAAATTGTCTTGAACAAGTGAGGGCAGCTACAGTGCCAGGGGTGGGGAAAGAGGGAGTCTGGGCTCAAAGCTGCTGTGTGTTCTTGGAAGTGCCCACAACAGGCTTTGGTGTTTGGTTGATTGATTGTATGTGTGGTGTTGAGGCTCCTGGGTCCATACCCTGCTATGGGCACCTGAGCCCAATGTCTCTTCCTCAGGGAATCCAGGAGGAAAACCCCAGTGACTGTGACCCTAAAAGAAAATGAAAGATTCTTTGGAGACAGTGCAGCAAGCCTGGTGAGCTAGCAACCCACCCCCTTCCCAAAAGTGGTGAGCAGAGGAGAGGAGGTGACAGACCCATAGTCTGTTCCCTTATCAGTCTCTTATGTAAGGTAGGTGATGGTGGGTTTGGGAGCCTAATGCTCTGTTCCTTCTTTCCCTTCTCTTAGGCCATCAAAAGTCCAAAGGCTACTCTGCGTTACTTCCAGCAGCTCCTGGGGAAGCAGGAGGATAACCCCCATGTGGCCCTTTACAGAGACCGTTTCCCAGAGCATGAGTTAGGCTTTGACCCACAGAGGCAGACTGTGTACTTCCAAATCAACCCGTGAGTGCTCTGCTGGAGAAGCGTCCTTCATTTAATGCCTGGCTTTCCTTGCTTCTAACTACCTCCATTTCCCCAGGCAGCTGAAGTTCTCTCCTGAGGAGGTACTGGGCATGGTTCTCAATTACTCCCGTTCCCTGGCTGAAGATTTTGCAGGTGAGCAGCCAAGGTGGGGCCAGTGGTAGCCAGGTTCTCTAGGGTCTCAAATGGAGGCAATTTTGCCTCCAA
This sequence comes from Furipterus horrens, assembly GCF_987537825.1. Classification (NCBI taxonomy): domain Eukaryota; kingdom Metazoa; phylum Chordata; class Mammalia; order Chiroptera; family Furipteridae; genus Furipterus; species Furipterus horrens. Next base: position 89,723,179 of record NW_028327172.1, on the reverse strand, counting down.
GGGAACATTTGTCTGTGTCTCAAGACATTTTTGGTTGTCCCAGTTGGGGAGCTGCTATTGGCATATAGTGAACAGATGCCAGGGATGCTGCCAAACATCTGCAATGCACAGGTTTTCCGCCACAACAAAGAATTAACTGGCTCAAAATGTCAGTAGTGCCAAGACTGGAAAACGGTCATCTAAGATATGGAGTTGTTGGGAACCCTGTTCTGTTGCCCTCTGTAGAACAGCCCATCAAGGATGCAGTGATCACTGTGCCAGCCTTCTTCAATCAGGCTGAGCGCCGAGCTGTGCTACAGGCCGCTCGCATGGCTGGCCTCAAAGTGCTACAGCTCATCAATGACAACACTGCCGCTGCCCTCAGCTACGGTGTCTTCCGTCGGAAAGATATCAATACCACTGCCCAGGTGAGCCAGGGAGGAACTTTGACCAGACTTGCAGGGTGACTTGTTCTGAGGATGGACACCACTTAGCTCATTTTGCATCTTGTTGGCACAGATCGCCTCCTCTCAGCCTTTGTTGGAGCCATTGAGCTTTCAGTTGAGAGTTAGTGCAGCCCCTTGGAAGCAGGCAGGGAGCCTGGAATTGAATAAGGTTCCTATGACGATTAATTTGATGTCTCTACAGAATATTATGTTTTATGACATGGGCTCAGGCAGCACTGTGTGCACCATAGTGACCTACCAGGCAGTGAAGACTAAGGAGCTGGGGATGCAACCACAACTACAAATCCAGGGAGTAGGGTAAGTGGGGATTGGGAGGAAGGCTGTTTGCTTAGAGAGACCCTCAGTTGGCGGTGTCTTCTTAAAGGGGCAGCTGCTTCACTTTCCTGCATCATCAGTCATTGTAGGGCACTTCTGCCAAAAGCAAGGGGAAGGTGTGTGGAGAAGATAGTTAGGGAAGATTGAAAGGCTGGGAACCTACTGAACACCTAAGAAAATTCACAAGGCTATAGGCCACATATAGGATGTCAGATTCAATCTTTTATTCACTGTCTTGTCAATTCCAGTTTACTGAACTAACGTCACTGACATGGTCTTAGTTCTTGAACCCATCCTTTTCCATCCATCTCTTACCACTACCACCCTAGTTCAAGCTACAGTTACCTCTTACCTGTAGAATTTCAAAGATCTCCTGCTTCCGGTGTGGTCTCCCTCCAGTTCTTTCTCCACATTATACCCAGAGGATTCTTTTCAAAATGCCAACCTCATTATAAACAGTTTCTTTAAAAACAGTCCAGTGCTCTCCCTCCCAGGAGCACGCCTACACCTTTCTTCCCTCCCAGGAGTATATCTCCTAAGCTCCTAAACTCTTTAAGGGTCCCCACAACACTTGCAACCAGGGCAGCAATGGGCAGTGGCAGCTTGTCAGAGGCTAACCCACAGAACCTGTGTCCAAGGTCCCCTTTTTACTGACTTTTTAGTGAGCCAAAGCATCCCCACCTAGGCTCTCTCCTGTTCCTTCTTCTGTCCTAAGCCATTCCTTATTTTTTATTTTATTTTTTTATTTTTATTTATTTTTTATTTTTTTATATGTTTTATTGATTATGCTGTTAAGAATTGTCCCAATTTCATTTCCCTCTGCTCCCCTCCACCCAGTGACCCCCCCCTCCAGTTGTCCCCCCCGCCTTAGTCCATGCCCATTGGTTGTGCATAATAGTTCTTCTCAACATCTACCTGTCTACTCCACTCGCTCCTACTATGCTGCTTAATTCCTGCATCATCTCCCTCCCTTTTCCCCCTGCCCCCTCCCTGCTGACCTCCCCTGATAATGTTCCCATACCTATAATTCCTTTTCCCCTCTCGTTGCCTACTTAGTTTGCTTTTGTTTCGATTCCCTAGCTTTTGTTGTTGGTTGTTGTGATACAGTTTTCATTTTAATGTTCATAGTTTTGATTCTCTTTCTTCTAAACAAGTCCTTTTAACATCTCATATAACAGTGGTTTGGATCTAATGAACTCCTTCAGTTTTACTTTGTCCTGGAAGCACTTTCTCTGCCCTTCTATTCTGAATGCAGCTTCGCTGGTTAGAGTACTCGTGGCTGTAGGTTTTTGCTTTTCATTACTTTGAATATTTCTGGCCAGTCCCTTCTTGCCTGCAGAGTCTCCTTTGAGAAATCAGCTGACAGTCTAATTGGGACTGCTTTGTACATAATTCTCTTCTTCTCTCTTCCTGCTTTTAAGATTCTCTCTTTATTCTTAATTTTTGACATTTTGATTATAATGTGTCTTGGTGTGGTTCTCCCTGGGTCCAGTTTTTTTGGAACTCTGTGCTTCCTGGACTTGTAAGTCTGTTTTCTTCCCCAAGTTAGGGAAGTTCTGCTTCATTATTTTTTCACATAATTTTTCAATTTCTAGTTCTTCACTTTCTGGCAACCCTATAATTTGGATGTTGGCTCGCTTATAGCTGTCCCAAAGGTTTCTGAGCCTCTCCTCATTTTCCTCACTTTTTGTTTCCTCTTTCTGCACTGGTTGATTGTTCGTTCTTTCCCTATGTTCCGATTTGTTGATTTGAGCCCTGGTTTTCCTTCCCTCACCACTTGTTTCGTATATTTTCGTTCATTTCAGCAGGACTAGCTTTCATTCCTTCCCTGTCTTGAATAAGATCTGCTGGTAATTCTGTAAGCTGTCTTATAACTGTAGCTCTGAACTGAGCCTCAGAAAGATTATCTATCTGCTGGTCCAATAAGTCATGTATTTGCTACCTGGTCGGCTGCGTGATTGGGATCTCTATCATGATCCCTGCCATCCTGACAGGTTTGGTTACCTTTCCTTCTTGGAAGGGGGCTGTCACACCTACTATGCTATTGGGGGCAGAGCCTTGTGCAGTCGTCACTACCAGGCGACCCTTCTCACCACGCTGGCGCTTTGTGTGGGGGCGGGGGTCCAAGATGGATTCCTGCTGTTTACTCTCCACTGAGAGACCGGGAGCCTCCTCCCCCATCCCCACTCCCTCTGGGCCTCACAGTCCGAGGAAATGGGGGACTGCCTTCCCCAGCGTTGGAATTGCGAGCTGATGGGTTTGGTCTGCAGCTAGGGGTGCTCCCAGGCGCTTCTCGCCTCCCCTTAAATACAGGTGTCTGTGCTTACCGCAGTCCCGCCGCCCATCACTGTAGCTGCTGCCACCAGCACAGCTTGACCTCTCCGCCCCAGCTTCACCCCTTCTACCTGTCCGGAGGAGCACCACTTGTTTATAACTTCATACGTTGGACTTCCCTGTAGCTTTATTTTCTGGAACTTCTGGTTATTTCTGGTTTTGCAGTAGTTGTAATCTTTCTTAGTTGTGGAGGGAGACAGCGTGTCAGTCTAGGCCTCCATCTAGGCCGGAAGTCCTATTTTTATTAAGTATATTTTATTGATTATGTTGTTACAATATCGCAGTCTTTTCCCCTCTGCTCCCCTCTGCCCAGTACCCCCCTTCCCTCCAGCAAACCCCCTCACTTTAGTTTATGTCCATGGGTTGTACATATAAGTTCTTTGGCTTCACCCTTTCATATATTATTCATAGCATCCCTCTGTCTATTTTGTACCAACCAATTATGCTTCTTAATCCCTGCAACATTTTCCCATTTCTCCCCCTTTCCCCTCCCAGCTGAAAACTCTCTAAATGATCCCCATACCTATGATTCTGTTCTTTCTCTGGTTTGCTTAGTTGGATTTTGTTTTTATTTTTTAGGTTCAGTTGTTGATAGTTGTGAGTTTGTTGTTGTAATGTTCATAATTTTGATCTTCTTTTTCTTAAATAAGTCCCTTTAACATTTCATATAATAATAGTTTGGTGATGATGAGTTCCTTAAGCTCTACCTTGTCTGGGAAGCACTGTATCTTCCCTTCCATTCTAAGTGATAGCTTTGCTGGATAGGGAAATCTTGGTTTAAGTCCTTACATTTCATCACCTTGAATACTTCTTGCCAGTCCCTTCTTGCCTGGAAAGTTTCTTTTCAGAATCAGCTGAAAGTCTTATAGGCACCCCTTTGCTGGTAACCCTCTGCTTATCTCTTGCTACTTTTAAGATTCTCTCTTTATCTTTAACCTTTGGCATTTTAATTATGATGTGTCTTGGTGTGGTCCTCTTTGGGTCTAGCTTGTTTGGGACTCTCTGTGCTTCCTGGACTTGTATGTCTATTTTGTTCACCAAATTTGGGGAGTTTTCCTTCATTTCCTCACATAAGTTTTCAATTTCTTGCTCTTCCTTTTCTCCTTCTGGCACCCCTATGATTCGGATGTTGGCACATTTAAAGTTGTCCCAGAGGTCCCTAAGACTCTCCTCATTTTTTTCAATTCTTGTTTCCTCATTTTGTACTAGTTGACTTCTTTTCTTCCTTATCTTCAAAATCATTGATTTGAACCCCAGTTTCCTTCCTTTCACCACTGGTTTTGTGTGGATTTTCCTTCATTTCATTTTGCATAGCCTTTACTTTTTCCCTTATGCGTTTGCCGTATTCAAGCATATCTGTCAAGCCAGTGAGCATCTTTGTCACCAGTGTTTTGAACTCTGTGTCTGTTAGGTTGGCTTTCTCTTTGTCACTTGGTTCTCCCACTGGAACCTTGATCCAGTCCCTCTTTTGGGCCATACTTTTCTGTCTCCTCAACTTGACAGGCACCTGTGTTTGTTTGCCTCTGTGTTAGTTAGAGATGTCACACCTGTTATGTTGTAAGGGGCAGAGCCTTAGGTATTCAGTCAGTAAGGGCAACCTGTTTCGCCACATTGTGGCGCTGTATGTGGGGAATGGGTTTGAGAGGGAACAATGCTGCTTGCTCAGCACTCGCCCCCTTTCCAGGAACTTCTCCCACTTCCGTATGGGACTGGCGCTTCTCTAGCTGTTGCTCTGGCCGTCGTTCCCAGAGTGTGTGGGTCTGCAGACGTTCTAGCACCATGGAGGCCCTTTAAACAAGTGGACTCAGCTGCAAGACCAGCAGTTTCTTCCTCCTCCCCAACCCCCACTGGTTTGCACAGTCAAAAGCAATGAGGCTTTATTTTCCTGCTGGGCCCAAGAGCTGTGTGGTCTGGTCTGGTCTGGTGCTGGGAGCGCTCCCCAGGTGTCCCTCCTGACTTTTTAAAATGTGTGACTAAGCTTTCTGCCAGCGTGCTGCTGCTGCCATCACCACACCACCTCCTCTCTGCTCCAGCTTCGCCCCTCCTTCCTGTCTGGATGAGTATTTTTATCTTAGTTTGTTAGACTTCCATGCAGCTCGATTTTCTGGAACTTCTGGTTGTCTCTAGTTTCGAGGTAGTTGTATTCCTTCTAAGTTGTGGAGGGAGATGCAGCGTGTCTGTCTAGGCCTCCATCTTGGCCAGAAGTCGCCCTTCCTTATTTCACTGTCCCTTTTCCAAATAAATAAATAAATACCCTTCAGTGGCCTATAAGACTGCCTGTGTGCTTGTCTCTAGCTCTGAGCCTTTTGCTCTTTGAGCTTCAGCCATACTTGCCCTCATTTGTAATTTACCATGCTTTCTTTCACCTCAGGATTTTTACACATACTGTTTTCTGTGTCTGGAATGCTTTTTCCTCTTCACCTAGGTAACTCCAACTCATCCTTCAGGTTTCAGCTTAAGCATCACTTCTTCACTGAACTTTCCCTGACATCTCTAAATAGCTGAGATTTTTCATGTATAGGTTTTAACAGCATTGTCTGCCTTTCCTTTATAACACATGTAGTGGTTAAAATTTCATGTTTATACAATTATTTGATTGCTAGATTGTAAACTCCTTGACAACAGAAACCTTGTCTCTTTTTCTTCTCACAATTGCGTCTTCAGAAACAAATAATATAGTTAATTCCCAGTAATTACAGTTGAATGGATGGGTGGATGAATTGTCTCTGAGGTGTCACCATGTGAGATGAGATGAAGGGGCCCCATGTGTTCCTTACACTTTTCCCTGTTACCTTTCCTGAACAGGTTTGACCGTACCCTGGGAGGCCTGGAGATGGAGCTTCGACTGCGTGAGCACCTGGCCAGGCTTTTCAATGAACAGCGCAGGGGCCAGAGAGTGAAGGACGTGAGGGAGAACCCCCGTGCCATGGCCAAGCTGCTACGTGAGGCTAATCGACTCAAAACTGTTCTGAGTGCCAATGCTGACCACGTGGCACAGGTGCCCACATGTCGCTGGTTGAGGGCAATATTTCTCAACCTGAGGGTGGAGGACCCCATTATCCTGAACTAGGCTACTTGTGCCTGGTGTGGCCCATCCCTTCTTCCTCTGTCTCCTGCCATACTTTTGAAGTCCTGTTCCCTTGGTTTCTGGCCTGCCCTTCCAGGAAGCGGGGTCTGGGTGAGAACTCTGACACTTCTTATCCTACCCCAGATTGAAGGCCTCTTGGATGATGTGGACTTTAAGGCAAAAGTGACTCGAACGGAGTTTGAAGAGCTGTGTGCAGACTTATTTGAGCGGGTGCCTGGGCCTGTGCAGCAGGCCCTCCAGAGTGCCAAAATGAATTTGGTGAGCAATAGTCAGAGGTGGGCCTGGGGTGGAGACAGGTAGGATAGAAAGTGATTAGGTGGTAGGAGGGAGCAGGAACGTTAAAGGAAGGGGCAGTGCTGAGAAGTGGGGTCAGTTACATGCTGTTCCATCTCACATTCTTTCTCCCTCTGCAGGATGAGATTGAGCAGGTGATTCTGGTGGGTGGGGCCACTCGGGTCCCCAAAGTTCAGGAGGTGCTGCTGAAGGCTGTGGGCAAGTGAGTGTGGTGGCTAGGACTCCAGGGTTGAGTGACTGGAAGGTTGAGGGGAGGGAGGCCAGGCTGGGAACTACAGAGTAGTCAGTGCTGAAGCTTGGGACTTTTAACAGGGAGGAGCTGGGGAAGAACATCAATGCAGACGAAGCAGCTGCTATGGGGGCTGTATACCAGGCAGCTGCACTCAGCAAAGCCTTCAAGGTGAAGCCTTTTATAGTCCGAGATGCAGTGATCTACCCCATCCTGGTAAGTTAGCCTGTCTGATATGCTCCCTTTACCTCTTCAAGTGTGATCTCCCCTTCTGTCTGCTTTAGTCTGTCTCTTTATCTTTCTGCCAATTGATGTTACTCACCCACCCTTACCCTAGAGCCTGCTCTGGTTCTCCAGTGTGCCTCCTTTGCCTTGCTGTGTAGGTTGAGTTCACAAGGGAGGTAGAGGAGGAGGAGCCTGGGGTTCGCAGCCTGAAGCACAATAAGCGTGTTCTCTTTTCTCGGATGGGGCCCTACCCTCAGCGCAAAGTTATTACCTTTAACCGCTACAGCCGTGATTTCAACTTCCACATCAACTATGGTGACCTGGGCTTCCTGGGGCCTGAGGAGCTTCGGTGAGGGGGGCAGCAAGGTGGAGTTCCAGGGAGGGAGAACTTGGGGCCTATGGGGCTATCCCAAGGGAAATGGTGTGTGGGGTTGGGGTTGGGGTAAGCATCTTCTCTAGAGGGTGTTGCCCTCCTCCTAAGGATGTCCTGAGGGAGGGCCTTAAGACCTCATGCCGGAAAGCTGTATAGTCAAGAGCTGGAGGCAGACTTGGTGGGTTCCTCTGAACTGTTCTTTTCTCCCAACCAGGGTATTTGGCTCCCAGAATCTGACCACAGTGAAACTAAAAGGTGTGGGTGAGAGCTTCAAGAAGTATCCCAACTACGAGTCCAAGGGCATCAAGGCTCACTTCAACCTGGACGAGAGTGGTGTGCTCAGCTTAGACAGAGTGAGCACAGAGGGAGATCCTGTGTACAGGGCAATGGCTCAGACCCCGTCACCCTTTTCCAGACATGAGAAATGAAAAGGGTTTTGGGGTGGGATAAATCTTGGCTCTAAATGAAGTTAACCAAGGATTTGGCATGGGTCTTCTTATAGCCTGTAAATGCTCATGGACGTTGTAAATTTCAGGATCTATACAATGGCTGAGGAACACATTTTGAAGAACAATTCTGAGGGTTAATATCTTTCAGAGCACGGTGTGGAAATAATGGCCAATCCCGTTGTTGAGTAAAGAAGTGCAGGGCTCTGGGGCAAAAAAGGAGTTGTGATCCTGCCCTCAGAGGGCTCATAATCAAAGGGGGAGGGTGACTTGATCCAAGAGGTTTTAGAAGAAGGCAGGTGAGAGAATAAGCCAGCACAGCTGGGAGTCATGTGGACGTGCATAAGCAGACTCCACCATGGCTGGAGGTTTGTGGCAGGAAGGTGAGTTTACATGTACATTTCTTTACCTTGAGTCTGTTTTCAGGTAGAGTCTGTGTTTGAGACACTGGTGGAGGACAGCCCAGAGGAAGAATCAACTCTGACCAGTAAGATGGGTGTGTGTGTGTGTGTGTGTATGTGTTTGTATGTGTATGTGTGAGAGAGAGAGAGAGAGAGAGAGAGAGAGAGAGAGAGAGAGAGAGAGAGAGAGAATATACTTGTATGCATATTGACGTGAGCAGGCCTTCCCTCTGAGTTAGGAGGTAGAGTCACTTCTGTGGTCCCCTTTGAGTCTTTGGGCTTTCTTACCCCTAGAACTTGGCAACACCATTTCTAGCCTGTTTGGAGGTGGCACCACACCAGATACCAAAGAGAATGGTACCAACAACATTCAGGTGAGCTCAGAATGCAGCCAGGAGAGCCTGGAAGATGGTATGTGGGGCCAGAGAGTTGGGGTGGGTATCCCAGCTGCCTAAGATTTAATAGATCTTCTCAGTCCATGATGAGTAACCACACCCTCCTCTGCGCTTGCAACTGTTCCTGTGCTCAAGGTCCAAGGCCCATTTCCCTTATCTCCAGACCCTTTTTTGTCTAACTAGACTGCTGCAGTCCAAACAACCCAATGCCCATTTCTGTATAGTTGCCTTCTGTCTTCTATAGTTGCCTCCAAGCTGTTAGCTCCTTCAAAGCAGAGCCGCTGGACCTGGTCTTGGTTCTGATTGTCCCCTGTGATGTGTCTGTGATTGTGTCCCAGGAGGAAGAGGAAAGCCTTACTGAGGGGAGCAAGGATGCGGCTGGAGAACAAGTGGAACTCAAGGAGGAAGCCGAGGCCCCAGTAGAGGACACCTCTCAGCCCCCACCCCTTGAGTCTAAGGGGGATGTAGCCCCTGAGGGAGAAAAGACCATAAACAAAGAAAATGGGGGAAAGTCTGAGGCCCAGGTAAGCTACAGGCAAAATAAGGCCAGGCTGGACACAGGCTAAAGGAGCAGATGCCTTCCTTGTTTCTCAACCCCTTGAGCCCTGCCTATGGGTAATAGAAGGACCTAAGCTTTTCCTGACACCCTCATTTCTCCCCACAGAAGCCAAGTGACAAGAGGGAGGCAGGGTCTGAGGGTGGGTCTCCAGCCCCAGAAGAAAAGAAGCAGAAACCTTCTCGGAAGCAGAGAATGGTAGAGGAGATTGGGGTGGAGCTAGTAGTTCTGGACCTACCTGACTTGTCTGAGGATGAGCTGGCCCATTCAGCACAGAAGTGAGTAAAGACTGTGAGTGTATTTGTGGGTATAGGTGTGTATATGTGGAGGGTGGGTAGAATGTGCAGTGGTGCCTCTGACTGTGCACTCCCTCTCCCTCATGCCTGTCTCTCCTTTTGTCGCATAGACTTCATGACTTGACAGTCCGAGACCTAGAGAAGCAGGAACGGGAGAAAGCTGCCAATAGCTTGGAAGCTTTCATCTTTGAGACCCAGGTTGTTAGGATGGGAGGCACACTTGCCCTGGGACCTGTGTCTGGGGAGGGTTTGACTCTGAGCCTTGCCCTCAGGGGCTCGCTGCATGCTTGTGCTCGCATATACCTCCCTAGGACAAGCTATATCAGCCCGAGTACCAGGAAGTTTCCACTGAGGAACAGCGTGAAGAGATCTCTGGGAGACTCAGCGCTGCTTCCACTTGGCTGGAGGATGAAGGCTTTGGGGCCACTACAGGGGTGAGGGGTCTCCCAGTATATGATGGGTGGGATGGGAGCTCTCTCCTTTTAGGATCAGAGAAGGTAAGAAGAGCTGGGGTGTGAGGCCCTAAAGAAGGCTGCAGGCCTGGCTCCAGGGCTATCCTTGTTATCCTTTCAACTCCTGTACCTGTTGCTATCCCACATCCATCAGATGTTGAAGGAGAAGTTGGCTGAGCTGAGGAAATTGTGCCAAGGGTTGTTTTTTCGGGTGGAAGAGCGTAAGAAGTGGCCTGAACGGTTGTCTGCCCTTGATAATCTCCTCAACCATTCCAGCATGTTCCTCAAGTGAGCAGTCCCTTACCCTTTCTTCCTTATTCACTCTTGTCAAGCTCACCAACTCTTGTTCCCGTCAGCTTCCCATTCCCCATACCTATACCCCAGGCCCCACTTCCTCCTGAGCTGATTTTCTCCCCTCTGGTTTCCAGGGGTGCTCGGCTTATCCCAGAAATGGACCAGATCTTCACTGAGGTGGAGATGACAACATTAGAGAAAGTCATCAATGAGACCTGGGTAATCCCTGTGTAAATACTTAACTGGATACATACCTGGCAAAGTGTGCCATCTTAGGCAGCATGGGAGATGCGGAGAAATGGAGACTCAGCGGACCTCTGCCTCCTGGCTTAGCAGCTAATCAGGAAGGCAAAAGATGTTTGTATTTGAGGCCATGTCTGATTAGTCCCAAACAAGGGTCAGAGCCATGGGCAGTCTAACATCCCTGTGAGGTTAGAGTAGGTGCCTTGAGGAGCTGGAATGTGAACTGGACTCTGGCCCAGGGTTTTGGTAGAGGAGAATGATTTGTCATGTGAAGTGGAAACTGTTTTGGATGTGTGGGAACATTTTTGAACCAGAGCTCAGAAATGGAGAGACAAGAAGGAATGATCAGGAGGTTCAGCTGTATTTAGTCCAAAATAATAGAATGTAATCCAGAAATGTAGTTTGAGGCTCTCTTGTGGAAAGCCTTGAATACCATTCTGAGGAGTTTGCTCGCCCTTGTGGGGCTTGATGACCAGAGGTGGCGGAGCGATTTGAGGTCCGAGGGAAGAGCCTGAGGTCAGCTGCAGGTGTATTTCCTCTGGGACAGAGATGTCTGCTATCTCCATTGTTAGCACTAAGCCTGTGCTGGCCTTACCCACAGGCCTGGAAGAATGCAACGATGGCTGAGCAGGCCAAACTTCCCGCCACAGAGAAGCCAGTGTTGCTTTCAAAAGACATTGAGACCAAGATGATGGCTCTGGACCGTGAAGTGCAGTATCTGCTAAATAAGGCCAAGTTTACCAAGCCCCGGCCCAGGCCCAAGGACAAGAATGAAACCCGCGCAGAACCTCCACTCAATGTCAGCGCCAGTGACCATGGAGAGAAGGTCATCCGTCCACCAGGTGAGGGCAGGGTGCTTAGCTCCAGGCGCTACTAAGCAGGAAGAAGGCCTCCTTTCCCTTTTGGGACTACATTTTGCTCCTGGTTTCCCTCTAGGCCAGACTGAAGATGCAAAGCCCATTTCAGAACCTGAGAAAGAGACTCGTGAGTTGGGGAAACTGGGAATATGGACATCTCTTAGCCTAGGGGTTGGCAAACTGGCAGGCACAGTCTGTTTTTGGACAGCCCATGAGCTATGAATGATCTTTATATTTTGGAGGTTATTTAAAAGAAAAAACGAATATGCAGAGAGTGAGTATAACCCACAAATCCTAAAATATTTATTCTCTGGCTCCTTGCAGAAAGAGTTTGCCAATCCCTCCATTAGTCCCTTATTCTCTTCTGCAGACACTAAACTATTCCTTCCCAAAAGCAGGATCTGGATCAGCAGATGCCGAACGTCTGGAGTTAGAAGATCCTGGAACAGGTGAGGATGGAGCTATGGATATGATGGGAAGCCTGGTAGGGTCTGGGGGGATGTCTGCACAGAACTGGGGCAAGTTATCTCCATTTTACCTGCTATCATTCCTTTGTCTCCCCAACTCTCAACAGAGTCTGAACAGAAGGAGCATCCAACAGGACAAAAGCAAGCTTTGAAGAATGATGAACTATAACCCCTGCCTTCCCCCATTTCTTCCCACCCCCTTCTCCTACCACCTCTATTTATTAAACATCAAGGGTTGGGGGGAGGGGTTAATACTGTGCTCAGAGGCTTAAGTTCCTTTTCTCTCACATGTGATTGGATGTGTGGATAAGGAGAAAGAAGGGACAGCTTGCCAGTTTCTTCCAGAGTAGTTCTGTGGTTAAAATTGAAATTGTTCTGTTCCCCCATCCCATCCCGTGGTTCTGTACCTATCCAGGCTGCAAAGTGGGAAAAATCACTATTAGATCTTAATTCTTTATGGATAGGTGAGAGTATGTCTGTCAGTGATTGGCAGACCTGGTAATGGAAACGATGTCCTCTTGTTATTAGTCTTCGGTCTTCTCTGGTCATCCTCCTTTCCTCTTCCACATGAAGTCAGTGTCACACAGGAGCCAGTGTCTACAGGGCCTTAGTTACCAGGTTTGATTTCTGAGTGCCTATTTATGCTCTTTTCTCCTCCAAGTTCTTCTCTTTCCCTAAAACCTGCATCCTTATTGACTTCTTCCTATGGGTTTCCTTGGCTTGCTATTGCAAGGTAGGCAGCCTCTTGATGAAAGCAATTCCATCTGGACTGGCTGAAGTAAATCTTAAGTTGATTCACACCCACACACACAATGCCTAGTGGCCAGAGTAGACTGAGAAAGTGAATGGAATCCAGCTGCCTGTCTAGGAGTGTGCTGTGTGGCTCTTGGCCCAGGAAATGCCATGTGGTGTGGATGGCATGGGGTGCCAGCATCCTGCTAGCGCTATCAAAATCTGCACCTTTGCATTAGCCTAGTACTACATGTCCCTGTGACTGTACCTGCCCTCTTTCTCTCCCGCTGCTTTGTCCTCCCAGATATCCTTTCCCTCACTCCCTGACCCCTTGGGCTGACCAAAGTGTGCTTTCTACTGTGAGCCCCTAACCCAGGACCATTGGAGAAGAACATGGTGTGAATGTAAAAATGCCAGTTCACTTCTTTGAGGCAGGCCTTAAGGTTGAAGGAAGAGGCTGACTTTCTTTTGTGCATTGCTCTGTTAGGAAGGGGCCCTTTACCCACTCTGCTGATGTTGGGGGGACTGTCCTCTAATATTGTATTGCAGGAGCCATGGCTACCACCCCATTTCCTAGCACAAGGAGAAGCCTGTTTGTGTCTGTTTTTTTCTTTTCTGTTCCTTTTCTTTTTGCCACATTGGCAGAAGTGAGACCTAAGGGTCCCCGTCCTGGCCTGTATGTTTGAGATCTTTGAAAAGCAATTGAGGCTGGTTGGGCAGATTTGAGTCAAATTGTACTTTGCTCCATTGTTAATTGAGAAACTGTTTCAATAAAATTATTTTCTACATTTTTTGTGCTGTGGTTTTTAAAACTTTTATTTCCTGAATATAAATAATGGATCTTTCTTGTAGGAAATTTAGAAGATAGAAGTTTGAATAATAAATTTAATGACCTATAATTTTATCACCAAAACATTATTAACATTTTGGACTTAGTTAAGATTATATATGTAAGTTTTGTAGCAAAGACAATTGTGGTTTTATTTTTATCCTGACATTACTTGGACCCCTATTTTATTTTTAGGTAAATTCCATTTTTAAGATAACCCATTTTACAAATAAAAATAGATGATTCCTAGAGGTTCAGTAGTTGTCCAAGGAATTAGAGGTGTTAAGTGCCTCAGCTAGGTTTGAACTTAATTCTGAGCCATTAGCTGTTATTACTCTGACACAAGGATGTGTGGCTAGAGGTTCACCATTCACAACAATTTGGATTGTCCATCAGTTGTGATGGAGCCATATTTTACCCAAGTAACATCACTAGTCATTAATCATTTCCATATCTAAGCAGTTGAATAATGACTATGAAGGTTACTTTCTCTAAAGGTTGAACAAGTCAAACCTGGCCAAGTAGCTCAGTAGATTAGATCCTCGTCCCAACTCAATAAGGTTTAGAGTTTGAGCCCCCCGCCCTCAGTTGTGGCAGATAGAAGAATCAACCAATGAATGCATAAATAAGTGGAACAACAAATTGATGTTCCTCTAAAATCAATAACTTTTTAAAAAATTGGTGAACAGGTCAGACAACTTTTGAACCTGGAAGTTTGTTTTTTTTTAAATAGACTAAATTTTAGAGCAATTTTGGGTTCACAGCTAAGTTGTGCAGCCCACACAGCAATATTTTTGCCTATATATCACCTAGGGCAAGGGATATAAAAAGAATAAACAAATTGCACTACATCAAATTAAAAAGCTGCATGACTAAAGAAAATATTAGCAAAGTGAAAAGGGAACCAAACATGGGAAAATATATTTGTCAATAATATCTCAGACAAGGGTTTGATCTCCAAAGTATATGAAGAACTCATAAAACTCAACACCAGGAAGACATAATCCAATTAAAAAGTGGGCAAAGGACCTGAACAGATACTTCTCCAAGGAGGACATACAGAGGATCCATAGGCATATGAAAGAATGCTCAATGTTAACTAGCCATCGAGAGATGCACATTAAAACCACAATGAGATACCTCCTCATACTGGTCAGAATGGCCATCATTGACAAATCAACAAGTGCTGACGAGGATGTGGAGAAAAGGGAACCCTAGTGCATTATTGGTGGGAATGGAGACTAGTGCAGCCACTGTGGAAAACAGTATGGAATTTCCTCAAAAAACTAAAAATGGAACTGCCTTTTGATCCAGCAATTCCACTGCTGGGATTATACCCTAAGAATCCCGAAACACCAATTCAAAAGAACCTCCTATGTTCATAGCAGCACTATTTACAATAGCCAAGTGCTGGAAACAGCCTAAGTACCTATCAGTAAATGAGTAGATAAAAAAACTGTTGTACATTTACACAATGGAATATTACACAGAAGAAAGAAAGAACTACCTCTTGTGACAGCATGGATGGAACTGGAGAGTATTATGCTAAGTGAAATTAGCCAGGCAGCGAAAGACAAATACCATATGATTTCATTTATAACGAGGAAGCCACTGTATGAAACAAATGAGCAAAATAGAACCAGAGGTATGGAAACAGGGAACAGACTGACAGTGACCAGAGGTGAGCGGGAAGGCGGATAACAGGAAAAGAAAGGGAAGAGTCTAGTCAAGGAAGAAGTATAAAGGACCCATGGACAGGACCAACAGGGCAGGGATTGATTGTGGGAGTGGTGGGGTGGGGAGGGCGGGCAGTGGAGAGCATCAGGGGAGAAATTGGGACAACTGTAATTGAACAACAATTTTTTTTAATAGCATATACAGTGCAAAAGTAGGTTTGCAGCCCTGGCTGATGTGGCTCAGTGGACTGAGTGCTGGCCTGCAAACAAAGGGGCACTGGTTTGATTCCTAGTCAAGGTATATGCCTGGGTTGTGGGCCAGGTCCCCAGTTGGGGGTATGTGAGAGGCAGCCACACATTGATGTTTTTCTCCCTCTCTTTCTCCCTCCCTCCACCTCTTTCTATAAATAAATAAATATAAAATATTTTTAAAGTAGGTTTATAATTGTGAGTAGTTTGTTCTTGTATTATTACTTCTGTATTAATTATTGTATTACTTACTTGTCTTACTGTTTTTTTAAAAAGATTTTATTTATTTTTAGAGAAAAAGGAAGGGAGGGAAGAAGAAAAGGAGAGAACCATCAATGTGTGGTTGCCCCTTGCACATCCCCAACTGGGGACCTAGTCCACAACCCAAGCATATGCCCTGACTGTGAATTAAACTGGCGATGCTTTGGTTTGCAGGCCAGCCAGGGCTTGTCTTACTGTTTTTATTTTGCATTCTTATGATTTATATTTCAGGTAATGATGGCTGGTAATATAACTTATTTTTGCCCACCCCTGTACCTTCTGTCTCCACCCACCACACACACAGCCTCTCCCATTATCAACATACCACATCAGAGTGGGACACTGGTTAACAACTGATGAACCTGCACGTCATTATCACCCAAAGTACATAGTTTACATTAGGGTTCATTCACTCTTGGTATGTACAATCTCAGGGTTTGGACAAGTGTATAATGACGTGTGTTCACCATTACATGGAATACAGTGTATTTCATTGCCCTAAAAATCCTCTGTGCTCTGCCTATCCATCCCTCTCTTCCTCCTCTGACCCCTGGCAACCATAGACCTTTTTACTTGTCTCTATAGTTTTGCCTTTTCCAGAATGTCATATAGTTGGAATCACATAGTATGTAGCCTTTCCAGATTGGCTTATTTCACTTAGTATTTTGCAGTTAAGTTTTCTCTATGTCTTTTCATGACCTGGTAGCTTGTTTCTTTTTAGCACTGAAAAATATTTCATTGTATGTACCACAGTTTATCCATTCACGTACTGAAGGACAGCTTGGTTGCTTTTCTAAGTTTCAGCAGGTATGAATAAAGCTTCTGTAAACATCTGTGTTCAGGTTTTAAGTTTTCAACTCATTTGGCTATGTAGTTATTTATATATTTACATAGTTATACACACACACACACACACACACACACACATATATATATATATATATATATATATATATTTAACATCATAAGCATGTCATTAACAATTCCTGAATTTAAAAGTACTGAGTTTTGAAAAAAATCCTCACTCCAGGGTATGTTTATTGATTTTAGAAAGAGAGGAAGGGTGGGGAGAGAGAAAGAGAGACATCAATACAAGAAACACTGATCCCCAACTGGGGATTGAAATCACAATCTAGATATGTGCCCTGAATGGGAACTGAACCTCCTGCAACTTTCTGGTGTACAGGACAAAGCTCCAACTAACTGAGCGACCCTGCCATAGCAGAACTGGGTTGTTGTTGTAGTTTTTGTTTCTTTTTTGCCGGAGACTCCCATTTATTGATGGCTTGATGGCTTCCTCTGTGCCCAGCACTTTACATGCATCTTCTCTCTCAATCCTATCCTATTTGAGAGAGGAAGCAATAGGCTCAGAGAGAGGTGTGTTTAGTAAGTGGAGACTCCAAAAACCTGAGTGCCAACCTAGATGGGTCGGGAGCACTGCAATACTGAGCTTTTAAATAGCCATTATTTTAATCTATTTATTTAAGATTTTATTTATTTACTTAAGATTTTTTAAATTTATTTTTAGAGAGAGGGGAAGGGAGGGAGGAAAAGAGAGAAACATAGATCAGTTGCCTCTCACATGCTCCTAACTGGGAACTTGGCCCACAATCCAGCTATGTGCCCTGACAGGGGATCAAACCTGTGACCTTTCAGATTGTGGAGCCAGTGTTCAATCCACTGAGCCACACAAGCCAGGGCAATAATCATTATTTTTAAAGGGTTGATTTTGAACCTTCTAGTTTCCATCATCAGGTAGATGTTACTAACAACTTTGTGGTACACCAAATAGATATACCACAGTTTACTTAATCTTTCCTCTATTATTATCACACCTAGAGTGCTTCTGCTTTTAATTATTGTAAACAACAGTGACTATCTTTGGGCAGAAGGTTATTTTCATTATCTCTTAGGTTACAGTAGAATGTAGATGTATTTAATATAGTGGTTGTCAATCAGGAGCGATTTTGCCAGGGGACATTTGACAATGTCTGAAGATATTTTTGGCTGTCACAGTTGGAGGGGGAAGGGAAGAGATGGTACCGGTATCTAGTGGACAGATATCAAGGATGCTGCTAAGCATCCTACAGTGCACAGGACAGACCCCCACTCCCATCACAAAGTACTACCCAGCCCAAGATGTCAATAGTGCTAATATTGGGAAATGTTATGTAAATTCTCAAGTGTTATCATCTTTTAATTGTTTACTAATGTGTATGAGAAGCAGCGTGTTCATTGATTAAGAACATGGGTTTTGAAGTCCAACAAATTAGGAACTAAGCAGTAACCTACACCTGGTGGTGTTCCTGAAACAAATTATTTGGCTTTGATTTGTCTTACTTTTTATAGGGAGTTGAGACCCAACCTTGCATGATTTCAGAAACCAACACAGTATTACTTTAATTTTACCAAAATGATAGATAAGAAGTGGCATCAGTTTTAATTTATGATTGAAGTTCAGCATCGTATTGAAGAGCCACTTGTATGTCTTCTGTTTATGGCCAACTGTTCCCTATATTTTGTCAATTTTTCTATTAGATTGTTGGTCTTGAAGATTAAGAATTCTTGGACTTCCACCCAAGATGGAGGCCTAGACAGACACGCTGAGACTCCCTCCACAACTAAGAAGGATTACAACTACCTCAAAACCAGAGACAACCAGAAGTTCCAGAAAACTGAGCTGCATGGGAGTCCAATGAACAAAGATATAAAGAAGAAATACAGGTAGGAGGGATGGAGCTGGGGCAGAGAGAACATGGTGTGGTGGCAGCAGCCATGGCAGTGGCAGGCCAGCGGAAAGTGCAGTCACACATTTTAAAAAGTGGGGAGGGACGTGTGGGGAGCGCTCCAGGCATCAGATCAGACCACCCAGCTCAGGGTCCCAGTGCCAGGGAAAATAAAGCCTCATTGCTTTTGACTGTGCAAACCAGTGGGGGTTGGGGAAGAGAAAGAAACTGCTGGTCTCTCAGCAGAGTCTGATTGTTTAAAGGGTCTCCACATTCCTAGAATATCCACAGACCCTTCCACTATGGGGACGATGGCCAAGGCAACAGCTAGAGAGGTGCCAGAACCATGCGAAAGTAGGAGAGGTGCCTGGAAAGAGGGCAAGTGCTGAGCAAGCGGCATTGTTCCCTCTCAGACCCCTCCCCCACATACAGTGCCACAACGTGGTGATGCAGGTCGCCCTGTACTGACGAAAACCTAAGGCTCCGCCCCTTACAACACAACAGAAGCAACAGCTCTACCTAAGACACAGAGGCAAACACAAGAGCCTGTCAAGATAAGGAGACAGAGAACTATGGCCCAAAATAGGAAATGAATCAAGGTTCCAGTGGGAGAACTAGGTGACGAGGAGATAGCCAACCTAACAGACACAGAGTTCAAAACACTGGTGACAAAGATGCTCACAGGCTTGAGAGATATGCTTGAATATGGCAAATGCATAAGGGAAGAAGTGAAGGCTATGCAAAATGAAACCAAGGAAAATCCACACAAAACCAATGGTGAAGGGAAGAAAACCAGGATTCATATAAAAGATTTGGAACATAAAAAATAAAAAAACAGTCAGCCAGTACAGAATGAAGAAACAAGAATTGAAAAAAAAATGAGGAGAGCCCTAGGAACCTCTGGGACAACTTTAAACATACCAGCATCTGAATCATAGCGGTCCCAGATGGAGAAGAGGAAGAGCAAGAAATTGAAAGTTTATGTGAAAAAATAATGAAGGAAAAGTTACCAAATTTGGTGAATGAAATAGACATACAAGTCCAGGAAGCACAGAGTCCCAAACAAGCTAGACACAAAGAGGACCACGCCAAGACACATCATAATTAAAATGCAAAAAGTTCAAGATAAACAGAGAATCTTAAAAGCAGCAAGAGAAAAGCAGAGCGTTACCTACAAAGGGGTGCCTATAAGACTACCAGCTGATTTCTCAAAAGAAACTTTGCAGGCAAGAAGGGACTGGCAAACAGTATTCAATGTGATGAAAAGCAAGGACCTACAATGAAGACTACTCTATCCAGCTAAGCTATTATTTAGAATGGAAGGGCAGATAAAGTGCTTTCAAGACAAAGTAAAGTTATTATTATATGAAATGTTAAAGGGACTTATTTAAGAAAAAGAAGATAAAAACTATGAACATTAATATGAGAACAAACTCACAACTCTCAAAAACCGAATTGAAAAAATAAAAACAAAATCCAACTAAGCAAATTAGAATAGGAACAGAATCAGAGGTATGGGGATCATTTGGAGGGTTATCAGCTGGGAGGTGGAAGGGGGTGAAATGGGGAAATAGTGCAGGGATTAAGAAGCATAATTGGTTGGTACAAAATAGGGGGAAGTTAAGAATAATATAGGAAAGGGTGAAGCCAAAGAGCTTATATGCACGACCCATGGACATGAACTAAAGGGGGTGGGATTGCTGGAAGAAAGGGGGCTACTTGGCAGAGGGTATCAAAAGGAATAAAATTGGGACTACTGTAACAATATAATCAATAAAATATACTCTAAAATTAAAAATTAAAAAATAACTTTTTACACCTGAAAGAAATCAGTCCTTTGTTTATCAGTTGTAGATATGCCTTACCCAGTTTATGTTTTGACTTTGTATATAATCTTTATTATGACAAACTTTATTGTAGGTAGAACTGACCAATATTTTTGTATGGTGTATGTTATACTTAGTACCCAGCAATTTCTCTTCTGTGTATTTATTTGGAGAAACCCAAAACACTAAGTTGAAACAACACATACATCTATATGTTTATTACAGCATTATTCACAATAACCAAGATATGAAAGCAACTTAAGTGTCCATCAACAGATTAATAAAGAAGTGATTCATGTACATTGGAATATTACTCAGCCATAAAAAGGAATGAAACCTTGCCATCTGCAACAACATGAATGGACTAGAAGGTATAGTACTGAGGGAAATAAGTCAGACAGAGAAAGGCAAATGCCAAATTATTTCACATAAATGTGGAATCTAAAAACAAAATAAAACAAGCAAAATAGAAATGGACTCATAGATACATAGAATATTTTGATGGTCACCAGATGGGAGGGGGGTTGAGGGGATAAATGAAAAATATGAAGAGATTAAGAAGTACAAAATGGGCCCTGGCTGGTGTGGCTCAGTGGACTGAGTGCTGGCCTGTGAACCAAAAGGTTGCCAGTTCTATTCGCAGTCAGGGCACATGCCTGGGTTGCAGGCTAGTTCCCCGGTTGGGGGCATGCTTGGGGACATGTGAGAGGCAAGCAATTGATGTAGCTCTCACAAATCCATGTTTCTCTCCCTCTCTTTTTCCCTCCCTTCCTTCTCTCTAAAAATAAATAAATAAAATTCTTTTAAAAAAAGTACAAATTTGTTGTTACAGAATAGTCATGGGGATGTAAAGTATAACATAGGGAATATAATCAAAAACATTATAATAACTATGTGTTGTATCAGATGGGCACAAGAGTTATTGGGGTGATCACTTTGTAAGTTATATAAATGTCTAATCACATTGTTACACTAGAAACTAATATAATATTGTACATCAACTGTAATTGAAAAGTAAAAGTTATTTTTTTAAAAAGTGAGCACTAATTTAAGCTTCAGACTTTGTATAATAATGATTTGTCAATGTAGGTTCAATTGTAACAACTATATCACCCTGGTATGGGATGTCGATAGGTGGGGGAGGCTATGCACGTGTCAGGCCAGGGAGATATGCGGACTCTGTATTTGCCACTCAATTTTTCTGTGAACTAAAAACAGCTGTAATAAATCTATTAAACACACACACAACACATGAAAACTTGTGGTATTCAGTGAAAGCAGTGCACAGAGAGAACTTTATAGCATATAAAAAGAAGAAATACCTCAAATCAACAATCCAACACCACATCTTAAGAAAGTAGAAAAACAAAAGGAAACTAAACCCAAATGTAACAGATGGAAGGAAATAATAAAGATTAAAGTAAACAAATAGAAAATATGAAAAATTGAGAAAATCAGTGAAGCAAAAATAAATTCTTCTTTGTAAAGATCAACACAATTGACAAATGTGTTTAGATAAATTGACTAAAATAGAAAAGAGAGGGAGAGAAGTTTCAAATTGCTAAAATCAGAATTGAAAGAGGGGACATCACTACTAACTTTACAAAAACAAAAAAGGATTGTAAGAAAATACTATGAATAATTGTAGATCAACAAAGTGCATAATCAGAATGAAACTGACAAATTACTAGAAATGCACAAACTACCAAAACAGTCAAGAAGAAATAGAAAATCTTAATAGACCTATAGGCTTAAAGAAATTCAATCAGTAATCAAAAACATCCACCAAATAAAAGCCCAGGTACCCTGGCTGGTGTGGCTCATTTGGTTGGAGCATCATTCCATGAACCAAAAGGTCATGGATTCAATTCCTGGCCAGGGCACATGCCTAGGTTGTGGTTTTGGTCCAGATTGGAGCGCATACAAGAGGGAATTGACCAATGTTTCTCAAATCAATGTTTCTCTCCCCCTCTCTCTCCTTCCCTTCCTCTCTCTTTCTAAAATCAATATCTAAAATCAATGAGCATGTCCTTGGGGAAGGAAGGAAGGAAGCAAGGAAAGGAGGAAGGGAGGAAGGAGGGAAACAAGGAAGGAAAAGCCCAGGACCAGATGGCTTCACCAAACACTTAAAGGGCTGTGATGAATTCTATCAAATACTGAAAGGAGAATTAACACCAATCCTTCTCAAACTCTTCCCAAAAACTGAATAGAAGGAAACATTTTCTAATTCATTCTATGAAGCCAGGGCACTACAAGAAGAGAAAACTATAGATATAAATCCCTATGAATAAAAAGGCAAAAATCCTAAAAAACAAAACTAGCAAACGGAATTAAGCAGCATATTAGAAGAATTATATGCCATGACCAAATGAGACTTAGCCCAGGAATGCAAAAGTGGTTTAATACAAAAAAATTAATAAGATGAAAGAAAAAAAAAACAAACCTATATTAACATGGATAGTGAGAGAGAACTAAATTCAGTAAAATGTATTTATGTAATATCGCTAGGATAGCCTATTGGCATTTTCTGAGGGAGACATCAGTACTCACATTGCTTTTCCTTTATATTGACTGACAAGAAGATACGTCTTTGGATGTAACTCAGTTTCAAGATTGAAATAAAGGAATATCATGCTTCCTGCTGCATTTGATTTTGCCCTTGAACCTCTTACTGCAAAAATGCACTCTCTTCTGCCCCTGAGGAACAGTGACAAATAAAGATGTTAAGCTTGGAAGTTCCATGGCCATCTGCCTACCAACCTGATAAAATGGCAACATACACAGAGAAGGACAAAGAGTAACACCGTGACATGGAAACAGTACACCAATAGATCCTGCCTAGGGCTCCATTAACTATCATGTTTTTTAACTTTGAGTTTATACCTTTCCTTATAGTTTAATCTCATTTTAGACAGAATTTTCTGCTACCAACAAACATACCCAACTGAATCTGTAGCTATAAACTAAGGACGTCTTGAGTGAGATTGTTTTTATAGATATACATTACAGAAAGTTACCCCAACATTTACTAACTACATTCCAAAATTATATAGGTATTTTTACTTCACCTCTGCAATTATTCTGTCTCCACATATTCTGTAATCCCCAGTGGTACTTGAGAATATTATCTTGCTTCTTGTATGACCTATATTTACCACACAGTCTCTCCTGAAAAGTCTCCAACAAAAATGCACCATATGCAGTTCTTTGGAGAGTGTGGGACATTTCTTCCTTTTGACAACTACTTTTATTTGGAAAATGCAAAATTTCCCCCATGTATCATTTGCCCATCAACACATTTTTAAAAAATGGAGTCATATAAGTTGGTTAGAAGACAAGGACAAAATATTCTATGGGAGAACTGGGAGTATAGGTGAGAGATGGGAAGAAGGTAAAGAGGAAAGTATCTGAAATGCAAACAATAATTTTCCCATATACTTGTATATGTGAAAATAGGTAAATAACATTTTTCAAAAAAATGTTTTTTAATTGCCAAGAATTACAAAGCCTGTAGTGGGAAAAAGAAAATAAAAAATTCAAGTTCAGAGTCACTGTTTGAATCACAATAGATTAATTTCTACTGAAATATCTCCTAATAGTTATTTTAATGATAGCAGAAACTACTAATATTTTATAGGCACCACTATTTTATATTTCAATATTATCTGTGTTTATAATTTTCTACAGTGATTAAAAACTGAGTGGATTTCATTGCCCTTAGTCTATGATTAAATTATTTGGGCAATTATTGTAATGTCATATGGATTTGAATCTATGGTTAAGTTTATAACATTCTAGCATAAACAGTAAACAGAAATGAGCTTTTATAATGTTAAGTGTATAACAAAAAATGCTATTTTATTTCATGGTTTCATTTCACCACATTCAAATGGATAATGTGCCTTTTGTATTAAAGTCCATTTTGACAGGAAAGAAAGAAAGAAAGAAAGAAAGAAAGAAAGAAAGAAAGAAAGAAAGAAAGAAAGAAAGAAAGAAACACATGATCATTTCAATTGATGCAGAAAAAGCATTTGACAAAATCCATCATCCTACATGATTTAAAAAAAAACACTAAAAACAAACAAACAAACAAACAAACAAACACCTAGGAATAGAAGGAAATTAACTCAACTTGATGAAGGCCATATATGAAAAATCCACAGCAAACATCATACTCAATGAAAAAAGACTGAAAGCGTCTTCTCTATGATCAGGAATATGACAAATGTTTGCATTCACGACTTCTATTTAAAAATAGCACTAGAAGTTCTATCTAGCCAGAGCAATTAGAAAAGAAAAAGAAATAGAAGGCATCGATTTAAAAGAAAACTATCTGTTCACAGATGACTTGATCTCATATGTAGAAACCCTAAAGAATCCACAGAAACTCTGTTAGCACTAATAAACAATTAAGCAAAGTTGCGAGACACAAAATCAACACTCAAAAGGTCAGCTTTTTCTATACACTGACAATGAACAAACAAAAAAGGAAATTAACAAAATAATTTCACTTACAATAGCATCAAAAATAATAAAATACTGAGGACTTCTGGCCAAGATGGAGGCCTAGACAGACAAACTGCATCTCCCTCCACAACTAAGAAGGAATACAAGTACCTCAAAACTAGAGACAACCAGAAGTTCCAGAAAATTGAGCTGCATGGAAGTCCAACAAACAAAGCTATAAAGAATAAATACTCATCCTGTCCGGTAGGAGGAGCAGAGCCATGGCGGAGAGGACGCGGTGTGGTGGTGGCAGCAGTGGTGGCAGTGACAGGCTGGAAGGAAGCACAGTCACATGTTTTAAAGAGTGGGAAGGGACACCTGGGGACCACTCCCAGCACCAGACCAGACCCCACAGCTCACGGTCCCAGCGCCAGGGTAAATAAAGCCTCATTGCTTCTAACTGTGCAACCACTGAGGGTTGGGGTGGAGGAAGAAACTACTGGTCACTCTGAGTTCGCTTGTTTAAAGGGCCCCTATGGTCCTAGAATGTCTGCAGACCCACCCACTCTTGGAACGACAACCAGGGTAACAGCTAGAGAGGTGCCAGTTTCATACAGAAGTGGGAGAAGTGCCTGGAAAAGGGGAGAGTGCTGAGCAAGTGGTATTCTTTCCTCTCAGGCCCCTCCCCCACATACAGTGCCACAACGTGGTGAAATGGGTCACCGGTACTGACGAATACTTAAGGTTCTGTCCCCTTACAACATAACAGGTGTGACAGCTCTACCTAAGATACAGAGGCAAATAAACACAGGGGCCTCTCAAGTTGAGGAGACAGAGAAGTATGGCCCAAAAGAGGGAACACATCAAGGTTCCAGTGGGAGAACAAAGCGACGAGGAGATAGCCAACCTAACAGACGAGGAGATAGCCAACCAAACTGACACAGAGTTCAAAACACTAATGATAAAGATTTCCACACGCTTGACAGATATGCTTAAGGATGGCAAATGCATAAGGGAAGAAGTGAAGTCTGTTAAATGAAACAAAGGAAAATCCACGTGAAACTAATGGTGAAGGGAAGGATACTGGGATTCAAATCAATGATTTGGAACATAAGAAAGAAAAAAACAGTGAACCACTACAGAATGATCAAATAAGAATTGAAAACAAATGAGGAGAGTATTAGGAACCTCTGGGACAACTTTAAATGTGCCAACATCCGAATCATAGGGTTGCCAGAAGGAGAAAAGGAAGAGCAAGAAATTAAAAGCTTATATTTAAAAAAACGAAGAAAAACTTTCCAAATTTGGCAAAGGAAATAGACATACAAGTCTAGGAAGCACAGAGAATCCCAAACAAGCTAGATACAAAGAGGACCACACCAAGACACACCATAATTAAAATGCCAAAGTTTCAAGATAAAGAGAGAATCTTAAAAGCAGCAAGAGAAAAGCAGAGAATTACCTACAAAGGGGTGCCTATAAGACTATCAGCTTATTTCTCAAAAGAAACTTTGCAGGGAAGAAGGGACTGGCAAGAAGTATTCAATGTGAGGAAAAACAAGGGCCTACAACCAAAGTTACTCTATCCTGCAAAGCTACATTTAGAATGGAAGGGCAAATAAAATGCTTCCCAGACAAGGTAAAGCTAAAGGAGTTCATCATCACCAAGCCATTATTATATGAAATGTTAAAGGGACTTATTTAAGAAAAAGAAGATCAAAACTATGAACATTAAAATGACAACAAACTCACAACTATCAACAACGGAATGTAAAAAATAAAAAGAAAATCCAACTAAGCAAACCAGAATAGGAACAGAATCATAGGTTTGGGGATCATTTGGAGGGTTATCAGCTGGGAGGTGGAAGGGGGAGAAATGGGGAAATGGTGCAGTAATTAAGAAGCATAATTGGTTGGTACAAAATAGACAGGGGGGAGTTAAGAATAATATAGGAAAGGGTGAAGCTAAAGAACTTATATGCATAAACCATGAACATGTACTAAGGGGGATGGGATTGCTGGCGGGGGGGCGGGTACTGGGCAGAGGGGAGCAAAGAGAAAAGAAATTGGGAAAATTGTAACAATATAATCAATGAGATGTACTTTAAAAAATAATAAAATACTTAGGAAAAAATTTAACCCAGGAAACATAAAACTTATGCACTTAAAACTATAAAACACTATTGAAGAAAATTAAAAAGACCTAAATAATTGGAAAGACATTTGTATTCATGGATTAGAAGACTTAATATTGATAAAATGACAATACTCTCCAAAATGATCTTGACATTCAATGCAATACCTATCAAAATCTCATCAGGTTTCTTTGCAGAAATTGATAATATGATCTTAAAACATATGGAAATCCAAGGAATTACAAGTAGCTAAGGCAGTCCTGAAAAAGAAGGAAGTTGGAGGACCCACACTTTCCAGCTTTAAAAATTACTACAAAGCTACAATAATCAAAACAGTGTAGTACTGGTATATGGATACACATATAGACTAATAGAATTGAGAGCCCAAAAAGAAACATTTGCATACAGAATTAACTGAGTTTTAAAAAAATTCTTTAGCATTTTTTTTCATTTTTTAAATTGTTGTTCTATTAAAATTGTCCCATCTTTCCCCCATTGCCATCCCCTGCTCCATCCACCTTCCTACTCTCCCACAGTCAATCCCCACCCTGTTGTCCACATTCATGGGTCATTTACATCAATTCCTTGAGTAGACCCTTCCCCTTCTTACCCCCCTTCTCCTCCTTCCCTTCCTTCCCCTCTGGTCACTGTCAGTTTCTTGTTTCCATCCCTCTGGTTCTATTTTGCTCATTTGTTTTGTTCATTAGGTTCCTGTATTAGGTGAGATCAAATGATATTTTTCTTTCACCACCTGGCTTATTCCACTGAAGATAATACTCTCCAGTTCCATCCATGTTGTCACAAATGGCAAAAGTTCCTTCTTTATTTCTGCTGCATAGTATTCCATTGTGTAAATGTACCACAGTTTTTTGATCCACTCATCCACGGATGGGCATTTAGATTGTTTCCAGCATTTGGTTATTGTAAATAGCGCTGCTATGAACATAGGAGTGCATAGGTTCTTTTGAACTGGCGTTTCGGGATTCTTCAGGTATAACCCTAGCAATGAAATTGCTAGATCAAAAGGCAGTTCCCTTTTTAGTCTTTTGAGGAAATTCCATACTGTTTTCCACAGTGGCTGCACCAGTCTGCATTCCCACCAATAACATACTAGGGTTCCATTTTCTCTGCATCCTCACCAGCACTTGTTGTTTGTTGATTTGTTAATGAGAGCCATTCTGACCAGTGTGAGGAGGTATCTCATTGTACTTTTTTTTTTAACGTATATTTTATTGATTATATTGTTACAATAGTTTCAATTTTTTCCCCTTTGCTCCCCTCTGCCCAGCATCCCCCTCCATCAGCAATCCCACCTCCCTTAGTTCATGTCCATGGGTCATGCATGTCAGTTCCCCAGCTTCACCCTTTCCTATATTAGTCTTTTTAAAAAATAATTAATTAATTAATTTTTTATAACATTAAAATATAACAATTTCTCTCCTCTCAGACTTAAGACCCTTTATAATCTTATAAAGGACAATGGACGAAGGTCTCGTGCTCCTCTAGCTGCTTCAAGCTGGACATGGTCATCGTCCTACCTACCCTTGGGTCCAGAAATCCCTAATAAGAGTGGAAGTGTGGAGGGGAGGATGGCCTTCCCACATGGGGAAGGATCTTGCAGACTCCAGTTCAGTTGGCTGTCCCAGGACAATGGCATGCTTGGTATAACAGGCTGGCATCCTTGTTGTATTCTGGGGTCATTGTGGTTTTAATGTGCATCTCTGATGGCTAGTGACGTTGAGCATTCCTTCATAAACCTATGGGCCCTCTGTATGTCCTCCTTGGAGAAGTGTCTGTTCAGGTCCTTTGCCCATTTTTTAATTGGATTATTTGTCTTCCTGGTGTTGAGTTATATGAGTTCTACATATATTTTGGGGATCCAACCCTTGTCTGAGGTATCATTGGCAAATATCTTCTCCCATATGGTTGGTTCCCTTTTCAGCTTGCTGATGTTTTCTTTTGCTGAGTGGAAACTTTTTAGTTTGATGTAGTCCCATGTGTTTATTCTTTCCTTTATTTCCCTTGCCTTAGGAGATATATTGGCAAAAATAATGCTATGTGGGATATCTAAGATTTTACTGCCTGTGTTTTCCTCTATGACTTTTATGGTGTCATAGCTTACCTTTAAGTCTTTTATCCATCTTGAGTTTATTCTGGTGTATGGTGTAAGTTGGTGTTCTAGTTTCATTTTTTCGCACGTCCCTGTCCAGTTCTCCCAACACCATTTCTTGAAGAGGCTGTTTTCACTCCATTTTATCCTCCTTCCCCCTTTGCCAAAAATTTGTTGACCATAGAGGCCTGGGTTTACTTCTGGGCTCTCTGCTCTGTTCCATTGATCTATAAGCCTGTTATGCCAGTACCAGACTGGTTTGATTACTGTGGCCTTGTAATATAGTTTGATGTCAAGTATTATGATTCTTCCTACTTTTTTCTTCCTCAACAGATTTTTATAAGGGTGCTAAAACATTTAATAGGAAAAGAAGATTCTCTTCAACAAATAGTGCTGGGAAACTGGATATCCACAGGCAAAAGAATAAAATTGAAACTTTGCCTAATACCATATACAAAAATTAACTCAAGATGGATCAAACACCTAAATTTAAGAGTTAAAATGATAAAACATATAGATGAAAACATAGGGGAATTTGGATTTGGCAATAGTTTCATAATTATGACTCTAAAACCACATGCAAGAAAAGCAAAATTGATAAATTGGACTTCGTCAAAATTAAAAATTTGAGGGTATCAAAGGACACTATAAAGAGAGTGAAAAGGCAACCCAGAGAATGGAAGAAATTATTTGCAAATCATGTATCTAATAAGTTTAGTTATATACAAAGAACACCTACAACTTAATCTCAACAACAAAAAGACAAACAACCCAATTAAAAAATAGGGAAAGGATTTGAATAGATATTTCTTTAAAGATATAAAAATGGTAATATGCACTTGAAAACATGCTCAACTTCAATATGTCAGGAAAATGTAAAGCAAAACCACAATGAGATACCAATAATATCTACTAGAGATGTAAGATGTCTATAATAATAATTTTTAGACTTCCGGCCAAGATGGAAGCATAGACGGACATGCTCTGTCTCCCTCCACAACTAAGAAGGACTACAACTACTGCAAAACCAAAAATAACCAGAAGTTCCAGAAAATAAAGCTACATGGAAGTCCAACGTATGAACTCATAAACAAGTGGTGCTCCTCTGGACAGGTAGGAAGGGCAAAACCGCAGCTGAAAGATCAAACTGTGCTAGAGGTGGCAGCTGCAGCAGTAAACAGTGGGACCCAGTAAGCAGACACCCATATTTGGGAGGAGAGAAGCGCCTGGGAGCTGGCCCTGGCTGCAGACCAGACCTGTCGGCTCCCGGTTCCTCAGCGGAGAGTAAAAGCAGGAATCCATCTTGGACCCCCGCCCCCATGCAAAGCGCCACAATGTGGTGAGAAAGGTCACCAGGTTGTGACAAGCACACAGGACTCCGCCCAATATAGCATAGGAGCTGTGATAGCGCCCTGCCCAAGAAGGAAAGAAACAAGATGGTCAGAATAGCAGAATTAATGATAGAAATACCAATCACAAAGTTAATGAAAAAACAAATAAAGGCCTTGACTGATGAACAAATAGCGAATCTTTCTGAGGCTTCATTCAGAGTTATAGTCATAAGGCAGCTTACAGACCTAACAGCAGGGCTGAATCAAGACAGGGAAGGAATGAAGGCTAGTCCTGCTGAAATAAACAAAAATACATACAAGTGGTGAGGAAGGGAAAGCCATGGATCAAATCAACAAATCGGAACATAGGGAGGGAACAAACAGTCAACCAGTACAGAAAGAGGAAACAAGAAATGAGGAATATGAGGACAGGCTCAGAAACCTCTGGGACAGCTATAAGCGAACAAACATTTGAATTATAGGATTGCCAGAGGGTGGAGAAGAAGAACTAGAAATTGAAAAATTATGTGAAAAAAACAATGAAGCAGAACTTCCCTAACTTGGGGAAGGAAATGAACTTACAGGTCCAGGAAGCACAGAGAGTTCTGCATAGTCTGGACCCAGGGAGGACCACACCAAGACATATTATCATCAAAATGTCAAAAATTAAAGATAAAGAGAGAATTTTTTTTTCAGATTTAATGTGTTTTATTGATTAAAATATTACATTTGTGCCAATTTCCCTTCCCTCTGCTCCCCTCCACCCGGTGGCCCCCCTCCCTCCAGTTGTCCCCCCCTTTTAGATTATGTCCATTAGTTGTGCATACAGTTCCTCCCAACCTCTCTCCGTCTATTCCATTCCCTCCTACCTTGATCCCCAATTCCTATATCATCTCCCTCCCTTTCCCCATTCCCCCTCCCTGTTGACCTCCCCCCAATATGCTTCCCGTACCCACAGTTCCTTTTCCACTCTCGTTGCCTATTTAGTTTGCCTTTGTTTCATCTCCCTAGCTTCTGTTTTTTTAAACCAGTCCCTTTAACATCTCATATAACAGTGGTTTGGATCTAATGAACTCTTTCAGTTTTATTTTGTCCTGGAAACACTTTCTCTGTCCTTCTATTCTGAATGACAATTTCGCTGGATAGAGTATTCGTGGTTGTAGGTTTTGGATTTTCATTACTTTGAATATTTCTTGCCAGTCCCTTCTTGCCTGCAGGGTCTCCCTTGAGAAGTCAGCTGATAGTCTAATTGGGACCCCTTTGTACATAATTCTTTGCTTCTCTCTTGCTGCTTTTAAGATTCTCTCTTTATCTTTAATTTTTGACATTTTGATTATAATGTGTCTTGGAGTGGTTCTCCCTGGGTCCAGTCTCTTGGGAACTCTCCTTGCTTCCTGGACCTGCAAGTCTATTCCCTTCCCCAAATCTGGGAAGTTCTCCTTTATTATATTTTCACTCAATTTTTCAAGTTCTAGTTCATCTTCCTCATTCTCTGGCAAACCAATGATTCTTATGTTGGGCCTTTTATAGCTGTCCCAGAGGTTTCTGATCCTCTCATTGTTGCTTCCCATTTCCTCTCGCTGCATTGGTTGACTGCTTGTTCCTTCTCCATATTCCAGTTTGTTGAAATGAACTCTGGATTTTTTCTCACCTTCTATCTCGTATGCGATTTTGTTCCTTTCGTTATGAAATTTTTTCGCTTCTTTCTTATCTTTTTCCTGCTCTTTTGTGAATTCTGTAAGCCACCTGATAACAATGGCCCAGAACTGAGCCTCTGACAGGTTTCTTATCTGTTCATCTGTCAGGTTCTCTATCTGCTGTCTGGTGAGTTGTGTCACCGGTATTTCTATAGTTGTCTGCCTCATTTTGACAGATGCGTTTTGTTTTCTTGGGCCGGCTATCGGGGGCAGTGCCTGTGTACTCGTAATGACCCAGCGACCGGCGGGTGCCGTTTGGCGTCACAAATCAGCTACCGGCGCCTGCCTGTCCGCGACCTATTTCGCAGCCCTGTGGTGCTTTCTTTGGGGGCGGGGGTCCAAGATGGATTCACACAGTTATTCAGCTAGGAGACCGGGATCCGTCCTCCCGTCCCACTGGGCCTCACTGTTCAAGGCGATGCGGCGGCCTCTCTCCCCAGCGCGGGAGTCGTGCACCGCCAGGGGCTTGCGTAGCCGGGACTCCTCGCCGGGGTCGAGCACCGCCAGGGGCTTGTGCAGCCGGGATTCCTCACCGTCCGCCGCTCCGGGTGCGACCGCAAACAGCACTGCCCTCTTTAACTCTTACCTGCCCAAATGGCACCGCTGGTTTATAACTTCATATGTTGGACTTCCGTGTAGTTTTATTTTCTGGAATTTCTAGTTATCCTTTATTTTGAAGTAGTTGTATTCCTCTCTAGTTGTAGAGGGAGACCTAGTGTGTCCGTCTAAGCCTCCATCTTGGCCGGAAGTCCTCAAGAGAGAATCTTAAAAGCAGCAAGAGAGAAGAGAAGAATTATGTACAAAGGGGTCCCAATTAGACTATCAGCGTATTTCTCAAAGGAGACTTTACAGGCAAGAAGGGACTGGCAAGAAATATTCAAAGTAATGAAAATCAAAAACCTACAACCATGATTACTCTATCTAGCAAAGCTGTCATTCAGAATAGAAGGGCAGAGAAAGTGTTTCCAGGACAAAGTAAAACTGAAGGAGTTTGTTAGATTCAAACCATTGTTATATGAGATGTTAAAGGGACTTGTTTAGAAGAAGGAGGATCAAAACTATGAACAATTAAAATGAAAACTATCACAACAACAAACAGCAGAAGTTAGGGAATGGAAACAAAGGCAAACTAAGTAGGCAATGAGAGGGGAAAAAGAATTATAGGTATGGGGAACATATTGGGGGGAGGTCAGCGGGGAGGGGGAAGGTAGAAAAGGGAGGGAGGTGGTACAGGAATTAAGAAGCATAGTAGGAGGGAGTGGAGTAGACAGGAAGATGTTCAGAAGAACTATATGCACAACAAATGGGCATGGACTAAGGTGGGGACACCTGGAGGGAGTGGGGGTCACAGGGTGGAGGGGAGCAGGGGGAAAAGAAATTGGGACCACTGTAACAGCATAATCAATAAAATAAAAGGAAAACATTTTAAGAAGAAAAGTAGTGAATATTGATGAAGTTGTGGAGAAATTAGAATATTCACATACTCGTGATGGGAATGTAAATGGGCAGGCTCTGTGGAAGTTTGTTCCTCAAAAAGATTAACATATAATTTGCCACATGACTCAGAAATCCTACTCCTAGATAATATATCCAAAAAAATTGAAAACAGGAAGTCAAACAGATACTTGTATGCAAATGCTCCTAACAACAATATTCACAATAGCCAAAATGTAGAAAAACCCAAGTATCCATCAACAAATGAACAAATAAGCAAAATGTTGTTTAATATAATGGAACAATATTCAGCCATGAAAGGAATAAAGTTCTGATACATGCTACAGTATGGATGTACTTTGAAAACTTGAAAGAAATTAAAGAAGCCAAGCACAATAGGACCTGTATTGTATAATTCTGTTCATACAAACTGTCCATAGTAGGCTGATTCATGCAGACAGAAAGTAGATTAGTGATTGTCAAGGGACAGGGGAAGAGAGAATGGAAGTGACTGCTAATGTGTACAAGGTTTCGTTTTGGGTCCATGAAAATGTTCTTGAATTAGATAGCAGTGGGATTGTCCAACCATGTGAATATAGTAAAACCATTGAGTTATACACTTTAAAATGGTGAATTTTGCTCTGGCTCTGGCTGGTGTGACTCAATGGATTGAACGCCGGTCTACGAACCAAAAAGTCACTGGTTCAATTCCCAGTCAGGTCACATGCCTGGGTTGCAGGCCAGGTCCCCAGCTGGGGGTGTGAGAGGCAACCGCACATTGATGTTTTTCTCCCTCTCTTTCATGCTCCCTTCCCTTCTGCCTAAAAAAAAATAAGTAAAATTATCAAGGAACAAGGATAAATGACCCATGGACATGGACAACAGGGTGGGGATTGACTGTGGGAGAGGGGAGAGGTGGGTGGGGCAGGGGGAGAGCAATGGGGGGAAAATGGGACAACTGTAATAGAACAACAGTCAATCAATCAATCAGTAAGTAAAATAAAAAATAAAATAAAATAAAATGGTAAATTTTGCCCTGGCTGGTGTGACTCAGTGGATTGAGTGCTGGCCTGCAAACCAAAAGGTTGCTGGTTCGATTCTCAGTCAGGGCTCATGCCTGGGTTGTGGGCCAGAACCCTAGTTGGGGGCAACCGATTGATGTATCTCTCACACATTGATGTTTCTCTCCCTCTCTTTCTCCCTCTCATCCCATCTCTAAAAATAAATTAATTAAATCTTTAAAATAAATCAAATGGTGAATTTTTATGTTTTGTAAATTATAACTCAATTTTTAAAAATGTGTCCACAGTATTCTTATTTTTAAATTTTGCTCTATGTTTAGTTATTTATACTCATAAAGGGGGAAACTAATATATATATATATTACATATACATATATATATTACACATATATATATTACATATATATATATATAATTTTGCAGGGCAGAGTAGTAGTTTACTTTTATTTTTTCTTTTTTGTTTTGTTTTTTATAGTTTAATGTATTTTAATAGCAATCTTACAGGAACAGTAGAGAAGACAGATATTAAAAACATGTACTTGCAGCCCTGATTGGTGTGGCTCATTTGGTTGTGCATCATCCAGCAAAGGGAAAAGTTGCCGGGTTGATTCCTGGGTTGCAGGTTGGGTCCCAGTTGTGGTACACACAAGAGGCAATAAATGTTTCTCTCCCTCTCTTTCTCTCTTCCTTTCCCTCTCTAAAAATAAATACATAAAATCTTTTTAAAAAGCATGTAGTTGCATATCGGACAACTTAGAAAAGTATAGTGAATGGATGGAATATACTGCATTATAAAAATGCTACAAATATCATTTAGTTGCCACCATAAGAAACTTACTTGTTTTACTGATCTTTATTTTTTAACCCTCACTGAGGACTTTTAAAATTGATTTTAGAGTGAGAAAAAAAGAGAAACAGAGAGAAACATGAAAGTGAGAGAGAAACATCAATTGGTTGCCTCACATGTGCATCCTCACCAGGGGTCAAACCTGAAACCTGGGTATGTGCCCTAACCAAGAATCGAACCTGCAACCTTCTTGCATGGGGCAACACTCCAACCAATTGAATAATCTGGCCAGTGCAGAAATTTATTTGTTTTAAAAAATATCCAAATGAGGCTCAGTCCAGGTAGCTCAGGTTGTTAGAGCATCATCCCAATACACCAAGGTAATGGGTTTGATCTCCAGTCAGGACACATACAGGAATCAACTACGAAATGCATAAATAAGTGGAACAAATTGATGTTTCTCTCTCTCCCTTCCTCTCTCTCTCCTTTCCTTTCTCTCTCTAAAATCAATAAATAGCATTGACTGGGGTGGCTCAGTTGGTCAGGCTTCCTCCTGCAAAGCGATCAAGGCATATACCTGGGTTGTATGGTATCCAGTTGAGGCCCTTATGAGAGGCAGCTGATCGATATTTCCCTCCCTCTCTTTCTCCCTCCCTTCTCCTCTCTCTAAAAATATATTTAAAATTTCTTTAGAAAAAATCAATGAATAAATTTTTAAAATATTTTATTTAATAAATGGGAATCGAACCAGCAATCATTCAATCTGCAGGCCAGTGTGCACCATCCAGGGCATAAATAAATTTTTCAAAAATCCAAATGTTTGCATTGTCCAGAAAAATTTAACAAATTTCTGTATAATTCTATAAAGTTGAACTGCTGAAACTCATTTTCTGAAACATCTTGACTTGTATTAATACTTTATGTTCCCGCATTAATATTAAAAATATTCACACACAAATGAAAATGAAAAAAAGAACTGCCTGGTTTCTGTCCCCTATTTTCCACTTGCAATCATATACTGAGGTGCTTTTTGACCCCATGGGGGGGAAAAGTACCTAACATTCAGAACTACCAATAACAGAAAGAATGGAAAATTTTTAAAGAATTAAATGTTTCCAATCATAGAGGATTCTTAACCAAGTTCTCCATTTATGTGGTGAGCTACCTGGATGCCATTTGGCATAACTATTACATGTTTGAAATGACACAGATCTGTTTTAAGTTCTGAGCAACGTCTCACACTAGATGCTGGAAGGGATGTTTGCGAAACAGAATTCAGTGGACTTCTTAATGTCTAATTTCATGGGGTACCACGGTAGGAGGCCTGAAATTGCTTGTCAAGTAGAGGGCGCACTCTTGAGAGTGGCTTTAGTAGGCACTTGCTTGCTTCCTGGGTGCTTTACCACTGGTGAATTTGCAGCAGTCAGCTTTGTAGAAGCCATGGTACAGAGACCTCTTTACTTACCCTCTTTGCCTTCTGCTGGAGCTTCTCAAACTAGAGGTGGTACTGGCATTAGAGAGGGGTGGCAGTGAAGCAGCAGCTGTGAACACCCCATTTTTTCTTAATATTTTAAGAGTATTTTCTAATTTTAGCTTTCCAGTATTTCTTTGTTACAGTATATTGTAGTTAATTTTCTTTCGTTTTTTTAAATTTTATTTTTTGTTATTCAATTACAGTTGTCCCATTTTTCCCCCATTGCTCCCCCCTCCCAGCCCATCCCTTCTCCCACAATTATATCCCTCCCCGTTGTCCATGTCCATGAGTCATTCATATACGTTCCTTGACCTGACCCTTCCCTTACTTATCTCCCTTCTCTCCCTCCCCCCTCCCCCCTACTGACTACTATTCTAGGCTTTGCCTATTTAGTTCGTTTGTTTGTGTTGCTCTTGTTTCCTGTATTGGGTGATATCATATGGTATTTCATTAAATTATTCCCATAACAAGGTAAGTTCTTTAAAGTCCTCTAATTACCACCCTCATGTTGATATCATCTATAATTTTCCTTCTGGATTGTTCTTGTATCAGTCAGGGTTCTCAAAAAA
Source organism: Furipterus horrens (assembly GCF_987537825.1). Classification (NCBI taxonomy): domain Eukaryota; kingdom Metazoa; phylum Chordata; class Mammalia; order Chiroptera; family Furipteridae; genus Furipterus; species Furipterus horrens. Next base: position 89,686,164 of record NW_028327172.1, on the reverse strand, counting down.
AAAAAAAAAAAAGAACCAAAGGATAGATATATAGCTATAGATATAGATATATATACTGATTTTATTATAAGAAATTGGCTCATATGATTATGGAGGTTGGTAAGTCCAAAATCTGCAGTGTGAGCTGGCAGGCTGGAGATCCAGGAGAGTCAATGAAGTGAGGAGTCCTAGAACCACACCAGGCCCCCCAGCCCAGGGTTCCAGTGCCAGGAAGATAAGTCCCCATTAGTTCTGGCTGCAAAAACCAGCGGGGACTGAGTTGGTGGAAAAAACTACTGGAGTCCCAAGCAGTTCCTTTCAAAGAACCCACACATGGCAGACTCACTTTCTCTAGCTCCAGCACTGGGGTAGTATGTCCATAGGTCATGCACATAAGTTCTTTGGCTACTCCATTTCCTATACTGTACTTTACATCCCCATGACTATTCTGTAATTACCTATTTATTCTTCTTCATTCTCTCACCTCTTCACCCATTCTCCCACAACCCCCTCCCACCTGGCAACCATCGAAACGCTTTCTATATCTATGATTCTGTCTCTGTTCTTCATTGCTTAGTCTGTTTTTCAGGTTCAATTGTTGACAGATATGTATTTATTGTCATTTTTTTGTTCATAGTTTTTATTTTATTTTCCTTAAATAAGTCCCTTTAACGTTTCATATAATAATGGTTTGGTGATGATGAACTCCTTTAGATTTTTCTTCTCTGGGAAGCTCTTTATCTGCCCTTTGATTCTAAATGATATCTTTGCTGGGTAGAGCAATCTTGCCTATAGGGCCCTGCTTTTCATGACTTTGAATATTTCTTGCCAATCCCTTGTAGCCTGCAAAGATTCTTTTGAGAAATCAGCTGTAAGTTTTATGGGAAGGCCTCTGTAGTTAACTAACTGCTTTTCTCTTGCTGCTTTTAAGATTCTCTCTTTATCTTTAAACTTTGGCATTTTAATTATGATGTGGCTTGGAGTGGGCCTCTTTGCATCCATGTTGTTTGGGACTTTCTGTGCTTCCTGGACCTGCATGTCTATTTATTTCACCAAATTAGGAAAGTTTGCTTTCAATATTTTTTCACATAAATTTCCAATTTCTTGCTCTTCCTCTTCTCCTTCTGGAACCCCTATGATGTGAATGTTGGAATACCTGAAGTTGTCAAAGAGGCTTCTTACACTATTCCTGTGTTTTTTTTGGATTCTTCTCCTCCTCCTCCTCCTCCTCCTCCTCCTCCTCCTCCTCCCCCTCCCCCTCCCCTCCTCCTCCTCCTTCTCCTTCTTTTTGTTCTGATTGGTTGTTTTTGCTTCCTTATATTCCAAATCATTGATTTGATTCTTGGCGTCATGCACTCTACTGCTGTTTCCCTGAAAATTGTTCTTTATTTCAAATAGTGTATTCTTTGTTTCTGACTTGATCTTTTTATACTGTTGATGTCCTTACTAAGTCCCTTGAGCATCCTTATAACCAGTGTTTTGAACTCTGCATCTGATAGATTTCTTATCTCCATTTTGTTTAGGTCTCTGTTTGTTTGTTTTTAATTTTGATCTGTTCTTTCATTTGGGCCATGTTTCTTTGTCTTTTCACATTGGTAGCATCCCTATGTTTTTTTCTATATATTAGGTAGAGCTGCTATGACTCCCTGTTTTGGTAGCATGTCCTAATGCTATAGGTATCCTGTAGGGTCCAGTGACACAGCCTCCCCCATCACCCAACTTGGGTGCACTCGAGGTGCATCCTTTGTGTGGACTGAGTACACCCTTCTCTTGTAGTTGAGCCTTGGTTGCTGTTGGAAGGTCAATAAAAGGGATTTACCCAGGCCAGTCAGCTGGAAGGACTGGCTGTGACTACTTACCACCAACCTCCACCCTCTGTGGAGATAAGCAGTGCAGGGACAGGGTGGTTGTGCTCAGAAGTGGTCTGTAGCTGTCCACTGGCCGTGCAGGCTCTGGGGTTTCCCAGGTGGTGCAGACCAAGGTCAGGCCACATCTGTGTTCTGCCTGGGGCCACCTTGCCTGAGCTATAAAGCAATATGAGATGGCTGCTACTTGTGCTGGGCTTGAAGATTCCCAGATGAAGCTAAGCTGTGAATCTAGGCTGGGTGCTGCTAGATCCAGGCCTGGAGCTCACTGAGGCCAGCTGTTGCTTGTTTGATAGGATTTAGGAAGTTGTGAAGCATGAGCCACTGTTAACAGCTGTAAGTTGGATGGGACAGGGCCTCAGTGGATCTCCAGGGTGAGGGAAACAGTGTTAGCCAGGTTGATGGAGTCTCAGATATGGCACTTGCCTGCTGGGTCTGTGGCTCTGTGGGAAGAGGGTTCAGAAAAGGGACAATGGCTTCTGCCTACCTTTCTGTCTGGAAGAAAGCTGTCCCATATCTCTTGCCTAGATGCTGGACACTTCAGTTCCTCCTGGTATACCACTAGTGCCTTTTAAGCTCCTCCCCTGGTGCTGGAGCTCAGGAGTGAGTGTAAGTCCATGTGTGGGTTTTTTAAGGAGAAATGCTTGGGACTGCATCAGTTTCTTCCACCGACTCAATCCTACTGGTTTTTGTAGACAGAAGTTATGGGGACTTATCTTCCTGGCACTGGAACCCTGGGCTGCAGGGCCTGCTGTGGGGCTGGGACTCCTCATTCCAGAATTATTCCTCTCAAATTTTTATCCACCACACCTCAATGTGGCAGCTGATTGTTCTACATCTCTGCCCCTCTTACAAGTCTGGATGGATGTGGTTTCATTAATTTCATAATTGTCAGATTTTTATTCAACTCTGTTTCTGATGGTTCAGAGTGATGGTTGTTCTATATTTTAGTTGTAATTTTGATGTGATTGTATAAGGAGGCAAGCCATGTTTACCTATTCTACCATCTTGACTAGAAGTCACTATTGTTTTCTGTAGTTAGTCCTTTATTGCTGACCAACCGTGAGCTCGCAGAAGCATCATAGCTATTACCTTGATATGAAAGGCTGCTGTAAACTGCCTGGTCAACTTGCATCTGCTGGCCTCCAAGGCCTCCCTTCTTCTTGGTTTCTATTTCCATGGCATCAGTGTGACTTTGAAGGATGTGGGCCAATTTTGCAAGTTGACCAAGAAGAATAAGGGTGCTGAGCATCTCTAAAAGATGCAGACACAGGTTGTCAGCCATGCCCTCTTCCGTGACTTGCAGAAGCTGTCCCAAGATGAATGGGGTAAAACTCACCATGCCAGAGGAGCTGCCATAGCTCTGCAAAAGAACCTGAACCAGGCCCTTTTGCATCTGCATGCCCTGCATTCTTCCTTCACAAACTCCATCTTTGTGACTTGCTGGAGAGCCACTTCCTAGTGGAGGAGATAGTCATTACAAGATGGGCATCCAGGCTAGCCAGCCCCAGCCTGGGCTGGGTGAGTATCTCTTCCAAAGACTCACACTCAAGTACAACTAGGAGCCTCCAGACCCCGTTGGCATTTGAGGGGTCCCCTCTGCATCCCTCTGTGTCAGAGTTTCTGCCTGAGCCTCTCCCTGCAGGCACTAAGCAGTTTTTTAACCACTTTGGAACCCTCTCCCAAGCCATGGACCAAATAGAAAAAATAAAGAAAGCTTTTTGCAGATAAAAAGGAAAAAAGAACTTTTTTGAATAGTTCATTGTTAGTGTATAGAAACAAAATTGGTTTGTGAGTGTTGATTTTGTATCCTGCAACTTCACTGAATTAACTTATCATTCTAACAGTATTTTGATGGAATCTTTAGGGTTTCTTATATATAAAATTATGTCATCAGAAAACAGAATATTTTAAGGATAGGAAAAGGTCATCTTAATTCAGTGATCTCAGGACCATTTTATCTTCTTAAAAATTATTCAAGACTCCAAATAGCTATTGCTTATGTGGGTTATATCTACCAATATTTTTCATAGTTTAAGATGAAAACTGAGAATTTTTAAAAATATTTATTTTTGAATACATTTTAAAGTAACACTAATAAACCTATTACTATATGTCAATGTAAACAACAATTTTATGAACAATAATTATTTTTAAAATTTGTGAGCACAGTGAGATTGTTTAACATGTATGCAAATTTCTCTAATATCTAACTTAAAAAAAGACCACTGTATTCTCACATCTGTTTCTGTAGTCGACCTGCTGTCTATGTTGTTTTGGTTGAAGTATAGGAAGAACCTTCAGCCTCACACAGAAATGTAATTGAAAGAGGGAGGAGTAGGTTAATAGCCTTTTCATATATTTGTGAATATTCTTTTTTGATACTACATTAAACTAGACAGTGGTAGTTTTTTAAAGATTGGTTGAAATGTGGAATCTGAAACCAAGACAATGAGCTTTTCACATGCTGTTAGGTTAAAATCTATTGATCTATCCTGCATTTTGAATAGATCTTTTACCCATTCATGATTTTGTGACTTCACACATTGGTCATTTGCTACTCTGAATTATGCAGATCTTCCAAATGTTAGCACATTTCACTATACAATGCCAAAAAATGATATATGGTAATATCACCACTGTTGTCATTAGGAACATGTAAAAAGAGTGGAAACTCTTCTGGTCAAGATGGCAGCATAGGCAGATATGGTTCACCTCTTCACACAACCACATCAAAATTACAACTAAAATATAGAACAACTATCACACTGAACCATCAGAAATCGAGTTGAATTGAAGTCTGACAACTGCAAAATTAAAGAAACCACATCCATCTAAACTGGTAGGAGGGGTGCAGATGAGGAATGGGCTGGTCCCACACCCACGTGTGGTAGGTAAAAATTCAGGAAGGCTATCTCAGGAGTGAGGAGTTCAGGCCTCACGGCAGGCCCCACACCCCAGGGTTCCAGTGCCAGGAAGATAACTCACCCAACTTCTGGCTTCAAAAACCAGCAGGGATTGAGTTGGTGAAAGGAAGTGCTGGAGCCCCAAGCAGTTCCTCTTAAAGGACCCACACACAGACTCACCTATTCAGACTCACAGTCCTTTGAGCTCCAGCCCCAGGGTAGTAGCTTGAGAGGCACCAGTGGTATACAGGGAGAAACTGAAGTGTCTGGCATCAAGGCAAGCAGAGGCCATTGTCCCTTTTCTAAACCCTCCCCCCACAGAGCTTGTAAACTAGTGCAATATCTGAGACTCCATCAACCTGTCTAAACTATTTGATGTGTCTTGGAGACTCCAGAGACTCTACCCCACCCAACTTATGAACCCACCCAAGCTGCTTTTCCATGTGAATGGCTGGTCTTGACTCACGCTGCACAACTTCCTAAATCCTATCAAACAAGCAACAGCTGGCTTCATTAATCCCCAGGCCCAGCACTAGCAGTGGCCAGCTTAGATTCACAGCTAGGCTTTGCCTGGAAATCTCCAAGCCCAGCACAGTAGCAGTCATCTCAGATTACTTTATAGCTCAGGAAGGTGTCCCGGGCAGAACAAAGGTGGGGGCTGACCCTGGTCTACACCATCTGGGAAACCCCAGGGCCAGTGCACCCAGTAGACAGCTACAGACCAGGTTGGATCACCATCAGTCTGCCCCTGCAGAGATAATCTGCTTCAGAAGGTGGAGGATGGTGGACAGTTATCACAGCCAGTTCTTGTAGTTGGCTGGCTTGGGTAAATCCCTCCCATTAACCTTCCAACAGCAACCAAGGCTCAACTACAAGAGGAGGATGTACTCAGCCCACATGAAAGCATGACCCGAGCACCCAGCTTGGATGGCAGGGAGGCTGTGCCACCAGACCCTACAGGACTCTACTACATTAGACCACATGCTAAGGCACAGAGTCAAAGCAGCTCTACCTAATATGTAGAAACAAACACAGACAGGCTGCCAAAATGAGGTGACAAAGCAACATGGTCCAAATGAAAGAACAGATTAAAACTCCAGAAAATGAGCTAAAGGAAATGGAGATAAGCAATCTATGAGATGCAGAGTGCAAAACACTGGCTATAATGATGCTCAAGGAACTTAGTGAGAACCTCAACAGCATAAAAAATATCCACTCAGAAATTAAGGATACACTAATTGAAATAAAGAACAATTTTCAGGGAAACAACAGTAGAGTGCATGAAGCCAAGAATTAAATCAATGATTTGGAACATAGGAAGCAAAAAACAACCAATCAGAACAAAAAGAAGGGAAAAGAATACAAAAACATGAAGATAGAGTAAGCAGCCTCTTTGACAGCTTCAAACATTTCAACATTTGCATCACAAGGGTGCCAGAAGGAGAAGAGAAATAGCAAGAAATTGGAAATCTATTTGAAAAAAGTTTGAAAGCATACTTCCTGAATTTGGCGAAATAAATAGACATGCAAGTCCAGGGAGCACAGAGAACCCCAAACAACATGGATGCAAAGAGGCCCACTCCAAGACACATCATAATTAAAATGCCAAAGGTTAAAGATAAAAAGAGAATCCTTTTTGGGCCTTGTGGCCAAGACAGAGGCATAGGTAGACACGTTTTGCCTCCTTCCACAACTATAAGAAAGATTACATCTATCTCAAAACAAAAAAACCCCAGAACTACCAGAAAATCAAACTGCGTGGAAGTCCAACAAAGATATAAAGAAGCAATACTCATCCAGTCAGGTAGGAGGGGTGGAGCCGGGGCAGAGAGGACGTGGTGTGGTGGCTGTGGCGGCAGTGATCATGGTGGCAGTAAGGCAATGGCTGTGGCTGGCCATCAGAAATAGCCATCATACATTATAAAAGCTGGTAGGGACACCTGGGGAGCAATTCCAGTCCCAGGCTAGAGCATGCATCTCACAGTTCCAGTGACAGGAAAATAAAGCTTCATTACTTCTGGCTGTGAAAACCAGTGGGGGCTGAGGTGGCAGAAGAAAACTCTCCATATCTCAGGAGAGTATTTTGAGGCCCCCTGGTTCTAGAACATCCACAAGCCCACCCACTCTGGGAACCATCACCAAATCAACAGCTAGAGGGGTGCCAGCCACATTTGGGAAGTGGGTGAAGTGACGGGAAAAGGGGACAGTGCTAAGCAAGTGGCATTATTTCCTCTCAGACCCCTCCCACACATATAGTGCCACAAGGTGGTGAAACAGGTTGCCCAGCACTAATGAATACCTAAGGCTTTGCCCCTTACAACTTAACAGGTGTGACAGCTCAAAGGCAAACACAGGAGGCTGTCAAGTTGAGAAGACAGAGAAGTATGGCCCCAAAAAGGGAGCAGATCAAGGCAAGAGTGAGAGAATTAAGCAACAAGGATATAGCCAACCTAACAGATACAGAATTCAAAACACTGGTGACAACCATGCTCACAGACTTGACAGACGTAGTGGAGTATAGCAAATGCATAAATGAAGAAGTGAAGGCTATACTAAGAGAAATGAAGAAAAATCCACACAAAAACAATGGTGAAGGGAAAGAACATGGGGTTCAAGTCAATGATTTGAAACATAAGGAAATATGTTCCAAAAATAAAACAGTCAACCAGTACAGAATGAAGAAACAAGAATTGAAAAAAACGAGGAGAGTCTTAGGAACATCTGGGACAACTTTAACTGTACCAACATCCAAATCATAGGGGTGCCAGAAGGAGAAGAGGAAGAGCAAGAAATTGAAAAGTTATTTGAAGGAAAACTTTCTTAATTTGATGAAGGAAATAGACACACAAGTCTAGGAAGCACAGTGTCCCAAACAAGTTGGACCTAAAGAGGACCACACCAAGACACATCATAAGTAAAATGTCAAAGGTGAAAGATAGAGAATCTTAAAAGCAGCAAGAGAAAAGCAGAGAGTTACCTACAAAGGAGTTCCCATAAGACTGTCAGCTGATTTTTCTAAAGAAACTTTGTAGGCAAGAAGGGATTGGCAAGAAATATTCAAACTAATGAAAAGCAAGAACCTACAACCGGGATTACTCTATTCAGCAAAGCTACATTTAGAATGAAAGGGCAGATAAAGTGCTTCCCAGACAAGGTAAAGCTAAAGGAGTTCATCATCACCAAGGCATTATTACAGTAAATGTTAAAGGGACATGTTTAAGAAAAAGAAAAAGGGACTCCTACCATTTTCGATAACATAGATGGAACTGGAGAGAATTATGCTTAGCGAAATAAGCCAGGCAACAAAAGACAAATACCATATGATATCACCTAATACAGAAAACTAATGAACAACACAAACAAATGAGCAAAACTGAACCAGAGGCATGTAAACAAGGAACAGACTAATAGTTAACAGCAGGGGAGAGGCGGGGAGGGAGAGCAGGGGGAAGGGTTTAGTAAAGGAACTAGTATAAATAACCCATGGACATGTACAATGAGGTGGAGATTGACTGTGGGAGAAGGGGTGGGCTGGGTGGCGGGAGAAATGGGGGGAAAAGTGGGACAACTGTAATAGAAAAACAATAAATATATCAAAAATTTAAAAAAAAGAAAAAGAAGAATATCAAAACTATGAACAATAAAATGACAACAATTCTTTAACTATCAACAAATAAATCTAAAAGAAAGAAAAAAAATTAAGCAAACAACTAGAACAGAAACAGAGCCATAGATATGGAGGTCATATGGAAGGTTGTCAGTTGGAAGGGGAAGGGGGAGAATGGGGGAAAAAGTGCAGGGATCAAGAAGCATAACTGGAAGGTACAAAATAAACAGGGGGACATTAAGAATAGTATAGGAGATGGCGAAGCCAAAGAACTTATATGCATGACCCATAGACATGAACTAATGAGGGGTGTGGGGGGGATTGCTGGAGGGAAGGGAGGTCCTGGGCAGAGGGGGGCAAAGGGGAAAAATTGGGACAACTGTAATAGCATTATCAATAAAATATATGTAAAAAAAAAAGAGAACGCTTTTTAAAAATATATTTATTTATTTTCAGAGAGGGGGGATAGAGGGAGAAAAAGAGGGTGAAAAACATCAGTTGGTTGCCTCTCACCTGCCCCCCAACTGGAGTCCTGGCCCACAACCCAGGTATGTGCCCTGACTTGCATCAAACCAGTGACTTTTTTTTCACAGGACTGTGCTCAATTCACTGAGCCACTCCAGCCAGGGCTAAAGAGAGAATCTTAAAAGCAGCAAGGGAAAAAGCAGTCACCTACAAGTCCCATAAAACTCTCATCTGATATCTCAAAAGAAACTTTGCAGGCTAGAAGGGATTGGCAAGGGATATCCAAAGTCATGAAAATCGGGGACCTATAGCCAAGATTGCTCTACCCAGCAAAGCTATCATTTAGAATTGAAGGGAAGATAAAGAGCTTCCCAGAGAAGAAAAATCTAAAGGAGTTCATCATCACCAAACCATTATTATATGAAATGTTAAAGGGACTTATTTATGAAAAAAAGATCAGATGGCAAAAAATACATACCTATCAATAACTGAATCTAAAAAACAATCTAAGGAAACAAGAACAGAGACAGATTCATGGATACAGAGAATGTTTTGATAGTTGTCAGATGGAGGGGGTTGTGGGGTAAAGGGTGGAGAGGTGAGATGATTCAGAAGTACAAATAGGTAGTTACAGAATAGCCATGGGGATGTAAAGTATAATATAGGAATTGGAATAGCCAAAGAACCTATACATATGACCCATGGACATGAACAATGGTGGGGGAGACTGCCTGAGGGAGTCAGGGGTACTGGGTGGAGGGGGACAAAGGTGGAAAAATCTGGACAACTGTAATAGCATAATAAATAAAATATCACTTAAAAAATAAATAAGCAAAATCTTTTTAAAAAATTTTAAAAAGAGTGGAAAGCTGTCAAGCTCAAATTTTAAAGTTTTGGCAACAAACAGTATCAGTTGCTTTCCTTGTCATGACAGGATTACTTTGTTCATTTTGGAGAAAATTTCTGCCAAATATCCATATCTGGATAACCATAGCTTGTCTCTCAGTAGTTCTTTCAAGTAAAAACAATATTCTTTGTAAGAAAAGGGTAGTGCAGCTCACAACTCAAACAATTGCATTGGTGCTTTTTCTCAGGACCATTGTACATCCATAAGCGCAGTAGTACTTTAAGCATACATCACATTTTATCACACAAAATGTTAAAAAGATAAATGCTTGTGTTCAAAATTAATAAAATTAACAATTTTTCCTGCTTAATCAAGGACAGTCTTAAGTGAAACTGGCTTTTCCCTTTTCCTTTTTAAACTTTGAATGTGTGGTAGTGAAGAAAACAGTGATTACTAATATGGTTTAATGCCACTGCTTTGATTTACAAGAAGGGGCCAACAGCCAAATCCTTAATTCATTTTTATATCATCAGTGCAGATGTTAACAGGCTAAAAAAAAAAAAAAAAAAAAATTCAAATTATATCTCAGTATTATCATAAAGATAGTTTTGACCTCCCTGACCCCTTTAAAAACCCCTCAGCAGTCTAAAGATTACACTTTGGGAACCACTGCCTTAATCCATCCAGGGTTTGAGCTGATTTGATTGGACTGTAATCTTTGTGAAGGTTGTGTATTTCATGTTTACTCTTATGCCTGAATTACAGTCCCTCAGAGGTCCTCAATGCCTGGGATGTTTCTCAGGGTGCCCTCTCTGTGGTAGGCCTTGAACTCTATTTTTTGTTACCCCAGTCCTAGTAGACTTCTGAAAGCTGTGCTGAGCGGAAGCAGTTCCTTCTAGCAGTTTCTTTTGAATTGGCAAATGCCTTGGTGATGCAAACCACACCAAATAGTAGGCTCACTTCTCTGTGCTTCTCTTCACTCTGAGCTCTTGACATCTGTGGCAAATTTATTCCAAAAAAATGACTGCAATTTTTCATCTATCTACAATTTTTGCAATGTGATATTGCAGCTCCTCCCAAAAGACATATAATCTATTTTCCCATCTCTTGAATCTTGGTGGTCTTATAGCCTCCTTTGGCCAATAGAAGACACAGAAGCAACAATGTACCTCTTCTGGTACTAGGCCTCAGGAAACTTTTATGCTTCAAGTCTGTCTCAGATCCTTGCCTTAGAAATTGCAATGAGAATAAACCCAAGTTACTCTGCTGAAATATGCCTGACCACATGGAGCAGAAAGGGATTGTTTCACCTGGGCCCATCTTAGATCGGCCAGTCACCAGCTGATCCACCTGCTGACTCTTATATTGCAGAAAACAGCAGGAGGCTGTTCCCAGATCCCTCCACAGAGACAGCCATAACCTGCCAACATCAGCTGAAACCAGTCTAGCCCATGTGAGTCTGTACAGTTATCAAAATCCCCAATGTGTCCCTGTGGAACCAAAATTCACACTACCAAGGAACCAACATGCAAAGATCTCATCCCCGTGAACCCATTTTTGAAGCAAGAGGTGCCTGAAACTGTTGCCTAGCTTGGAAGAAAACCAAACACTCTTAGAAATGTATGACTCCAACCAACCAAAATCAGAACTTAAAATATGTATAACCTTGCCTGGTGGGGTGGCTCAGTTGGTTAAAGAGCGTTGTCCTGATACTCCAAGGCCATGGATTCCATCCTGGGTCAGGACACATACAAGAAGAACCAATGAATGAATAAGTAAGTGAAACAACAAATCTATGTTTCTTTCCCTCTCCTTCCCCCGCTCCCCGTTCCTCTCTCTAAAATCAATTAAATATATATATATATTACCTCTTCTTACCCTCACTTCTTAAAACTCATCTCAAGCCTTTGTTTGGGGAGACAGATCTGAGCTTTGTCTCCTGTCTCCTTGTCTGACTGCCTTACAATTAAATCCTTTTCTCCACAAAAGACCATTGCATCAGAATTTGGCCCACTTGCTCAGCTCAGTTATAGTTTTGTTATATAATAATAGCTAACAGCAAAAGCCATTTGGTAACTTGTTGCTTTTGTTGCTCTTTGATACCTTCAAACACTTATTTCATATTTCGACCAGCAATTCCATTTGTTATTGACAGGGGGATTGATCTGAAACATTACTGGAAGAAAAACATCCTTAATGACATTATTTTTCCTCATATTTTCATGAATCTTTAAAAAAAAATCTCTTTGATGATATTTAATATGTTTATTTGAACTCAGTGCACCAATCTGCCTTGTTTATTATGGGTTATTCAATTTGTTTAATTTATTCTTGTAATGATTTATTTCTTAAGTTGTCTAGACTTGGCTGAACAACTTGTGAGGAAGGGTCCTAGCATATGTCCCTCCTTATGGGGTAAGGCTTGTGTCTGAAGGAGGGTATCAGATGTAAAGCAGAGACTTTTCTGATGGTAAAGTCATCCAAGACAGTACAACTCCCTTTGGGGCAGCTCCATTACTCACTTCGAAACATTTTGCCTTTCAAGTTCTGAGGTGGCAGAGTAAATGCTAGGATCCAGCCAGTCTGCCTGTACCTATGTTGAAAGTTGATGACCCTACCTGTTGACATTCTATTGGCTGCTGTTTTCTGCCCTTAAGTAGTAACAAGGGCAAGTGATGAACTGCTCAACGTATTGTTGAGGGAGAGTGAGTTACAGACCTGAAAAATCCCCCCTACCCTATCTCCTGTCCACAGTTCATGGTCCTCTATCACTCTGTGCTCCTACTACCACCCTCCACCCATACTCCAAACACACACCAGGAATCTATCATCTATTTTTCAGTTCTGCATTTGTGCCTCAGGAGGACTACAAGCAATTCAAGATGGTATCTGAGCTATTATACTCCAGGGTGAGATGACCACCATCCAGGGAACAGATAAAGACCACCTCCCAGGACACAAAGGAAGCTGCCCAGGACACAGATGAAAGAATGATGCAGCTTTTATTTAATTAACTTTTCCCCTGAATTCCAAACCCCTTACCTAAACTTTTCTTCTCCTTATAAAAATGGTCTGTTTACAATGGAATTTAAGATGGTCTGTTAGGGTACAAACCCACTGTCTTCTCAGATTTCTGGCCATCTGAATATAGCACCCATAAAGACTCAATCCCTATCTCTGCTTATTGGGTCTGGTAGATGACGGCAGCATGAACACCAGCTATGCTGGTTTCAAAAGCAGCAAGAGAAAAGCAGAGTTACCTGTTAGAATGTATTGGGACTTGGAGGACCTGAGCCACTGCTTGTGCTGAAACAAAGAGGGTATGTGTCACCAGCCATGCACCTGATCACAAAGTTCCCTATTATCAGAGGCAACTGAGGCATAGCCACTGGCGTCCTGCTGAGAGCCTAGCCTTAACCCCCATTGCCCCTTCCCCCTCCACAGAACATTCCCCAGAAACAAGGACCATAAGTCTCCTGGCAGCCATCCCTAATCAGAGGACATTGTTGTTTCGTAAACACCTATATCCTGGACGTCTGGAACCAACCAGCAGGGTGACTCACCTACCCAGGGTCTGCTCTACATCCTTAAAAGTCCCTCTACCCTTTCCCTTGGTGCTGCAGTCCTCTTGGACTCAGCCTGCCTGCTTGAATATCCTTCAATAAAGGCTTTGAACTAGTCCACCCAACTCCTCCCTTCTTCCAGGCACACACCTAACATTACCTACAAAGGAGTTCCCATAAGACTGTCAGTTGATTTCTCAAAAGAAACTTTGCAGGCAAGAAGAAGCTGGCAAGAAGTATTCAAAGTGATGAAAAACAAGGACCCACAACCAAGATTACTCTATCCAACAAAGCTAGCATTTAGATTGGAAAGACAGATAAAGTGCCTCCCAGACAAGATAAAACTAAAGGAGTTCATCATCACCAAGCCATTATTACATGAAATATCAAAGGGACTTACTTAAGAAAAAGAAAGATCAAAATTATGAACATTAAAATGACAACAAACTCACCACTCTCAACAACTGAATCTAAAAAATAAAAACAAAATCCAACTAAGCAAACCAGAATAGGAACAGAATCATAGGTATGGGGATCATTTGGAGGGTTATCAGCTGGGAGGTGGAAGGGGGAGAAATGGGGAAGTGGTGCAGGAATTAAGAAGAATAATTGGTTGGTACAAAATAGACAGGAGGAAGTTAAGAATAATATAGGAAAAGATGAAGCCAAATAACTTATATGCACAGTCCAGGGACATGAACTAAGGGGGGTGGGATTGCTGGAGGGAAAGGGATTACTGAGCAGAGGGGAGCAAAGGGAAAAAAAATAGGATTACTATAACAACACAATCAATAAAATATACGAAAAAAAAAAAAGACAACAAACTCACAACTATCAACAACTGAATCTAAAAGAAAAAAAAACTAAGCAAACAACCGGAACAGGAACAAATTTATAGGTATGGGGATCATTTGGAGTTATCAGCTGGAAGGGGGAGAAAGGGGTATATGGTGCAGAGATCAAGAAGCATAATTGCAGACTTCCGGCCAAGATGGAGGCTTAGACTGACAAGGTCAGTCTCCCTCTACAACTAAGAAGGAATACAACTACCTCAAACCAAAAGATAAGTAGAAATTCCAGAAAATAAAACTACATGGAAGCCCAACGTATGAAGTTATAAACCAGCGGTGCACGTCTGGATGGGTAGGAGGGGCGAGATCAGAATCTGGACAGAAGGGTCGGGCTGAGCTGTACTCGGTAGCAGGTAGCAGCGGGAATAGCGGTGGGACTGCGAGAAATGCCAGGGGAGCAATCCCGGCTGCAGTCGAGACCTGGCAGCTCATGATTCCAACACTTCGGAAGGCAGACCCCCCCATTGCCTTGAACGGTGAGGTTGTGGGACAGGAGCCTCCCGGTCTCTCGGTGGAGAGTAAGGGCTGGAATCCATCTTGGACCCCTGCCCCCACACAAAGTGCCACACAGCTGGGGGGGAAATGGTCGCAGATTGCTGCCAGTAGCTGAGCAGTGAGGAGTGCATGGGGCTCTGCGCCCTATAGCCTGCCCGGGAAGAAAGCTAAAAACAAATCTGTTAGAATGAAGCAGACAATGATAGAAATCCCAGTGACGCAGCTCACCAGGCAGCAGATGAGAGACCTGACAGAGAAACAAATAAAAAACCTTTCGGAGGCTCACTTCAGAGCTATAGTTATAAGATGGCTTACAGAATTAATAAAAGATTTGTAACAAGACAGGGGAGGAATGAAAGCCACTCACACTGAAATGAACGAAAACACATACGAGACAAGTGGTGAGGAAATAAAATCCAAAGATCAAATCAACAAACCAGAACATAGGGAAGGAACAAACAGACAACCAGTGCAGAAAGAGGAAACAAAAAGTAAGGAAAGTGAGGAGAATATCAGAAACCTCTGGGACAGCTATAAGTGACCGAACATTTGGGTAATAGGATTGCCAGAGGATGAAGAAGAACTAGAAATAGAAAAATTATGTGAAAAAGTAATGAAGCAGAACTTCCCGAATTTGGGGAAGGAAATAGACTTACAGGTCCAGGAAGCACAGAGAGTTCCAGAAAAACTGGACCCAGGGAGAACCACTCCAAACACATTATAATCAAAATGTCAAAAATTAAAGATAAAGAGAGAATCTTAAAAGCAGCAAGAGAGAAGAAAAGAATCATGTACAAAGAGGTCGCAATTAGACTATCAGCGGATTTCTCAGAAGAGACCCTGCAGGCAAGAAGGGATTGGCAAGAAATATTAAAAGTAATGAAAATCAGAAACCTACAGCCACAAATACTCTATCCAGCAAAACTGTCATTCAGAATAGAAGGGCAGAGAAAGTGCTTCCAGGACAAAGTAAAACTGAAGGAGTTCATTAGATCCAAACCACTATTATAAGAGATGTTAAAGGGACTGGTTTAGAAGAAGGAGGATCAAAACTATGAACATTGAAATGAAAACTGTATCACAACAACCAACAACAGAAGCTAGGGAATCGAAACAAAGGCAAACTAAGTAGGCAACGAGAGTGGAAAAAGAATTATAGGTATGGGGAACATATTGGGGGGAGGTCAGCGGGGAGGGGGCAGGGGGAAAAGGGAGGGAGATGATGCAGGAATTAAGCAGCATAGTAGGAGGGAGTGGAGTAGACAGGTAGATGTTGAGAAGAACTATATGCACAACCAATGGACATGGACTAAAAGAGGGGGACACCTGGAGGGAGGGGGCCACTGGGTGGAGGGGAGCAGAGGGAAAATAAATTGGTACAACTGTAACAGCATAATCAATAAAACATATTTTTTAAAAAAGAAGCATAATTGGTAGGAACAAAATAGACAGGGGGATGTTAAGAATAATATAGGAAAGGGTGATGCCAAAGAAGTTACATGCAGGACCCCTGGACATGAACTAAGCGAGCAGGGGCGGGCATTGCTGGAGGGAAGCAGGGTATTGGGTAGAGGGCGGCAAAGGGGGGAAAAAATGGGCCAACTGTACAGCATAATCAATAAAATTACTTAAAAAATAAAAGAGCCCTGGCTGTTGTGGCTCAGTGGATTGAGCGCCAGCCTGCAAACCAAAAGGTCACTGGTTTGATTCCCACTTAGGGTGTTACAGAACAAAAGGGGGTTCTTTCACGTGGTGCCTTGGTGTAAAACCCAACAGCTAGTGTTGAGGAAAACAGGTCTTCATTTACAATATTCCAACCTGGGGACGGCAGTGAGCACTTCAGCTCAGAGCCCTGTTCTCCCACGGGACCCAGCACTTCCCTTGCTCCCCCAAAAGCTAGAAGCCACAAACATGTCCAGAAGTTCCCCATCCCTTATCTGTCAGCTGTCTTCTTCAGGATCTGGGGTACGATGTCATCAGCCTCCACATAACAGTACAGGAAAACATGTGCTGTGTTGCACTGGATCACGCATGGTTCTCCCTTTGCCCTTTCAAAGCTGCGTGATGTTCTCTCTTTCCTTTCAAAGCCGAATGGACATCTCCTTTCTCAAAACAGCATGAAGAATCTCCTTCTCAAAACCACACGGAGAACCTAGCTAAAATGTCTGCCACCTATTTTTATACCCCTGACTGCGTCCTCTGACACAGTGGGTGTGGTAACCAGTTCTGACCATTCACAGAACCTAGCGCAGGGTCTGTACGCTCTCTGTACCATCCCATGCTCCAAAAACCTCTCCCATCTTCTTGGGGCCTTGGAAGTATCCAAGCCATTTGTGTAACAAAGACACTAGCCACTAGCCACAGGCATGTGAAGGCATCTTAAAAGCTGTTTCTTTTCCCCATCCCCTAACCCACAGGCTCTGGGGACTTTTGGAGACCCCACTCTGTAACAATGGCACATGCCTGGCTTGCAGGCCAGGTCCCCAGTTGGGGGTATCCAAGAGGCAACCACTTGATGTATCTCTTGCACATTGATGTTTCTCTCCCTCTCTTTCTCTGTCTCATCCCCTCTCTCTAAAAAGTAAATAAATAAAAATCTTAAAAAAAACAACACCTTAAAAAAATATTAAAACAAAAGAAGCATAATTGGTAGGTACAAAATAGACAGGGGGACATTAAGAATAGTATAGCAAATGGAGAAGCCAAAGAACTTATATGCATGACCCATGGACATGAACTAAGTCAGGGGGACTGCTGCAGGGAAAGGGGGGTACCAGATGGAGGGGGACAAAGGGAGAAAAATTAGGACAACTGTTATAGCATAATCAATAAAATATAGTTAAAAAATAAAACTTCCTTTTGGTCTTTTCCAAGTTTATGCTAGTAATAGCATATAACTTGAACAATGGGAAAAATTGAAAGTTCAACATATATGGGCTCCCACTGGCCAAATGTGAGAAAATTTGAGCATTAACATAAGATAATGCTGAGTACAAATTATAATACATCAAATACAATGATACTAATCTTTTTTAAAAATTGTTCCTAGAAGAAGAAGAGAGAGAAAGAAACACTGGTTTGTTGTTTCATTTACTTATGCATTAATTGGTTAATTCTTTATGCGGCCTGACCTGGGATCAAAACGTTGGTGTATCAGGACCATGCTCTAACCAACTGAGCTACCTGAGCAGGACCACAGTAAGGCTTACTTTTTTTTAGAGAGAGAGAGGGGAAGGTAGGGAGAAAGAGAGGGAGAGAAGCATCAATGTGAGAGAGAAACATCAACCAGTTGCCTCTTGCATGCACCCTCAAGTGGGGACCTGGCCCACAACCCAGGCCTGTGCCCTGACTGGGAGTTGAAGGAGCAACCTTTCAGTTAGTGGGATGATGCTCAACCCACTGAGCCACACCAGTCAGGTCAGGCTTACTTTTACAAAGACTAAGAGGGAGTTATGAACTACTGGTTTCAACAAACATTATTTGGTAGTTGCTTATTAAACCTTTTCTTGTTTGGGGATCCTCTACTTTATAAGGGTGTTCAGAAGCTTGGAGTTCTTCTCTGACTGTGAATCATTTTCAGAGTCATCTGAACTTTCAGGATCAAGTGAATCATCATCATCTCCAACCACATCACTTTCTTCATCATGGTCTTCTACCTCATTGAAGCCAAGTCTACAATATCATTGCTATCTTTCTGATAATTTACTATCTGTACCTTGCTGATATTGAGACTCCAGTTCTCTATTAACTTTCTTGTCTTCTTCCCCTAAATCTGCTGCCTCCTAATTATTAGATCCAATTGTTGTCTGAGGAGGCTGAACGCTTCACCCCTGTGTGGATGGGACTCCCTGGCAGCATTTATAGTTTCTGGGACCCAAACTGGAAATGCCGAACCCACTCACTGTTCTCCTTAGTGTTCAATCGACCACCAGTGCCACTCCAGAAGTCCTCATGAAAAAATTTTAAATGGGATTATAAGAGAGTAAATCATTATGATAACTATATGGAATGTATATCCTTGATTGGATTCTGAATTTTTAGAAAGCTCTAAAAGACATCTTTGGAATAATTGGAGACATTAAATATGGATTATGTATTAACAAATACATTTCTTGAGTATGAGAATTGTATTGTGGTTATATAGAAGAATATCCTTGGTCTTGGGGTAATAAAGGCCAAAATATATAGGGGTGAAGTAGCACAATGTCTCTAACTAAGTTTCAAATGGTTCAACAAGAAATAATGTATATTTATACAGAGATAGTATGAAAACAGCAACAATATTAACATTCAAGAGGTGAAGCCCTGGCAGGGTACCTAAGTTGGTTGGAAAGTTGTCTCGTACACCAAAAGGTTTCAAGTTCGATTCCCAGTCAGGGCACATACCTAGGATGCAGGTTTGATCCTCGGTCGGGGCGCAAACAAAAGGAACCTGATCTCTCTCTCTCCTTCTCTCTCTCTCTCTCTCTCCCCCTTCTTCTCTCTCTAAAAAATCAATACATATATCCTCAGGTGAGAATTAAAAAAATTTTTTTAAAGAGGTTAAGAGTATTCTTGCAACTTTTCTATGAAAATTTTCTTTGAAAATTTCCAAAAAAAAAATTATAGGAAAGTTAACTTAATCTGGTTGGTGGTCACAGGGTACTAATATAAATTTAAAAATCAGTGAGTTGTACACTTAAGGTTTGTGCATATTTTGTATTTTATTGTATGTATATTATACTTTAAAAAAAACTTAAATGCATATCTGTTGGGTAAAGTAGAAATTCTTTGGTTTGGTTTGGTTTTGGAGAAATTCATTTTCCTTGGTTCTCTGATCTACCTCTATGAAAGTGCAGTGCCTGAGGCACAGTGAACTCTGCTAGGTGGATGCCTGTTGAATTATGAAGTTCAGCCACAAGTTTTCTCATTTTACCTCACCTCCATCTCCTCAATTCCATGACCACCTTTTTACTCTGAAATATCTTTGCTCTCAACTTTAGAGCATTTACAATTCTTTCAGCCATTCTCCAATGGGTTCTGTGACAGTGATTATATACATTTTCTGAACTCTTACCTGAATCTTCTATTGAGTTCTAACAACGGACCTATGAGTCTGATAAGAAACTAGGGTGCATAGAAATTGCCCAAGGTCACACTCTTAGAATGTGGTGGGTCCAGGATAAGAATTTAAGATTTACTCTAGGTACTTTAAATGCTTCGTGTATTTTTTTTAAAACTCTGCCTCCAACAGCCTGACCATAAGTTAAATGTTCAAATTGTGCTTAGGTAGGGCTGCATTAGTTTCTTACAGAAAATATTGTGTTCTTCTGCTAGACTTTTTCCAGACTATGAACAACTTGGGAACAATGATTGGTGGTGGGAGGCACTCACTAAAAAACGGTTTGATGAAAGCCATCGGTTAAAAAAGGAACATTAAGAACCCAGTCCCTAAAGAGTGTTGTCCTCGCCCAAAGACCAGTGTCACCCGCGGTGTTAAGCTTAAACCTCTGGAACACTGGGAGACTCAGGCGGAGGCCCCGCCCCACCAGGGCGCAGGCGCAGACTCCCCTCAGGCTCCACTTCAAGCTACTGTGGCTCACCCAGGTTCAGGTATGAGGTGGTGGGCAGGGGAGGGGTGTCTCCTAAGGGTGTGGCTAGAGAGAGTCTCTAGGCGTGGTGCTTCTTTGTTGGAGCCAGCGAAGGTTGTCCCAACTTCCGTTACAACCCAGAGCTGTTCCTGTGGCTGGGGTCGGGGTAGGGGGACAATTCTTGGGCCTGGGGACCAACGAGGCGCTGTTCATAACCAGCACACGCCTGCCTCTTTATGTCATCTCAGTCCTGTGTCTACGCACCTCTCAAGATCCTGCACCCGGCCCCGAGCCGTTCCGAGCCAGTGTCTGGAGTGCTGGGTAGCTTTAGGTCAAGGGACTGGGCAGCTGCCAAGAGCACGCCGCCTCTCTCCCTCCTCCCCATTCTGGCCGCCCGGAGCCCCAAGCGCAGAGCCACTCTGCGACCCAAGCCAGGCCTCCGGAAGACTACATGTGGTCTTCTGCTCCGATTGCGCCTACTCCTTCTGCTCCAGTTGCTTTTCCAGCCTAGCGGAAAAGCTGGGGTGGCAGTTTCCCCAGGCCCTGGGAAACGGGAGGTTCAGCACTGCAGCCTGAAGTCTGCGGGTGTGCCTTCTTGCTCACAGTTTAGTCACTCACCCTGCATCCCCCAGCCAGCCAGACAGGAACCTGCACTGACGTCACAGGGTAAATGGGGCCAGAGGCATCTGAGTGATCTACCACAACTCCCAACCCCCTAGTAGGGCTTTTGGTGTGACACTGTGGGTCCTGAACGAGGAAGTTCCTCCTTGCTTACAACTCTGCAACTATCAATAAAAAGTTCCATCCCAATGGGTGCTAAACACTGGGAGTTATGGGGCTTGAGGTCAATTCTAGAAGCCTTGGAGATGCTGTTGTTGGGGGTAGGTGTCTGATCAGCCTTTGTGTAAAACTAACCCAGCACCTGGTGCAGTGCATGACAGCCAGTAAACCCTCAGTAAACTTTTGCTGAACGAATGAAATGTAGTGACTGAGGGAGCAGGCTAGTGATGGCTGCTCTTAACTCATCCATCCTTGCCTCCCTTGGGCTTAGGTAGACAAAAGTAATTAGGTTGAGCCTTTAATCACAGCTTATTTCACAGGCTGAGGAACAAGGGAGAACAGGAAAAAGTAGAAATCATGGGGACACAGGGTGCTGGCCTGGCTCACAGGCACTGCTCCCTGTGGGGCCCCTTCCAGCCCCCACAGCTTGGCAGTAATTAATTTTTTTTTTTTTTTTTTTTTTTTTTGTCTCCTTTAGGACATTGGGTTCCCTAGGAGCCATCCCAAGCTTAATGATTGTCCAGAAGGTGGCTAAAAAGAAAGCCTGGGAGTCTGGGTGGAGGAGGGAGCAGAAAAAGCTTAACTCAGCAGATCTGCACACTGAGAGAGCAGCAGGCAGGAACTGTGGTCAGCAACTCCGTGTACTGGCCAGTAAGGCTTGCTGGCTTCCACCATGGCGGCCCAAGGCTACGGTTATTATCGCATGGTGATCTTCTCAGCCATGTTTGGAGGGTACAGCCTGTATTACTTCAACCGCAAGACCTTCTCCTTTGTCATGCCATCGTTGATAGAGGAGATCCCTTTGGACAAGGATGACTTGGGTGAGCCCTAAAAGAGCAGGGTGGTGGGCCAAGGGACACAGGACCAGCAAGACAGGATGAATGTGGCAGTGTGTTATGTACAGTCATGTAATGTGTGTGGAGTATCTGCACAGCAGAGGCTAGGAGCCAGTCTCCATACACCAGATGAAGAGGCTCTGAGATCCATGTACATGGTGGGTTGGTAGAAGGGTTCTGAGAATGATCCATGCCTGAGGTGGGCTACTTATCTAATGTGCCTGTGTGCCTGTGACCCACATGTACCCCCAGAGGCACTGTTTATGTTGAGTGTGTTTGGGGGTGGGGGGGTGGGGTTGAGTACAGTTTCTGTATCTGTGTGAGTGCACACTAAGATCTCAAGAGTGCTTGCTGGCTACTAACATTGTGAGCACTGGGAACTGGGGAGTTGGCACAATGACTTCATGTGGCCTAGCAAGTTTCCTTGAGGAGGAGTAAGGTCCCTGATTCCAATTCTAAGCCCTTCGCCCTATGTTCAAAGGTGGGGCAACAGAACTGCCAAAGGCCTGTTATTGGCCTCCACGGTGAGGGAATATCAGGCATATATAAATCCCAGGGAGGGGCACTGCCCTTTCCTACCCATTTCTTGCTTCCTGACAGCTGTAGCTGAACTCTCCAAGAGTCTAAAAATACATGGGTCAGCCTGGGGCTAGTGCTGATGGTAAGTCAGGAGGAGTAGCGGGATCCCATGAACAAGTGTCAGGATTCCAGCACAGGTCCTTCTACTCCTCTTGGAAGGAAGCTGGCTCTCCCTGCCTGGCACCTCTACCCACCTGATCCCATACTTCTCCCACCCCTCCAGTGCCTCTGCCCTGGCCCCTAACTCCCCAGCTGTCCTGTTCCTTGCTCCTATCCCCTGCAGGGCTCATCACCAGCAGCCAGTCGGCAGCCTATGCCATTAGCAAGTTTATGAGTGGGGTACTGTCTGACCAAATGAGTGCTCGCTGGCTCTTCTCTTCTGGGCTGCTTCTGGTTGGCCTGGTCAACATAGTCTTTTCCTGGAGTTCCACAGTGCCTGTCTTCACTGCTCTCTGGTTCCTCAATGGCCTGGCACAGGGGCTGGGCTGGCCCCCATGTGGGAAGGTCCTGAGAAAGGTGAGTGCTTCCGAAGAGCCTGTTTAAATTGGCCTAGAGGATACCTGAAGAGCATGTGGGAGCACCAGCACCTCCACCCCCAACCCAGAGCATTTTCCTTAGGAGTTTCAGTCTGACTTCTATGCTTGTCAAGATATTTTAGGAGCCTGAACATGGTGGGATCAGGTGGCAGATGAGGGAAATGGCCCTGTCAACTAGAAGCACCCTCTCCCTCATCCCTGTAATGTGAACTGGGTCTGCCCCATTGATCTCCTCCTTCAACATGGACTATAGGCTGGGCACCTACTCTGTCCCCCTCTGCCCCACAGTGGTTTGAGCCATCTCAGTTTGGCACTTGGTGGGCCGTCCTGTCAACCAGCATGAACCTGGCTGGAGGGCTGGGCCCTATCCTGGCAACCCTTCTTGCCCAGAGCTACAGCTGGCGCAGCACCCTGGCCCTGTCTGGCGCCATGTGTGTAGTTGTCTCCTTCCTCTGTCTCCTGCTTATCCACAATGAACCTGCTGATGTTGGACTCTGCAACCTGGACCCCAGCCCCTCCAAGGGCAAGAAGGGTGAGCACCCACCAAGCCGCCCCCTTGGCAGCTTTCATTATTCATTTGGCAGACTTTCACCGAGGACTGGCTGTTATGCTTGGCCCTGTGCTAGCCAATAGATGTAGGGGCTGGAATGATGACAGAGAGTGGGTGGGAGTAGATAAAACTCCGTCACAAGAGGCAATTAAGTACCAGACACGTGGCAGAGCCGGCAAATGCTATGATTCATATTACGTCCCGGTACTTCCTCACAACAGATCCAGGCTTCCCTGTCCTGGACCACATCCTAAACTTAAGTGGCTTGGGCGCTTTCCTCCACCTGCCCTTGTCACCAGCATCTCTTTCGTTTGTTTAGGCTTGCAGTGAGGTGAGAGGGCAGAGCAATGGGTGAGGGGGTACCTTCCTGCTTATTCTTGGCTATGTGGATGGACTGTTCCTGTGACTAATGAGTGGCGAGGGCTCAATGGGAATAGGGCAGCAGAAGCAGAGCCTGGCCTCCTCCTACCCCAGGTTCCTTGAAGGAGGAGAGTACCTTACAGGAGCTGCTGCTGTCCCCTTACCTGTGGGTGCTCTCCACTGGCTACCTTGTGGTGTTTGGAGTCAAGACTTGCTGTACTGACTGGGGCCAGTTCTTCCTTATCCAGGAGAAAGGACAGTCAGCCCTCGTAGGTAAGATGAGTGTTGGACAGAGGTGGGCATAGAGAGCAGAAAACAATGCAGGGAATGGGAAATTCAGGCCCCTCTTCCCTTTATCCCCTTTTCTTCTTTCCCTGAGGCTGGGCACTACTCAGGCAGCTATGGCAGTCATCCATGGGGACCCTGTACCTTTCTGGGTTTAAGCTCATCTGGGGCAACCCCAATGTGTAACACCCTTCCCCCCTTCCTTTCACTCTTTTCACAACTCCCACTGCAGGTAGCTCCTACATGAGTGCCCTGGAGGTTGGGGGCCTTATAGGCAGTATTGCAGCTGGCTACCTGTCAGACCGGGCCATGGCAAAGGTGAGTGGGCAGAAGGGACAAGTAGGATCCCTTTAAATCTTACCAGCATGACTGGGACAGACACTAAAGAGGTGGAAGCCCTGGAGCACAGGCAGGTTGACATATCTTGACCTAGGCTGGATGAGTTAGGAATGAGTTTAGACTCTCTTTGCTAGGGATGTGGAGATAAAACTCTTGCGGAAAGGGTTTAACTGTCAAGGTGAGCCAGAATTTCTCTCAGCTTAGCAGTGGGCTTCTCCATAGCCCAGTAAAACGGGTTGGGGAGGGCACAGTGCAGCTTGCCAGCCTGTGTCCCGGGCCTGCCTCAAGTGGAGGCATATTGTGGAGTTTGGCCTCAAAATAGAATAACCAAACCAGTATTGCAACAAACGTTAGAGGGCTTGCTTTAAGAAGAAGCAGGAAAAGAGAAAGAAACATGGAAAAATAGTGAAAAAATAAAATGGCAATAAATACATACACATAAAAAAAAACAAAAACAAAAAACAGAATAAGCAGGTCCCAGGACTTCCCAAGAGCTTCCCAGGCCAAGAATATGGCGGGACAGCCAAAGACCTGTGAGGAGAGGCCTGCTATATCAGAGTCCAGGGGTGCTCTTAGGGCCTGACTTTGCTGGGATTGTCTCCACAGGCAGGACTGTCCATCTACGGAAACCCTCGCCATGGCCTGTTGCTGCTCATGATGGCTGGCATGACAGTGTCTATGTACCTCTTCCGAGTAACTGTGACCAGTGACTCCCCAAAGGTAAACGAGGAGGGCCTGGCCCAGGGCAGGCACAAAGATGATGAGAAAGCACGGGACACTGACTGTTTCCTCCCTGGCTGTGGCCGGGCCTGACTTTCTCTGCCTCTCAATTTTCCTTTTCAGTTGTTTGTACTTGGGTTCCTTTCCTCTGTACTTTGGTGCCCCTCAATTCCGATTTTGGTTTTCTCCTCTCCTCTATGCTCCTCTAGGTTACTGCTTTCTGGACTCCGGCTCTTCACCCTCTTGCTGAGTTCACAGGCTTTAAGGAACGAGAGGTGCTTTATCTTTATCTCTGGTTTCTCTTACCTTTGTCTTATCCACCCTGCCTGGCTCCTAGCTAATCCAGCTTGCAGACATTCTGAAGAGATAGCATCTGTTCACATACCCATACAGGCCTCTGGGCTGGCTCAGTGTGGCACCTACTCCACCTCCGCACTGTCAATTGTATTGGGAAGTGGGATGAGGGAGGTCACTGTATCCTTACTATAATTATTTGTTCCTGGGGGGGTGGGGTGGGGGGAGTAAATAGGCTTTCTCAGACTAAATGCTACCTTGCACTGCCATTGCAGCTCTGGATCCTGGTGTTGGGAGCTCTGTTTGGTTTCTCCTCTTATGGTCCCATTGCCTTGTTTGGAGTTATAGCCAATGAGAGTGCCCCTCCCAACTTGTGTGGTACCTCCCATGCCATTGTGGGACTGATGGCCAATGGTAAGTGATATTCCCTAGTCTCTACCTCACCCCCACACAGGCCAGTTAGAGGCAGGGACAGGCCCCACTGGCTCGTCTCACAAATGACTCTGGCTCTTCCTTCTTCCCTGGCAGTGGGTGGCTTTCTGGCTGGGTTGCCCTTCAGCTCCATTGCCAAGCACTACAGCTGGAGCACAGCCTTCTGGGTGGCTGAAGTGATCTGTGCAGCCAGCACAGCTGCCTTCTTTGTTCTACGAAACATCTGCACCAAGATGGGCCGAGTGCCCAAGAAGGCTGAATGAAGAGTGCAGGCTCCGGAGCATCCTCTCCTACCTATGGCCTTTCCCCTGCACGGTGCTAGGAGAAAAGAAGGGTCGGCTGTGGCTAGCACTGAACCTTTGGCTTCCCTTTTCTGCTCCTTTTCCCTAGCCCAGGTGGCACTGGAAATTATCAGTTGCTAATGAGGTCCCAGCTCCCCATCCTATGCTCTATTTAATAAAGACCTTTGTTCTTAGACTCCAATTTTCTGCCTTCAAACAGCAAACTCCTGCAGTCAGGGAGTCTCCTATACCCTATTACTCTCCTGGGTCCTGCCCTGGCTCCATCCCACCGCATCCCTACCAGAGGTGATGCTCCTCCTGCAGCTGCAGGGCACCCATGGCTCCTGCCTTCTGCCCCAAGGCCTCTCAGTAGGGGGATAACTGCTGTGGCCAATACTTCAGGCTCCAGGGGAAGAGAGGCCACCACTCTGACCATTATTCTAGATACAACACGGGGGTGTGGGTAGGAGGGTAGGGAGACTCGTTATAGAAAATTAAAACTAGATTTGATACTAAACACTGTCAGTGAGTCATTCTTTCAAAAGGGGTAGTATGGGCCAGAGACATCTTGTTTTGGAAAATACTCTCTCAGTGCCTGCTCTGAAAGTGAGACTTTATTTCCCTGGAATAGGACTCCGCTAAATTCATGTTTCCTCTGTCTTCAACTTATCACTGTATAATTCAATGATCATTTCAGAGATGATGCTACTAGATTTCAGGCAGATTAAATAACTTGATGGAGGGAGGCAGAAAGCCTGGGTTAAAACTCAGGCTGTCAGTTAAATGGCTTTGAGACTTGGAGGCACACACAGATTGTACCTTGCTAAATCTCTTGTATTATTAGAACATACTCCCTGAGGTTTGGGTGAGGATTAAGTGAGATAAAGCTGTAAAGCCTGGCTGTAAACACTCAGTAAATTTTCCATCATTACCACCACCACCGCTACCACCACCCTAGGAATTCAGTAGCAATTATGAAACTAGACCTAAAGCCCCTGACTCAAAGTCCCATGTTCATTCATTTAATGAACACATTTGTTTTTTACTAGAATATCTCCCCAGAATTCCCTTATCATTCCTGTCTCTCCTCCTGGGCCTCTTCCCCAAAACCATCAATTAGGATAGCAAACAGTGAGATCAAAGGAATGTTTATTACAGCATTTGTGGGCCTACCTCCTCCATAAATAAATCTGTACAGAGCTGGAAGTAGGACAATGATAGATACAGGAGGGAAGAGAGCATAGTATTAAGGCTCAGAGATCAGTATGTCACCAGGCTCAGGATCCTTCCGTTTTCAAGTGTACTAACAAGGCTGCTGGGATTTCCATTGGTGTGGAATTGGCAGGACCCCTGCTACAGGATTTTTCAGTATTTAGGAAGGGGTGAAGGGTTGTCACAGGTTCGGCCTAGGACCCAGGTCCATAAGTTCCAGCCTTCTCTGCCACCTCCACGGCTAACTTCAGGTTCTGGTCAAACAGCTCACACCTATACCAGATCCAGGAGGCACAATAAGGACAAAGTGTGAGGCCTAAGCTCTCTCCCTACTTTGGATGCACAGGCAGAGCCAGTGAAGAGCCTGCTTGAAGGACATAACTCCTAGGAAAGTCTTTGGTTTCTTAAATAAGTAAAAGGCTACTCATTTTTTTGTTTTATTTAAAAATAACTGTATTACTTCAAAATGACTTTGGAGAAGAGCACACAGGTTGGGGCAAGGAGGATTTGATCTGGGGAATGGGACCACCTACCTGATAGGCATTTCCAGGGAGTAGAATGGATTCTTGAGGGCAAAGTCTGAATAAATCTCATAAATCTTTCGGAGAAGAGAATCTATTCCAGCTTGCCTAGGGTCTGCCAGCACCACAAACTTGATCCCTGGAGGGGTTGGGAATGGTTACCAAAGGATGGAGAATGCAGCAAATAATGTCATCCTGTGTTTGTAAAGCACTTTCATTTTTGCAAAGCACTTTCATCAGCCCGTATTTATTTTATCCGTATTGCTCCACAAAGCAGGAAAGGTAACATTTTAAATCTTAAGTGAGATCAGAAAATCAAAGTGCCTTTCTCACATCACCCAGCTGGTTGAGACCAGACTTTCAGTTTTAGCTCTGTCACTTATTTCTAGTCTTGGGGGTCCCTCAGCAGAAAGTGCCAGGGCGGACAAACTCAGGCAATTTTCAATTATCTGCATTAAGGGAGTGAAGCAATGACACTCATAATCCAAAGGTCATTTCCATCTGGCATTCATAATTTTGAAACAACATTTATACCTTCCAAAATGTGCGCAACATGAGACAACATTAAGGTGAGTTTTATTTGTGCACAGGATGACAAGGGCTGAGCACACTGGGTGGTGTGGACAAAATCAGAGTCAGATTAAATATTAGCTTTGGATTCACAAAACAAATAAATAGATGTGTTTATGCAATTGTCCCAGGAAAAGTTATTCCCCCACCTCCCACACTGCTTACCAAAGTCTTGGTCCATCCTTTCCCTCAACCTGTCCCACTGTATCCCTTTGGCCTATCCGGAGACACATACCTGTCAGTGTCTGGAAGCAGTGCAGTTTGAATGTGTCTGTCTCCAACATCTCAATGCCTGAGCTGCCCTGTTCAGGAGATAGCTGAGAGCCGATTGCAAACAACCTATTTGTAAATGAGGCAAAGCTGGGAATGTACTCCACTGCTGTAAGAAGAGCTTTCCAAACTTTTCTCTTGAAGTGATCCTATCTGCTGAGGAGTTCACATTACAGCCGGGGTCAGTCAGAAGAGGCAGTGGGAACTGCCTAGCAACAGTATCACATTTTCTTTAAAATTCATTTAAAATCTGCATGGATTTTACAGTAAGTCCTCAAATAACATCATTATTATTATAACATTGGTGAGAAGCCATAGGAACTTAACTTTTGTTCATATCAATTAGCCTATGGTAAATTTGGCTTCATTATACAGTCAACTAACAGCATAGATTTGAACTGCACAGGTCCACTTATACGCAAGTGTTTCCAAAAAATATATAGTCAGCCTTCTCTATCCCCGGGTTTCAAATACAAGGATTCAACCAACTCTGGATCAAAAACTATTTTCAACCAGCATTTGGAAATCACTGGGTGCAGGGGGTCAATTATAAGCATTGTTCTACACCATTTTATATAAGGGACTTGAATATCCACAGATTTTGGTATCTTCAGGGGTCCTAGAACCAATCCCTGCAGACACCAAGGGATGAAAGTAGTTGTTTTGGGGGAGTCAAAGTTATATGTGGGGGCCCTGGCTGGTGTGGCTCAGTGGTTGGATTGTTGTCCTGTAAACCGAAAGGTTGTGGGTTCAGTTTCCAGTGAGGGCAGATGGCTGGGTTGCCCCTCCAGTCCCAATCGGCATCCATGCAAGAGGCAACCCATCAATGTTTCTCTCTCACATCAATGTTTCTCTTCTTCTCCCTCCCTCCCTTCTCCTCTCTCTAAAATCAATAAGCATGTCCTCCAATGAGGATTAAAAAAAAGTTATATGTGTAGGGGATCACACCACTAACCCCCTCCTTGTTCAAGGGTCAACTGTACTTCCTTTTGCTTAAAGTTGCAGAACCCATCAAGGAGGTTAACTGAGGACTTACTGTACATTCATACTTTGCTAATACAACACTTTATATTAAAAACTTTGGGTAAAATTAACACCAGGAATATGTGCCATGGCTAGCATACACAGTACATCTCACAGTGTAGCTAAGAACAGAAAAGGATCTTAAAGATCATTTAGCTCAGTTGTCTTACTATAAACATGTAAAAACTAAGGCTCAGAGAATTGATGCTGACTTAAGCAACATCACACCACTGCCAATATTGCCTAAAACCTAATCATACCGAATCATTTCTTTTTCTTTTCATAACACAAGAGCTGATGATTTAAAAGTAAGTAGAGAAAGGTAAGCACTGTGGCACGGGAGACTGCCGGCTCACTAATCCAGCCAGCCTAAGAGCCAAGTGCAGGCCCGCAGGCACTAGGCAGGGTTGGAGGACTTACGAGTGGAACATGGAGGCCAACATGAGCTTCTCATTAGAGGTGAGGCGAGGCCGGCCAAATCGAATGGACACCGGGTAGTTAGCAGGACTGCCTAGGTACTCCAGCACCTCTTTCCCGTCGGCCGTGTACTTGCCGTTCACGTCCATGCCATTGATGGCCAGCACTGCGTGGCCCACTGCAGAGGTGAGGCAAGGGTCAACGAAGTCCCATTCAGCGGATGCTGCCGAGACATCAGGGACTTGGCCATAGACCCTCGCCCCCAGACCCAACCCCCTTCCCGAGCCTAGCCCACCCCGGATGCCGTCGCGCTGGCCGAAGGCAACCAGCACTCGCTCGTCGTGTAGCTTGAGCAGCAGATCAAGCGGGTAGCTGAAAGTTTTCTCAGCCTCTGCCCGTGGCGCGTAGCTGTCTAGTTGGTAAATCAGGCCGCCAGCTTTGTTCACCACATACACACTGAAAATCGCCATCACTGCCTCTGCGGCTCCTAGACTGGGGGGTAGGCCGGCCTCGCTCGGAACAAGTCACGGGACCGTCTCCCTCCCTCCTCTTTCCTCCCAGCCCCAGCTGGCTGCTGCGGCGCTTGCGCGCTTGCGCACTTGAGGGAACATTCTTGGGTGTAACGCCGGAAAGGTAGTTGCTGGGACCTGATAGTTTTCCGTCTCTCTTTCCTGGGTATTAGTGCCAGGCCAGAGCAACGTGTGACTGCTCCAAAACTACGGCAAAGTCTAAGGCTGGAGCGCGGTTCCGGATCTGTGGCTGAGGAAAAAGCATTTAGGGCCTCAGGGCCCCGGTACCGCCTCAGCGTCCTCTGCGGGGCTCCACCCCTTGCCCCGGAAGCGCTCGCTGCGGATGAAGGTTTGTAAGTCTGTTTGCCAGCAGCGCTTTCTTTTCGTCCGACATCTTCTCAGGAAAGGGTGGTAGCAGCTGCTCCAGAACTTCGCTATGGTGAGTAGCGGCGCGAAGCCCGTGCGGTTCTGAAATCTGGACAGTACCAGAGCGCGGCTGAGGCTCCTTTGGAAGGAGGGCCCCCAGAACTTCCAGCTGCGGCTCAGAGGGCGGGCGGATACATTGCTTCGCCCGCGTGTTCGTTAGTGAGGCTTGACCGAGGGTAGGAGGAGCAAAATGGGAGCATGGGGCTGCGTCACGAGCTGTCTGTATTCCCGCTTTTCAACAGCCGCCCAAGGACGACAAGAAGAAGAAAGATGCTGGAAAGTCAGCCAAGAAAGATAAAGACCCAGTGAACAAATCTGGGGGCAAGGCCAAAAAGAAGGTAAGAGTCAGTACCTCTTAAGAGTTAGGGAAGCTGGGTGTGTCCATTCCATATTGCTGTAGTAGTAAGTGACGAATAGCAAATGGCTTTTAACATGGTGGGGTATAGAGTCAGATTGTATTTCAATTTTGTATGTGTGTATATGTATGTGTATATATTTCAACATTTTAGTTGTTTTTACGGAGGGGAAAGGGAGGGAGAAAGAGAGAAAGAGAAACATTGATGTGGGAGAGAAGCATGAATCAGTTCCCCTACCCGGGGAACTGGCTGGCAGCCCAGGCGTGGGCCCTGACCAGGAATTAAACAGGCAACATTCCGTTCGCAGGCAGGTGCTCAACCCCTGAGCCACCCCAGCTATGGCTATTTAAA
Source organism: Furipterus horrens (assembly GCF_987537825.1). Taxonomy (NCBI): domain Eukaryota; kingdom Metazoa; phylum Chordata; class Mammalia; order Chiroptera; family Furipteridae; genus Furipterus; species Furipterus horrens. Next base: position 89,654,369 of record NW_028327172.1, on the reverse strand, counting down.
AATTTTTATGTACAGCAGTCCCTCTCTATATCATGGTTAACTTGTTGTGGCGTCACTGTATCGCGGGATTTTAAAAAATATTTATCGCGGATTTTTCACTATATCGTAGGATTTTGCGGTAATGTATACGTATGTTATTAAAGTTACGTAGGTTTAAGAGTGTAGAATATGTTGCAGAACATGAGTAGTGTTTATGAAAGTGGAAAGGGTTAATAAGGGGCTGGGAACAGTTTATAAGTGCGGGAAGGGTTTATAAAGCCTTAAAATATATATAAATACTAAAATAAATGTAAGGTTCCTACTTCGCAGATTTTCGCCTATGACGAGGGGAGGGTCTAGAATGTAATACCCGCAGTAAGGGAGGGAATACTGTTATTGATTTGAGAGAGAAACATTGACTTGTTCCACTTAGTAATTGGTTGATTTTTCTGTGTGCCCTTACCAGGGATCGAACCCACAACCTTGGCTTATGGGACAGCACTCTTAACCAACTGAGCTACCTGGCCAGGACTTAAGAAGTCAATTATTAAAGCTATGCTTTTATCACCATTCTCACTTTTTTCCATCATTTGAAGAACTGTGTACACATACTACTTGGAAATTAAACAACATGTTTTGGCCCTGGCTGGTATGGCTCAGTTGGTTGGAGCATCCTATAATCCAGAAGTTTGGGGTGCGTGCCAGAGGCAATCAATCACTATTCTCTCCCTCTCTCTTCCTTTTGCTATCTCTAAAATCAATAAGCATGACCCTGACTAGCATTACTCGGTTGGGCATGGTCCTACAAAGAGAAAGGTCACCTGTTCCATTCCAGTCAGGGCACATGCCTGGGTTTCGCGCCCTGTGCTCCATCCCTTGCTGGGTGCTTGCAGAGGCAACAGTCGGTGTTTCTCTCCCTTTCTCCCTCCCTTCCCCCTTTCCTAAAAAATAAATAATAAAACCAATGAACATGGCCTGGGGTGGAGAATTAAAAATATTTTTTAAAAACCATTTGTTCTGATGACTTGATATGTAACATTGTTTTAATTAGCTTGGTGGGACTCAGCCCATATCTGAAAGTCTCAAAGATGTACCAAAATGTATCTGATGACATTAAAGGTTACCAGGGTCTCTTTTACCTTACATCCTGGCTTTCTATTAATTATTTGAAATTTGATTTGTAAAGTTTCTGCAAATTCTGAATTTCATAGTTCTGTGCAAGCCAAGGAACAGAGCGATCCTCTCAGTATCGCCCTCCAGATATGGAGAGATTTCTCTGGCACAGGTTGTTTGGAAGACAAATGGTGATTCTTCCAGCAGCACTGAATCTTTTTCCTTTTTGTTTCTGTGAGCAGAAGTGGTCCAAAGGCAAAGTTCGGGACAAACTCAATAACCTAGTCTTGTTTGACAAAGCAACATATGACAAACTGTGTAAGGAAGTTCCCAACTACAAGCTTATAACCCCGGCTGTTGTCTCTGAGCGACTGAAGATCCGCGGTTCCTTGGCCAGGGCAGCCCTTCAGGAGCTCCTTAGTAAAGGTGAGAGGGGTATATTGCACTGGTGTGGTTTTGCACATTAAATTGGCCTGATCATATTAGCCATCTTAAATGTTTTTATTGGAGTTCTAAAGAATAGATTAATCAGTGGTTGTTAGTAATATGATTTTAACATGTCACCCCTAGCAGCCATTTTTGTGCCATGGCCCCTGTGGCAGCTTGGTGAAGCTCTGTGTAGTGCCTAATATAAGGTGCTGTGAAGGTGGTCATCTCAAGAGCATGTAATGGATCCTTCATTTAGAAAGGATAAGATTAGATTATCATCAAGAAATACAGGCATGCAAATGTAGCATTTCTGTTTTGGGAAGGGATATAAAACTTGCTTTCTAATGTCACTTGCTATGTGAAAACCTTCTTTCTCCTTAGGACTTATTAAACTAGTTTCAAAGCACAGAGCTCAAGTAATTTACACCAGAAACACCAAAGGTGGGGATGCCCCAGCTGTTGGTGAAGATGCATGAATAACAGGTGAGCAAGAATCCAGGGGCTCATAATGTGGGAAGTATGTGTCCCCTTTCTAAAACTCTGTACTAAATCTTTTAATTTTTTTTATTTTTTACAGGTCCCACAAGCTGTACATTTTGAAAAAATAAAACTTTATTAAATCAGTAAGTGGGTATGTCTGTTTCCTTAAAAAGGCAGTTACAAAGGATGATAGTAAGTGTGGGTTTGCTGACCTGGCTTTGAGCCTTATATGATTGTTGCAAAAATATCAGGAAACCATTAGTTTTTTTTCTTCTTGTGACTGCTGTTTCTTCCTTGCTACATCTTCAGTTTTGAATTGATGCCTGAAAGGAAATGAAGGGTTAACAGAACGAAAGTAAGAGACCCTCCAAAGGGGTGGCCGGCCAGTTGGAGTCCTGGCACCGGACCCATACCTGGATTGCCAGCGGCGTCCGTTATTCCAGACCCGGCCAAAAGACGGCAGCCAGCCTGCACTGGTGCTGGAGCTGTGGTCAAAGTTGGCCCCGACTCTGTCTGAGGGGAGTTTCTTCAGTTTCTGTTTTTCCTCTGTAACAGTTAAGTAAATGGTTGTAAGTAGGAAGATTAAAGAACAGCTCACTGCCAATTCTTGAGTTAGTTTACTCACTCTCTTTGAGAAATTCTTCATAGGAGGGTCCTATTTGTTGATTCTCAGAGCTGTTTTCCTCGTCTTGGACCATCCAGGGAGGTGTGGCACCTAGAAAAGAAAGACCTATTAAGTGGAAATTAGGGCACTTGCATAGTTATTCTGAGATGTGTTTGTTGAGTACTATTACATTGTTCATTTGTGGAGGCATATTTAGATTGTTTTCAGTTTGGGGCTACTGAGAATAAACAGCTACAATTTGTGTACAAGCCTTTTTTCTTGGAATGGCTGGATCATAATGTATAATTTTAAGAAATTGGACTGTTTTCCAAAGAGGTTGTGCCATTTTATATTCCACCAGCAATGAGAGAGTTCTATGTACATGTTCAGTCTCGAATTTTAGCCATTCTAGTGAGCATCTTTTTATATGCCTTCATCAGATAATGGTTTCTTTTTTCCATTTTCATCCTCTGACATCCTGCCCTTTGGAAATCATCAGCTTGTTCTCATGGGTCTGTTTGTTTTTATTCACTTTTTTTAGATTCCACATATAAGATAATATGGCGTTTGTCTTTCTCTGACCTATTAGCATAATACACCGTGTCCATCTCAATTCTGTTGCAAATGGCAAGATTTCATTCTTTTATTGCTGAATAATCATTGTGTGTGTGTATCACATCTTTATCCATTCATCTGTTGATGGACAGCTAGATTGCAGTTAGTGCTTTATCTTAATCAATTTTATTTTTTTCTGGTGCACCTTTCTCAGAGGTATTACAATACTAGGTCAATGCACAGCGCAGACAGAGCAAGCTCCTCTTCTATCTCCCTGCTCCCAAAAGCCATTTTAATATATTGTCCTCAGAGGATATATTGGATATTAAACTGGTAAGAAAAGATACTATACTTGACTTAGCCAAAAAGGCTGAGAAGCGATTCAGCTTTAAAAAATAATCGCCTCACCCTGACCGGTGTGATTCAGAGGTTCGGTATCATTCCACAAAGTGAAAATGTCACTGGTTAGATTCCCAGTCAGGATGTGTACGAGAGGCAACAGATCGATGTTTCTTACCCTCTCCCTCCTTTCCCCTCTAAAAATAAGTAAAAAATAAATATATTTTAAGTGGTCTCTTACAGTTTGAGAAACACTGCCCTGGACCTTACCTGAGTGGATGTTACCAACTCCTGGTGTCTCCTGAAGTTAGAAACGGGAAAAAAAAATATATAGATATAGAAAGCCAAGACATGATAGGATACTCATAGCTAGAGAACGGACAAACTATAGGAGGTGGATAGACCCAGTGCCAGAATACTAATTCTCCACCCTCTTAATGTCAAACCTTAAGAGTACAGTAGCCCTGACTGGGGTGGCTTAGTGGGTTGGGCATTGTCTCACAAACTGAAAGGTCACAGGTTCTATTCCTGGACAGGGCACATGCTTGGGTTGGAGGCATGCATGTGAGAGGCAACCAATCAATGCTTCACACACCACATTCCCTCTCCTTTTCCCTCTAAAAATAAATAAAATTTAATCTTTATTGTATTTTTTTCCATTACCATTTAGGGGCCAGGTCCCAGGTTGGGGGGCGTGTGTGAGGCAACCCACACATTAATGTTTCTCTCCCTCCATTTCCCCCTTGTAAAAATAAAATCTTAAAAACAAATCATTTAAAGTCCTCCCCTCAAGATTCATGGTCTTAATGTGGAGCTGTGCCTACTACATGCCAGGTAAACAAAACCCTTTCCTCACGGCATATAATTGTTGGGAAAGAGAAGCATAAATTAACATTTACAGATTTTTCCATGGTACTAGGTCCATTTATAACAGATTACCTCAGATAAGCCTTCCACAAAAAAGTGACATTTGAGCTAAGAGTTAAATAGGTGATGAGAGAAGGAAAGCATATTATTTAAGGCAATGGCAACTGCATGTGCAAAAACACAGTACACCTGGAGTATAGACCATAAAAATAGGTGTGCAATGATTTTCTGTGTTTAAAACAGGATTGCAGGGGAGAGAAGGAATTGTTCCAAGGGGCCAACTTGTATTGAGGAGGTAAAATAGACATACTTGATAGCATGGAGGGGATAAGGATCTGCAGCTAGTTATTGGAAGCATAAGAGGGGGGAGTTTCAGATGCCTGTGGGATATCTATAAATATATTAAGCTGGAACTGTGGATTCTCTAGAGGATGCAGCTTAGGTGTTGATACTCCTAAGTGGCAGTGAGGGCAATAGGTGTGGTTGGAGGGTGAGCAAAGATGTCTGAAAACACTAAACTAATGAACAGTGCAGCAAGAGAGAAAAGTCTGCAAAGACAGGAATGGTTAGGAAACCCAGGTGAGATCGGTGTCCTGGGAGCTGAGGGGGTACAACATTTTCCTGGCTAGCTTATCCATTGTACCTGATGGCCAATGAATATCAGAGGTTGTCCTGTCTCCATCCAGTCAAGCTCTTGGGCAGGTGGCATGTCTAAGCAAGAGGGCCTCTGTGACGTGAAGGCTACTTGGCTGAAAAAAATAAACAGGAGCCAGGCTGGCAGAGGAGGTCCTTGAGCCATAAAAATAGCAAAGAGATTTGTTCCCATATTCCAGCCAAAAAAATTACAGAATGTTCTAACAGGTCAAACTCAATGAGATTCCCTTACTATCTTACCTGTTCATCCCTTTCCAGCTTCCAGTTGCTGAAGAGTCCTCTTCTGGGTTTGGCACTTCCTGAAGCTGAGTTTTATTCAGGAAAAATAAATGTGTCTAGGATGCTTAAGAGTCTGTCTAGGCCATGCTCCCACCCTCCAAAAGGAAACAAATTGGCATATGGAGGGTACTGCCCTCCCTGTAGACTCTCCCCACCTCCGAGCCCTGCCCACATCTTGTCCACTGACAAGACCTGCCCCCTGATGTACAAGTAAGCGGAGCAGGTTAAGCATGGAGTCCATGAGTTTTCTTAGAGCTGGTAGGTGAAATGCTGGACCTGGGAGAAGCAGGAATCAGTGGATTTGGATACTGCTCTGGCTTCTCTGAGGGAAACCAACCTCTAAGACAGACTGAACCACCTCCTTCCGGCTGTGCTCCACCTCACGGATCTGAGCTGCCATCTGTGGGAGAGAGGCTGCTTAGATAGGTACAAGATCATGGGGGCTGGGGGCTTCAGAGGTCTTTCCTTTAACTTACCTCTTTGATCACTTCATCCTCTTTTTCCTCATAAGATTCCAAACCTTTCACCATGGATTTCTTGAATCTAAAAAGAAAAAGGGCAAGTCAGCCCATAACCCCAGGCCCTGCCAGTTGTGAAAAGATCCTCAGTAGATAATTTTTTTTCAAATTTTGAGTAATTTTAAACTCACAGAAAGAAAATAGTTTCTTGAACATCTGTGTACCTCTCATCCAGATTCACTGTTAACATTTTGCCATACTAGCTCCACTTCTTTTTTTTAAGGACTTTATTTTTAGAGAGAGGGGAAGGGAGGGAGAGAGGGAGAGAAACATCAATGTGTGGCTGCCTCTCGTGGCCTACAACCCAGGAATGTGCCCTGACTGGGAATCAAACCAGCAACCCTTTGGTTCGCAGGCCAGCTTTCAATCCACTGAGCCACACCAGCCAGGGCCTGGCTCCACTTTTTTTATACACATATTTTCTTGTGTCTTTTCTTGCCAAAACAAATATGGGTTTTAGACATCATGAGACTTAAGTATTTAACCATGCATCTCTTGAGAATAGAAACAGTCTATTAAACCATGAAATGATTATCACATTTAAGAAAATCAATTCTTTTTAAAAAAATATTTTTTTAGAGGTGGGGGAGGGAGAAAAAGAGAAACATCAATCCGTTGCCTCTCACATATCCCCAGCTGGGGACCTGGCCTGTAGCACAGGCATGTGCCCAAACTGAGAACTGAACCGGCGACCATTTTGGTCTGCAGGCCGGCGCTCAGTACACTAAGCCACACCAGCCAGAGAAATTATTATTCTTGATCTTCAAATTATCCCATATGTGGCCAGTGAGAACCCCTTCAAACCAGCTCCTTTGTCCTCTGGACCACTCCATGGTCTCACCGTGTACTTCCCCTGAACCAATCCTGAAGTCAACCATTTCTCTAATGAGATCTGGTTCCTTTTAGTAGAAAGCAGTATGTTTAGAAACAAAGAGCTGAAGGGGAATGGGCTAAATAGTGCAGGGATTAAGAAGTACAGACTTCTGGTAAAGATGGTGGTGTAGGTAAACATGGCTAGTCTCCTTGCACAATCACATCAAAACTGCCACTAAACTATCTAAGAACCATCATTCAGAACTGTCAGAAACAAGTTAAGTGGAAGTTCTGCAACTACAGAATTAAGGAAGAAACCACATCATGACTGGTAGGAGGTGGCAGAGATGCAGAACAGGCTGGTCCCACACTTGCATATGGCGAATAGAAATCGGGAGGGATATCTCAGGAGTGAGGCTGTCCCAGCTCCACACCAGGGCGCCCAAGGATCCAGTGTCAGGAAGATAAGTTTCCATAACTTCTGGCTATAAAAACCAGCAGGGATTGATGCTGTGGAACACAGAAACTTCTGTAATCCCAAGAAGTTCCTGTAAAGGGCCAGTGCACAGACTTTAATTGGACTCACTCCCTCTGAGCTACAGTGCAGGGGCAGCTGCTTGAATGGCATCAGAGACATATGGGGAGAAACTGAATTGCCCGGTATCAGGCCGAGAGCTGGGGGGGACAGCGTTCTCCCAGCCAAAAGTGCTGGCAGAAGCCATTGTTCCTTTTCTGAACCCATCCCAAATAGAGCCACACAGCCAGCAGGAGGTGCCATATCTGAGATTCCATCAACTTGGCTATCACTGTTTGCCCCACACTGGTGATTCCCTGAGGACCACCCAAGCTGTTTCCAGTGGCTTTTTCATTTAAATGGATTATCTTGGCACATGCTTCAGACTTTCCTAAATTCTCTCAAACAAGCAGCATCTGGCTTCAGCAAGCCCCATACCTCTCACTAAGTTGTCCCAGGCCTGGCACTAGCAGCAGCTGGCCTTGGGTCACAGCATGGCCTCATCTGGGCAACTCCAAGCCCTGCACAAGTAGCAACCATCTGCAGATTGCTTTGAACCTATGCTGTGTGACCCAGGACAGAACACAGTGGGTGGCTGACCTTGAAAGTGCCAACAGCAATCAAGGCTCAACTACACAGGTGGGTGTACACAGCCCACATGGTGGGCACACCTTGAGTACCCAGCTTGGGTAATAGAGAATGCTGTGCCACTGGACTCTGCAGGACGCCTTCTACATTAGGCCACTCTAACAAGCCTGGGAGACATAGCAGCAGCTCTATGTAATACAGAGAAACAAACACAGGGAGGCTGCCAAAGTGAGGAGACAATGAAACATGGCCCATATGAAAGAACAGAACAAAACTCCATAAAAAGAACTAAACAAAATGGAGACCAGCAAACTACTAGATCCAGAGTTCAAAACACTGGTTATAAGGATGCTCAGTTACCTTAGTGAGGACCTCAACAGCGTAAAAGATATCCAGTCAGAAATGAAGGATACAGTAAGTGAAATGAACAATTTACAGGGAAACAACAGTAGAGTGGATGAAGCCAAGTATCAAATCAGTGATATGGAATATAAGGAAGCAAAAAACAACTAGTCAGGACAGCAAGGAGAAAAAAGAATTAAGAAAAAATGAGGATAGTGTAAGCAGCCTCTGAGACAACTTCAAGTTTACCAACATTTGTATCACGGGGGTGCCAGAATTGAGAAGAGAGCAAGAAATGAAAAACCTATCTAAAAAAATGACAAAAAATTTCCCTAATTTGGTGAAGGAAATAGACATACTAGTCCAAGAAGCACAGAGAGTCACAAGGAAGATGAATCCAAAGAGGCCCACACCAAGACACATCATAATTAAGATGCCAAAGGCAAAAAGAAAATCTTAAAAACAACAAGAGAAAAGCAGTTAGTTCCCTACAAGGGAGTTCCCATAAGACTGTCAGCTGATTTCTCAAAAGAAACTTTGCAGGCAAGAAAGGACTGGCAAGAAGTATTCATGGTGATGAAAAGCAAGGATTTGTAACCAAGATTACTCTATCCAGCAAGGCTATCATTTAGAATCAAAGGACAGATACAGAGCTTGCCAGACAATAAAAAGCTAACGGAGTTCATCACCACCAAACCGATATTATGTGAAATGTTAAAGGGTCTTCTTTAAGAAGAAAATAAAAAATATGAACAATATAATGGCAATAAATGCCTATCTATCAACCATTGAATCTAAAAACAAACAAGAACAACAAAAACAGAATCATAGATACAGAGAAGATTTTGATGGTTGCCAGATGGGAGGGGGGTTTGGAAAATGGGTAAAAAAGGTGAAGGGATTAAGAAGTATAAATTGGCCCCGGCTGGTGTGGCTCAGTGGATTGAGCACCAGCCTGTAAACCAAAGGGATGCTGGTTTGATTCCTAGTCAGGGCACATGGCTGGGTTTAAAGGAAGTATAAATTGGTAGAGAATAGTCATGAGGATGTAAAGTACAGTATAGGGAATAGTCTAGCCAAAGAACATACATGCATTAACCGTGGATATAGACAACAGTGTGGAGATTGCCTGAGGGAGTGGAAGGCACTGAGTGGAAGGGGCAAAAGGGAGGAAAATTCAGACAACTGGACTAGCATAAACAATAAAATAATTTTTTTTAAAAGTACAAATTGATAGTTACAGAATAGTCATGGGGATGTAAAGTACAGCATAGGGAATATGATCAATAATAGTCTAATAACTACGTATGGTAGTTATTAGATGGGTGTGACATTTACTGGGATGATCACTGTAAGTTATGTAATGTCTTATCACTGGGTTGTACACCTGAAACTAATATAATAATGTATGTAAACTGTAATTGAAAATAAAAAATGAATTTAAAAAACCAAAGAACTGAGATTAATAAAGTTCTTACTGTTCTACAGGTGTCATGCTTCTAGCTCTTTCAGAGGACAGCACTTTGATTTTCTTTTCTCTCTCTCTCTTTTTTTAAGATTTTACTTACTTGCTTTTTCAGAGAGAGGGGAAAGGAGGGAGAAAGAGAGGGAGAGAAACATCAGTGTGCGAGATACATCGATTGGTTGCCTCTCACACGCCCCAAACTGGGAAACCGGGCCCACAACCCAGGCATGTGCCCTGACTGGGAGTTGAACCTCTGACCTTTTGGTTTGCAGGCCAGCACTCAATCCACTGAGCCACACCAGCCAGGACAAGCTTTGACTTTCTTAAGTCAAAAATTCATACTGATACCTCCCCAATCAAATCCCTCCCTTCCTTCCTGTTATCTTCCTTCTGCCACAAAATCCCTGGTTCCCAACTGTAGGGGATGGTGAAAGCTGAAGTTACAAAAGGAAAGCCAACTTGCTTGGCTGGGATTAGGTATTTGCAAGGTCTTGCCTGATTGTCTACATTTGCTGATGGGTCAGGTATTTGCAAGGTCTTGCTGGACTGAATAAGTCTGCAACATGCAGCCTTTTGATAAGGAAGCTGGAGCTGTGGGGGCTGGATACAAAGCAGGAGCGGGGAACATCCTGGCTATTAGATTAGGGCAGGAGCTACTTGCAAGATATCTGAGAACACTCCGTTTACAGCTTTCTTAGGAGTTTCTCATCAGTTTTGTTTCTAAGAAGTTTCACTTGTTATTTTTGTCTCCTGACTGCTGTTATCAGTAGCTGATGTAATGGAACATTATAAACTTGGTGGACTCAGGCCCGTGCCATTGTCTCTCCATCTGAGGGGCAATGGTCCACCCGACCCCTGCTTTGCATTAACCTTGTGTCTTGTGTCTGTGTTTTTCTTTTAATCTCCAGGTCACCCCCCTCTCTGGTACCTTAGGTTTCGACATCAAGCTGTGCGGATCACGGCACCCAACATCAATATACAGTTTACCATTGAACAACATGGGTGTTAGGATTTTCAACACTGCACAGTTGAAAATCCATGTATGATGCCCGGGCTGGTGTGGCTCAGTGGATTAAGTGCCAGCCTGTGAACCAAAGGGTTGCCAGTTCAATTCCCAGTCAGGGCACATGCCCAGGTTGCGGGCTAAGTTCCCAGTTGGGGGCACTTAAGAGGCAACCACACATTGACATTTCTCTCCCTCTCTTTCTAGCCCCTTTCCCTTTTCTATAAAAATAAATAAAATCTTAAAAAAAAAAAAAGAAAAAGAACATCCACATATGATTAGAGTTGGCCCTCAGCATACATAGACCCCCAACCAGGGAGTTGACCCTTGAACAAAATGGGTTTGAACTGTGTGGGCCAACTAAAAAAAAAATGTATATTAAGTGGACCCATGCAGTTCAAACCCTTGTTGTTCAAGGGTACTTACAGTTGTTAAGTGGACCCATGCAGTTCAAACCCTTGTTGTTCAAGGGTACTTACAGTTGTTTTATCCTACAATACACACAAAAAGTCACTAACAACAATAAAACTACTAAGCAAAGCTCAAGATTTCTTTTCAGTTTAGTTCTTAGAAAATATCCTTCTAAAATGTACAGTCAGAATTTTGTGTTCAAAGTTACTTCAATTCTTATTTGTTTGTGATTGTTATGAATTTGATTTATAATTAAGGAAATTTGTCTTTGCAATCAGTTTTAGGATGTTTTCTAATCGAATTTTAATATGTAAAACATGTATGTAGGGGAACAGCTCTCCCATAGTGCCCTGGCAGCCTTGCATATATCCATATAGGCAAAGCCTTGAACCACAGCTTATCTGAGTCTTGGCTGAATGCCTGTGTGATCCTCCCAGGACAGAAGGCCTAAAAGGAGCTGCTATGAGGCCATCCCACTTGTTTCCCTCTCTTCCTTTCATGAGAGGCTGTGATGATGTAACAATGGGGAACTGTAACCCCCCCAAACCATTCTTATGACATTGTTTTTGTAAATGCGGACTGAATAATATGTAGCTTGTAGATAAACAGCATGTTTGTATAACAGTCCTAGGGACTAACTTCCAAAAATATAGACTCTGACCTTCAGTCATCCCAGCTCTGAGAGATTTGCTGACTTTCAAGTGTAAAACCAGGATGACGAAGACCAAGATAACACACACCAGACCATCACTTGACCAGTTTCAGGGTCCTTAACAGAATGGACTGTGCTGGTCCGCATGTAGAGACCTTTTCGGTCCCCACCCCTTAATTTCTTTGTTTTGCTTTCCCTCTCCCTCTTATAAAAACCTCTGCCTGCACTGAGATATTAAGATGGGCTCCAAGACAACAGTCTTCATCTTCTCAGGTTGCTGGCATCTCAATAAACCTTTCCTTTTCCTAGCACCTTGTCTCATGAGTTTGGCTTTTGTTGTGGCATGCAGCGAGCACTGCGTTTGGTTACAATGAGATAGCTTCTCATCAACTCTGGGGTTCTGATGAGGTATGGGGCTTTCTGCCCTGCCCCGCTCAGATTAGAGCTGCAGACTTGAAAACCATTTCGCTCTCCAGCAACTCCCCATAACTCATGCTGAGGTCACCCAGCCCTTTTTGTTTCAGTGTGGTCCTTTTTGGCATGTGGGACAAGGACATGGGAAGCTGACAACTGAGCTTACTTTTTGCTGTCTCTGTAAATAATAAACTGTCTAAACCTAAAAGTGGCTCATTTTATCATTACTTGTTGACAGCCTCGGTTCCCATGCCCTCCCACCTCCCACCTCCCCCCCTGCAGCTGTCTGGGAGTTTCCCGTGATAGTGGAGTGCATCAAGACAAGACCCGTTTGGCCTTGATCAGCCTGTCATGATTACAGATGCAAGATAAATGACTGAATTCAATAGTTCCTTTTTTCTTCCCCCTATAAAACAACTCCCTCCTTCCCTAGGAGTCTGAGGTCAGAGCCATTTGCAGCATGGCTTCCTCCCCACTTGCTAATTCTCTCAATAAACTTTTTTCTGCTCGCTGTGTCTTGATGGCTTTCTGAGCAACTCTGTTCCTACACTTGTCAGTCAGGCTTTTCCTTGTCTGGTCTTTGTGTGTGTGTGTGCTTGAAATTTATAAGGTACAAAGTCAAAACTATATTTAAATAAAAGCTCCAAGAGTCCATCCTCATAATTCTCAATTATCCTTTATTCACCCACCAAAAACCATATGTGACTGGGTCAGGGTATGAGGAGCGAGTGAGTGCTTTTTGTCCTCAGATTCCCATCTCCTCCTAGTCTGAACCACAGGTTTAAAGGCAAGGAAGTGGGATTTAGGCATTTCTTATCATTCCCTCATTATTCTCCATACTGAGTAGAAAGGAATAATAGATACCATGAGTTTCTCTGTAACTTTGGCTCTGAGATCCCCTTGGGGGGTTACACATCCCACAATCTCAATATGGTCCTAATAAGACTGGTATCATGAGGCTGCCTGTGTTCTCTTCTTGAGGCAGTCAGGGCTCACACTTCGTCTGTGCTGACCAGCTTCCTGCAGTTGTTTCTAAGGGTCCTCCAGAGGCCAATTCAAATAGTCTAAAACTATTAAGAGCAGAACCCTGGCCAGTGTGGCTCAGTTGGTTGGAGCATTGTCCCGTGAACGAAAAGGTCACGGGTTGATTCCTGGTTGGAATGCATGCCTAGGTTGTGGGTTTGTTCCCTGGTCAGGGTACTTGCAAAAGGAAACTGATCCAATTGATGTTTCTCTTGCTCTCTCTAGAATCAATGAGCATGTCCTTGGTGAGGATAAAATAAAAATAAATAAATAAGAATAAGAATACTATTAAGAGTGGGTACTGGGTGAGCACCAGTTTTTTGCACACTATAAACAACTTCTATTCCTAAAGGAGCTTAGTATTCACTGTGCCACACACTTAAGTAGTTGATTATGTATAGTCAACTTTTACTATATACTGTTCTCTATTTGCTAAATGCATTGCAAATCCCATCCGCGATTAGATTCTAAACCTTTCAAAGACTCTGCCATACTCTTTTCGTGTCCAACATAGTGCCTAGAATAATGAGTACTATGAAGATAACAGATACTTATGAAGTCTTTACTAAACTTTGCAATAGAGGAAACTCCTGTACTTGACACAGATCTAGAGAATTCACATTCTGCTACTTCATCTTTCATAAGCAGCGACTTACTGTGCATAATCTTGAGGGGAGATGAGAAACTTCTCTTTCATATGAACCTCAGCCTTGTTCTCCCACCAGAATCGATTGGTTGCTTTCTTGTGCTCTGGGCTGAGAATGAAGAGTATGAGTAATCTCAATGATAGATTATTGAGTATTACTCAGATACCTAGACACTAAATAAGTCATGCAAACTGACATGTGGGTTTCTGCCTCTGGGCAAGGCCAAGAGAGAAATATTGTTACTTGTCTCTTCCAGATTTCTAGTCTCCTTTTTCCAATAAAAATGTGAGAATCAAAGAGGTGGTTGTTGGGAGGTAACCTTGAGCTAGCTGCCCTGCTGTCTTTTCCAGTTAGACCACCAACACCACTGGAACCATGGCAGCCAAAAGCCCTCTATTCCTTAAGGTAGGCAACGCCTTTAAGCTAACAATCCATCGACCCTAATCAAATGGCAAAAGCGTTCCTCCTCTCAGTTACCCTACATCCTCCCTCCCACATTTGTATGTGAACGTGCTCGATGAGGCTCCGAGCCCACATCTCACCTGGCCAGGTGCTCCAGCAACCCCCCGTGCAGCACCGTCAGGTTTCCGTGACTCAGGTGCTTCCGCACCTCACAGCTGCAGCACAGGCACCAGCAGCACCTATTGTGCTCCGGCACGTAACGCTCCACTTGAACTGTGCGGATGGTCTTGCGGGCGGCCTCCACCTGCGGGAGAGAATGTAACTGGGAAAAGGACAAGTGGGAACTCGAGCGAGACCCCCTAAACTCCCCCCCGCTTAGTGAGGACTGCACAGCCCGCATCCCCGCCCCTAGGCCGACCACAGCCCACTCCAGCCTCCCGTCCGCACCTGGGGCAGGAGCCGATCCAAAGCCACCTTCAGCTGCCGCCGGTGCTTGCGGCTATAGACATGTCCGCGACCACAGAAGAAGGTCTGGCGGCACAGTGCACAGCGCTGCGCCAGCGCCATCAGCCCCAAGGTGGGTAACCGCGACGTGCAGCGGATCCTACGCAACCCGCTGAGTCTCCACCCAAAGGGGGCGGGGCGGGGCCGGAAGTACTCAGCCGCACCCTGGCACTGGAAGGAGCCACTACAAACCCTACTGCGGCTGCGCGGGTCCTCCGACCCTCGCCCCGCCCCGGTTCTCTCCATGCTTAATCGCAGCCTATCATCAATATCCTGGAACGCTGTCTAACCAGAAAACGTGGTCTGGTGGCTGTGCAGATGCGCAGGAAAGAGCCCACGTAGCAGCAGGTGAACTGCAGCACCGTAAGCCACACACACGTCGAGGTATTGACAAGGACCCGTGCTAGACGATGTAACAAATCGTAACTAGTATTTATAGGGTGCTCAGAGCGTGTCCAGTACCTTTACATTCACTACCTCATTTAATCCTCACAAAAACCCCATGTGGTGTACTATTATTATCTGCATTTTACAAGCGGGAAAACTGAGACATGGAGGAGGAAGTAACTGTGAAAGTTTGCCCAGCTGTTAAGCAGTGGAGGCAGCACCTTGGGCCCAGTGCTCTTCAGTACCAGGAGTCTATAAGGAACACATGCTGAGGGTGGCCATAATCTAAGACTAATCAGTCATACCCCAAAGCGGTGTTGTGAGCATTGCTCCTATAAAGCTGTAAAGGGGAAACTATAAAGGGTAAAAAATCATTGCTGAGGGTTACCAGACACTTTTAATATGTACAAGTGCAAACTAGTGGAACTTTTTATTCTTTGCAAGCCACTTCTTATAGAATCAGCAGCCATCTTGCCTGCGCTGCTTCCAAGCCCTAGGGCAGGCCTAGGGTGAACTGCTTCTTTACAGGGCTGAAATCCTCAGGTTGTCACTTCAACCCTAGAGTTCCTCCTTAGAAGCCTGGGACCTAGCCCAGCCTCACTTAAAGGATGACTAGACAGAGCTGACACAGTCACAGATTTCTCAGATTTGTTACCTGTACTGGTGCATTAACCTGGATGGGCTACAATGTTGTAGGTATATACACAATCACCTTTATGTAATTCAGTCCTAGGAAGTAGCCAGTCTCCTCTCCAGATCTTTAATTCCTGTTGAAACTTCTCTTTAGACACAAGCCTATACCAGATGTGATCTATTCTGATGACCCTTGCAACACTCAATTCCTTGACTTCCCATCATTCCCATGGCAGGGTCAATCCTGGACCTTGTTCCTTCTCTGAATCCAAACTCTGAAGTTCTACTCTGACCACCATCTTCCGTCTTCCCATGTAACCTTACCCTCCATCTGGTCTTTTAACTACAGGAAGACCTCTGTTCCTGAAAATGACTACTCTTACCCAGTCACCCGGAGAACTGTTCAGCATTTACCAGCTGCCAGACACTTTGCTCTAGGACAGTGGTTTTCTTCTTCTGCCCTCCTCCCTCCTCCTCCTTCTTTGCATTAAAATTTTTATCATTTTTATTTCTGCCAAAATAAGGGCTATTAATTTCAACATATTTATATAGTTTCTGTTTCTTCAGTCTGTAAACTACCTTTAGCAAAAAAGAAATAACATTTCCACAGACTGTCTTATAGTTACCACTAAAATAATGACCAGTAAATACTGTATGACTTAAGTCACTGATCAAATAATCTTAGATTGCCGCTTATCCCTTAAAAAAAAAATACCTATAGGAGGATCATGATGAGAATCTCCTAAGTATGCCAAAAACTAATCTGAACAGTCAGTAGCCATTTTTGTGAACTCTGGCTTTTACATCTCTTTCACAAATCTGTTGGTGAATGTGTAAACTGATATAAATCTATATAGAAATCAATTAGCGAAAACGCATCTGTCAAAATGAGGCAGACAACTATAGAAATCCCGGTGGCGCAGCTCACCAGGCAACAGATGAAGAATCTGACAGATGAACAAATAAGAAACCTGTCAGAGGCTCAGTTCAGGGCCATTGTTATCAGGTGGCTTACAGAACTAACAAAAGATCTGGAAAAGGATGAGAAAGAATCGAAAAACACTCATACTGAAAGGAACAAAACCACATATGAGACAGATGGTGAGGAAATAAAATCCAGAGTTCAAATCAACAAACCAGAACACAAAGAAGGAACAAACAGTCAACCAGTGCAGAGAGAGGAAACGGGAAGCAAGGAAAATGATGAGAGGATCAGAAACCTCTGGGACAGCTATAAAAGGCCCAACATAAGAATCATTGGTTTGCCAGAGGGCGAAGAAGATGAACTAGAAATTGAAAAATTAAGTGAAAATATAATAAAGCAGAACTTCCCAAACTTGGGGAAGGACATAGACTTACAAGTCCAGGAAGCACAGAGAATTCAAAAAAAACTGGACCCAGGGAGAACCACTCCAAGACACATTATAATGAAAATGTCAAAAGTTAAAGAGAGAATCTTAAAAGCAGCAAGAGAGAAGAAAAGAATCATGTACAAAGGGGTCCCAATTAGACTATCAGCTGACTTCTCAAGGGAGACCCTGCAGGCAAGAAGGGACTGGCAAGAAATATTCAAAGTAATGAAAATCCAAAACCTACAACCACGAATACTCTATCCAGCGAAATTGTCATTCAGAATAGAAGGGCAGAGAAAGTGTTTCCAGGACAAAATAAAACTGAAAGAGTTCATTAGATCCAAACCACTGTTATATGAGATGTTAAAGGGACTGGTTTAGGAAAAGGAGGATCAAAACTATGAACACTAAAATGAAAACTGCATCACAAGAGACAACAACAGAAGCTAGGGAATTGAAACAAAGGCAAACTAAACAGGCAACGAGAGTGGAAAAAGAACTATAGGTAAGGGAAGCATATTGGGGGAGGTCAGCAGGGAGGGGGAAGGAGGAGAGGGAGGGAGATGATATAGGAATTCAGGAGCATGGTAGGAGGGAATGGAATAGACAGAGAGAGGTTGAGAAGAACTATATGCACAACTAATGGACATGGTCTCAAAGAGAGGGACAACTGGAGGGAGGGGTCCAGCGGGTGGAGGGGAGAAGAGGGAAGGGAAATTGGCACAAATGTAACATTATAATCAATAAAACACATTAAAAAATAAAAAAATAAAAATAAAGCATAATAGGAGGGAGTGGAGTAGACAAGAAGATATTGAGAAGAACTATATGCACAACCAATAGACATGAACTAAAAGGGGGAGACAACTGGAGGGCGGGGGGCCACCGGGTGGAAGAGAACAAAGGGAAAAGAAATTGGGACAACTGTAAAAGCATAATCAATAAAACATATTTAAAAAAAAATCAATTAGCCATTTATCTGAAATGCCTTTTAAAAACTCTTTCCCTTTGAGCCCACAGATTCTACTCAGCGTGTAGCCTCAGAAAGTATCTGTAAACCAAGAGTAATAGAGGAAGTATTTTCACTCGAAACAATAGGCTATCCAGGATTTGCTTCCGAATAATATGGGGATATGGAGAATGTATAGGGCAACAGTTAAAAAGCTGTTGAAGCTGGGTACATAGGGGTTCATTATTTTGTTCTCTCTATATGTATGTTTAAAATTTTCCATAATAAAAATTTTAAAGTGATACATAATATCATTTTTTATACTAAGTTTGGAAACCAAATACTTCTCAAACAATAGAATGGTTAAGAGCTAGTCTGTAATTTTTAGATATGAGAAAATACAGTTAGATGATATGAGGGGGGAATCCCCTCAAAATAGAATTATCTTCTGGAGTGCAGGTCCCTTGTAGTATAGGCTTCTCCTGCTCGGTGAGTGTTCTAGGAACCCATCTGTATCAGTGTGCCAGCTGGTGGTGTTGTGAGAGGCTGCATTCAGCTTCAGCTTTTTTTGAAGACTTTTTCAACTCGTTTGCCCATTTCATGATGGGTGATTTACAAATGCACCTGCCCACACCACACAAAGTGTTTAGCAGTTTTTGACCAAAAATGGCATGACCGCCAAGTCCCACCCTCCGTATTCACCTGATCTCGCTTGGAGCTTTTGTTTTGTTTTGTTTTCCCGGGTGAAAAAATTCCTCGAAGGGAAACATTTTGCTGATGTGGAAGAGGTGAAACAAAAAAAATGGCAGAAGCACTAAAAGGCATCAAAATCAACAAGTTCAAAAACTGTTTAGAGCAGTGGAAAAAATGTCTCAGTAGGTGTATTGCATCAAATGAAGAATACTTTGAAGGTGGCTGAAGTTTAAACATGTAAGAATAAATACACAGTTTTTTGTAAATAAATTCCGGGGTTTCTTATATCCTCCTTCATATAAGGCATGATTTCATTCTACTTTTTAAAAAATCCTCACTGGAAGACATGCTCATTATTAATTTTAGAGAGAGGGGTAGAGAGGGAGAGAGAGGGTGAGAAACATCGATGCAAAAAACATCAATTGTTCCCTTGCGTACACTCCCAAAACCACAACAGAGGCATGTGCCCTGACTGGGAATTGAACCCGCCATCTTTTAATTCATGGGATGATTCTCCAACCAACTGAGCCACACCGGCCAGGATGGCATTATTTTCTATGTAATATGTATGTATAGAATGAAATATGACACACTTGAGAAATATTTTTATGTAGTGAGATTTGAAATAGGTTTTATTTTTAGAAAAGAAGCAATTTTAAAATCTCACATCTTAACTTTGAGCTGTTTGGAAGATCCATATAGAGAGCATTCTACTGTTGTGCTGTCAAGCCTTTCAAAGCCAACGATTGTCTAGGCCAGCAATTTGCAAGGTGTGGCCTCCAGATCAGCAACATCAGCATCTGAGAGCATGTTAGAAATGCAAATTCTTGGGCCTTACCCCAGACCTTCCAAATCGGAAACTCTGGTGTGGAGCCCAGCCATCTGTGTTTTAATGAGCCCTTCATGTGATTCTGATGCTTAATCAAGTTTAAGAATCACTGGTCTAGGTCTTAGGTCCTCTTTGCTTCGCTTTACACATTGAATACAGAAATATTTCCACTACACTCCTAGGTTGCCACAATCTATTACTTCACTTGACTTTCCAAGATGATCATTCTGTCAAACCACAACCACGGCTCAAACCAGCTATCAGTTTTCCATACATGCTCCAAAGCTACTTAGAGCAGTCTACACTATCTGCTTCAACATTTACTAACTTCTTAGTCATCTGCAATTTTGCTTTGAGACTGTTTCTCTAAATTTCTCTACCAGTAAATATTCATTCAGCTGCCATATGAATGGGACTTGTGTGAAATGGAACTCAATATCTTCCTCTTCAGAACATCCTTTATTTTCACACTCCTAGTGAATGACACCATCAAGCAAAAGCCTGGAGTTCTGTGGTAAGTTACCTTTGATACTCCTTATTACTAAATCCCCATATTCACCCTGCACAGATTGTGTTATAGGATTTCTGAGATGTTTAAAGTCTGTTTGTCATTTTTTATACTCATAGAGCATACCTTATTCTAATTCCCTTTCTTTTTTTGCTTGGATTCATGTAAATTTTTTCTAACTGGTTTCCAAGTGCCTGATCTATTTTAGCTCCATTTACCCTCCAGTCTTTGGTCTTAAGAAAGCTTCTAGCCCTGACCAGAGTGGCTCAGTTAGTTGTGCATTGTTCAGCAAAGCAAAAGGCTGCAGGTTCAATTTCCAGTCAGGGCACATGCTTGGGTTGCAGATTCAGTCCCCAGTTAGGGCACATACAAGAGGCAGCCAATAGATGTTTCCTTCTCTTTCTCCCTCCTTTCCCCTCTCTCTAAAAATAAATAAATAAAAAATATATTTTTAAAAGAATACATTCCATGGCTTTCTTATCTACTGCTTTATCTCCTACTCCTCTTACTTAAAAAAAAAAAAAAAGCCCTAAAATGACTATCCTGATTAATGTCTCTTATTGCCTTCAGGAAAAATCTAAACTTCCCAGCATGACTTTCAAAATCTTTTACAAGATGATTCCCAGGTTCCTTTTTAGTCTGCTCTTTCACCACTCCCCTCCCCCTTCCCTGACCATATCTCCTTCTCCAGTCAATATGGATGGTCCTGACTTAACAATGGTTCAACTTAGAATTTTTTGATTCTATGATTTTACAATGGTGTGAAAGCGATATGCATTTGGTAGAAACTGTACTTTGAATTTTGAATGTTAATCTTTTCCAGGGCAAGTGATATTGGTACAATACTCATGACCCTGGACAGCAGCAGGGAACCATGAGGGTAAACAACCAATACTCCATAGTATAGTATTAAATGCATTTTCAACTTGTATTTTCCAACTCCTTATAAGTTGAGCAGCATCTGTATTCCAGCAGTCCTATTACTCCTATGAACTTTAGCATTTCCAACCATTGGACCATTTTCCTGATAATTTTTTCTATTGTATAAAGTTCTGAAATATGAACTAGAATGGAATTTCCATGAGGCTGGTGAACTTCCATTTGCCTGGCACATGGTAAACTCTCAGTCCATTCATAAGCTTTCATATCAATTCATTATTAAATGAATGAAATGTCACCCTTTTTGTGAAGTCTTCCAGAGTTGTCCTTGCAGAATTCAATTCTCAATTCCAACGTCCTTTGCTCATCCTGTCATTATTTCCATTTAGTAGTCAGTTGAAAACCCAATAGTTGAAAAGCTCTTCAGGTGCAGGGACTGCCTTGTTCATGATTAAATCCCTGGAACTACTATAAAATGGTCTTCTATGGCTTCCGGCCAAGATGGAGGCTTAGACGGACGCGCTAGGTCTCCCTCTACAACTAGAGAGGAATACAACTACTTCAAAACAAAGGATAACTAGAAATTCCAGAAAATAAAACTACATGGAAGCCCAACATATGAAGTTATAAACCAGCGGCGCTCTTTGGGCAGGTAGGACGAGAGAAAGGGGGCGGAACTGTTTGCGGTCGCACCTGGGACAGCAGCGGGGAGAACAACCCCGGCTGCAGTCAAACCCCCGGCAGCTCGCGACCCCAACGCTGGGGAAAGCAGCCACCACATCGCCTTGAACAGTGAGGCCCAGGGGGGCGGGAGGACGGATCCCGGTCTCCTAGCGGAATAACTGTGTGAATCCATCTTGGACCCCCGCCCCCAAAGAAAGCGCCACAGGGCTGCGAAATAGGTCGCGGACAGGCGCCGGTCGCTGGATTGTGACGCGTACACAGGCACTGCCCCCTACAGCCGGCCCAAGAAAACAAAACGCATCTGTCAAAATGAGGCAGACAACTATAGAAATCCCGGTGGCGCAGCTCACCAGGCAGCAGATGGAGAACCTGACAGATGAACAGATAAGAAACCTGTCAGATGATCAGTTCTGGGCCATTGTTATCAGGTGGCTTACAGAATTCACAAAAGATTTGGAAAAAGATGAGAAAGAAGCGAAAAACACTCATAACGAAAGGAACAAAACCACATACGAGACAGATGGTGAGGAAATAAAATCCAGAGTTCATTTCAACAAACCGGAATATGGAGAAGGAACAAGCAGTCAACCAATGCAGCGAGAGGAAATAGGAAGCAACGATGAGAGGATCAGAAACCTCTGGGACAGCTATAAAAGGCCCAACATAAGAATCATTGGTTTGCCAGAGAGCGAGGAAGATGAACTAGAACTTGAAAAATTGAGTGAAAATATAATAAAGGAGAACTTCCCAGACTTGGGGAAGGAAATAGACTTACAGATCCAGGAAGCACAGAGAGTTCCAAAAAAACTGGACCCAGGGAGAACCACTCCAAGACACATTATAATCAAAATGTCAAAAATTAAAGATAAAGAGAGAATCTTAAAAGCAGCAAGAGAGAAGCAAAGAATTATGTACAAAGGGGTCCCAATTAGACTATCAGCTGACTTCTCAAGGGAGACCCTGCAGGCAAGAAGGGACTGGCAAGAAATATTCAAAGTAATGAAAATCCAAAACCTACAACCACGAATACTCTATCCAGCGAAATTGTCATTCAGAATAGAAGGACAGAGAAAGTGTTTCCAGGACAAAATAAAACTGAAAGAGTTCATTAGATCCAAACCACTGTTATATGAGATGTTAAAGGGACTGGTTTAGAAAAAGGAGGATCAAGACAATGAAATCTAAAATGAAAACTGCATCACAAGAAACAACAGAAGCTAGGGAATTGAAACAAAGGCAAACTAAACAGGCAACGAGACTGGAAAAAGAACTATAGTTACGGGGAACATATTGGGGGGAGGTCAACAGGGAGGGGGAATGGGGAGAGGGAGGGAGATGATATAGGCATTAAGGATCATGGTAGGAGGGAATGGAATAGACAGAGAGAGGTTGAGAAGAACTGTATGCACAACTAATGGACATGATCTAAAAGGGGGGGACAACTGGAGGGAGGGGGGCCACCGGGTGGAGGGGAGCAGAGGGAAGGGAAATTGGCACAAATGTAATATTATAATCAATAAAACACATTAAAAATAAAAATAAAAATAAATAAAATGGCCTTCTATGCATGTTAGTCGAATTAAGTTAAGTCAATCAAAATTCCAGGCACCTGGGATTAAGGTGCCCTTGAGATGGGAATATGATCAAGGCAAGAACCTTTGAAGCATGCAGAATTGATAGCATCAAACTACAAGGCTAATGGGTCGTTTTATTTATTTAAAAATCATAAAAAGTAATTTTTCAAAAAAAAAAAAAAAAACTGTACGGAGGCTATAAATAAAGAGATTGTCCTCAATATCTCTTGCCATGCCCAGTCATCAGATGACCACTGCTGTTTGATCCCTATATTCTTCCAGACATTTCCCATGCTTAGACAACATATTTTTATATATGAACAATATTCTCTGTCACATTTAGTATCATATTGAACATACTGTTCTGCTGGGTTTTTTACTCCAAAAAATATATCGTAGATATCCATGTCAGTAAATAGAGCATGATTTAAAAAGAGCATGTATCCCCATGACTCTCAAATGTACTTATATCTTCAGCTCAGACTTATCTTCTCAACTCCAACTTATAACAATTAGCTACTTGACATACCACCCTGATGTCTCACAGATTCTAAACAGAACTGCTTAAACCTGCTGCTTCTACAGGCTTTGCTCAAATAAAAAACCTGAGTCATTCCTTTTTCTCCTCCTGCATCCAGTCAATCCTATTAACTTGTTGATTCTGCCTGTAAGATGCATCATGAAATCAGTCTGCTTCTCTCCATTTCTACTGCTACTGCCACTATCCCAGTCTACTCGGACTACTGAAATTCCCTTCTAACAGGTCTTCCTGCTTCCATGTTTGGATCCCTACAAGCCACTTTCAGTGAGGAGCTAAGCTGTATTCTATTTGCCATGGCTTTATCCCCATTCTCTCAATAGGCCAAGGTGAGGAAGTCCCTAGCTCCTAGGCTTTGCCCATTCTGTTCCCTCTACTAGAAAACTTCTTCCCATCTTCATCCTGGATACTCATTATATAGGTCTAGTTAAAATGTCTTTCTTAGGAAGGTCTTCTCTGACCTCCTCTCCAATCTAATTTAAGTATCCGCAATAACCTAAACTTATTAGTATTATCATTGTATATTATTAGTGTTTGTTTAATGTCTGTCCATCTAGGCTGAAAACTCTGAGGGAGAACCCATTTTGAGTTTTATCGTACCCTAGCACTTGGCACATTGATAACTCAGATAATTGCTGAATAAGCAAAAAGGAGGATGTGAAGGTAGAAGTATAATATTCTAGCAGGGGTAAAATGAATAAAGGCAGATTTTTCTCAGGGTCTTTTTCCACAAAGGCATTATATATATATTATTGTTGACACTATTACAGATGTATCCTATTTCCCTTTGCCCCCCTCCCGCCTTCATCACACTGTTGTCTGTCCATGGGCTATGTATATGTTCTTTGGCTAATCTCTTCTGGTCTCCTAACCCCATTTCCCTTTGAGATCTGTCAGCCTGTTCCATGTATCCGTGCCTCTGGTTTTATTTTGTTCATTAGATTCCACATATGAGTGAGATCATATGGTATTTGTCTTTCTCTGATTGGCTTATTTTGCTTGGTGTAATATTCTCCAGACCCATCCATGCTGTTGCAAATGCTAAGTTCCTTCTTTTTTGTGCTGTGTAGTATTGCACTGTGTAAATGTACCAAATCTTTTTTACCCACTCATCTACTGATGGGCAGTTGGGCTGTTTCCAGATCTTGACTATTGTAAATAACGCTGACATGAACATAGGGCTGCATATATTTTCTCTGATGTTTCAGAGTTTTTTGTTCTCCTTTCTGAACTGTTGCCTTTTGGGATCCACTTGCAATTTAAACCAGACTTTGACAAAAATGTGGAAAGGTAACAATATAATCAATAAAAAACATTATAAAAAAAAAAAAAGGAAAAAAAATGTGGAAAGGGATAAGGATGTGCACAAAGTGCAGATGAGGCAGACAAATTAAGGCCAAATCAGATGATACCCTCTCCTTTTTGGGATATGAATAGACCAGGATGATAGGAGAGGGGACTCTGGTTGCAGAGTGCTGGGTGGGCCCATAGTGAGTGACATAATGGCCTGGTCCCTCCACTCATTCTTCAGGTAGCTACCACATAAATATTAGCATCCAGGTAGTACAGGAAAAATTTGGCACAAAGCATCTCCAAGTAGATTGGGGAAAGGCAGTTCTCCACTTGCTTCAACCGGGCATCTGCATGTGTTTATCTTTTTCCTTAGCACTAGTCACTTTTCCCCATCCCATCTCTGCTCTTTCCCACCTCCTTGACATCTACTTCTGCCTCCTGGGAGCATCATCAACCCTGTCCTTCTCACTCCTCTGACCCCCACCCCTGCAGAGAAGGGCTGGCTTTGAGCACTTCGGGAGAACTACTAGCTGTTGTTAAATCTAAACCTAGAAAAAAGACCCAGTGCTAAGGTCTGCTGTGAGAAGTCTTTCCCAGAGAATGTTGAAACTGTCTGTCAGAGAATTTACTAGTTACAATTCTAACAAGCAGTGCCTTCTTATTAGCTAGGCTCTGGGAGTTTGGACATGGGGGTCTTGGACATGAAAGTGACATTCCATTGTATTGTTCTCACTGATTACCAATGTCACTGTGGGTAAGTGCCTCTGAGACAGGAGCTGTATGGTAAACATTGCTTGGTTTTGTGGTTCTCTCCCACCAGCCTTAACACACTAGGAACTGAGCAAATATTTTGTAAGACCATCTTTACCCCCTGAAATGAATCTTACTGATACAATAACCTATCTATACACACACACACACACACACACACACACACACACACATATATATATATATATTTTTTAATTTCTTTTTAGAGAGGGGAAGGGAAGAAGAAAGGGAGAGAAACACTGATGTGTAAGAGATACATTGATTGGTTGCTTCTCTCATGCCCCCAACCAGGGACTTGGCCCACAACCCAGGCATGTGCGCTGACTGGGAATCAAACCATCAACCTTTCAGTTTGCAGGCTGGCACTCAATCCACTAAGCTACACCAGATCATTATAATGCTAAATGTAATATAACAAAAAATAAAGCAAGACAAATTTATATTTCAAAGAATAAACTATATTTGAAAACATCAGCTAGTTGGAAATTGGGACATACGACAAGGTCTGTTCTGAAAAAGTCCTGCCACTATTAATACAAAAAGAATGGTTTGTGTGACATTGATGTAACCTGGCAGCCAAGGAGAGTGGGTTGGAGTGCACATGCATGAACAATGAGTTCACTGTATTAGTCAGTGGGGGCAGTAGATGCCATTGAGTAAGCATATGTACTGTGTGGCCGTCGCATTCAAAATAACTGAGTAAAGCAACAAATCTGCATCAAATTTTGCATTACATTTGAACATTCCTCCGTGGAAACTACTTAGATAATACAGAAGGCCGCAGATATGGGCAACTGGTGATTGGCAGCTTCATCAAAACACACCCACTCATCCATCACATTTCATGCAGTTTTTGGTAAAACATCAAATCATCCAGGTAACTCAGCCCCCCAATAGCCCAGGTTTGGCACCCTCTGACTTCTGGCTTTTCCCCAAACTAAAATCACCTTTGAAAGGGAAGAGATTTCAGACCATCAATGAGATTCAAGGAAATACGAGAGGGCAACTGATGGTGATTGGGAGACCTGGGTGAGGTCCCAAGGTGCTTACTCTGAAGGGGACTGAGGTGTCATTGTCCTTTGTACAATGTTTCTTATATCTCCAATAAATGTCTCTGGATACCTTCTGTACAGACCTCATACTTACAGTGAATAGCTTAGATTTAAGAGATGATATTCAAATGACTATTGAAAATGCTTTTTCTTTATATTGGCTACCTTGAAATAATAAATACTTGTTTATACATGTAGAATACCTGTGAGTACAACAAATACACAGAATGATATAGACATGTGGTACTGGTGACTTAAATGCCAGAGCAGCTTTGCTATCAGCAAAGTGATTTTTTCAAAATAGCAGACAACTCTTGGTAAAATTCCAAACCAGCCCTGGCTGGTGTGGCTCAGTGGATTGAGCACTGGCCTGCAAATAGAAAGGTCACTGGTTCATTTCCCAGTCAGGGCACATGCCTCGGTTGCGGGCCAGGTTCCTAGTTGGGGGCATGCAAGAGGCAACCAATTGATGTTTCTCTCCCTCTCTCCCTTCCTTCCCCTCTCTCTAACAATAAATAAAAATCTTTAAAAAAGAAAAGAAAAAAAGAGAGTCATGCAACAAATACTTTCTGCTAAGTTAGATTCTCGGCTCAGGTCATTATAAATGACCTGAGGTATGAGGATCAATTCTCCAGGGTGAGAAACTCTCTCCTGCACTGAGGTCAGCTGACATTTCTGGGCCTGACTTTAATGCCCAGAATATCTCCAGATCCTTTGGGTAACAAGAGTGCCCTCTAGGGTCAGGGAGAGCCCCTGGCCTAGCACTGCTACATTTCTGTTGCATGGAATGAATGTACATGCTATAGTGCAGGAGAGGTGACTAGGGTGGGATTTTGTATGTTACCAAAATGTGCAAATCAAGCAAACAAACAGGGGTCTTTCTTCAAAGGTAGAGATTTTGGTCTGGTAGACCATGGATCATGCTTTTCAGGAATACCATGTTTCAGAGACCAAAGAGGTGGCAGTCAGATTTCCGGTGAGAAAGACTGCAAAGGATTAAGGCGTAAACAAGTGGAGAGGAAATGAAGGCTACTGAGTGCTGCTTCTTTGGGCCTTTTGCAGGGTTGGCGGCTACAAGCTAGCATCTCCCAAGACTATCCTCATAAAGCAGAAAAGTGGGACTTGCTCCAGGATCCAAAGGAGAGTTGAGTATTTTCTTCCTTTGAGGAAAGAAGAGTATGGAATTCCTTTGCTGCCCCATTGCCTCTGGAGCATCTGTCAGGAGCGTCTGTCAGCTCTGAGGGCATCCCATTTACAACCTCAGAGCTGATCTCCACCACTACCCTTTCAGACCACACACACACACACACACACACACGCACACAGGCTGCTGCAGGTAGCTTTAATAAGGCATGGGCTGACTCTCACTTCTTGGACTTAAAGGTCAAAGAGGAAGGGCATCACATCTGTAAGAAAAGAGAGTCAAAGGAATCTATCTGCCCTTTGCAGTTGTTGTTCCCTAAGCTGGGAATGCCCTTGCACAGCAGATCATGTGCTTCCCTCTTAAGGCCCACATGCCAGCTGGTGTCCAGGAAAAGAAAACGCCCTTTTTGCATGTAAGCTCTCATACCATGCTTCTGACATTGTGTGGTCACCATTTCCCTAGGCTGCTAGACTGTGAATAGGACCAATTGCATCTTAGTTGTTTCTCCATCAGCTCCCTGTACCTCAAGTCCCATGCTTGTGTGTTGGGTCCTACCTTAGACAGGCATTATCCCAGGGTCTTAGACCACTGCCATCATCTCCCCTTCCTACAAAAGGTACCCCACCCCCCTTCCCGGTGTGTCCCAGATTCCTTCCTTGCACATTCAACCTTAGGTCAGGATCTTCAGGTTCCCCGCATCTTGCCCTCCCCGCCTTGTGACAGGGCCTCACACCTGGCTGGCTCATGCACTGTTGGATACTTTCCAGCTGAGTGGAGGCCAAGGCTCGGGCCTCCTCCTCAAAGCGGCGGTGTCCCTCCTCAGTCAACTTCCAGAGGCAGGCTCGAGGCCACGGGCTAGCCCCATCCTGCATGCTGACTGGCACTTTCTCAAAGCTGTCTCGGAAACAGAGATTGTGACGGATGGTATTCTTCCAGCCCTCTGGAGCCGTCTGGAAAAAGGGGAAATGTTGTCTGTGGACAGGGAGGAATGGTAAGGAAAGGCATGGTTTCTTTGAGAGATGCCCTATCCTTGATTATGTTCTCCCCCAGGGGCCAGGAACCACAGCCCTTCTCTCCAGGTGAAGAATGGCAAATTGGCTTAAAATGCTCTTTTGCTGACTGAACACGTGGCAAATCCTCCACCTGGTGCATTGCTTGTATAAACCCTCATCTTTTAAACCCAGTTTACTGCCCTTATTCCTAGGCTTATTATCCTCCCTCCCTCTGAGAACTCTGTACTTTGACTTGCAACAGGAACCAAGCATAAATTAGGCCAGACAACTCCTGTAGGAGAAATCCTGGTCAAGAAAGGACACCATCTGAGGATTAATGTTCTGAGACTTCTGATACAGGAAAAAAGTCTGAGAAACTCCTCATACTCATGTGTACATGACTACCAAAGCTTAATGTAAATCCCTTCACAACTGGGTACCCCTGGGGGTACAGGGAGCTGTACCATGTGGTAGAGTCCAAAGGGAAAGTGTGTGAGAAACTGAGAAACTAGGTTTTATACTAGATAATCTTGAAAGGGAAGGTGGGAGAATTTATCATCCAGGTTAACTTATGTTTTAAAGAACTAACATATAAAGATATCAGACTTTTCTAATGTGAATGGGAGTGGAGGTGGGTATCCTCCTATAAATGTGGTGCCAGGACACACATTCAGTGACAATCCAGAACCAATGCCTGGGAAAGGAGAACTGGGAATACACTTATCCTCTCCGATCCAAATAGTAAAACTGAGGCAGCAGCCAAGGCTTGGGGCAGACTGGAAGGTTTCGGGCAGACTGGAAGGTTTCAGAACAGGGACCCTGACCCCCACCCTTCCCCCTTCCCATAGGGTCCTGGCACATACCGAGTGAAACTGTAGATCTGTTGCACGTTGAGGCCACAGGGGGAACTGTTTCTTAATGCCAGTGCAATCAGGTGGAAGTAATTGAGAGGGGGGCGGGGCCAGAGCCTCCGCTGCTCGCTGCTGCCTTGCTGCAGCCTCCGGCTCTGCAGGGGGGCCCTTCTGTGTGGGGCTGGGAGAGCCGCAGAGGAGCTGGCACCCTGGTCCTTAGCCTCCTCCTCTTCCGTGAGCTGGAGGAGCACAGAGTAGGAACTGGTCCTGACCCCACGGCCTCTACTCCAGGGGTGCAATGGCAGGACGGGGCAGTGGTCTAGGGCCGCCATATGGACTGCTCCCCAACCCAAGGGCACAACTAGTTTCTGAACCCGTTAACCCTTTGTTATCCCTTAAAAAAACCGAACAAACTGAACTCTCTGATGCACCATCCCTATGCCCACCCTGCTTACAACCCCAGAAATCCCTACCTCCCAGTTGCTGGGGGAAGAAGCAAACTGCTTCCAAGGGAAAGACTGTTCACAGGAGGAGAGTGGCAGCGACTCTACCACTTTGGCCTCTGAGCAGTTAGCAAAGTCTTCCTCTTTGGGGGCTGGCTGAGGGGAAGGGAGTGTGCTTGTCAGATCCTTCCCCTTACTAGGTTCTGGGACCTCCAGCTTTCCAGGGGGAAACACGATGTTGGGGTTTACCCACATCCATAGGTTGGGCTCAATATCTGGACCTGTGCAGAGGAAAAAGATCGTGTTCCATAGCTCACTGGACTTTGGGTGTCCAGCCCAGGCCACAAGACCATCCATGTCAGAGAACTCACTCCCCACTACTCACCATCTTTATCAGGGTTGGGTTTTTTTTCCACAGGTAGTTTTGGTGACTCAACTATACGGAGTTTATATCTGGCAACTGGCAAAAAGAAAGACAGATGAGGCAAAACGTACTAGGATTACCACTGTGGTCCCACCATCCTGGGTGGTGAAGCTTCTCTGGGATAGGGCTGTGGGCCCTGCCTGGGGAGCAATGACACCATATTGCACTAGTTTTCTCCCTACATCTCTGACCTTCTCATTCACCTCTGCATTCTTCTTTTCTCACACTATATATACTGTTCCTGAACAATATGATGAATGCCTATGGCTTCAGTCACCATCTATAAACTTAGGGCTTTCAAATCTTTATCTCTAGCCTAGACTTCTCTGCTAGCCCTTAATTAGAACACCCCATAGGTATCTTTTGCTTGGGTAACCTACAGGCACTTTGAATGACATTTCTAAAACTAAACTCCATCTTCCTCCTCATCCTCCTGTATCCCTTGTTTCAGCATGTGGCATCACCATCTCACCAGTCTTTCAGGCCAGAGACTTGGAAGTCATTCTTGACTCCTTTCCCATACAGCCACACCCAACCAATCACCAAATCCTACCATCCTAGTCCAAGTCATAATCCAAATGCTCTGTTTATCCTCTTTTAATGGATCATAATGCAATTTGAATGATCTTCCTAAAATGTTGATCCAATCTTGTCAGCCTGCTGTGTAAAAACTCTGAGATGGATTTCCATTGCCCTTGGGCCAAATTTAAAGATACATATTCTTTGAGATAGTCTAAAAGGCCCTGGCTCATTATCAGTATTGAGTCATTCCTCCCAGGCTCTCTACCCATCTCCAACAGACCACACTCTAGACTCCTAGGCCTTCCTACAAGCTGTTTCCTTTGCCAGAAACACTTTCTTCTTCCTGCTTGCATGGTTAATTGCTACTCAACCCTCATGTCTGTTTAAACATCTTTCTAAAGCAGGCCTTCTCTGGCCACTTGTCCAAACACTCCCATAGCACACATGTTATTGTAATTAATAGAGTCTATCTCCAAGTCTGCCTTGTTCACTGTCTGGCACATGGGAGAAGCTCAATTAAATCGGATGAATGAATTCATAGTGGGAATTCAAGTATATATTAGAGCTATCTGCTTGGCACTATGCTAGCTCCTTGAGCATAGAGGGAAATATTTGTGTCTTCTTCATCGTCCCCATGAGTGTCACCATATTACAGATGAATCTAGGTTTTTGTTTGGAAAGTAATGATATACTTATTGGAGAGCTCAGTAATCAAAAAGGATACCCATTACAGTGCTAATATTCAACACAGTATTCAAAAAAGGAAAATGTAGCAAGAGATAAAAAGTTGTAAGGAAAAAGGCAAAACTACTATTATTTCCAAAAAAAATGTGGTTAACATAAAAAACCATACAAAATTGATATATAAATTATTAGAATCATAAAGAGTCCAGGAAGTTTGCTGGATATAAGAGCAACATACTAATAAATAGTGTTACCCTCTATAGCAGTGTTAAGAAACTGGAAAATAGCCCTGGCTGGTGTGGTTCAGTGGGTTGAGTGCCAGCCTGTGGACCAAAAGGTTGCCAGTTTGATTCCCAGTCAGGGCACATGCCTGGGTTGCAGGCCAGGTGTGAGGCAACTGGTCGATGTTTCTCTTGCATATCAATGTTTCTCTTCCTCTCTCTCTAAAAAATAAATAACCTCTTTAAAAATAAAAAAGAAACTGGAAAATATAAAAAAGGTACTGTTCACAATAGCAGTCAAAGTAATAAAAGTTTCTAGGGGTTAACCCACCAAAGAATGAACCAGACTTTCATGGGAAAAAGAGTCAATCACTACTTAAGGACATAAAAGACCTAAATAAAGACAAGTAATACATATTATAAAGATGTCAATTACCCTCAAAGTAATCTGTATGTTTTATGCAGATATAATAATTATAATAGGTTCTGTATTGTAAAAATCACAAGGAAAAGAAATCAATTGATAAAACTCAACAGAGCCCTGGCTGATGTGGCTCAGTGGATTGATTGCCAGACTGAGAACCAAAGGATCATAGGTTCGCTTCCCAGTCAGAGCACATGCCTGGGTTGTGGGCCAGGTCCCCAGTGGGGGAGTGCTAGAGGTAAGCACACATTGATGTTTCTCTCCCTCTCTTTTGTCCTCCCTTCCCTTCTCTCTATAAATAAATAAGTAAATAAATAAATAAATAAAACCTCAACAGAAGAAACAATTAACTCATAAAGATCTTAGTTCTCTAATAGATAGACAGCTTATACAATTCAATAAGTAAAAGGCTACACAAACCTATAATGGACAAAGAATACAAATCAGTATTCAAAAG
Source organism: Furipterus horrens (assembly GCF_987537825.1). NCBI lineage: Eukaryota > Metazoa > Chordata > Mammalia > Chiroptera > Furipteridae > Furipterus > Furipterus horrens. The sequence goes on along the minus strand of NW_028327172.1, from coordinate 89,621,470 downwards.
GAAGGGGACACCTGAATGAATAACAACATGCACAACCTTACAATAAGAACACAGTAAGATAAAACACTTTACATCAAACTGACAAGAACTATAAAAACAGATAATACCAAATGTTGGCAAAGATGCAGAAAAAAAGATTTTTTAAGGGAGAGAGGGGAAGGGCAGGAGTAAGAGAGGGAGAGAAATAGCGGCTGCTTCTCACAGGTGCCCCAGTTGAGGACCAAACCCCATCCCCCAACCACCAGGAATCTGAACAGGGGACCCTTTGCTTTGTAGAACACTGCCCAACCAACTAAGCCATATCAGTCAGAGCAGAAATAGAATTTTCTTTTTTTCCCACTAAAAAAAATTTATTGTTTTCTTATTACAGTTGTCCCATTTCTTTCCCCATTGCTTCCCCCCACCCCACCCACCCCGTTGTCCATGTGTCATTTATACATGTTCCTTGACTAGAGCCTTCCCCTTCTTACCCCCCTTCTCTCTAGAATTATTTATTACACTGAAGATCTGACATCAACTGGTGCTGCCACTGTGAAAAATAATCAGACAGGACTATAATTTACTGTCTACTCCTGGGTATGAGCCCTGGCTGGTTTGGCTCAGTGGATTGAGCATCGGCCTGCGAGCTAAGTGTCGCTGGTTCGATCTTCCAGTCAGGGCACATCAGAGAAGGAAAACTCTGACTCCAAAAAACCTCCGCTGCCTTGCGGCATACCTCTTCAGGGGAAAGGCTAAGGGAGTAAACCCCGACAGAAAATCCGGAGCCAGAGTCCCTAAGGCGGTTTGACGTTGTAGTCAACACCGGCAACTCCTGCAGCGCACCTGAAGCCAAGCTGTATTGACTCCGTCTTTCCCTTGGACCCTTCAGCTGGGAAGAGAGGGGGGGGTCTGCTGCATGGGCAACAGCAGACCCTCCATATCACCCTGCCCAGGCTCTGTAGCTTCAGCTTCACTGGAGAGGACACTCCAGCGTCATCGCAAGATGTCGATTCAACACGGGAGGAGACAGATACCGTGTCACTCCCGAGTCGGACTGCACAGCCATTCTCGGCGGTGCAGATAGACTCTTAAGAAGCTACACCATCGTCTCTCGAGACGGACAGCTGCCGACGACTCCTGGGTATGTATATTCAAGTTAATATAGGAATGTATATGCTAATCTGCATTGTTGCTCTCATCTACCAAATTCTCAGTCACTCCTTCTGATTTAGAGGAGTTTAGCTCCTGCTCACTGTCACTAACACTTCTCCTGTCTTAAGTCTTGGCTATTTCAGTACATAGACAATTCTCCAAATAACTTGTCTTCTTGAACTCTTCTCCTCCAAAGATTTTGCCTTCCATTTTACTTTAGACAGCCTGTCTCACTGTCGTAACCTGACCCAGTAACTGCAATCTCTCCATAACCTCATTTTTGTACCACATATAAACACATCACCTCCTATATTTCCAGCTACCTCCCCCTCACTCTCAACTATCCTTTAATACCACTGATATCACCAAATCCATTGATCTATGGTTTGAGGGCACTTGTTTGGTAGAGTTGGATTTAATCGGGGTTGGTGTTCGGACTAGCAAGTTCCTCAAAGCCTTTTAGAGCCAAAGGAATTGAAGGGTGTACTGTATGCAAGAGTGCAAGCATGTTTGACCATGGGATTTCAGGTTGAAGAGAGGACATCCAGTGACTGAGAGCAGTAAAAGGGTGACAGGACCAAAAGATTGGTGATTTCAGTGGGATCAAAGGATAGTGCCTCTGTCTGTCACACTCCCTCCCTCCCTTCCTCCCTGGCAGATACCCTCATGCCTTCTCAAGGACAATGTCCCAACAATCCTCTCCTCTTTTCTGTTAATTTTGTATGTGTGTGTGTGTGGTGGTGATGGTGGGGATCTTTATTGGATCATTCCCACCAGCATTCAAATATGCTGCTAATTCTCATATTAAAAACAAAAACTTCTTTTGCCCCACTTTCTGTGCCACGTGACTATGCACATTTCTGTTTTCCTTTGAGGCAGAACTCCTTGAAAGAATGGCCTGTCTTTTCTTCCCCTCCTTCTACTCTTAAACCCATGCCAATCAGGCTTTCTCCACCACTCCATCAAAACCATATCAACAAGGCTGTTTTGTTAAATTCAGTTGTCAGCCCACCTCTTAACAGATCTCTCAGCAGCATTCCTCTCATCTAACCACTCCTTCCTGGAAACACTTTCTTTGCTTGTTTTCCACAATCTCAGTTTTGATTCTCAGTGGTCATCTCCTCAATTTTTGCTGGTTATCTCTCTTCTATCCAATTTCTTCACAATGGAATGCCCCCAGGGCTCATCTTTGTTCCTTTTCTCTCTTCTCTATTCTCATTCCTTAAATGCCACCTCTATAGCAAAGACTCAAAATTTATATTTGCAGTCTACATCTCCATAATTCCAGACTTACATACTTACTTGCTTACTTAACATTTCTACTTGGATATCTAAGAAGTATTTTAACTCAGCATGTCCAGAACAAAATTCCTGATTTTGTTCCCTATAACTGTCCTACCAGAAGCTTCTCTCAGTAGAAGGCAACTTCATCCTTCCACTTAATTAGCCAAAAACCTCGGAGGAGTCATTCTCTAATCTCTCTTTCTCATACAATACATCCAATCTATCAGCAAATCTAGCTGGTTCTACCTTCCCACCACATCCTCTGCTACCACCCTGGTAGTGCAGTCTAGCATCATCTCTGGTCTGAATTACTATAGTAGCCTTCTAACTAGCCTCCTGGCTTCTAGGCTCCTAGTTCCTTTATATCTACAGTGTACCCTCAACACAACAGCCACAGTGATCTTTTCAGAATACAGATCATGCAAGATCAGCTACATAATTTGCAAGGCCCAATGCAAAATGAAAATGTGAAGCTCCTTGTTCAATAATGGTTAAAAATTGTAAGACAGCGATAGCACAGCATTAAGTATAACCACCCTATACAACTATACAGGTTACATACTCATGAATCTAATGACTATGTCTCTCCTCTGTTCAAAACCTTTCAACCATGCCACATCTTACTCAAAGTCAACCCCATCAGCCTTTAAGTGGAAGACAGCTGTTCCAGATCTCTGCTCCACATTCTGTGAACTCTTTGTTGACCTTCATCCAGCCTCCCTGGCCTCCTGACTGTTCTTCAAACTCTCCAGCCATATAGTTACAGACCCCCTGGGCTGCTCCAATTGAAAACAAACCCACGGGCTCTTTAGTTAGGGGCCCGATTGCCCGCCGCCAGAATTATCACTCTCAATACCAGAGTTTAGTGAAAAGAAAAAGAATTGTTTATTTAACAGTTTTATAGATTTAGATTATGTGCAGATTTCTGCTGTTAAGTCTCATGTTCTTTAAAACACCCATAAACACATACCCTTGCCTCCCCCTACCAAACCTGGCCAGTCTTAGGAAGGTCAGAAACACCATTTCCCTACTTTCCAAACACAGTTCAGCTTTACCAGCAGCTGCCCATCACTCAGTTCTGATTGCGGAGGTCCTTTCTGTGCTGTGGTGCCCTCCAGCTCTCAATGCAGAACCGCCTGGATTCTCAGCCTCCTTGTAAACTGCCTTCTTCCTGCAAACTGCATGGATCTCCTCTCCTTCTCAAAACCGCATGGTGAGAGCCTCTTAAAGCAGCCTGGAGACCCCTTCTCCAAGCCACATGGAGGGAGCACACAAGAATGAGAGAGAGCTAAAATGTCTGCAGCTGCTTATATATCCCTGACTGCGTCCTCTGACGCAGTGGGTGTTGCAAACAGTTTGGACCATTCACAGAACCTTACGTAGGCTCTGCCTGCTTTTTCCATACCATCCCCTGGTTCAAGACCCCTCCCATCTACCTGAGGCCTTGGAAGCATCCAAGCCATTTTGCATAAGAAAGACACTAGCCACCAGCCTCAGGCATGTGGAGGCATTCTGAAAGCTGCTTCCTTCTCCCCATCCCCCAGCTGCAAACTCTGGGGATTTTTGGACTCCCCTGTTTCTGTAACAGTTTCCCCCCTCTCAGACTTAGACCCTTTATAATCTTATGAAGGACAATGGGCGAAGGTCTCATGCTCCTCTAACTGCTTCCTGCTGGACATGGTCGTCGTCCTACCTACCCTTGGGTCTAGAAATCCCTAATAAGAGTGGGGGTGGAGGGGAGGGTGACCTTCCCATATGGGGAAGGATCTTGCTGACTCCAGGTCAGTTGGCTGTCCCTGGGTAGTGGCATGCTCGGTTTCCAAGTGCTGGCACTGTTGGACAAGTTGGCATTCTTGTCATATTCTGAGGGCAACAGATTTGGCAACAGGGTTAAAAAAACAAAACAAAACAATTCAACCCACAACCACTATATATAAAAGGCAAGGATTAATTTTTTAATGTCTCACAATTAGGAAAAGAAACGGCTTCTTTGGAGAAAGGGGTGCAGGGTGTGTCACACCTGTCCAAAGCCCTTTTGCCCACTTTACTTAGCTTGGGCTGAGGGGTATACTTTAAGATTTCCCCCCTCTCAGACCTCTGGACCCTTTCTGTCCAAGCCATTAGGACAGAAAAGAGAAACCAGTTTTAAAGTGAAGCCCATAGACCACCTCATACTTCACCAACTCAACCACTTAGTTCAGCCAAACCATTGAGTCTCAGGAGGTAGCAATGCAGATGGGTTTCTTAAGTGAGGCCTATATGTACAGGTAATCATTCAGGTAGAGATCATAGGCTTATGCCCTATGAAAACAGAAAGAACACACATGTTAATTCACACAACACAATTCACAAACCAGTCTCTTAATCTGAGAGACTGTCTTATTGGGAAGACATCCAGTTGCAAGGCACTTGACATTCTTCTTGCCTGTAAATTAAGCATCCTTGATAATGTCACAGACCTGATTTAACTTTTAATCAAAACAAACTTTATAGACAGTTAGCTGCACTGAGCATTGTGATTTTCCTTGAGTCATGATTTTTCCCCTTAAGATTACCCTCCTTGTCAGTAAAGGGATACATTAAGTCCAGTTTTAATTTAGCCGGTTCATTTGCATAAACACAACAAGAGCAGTGATTGATCACATATGATCTTTAAGTCTACTTTGCTGGAACTTGCAGTAGGAACCCTCATGTTGACTTTTAGTCTGCCCATCAGGGCACAGGAGCTGAGTCACACACCTGCCATTCATCCTTGTCTTTAAGCACCTGCTTTCCCAAGTCCTTTGGGTTCTCCATTGTGCCTTAAGGTTCTCTTCTAGCCATCTTTCAGGAAAGCAACCTTCGTTCCTTCCCTGGAAAGATTGCCACGAACCACACAACCAACCAAGGTGCCAGGCTTTTTTCTTCTGGGCTTTCCTTAGCTTCAAAAGTCAAGTCCAGTTTCTCCGGGCTTTCTGGTAACAAACAGAGCCTAAGCATGCCTCCTTCAGGCATGTCATTCCAGTCAAAGTCTTGGTTAACAATACCTTTATTAACAACTGGTCTTTTTAGTTTTATGCAAAGAAACCTAATGTCATTACTTACTCCTTTAAATTGTCAAATTCTGGAGGGATCAGCTAGGGAGAAAAATATACACTGTGAAGGAAAATCCTTGTCCTTCTAATATTCCCTGAAATTGCATTTCCATGCCTATACTTTCTTTTGTTCACTTTCTTACATGTGAAGTTTTTAACTTTCCCTGGGAAACCTCAATTTTCCTTCCAGAGCATGTGGCCAATATCAATACAGAGAATCCCAGACCTTTCCTAGCTTTCAGAGAATGCTAGACCTTTCATAGGTCTCAATGGCCAATACCAATACAGAGAATTCTAGACCCTTCCTAGGTCTCAGAGAATTCTAGACCTTTCATAGGTCTCAATGGCCAATACCAATACAGAGAATTCCAGACCCTTCCTAGGTCTCAGAGAATTCTAGACCTTTCATGGGTCTCCAATGGCGAGGGCCAAACCAACACAGAAAATTCCAGACGACCTTTCATAGGTCCCAAGGCTAAATGCCAATACAAGCTACAGTAACCATACAGTTAGACCACAAGTAGTTGAGGTTTCCCTTTTCCCAGGTTTAAAAACTTTCACAACCTTTCTATGTATTTTTATGACTTTCTACAGACCTTCTGCAACATTCACAAACTTTCCATATATTTACCCATTCAGATTTAACCATAATCCATTTCCAATTCTTGTTCTTTTCCATACTGTAAAGGACTCTACCCAAACTCAGTATTTGGCAACTAAAATTTCCCTAGATTTGCAAGAACATGCCTAAAGCAAAAGAAACATTTTTATTCTGTGTTGCGGTTCACTGTCCTTTTTCGAAAGAGTAATTTCAAATCTTCTTCCGGAGTGCAGGTCCAGCTTTCCCTTTCAGTGCCAGTCACAGCAGCAGGGTCTGTGTCCCCCTCAGGCGGTGCACATTTTACCCGTGTGTGGTGTATCCAGGGCTTGATTCCTACCAGCTTCAGCGAAGAATGTTGTTGTTAACAAAACATCATAGGGACCAGTCCATTGTTCAGTCAGCTGCTGTTAGGGACCTTGAGTCTTCCAGGTCTTCAGTAAGACTCTGTCCCCACGTCCAAATGGGTGCAAGGGTTCATCGGATGGATATACTGATCTGCAATGAGCAAACTTGTGCAAGTGGCCAGTGTTTGCCCTAAATGTTATACATATTGCTTAATTCTTGCCTCGTGTTCCAAATCCAGAGGGGGTGTTCCTAAACCAGAGATTTGGAGGGGTCTCCCATAAACTATTTCAAAAGGGCTCAATTTAAGCCCACTTCTGGGTGCCACCCTAATTCAGAGCAGAGCAATGGAAAGCACCTGGTCCCATTGTAAATGTGTTTCTTGACATATTTTTGCCAGAGTTTTCTTTATTGTATGATTCATTTTTTCAGTCTTCCCTGTAGATTGAGGTCTCCAAGATGCATGTAATTTCCACTGTATTTGTAATGCCTGTACAACTTTCTGGGAGATTTCCAAAGTGAATGATGGTCCATTGTCACTTTGAATGCTGCGAGGAAGTCCAAACCTAGGAATTATTTCTTTAAGTAACAATCTTGCTACTTTAGTTGCCTTTTCAGTTCTAGTTGGGTATGCCTCTACCCATCCAGAGAAGGTATTTACAAAAACTAACAGAAATTTGAAATTCCCCCTGGTTTTAGGCATTTGTGTGAAGCCCACCTGCCAGTCCTCAAATGGGCACTTTCCTTTATACTGTATGCCCTTTTCCATTGGGACACGCTCTGTCTTAGGATTGTTCTTGGCACATATCTGACAGGCGTGTGTGATCCTCTGAACAGTCCTTTGTAAATATGGGCCATTTAAATAGGGTCTAATGAAGTTCATTAAAGCATCCCTTCCATAATGGTTCCCTTCATGTAAGTGTTTAAGGACAGGATACACTAGAGCTTCAGGGAGTAAAATCATACCATGGTTGTTGACCTTCCACACAGAATTGGGGTCCATGTTAGTGAATCCCCATTCGCGGGCCCATTCCTCATCCCGTTCTGTGTGGTGAGGTTTAAACTCTGACAAGTCTAGATGGGGAACTAAAGCCCCTAGGCGTGATGGCTCTCTGGCTGCCTGCCTGGCTGCTTTATCAGCAGCTTGGTTTCCCTGGCTCATTTGGGATCCATCTCTCTGGTGTCCTGGGCAGTGCATTATGGCGACCTGGTCTGGTAGATTCACTGCCTCTGGCAACTGCAAGATTTCTTCTGCATGCTTAACATCCTTGTTACCTGAGGTTAAAAGTTCCCTTTCCTTCCATATTGCTCCATGGGTATGAATGACCATGAAGGCATATCTGGAGTCTGTGTATGTGTTAGCCTTCTTTCCTTGGGACAGCATTAAAGCTCTTGTGAGGGCTACTAGTTCAGCCTTTTGTGCTGAGGTTCCTGGTGCAAGGGCTTGGGCTTCGATTACCTTATCGGTGGTGACTACTGCATACCCAGATTGTCGCTGGCCATTGTCTGTGAAGCTGCTCCCATCTGTATACAGCTCCAAGTCTGGTGCTTCTAGTGGTTGGTCCAGGAGATCTGGCCTGCTGGAATAAACTTGCTCAATAACTTCTAAGCAATTATGCTGAAGGGCTGAGTCCTCCTCTACATCTGGAAGTAGAGCGGCTGGGTTCAGGGTTGTGGTAACTTGTAAGGTGACATAAGGATTATCCAGCAGAATGGCCTGATATTTCCCCATGCGCCCTGCCATCAGCCAGTACCCTCCTTTTTGTTCCGACAGAGTTAGGACCTGGTGTGGTACCAGCACTGTAGTGGGCTTTCCCAAAGTAAATTTCTCAGCTTCCTGTAGCATGTCACAAGTAGCTGCTACTGCTTGGAGGCATGGTGGCCATCCCTTTGTTGTATGATCCAACTTCTTTGAGAGATAAGCTATGCGTTGGGGTATACTTCCCAGAGTCTGAGTTAGTACCCCTAGTCCAATTCCCTGACTTTCATGAACATACAACTTGAAAGGCTTCTGTAAGTTAGGCAATCCTAGTGCAGGAGACAAAACCAGCTTTTCCTTCAAGGTATCAAATGCTACCTGACAATCCCCTGTCCATTCGAGGGGTTCAGAGTCCAGTCCCTTCAAGGAATTATACAGTGGTTTCGCTATGAGTCCAAAGTTTGGAATCCAAATCCGACAAAACCCTGTGATTCCTAAGAACCCACGAAGCTGCCTTCGGTTTTCTGGGACTTTTAGCATAGCGATGGCTTGCTTTCTATCTGCCATTAGGCTTCTGGTACCCTGCTTCAGTTGAAATCCCAGGTATGAAACCTCCTGTCTGCAAATCTGGGCCTTGTGAGGTGACACCTTGTATCCTTTTTCTGCCAAATGGTTTAGGACTGTAATGATATTGTGCAAACAGTCCTCATAGCTGCTGCTGGTTATTAATAGGTCATCTACATATTGCAAAAGGACTCCCGACTTCAATTGAACATCCCTTAGGTCCTTTGTCAACACTTCCCCGAATATAGTTGGGGAGTTTTTAAATTCTTGTGGCAGTACAGTCCAGCAGTATTGGAGTGTGGCCTTATTTTCTGGATTTTGCCATTCAAAGGCAAATAGTTGCTGAGCCTCTTCATCTAGGGATTCAGAAGAAGGCATCCTTCAAGTCTAGGACTGAAAACCATTTGCTGTCCCCAGGCACCATGGTCAACAGGGTGTAAGGATTAGGCACTGTAGGATGGATATCCTGTACAATGTCATTAATGGCTCTCAGATCCTGTACAAACTGATACTCATCAGAAGGTGGCTTCTTAACTGGTAAAAGGGGGGTGTTGTAGGGTGACTGGCATGGCCAAATTAGTCCTGATTTTAAAAACTTTTGCAACACTGGCTGAATTCCTTCTAATGCCTCCTTCTTTCGTGGGACCTATGCCCCTTCTTTTAGATTAATTTTTATAGGTTGCACATTAACCACTTTACCTGGGGTTCCATCAGCCCAAACAGTTCTGTTAACCTGCTCATGGATCTCAGGTGGGAATGGTTCACCTCTGGGACCTTCTGGATAGGTCAAAACTGCCTGTAGTCGAAAAGTGTGCTCCAGTGGGACTTCTACACATAGCTGCTGTTTCTCAGGAGAAAAAGTTATTTGTGCATGCAATTTACAAAGTAAATCTCGGCCCAGTAATGGAATGGGACAATCCGGCATATAGAGAAAACTATGTATTAATTTTTGATCCCCAAGTTGGCATTCCAAGGGTTGCAGAAATGTTTGTTTTTGTAACTGGCCAGTCACTCCAGTAACTGTTACTTCATCCGGACCTTTCTTAGCTAATTTTGTATTCAATACTGAATACGTTGCTCCCATATCTACGAGAAAGTCAACTTGCTTATTCCCCACTTTCAACTTTACCCGGGGCTCCCGTGGGGAAATAGTAATATGTCGGGAGATGTCCAATGGAGCCCCTGGGCCTCCTCATTCATCTTTGTCCTTCTTTCTCCTTTCCAACATTGCTTGGCAAGGGTTCTCATTTCTACTTCCCTTCTTAAGATCTGGACACTCATTCTTCCAAAGGCCCTTCTTTCTGCAATAGGCACATTGATCCTTGCCCAGTGGCTCTTTTTCCTTCTCTTTAGGGTCCTGTCTCTTCCTTTGGCCTTTCCAGCTTGTCTTAAAGAACATTAAGTCCTGTCTTCTTTTCCCTACCCCTCTTGCATTGTAAACTTTAAATGCTATGTCCACTAACTGAGAGGGGCTCATTCCTAATACTCCATCTATATGCTGGAGTTTCCTTCTGATATCTGGGGCACTCTGCCCAATAAATGTCATGTTTACCATTCTTAAGTTCTCTTGTGCCTGTGGATCAAATCAGTGTACTTCCTATAGGCTTGATAGATCCTCTCTTAAAACTCAGAAGGATCCTCATCTGGTTTTTGCTGAATAGCCTGGACCAAATTTAGGCTTTTTGGCTTGGGTACTCCCTTTCTAAGTCCTTCCAATATACACTTCCTGTAGTGCTTCAAAGGGACTAGCCCCCCACCATTTGGGTCCCAGTTAGGCTCTGTCCAAGGAATTGCCACAGTTGGGTCAGGGATCCTCTCTGTGGAGACGCCGAGCCTCTTCATTAGCCTTACTTGTAACCAGCCGCTTCTCATCCCCAGTTAGCAGAATATTTAGGAGAGCCTGCACATCTGCCCAGATTGGGTTATGGGTGGCAAAAATGGAGGCAACAAGCTCTGCCACTTTCTGAGGATCTTCCCTATATGAGGGGTTAGAATTTTTCCAATTTAGCAAGTCTGAAGTGGGAAACGGAGTATGGGCCCAGTAGTAGCCAGAGGGCTGGCCTTGCTGATTTATTCCACCTATTGGGTACTGCTGTAGAGGGAATTGGCTTGCTCCGAATTGGGAGGCCCCCTGACTACACTGAGTTCCTTGGCGGGTTCTGGCGGGGGAGACCCTCTCCTCCTCCTGTAAGGGTGGAGTCATTGACCTTGCAGTCACTTCAGAGGCCGGCACCAGAAAGGATGGCGCGAGAGAAGACCCTTGAGTTTGCAAAGGGGCGGGCGACGCGGAAGCCACTTCCATCTCTGGAGGTGGTATGGTGGAAGCAGCCTCCACCTGCAGAGGGCGCTGTGCAGTCACCACTGCCACTGCAGGAGCTGCGGCCGCCTGCAGAGGGCGCTGCACTGCAGGAACCACCCACCCCCACCCCCGGAAGCCTGGGCCACCTGCAGAGGGGGTGGAGCCATTGTGGAAGCCCCGGCCTCCTGAACTGCCCCCACCTGTGCCTGGTTTTGGGCCAGATTAGGGCCTTTGTCTCCTGGATTTAGAGAGTTAAAGAGGGCTACTTCCTCATTTTCCATTTCTTCCGGCGTTTGACTCTCAGGAAAAGGCTTTGAGACCTCTTTTTTCCTCTGCACCATTACTCGGCCTTCCATTTCTGCTAAGGCCTTATTATACAACTCTACAAATGCATTCGCATAAGAGATCTCTTCCCAATTTCCCGATTGCTGGCAGTACCTTTTCAATTGCTTAATGACACGGTAATTCAGGGAACCATTCGCAGGCCACCTCTCCTTACCATCCAGAACGTACTCAGGCCAAACAGTATTACAATAATAAATTAATGTTTTCTTAGTCATAGGATAACAACAGTATAAATCCCAACTTTCCAAAATTCTCCCCAGCGGGCTGCCCTCAGGGGCTTGCCCAGAACTGCTTTTATTAACCCAGACATACATGACAATGGCTATAACCAGAAAAATCCCAAGGACCAGAAAGCATATATACCACTTAGGCATCCATAATTCTATTATTCCCAGGAGTACTCTTAATCGGGCAAACAAATCCAGCATCCACGATTCCATTATTTCAGAAATGCTCAGAAATAAATTTTTTATTCAAACAATTCTACTTCTCCGATCCCTTCCCAGTTCTGTTTTCTTTTCACTTTTCAGGCGTACTTAGGCGGCCGCGGCCGGCGCCCTCAGAGGGTGTCTCCCAAGGGTCGCCAAATTGTTACAGACCCCCTGGGCTGCTCCAATTGAAAACAAACCCACGGGCTCTTTAGTTAGGGGCCCGATTGCCCGCCGCCAGAATTATCACTCTCAATACCAGAGTTTAGTGAAAAGAAAAAGAATTGTTTATTTAACAGTTATATAGATTTAGATTATGTGCGGATTTCTGCTGTTAAGTCTCATGTTCTTTAAAACACCCATAAACACATACCCTTGCTTCCCCCTACCAAACCTGGCCAGTCTTAGGAAGGTCAGAAACACCGTTTCCCTACTTTCCAAACACAGTTCAGCTTTACCAGCAGCTGCCCATCACTCAGTTCTGATTGCGGAGGTCCTTTCTGTGCTGTGGTGCCCTCCAGCTCTCAATGCAGAACCGCCTGGATTCTCAGCCTCCTTGTAAACTGCCTTCTTCCTGCAAACCGCATGGATCTCCTCTCCTTCTCAAAACCGCATGGTGAGAGCCTCTTAAAACAGCCTGGAGACCCCTTCTCCAAGTCACATGGAGGGAAGCACACAAGAATGAGAGAGAGCTAAAATGTCCGCAGCTGCTTATATATCCCTAACTGCGTCCTCTGACGCAGTGGGTGTTGCAAACAGTTTGGACCATTCACAGAACCTTACGTAGGCTCTGCCTGCTTTTTCCATACCATCCCCTGGTTCAAGACCCCTCCCATCTACCTGAGGCCTTGGAAGCATCCAAGCCACTTTGCATAAGAAAGACACTAGCCACCAGCCTCAGGCATGTGGAGGCATTCTGAAAGCTGCTTCCTTCTCCCCATCCCCCAGCCGCAAACTCGGGGGACTTTTGGACTCCCCTGTTTCTGTAACAATATTCCTTCCTTAGGGCTTTTGCACTGACTATTTCTGCTGCCTGGGAAACTTTCCCTCTAAATATTATTCTCTTGGTTCACTATCTTATTTCCTTAAACTCACTGCTCAAATATTATGTTCCCAATGAAGCCCAACCTGATGACCCTATTTAAAACTGTAGCTACCACCACCTTCCCTGCTCCCTACCCCATTCCTAAGCCCTCCTTACTATGTCCTTCCCCCCCATCTCAGTTATCACATAATAGCATACTAGTTAGTACATAATTTTTTATGTGGACTATATATCTGTCCCCAGTGGAATGTAAGCTCCATGACAACTTGTCTGTTGTTGTTTTTTCATTATGTATCATAAGTGTCTAGAACAGTGCCTACAAAACTGTAGGTGCTCAATAAATATTTCTCGAATCAGTGAAGGTATAAGAATATTCATCAGCATTACTATGGTGGCAGAGTTGAAGCATTCTAGGTCTTCATTAAAGAGTTAGTGCAAGAGTTAGCATACAACAGTCAGAAATGATGAACCAGATCTACATTTAGCAATCCCAATAGCTCTCAAAAACAATGTGATCTCTTTCTCTCTGCCATATGAGGACACAGCAAGATCTGCAAACCACAGGGGGAAAAAAAAGAGTCCTCACAGGAAAAAAAAAACAAAAAACACCACAATGTGAATAAGGGAAAAATTAGTATTATATAAATTAAGGTCACCTATAAACACAAAATAATGCTAAACAGTTCTCAATGAACACATATCTAAAAACATTAACTTGCTCATGGTAAATACATGGGAGTGTGGAAGGTGATAGAAGTGGGGGTGGTGACTGAAGGAGGAAAATCAATTAATCCAAGCACTTTGCCTGAACAGATGGGGTAATTTACCAAGAAGGTAGGAAGTGATGACCTCAATTCTCTGCACTTGAGGTCCAAACTGAAAATAAATTTTTAAAAAATACCCCGATGGCCAACCATCCTTCAGCAAATATTGAGCACCTCTAAGCATCAAACAATGTGTTAGGTGGTGGGGATACAGCTACGGTCAAAACTGATCATCACATTTTTTTAAAAAAAAGAAAAATTAGTAAAATACGTACTGCACCAAATGGCGAAAGGCACCTTTGAGAAAAGGCCGTGGAGAGGCCTAGAAGGTACTGACTGGGACGGGGCTGGGCGGGTGGCGTGGAGCTGAAAGTGCCCTGCCAGGCAAGAGCACTGCTGCCCTCCGTGGGCTTTCAGTCTAGGAGGGAGGGTCGCTGCTCCAGGACTGAGGGTGGGTGAGGGGCGCCGGCCCCAAAACTCTGCTCCATTGCCCAGTCTCGCCCAGGAAGAGGAGGAGGTCGAAAGCTGGGAAGCGCGCTAGCCCTGCTCCTGCTCCCAGGAGCCCCCACCCGGGCCACCCAACACACCCAAACCTCCCCCACCCCTCCCCGCCATCGCAGTTACTCACGGTTCTGCTCTGCTAAGGGCAGGTGCGTGGTCGTGAAGGGCAGAAAGCACTCGTTCCCCATGTCCCAGTCCAGCAGTCCCGGGACCTGGCCATGGAGGCTGGCCCAGAAGTCGGTGTGTTGGAGTTTCAGGTCCACCTTCAGGGAGAGGAGACCAGCCCGGCAGTGTGTGGGAGAGTCGGAGAGACTGAGGCCGGGCCTCTGAGCCACTTCCTAAAATACCAGGACTCTGAATTAGTTTTGCCGGCTCTAATAGAGTTAGCTTTGACACCTTTAATCCCGTCTGGCCTCAGCTAGGTACTCTGCTACGTCTTCCCTCGAATCCCTTATGCTTCTGTATTGGGATTTGGCTACCTGGGGGACCCAGAAGTGAGGGTCCTCTTCCCCCACTACATTTGCACGAACCTTTTATTTTATTTAGTAAATTCGTCTACCGTTTAAGAATGATCCCAAGATACTTCCTGGCAGGGGAGATACCATGATCACGAAGGTGGTTTTCCCAGGGCGAAGCTTATCCATTGCACTCCGGATGTGCTGACCCCTGCAACTTCCCCAAATGTGGAAAACTCGACTGCACATCTTGTGATAGTGGGAGACTGCGTTCGTCCCCCCCGCCCCCAAAAAGAATGATCTCAAGATAGTATTAACTTTCTAGAAGTTCTGATTAATTTTAAGGCTTATCCGAGATTACATCTGCAGTCCACAGTGGAGATGGAATTAAATGGTGATTTTTTAAAATTTTGTTTTCAAATTTACAGAAAAATCCTAAGAATACTATAAAAAATTCCTGTATACCTAAATCTTGTAATTCAGCAAGTACATACACTATTTTATTGACATTTTATCACACTTTAATTTTTTTCCCAGTATATACATATAAACATAAACATTTTTTTTTTCTGAGCTGTTTAAGAGTAATTTGCAGACATCATTCCTCTTTACCAATAAATACTCCAACGGTGTATTTTCTGAAAACAAGGATGTTGGCTAACATGACCAGTAAATCAGAAATAATCAAAATAAGAAAATTTAATATTGATTCAATACTATGTTTAATGTACAAATCCTACTCAAGTTTTACCTATTGTCCCAACAGTGTCCTTTATATAAATTTGTTTTCTGGTCTAGGATGCAATTCAAGTTCATACATTGCATTTAATTTTCATCTCTTTAGTCTTTTTTAATCCAGAGCAGTTCCTCAGCCTTTTAAATCTTTTATAACATTGATATTTTTAAAGAGTACAGGCTATTTATTCTGAAGAATGCCTTGTAGTTAAGGTTTATCTGATATTTCCTCATAATTAGACTTACAGATTTTTTGCAAGAATACCACAGCAGTAATGTTGTTTCCTTCATCACATCAAGAGGTACATTATGTTAATTTGTCTCATTAGTGATGTTAATGTCAGTCACTTGGTTTAGTGGTAGCCACCAGGTTTCTCTACTGTAGTTATACCCACCCCCCCCCCCCCGCCTTGTGTAGTTAGAAAGTGATTTGTAGGCGATACCTTGATCTAAACTCCTGATCCTCATCAAGTTTGGGACCACTAATTCTAGTATTCATTTATGATTCTTGCCTGACTCAATCATTACTTGGATGAGTATAAAATGATTTTTTTTTTTTTTCGGTAGCCCTGACTGGTGTGGCTCAGCAAGATTGAGTGCCAGTCTGTGAACTCAAAGGTTGCCAGTTTGATTCCCACTCAGGTACATGCCTGGATTTCAGGCCAGGTTCCCAGCTGGCAGCATGTGAGAGGCAACCAATTGATGTATCTCTTACATATCAATGTTTCTCTCCCTCTTCTTCTCCTTCCCTTCCCCCTCTCTAAAAATAAGTAGATAAAATCTTTTAAAAATTGATTGTTAAAAAAAAATCTATCCTTCTTTTTCTACTTATTTAGTTGGCATTCTATTGTAAGAAAGAACTTTTCCTTATCCCATATTTGTTTATTAGTATGGACTCAAAGGATTCTTTTTTTTTAGAAAGGATTATAATTCATTACTACTACATATTATTTGTTTTAATCCTCAAATTGTTCCAGATTTGGCCATTGGATGTGCTGGCTCCCTCTGGTTCCTTTGTGTATCCTGGGTTCTCCATCAGAGCTCATTCACCCTATACGATGTTGTCTGTTGCTTGTCTACAAGACCAGAAACTTTGAGAGTACTTGGCACATAGGATACCCTCAATAAATGTTGTTTTAACTACAGTGAAAATAACAGCTCCCTTTTTTAAATTGTGCTAGAACTCCACCTTTAATAACATTAATAATATTTTAATGATATTTCACTCATTATAAAAATATGCATGTTTGATGCAGAAAACTTGGAAGTATAGAAAGCATAAAGGAAAAAACAATAAAACAAAAATGATTCTTTGTAATAGTCAGAGATAATGATTAATTTTGATGTATATTTTTGCAATCTTTTTCATTATAGGTATTTCATTTTTGTTTTGTAAAAAAATATTGTGCTCTGGCTGGTGTGGCTCAGTGGGTTGAGTGCCAGCCTACAAACCAAAGGGTCATCCATTTGATTCCCATTCAGGGCACACTCCTGGGTTGTGGGCCAGGTCACTACTTGGGGGCACGCGAGAGGCAACCACACATTGATGTTTCTCTGCCTGTCTGTCTCCCTCTCTTCCACTCTCTTTAAAAATAAATAAATAAAATATTTTTAAAAATTGTAATGCATCCACCATTTTATGCCCTTTTCAAATTCATCTACCATTTCACTATGTTAATATGATGCAAATCATATATCTGATAAGGATTGATACTCAGAATATATAAAGAACTCCTGCAACTCACACACATACACACACACACACAAAACCGTTTAAAAATAGACATTTCTCTAGAGAAGATATGCAAATGTCTAGTAAGCACATAAAAAGATGCTTAACATCACTGAGCCCTGGCTGGTGTGGCTTTGTTGGTTGTAGTGTTGTCCAATAAACCAGAAGGTTGTGCATTTGATTTCTAGTTGTGGCACTTACCTGGGTTGCACAAGAGGCAACTGATCAATGTTTCTCTCTCTCTCTCTCTCTCTCCTTTTCTTCCCCCTCTCTAAAATCAATGAGTATGTCCTTGGATGAGGACAAAAAAACCCAAAACACAACCCACAATGAGATGCCACTTCTCATCCATTGGGATGGCTATACTGAAAATAAACAAAACACAGAAAATAATATGTGTTGACTAGGATGTGGAGAAATTAGAGCCCTTGTGCATTGCCAGTGAGAATGTAAAATGGTGCACTCTCTGTGGAAAACAGCATGGTGTCTCCTTAAAAAATTAAACACAGAATTACCATATGATCGAGCCATTCCATTTCTGGGTATATACCCAAAAAAATTGAAAGTGCAGACGTGAATAAGTATCTGTACACACCTGATCATAGTAGCATTATTCACAATAACTAAAAGGTGGAAACAACCCAAATGTCCATTGTAAGGGGCAAGGAAACTGATGACTCTCAAACCAGTAGAAAATAATTAGCAGCAAAACGCAAATGTAATTAAAAGATCTCTGAGCCAGAGTTAACAGTATTAGCATACTTACAAATCAGAAAAGGGGCATTCCGCAGCTCAGCACAAATGCTTCTGAGGACAAAGGATATCTGAGATCAAAGTGGGGGAGATGGTCATCACCAAACTCTGGGAAATGGGAAAATGTAGCTAGATGGCCCAGCAAACAAGATAGAAAAATTTCAAAAAAGAGCTGGAGACAGACCTATAACCAGATCACCCTCGGTTAATTATCACGCTCAGTTAATTTAGTTAATCATGTTAGATTGTAACTCCGAAATATCCAGCATGGAAAAACAGAGAAGGAGAAGGAGGGGGAGAGGGGAAGATGGGGGGCTTTACTCACGTTAGGATAAAAACAGCCAGCTCCATCTTTTCGGCGTGCACCTTGATTTGGCTTTTAGGCTGCGCCAGAGCTGCAGATCTGTGAATAAACAACTGCCTCAATTACTGCTCAAGTCCTCTGTCCAGACGTTTTATTGTGAGCATTTCTCACACCATCAACAGGTGAATGGATAAACAAGATGTGGCATATATGGCCCTGGCTGCTGTGGCTCAGTGGCTTGAGCATCGGCCTGCGAACCAAGTGTCACTGGTTTGATTCCCAGTCAGGGCACATGACTAGGTTGCATGTCAGGTCCCCAGTTGTGGGGGCGAGTGAGAGGCAACCACACAGTGATGTTTCTCTCCCTCTCGTTCTCCTTCCCCCTCTCTCTAAAAATTAACAAACAAACGAACAAAAAGATGTGGCATATATGTACATACAGTGGAAAATTACTCATCCTTAAAAAGGAATAAAGTTCTGACATGTGCTACAACATGGATGAACCTTGAAAACATTATGCTGAGTGAAATAAATCAGATGCAAAAGGAGAAACTTTATACGACTTCATTTTAATGATATACCTAGAATAGCCAAATTCATAGAGAAATAAAATAGAATGTGATTGCCAGGGACAGTGGAAAAGGGCATGTGGAGTTCTAGTTTAATTCACACAGCATTTCTGTTTGGGATGATGTAAAAGTTCTGGAGATGGGTAGCAGTGATGATTGCACAACAGTGTGAATGCACTTAATGCTACTGAACTGTACACTCAAAAGTGGTTAAAATAGTAAATTTTCTGTTTATTTTGCTATAATTAAAAGTTATTTATATCAGTAATTTAAACTTTGCCTGTTCATTGGAATCTAGGGATCTTTAAAAAAGCTTAGGTCCAACCCCCAGTCATTCTGATTTTGGTATGGAGTATGGCCTGGGTCCTGGGGTTTTATTTATTTATTTTTAAATTTTTATTTATTTATTTTAGAGAGAGAGGAAGGGAGGAAGAGAGAAACAACACTTTTTTGTTCCACTTATTTATGCATTCAGAGGTTGATTCTTGTATGTATCCGGACTGGGATTGAACCTGTAACCTTGGTGTATCTGGATGATGCTCTAACCAACTGAACTGCCTAGCCAGGGCCTGAGCATTGGGGTTTTAAAAGCCCCCTAGATGAACTTCTCACAACACAGGAATGCTGGACTCCCAAACCTCCCCTGGCTTGGTAGGTGGACATGTTGGGCTCTCCATGTCCCTCTCCTGCAATTTAGGCCTCAGCTCAGTTAGGCCTACTCAAACAAAGAAGGGTCCAGTGTTAACTTCCTCTCTCATTTTTTGTAGTATTTATCACATTTTTTAAAATGTACTTGTTCACATTTTGGGGAGTCTCTTTCACTAAATTCCATGTAAGTTCCATGAGGGAGGAGCAATGTCTTTCATAGTTTATTCCTAGCACCTCCAGTAGAACCTGGCATGTAATAAATGCTCAGTTAATATTTGTGGAGTGAATAAATATTGTTTTCCTTCTCTTCCATTGTCATTTTTGGTACTTTTCCGGCCCCTTCCTTCTCTTTAGGGGCTTATTTGTTTGTTCACTTATTCAACAAGTACTATGTTATGTACTGTGTCCCAGGCACTGTGGAGCAGAGGTACTTTTGCCTTAGGAGCAAAGCAACTGCTCTCAGGGAATGTACAGTCTGGTAGGGGAGACATTGAATAATCATATAAATATATGATTATAAACCATAGTAATGCTATGAAAGATAATCTAGGAGAACCTAACCTAATGGAGCAATGGAAGTCAGGGAAGGCTTCCCTGAAGACGTTGGATTAACTAGGAAAATAGGAGTGGAGTTGGGGATGAAACAGTCTCAAGACCAGGCCAGGCAAATGAAATAGTGTGTGTAAAGGCCCTGAGGCAAGGGGGAACACAGAGCATTGGAGGGCACATGGTGAGGGCTGAGGGGCAGTTAGGGGAGAGACCAGAGCTGGTTTTAAAGGTCACCTGAAAGACTTTAGTCTTTACTTCAAGAGCAATGCAAAGATCACTGGCCCTTATAAAGAATATATATTCCGTCGTCGGCAGCCATCCGTCTCGAGAGACGATGGTGTAGCTTCTTAAGAGTCTATCTGCACCGCCGAGAATGGTTGTGCAGTCCGACTCAGGAGTGACACGGTATCTGTCTCCTCCCGTGTTGAATCGACATCTTGCGATGACGCTGGAGTGTCCTCTCCAGTGAAGCTGAAGCTACAGAGCCTGGGCAGGGTGATATGGAGGGTCTGCTGTTGCCCATGCAGCAGAACCCCCCTCTCTTCGCAGCTGAAGGGTCCAAGGGAAAGACGGAGTCAATACAGCTTGGTTTCAGGTGCGCTGCAGGAGTTGCCGGTGTTGACTACAACGTCAAACCGCCTTAGGGACTCCGGCTCCGGATTTTCTGTCGGGGTTTACTCCCTTAGCCTTTCCCCTGAAGAGGTATGCCGCAAGGCAGCGGAGGTTTTTTGGAGTCAGAGTTTTCCTTCTCTGATGTACCCTGACTGGAAGATCGAACCAGCGACACTTAGCTCGCAGGCTGACGCTCAATCCACTGAGCCAAACCAGCCAGGGGGTAAAGAATATATATTAAAGAGAACAAAAGTGAATAAGGGTGACTATTGCTCTTTTCCCTCACTTACCAGACTGCACCACTTTTGTCCCTCTCCACCCGGGGTTATTCTATATCTGTTCTCTCCTTTTGGAGCCCCCTTAGCCTATTCTCCACTCCTCCACTCCCCAGTTCCCTGTCCTTTGGTCTCATTCCGGTGGCCCTCTGTCTTTCCCTAGGCAAAGCCTCTAATCTTTCCCTCAACACTTACCCCTGCTCTGTCACCAGATGCCCCCCTCACACCCAAAGGCCCTATGACCTTGAGGTCCCTGCATGGTGCACCAGCCCCAGTTGTGGGGGTTGCAAAAACCCATAGCCCAGGTATGGGTCTAAGAACTCTTGATTCCTAGATTCTTATCTCATCTGTTTCCTTCCTGCCTCCTGGGTAAAGCAACTCTGGAGCTATTGGGCAGGGAGAGGACTGGGAGCCCCTGCAGCCTGGACACAGAATCTATAGCTTCAGGCCAAAGTGGAGCCCACAAAAGGGAAACACACGCAGCAGAGTTGGCGTCTAACTTTATTGTAGGACCTTAGTTCATTGAATAGAGTGGGGGTGTTGAATTGTCATTGGGGACAATTAAAGGGGTGAAAAGGGAGGAAAATCAATTCTGACAGGAATGGGGTAAAGGAAATAATAGGGAGAGTTGTGAAGATGAGGCTTTAGGAGACAAAGAGAGGAGCAGAGGGAGAAAAGTGAGGGGTGGTGAAGGCATCTAAGGAGCCAAAGACTAGTGATTGAGGACGGGGAATAGGCAGTCTTTTTAAGAGAGGCAGCAGTAGCAAAAGACAAAGCTCTGGGCTGCAGAGATGGATGGTGCTCTGAACTTCCTGGAGGAGCCCATTGCACTTTTCCTCACTTCCGAGTGCCCAGTGCCAGGGCTATGATGAAGCCCAGAACCAGCAGGAACATGGCAACAGAGAGCAGCACTGTAATGACCACCATGCCCCCTGTCCGGGCCATTCCCAGCCCAATAGATTCCACCTTCCTTCCTGTCAGAAGAGAAAGTAGGGAGTTATTTGTGGGCAGCAGGGGCCCTGTCCTGACTGAGGCACTCATCCAAGCCCTTCATTTAGCCATCCAAACAGTTATCCTTTCACCTATCCAACCATCCAATGAGTCTTCCAAGGGATCCAGACATCCATCAAATAAACATTTATGAAGAACCTACTGTGTCACTCACTGAGGATACAGAAATTATTCAGACACAGTCCATACCAATAAAGAACCTTTGGTTTAGCAGTGTAGCCAGATGAGTCAACGGGCAGTTAAAGTGCCAAGGGCTCAGTGCTAGGATAGAGGGAAGCCAAGGGGCTAAGGAAGCACAAGGAGGGGCAGATGGGAGATGGGTGGGAAGGGCCAGGGAAGATTCCATGGGCCTTGAGATCTGAGAGGGAGTGGGTGTTACTTACGAGGAAGTGTGGACATTGGGATCTCTCTACTGGACTCAGTGGATGTCCCCTTCTTCACTAGATAGGAAATGCTTTTGTGGTGGGGTTTGGAAGAGAAAGAAGAGAGAATCCTCAGTGAGTATTTGGGACTTGGGAGAAGAGGGAGCCCAGCACCTCACCCCCAACAACTGTGCCTCCATTGTGCCTTCCTCTAGGAGATGCTGATTCTTGACCCCTTTTGTTGTACCCGCACTCTCCCTCATGCTGACCACATCCCACCACTACCACCAAATGTCAGGACCCAGCTTCTCTTCCTATACCCCCTCCCACAGGTGCTCCAGGCCTGGATCTAGTACCTACTAGTATTTAGTTCCTGGCACGAGGTTTGTCACCTGGTATGCACTGAGCCGGGTGACCGTGAAGCCAGCCCCACTGTCCACCACACTCACCAGCTCCCTTCGCCCACGGCATGGAGGCACCACAAAGCTAGATTTCACCACTGAGCAAGAAGTTGGGGGTGAAAGGCAGGGTTAAGTTTTCGAAGGCCCCAAGGAGAAGGGGCAGCATTTATAGTTCGGGCCCAGCAATGGGATTGATGGGAAGGCATGCATGGGAGAAGGAATGCTGGGGATGTCCTGGGAAGGGACTAGGGGAATGCCTTGAGGCAGGATAGCAGACCTTTGCTGTCATTGGCTCTCCGGACCACCAGTGTGGCATTATCCCCTGTGAAGTGACAGGGCGGCAAGGCAATTAGCAGGTTCTCCGTTAGTGCTGGGGACAGCAGACCAGAGAGGTCTGAGATGTTGAATACTGTTGGCGGTATTAAGTGGAAGTTAAAGGGAAGGGGGAATTCGATTCCTCTCCCCCATCATCAGATCTGGCCCCAGCCCCAGAGGACTTTTCAGAGGCTGCAGTGTCCCTTCTCCGTGGTCCAGTGGGAGACCACCAGGTGGCAGGCTTGGGCTGCAAAAGCTGGATACTCTACCAAACCGCCAGATCCTAGGTGCCCAAAATTACCCCTACCTGCAAGCCTGGGCCTTCTCCCACACCTCTCTGCCTCCTGGGCCAGAAGAGGACTGGGAGTGTGCTCTCAGCTTGGTGACTGATGTCTGGTCACTGCCATCGCCAGCCCTCTTCCACTCCCCGCCACCCTACCCAACCCCCGCCCAAACTGGTCAGAGGAGCTCCTCTCTCAGAGCTCTGGAAGGCACAGTAGGGCACAGTGCCTCCTGTCCAGGTCCAAGCCCTTCCTCAGAAATGGCAGAGACCTGCAGCCCCTGGGGCCAGGAGAGCCAGCAGAATCAGAATCAAGGACAAAATCCAGATGGGTAGCAGGGCTGCCATAGCTGGGCTGGTAGCTGGAATGGAGGCTGATGGGCTGTGGCTTCTGAGGCAAGTGAGGCCCTGCCCTTAGAGTGGTTGGTTTTGTCCTGAGGGTGGGAGAGCCTGGAGAGGAATCTTGTCCAACCTGCTCCTTGGGCTCTACAGCCTCAGGGTGGGGGTGGGGGTGCGGGCCCAGACAGGTTTTTCAGGATTGGGAGCTGGCCCTCAGGCCAGGTATAGGCATCTTGACTGAATCTTGGTGGCTTAATCAGATGCAGAGGGGCACAGTAACTAAGGGGTGGAAAGCATGCCTTCCCTGGGACTCCATATGCAGGGACACCAATGTTCTGTCCGCAGAGGATAGCTTCCCCCTGGTGTGGGGAGGTCTTCCCTGAAAGGCAGCAAGTTCTGAGGTTGCCCTGATGTGCAGAAAGAGGAGAATAACTCTGAGGGGCTCCTGAAAGGGTCTTGGCTGAGCAAGAATGGGAGGGAAATGGTAACTGATAGTGGGGTCAGCAGGGCCAAGGGCTCCAATTCTTGGCGTCCACCAAGGCCCAGGTACTGCTGCCATGGTAGAAGTAGAGGGATGTGTCAGGGAGTGTAAAGGGGTTCAGGCTCCTCTGGAGAGTAGAGTAAAGGGTTCCAGGGAAGACTTCTGAAGAGACTTGAGAGGTGGTCAGTGACCCAGTCTAGAGAGTGGGGGTGGGCACAGTCAGCCTTGGTCAGCATCCTTTGTTGAACTGTTTGAGAATAAACAAGAAAAAGAGACCTGGTAAGAGAAAATGAAAAAGGGACAAGTTCTGTGACTGCACCCCCTACCCTTGTGCTCAATGAGACAGAATTATGAATAGAGGGGAAGAGAGATGGGGAGAAAGCACTGGGCAGGGCTTTGCATGTTTATCCTTCCAGCCATCCTGGGAAGTAGTATTATTAGCTCCCTTTTGTAGATGTGGAAACTGGGACTCAAAGAGGTGGAGTCACTTGTAGAAAGTGGACACCTTGCCAGGAGAGGTGGTAGATGTCTACAGAAGTCTGAGAGTGTTATTGTATGTCTTTCTGTTCCATGAACCATTCTATCTTCCCCAGTTCCAGAGAAGGGGCAGGGTCCTGGTAGGAAAGTGAGGGACTGGTGGGGTTGTGTCCTTACCTCCTGGTGGGAAGGGTAGGCTCAAAGCCTGGGGTGCAAGCAGGGATGACAATCAAGATAGAACTTATGGACCCAAGTAGAGGGTTGGAGGGTCTTAGACCAGTGCTTCTCCAAATTTAATGTGTATATGAATCACCAGGGACCTTTTTCATATGCTGGTCCTGATTCAGTGGGTCTGAGGTGAAGCCTGAAACTCCGCATTTCTAATGAGCTTCCAGGTAGCACTGACTGATGCTAGGCTGAGAGGCCACAATTTGAGCTGCCACCTGTTCTATGTGGCACAACTCCATAGGCACACAGTCAGGATCCTCTTTGAACCCTTTTTAAAAGGTTTTACTTATTTATTTAAAAAATTTTTTAAAGATTTTATTTATTTATTATTTTTTAGAGAGAGGAAGAGACAAAGAAAGAGAGGGAGAGAAACATCACTGAACCAGGGATACATTGACCATACATTGGCCTCTTGCACTCTCTGAGTTAGGGATGTGGCCCACAACCCAGGTATTTACCCCAACTGGGAATTGAACCGGGACTGTTTGGTTCCCAGGCTGCTGCTCAATCCACTGAGCCACACCAGCCAAGGCTATTTACTTATTTTTAGAGAAAGGGAAAAGGAGGGATAAAGGGAAGGAGAGAAATAGAGAAATCAATGTGCAAGAGAAACATTGATTGGTTGGCTCTCATATGCCCTGAACTGGGGTCCTGGCCCGCAACGCAGGTGACCCTTCAGTCTGTGAGATGACGCCCAATCCACTGAGTCACACCAGCCAGGGCACAGGATCCTCTCTGATGGATTAAAGGCAAGCATTTCTCCCCAGTCTCCTGGGACAGGTTGCCTTTAGGTAAAGAACTGAATTCTGTTTTTCTCGCACCTTGGCTTTTGTCCTCTTTTAGACCAGATTCTACCATCATTGTACAAACTAAAAGAGGATCTTTTTGTACATTGAGTAGAACTTTGGATGGAGAAAACATGTTTAAAGGTGGAATTTCAGAGATAAGGGGATCTTTCTGGTACTCTTCAAATCTGGGAGGGTGTCACTAAATAAGGAGGATGTTTACATTTGGACTTGTGAGGTGTCTCTTTCCATTTCAGTCACAAACTAGGAAACAGAAAGGAGAATAAGCTGGGTTTGTTGTAGGGTGGGTTGTGTTGGGTCTGGTCCTAAGCCCCAGCCCCATCTGAAATTATGAGTGGTACAGAGTGGGGGAGCTCTGACCAGATTTTAAAGGCATATGAGGGCCCTGTGGCTTTAAACCTCCCCATCTCTTGCCAATTCCCCCTCCCCAACCCTGGCCCTCTTCAGGTTTCTGGAGGAGTAGAGAGTTGCGTCTTCTCTCTGCCCTGCCAAGCTGCTCACTGGTTGCTCTGGAGGCTGCGCTTTGCAGTCTCCTTGGAAACCATTAGTTGCTAAGCAACAGGAGCATCATTTGCGCTGAGCTCTCGCATCTAATTATCCCATCACAGACTGAGAAGGGTTGGAGAGCTGAGGGAGGGGAGGCCAAGTGCAAGAGCAATGGGATAACTCTTTTAGCAGAGCAGATTCATTGACTAAGCTAAAGTCATTTAAAGCCATAGCACCCTGTTCCTCTAGTGAATTTCCTCATGTCTTGGAGTAAGAGAACTAGAATCACAAATGCCTGGTGTCTCACTCTCAGACCCATTCTTTCTAGGTTGTCTCCCACTTGGGTTCTCAATTCTAAACTCTGTCAAGTTTCTTCCCCTGCCTCCTTCCTTCTAAGTCCCATATTCAAGTTAAATAATATTTATTAAGTATCAGATATGTCCCTGGAATGGTGCTAGGTACCAGGGATATAATGGTAAGGCAAGTTTCTGCCCTCAAGGAGCTCCTAATCTTCCTATGCTGTCTGGACTAGAAGATTAGCTCCTAAAACAGACCTACACTTTCTTATTTTTTTTTCTTGAACTGTGGAAGCTTTGCAACCAGACCTCAGATGAGAACCCAGGTCTGTCAGATACACTGCCGATTCTCTTTCCATAATGCCATTCTTCTACTTCGCAGTGAGTTAGAAAAATGTGCACCCCCCCCAAAAAAAGATATACACATAAGTAAGTAAATAAATAAATAAATAGAAAAATGTATCCATTTGGTTTCACAAACATGTCAGCCTCAAATAGGAACTATTGTCCTCTTATTGATGAGAGTGATACCATACGACTTTAGGAAAGTCACTTTGAACCTCAACTTTCTCACCTAACTTCAGAAGACTCATTTCTTCCCATTTAACTAGCAAGATATGACAGGTATAACAATGCTTGCCCTGGCTGGTGTGGCTCAGTGGATTGAGTGCCAGCCTGCTAATTGAAAGGTCGCCAGTTTGATTCCCCATCAGGGCACATGCCTGGGCTGTGGGCCAGGTCCCCAGCTGGGTGCGTGTGAGAGGCAACCAATCAATGTATCTCTCGTGCATCGATGTTTCTCTCCCTCTCTTTTTCCCTCCCTTCCTTCTTCTCTAAAAATAAATACATCAAATCTTTTAAAAAATACTTTAAAACAAAGGTGCAGAAAGGAATGCAGGAGATCATTGTCATAATCTGTAGGACAGACTGGGAGAAACTCAGGGGACTTGAATCTAGCGGTAAGATGCCATGCTCACCAGATGTTGGTCTGATGAGAAATGGCAGAACCTCTGTCCTTGAGATCTGAGGCTAGAAAAGGCTGTGAGAATGAAAAATCTCAGTCATTCAGTTGGAAAAGACCTGGATGCTCCATTTTTTTCTTCTTCTAATGTTGCCTGTGATAAAACCACTTAGTCCAAATTTGCTTACAGCTTTGCAACTTTGGCCAAGTTATCTACCTAACTACTCTGAGCTGTAGTTTCCTCATCTGTAGAAAGGGTATAAAATCTGTCTCAGCGAGATATTGTGTCATCACTCAAGCTAATTTATTTAAGAGTATCCAGCACATTATCTGGTTCAATAAATATTAATTTAAGTAATTAATCTTAACCTTTTCTTTTTATTAATCCTTAGTATAGATAAAGAGTAGAAACTCAAAGGCAATTAGTGACTTTTCCAAGGTTATAGAGTGAGTAGGGAATAAGATGGTATAGAATTTAAAATTTGCTTTTCCAACTGTGTCATTGATGCAAAGGGAGATGGGTGGTCAGGAAAAGCAGTCAGTCTAAAGGGAAAGGGACTGAGATTGGACCAGCTGTTCCTTGTATAGCAAGAATACCACAGGGGTACCAACCATACAGTAAACATTTCATTCAGTAAACATTTGTTGAGCAAATCCTCTATGGTGGAGTTGCTATGTAGTTGAGATACAGAGATGACAAAATACAATTCCTGTTCTCAAGCCGCTGAGTCTCAAAGAATGAACCAGCCCTGGCTGGTGTGGCTCAGTGGATTGCATGCTGGCCTGTGAACCAAAGGGTCCTTGGTTCAATTCCCAGTCAGAGCACATGCCTGGGTTTTGCGCCAAGTCCCTGGTTGGGCGTGTGCAAGAGGCAACCAATCGATGTATCACTTAAACACATAGAAGTTTCTCTCCTTCTCTTTCTCCCTCTTTCCCCTGTCTCTAAGGGTAAATAAAATCTTTGTAAAAACAAAAAAAGAATGAACCAGAGTAAAGAGGGAGCAGCATATGAAAAGGCTCAGAAATGTGAATTATTTTGACACTTTCTGGAACTACAAATTGTACATCTTGGTTAGAACGAAGTATTCAAAGTTGGGCATAGTGAGAGCTCTAGCCATTGGCAGGGTCACCAGTGGCTTTGTAGGCTGTGCTAAGGAGCTTGGTTTTTACCCTGAAGAAAACAGAAAGCTTTTGAGACTTCTGGTCAAGATGGCGGCATAGATAGATATGGCTCACCTCTTCACACAACCACATCAAAATTACAACTAAAATATAGAACAATCATCAATCTGGACCATCAGAAATCAAGTTGAATGAAAATCTGACAATTACAGAATTAAAGAAACTACATCCATGCAGACTGGTAGGAGCGACACATACATGGAATGGGCTGGTTCCTTACCCACATGTGATGGATAAAAATTCAAAAGGGTTATCTGGGGAGTGGAGACTCCCAGCCCCACACCAGACCCTCAGCTCATAGTTCCAGTGCCAGGAAGGTAAGTCCCCACAATTTCTGGCTGCAAAAACCAGCGGGGATTGAGTTGGTGGAAGAAAGTGCTGGAGCCCCAAGCAATTCCTCTTAAATAATCCACACACAGACTCACCTATTCAGACTCCCTCTGTGCTCTAGCAGAGGGGTAGCAGCTTAAAAGGCACCAGTGGCATACAGGGAGAAACTGAAGTGTCTGGCACCAAGGGAAACAGAGGCCATTGTTCATTTTCTAAACTCTTCCACTACAGACCTGGCAAGCTGGTGCCATAGCTAAGACTCCATCAATCTGGCTAATACTGTTTGACCTTCCTTGGAGATTCCTGGAGACTCCTCCCCACCCAACTTAAAATGTACCCAAGATGCTTTTCCATATAAATGGCTGGCCTTGACTCATGTTTCACAAGTTCCTAAACCCTCTCAAACAAGAAACAGCTGGCTTCAGTGAGCTCCAGGCCCAGCACTAGCAGCAGTCAGCCTAGATTCACAGCTTGGCTTTGCCTGGAAATCTCCAAGCACAGCACAAGTAGCAACCATCTCAGATTGCTTTATAGCTCAGGCAGGGAAGCCAGGGCAAAACACAGGTGGGAGCTGACCTTGGCCTGCACCACCTGGGAAACCCCAGGCCAGTGCACCCAGTGAATAGCTATAGACCATGTTGGAGGACCACCACCCTGCCCCTGAACAGCTGATCCTCCATGGAGGGTGGAGGTTGGAGGTAAGTGGTCACAGCCAAACCTTGAAGCTGATTGGCCTGTGTAAATTCCTCCCATTGATCTGCCATCAGCAACCAAGGCTCAACTATAAGAGGAGGGTGTACTCAGCCCACATGAAGGGTGCTCCTGTAGTACCCAGCTTGGGTGATAGGGGAGGCTGTGCCACTGGACCCTATAAGACACCTAGTACATTAGGCCACACTACCAAGACACAGACTCAAAGCAGTTGAACATAATACATAAAAACAAGCACAAGGAAACTGACAAAATGAGGAGACAAAGAAACATGGTCCAAATGAAAGAACAGATCAAAACTCCAGAAAAAGAATTAAATGAAATGGAGATAAGCAATCTATCAGATTCAGAGTTCAAAACACTGGTTATAAGGATGCTCAAAGAGTTTAACAGCATAAAAAAAGAATACACTAATTGAAATAAAGAACAATTGACAGGGAAACAACAATAGAGTGGTTGAAGCCAAGAATCAAACCAATGTTGGAATGTAAGAAAGCAAAGAACAGCCAATCAGAACAACAAGAAGAAAAAATAATTTAAAAACACAAGGATAGTGTAAGCAGCCTCTGGGACAACTTCATGCATTCTAACATTCACATCATAGGGATGTCAGAAGGAAAAGAGAAAGAGCAAGAAATTGAAAATCTATCTGAAAAAATATTGAAAGCAAACTTCCCTAATTTGGTGAAGGAAATAGACATGCAAGGCCTGGAGCACAGAGTCCTAAACAACACGGATGCAAAGAATCCCACTCCAAACACATAATTAAAATGCCAAAGGTTAAAGATAAAGAGAGAATTTTAAAAACAAGAGAAAAGCAGTTAGTTACCTACAGAGGAGTTCCCATAAGACTGTCAGCTGATTTCTCAAAAGAAACTTCGCAGGCTAGAAGGGATTGTCAAGAAATATTCAAAGTCATGAAAAGCAGGGACCTACAGCCAAGATTGCTCTCCCCAGCAAAGCTATCATTTAGAATGGAAGGGCAGAGAAAGAGCTTCCCAGATAAGAAAAAACTAAAGAAGTTCATCATCACCAAACCATTATTATATGAAATGTTAAAAAGATTTATTTAAGAAAAGAAGACAAAAACTATGAACAATAAAATGGGCAAAAACATATATCTATCAACAGTTGAATCTAAAAAGCAAACTAAGCAAACAAGAAGAACAGAGAGAATCATGGATACACAGAGCATTTTGATGGTTGCCAAATGGGAGGGGTGTGTGAGGGAATGGGTGAAGAGGTGAGGGGTTTAAGAAGTACAAATAGGTAGTTACAGAATGTAACTTTACATGGGGATGTAAAGTACAGCATAGGAAATGGCGTATCCAAAGAACTTATAAGCATGACCCATGGACATGAATAATGGTGGGTGGATTGCCTGAGGGCACTGGGAGGTGCTGGGTGGAGGGCGAAAGGGGGAAAAAAATCAGGACAACTGCAATAGCATAGTAAATAAAATATAATAATAAAATAAAGAAAACAGAAGGCTTTTGAGGAGTTTCTATTGTGCAAAGATTGTTATGGAAACTGTGGAGAATGGAGCGGCAGCAGGTAATGGATTGGCACATTGTATCAGGGTTGGTCTGGATGGCCAGTAGGATACAGCAGAAGTAATGGTATGTCACTTTGGAGGACAGCTTGTAAAACAAGTTTTGTCTTCCTCCTTGCTCTCTCTTGGATTGCTTACTCTGGAGGACATGGGAACACCTCTATGGGGAGGTCTACATGGCAAGGGATTGAGGTCTCCTGCCAACATTCAGCAAGAAACTGAGACCTCCAGCCAACACCCTTGTGAATAAAAAAGCTTGGAAGCATATCTTCTGGGCCCAGCCAAGTCTTTAGAAGATTGTGGTCCAGGTGGATACTTTGCTGCAACTTCATGAGACACCCGGAGCTAGAAACACCCAGGTAAGTCTCTCCCAGATTCCTGATCCTCAGAATAAGTATCTGTTTTTATAAGTCACTAAGTTTTGGGGTGAGTTGTTTTGTCCTATGGGCATTTTAATAATTGAATATGTGAATCTGGAGCAGAGGAGAGGTATGGAATAAAGAGAGGGAAGTGAGCAATGGTTAAAGTCGTGAATGTGAAAGAGTTCTTGAAGAGAGTAGCAGAAGGGAAGGAGAAAAAAGCCAAGGACAAGATACTAGGAAACACACAATTTAAAAGGCAGATAGAGGACAATGAGTTTATGAAGGAGAAATGAGAATTAGGAGGAAATCCAGAAGGGAGTGGATGGAGAATTTCAAAAAGGAGGTGTCAAATAATTTGAAGCTAAAAACTGAAAAATGTCCACCAGGCTTAGCATCTTGAGGTTTATGCATATCCTTAGGAGCAGCTTCCTGCATATCATGAAGGGAGAAGCCAGACTATGAGTCTAAAGTTACCTTTGAGGATGTAGAGTTAGAACAGTATAGATTGTTCTTTGAAGAAGCTTGGCTAGGAAGCAAAGGAGACACAACTGGCAGAGAATTTGGGGTACAAAAAAATCTCATCCATTTTGTTTTCAAAGTTAAAGATTTAGGAGAGAGGATCGTATAATTGATGGAGGAGGAAGAAAATTGTGAGAAACACTCACAATAAAACACCAGGACACAGGACTTCAGCAGCAAAGCAAGGCATTTATTCACAAGTCTGAAGAGTCAGGCACAGAGCCAGCCAGGGGCATGCGCGCCTGAAGTAGACAAAGTAAACTGGTTTTATACTAACACGATTAGCTCCCCCTCCCCCATTTGTCCATTACTGGTTAATCCGGGTTCACAATCTAATGCAATTACTTAACTAAGGGTGTGATTAACTAAGAGTAATCTAGTTATATTGGCCCTGGCTGGTTTAGCTCAGTGGATTGAGCGTCGGCCTGCGAGCTAAGTGTCGCTGGTTCGATCTTCCAGTCAGGGTACGTCAGAGAAGGAAAACTCTGACTCCAAAAAACCTCCGCTGCCTTGCGGCATACCTCTTCAGGGGAAAGGCTAAGGGAGTAAACCCTGACAGAAAATCCGGAGCCGGAGTCCCTAAGGCGGTTTGACGTTGTAGTCAACACCGGCAACTCCTGCGGCGCACCTGAAGCCAAGCTGTATTGACTCCGTCTTTCCCTTGGACCCTTCAGCTGCGAAGAGAGGGGGGGTCTGCTGCATGGGCAACAGCAGACCCTCCATATCACCCTGCCCAGGCTCTGTAGCTTCAGCGTCATCACAAGATGTCGATTCAACACGGGAGGAGACAGATACCGTGTCACTCCCGAGTCGGACTGCACAGCCATTCTCGGCGGTGCAGATAGTTAAGAAGCTACACCATCGTCTCTCGAGACGGACGGCTGCCGACGAATCTAGTTATAGGTCTATCTCCAACTTATTTGCAAAATTATCTAGCTACATCTTCCCATTTCTCTGTGTTTGGTGATGATAATCTTCCTCCTTTTGATCCCAGAGGTATGTGTGAGGAGCTGTGGAATATCATTTCCTTGCTCCTTTTCCATGATTCATCTGTTTATTATCTCCTACTGGTTTGAGTTGGTTCGATCTTCCAGTCAGGGCACATCAGAGAAGGAAAACTCTGACTCCAAAAAACCTCCGCTGCCTTGCGGCATACCTCTTCAGGGGAAAGGCTAAGGGAGTAAACCCCGACAGAAAATCCGGAGCCGGAGTCCCTAAGGCGGTTTGACGTTGTAGTCAACACCGGCAACTCCTGCGGCGCACCTGAAGCCAAGCTGTATTGACTCCGTCTTTCCCTTGGACCCTTCAGCTGCAAAGAGAGGGGGGTCTGCTGCATGGGCAACAGCAGACCCTCCATATCACCCTGCCCAGGCTCTGTAGCTTCAGCTTCACTGGAGAGGACACTCCAGCGTCATCGCAAGATGTCGATTCAACACGGGAGGAGACAGATACCGTGTCACTCCCGAGTCGGACTGCACAACCATTCTCGGCGGTGCAGATAGACTCTTGGGAAGCTACACCATCGTCTCTCGAGACGGACGGCTGCCAACGACGACTGGTTTGAGTCACTGGCTTCTTTGTCCCTTACACTGGCTTCTTTGTCCCTTACAAAATGGGGTTCAAGTCAGAGATGAGGGATTAGTCTTTGGCCCTAGGAAAAACATCTTCTAGCAAAGAAATAAATAAAGGCAATGATGCAGAGAAATATACTTTTTCAGGAAGGTTGTGTGAAAAAGGCTTTGGGATAGAAGGAGTAAGTTAATAGAGTTCCCTCCTGAAGGCCTCTGCTTTCTCTGAGTAGTCGGAAGCTGAAAGGTTTGGGGACTGAATAGGGGTCGGAGGAGAGTTTGAAATTGCTATTGTCGGGAGAGGAGTGTTACAGAAACAGGGGTGTCCAAAAACAAACCCCAGAGATTGTGGCTGGGGGATGGGGAAGAGGAAGCAGCTTTGAAGATGCCTTTGCATGCCTGGGGCTAGTTGCTAGTGTCTTTGTTATGCAAAATGGCTTTGATACTTCCAAGGCCCAAGAAGATGGGAGGAGTCTTGAACTGTGGGGTGGTACTGAAGGAGCCTACAGAGCCTGTGTAGGGTTCTGTGAATGGTCAGAACTGGTTGCAATACCCACTGCGTCAGAGGACACAGTCAGGGATATATAAGCAGCTGCGGACATTTTAGCTGGGACTCGCTCACTGGGACTTTCTCTCACTCGGACTTGCTCTCTCGGGGTCTCTCTCTCTCTCTCTCTCTCTCTCTCTCTCTCTCTCTCTCTCTCTCTCTCTCTCTCTCTCTCGCTCGCTCATGCCCCCTCCATGCGGCTTGGTGAAGGGGCCTTCTCCATGCGGATTAAAGAAGCTGAGTTCTCCATGCAGTTTTGAGAGCGCTCTCCAGGCCACTTTAAAAGGCTCTCGCCATGCAGTTTTGAGGAGAGGAGATCCGCGTGATTTGCAGGAAGAAAGCAGTTTACAAGGAGGCTGAGAATCCAGGCGGCCCTGCATTAAAAGCTGGAGGGCACCACAGCACAGAAAGGACCTCCGCAATCAGATGTGAGTGACTGGCAGCTACTGGTAAAGCTGAACTGTGCCTAGGAAGTAGGGAAACGGTGTTTCTGACTTTCCTAAGGCTGGCCAGGTTTGGTAGGGGGAGGCAGAACTATGTGTTTGTGTATATTTTAAAGAACATAAGACTCAACAGCAGGAATCCGCAAATAATCTAAATCGATTTAACTGTTAAATAAACAATTCCTTTTACTTTTCACCAAACTCTAGTGCTGAGAGTTGTAATTCTGGCAGCGGGCAATCGGGCCCCTAACTAAACGGCCTGTGGGTTCTGTTTCAGTCGGAGCATCCCAGGGGTTCTGTTACAGGAGGACCCAGCTACCAAGATCCTTGAGGATTGCTGGTCGTTAGGGGCACTGACTGTATAGTCAGGGTTCTCCAGAGAAATAGAACCAACAGGATATGTATTTATAGAGCGATTTATTTTAAGGAATTGGCTCATGCAATTGTGGATGCCTGACAAATCCAAAATCTGGTGGGGGAGGCCAGCAAGCTGAAGACACAGGAAGAGTCACAGTTTAAGTCCAAAGACAATCTGCTGGCAGGATTCCTTCTTTCTTGGTGGTGAGAGGGGAAGGGTCAGTCTTTGTTCTATTAGGGCCCTTAACTGGTTGGATGAGACCCACCCATATTCTGGGATAATCTTTACCCAAAGTCCATTGATTTAAATGTTAACCTCATCTAAAAGACACTTTCCAGATATATCCAGAATAATGTCTGATCAAATATCTGGGTACCATGGTTCAGTCAAGTTAACACATAAAATTAACCATCACACTGACCTTGATATTTTGGGAGTTTTTCAAAGTATACAATAGTTTGGGTGTAGAAATTATAAAATTGTCAGGTTGTACTGACTCAGAGTTAGGGAAGGTTTTTAAGGTATGGCAAGTTGAGGGTATCGGCAAGAGTGAAGGGGTGGAAAATAAGAACTAGGCTAGTTATGAACAAGAGTAATAGATGTGATGGGGTGGAGCACTGAGAGGTGGGGATGTTCAGTGAGGTCAATGTAGAATAAAGATGTGAGAGAAGTGTAAGAGCAGGAGAGTGTGGGTAGGCCAGGACATGGAGTGGTGGCCATGTACGCTGCTGCTGAGGACAGAAAGCCAGGGTCATCATTGCAGCTGGATGGATCAAAACGTTGTGAGGCAACAGGGGCTTCAGACCCTGGTCTCTTGAGGGCCCAGGCAGATAACAAAATTAGTAAAATGAGGTGGGTGAAAGTGGGGCCAGCTGGAAGTTTTATAGAGCAGGTCCTCCCAAAATGTCCCCAGAGTCTGCAGTTGGGGGGTGGAGGGAAGGGGACAGCTTTCGAGATGTCTTTGCACATCTATGGCTGGTAACTAGTGTCTTAGTTATGCAAATGGCTTTAGTTCTTCCAAGGCGCCAAGGAGATGGGAGGGATTTTGACCATAGAATGGTGAGGAAAGAGCATATAAGGCCTGTGCAAGGTTCTGTGAATGGTCAGAACCTGTTATCCTGCCCACTGAGTCACAGGCCACAGTCATAAATTTAAAAACAAGGCAGCAGCCGTTTTGTGGAGAGAGGGAAGAGGGAGCATTCCACATGGTTACAAGGAGGTAGAGTAAGGAGAACCACATGGTTTGCAGAGAGAAATGTTCCACACAGTTTGCAAGGAGAGTAGAGAGATCCATGTGACTTTGAAAGGGCAGAGGGAGAACCATGTGCAACACATCACATGTTTTCCTGGACTGTTATATGGAGGCTGATGACAGCGTACCCCAGTTCCTGAAGGAGACAGCTGACAGATAAGGGATGGGGAACTTCTGGGCATGGTTTTGGTTTATAGCCTTTTGGGAACAAAGAGAAGTGCTGGATTCTGTGGGAGAACAGGGCTCTGAGCTGAAGTGCTCACTGCCCTCCCCAGGTTGGAATACTGTAAATAAAGACCTATAGCATGAGCTCTGTGTGAACGGGCCACCCATGCATTGCTGGAAGGGTTGCCTTGTAGAAAGGGGAACCTAGTGTGGCCATGCCTTCTAGCTTTTTCAAGAGAAGCCAGAAATCTGAATTTTTAGGTAAAATGTTCTTATTTTCAAATATAACTTTATATACATTATAAAAATGCACTTTACGAGCCAAAGAACATACATCTTTGAGGTCAGCTTTGCCACTGGGGTACCCAGGGACAGGATATTGGAAGGGAAGTAGGTTTTTTGCTAGATGAGCAAAGAGAAAGGATATTTGTGATACAGAGATATCTGATTAGATCACTGGGGAGGAGTAGGGAGAGGCTGTAGAAGGAGGTTGCTGGAGGCAATACTAAGTAGCCTAGGATGGGATTGGCTGAGAAGCTGAATGCCTCTGGAGCTCATGGAATTAAGGGCCAGAAGATTTAAAATAAAAAGGAGTGCAGAGACTGGCTCTCAGTCTCTCTTCCTTGAGGATGCCTAGCTAATCATGCTGCAGCTGCCGGTGTTTCCCAAAGGATGGTATTTTGGATGGATTATGTATGGGAGAAGAAACTACGGGAACAGCCTAGAATTGGGCTGGCCTGGCAGAGGGTGGCAGGGTTATTCTTCTTGGTGTTCTAGAGGGAACAGGCTCTGAGGCAGAACCCTGCCGTTATTTCAAAATTGTGTGGCTTTTATATCTTATGTTGTTTTCATTTGTAAACAAAACCTATAGAAGTTATATAATTAAAAACTAACTGGGGGGCAAGGTGGAGGTGTAGACAGACATGCTGCACCTCCTTCCACAACTAAGAAGGAATACGACTACCTCAAAACTAGAGACAACCAGAAGTTCTAGAAAATCAAGCTGCATGGATCTCCAACAAAGATATAAAGAAGAAATACTCATCCAGACAGATAGGATAGGTGGACAAAGGGTGGAGAAGATGCAGTGTGGTGTGGTGGCGGCAGTGGCAGACCGGTGAAAGCGCAGTCAGATGTTTTAAAAAGTAGGGAGGGACACCTGGGGAGCGCTCCCAGCACCAGACCAGACCACACAGTTCATGGTTCCAGTGCCAAGGAAAATAAAGCCTCATTGCTTCTGACTAAAAACCAGTGGGGGTTGGGGTAGAGGAAGAAACTGCCAGTCTCTCAGTAGAGTTCACTTGTTTAAAGGGCCCCCGTGGTCCTAGAACGTCTGCAGACCCACCCATTCTGGGAACGACGGCCAGGGCAACAGCTAGAGAAGTGCCAGTCCCATATGGAAG
Organism: Furipterus horrens; assembly: GCF_987537825.1. NCBI lineage: Eukaryota > Metazoa > Chordata > Mammalia > Chiroptera > Furipteridae > Furipterus > Furipterus horrens. The sequence continues at coordinate 89,583,926 of NW_028327172.1, read as the reverse complement.
TGGTAGAAGTTCCTGGAAAAGGGGTGAGTGCTGAGCAAGTGGCATTGTTCCCTCTGAAACCCCTCCTTCATGTACAGTGCCACAATGTGGTGAAACAGGTTGCCTATACTGACGAATACCTAAGGCTCTCTGCCTCTTACAACGTAACAGGTGTGACAGCTCTACCTAAGACACAGGCAAACAAACACAAGAGCCTGTCAAGATGAGAAGACATAGAAGTATGGCCCAAAAGAGGGAACAGATCAAGGTTTCAGTGGGAGAACTAAGTGATGAGGAGATAGCCAACCTAACATATGTAAGTTCAAAACACTGGTGATAAGGGCATGGCTCCCATGGCTCAGTGGATTGAGTGCCTGCCTGTGAACCAAGTGTTGCTGGTTCAATTCCCTGTCAGGGCACATGCCTGGGTTGCATGCCAGGTCCCCAGTTGGGGGTGCGTGAGAGGCAACCACACATTGATGTTTTTCTCCCTCTCTTTCTCCATTCCCCTCTCTCTAAAAACAAATAAGTAAAATCTTTTTTAAAAAAAGGTGATAAATATGCTCACAGGCATGACAGATATGCTTAAGTACGGCAAACACATAAGGGAAGAAGTGAAGGCTATTCTAAATGAAACAAAGGGAAATCCATACAAAACCAATGGTAAATGGAAGGAAACCAGGGTTCATATTAATGATTTGGAACATAAGGAAGGAAAAAACAGTCAACCAGTACAGAATGAAGAAACAAGAATTGAAAAAAAAATGAGGAGAAGCTTAGAAACCTCTGCGACAAATTTAAACATGCCAAAATCTGAATCATAGGGATGCCAGAAGGTGAAGAGAAAGAGCAAGAAATTGAAAGCTTATGTGAAAAAATAATGAAGGAAAACTTACCAAATTTGGCGAAGGAAATAGACATACAAGTCCAGGAAGCACAGAGTGTCCCAAACAAGCTAGACTCAAAGAGGACCACACCAAGACACATCATCATTAAAATTCCAAAGGTTCAAGATAAAGAGAGAATCTTAAAAGCAGCAAGAGAAGAGCAGAGCGTTACCTACAAATGGGTGCCTATAAGACTCTCAGCTGATTTCTCAAAAGAAACTTTGCAGGCAAGAAGGGACTGGCAAGAAGTATTCAATGTGATGAAAAGCAAGGACCTACAGCCAAGATTACGCTATCCAGCAAAGCTATCATTTAGAAGGGAAGGGCAGATAAAGTGCTTCCCAAGAAGGTAAAGCTAAAGGAGTTCATCATCACCAATGCATTATTATGTAAAATGTTAAAGGGACTTACTTAAGAAAAAAAAGATGAAAACTATGAACATTAAAATGAAAGCAAACTCACAACTATCAGCAACTGAATGTAAAAAATAAAAACAAAATCCAACGAAGCAAACCAGAATAGGAACAGAATCATAAGTATGGGGATCATTTGGAGGGTTATCAGCTGGGAGAGGGAATGGTGAGGAATGAGGAAATGGTTCAAGGATTAAGAAACATAATTGGTTGGTTCAAAATAGACAGGGGGAAGTTAAGAATAGTATAGGAAAGGGTGAAGCCAAAGTACTATAGGCACGACCCGTGGATATGAACTAAGGTGGATCAGATTGCTGGAGGGGAGGCGGGTACTGGGTGCAGGGGAACAAAGGGGAAAAAATCAGGACTACTGTAACAACATAATAAAATATACTTAAAAAAAAAGAAAGAAAAAGTATAGAAAAGCACCTCGCCTGGTGCTTGGCACACTGTTGGTGCCTAATAAATATCAGCAGATGAAATATGAAAAAAAAATAAATAACTGGGGGAATGATAGGGGAACTCAGGAGTTAAAGAGTTTAGCATTAACTGATAGGCTCAAGTGTTTTATGCACATGGAAAACTGTTTCTCCAAAATTGTGTAGCTTTTAAATAAAGACTCCTTTCCTTTATCATTAAACTTTTTCCTCTGGAATTTTGCCTAGTAAGTGGCAGCAGGCAGCAGGACCTCACTTGCTGTTCGCTAACATTTGGAGCAAAGGGGATAGAGTCTGGAAGGTTGTAGAAGCAGCGTGGGGTCCATCATAGCTAGTGGGCAGAGCCTGGGAAGGAGGGATTATAATGAAAAAGGTGGGGTGTGGAAGTTAAGGAGGAATTGCTGTATGAAGACCTGTTTTCCATAGACATGGAGAGCCTCTGACCGAGTTTAAGCAGGGAAGTGATACAGTTCAGTTGGATTGTAGGAAGAGTACTGTAAGAGTAGGTGGAGGCTTGGTTGTAGGATAGTTAAGCCTCCTCTTAGGCCTGAAGGAGAGATAATTCATACAAGAAATAACGATGACTGCAATTCACATGAATTAATTTATTCAAAAGATATCCATTAAATGCCTTTATACTAGTCACTGTGTTAAGTGTTGGATGTTCACAGGTGAATAAAATTATTTCCCTGAAATTATGGTGTAGTGGGAGATATTGTAGAGCCCACTACTACATTGCATTAGGATTTTAGTAGAAGTACTAACAGCTATTATTTATTGAATGCTAACCACATGTCAGGCACTGTGCTAAGTTCTTTATGTATTTTCTTGATTAATCCTTAACAACCTCTGTGAGGTGGGTACTGTTATTATCCTCATTTTATCAGTGAAGAAACTAGGTCAGAGAAGTTAAATGACTTGTCAAAGAGGATCCTCATTGAAGGGGCAACTTACATGGGCTTGGGCAGTCCTAAAGGGCTTCCTGAAGGAAGTGGTAAATAAATGAAGACCTGACAGTTGAGTAGGAGTTAGCTGAGTGAAGGCAGAGGACGGGCTGAAGACTATTATAGTCTGAGAGAACTGCAAAGGCTCAAGGTTAGAAAATGGACCCACTGAAGACTTAGAGTGATATTTGGAGAAGTAACTAGAGAAGTTGGGACTGGATGAAGAGTTCTGTAAACCCATTTAAGGATTCTAATTTTTATCCTCAGGATAAAAGGATGCTCTTGAAGGATTTTAAACTAGAGAATGTCATGCTCAAATCTGTGTCTATAAAGATGATTTTTGCTGCAATGTGTTGGGTGAACAACTGAGAGACATTTTAGATATCTCTTGACATGCTGTTGAGATAAGATTCTAGGCAAAAGATGATAAAAGAGATTTTAGGGTGACAGTTTTTGCAGAGCTGTGAAAGGGGTGGAGAGTGGAGTTAAAGATGCCTCCCAAGTCCTGGCTTGGGCAGTTGGGTGGCTGCTGGCACTGTCGCTAGCTGAGGATGCAGTGGGAATAGGAGGAGCATATTTGTGGGGAAAGGGTGGGAATCTTTCAGTTTTGAACTTGCTGAATTGAGTGTCTGAAGAATACCCAGGTGGTGGTGTTGAAGGTGCTTGGCTCCCTGCTCTGGAGCTCATGAAGGCTGTCAGCACAGGTGTGACAGCTGCAGCCTTAGAGAGGAGTGCAGGCCAAATGAGAAGACAAGGTCGACAGAGCCTGGGACACCAGCATTCATGGGCAAAGGAAAAGAGCAGCCTGCAAAGGAAACCAAAACACTTCCCTAGAAGAAAATAGGAAAGAGTTAGCAGGGAGTAGTATCCCAACTATGGAAAGAATACCTCTAGGAACACTTTCGCAGCACACCGGTTGTCAGGGAAGGGAAGAGATTTGGAATGTGCTTCTTGGACTTGGCCAGTAAGAGTAATGAGATTGCTTCAATCTGTGAGGGAAAATGTGGGAATGAGTGGGACTGGGCTGGGCAAGAGGGTACTGCAGGACTGAAGGTCTGGGTGGAATGGGACCTGGGATTCAGGGAAGGGCTGAGACCAAACAGTCTGGGGAGTGTAGGTGTGAAGGAGGAGGGAAGGGAAGAGTTTTTTTTCTCTTCTCCTACAGTTCTTTATAGTTTTTTAAAAGTTTTTATTGATTGATTTTAGAGAGTGGGAGAGAGAGAGAGAGAGCCATTGATTTGTTGTTCCACTTACTTATTTATTCATTGGTTGATTCTTGTATATACCATGACCTGGGATCAAACCCACAACTTTGGTATATTTGGACAATGCTCTAACCAACTGAGAGCTCCATGGCCAGGGTCCCCTTGCATTTCTTTAGATGCTTTTGGTTGGGGCTGGGTCCCCTACTGAGTTGTCTGTAAAAACAAATGATGGGTACAGAGAAGGAGGGTTAGGAAGGCCTTCTTGGGATATTTGTGGCCTGTAGAGGAGGAGATATGAACTGAGGCCACAAAAGAAGTGAGCTCATCTGGGTCAGCATTCCCTTCAGGCCTGAGGAGGAAGGAGTTCTAACCCATTCTATCCAATCTCTACAGGAGTGTGGGGCAGGCCCCCAGGATCTCTTGAGCCCAGTGGACAAGGGACCCAAAAGAATTGTGACCTTTAGCCTTGGAGTCCAGCCATTTCTGACCCCTCCCCCAACACACACACACACACACACACACACACACACACACACACACACACGTGCAGGACTTTCAGGTTCAGGTGTGGCTCAGCCAGTCCCCAGAGAGAACAGGAGGATGTTTTAAGGTCATCACTAAGAGGAAGAGCAAGTTATAATGGGATGGGGCCAGACCCTTTGGAATCCTACCTCACACTCTGGTTGGGAGGGGTTGGTCTTGGCACACCTACCCAAGACCACACAAAGTCCTTGAACTCTGCCTTCTCCCACCTCCTCAGACCCTGGTTGATATGCACATCAGATGTGGTGCTCTTTGCAAAATTGCTATTTGTACAGTAGCCTGAGGGGGGGAGGAGGGAAGCCACTTCCACTTGCAAAGGTCTGCAATCAAATACAAACTTTGGTCACTCCACTCACTAGCTCAGTGAGTACTCCACTCACTAGCTCAGTGAGTGCTGATGGTTCACTAGCTCCTGACAAGGCCTGCTGGAAGTTTTTCTTCAGCTCTGACAGTAACGTCCAGGCCTCTGAGCTTCCCCCACCCACCAGTGTCCTCTCCACCTCAGACCTTCCTCCCCAGCCCTGAGCTATGAGCTCCCCTGTGCCTACTATTTAGCCCAGTCTCACTGTCTGGCATATTTGCCTCAAGTCTCTCCAGTTCTCTTTCTCTAAGAACAGATTAAGAGCCTTGAAATAGTCCATCTCCCAGAAGCTCCCAACATACCCATCCTGTTTTGAGGGTACAGGAGAAGCCAGGGAATGGGAAACAGGCTCTGCAGGTAGGCAGAGGACTGGGAGGAGAGTAAATGGCTTTGCTGCAGATGAGCCAGGGATACCCCGGCTCTGACTGCTTTCCAGCTTGGGACCTTGATCCTGAGATCAAGTTTCTTGTCTGTAAATGGAGGTGGTAAACCTACCTTAGAGCTGTGGTGAGAACTAAATGACACAAGGTACAAAGTGCCAACACAGTGTTTGGCACATAGTAGGTGTTTAAAACAAGTTCCCTCCCTTCTCTTCACTTTGAGCCTCTGATGAAGACAGAAAGAGAGAAACTAGGGTTGCTGGAGAGAGCTCTCCCAGAGCCAATGAGGGTAGGGGTATAGATCTGTTTTGTTCCACGCCAGGAGTGGAAGGGAGGGAGGACCAGAGGTTCCTTGGGCCCCTCCAATGCTTCTTTTCTCAGTATACTCCTTCGTCTGGCCTTGGGGAGACCTCTGGGAAAGGTATTCCTCATGGGTAGGAAAATGTCTGGTGGGGAGGCCCTAGTTTGGGGACACTGCCTCTGAGTCTTGAACAACCCCTTCACCTCTCCCCCAATTCATAATCCAATTACTATTTCTACTCCCTCCTCTGGACCTATCCCCATGGCAACAGTTTTCTCAGTTGCACGTCATCAGTTTCTCCTGCAAACCCTTTTTTCTGCCTCCCTCCCCAGAATCTCTCTTTTTCTCCTCTATCAGTCTGCATTCCTACATACTCATTTCACTCAGCTTTCTCTTCATCTCTCAGCTTTTCTTTCTTGCTTTCCATTTGTCCCTGCCTGCTTCTGTTCAACTCTCATTCTACAGCTTTCCTCCTGTCACTCCCTTTTCAAGCCCACAATAAATGGAGACCACGAGACGATAGAATTCAGCTTAAAGTTAGGAAAAACAGGTGTTAATGATGGCACAAGTTGCCTTGGGAGGTGGTAAGCACCCCATTACTGGAGAAGTTCAAGAAGATGCTGATACACTGCTTGCCATGGGTGTTGTCAGGGAGTTGAGTATCGGAAAGAATTTGAAGTAGGTAGTTGGTCTTTGAGACACTAGCCCACCAAAATATGTGATTTCTCCTGCATTTGTTCTTTCTGTGTCCATCTCCAAGCCTCCGGTGCTCCCTGTAACTGAGGTCAGTTTCTTCTTTCTCCACCATGTCTATCTAAAAATGCAACCTGCAATGATTGCATTAAGCCCACATCTTTTAATTATTTATCATCTTTTATTGTTCTTCAGTTGTCCCCATCTTATGAGCTCCTTCAGGGCAGACACCTACCTGTTTTGTTTGTTACAGGATAAAAACATTACTCATTGACTGTTCTCAGCCTCCCTCTGCCCCACCTCCTCTTATCCCCAAGATAATTTTATCCTTCACCTGTTGTTGGGAAGCTTGTCTTGGCTTACTCAGTTCCAGGGTTTCCGTAATAGAGAACTGGGAGAATAGAGGTGAAAAATAGGACTGAAGAGGCAGAAGATGGACAACTTTCTTTTGTGTAAGGGAGAATCTGGGTAATGAGTAAAGGAAAAAAGAAAATGATGAAACCTGAGAGGCTAAGCCAATCCACTTAAACAGATGACAGTGGGTAAAGAGAGAGAAAAGCTCTGTTGATTACAAAGGACAGAGAGAAGGCAGAGAGAGCAGTTGATTTAGGATTTGCAGTTAATAACTCAACTGCTGCAAGTTGTAGCAGAATAAAAGAGGAAAGGGAATTTTAATGAGTGGTACTGTAGGTACTAATTGGATCAGCTTCAAGGGGTACAAGTAAAATCTGGGATTCCTTTTTGAAATTATTTTTGATATTTGGTATATGGGTTGCAGGACCCCAGAATATATTCAGGTTACATATCCTGTAGCTTTCACAAGATATATCATGGTGTCAAGTGTATAGGTGCCCCAGTCCCTACAGATATAGCAAATATAGTTCTGAGGCTGTGGGGTCCTGCAAAAAGACCAAAATATTAAGCTTTCCCCCTTACCTCAGAGTTATATATCTTAAAAACATATAGTAATCTGGGACTTCCTGTTACAAATGCCCTAAGAGTTAGAACTGGTTATGGGTCTTGACTGATGGTGAAAATGAGGCCCAGGGAAGTTAATCAGCTTGCTCAAAGTTGTAGAGCAGGTTTTAGAGATCTGACTGGGAGTGGGACTATGTCTGGCCCAGGGTTATGTCCACAATCCAGGGATGCCTTTTTAGATTGGGCCAGATAGCTAGCTACATGCAAATAAATAGGGTCATGATGAAAGAACAAGGGGACCTGGGAGACTGGAGATTCTGAGCATTCCTCTGTTCAGAGCCCTGCACCAGCTAAAGAGGCCAAGCCTACCTTCCCAGATCTTATGGCTTTACAGGAAAGCGAGCCAGATGCAGGAAGAAGTCCAATGGAAAGTTGGAAGTAAGTGCTGCAGTGTCATAGAGTCTGGACTTGGAATTAGGAGACATGGGTACTTCTTGCAGCTGTCACTCACTAGCCACATGATTTTAGGCAAGTCCTTTCACCACTATGAGCCTCTCAGTTTCCCTATGTGAACATTCTATCTCTCTCTCTCTCTTTTTTTTTTTTTTTTTAAGAGAGACGAAGAGAGAGAGAAACATTGATTGGTTGCCTCCCATACATGCCCCAACTAAATCCACAATGTAGGTATGTGCCCTGACCAGGAATTGGACCCACAAGCTTTTGGTGTATGAGACAATGCTCCAACCAATTGAGTCACCAAGTCAGTGCTAAACATTAAACCTCTCTCTCTTTTAAAAAGTTTATTTGAGAGAGAGAGAGAGAGAGAGAGAGAACAAGGAAGAGAGAAACATTGAGTTTGTTGTTCCACTTATTTATGCATTCATTGGTTGATTCTTGTATGTGCCCTAACCAAGGATTGAACCAGCAACCTTGGCATATTGGGATGAGACTCTAACCAACTGAGCTACTCAGCCAGAGCCCAACATTTTATCTCTTAAAAGTTCTATAGTGCTACATAAAAGAGCAAATTAATACAGTTACTAAATATATTCTGTGAGTGCTGTCCCCTGATGCTTGCCCTTCTCAGCAAAATCTTAGAAAGGCTTTTGGCCTTCAGTGGATGGCAAGAGCGATGAGGAGTAGAAGGTGACTTTTGCCACTTTCTCTGGAGCCTTGCCTCTGATAGCCTCTCCGAGGCTCATGAACTCTGCCCTCCCTCTTCATGCATACCAGAGTTAAGTTAGTGTTTTCCTCTAAACAAACCAAGCCTGCTATTTAAGCCATCTATTTAACATCTTTTTGATAAAGAGCCTGCAGATACACTCATTCAACTCTCTTGTTTTACATCTGGAAACACTAAGGCCCAGAGACAGGCAGGCAGTGCATAGGCCAAGGTCACACAATTTTGACTCTTAGGCCAGTCTTTTTTCTTCTGGAACTCGGAGAGTTTATTAAAAATGGGTTGTTTGAGAATGCATCCTTAGGGATCTTACATAACATCTGGGCCAGATCCCTTGCTGGGATCCTGTTCTTCAGACCTGTAGTGAGATGTATAATGTACTGTGCCCAGACAGCCACACCTTAGGCTGGAATTAGTCTCACCTCAGATGTTTTTGCCAGCAGGAAACTTTCTCAAACTCCCAAGCTCAGGACAGATGTCTCTCCCAAGTGCTCCCCAAGCCTTAATGACACTGAATTTAAATTGTCTATTCACTTGTCTGTCCCCAACTAGACTGTAGGCTTTATGAGGGCAAGGACCATATCTGTCTTATTTACCAACATATACCTTTTGTATAGTCCAGTGCCCCAGCACATAGTGGGTCCTCATTAAATAATTGTTGAATAATTAAGTAGGTAGGATTGGTTAGAAAGGATTCCTGGAGCCCTGCCCAGGGTGGCTCAGTTGGTTAGGCATTGTCCTGCAAAGTGAGAGGTCACCTGTTCCATTCTCAGTCAGGGCACATACCTAGGTTGCAGGTTCTGCCAGGTTGGGACGCATAGGAGAGGCAACCAATAAATGCTTCTCTCACATCAATGTTTCTCTCATTCTCTTCCCCTCTCCCGAAAAGTAAAAAGGTAATAAAAAAGAAAGGAAATGGCAAATATTGATTTAGATATCACAGTTGACAAGAGGGATGAATTGTCCTTGGTTGGGTAACCTGCCTATGCAAGAGTCTTAGATAATGGAAACAGGGAGATGGAGGGAAGTGAGGCAGTTTTTAAAAAAGAAAAAAGGAACCCTTCAAGATCTGGCTTTTGCTAACCTAGGAGAGTTTCTGGGTAGAGCGGAGAATGAAGCTCAGCCCTGCTGGGGATAAGAGGAAATGGTTGTGAGCACCTAGAATCCCTTAAGAGGGGTCTTTTTATGGGGAGAAACCCAGAGGGCAGCTTGGGTGGAAGGGAAGGAAGCTGGTGGGTACAGATGGTAGTGTTATGGTACAGGAATGGGGGTGGGGGGGTGTTCTGCCTTGGTCCAGGCTGTAGTGTGTGGGTTCTCAACTTTGTGTAGAGATTTCACAACATGAGTCCAGGTGACTTTGAGAGTATGCTTATTAAAGCTGGTGACAGTGAAACAAGGAAGCACTTAGGACAGAAGAAGCAACAGGAGAGAGCCTAGGTGGGGCTGCTTTGGCTCACTGAAGTTTAAGAAAAGGGGCCTTGGCGACAGGTTCAGACAGTTAGCTAGGGATAAGCTGTCACTGCCCATTACTCCTCTAACCAGGGGAATCTCGTGGGGACCCTTAGAGTTTAGGAGATGCATGCCTGAGATGGAAGAAAAGCATGCTCTGGGGAGGGAGAGTGAGAGGGAGAAGTAGTGGGTCCTGGGACCTTCTTCTTGAGGGATTTAAAGGCTAGGAGTTTAGGCTTGAGGTTTTAGGGGAGGACCTCAATAGAATATTTATCAGCTTTATGCTGATGCACAAAAATGAGATTTATTCCCTTAACTCCATCCACAAATGGCACTAATGGGATTTCTGCTGTGTATCTCCCTGAGTAGGGTGATTTAAGATATTTACCCTCTGATTGGGGAGAAGTGTAAACTATTTACTCTTAAGTGTCCTTGGTTAGGGAAGATAGAAGGTGAGGGGCAGCTTCCTTCTATGGACCCCTCTATTATGTTCAAAGCTTGGGAGGACAGGGCCTGTGTCTTCTGTTCGTCTTTCTTCCAGGTGTCTGGGCACCGGGACCCACTCGTTGAGTCCCTAGGGCAAGGATCTGGCAGTGGCTGAAGCAGCCTGGTGCGTGGGGATGGCATAGCCCGGGTTGTGGGAGCTCCCTCATTCTGTCAGCCTATCTATAGGAGTCTCTTTCTCTCCGAAATTGATGCAGGAGTCCTGGAGCCGTCTCCAAAGTCCTTCCACCAATCTCCAAGCGAGCGAGCTTTGGCAAGAGACTGCTAAGCCGGATCTGGCCACCAGGGGGAAAAAAGCAGTCCTTCCCGCTTCAATTCCCCACCCACACACACCGGAGGGCCAATAAGGGCGGTGCCAAACCTGATTCTAGAGCCTGGTAGGTTAACCCTCTCCTGCCTAGACTGAAGTACTAGGCAGTCAGTCATAGCAAAACTGAAGAGCAATTCTGATGATGGAGGGGATGTTGCAGAGGAGTGGGGCCAGGGCGGAGATGAAATTACCGTTTCCAATCACTGCGGCCCTTATCCTAGCTGGGGAAGGCTAGCCTGACCTCACTCCGTTGAGTAGCTCACCCCGACTCGCACCCGCGTGAGGGTGAAGGAGGCGCCTGGAGGCAAAAAAAAAAAAAAAAAGCATTGTTTACTAGCGTTGGGCCTCACAGGCAGGATATTGAAGAGAAGGCTGAGGCAACCACAGATCCCATACTTCCGGGTTCCCCTCGGGCTTCCATCTTCCAGGCCCCTTTTCAAAAACTAGTTGGGGTGATGGTGGGTGGGTGGACAAAGAGTGGAAGGAGAGACACAGATACGATTTGGCAAGAGAAAGGACTGGATTGCACAGCTCTCGGGTGCCCGGTTGTGCGGCTTGTCGGGTACAGGGTAGCCTTCCAGGGCTCTGAACAGTCCAAAGTCCAAGGTTGCGTCAGGGCTACAAGGTGTTAAACGGTGGGTGGGCGTGGGGTCGGGAGTCCCTTCCTCCTACCCTCCCTCTCAGCGTCGCTGCCTCTTACCCAGACTGGCACTTAAGGAGTTAAGTTAGTCCGAAATCATCAAGACTAGGGTAAAGGAGAAGGAAATGGAAGGGGAGGGGTAGAAAAGGAGAGAAACTGACGGCTGGGAGACTTCGCCAGGAACCCCTTCCCCAGGGACTTGGCCCCTGGACCCCCAGCGCCAAAAGAGGCCCCGCCCTCCCCGGGGTCTTACTCTGCTCTCCCGCCCTCCAGCTCAAAGTCCCCAGGAGGGTGGGCTGCAGGATTTCTAGACAAGCCTTGGCTGCCTGTTCAGTTTTTCCAAACCCTCCAGTCCGGGAAGGCGGGAGCCTTGTCAGGATAAGAGTCCCTCCCCCACTGCCCCTAGGGCACCCTCTCCCAGCCTTGCCTTTCCTGCCCCAGCACCCTTTCCAAACTTCTTTCCCTTTCCGACCCAGTCCCTTACACCCCTTGTCCCTATCTATATTGGCTCCTAAGATACAAGTTCAGGTTGGAAGGGCCGAGTGGGTGTCACAATCCTGGAGAGGTGCTGGTAAAATCAAACTGCTGGCCGACCCTGAGACATGCTAGATGCCAGACCCGCTCACAGTCTGGCGCCCGCCCCATCCCAGGATATAGCCCCAGGGTTGGAGGCGGTGCAGCGGGCGCTGTACAGTTGGTGCCAGGACCTGGGCAAGCTTCGAGGAGGAGTAAAGTGTTCCGAGCGCTGGCACGGTTCTGTCCAGAAGGTCTATTATATAATAATCACCATCTATCAGGCAGTCAGGCCGCTGGAGTGAGTGGGATAGCCAGAATGCCCGGAAGGTCCTCCTCCAGGCCCAGGAAGTTGTCTTCATCAAGATGGGGCTGTGGGTGCAGCCCAGAGTGAAATGATGTGGGGGTCGAGGGACAAATGAGGGTCCCCTGGCAGTCCAAAGGCGCGCCCACAAACCCTGCCCCTAGAACTCTGACTGACAGTACCCTGAACCAATAACTGAAGTCACTGTGGCTCTCAAAGTTAACCCTTTCTTGGGTCCTAGTTACTTTTGGGGATAGAGTCCCTTCCCAGGATCCGAATCCCTTCCAGTCCAGAATCCCTCTACCAGCTTGAGGTCAGTGAGGAGTACCGGCTGAAGATCCTTTTGTCCTATCACCGCAGGAAATAATCTCAGATAATCAGCAGCCCTAGCGCTGCCCCCCTGGCTCCCCAGCCCCAAAGTAAATTGGATTACAAGACGTGGTTGTGTGCACGCTCTGTGATTCCAGAAACAGGCCCTCGTGGTTCTGCGCCACAAACAGGCATCCTCACACACCTATACCATTGCTGACACACCTGGGACACACAGATACACAGAAACATCTGGTGGTTCTCTGAGTTCGCCAGTGGAGGGAGCCGCTCGATTCTACCCATGGGCTGCCGGCCTCTGTCAGCCTCTCCTCGCTCACTCCAGGATTCCACCCAGAAGTCTTGGCCGCCTGGGGCTCAGCCCCGCATCCCAACCTGAAATCTACACTGGGGAATGAGTCATAGCCACACCCAGGGGATCGTTCTACAAGGCTGCTCCACAGGACATGCCAAATACAGATGAATTTACTGTGTACCACATTTAAGAGACAGCTTTCATCCCCACTAACATTGTGTTCTGGACCCACTAGGAACTGGGCGTTGTGCCAAATGAATCATAACAAGCCCATGTGGGTTGTCATGTATGTAACAGGAGACTGATCTACATGTATGGGGTGAGCCCTTCCTTATAACAAGCATCCTGTTTGAGAAATGGTCCTCTCGCCCTGTAGCTCATATTATACCCACAGGATCCTGGTGAAGGGAAAGGAAATTAAATCCTAATTCTATGGATCAAGTACTAGCGTAGGCCCTGAGATTCTTTCACACCAGAGCTCATGCTCTCTGGGCTTCAGTTTTCTTTTTCTTTAAGTGGGAATAATACCTAGCTCATAATACCTAACCCAGTTCTGTGCTTGGCACAGCAGTTAGTTAGTAGGCACTTGGGGAAATTTTGTTAACTGGATCAAAGCATGATCAAGATGTCTTGTGTAGGAAAATGCTTTGTAAACTGTGGTGTTAGGCACCCATAGGGTTATTATTTTCCCTTCTTTCAGGATTTGTCCCCCTTCTCCTGTATACCCTTTGACCTGGCCCAGTGCTCAGTTGCTGGCACCAGCCCTACTATGACCCCAGCACTTGAGTGTTGTAAGGAATATAGAGGCATAGGAGGCATGGTGTGGATCCTGAAGAATCTTTTGGAGCAACTATATATATATGAGAAACAAAAGAAACATTTAAGTAGGTACCTAGTGGGTATCATAGATATAATATGTGGTCAGAAGAGAGGGAGTTGGAGAGGGCTAGAGCTCTCTGAGCAGGAGCAGAGGAGCTAGCAGAGGAATCAAATAGCAGGAGCAAACAGGCATGCCAGTGCTTTTCCCTTCAAAAACAGTCAATGCTTGTTACTTGCTGGTATTAATTCTGGGTGGGTGGGGGACAGTGGGATACAGGGAAAGTGCCTTGGGATAAGGAGACTCAAATTCTAGTCCTGGGCTTACTGTTTTCTAGCTGTGAAACCTGGAGTGAGTCCTTCACTAGTTCAAACTTCAGTTTCTTCACCAGTGTAGTGGGGCCATAACATCTTTCTCTTGGGTTTTAAACATTGAAATAATATATGTGAAATGCTTTACTATTTATTTGAGAGAGGGGGAAGGAGGGAGAAAGAGAGGGAGAGAAACATCGATCAGATCGGTTGCCTCTTGCATAGCTCTCAACTGGGGACCTAGCTCACAACCCAGGCATGTGCCCTGACTGGGAATCAAACTGGCGACCCTTTGGTTTGTAGGCTGTAACCCACCGAGCCACACCAGCCAGAGCTATATGTGAAATACTTTTAAAAATGTGCTTTACAATTTCTTTTTCGTTGCATCTACTCTCATACTGGTGTGTGTGTGTGTGTGTGTGTGTGTGTGTGTGTAGCAGTATGAGGTTAGGAGAGGGATTTTCTGAGAAGACAAAGATCACACTTTCACATTTTCTTATCGTCTATTTTGTACTGAGAATTGAGGAAAAAATTCAAATTCAGTCTATGTCCTCAAGAACTTCATAGTCTGCTAGGAAAGAGAGAGGAATAAAGGAGATGCATAATGAATGTGTTTGGGTACAATAAAGAGGGGACCCAGTAGTGTGTGTGTTGAGGGCTGAGGGAGTCCAGGGATCCTGCTCCTTCCAATCGGTGTAGATAAGAGGGTAGGGTAGGTTGCCAAACTTCTCCCTAGGGTGGGATGTTGTTGGCACATCTCTTCCTCAGTCCTCTGGAATCGGGAGGAAAGAAGGGTAGAAGCTCCCCCGCTCCCCGCGGCCCCCCGCCCCCCAGTCCCGGACCAATCTGCTTCCCCGCTAGCCCGCGCGGCGCCTTACCAAGTCAGACCACTGGGAGGCTGGCGGAGCCGGGTTGGGCGAGGAGGCAAGAGAGATGGGGGAGCTCTTATTTTGACAGGGGCCTCTCCGGGCTCTGGTATGAAGGCTGAAGGAGGCAGCCAGAGAGCCCCAATGCTTATTCAGGCTAGGGAGAGGAGCCGAGTGGAGGAGCAAGCGAGGCTCCGGCAGCGCAGGGGAGCCCGGCGAGGCGGCGGCGCGCGGTGGAGCCAGTGGCCTGACATGCCCCGGACTCGGGGCCGCTGCACCACCACCTCCGCTGCCCGGAGCCAGCCGGCCGGACGCCCGCACGCCTGGGTCCCTCCGCGCCACGCCACCCGGGGGCTGGGACCCAGACCCTCGGCGACTAACCAACAATAAACGCCCAGACAACCCCCACCCCGCCCTGCACTCGCTGTCCCCGTCAGCCTCGGGGAAAGTGAAAGGAGGAAGCGAAGGAAGGAAGGAAGGAAGGAAGGAAGGAAGGAAGGAAGGAAGGAAGGAAGGAAGGAAGGAAGGAAGGATCAGTAGCTTGAGCCTTGAGGTTCGGGGCCGAGACCCCAGCCCCGAGCTCAGGGCTGGACGGGTGTGCGAGCTCTTCCGCTGCTGCCCGGCGTCCACAACCATGCTCCGCGATTGGGAGGCAGGAACCTAGGCGCTCAGAGACCCCCGGATACCCTTTCCCGGGCCGGGCTGGTATAGAGATCAAGGCGTCCAGGATCTAAAGATTACCTCCTGCCCCCCCCCCCCGCCCCGCACCTCCAAGTGGCGAGCAGGAGGACCCCAATCCACCCACCGACCCTGACCTGGTCATGGCGTCCAGCTCCGGCCTGGCGTGAGGACCCCCGACCCACAAGAGGTGAGGGGTGGGCTGGGGCTGAGGGTAAAAGCCATGCCAAGCTAGCAGAGGAGCGAAGAGGGAGATTCAGTTCGAATTGGGGAGGGGGAACACAGTCTGACTGTCTCTTGCCCTCTGGCACGCGCCCCGGAGCTGTGTAAGGGGTGGGGGGTACCCCCAGGGTTAGTGGAGGTTACTCTTGGGCCCCCAATCAGGTAGGCAGCCCCAGAGCACTGTGGGGAGGGCTTAGGGGCAGCCGGGGGACCCTGCCACCCTAGCGCAAAGAACAAGGCCGGCCTTGGGCCAGCTGGAGCAGCAGCCCTGCCCTGGGGGCTTCTGGGAGATGTAGTCCCCCTCCCAGGCTTACCAACCCTTTGAGTCCCAGCACCCCTCCCTTCCTGATGGGAGCCTCCAGAAGAAGGTGCATTGAGATTGGGGTTTGCTGAGGTCGCCCTCTATCCCCAAGCACTGCCTAGGAGCAGCAGGGATTGTGACTGGAGGAGTCTCCCCAGCCAAGGATTCTTAGTGGTGGGGGGTTGGGAGTGGGTGAGGTAGTCACACAGTTCCTTGGAGGTATCTGTGCACTACTAAGGGGAAGTGGCCCCTGCCTTGGTCCAAAGGAATGTGAGGAAGAAGAGCAGTGAGGCTTAGGGCTTCTTGCTTGGCTGAGATAAGTTCTATCCCAGGGCTGCTGGAATTTGGTTTAAGGAGGCACTGAGGTCTACTCTTCTCTTCTTGAGTGGTGAGAAGGAGTGTTCCTCACAGTCTGGGAATCGGGAGTATGTCTCATTGGAACAGTAAAGCCAGGATCAGCTTCTGTCTTGTCTGTCTGTCCAATTTCCTTCCTTCCGGGTTTTTCTGACACCTCTTTCTCCCTGCTCGTTCTGTCTGCTGCTTGGGGTGTATGTCTGTGTCTGTTTCTGCGGCAGGGAGAGACCTCTGGTGAAGGAAGGAAAAGTGTTGCCTTGGGAGAGGTGAGCTAGGCATGTGATTGTGCTCTGGGAAAGAGCTTACGTAGGAAAACTGTCTTTTCACTATCTGCTGTAATCCTCCTGATGTTTCTAGGCAGCTTTTCAAATGAGACTTCCAAGGTGGGTGGGCTTCCACTCCCCTTCTCCCTCCTGCTCAGCCTTTCCAAGGAGCCGCCCCTTCTTCTGGGACAGGGCTATGTGGATCCTTGGCTGCGTTCAGTGGGGCAGGACCATGATTTCATGGCCCCAGGTGAAGAACATGTCTTTCTGGTGTCAGCTCTGGAGTGCCTGCTGATTGAAGCCTCAGGACAGGGTGAGGATGACAAGGAAGTTGAGGGGTAGGGAGAGTCTATGCCAGGAAGGAAGATGCTGCCTCCCACAGGTGATTAGACTCCTTAGCCTTAAAGAAGAACTGGGCCTGAAGGCCAGCCTTCTGACTACTTCCCTCTAGAGGTTCTCTGCTTACCAGTGTTGCTCCTAATTGGGATGACAGGGGGATTAATGTTGGATAGTCTGTTTGTGAGGGCTAGAATACCTATAATCTTGGATCCAGAGTAACTCTTGTGCTTGGGGTAGCAGGAGATAGATTCTGGAGGTCCATATGGAGACTTAAAATGAGGCTCTAATTACTGGGGTTGATGGTCAAAGTGGGAAGAGATTACAGAGTCCTGGAGAAGGATCGGGGGTCCACAAAAGTGTGGGACTAGCACAACAGTGGGAATGTGGGACCTAGTGAACTTGCTTATTGAATCTGTGTTGGGCACTCATGACTTTGGGTAGTTCTTGCCTCCCAAGTTCTGGGTACCTGGGTTAAGAAGGAGCCCTGGGCTGGGCGCTCAATTTTCATTAACAGATAGGGGTAGCACTCTGGGCAGAGGCTTACTGGGTGGTAATGTCCACTCAGTAAGGGCTGGAATGCCTGGCACCTGCTTTAGATTTAAAGGAGATGCCTGCAAAGAAGGGTTGCCTCCCTGTGGGGGGCGTGGCCAGGATGGAGCTCCATGGACCCCAGGCGTGGGGTGCAAGGAAAAGACTAGGGTTGCAGGCAGCAGCAGCATTAGCAGGATTGAGGGAGCCAGAAGTCACCTAGTTTTGCATCCCCTCCAGGAAGTAAGTCTAAGACAGGAGCTGGGAGCACCCCCATACTAACTCTGGCACCATGGGCTAAATTCTGCCCCAGTGCCTGGGGGGGATAGTAGGGAGGTGGGGCAGCAGTGGAGAGCCAGGATGTTGAGTGTCTAGTCTTCCCAGGACCAAAAGAGGCCTGAAAGGAGGTGGGGGGCACTCTGGGGTTCTTATTGCCCTGATGCCATATTTACTCTTCCTGGGGCTTCTTGGTTCATCATAGCGAGGTTCCCCAAGAGCCTGGGCACCCAAAGGTGATGGGGAAATAGCATCCCTTCCTTGTATCAGGAGATTTGGCTACTGGCCAGGTGCTGACCTGTGGGGAGGATGCAGAAGGGGATGGCAGCGTGGGAAAGTGGGCAACTGTGGGAGTGAACTGGCTACAGGCTGGGTGCCTTGGGCAGGGAGCCTCTGCCAGGCCTGCTCTCCCTGGGGTGGGGCTGTTCCAGGGACTGGCTCAACCTGTTGAGTGCCTGGCTGCTCTAGCTTGACATCTGTGCCCCTGCTTGTCAGCCCTGCCAGCTGCCCACCTACAGCCACACTCTGGGGCCAGCCCCAGAGACCTGGGGAAAGAAGGCTCTGCCTGGCCAGGGGCCAGGATGGGGCTGGTAGAGGCTCACCCAGAGAGTGCTGGACTTTCCCTGATCCTGTCCTGTAACTATTAGAGCTGGAGCTAAAGCAGCCAAGTAGCTAGGAGCTGAGGGGCCAGGGAAGGCCACAGGACTAGAGCCCCTGAGGTGCTGCATGTCACTTGAATGAGTAGCCCTGAAGACAGCAGCCTAGAGGTACTGCCTGGAATTTCCTCTGCTGGGTGCTAGGGCTGGGCCTCCAGATCTGTACACCCAGATTGGCCTGAACTCCCCTCTCTGGGAGAGAGCTGCCTACTTTCTTTGAAGATCGGGGGAAGGGTAGTAAGGGTACACTGCTATCCTGGGAGAAGAAGGGTGACTTCTTATGTGTGGGGGTATGTTGCACTGCCTCAGTCTCCCAAAGTCTCCCCTTATGAAGAGGAGGGAAGCCGTGGATTCTCAGGTAGCAGTGTGGAAGATCCCTGACCCCCGCAGGCCCTTGTTGCCCCCATCCCTACCCACTTTAACCCCTTAGCATTAGGTGCAACTTGGGGCTCTGCTAGGTGGTGGGGATGGGGTTTCAAGGTTCCAGTCTGTAAGAGAGAGGGGGTTACTACCATGGCCTATGAGTAGGGGTAGGGGCACAGGACAGTTTCTCTTTCCTCTCAGTCCTGAGAGGAAGAGAAACCTTTCCTGCTTTCTTTTCCAGTCAGTGGTAAAAGCAGAAGCCTCTTCTTCTTTGCTTCCTTTCCATGCCAGACCCTCCCTGCTTGGTCTAGGGTGCCTTCCTTTCCTAACTTTGGTGCCTTTTCTAGTCCCCTTTCCTCAGGGGCAGGGTCTGTCCAACCTCCTCCTCCAATGGGCTGGTTGGTGGCTCTGCACTGGCCTGCCTTCCCCTCCCCACTTCTCCCCCTTCCCTGAACTTGGAATGGCCCTGAATCCAGCATTTCAAAACCAGGATTGTTTTGAAATCCCTGAGCACTTCTCCACCCCCTCTGACTCCTCTCCTCCCCACTAGCCAAGAACTTAGTCCTCTAACCTGACTTCATGCTGTGCAGTGCCAGGGTGTGTGTGTGTGAGCTTGTGTGCTAGCACATGGTCACATGTGTATTACTGTGTGTGTGTGTGTGTCCTGGTGTGGGTGTGTCTTCTTTCTGTCTGTCAGTAGTTCTGTGTACTGGCCCATGTCTTTTGTTTCTGAGCTTTCCTTGGCCTACTCTATGAGTATGACAGCCTCTGTGGTCTTGAGCCATTCTTGGGGAGTTCAGGGTTATTTTTAGGAGATATCTTGGATGTGTGTCTTTGTCTTTGGGAATTGTGACTGTGTATCTCTCAACTGCACATGTCTGGGAATATCTCTTGGAGTGTGCATGCCTGGGGTTGTGTCTCTCTGATGGGTGTATGTGCATGTGTGTGCACATGCATACAGTCTGCTTCTGGTACCACCTCTCTCCTCCTCCCTGGGAACATGTTTGTGGTGTGTAGTCACATGTCTCCTCGAAGCTGCCTGGGACATGGAGTCCTCTGTTCTTTAACAGGGAGCTTTCCTGGAGTAGGGCCAAGCCTTCTGGCACTTTTGTGGTCCTTGGAGAGAAAGTGGTATAGTGAGGAGACTTTGGGATAAAGTGTCCCCAGGGCTGGGTTGTCTTCCTCTGTCCCTCATGGACACCCAGCACCTTGAGGGATCCCAACACAACCACTCCACCCTCTTCTTGTCCTGAAGATACAGTGGTGGATATTATAGGGAGGCCCAGTGCTCTAAAGGAAAGGGCTGGGGAAAGGAAGTTAACGGTCCATACCTGAGGTCACTTGCTGCTTTGAGGACAAGGAACAGCCAGCCGCATCAGACTTGGGAGCTTGTTGGCTAATTTAAGATTCAGAAAATTGACTTCTCTACCTAGGGGCAGAGAGCAAAACAAGACTAGACACTCTTATTTCCTGCCTCAGAAGAGGACAGAAGGGTCTGAAGTCCTGAGGGGATAATGTGTCAACCTAGAAGTGTGAAGTGTTTGGGGTGGGGCCAGCTGCCATTGTAGTAGATCCTGGGAACTTCTTCTTCATCTTCTTCCTCTTCCTCTTCTTTCTCTTCTTCCTACTCCGTCATTGATTTTTAGAGAGAGGAAGATGGAGCAGGTGAGAGAGAGAGACAGAGAAATAGGAAGAACAACATGTATTTGTTGTTCCAGTTATTTGTGCATTCATTGGTTGATTCTTCTGTGTCCTGATCAGGGATTTAACCCACAACCTTGGTGTATTGGGACGATGCTCTAACCAACTGAGCTACCTGGCCAGGGCCTGGGAAATTCTTGATGCTTAGTCTTATTCCTTCCATTCGCAGTTAAACAGCGTTCAACAGGAGAGCAGGTTGCCAGGTGGGTTTTTCTTTTTGTTTGTTTCTTTTGTCATGCCAAGGGTATTGATGATAGCAGAGTTATGTCTGCATGGGATATGGGCACTGAAACCCCTAATACCTCACTATGACTCAATTTGCCATCCTGGGATCTCAGGCTATAATTGAATGCTTTCCTATAGAAACATTTGTAGCAAATCAGTGAGGAAGAAGAGGACTGGGGCAGGGACTGTTTTAAAGAGTCAAGGGCTTGTGGAGACATTAGCAGGCAGTGGGCAGAAGGTAAGCTGTCCTCTTTATGTATTTTGCATGTTCCTTTATTGCTGCCCCCTCCATGGCCTCTGGTCCCAGGATGAAGTGGGAGGGAGGGGCAGAGGCACAGGTTGGTACAGTGCTCAGTGACCCAGCATGGGGAGGGCCTTGGCAAGGAATTTTCAGTTTATTTCTCAATCTCTGTCTCTGAGACACGCACACACACGTCACTGCAGACACCTTCAGGAGATGAGCCCAGAAAAATCACCCACGGGTAGGGCAGGGCAGTCCCATTTGGGGCCATGTGAAACCAGCCTTGTTCTGGCAGATGCCCTGCACTTGCCCTAGAACTTGAAGTTGAGCCCAGTGAAGGTCTTCTCCCCAACTCCCCCATCCCGTGCCTGGGAGCAACACAGGCTAGAGAGGGTTAAGTCTGGTTGGCAGGGACACCCACTCCCCTCCTGCCAGAGAGAGAGAGAGAGAGAGAGAGAGAGAGAGAGAGAGAGAGAGAGAGAGAGGTGGTTAGCAGCTTGCTCTAGTTGGCCTCTCTCCCAGAATTCTTTGGAAAAGAACTCCCCTTTGACCCCCAGTACAAACTGAGCCCAGCCACCAGCCTCCTGCCTGCCTTTGGGAGCTTCACCCAGCCCCCTCCTACTGAACTGCTATGCCTGATTCTCTCACCCCAGGCCCTCGCAGCCAGGTCTGGTCCCCAGGACTTTGCCTCTTCAGGGGATAAAGGGTGTAGCAAAGGAGACCACACAGGGACATAGGACCTACACTATTCTTTTCCCTGACATAAGATAACCCTGGGGGTGGCTGGTGCTGAACCTGGGGTTCTCAGGCCTACATATCCACGCCTTCCCTCAGGTCCTCCAGCCAGGTTGTGGGAGTTCTCTGTCTGCTCTCTCAGTGGGGCTGAACTCTGAGGGAGTGCTAAGGCATCTTCCTGAGCCTTCTCTCTCCTGCTTTCAGGATGGGGTGGGGGGAGAAGTGTGGTGGGAGAGCTGGTTGGTCCTGGCTCCCAGCTAATCCACTGAAGACCTGGAGGGAGCGGGTGTCTCAGTAGCTGAGAGACTTCCAGGAGCTGCAGGCCATGTGTATGTGTGTACATGTGTGTGTTTACATGTGGTATATGTGTTGGGATGGGACGGGGGTTATGGGAGAAGGAGGGACATAGATTGCTGGCCTAGGGCTTCTAGCTGTGACCCTCTCTCCACAGGGAGCCCCAATTCCAGGCCACACCATTGAACCTGAGCCCAGATATACATTATCCCTGAGGGGAGAGGTCCTCTGCTGTTGTGTGGCCCTTTCCCCCTGCAGCCTCCTTGCTAATCTCTGTCTGCCATGGCCTCCTGCTTGGCTTTTTGTCTTGGGTGCTTTCCTCCTGGCTTTCTGCCCCCACTGCTAACAGCCTGGCAACCTGGACTGCAACCTGGTAGGGAGTCAGAGCTAGACCAGCGCAGAAAGAGTTAAAGCAGCCACTCTAGGGAGAAAGTCCCCACCCTCTTGTTCACTGGATACTCTCTTCAGGTGGGAGGTGAGAGGTCCAGTCCAATCACCCCTGGAGGGCAAGGTTCAATTTCCTGGTCATCCCAAGCCCTTCTCCTTGTTGCTGGCTTTGGCCCTAGCTGGCTGTTCAAAGCCAGGGTGGCTACCCAGCCACTGTAATGTGGTTTCTGCCTTGGCCCCTAGAGACACAAGGCTCTTTCCCTACTGCCACCCCCCTCTTTTCTTCTCTCCCTCCCTCCCCTCCTTCCTTACTTAGCAACAACTCCCTGAAATCATAACAAACACGCCTGTAAGATCCTGATCTGACTAGGGAAAGCTGGAGAAAGCTGTAGACCAGGAGACACTTCTAAACTGTCCTCAGGAGGGAGGGGCTTCTTATCCCCCCATCCTTGCTGCTGGAGCACACTGCCCTTTAGGGACTTGGAGGAAGTGTTTCTTGCTTCTAGCTCAGGCAATGAGAAAAGTGGGGAGCAGTGACAAGTGTGGCTGAGCAGGTTTGGGGGCAGGGTTTGGACTGCACCCCTCTTGACCTTTGACCCTCACCTACAGCATAGGAGGGGCAGCAGACTGCTTTCCTGACTTTGGGCCTCTCTCAGCTGGGGCCCTGTGCTGTTGTCACGGTAACTTGCCATGATTCCTTTCTTGATACTTAGGGATCAGGATCATAATGCATTGAGAGTAGTTGGAATGGGGGCAGCCCAAGAAATTTGCTCTTAGAACACTTGTGGGGCTGGGCACCTGTGTTGAGGGAGTGTGGAGTGATGTCCTCTCTTTGATCTTTTCCCTGGGCAGGAGGAACTGGCCTCTCTAGCTAGCACCTGGTTCACATCAGGCATGGAGGGACTGGAATGAGTGAGTGAGATGCCCATTCTTTCATCATAGCACAGAGGGCTGATACTAGGGTGAATTTGTATTGTGAAATTGTTAAGAACCCAATTGCTGGAGTGTCTGGGTTCAAATCCTGACTCTTCTAACTCTGGATGGTGTACCCTAAGCAAGTTACTTAACTTTTCCATGCCTTACCTGTAAAGTGGGGTCAGGGCACATACAAGAAGCAACCAATGAGTGCATAAATAAGTGGAACAACAAATCGATGTCTCTCTCTTCCCTTCTCTCCTTTTAAAATCAATAAAATAAGTAAAAGTTCTTTTGCACAGAGTTGTTCTGAAGGTTAACTTAGATAATGCATGTGAAGCATTCAGGACAGCTTGATGTTTTAGAGTAAATGCTCAATAAATGTTAGAGATCACCCTCATTATTAGTCATAGCTCTTCACAGGGACTCTTGACCCTCCCAGGGGATTTAGCAGGGGAAGAAATGAGGCAGGATGGGGTTGGGAAGAGAACCTTGCCAGCATTTCAGAGTCCTAGATTCTAATACCCTTCCAGACCTACCTTCTTGCTGCCTCAGTCTCCCCATTGTTGGTGCTGACTGACATTAAAATAAAAAAAGCATTTTTTAAATTTATTGATTTTAGAGAGAGAGACATTGATTTTGTTGTTCCACTTACGCATTCATTGGTTGCTTCTTGTATGTGCCCTGATGAGGGATCTAACCCACAACCTTGGGGTATCAGGATGATGCTCTTAACTAACTCCACTACCTGGCTAGGGCTAGAGCTAGCTGGCTGATAAGTTGAGTGCAAGTTTGCCAAATAGCCATAGGCCTGAAGAGGGGTGTGGGGGACTTAGACATATCTTCTTCCCTATCTCCCAGCACTTTTCAGGGCTGAGCCTTCCCTCCCCCAGGCTGTTAGCTTAGATCACCTTCAGCACCCCTCCAACCATCCCATCCCTTGCTGCTCTGTTCTTTCACCATGCTGAACAAAACATTCTGTCCTTAAACAATTTAAATGGTTGCCTCCTCTCTTTCCTGGCTAAGGGCTCAGGGACCTTCTTCTTAGGCTTGCCTCAGTGCTCCGGGTTCCCTGGATTCTCTGTGACCCACCTGGGCATTTTTCCTGAGTGTGGTGAGGCAGTACTCAGACCTGCAACATGTGTGGAAGCCCAGATGGGTATATCTGACACCTACTGCACACAGATGGGCAGGGAGGAGGCACCCTGAAGTCCAGGGGAGGCATCCTGAAGTCTATGGTGTCCAGAGGACACCCCCAGAATCCTTTCCTGGGCTGGATGGGTGAGTGTGGGCTGCCTGGAAAGTCTGCCTCAGCCCTCTGTGCCCTGGAGCAGGGGAGAGTACTGAGTGATGCTGGGTGAGCAGGGTTCCTAAAGGCCCAGGGATGGGACTGGAATGGTGGAGGGGCTGAGTCTTGGGAACTTCTGGGTAAGGATCCTAGGAGTGGGCAGTAGGGATGATACCTACAATGAGGGGAGATCTACAGATAGGTGGTTTGGATCTTCTGGGAAGTAAGTGTCCAAATCCCTGGAGAAAGTTGATCAAAATGTGGCATTAGTGCCTGGGATACCCAGGCTCCTGAGTTTGAGGCCTTGGCTTGGCTAGCAGGTGCCTTCTCTGGCCTTGTACCAAGAAGAGTGGGCTGAAACTCATTACCTCCTTCTGGAATCAGAGGAGGACACCTCCTTTCCATGGGCCCAGGGGTGAGGGCTCAGAGTTGGCTTGAGCCATGCCTTACTGCTAGGCTAACCATTCGATTGCCTGTGCTCAGTCCCTGGAACTTGTTCCTTGGGCAGGCTGGGGCTATTTTGGGGATTGGGCTGGGACTCTGGGGCTGGTTTCAGATGTTCCAATGTGAATAGGAGAAAATGGGAACAGATGGCTGGAGGGTTCCATTCAGTGGGTCCTGCAGAGAGCAGGTTATTTTTAGGACCTTGTTAACCCTTTTGGGGGCTTGGCGGAGCCACCTTGAGAAGCACCTCTAGTTGAGAAGAGAACAGGTCTTCCCCTTGGACTCTTGATTACCAGAACTGCATGTCCCAGTTGCTCTTTCCCTCTTAGGTCCTCCACTGTTTAAAGAGGTCCATGGCAAGAACATAGGCTCCAGCTTTCTCCCAGCCCAACCCTGCAGAGCCTGCCAAGGGGTCAGGCAGGGAGAGGAGTGCTTGGCATAGGGGATGCAGGACACTGTTGAAGGGAAACCCCCCTTTGCTTGCCTCCTGGGGTTTTGAGACACAGACCTGAGGCTAAGAGAGTAGACAGCTGCTCTCTGGGTCTGAGTGTTTGTCAGTAAACCCAGGGATGCCCAGGGGAGTGCTAGCCAAGGGAACTTGGCCTCTGTGAGGAGTGTAGAGGAAGAGCCAAGTTTTTGTACTCAGTACCATGAATATGATGCCCACGAGCCCTTGAACACTTCAAGGACAAATATCTGAACAATGCCCACCTTTACCAAATGCCCACATATTTGGATGCCATTCAGGGAGTAAACAAGGGGACATCATGGCCAGAGGTGGTCTGTTAGATAGTCTTACTAGCAGTATTTCACTCTATGAATTTATCCTCGTTTTACAGAAGAGGAAACTGGGGCTCAAAGGACCGAAGAGGTAGAGAAGATCCTGTAGCTCAGCAAGGGCAGCATGTGACTGGCACCGTCTGCCTGTCTATAAACCCAGTTCTCATTCCACTGCATCACTCATGCTGCCTTCCAGTGTCCCAACCCTTGGACACCTGGCACTGGACCACCTCAGGGAGCAGGTTTATGGAATGAGTGTGCGAAATGAGGCCTGGGGGCAGGCAACCCTGCCTGTCACTGCTCTCACAATCCCCTAAAGCCCTTCTTGCTTGAGGGTGCCAGGACTGACACCAGCAACCCCACTTGGCCTTCCTGTCTTCCCTGCAGGAGGATCACAGGCATACAACCGGTCTTGTCAGCCCCTACCCCTACCCTATCCTGGCCCACATGCCCCTGCCTCCTGTAGGGTCATGGCAATCCGGATGTCAATGTAGATGGAGCTTGAGGGCCCTCCAGGTAGTGCTGGTGCCAAGAGTTTGGGACAGGCAGGCAAGGCGAGGGGGTTGGGAGGATGTCTCTGCCACTGTTAGTACCTGGGGGAGAGAGCAAAGTAGCGGCAGGCAGTCTTGGGTGAGGTCCCGCCTGTGGTATAGGTTGGCTGTGCCAGCAGTCTGCCTACACTCCACTCCTCCCACAATGGCTCCATTGTTCCTGGCCGCCAGGCAGTTTGGAGGAGGTGGTGCCTAGGCCACCTCTACCCCCCACCCCCCAAACAGGGGCCAGATTAACCCCTTGGAGGCCAGAGGCTACGTGAGGGCCCACACATTTCCATGCCCATTCCTCTCTTCTCAGAATACAGGCTTGGGAAGTCGCACTCTACCTTCCTGTATCCAGCAACAGGGCATCCCCAGGGATTGGGGTCTCCCACAGGGTAGGGAATAGCATTGAGACCCTCTCCCACCTCCACTGTGGTGCAGATGCCAGGGGGAAGGAAGTGCCAGTGGGGTGGCAGGCAGAGACCAGATATATTTGAGCTGGTGGGGCTAATTCCAGCCACCACGGCCTGCCCTACTGGCTCCTGAGCTCCTTTCCTTCCTGTGAAACCAGAGCTGGGTTGGGCCTAGCTCAGGATTTCGGTGGATTTAAAGAGGCAGTACCATCCCTGACAGCTTGGCTTCCTTTCCCCCTCCCCAGGTAGGTCTGGGGCAGATAGAGGACTGGACTGCTTCTCACTCTTCCCTTACCCCGGGCTAACCGCTGGCCCTTGCCCCTGTTGGGGTATCAGGCTTTTGGCACTCCTCTCTCCCAGAGCTTTGGGCGGGTGGGGTGGGCGGGGGTAGGCTGTGGTTTCCTGTGCTGGCTGTTTGTGCCTGGCCCATAGTGCCCGCTGCCTGCCTGGGCTTCCTGCCCTGTCTTGGTTCATTGTGCCCGTCTTCTGCCTCTCCCTGCTGGGGGAGGGAGCAGTCATAGATTGGGCAGCAGACTTTGGGGGCACCTCACTGCCAGGACATGACTGTTTCCCCAGGCCTGGCCACACGCAGTGGTTGAAGGAGCCAAATGAAGTGACCTCAGGCTTGTCTAGGCAATGTTACTTGTCTCTGCAACCTCCAGAAGGTACAGGAAGGTACAATGGGCACCAGAATGGGCAGAATCCCCTGTCGAAACACCTTGTTCAAAGACCCCAAACTAGAAAGGTCTGAGACCAGGAGTTTCCATGTCCTTTCAGGGCTGGGGTAGCCTGACATAACCCTGGAGCTACAGGTGGGGTCAGGCTGGAAAGTCCCAGACAAAAATGGTTGATCTGCATGATCTCTTTAGGCAGGAGGTGGGGGAAGTGAGGAACCTGGACAAGGGGAAGCCTGCCACTCCCCAAACCTGGAAGTTCTCACATAGAGGGTCCCAGAGCAATACCTTGGTCCTTGAGCAGATTGCCTGCTGGGCTGTGAATCCTTGACCTCCCCACCCAGCTGCGTCACAACCTCAGGAAGAGGAAGTGACCTGGGTAGTAGAGAAGAACTTAGAGGGACCAAGGAGTCCTCATATCCCAGAGAAAGAGGACTTAGGACCTTGTTGTCTTGGGGGCTGCATCTCCCTGAATCAGGGGCCAGGGGTCCCATCCCTGTTGCTCCCAGCAGAGCCCTGTCCTTTCAGCCATCATAGGGGTCCTAGCAATCCATTTCCTCTCTAGAGGTATCTGCCCACTGAATGGAGAAGCATGGGCCCTTCAAGCAGATTTCTTACCGCCTCTTTTGGGTGGTTTTGAGCTAGGCAATGAGACCGGTGGGCTAGCCAGAGGACCAAATAGGCTCCCAAGGTGGGGGTAGCTGGAAATAGGTAGGTCGAATTCCCTCTGCCCTCTACCACCCCGTGTTGTACAAGGAGGGCAAAATATTTCAAGCCCTTTGTCTCATCTGCCTCCTGGGCTCTGTTCTGATGGGTATGCTCCTGGCCTTTCACTTAGGAGACTGGCGCCAACTCCCTGCTTGTGAACACTTGTCTCCACTCCCTACCCTAGCCCCTGAGAGGTAACCGCAGCAGTGTGTTGTGAGTCCCATCCCTTTCCCTTTTACCCATCTTAGGGGCTCCTGGCCTAGGGTTAGGAAGCCCCCTTAAGTCAGTGTTTATTTAGAAACTGCATCCACCAGGAACCAGCCCTCCTGCCTGTCATTCCTAAGGCATTCTAGGTCTTTTCTGGGACTGTGTGTAAGGAGGAGGGGTCTCTGGAAGTTGGGATGGCTCCTGAGGGATAAAGGTAGGGGGTGGGGGGTGAGATGGGAACTCTGCTTGTCCTGTGGCTAGGTAGGAGCAAGGGGGTAGTGTTCTCGAGGAGAGTGCAACTCTGGGATTCTTCTGGGGCAGAGCCTTGGCCTACTTGGGACACTGGAGAAGACTAATTTTCTAACAGCCCCTTCCCAAATTATTACGGTCCCAATATTTAAAGCTGTAAACATAGGAATTAGTGGTGTTCCTTGCCCTGCCTCCCAAAGAGGGCTGGGCCCAGTGGCTGGCATGTGGGAAGCCCACCTATCTGATGCAGGCTCAGATGAGCAGTCATGACACACAGTGGGGACGCTGTGGTGTTTGGGAAACACCATGGAAACAAGGGCTTGGTGTTGTCACTTATTGGCTATTTCCTTTTCCTAGACCTCAGTTTCCTTGTGTGGAAATGGGCATAATAAAACTACCTACCTCCCAGTAGGCGGTAAGTAGTAAGGATCAGTGAGGATGGGAGCCTGAGACCCTTGTCAGCCACAGGCCTGCTCTTTAGCCCAGTGCGGACTCCATCTTTTTCCTGCCTCTGCCCTAAACTGAGGTGATGAAGGAGATGGGGGCTGGCAGTGGGCTGCTTCCCAGCCAGGCCCTGGACTTTGAAACCTTCCCCTGAAGCACCTCCCTTCCCAGAGACAGAGCTGGAGCCCAGAAGGCCAATATGCCCCAGGAGTAAGTTATGGTTAGACTCGCAGGATCATAGGCCGGGGCCCCTCAGCCAGAGGGCCCAGCGCAGGCTGCCGCAGCTGGGCAGGGAGCCGCAGCATTCTGCACCGGTGTCTGGCAGGGCCTGTCACCTGTACCAAGCTTGGGCCCAAGGCTTCTTCCCTCCCCTCCCCCACCCAGTACCAGAATCGGCTGGGGGCGGGGGAACGGGCAGGGCAGGGCAGGGGGGCAGTAGGGTGAGGCTTCTGTTTGTTTGTGATGTAGCTATGGCCCTGTGTTGTTTTTTCTCTGTGACTACCAGGTTCAATTTTCTAGGGCTCTCTCGTGGCCGGACTCAGTCTTTTCATCTGTTCAATGAGCAGGCGAGAGCGCTCGGTCTCTGCCTTCTGGCAGCCTCGGTGGCCACGGGCTTGCTCTCTCGGCGGCCGCTCCTTGGGCCGGCGCCTCCCGCGTCCTCCTGCACACCTCTGTGAGGGGGCTGGCGTGGGTGCGCCTCCAGCTTCCTGGGCTCCGTGCGTGTCTTTGTCTCCCGGTCCACGTGTGAGCTGTGAGTGTGTGTGAGGCAGAGTTCGGGTGCTGCTGGCTTTCGGAGCTTGTGCCTCGCGGCACCCCGCGCGAAGCCAAACCTGGGCGCTGTTGGCGGCGCTCGGGCCCTTGTAGCCCTGGGCCGTGTGTCCACCCCTACTGCTTGTGCGGGGCCCCGCGGGGCGATGCAGTCCTGTCCACCTCCCACTCCATCGCCTGTTGGCTCGCTGGCTGTCTCACTCGCTCTGCCTTTCTGCTCTCGCTCTGCCGAAGGGGGTGGGGTGGGGTGCAGGGGCGGGGGGAGGGGAGGCTCCTGCATTCTTGCGGTTGGGGAGGAATCTGAGCCAGCTTTACTGGCCTCCAGAAGAGCCCAGCTGCAGCCCGGGGGCCCCGCCAGGCCTCTCGCTGCCCGCCCGGGCCTGCTGGGATGGGCATGGGCTAGGCTCTGAGTGGAGGGCGGAGCAGGGCCCTCATCCCGATTTCACCCCCCGCCAGGGGCGCCCTGGGTAGGGCGCTACGCTGGCAGTGGGTGGAGGCCGTGCGGGGTTCCCCACCCAGGGTGTGGGGCGTGCCCTGGGAGAGCAAGTCCCGCAGGGTGCCAGAAAAGACCTCAGGGCCGCCACACGTGGGTGCCCTGGCAACCTATCTTCTTAGTGCATTCTGCTTCTGCCGCGGCGGCGGCCGGGCCTTCCTGGAGACTGCAAGCTCCCTGTGGGTAACGTGTGGGAGGGATGGGACAGGACTAGCCTCTAGGACTGAAACCCCACCTAGCAGTCATTTCTTTCCATCCCAACCCTAACCTATCCAGTTCCCTAGTTTCAGGGCTGGTGGGTCCTCCCTCTTACCCTCCCTTTCTTACACCCCCTCCCCAAGTCACAAGTTTTCTCTTTGGGGCTTGTTGCTGCAGTCCGTGCTCCAGTACCGAGTACCTGGCTGGGCCCTGGGCACGCACAGGGGCCGTAGCCCCACTGTGTGTGGGAGCCATGAGGATCCTGGCTAACAAGACAAGGTGTGTGGGTGTCACGGAGGGTGGGATATGTGGAGTGTGGGGAAGGGAAGGGCCCAGTAGTGCCCGGGCTGAGCTGTGCTGGCTTGAAGAGTGAGCCTCCCTGGGCACCTAGCTTCCAGGCCACCAGTGGGCTCAAGTGGGGTCAGAATGGGAAGGCCTGCCCTGAGGCAGGAGCCCACCGCCTTAGTGTTTGGGAGCAGGGAACAGAGGGAAATGGCAACCAGCTATGCCTGCTGTTTAGTCCCTTCCAACCCGTTCCTCTTAAAAACAGTTTGAGTAGGACCCCCACCCCCCACTCCACTGTCAGGTCCAATGGCGCCCTCTGGCTTCAGTCTAGCTGGGAGGGAGGGGCAATGCCTGCCTTCCTCCCCTTCCCCAGGAGGAGCCTGCAGACAGGGCCAGGCGGCAGCAGCAGGACAGCAGAGCTGAAATAAATCTGAGCTGGTGTGGAATGAGGGGGGATAAATATCCTCTCCCAGTGATGTGATCTTTCCAGCGGCTATTAATAGGTCTCCCGGGAAGGGGAGGTGGTGGGGGGAGCCAGCTGGATCTTAAAGGGCCCACAGTTTAGGCTGCCGGAATCCTTGGCTTTAGGCTGCTCTCCAGTCTGCTCCACACACCACTCCCCTTCCCCTTTCTTCCTGCTTCTGCCTGCCTGCCAGGCCTACCAGCCAGCTCTCTTCAGGCTTTCCCCTTCCTGCTCTGGGGAGCTGTCTGGACCAGTGGGTACCACTCAGTTGTGCTTTTTCCCACTTCCCCAGGGGAATGGGATTGAGGCATGAACAGTGACTGTCAGGTCCTGTGCCCCTTTCTGCTAGTGTTGGGACACATGGAAGTTGAGGTTTGGGACCTTGGAAGGAATCTGAAGACAGAAACCCTAGGTCAGGTGCTAGTGTGTTGGGTAGTGGTGCCCTGGAGGCTTGTAGCCTGATGGATGCCAGGGGTGTGGGTGGATTATGCTAAGGAAAGCCTCTAGTTTTCATATGAATTATGGGGACTTGAGGGTGGAGGGGGTTGCCCCATCTTCACTCTCCAAGGTGACTGGCATCAACTTTTGTCTGAGGAGCAATGGAAGGAGGTAGGGAATAAGCTGGTAGTTTTAAAATGCCACTCACACCTACCATTAGGTGAGGCAGGATGGGGCAGTTAAAATCCAGGCATGCTAAACCCCTATCAAGATTAACTTCTCATGTCTCTCTTACCTTCTCCCAGGTTACCCCACCCCAGGAGGAGAGAAGCTCCAGGGAGCCCGCCACTGTCCCCCCGCGGCCACTGCCCCCCTGCCCCATCTAAGCCAATGCACCCAGAAAATAAGTTGACCAATCATGGCAAGACAGGGAATGGTGGGGTCCAATCCCAGCACCAGAATGTGAACCAAGGACCCACCTGCAACCTGGGCTCCAAGGGTGTGGGGGCGGGAAACCATGGGGCCAAGGCCAACCAGATCTCACCTAGCAACTCAAATCTGAAGAACACCCAGGCAGGGGTGCCCCCTTTCAGTTCTCTAAAGGGCAAAGTGAAGAGGGAGCGGAGTGTATCTGTGGACTCTGGAGAACAGCGAGAGACTGGGACTCCATCTCTGGATTCAGAGGCCAAAGGTACTCTATTTCCTGTTCCACAGTTCAAGGCCCAGAGTTGCTGGGAGACCATCTTACTGTCCCCCTTGCCTAATCCTCATCCCCTGCTTCCCTTAGGTTCCACCCATGATGGGGCCACACACAGTGATGGGGTTTCTGGTCAGTCTTCTTCCTCTCCTACTTTCCCACCAGAACCCTCAAAGGGGAAGAGGGAGGTGCTCTGGGATGAGAAGCAGACCTACACATCCCAAGAACCTCCTAGTATCTGGGTTGGTGGGAGCTGCTGAACAGCCACTGGACTGCAAGAGTAGCAGCGGTGTCTCCCCTCCCTCCCCCCAGCCCTAATTAGAACCAGTTGTGCTTTGTGCTGGGTGGGGGAGGGGAGACAGGCAGTTGGGCTGTAGAGAGAAATCAGAAACAAATGGTGGTGTGGGGGCCAAGGGATGGCTAAGTGCCCACCATAGCCTGGGCATTGCCCTGGGATATCTAGGTGAATGGGCCTGGGTGTGAGAGGACAGGGCCTTTGGGCATTCACTCTGACCCCTGCCTCTCACTGTCCTGCCTGGGCAGAGGTGGCACCCCGGAGCAAGCGGCGTTGTGTGCTGGAGCGGAAGCAGCCATACAGCGGGGACGAATGGTGCTCTGGACCAGACAGCGAGGAGGATGACAAGCCCATTGGGGCCACCCACAGTGAGTGCCCATCATGCCATGGTGCTGTTCCCCGTGGTGCCCCTGGAGGATGGCTGCCCTAAGGGAGCCTTTCTCTCTTCACCTAGGGCTTTAGAGAGAGGGCTGAGCCTGGGGAAGAAGCAAGGCTCTGGAGCTTATGCTTCTCTCTAATCCCACCTCTCAGGCTCTGTTGCTCCCTGCACTGTGACAGCTCTGACCCTGCTTTCCAGGTGGCCAGAGGCCGCCTCTTCCTAAGGACTAAAAAGGCGTGGGGTGAACCTCGAGTGGTTTTGTCACTAGTACCTCCTTCCATGAATTCCTGGCCTATGCTGCCACCTACTGGTCAGTGGAGGGAGGGCTGCAAGAGTCCAGCATCACTTGGCGTGAGACAATTGGCTCTGTTGTGCAGTCTTGCTAACTAAGCCTGGGTGTGAGCTGACACACTGGCTGTGTCTCTCGAACACTTCACTAACCTCTAATTGACTCCTAGCAAGTTCCCAAAATACATTGCTAGGACAAAGTGTGGGCATGGGTGGATGATCACTCCTCTCATTCTTTCAGGGGTCAGCATGTATTTGGGACTTGCACAAGTGATGAGGGGGGAGAACCAGACACAACCCTCCCCTTGGGACACCCATACAAATTTTTTTTGGTGCTTTCCCTCAAGGCTTACATCTGTTTGGGAGGTAGGATGAGACAGATTAATGAATAAGAAACCAGCCAGAGAATGTGAAATTGTAGACTTGTTGAAGGCAAGGACTTAGAAAGAAGAAAGAAAGAAAAAAAGCTTGCTACCTTACCACTCTGTGATATTCAGTCCTTACAAAAGCTCTGTGAGGTAGGTGTTACTATGATGCCTATTGCAGAGGAGGAAACACACTCAGTAGGTGCTTGTGGAATGAGTGGACTGTGCCTATGGAGGTGGTACATGGTTCAAGACCTGAATGAAGCCTCTGCAGCTGGCTGGGATTTTAAAGGTCATCTGGTCCCAGGGCTCTCCAAAGGATCTGACTGGCAGTTCATGATCCCCTGGCTGAACCCTTCACTGATAGATGGGGGTGGTCACTGCCTCCAAAGACACTCCCCCCCATTCACCATTGCAGAAACATTGAAAGACACTGGGAAGTACAAATACAGTATTGCTAATATCCCATACCAAGGCAACCACTATTACTGTTCTAGTTTTACTGCCATTAGATTCTCAAAGAGTTCTTTTTTTTTTATTTTTTAAAAGATTTTTTAAAATTTATTTTTAGAGAGAAAGGAAGGGAAGGAGAAAGAGAGAGAGAGAGAGAACCATCTTTATTGGTTGCCTCTCTAATGCCCTCAATCAGGGACTGGCGACCTCTCAGTTCATAGGCCAGCGCTCAGTCGAGTGAGCCACACCAGCCAGGGCTCAAAGAGTTCTTAATGTGGGGCAGTATAATGTAGAAGTTAATAGCACAGGCTCTTCAACCAGATCACCTTGGTTTATATCCTAGGTTTTCACTAATTATTTGTATAAATTAGGGAAAGAGCCTCGTTTTCTTCATCTATAAAAATATTTACCTCATAGCGTCGGTATGAGGAGTAAATGAGTTAATACATGTACCACACTTAGAACAGTATTTATTTTTAGTATTCTTATTATTGTAATAGAATTTCCCTATTGAAATGAAACCTGCCTTCTTGCCTATAACTTGTAATCAGGAGTCCTTGTTCTGTGTACTGAGTATGTATCTTCTTCCCCAGGGTGGTCTTCACACATTGAGGTTGGCTCTCAAATTTTCCCCACTCCAAACTTTTGGCTTTTCTCTTCTTTATAAAATTGGAGGGACAGAGTCCAGAGCAAGGTCCCTATGAGTTAGGACTATCAAAGAAGGTTTATTCAGGGAGAGGAACTCAGTACTGGTCTTGTGGGAAGATGGCTGCTGTTCTGGCTCGAGGAGGCAACTTCAGGCATTTTGCCTGGTATGAACTGAAAGTGCTGTCACTGCCCATCTGCAGGCCAGACATTTTGTCTTCTTCTCCCTGGCATGGGAATGGGTCCACCCATTCACCTAGACTGATTAATGACCAATTGTAGATTTTTTCTAGGCTTGGACTTAGAGTCACATTTGTGACTGTGGAACCAACTCTGTTTTCCCAATGATTTTTTAAATTTGTGATTTTATTTATGAACTTGTTAGAAAAATAGATTTCTTTGACCTGCCCCCTATGCAGGGCAGTAGTTAGTGTTTCCATTTTATAGATAAAGGAATTGAGGCTTAGAGGAGCAAAGTGTCTTGTTCATAAGGTCGCAGAGTCAGTAAGTGGTGGGCTGGCTTGAAGAACCATTAATTGTTTGAATTATCAATTTGTGCGATCTCTTTGCCTTCTTCCTTCACCTGGTCAGTGTGCATACACACAGGCAAACTGTAGCATGATGGGGCAGAGCAGGTCTAAGAGCAGGCTTTGCAGACTCTGTGGGGAGTCACATTCATAGTTATCCATCAGAATGCCAGTCGCATGGTAACCTGTTCATAAGGGCCACACTTCTACTCCACAAGGTCCCCACAATTTCCGTCCTGGCCAAAGACGTGTCTAGCACAAGTAAGAGTGGAAACCAGGCTAGTGAAAACACCAGATTGTGGCAACAAATGACCCTGTGGGCATCAGCTGTAAAGCAGAGAGCCTCTGTCCTTGGGCACCTCTGGGATGGGGTGAAGGGGGTACCAGCTGGTTCTCCTTTCTAAATCTGGGCTGCTTAGCCTCTTACCATCTTTCCTTTTCTTTTATGCAGATTGTAATGTAGCAGATCCAGCCATGGCGGCCCCACAGCTGGGTCCTGGCCAAGCCACCCAACTTCCCCTCAGTGAGAGCAGTGCACCAGGGCCCCCGCATGGGCCCCCACCGGGCCTTCGACCTGATGCCCCAGGGGGCGGAGGTGTCCCTGGAAAGCCTGCCTCACAGTTTGTGTATGTCTTCACCACACACCTGGCCAACACGTAAGTGCCTCAGGGCAGTCCAAGTTTGCTCTCTTTACCTAGCACCCCTAAGCCTGGGGTTATGAGTGAGCACCTACAGGGGGCCAGGGTTGGGTTGGGTTAGGTTGGGTGAAGACAAGGGCTCCCTCCTGCCTATCTCTCTCAGCTGTTTGTGCCTGACTCCTGTGCAGGGCTGCCGAGGCGGTACTGCAGGGCCGGGCCGACTCCATCCTTGCCTACCACCAGCAGAATGTGCCCCGGGCCAAGCTTGACCAGGTGAGTTTGGTGCCTGGTCCAGGTATGGCGCCTCTTAATTGAGAGATTGGCTGGTGTGTCCCCTTACTGTCTCATGCTCTCCCTTTGTCCTCTTGCAGGCCTCCAAAGTGCTGCCCACCCCAGAACCGCTACCCTTGAACACATCATCAGCAGGCACACCACAGTCCCAGCCACCTCCACTGCCACCACCACCACCTCCAGCCCCTGGCAGTGCCCCCCCTGCTCTGCCTTCTGAGGGACCTCCTGAGGACACCAATCAGGAAATGACACCCAACTCAGTGGGAGCTGCCAGCACGGGCGGTGGGACTGGGGGTACCCACCCTAACACCCCTACAGCTGCTACCAACAACAATCCTCTGCCTCCTGGAGGAGACCCCAGCAGTGCCCCTGGCCCTGCCCTACTAGGGGAGGCCGCCCCCACAGGAAATGGGCAGCGGAGCCTGGTGGGCTCAGAGGGCCTATCCAAGGAGCAGCTGGAGCATCGGGAGCGTTCCCTCCAGACACTTCGAGACATTGAGCGACTGTTGCTCCGCAGCGGGGAGACTGAGCCTTTCCTCAAGGGGCCCCCGGGAGGAGCAGGTGAGGGAGGACCACCAGCACAAGCCCCTCTTGCCCCCCAGCAGCCACCCACGGCCCCTCCCAGTGGGCTGAAGAAGTATGAGGAGCCCTTGCAGTCCATGATTTCTCAGACACAGAGCCTAGGGGGCCCCCCGCTGGAGCATGAAGTGCCTGGGCACCCCCCGGGCGGGGATATGGGGCAGCAGATGAACATGATGATGCAGAGGCTGGGCCAGGACAGCCTGACGCCAGAGCAGGTGGCCTGGCGTAAGCTGCAGGAAGAGTACTATGAGGAGAAGCGGCGGAAGGAGGAGCAGATTGGGCTGCATGGGGGCCGGCCTCTGCAGGACATGATGGGCATGGGGGCCATGATGGTGAGGGGGCCACCGCCTCCCTACCACAGCAAGCCTGGGGATCAGTGGCCACCTGGAATGGGCACACAACTGCGGGGGCCCATGGATATCCAAGATCCCATGCAGCTCCGGGGTGGACCTCCCTTCCCTGGTCCCCGTTTCCCAGGCAACCAGTTGCAGCGGGTGCCTGGGTTTGGGGGCATGCAGGGCATGCCCATGGAGGTGCCTATGAATGCCATGCAGAGGCCTGTGAGGCCGGGTATGGGCTGGGCCGAAGACTTACCCCCGATGGGGGTGCCCAGCAATTTTACCCAGAACCCCATGCCCTACCCAGGTGGGCAGAGTGAAGCAGAACGATTCATGACCCCTCGGGTTCGTGAGGAGCTGCTGCGGCACCAGCTGCTGGAGAAGCGGTCACTGGGCATTCAGCGCCCTGTGGGCATGGCCAGTGGTGGTGGCATGGGGCAGGGAGTGGAGATGGAGCGGATGATGCAGGTGCACAGGCAGATGGATCCAGCCATGTTCCCTGGGCAAATGGCTGGTGGTGAGGGACTGGCAGGCACTCCCATGGGCATGGAGTTTGGTGGAGGCCGGGGCCTTCTGAGCCCCACCATGGGGCAGTCTGGGCTGAGGGAGGTGGACACACCCTTAGGACCAGGCAACCTCAACATGAACATGAATGTGAACATGAACATGAACATGAACCTGAATGTACAGATGACCCCGCAGCAGCAGATGCTGATGTCGCAGAAGATGCGGGGCCCTGGGGACATGATGGGGCCTCAGGGCCTCAGTCCTGAGGACATGGCCCGAGTACGGGCTCAGAACAGCAGTGGCATGGTAGGCGGTCCGCAGAAGATGCTGATGCCCTCTCAGTTTCCCAACCAGGGCCAGCAGGGGTTCTCTGGGGGCCAAGGACCCTACCAAACCCTGCCACAGGATATGGGCAATACCCAGGATATGTTCAGCCCTGACCAGAATTCAATGCCCATGGGCAATGTGGCGACCACCCGGCTTAGCCACATGCCTCTGCCCCCTGCATCCAATCCTCCTCCAGGGTCTGTGCATTCAGCCCCAAACCGGGGGCTGGGCAGACGGCCTTCGGACCTCACCATCAGTATTAATCAGATGGGCTCGCCAGGCATGGGGCATCTGAAGTCGCCCACACTTAGCCAGGTGCATTCACCCCTGGTCACCTCACCCACTGCCAACCTGAAGTCACCCCAGACTCCCTCACAGATGGTGCCCTTGCCTTCCGCCAATCCGCCAGGACCTCTCAAGTCGCCCCAGGTCCTCAGCTCCTCTCTCAGTGTCCGTTCGCCCACTGGCTCTCCCAGCAGGCTCAAGTCTCCCTCCATGGCGGTGCCTTCTCCAGGCTGGGTTGCCTCCCCCAAGACAGCCATACCCAGCCCTGGGGTCCCTCAGAACAAGCAGCCGCCTCTCAACATGAATTCTTCCACCACCCTGGGCAACATGGAACAGGGTGAGTCAGCTCAGCTGAGCAAATGAACACTGGACGCTGGTACTGGGAGTCTCCCAGGCCAATGGCTCTGCTTGAAGGGCAGGTGTTGGCAACTGGGTGAGGGCTTTCACAGGGGCACTTGTTAATCTCCCAGGCATTTAGAGAGGGTCACACTTGGGATCTCCTCATTGCTTGGGGCCCTGCAGCTGCAGGAACTGTTTGGAGAAGGGGGGACTGTAGTGATAACAGTGCGGGGCTCTGTTCAGTGGGGTGTCTGAATCAAGGTGTGCCCAATATGAACAGCCAGATTCATTTCCCCTCCCCAGTCACCCCCTGATCTTTGTCTCCCCGCTTCTATAGGTGCCCTCCCGCCTAGCGGTCCCCGGAGCAGCTCCTCAGCGCCTCCCGCCAACCCTCCCAGCGGCCTCATGAACCCCAGCCTGCCATTCACTTCCTCCCCAGATCCCACACCTTCCCAGAACCCTCTGTCATTGATGATGTCCCAGATGTCCAAGTATGCCATGCCCAGCTCCACCCCGCTCTACCACAATGCCATCAAGACCATCGCCACCTCAGATGATGAGCTGCTGCCCGATCGGCCCCTGCTACCCCCGCCACCACCACCACCGCAGGGCTCTGGGCCAGGTGCGAGGACAGGAAGAGGGCCACAGGGAGAAGAGTTGATCCGGGTACTGGGGGTGGGGAGAGTGGGCATGCTGGCTTTCAGGTGCTTCCAGAGGGCCCTGGGAGTTGGGGTGCAATGTCCTGGAATTACAGTTCCCACTTGCATAGTCATTTAGTGAAACCAAACCCAGGGCACTTGAGCAGTCTTTCTAGCATCCCCACAGTGTCCATGGCAAACTGGGCCAGAAATTGGGTCTCTTGGCTTCTAACCTAAATGCCTCAAGTCCTTTTTCTTGCAACCAGGGCAGACCAATGGTGAAAGTCCTCACCCCTGGTACCAGCTGGATGCACATAGTTCCTCATCCCCTTTTTTCTTTCCCTACAGGGATCAGCAATAACCAGTCCAACCAGATGCACCTGAACTCAGCTGCTGCCCAAAGTCCCATGGGCATGAACCTGCCAGGCCAGCAGCCCCTGTCTCATGATCCCCCACCTACCATGTTGCCCTCCCCCACCCCTCTGGGTTCCAACATTCCACTGCACCCCAATGCTCAGGGGACAGGGGGAACCCCTCAAAACTCAATGATGATGGCTCCAGGGGGCCCAGACTCCCTGAATGCCTCCTGTGGCCCTGTGCCCAGCTCCTCCCAGATGATGTCCTTCCCACCTCGGCTGCAGCAGCCCCATGGTGCCATGGTGCCTGGTGGGGGGGCAGGAGGGGGGCCTGGCCTGCAGCAGCACTACCCTTCAGGCATGCCCCTACCCCCAGAGGACCTGCCCAGCCAGCCACCTGGCCCCATGCCCCCCCAGCAGCACCTGATCGGCAAAGCCATGGCTGGGCGTATGGGCGAAGCATACCCACCGGGCGTGCTCCCTGGGGTGGCATCAGTGCTGAATGATCCCGAGCTGAGCGAGGTGATCCGGCCCACCCCGACGGGGATCCCTGAATTCGACTTGTCAAGGATCATTCCCTCTGAGAAGCCAAGCAGCACCCTCCAGTACTTCCCCAAGAGCGAGAACCAGCCCCCCAAGGCCCAGCCCCCAAATCTGCATCTCATGAACTTGCAGAACATGATGGCAGAACAAACGCCCTCACGGGCCCCTAACCTCCCAGGCCAGCAGAGCATCCCGCGGGGGCTCAACATGTCCATGTGCCACCCTGGACAAATGTCCTTGCTGGGCAGGACAGGTGTGCCCCCACAGCAAGGCATGGTGCCCCATGGCCTGCACCAGGGGGTCATGTCCCCTACACAAGGCCTCATGACCCAGCAGAATTTCATGCTGATGAAGCAGCGGGGCGTGAGCGGCGAGGTCTACAGCCAGCCCCCCCACATGCTCTCCCCACAGGGCTCCCTCATGGGCCCCCCACCCCAACAGAACCTCATGGTGTCCCACCCTTTGCGGCAGCGCAGTGTGTCTCTGGACAGCCAGATGGGCTACCTCCCTGCACCGGGCAGCATGGCCAACCTGCCCTTCTAGCAGTCCCTTTATGGGGCTGGAGCTGGGGCAATATTGCAAATATGGATAACCTGAAAAATATTTCTTTCCCTCCAGTGTTGGGATGACCTGGGGTCAAGGGGTGGGTTGGAAGGGGTGGGAGGGGCTTGTGTGGAGAATGGCATTTGTGACAACCAGATGTGCTGGTAGCTTAGTGGGAATGGCAGAGTTGGGTGGGGGACTTTGGGTAGGGGTTTGTTCCATTTCAGCCATCAGACTGCCTCGCCCGCACACCCCAAGTCCTATGGAGCCTCTATTTTCCCTGTGTCCCTGTACCCATCCTCATTCAGCTATGTATGGACTCTTCTGGGGAGAGAGCAAGGGGAAGTGAAATCTCTCTTCTCTATCCCTTTCCTATTTGCTGCTTTCTGCTGCTATCTCTTCAGTGCTCCAGCTTCACTTTCCTCTTGGTTTTTCTACTCCCACCTGGTTCTTCTGTACTTTTCTTCTCCCTGCTGATGTAGCTGACCCCCTCTCCCACCCATTCCTGCAGGTGGCTGGCCAGGTGGGCAGGTGCCAGCTGTAGCTGTAAATAGAGAGCTGCGCTTTTGTGCTGGTTTGTGTGTGTGCTGTATTTCTGTGTTTTGATATAAGTCACACAAAAAAGGGGTAAAAGAAACCTTTTTTCAAATTATTACCTGTTCCATTCCTCTGGACCCAGGGACATGCAGTCTGACACATCTATCCACTGTTAACAGCATCTCTGGGTCCATAAAGGATACCATTCTGGTCTTCTCCCCAAATGGTGAAATGACATACCCCATACCTAAACTGTGGTCAGACCACCTAGGCTTTTACCTGGTGAGCCCCAGCAGGGTTGAGACCCTCAGGGCAGCAGCCTGTCTGCTGCTGAGTGATTCAAGAGAACATGTGTCCATGCATTTGTGTTTGCCCCACACAGGTGACACAGGCCCCTGGCTTCCCAGGTGTGGATGTCTGGTGTTTCCTGCTGCTACATCTTAGCCAGAGGTTGAAGTCCTTGGTCTCCAGCCTGGGATGAAGGAAAGGAGAGGCAGAGGCTATGTGACCCCCTTGAGTGGAGCCATGGAGGAAAGGCAGGTGGCCCAGATGGTCCTGTGCCTGCTGCAGTAGCCCTGGGCTAGGTAACCCCCAGGGCCCTGATGCTTCCAGAGGCTGTTGCCCACTTTTATCACCAAAGGAGGAAGGAAAAGGCTCTGGCCGAGTCAGTCTTTCTCCTCCCACCAGCCTCCACCCACTAGGATGGATTAGAGAAAGAGTTGGACAGGGAGCAGGGGAGCATCCTGTTGACTTTTC
Source organism: Furipterus horrens (assembly GCF_987537825.1). NCBI lineage: Eukaryota > Metazoa > Chordata > Mammalia > Chiroptera > Furipteridae > Furipterus > Furipterus horrens. The sequence continues at coordinate 89,542,154 of NW_028327172.1, read as the reverse complement.
TCTGCTTACCACCTACACACTGGCAAAGCCCCCCCCCCCCCCCCCCTGCCCAGGGCTCAGGGCTCTCTGCCCATCACTGCCTCTCTTCAGTCCTAGAAGAGCTCCCTACCCACCTCTGGTCAGAGCTGAAGCCATACAAGACTGGGTGTTTTGCCCCCTCCCCCCCAACCCCCACCCCTCCTGTCACCACCTTTGCCCTAGGAGTAAAACACTTCTCTTTTTCTCACTTCCTTTCCTGCCTCGTGAGGTGGCACGGCAGTTCCCTGGCTGAGACCTCCAGGGCCAGGGGCCATTTTTAGACAAGTTGTTTTCTGCCGCGGCCCCATGCTCAGCCTTCCTGACATGCAGGGCCTGGTCTTGCATTGGCAGCTGTGATACAGAGGGAATTTGCCCCCACTTCTTCCTGTCTGGTGCTGTCCTCAGTCCACTGTCAGGCAGGTCAAGTGCTTCCTCCCCGGCTGGCTTCAGGCTTCAGCCTCCTGCAGCACCTCCCAGGGCCCAGGAGCCAGGCCTCTGTATCCAGAAGCCACCTGCCCTCCATCCAGCCAGACACTTTGCCCTGCCTCAACCTAGGCCTGTGCCCATGAGCCCCCCATCCCTGACCCCAAATTCTCCAAACTGACTCTTAAGTGTTTCCTGCCCAGATAAAAGGGGTCAGACTGCACCAAGCCCAATGCTCTCTTCATTCTCTTCTCCCACCTGCACCATCAGAGTAACTTTTCAAGGTAAACTCCACAGGCCAGCCTACTTCCCTCCCTCCATGGCCATAACCGCAGCCATTTTGTACCATTATATAAATATATATATAAAAATATAAATATATAAATACAATATTGTGAAGACATCTTGGTTTTTATTTTAAAACAATTTTTAGGCTTGTTCCGGGGGTCTCTGTGCTGCCTGTACTGTATTGACCTGTTTTATAGGTGCCTTTTTATTAAAAAGAGAAAATTAAAAATTCAACCTGTTGCCTTTTTGCTTCCACGTCTGGCTCCCCTACTGCCCAGCTTGCTATTGGATGCTGGGAGAAAATAAGGAGGACCCCAGAGTTTCTCCAGTGTCCTGTGGTGAAAGCACAGTTTCCGGGTCATAGCTCTGACTTCCCTTGTAGGGCCCTCCTAGGGAACTTGGCTGATTGGCATGAGTGGGAGTAGGCAACTCAGATGTGCCCTCAGCATGTGCAGGCATATACCTGCTGTCCAACTCCAGCTAGACCAAAGGCTGGGGCGGAACCGGGAGAGCAGGTGGGCTGGTTGGGTGAGCGCGCAGAGAGCAACTTCCTCTGGTTCCATCTGAGTAGTGTCCTCTCGAGGGCACTTCCTGGAGCCTAGGGACTTCCCTGCCCAGGCCTGCTTCTCACACTGTCTAGGGGATAATGCAGGTGGCTCTTGTTGAGGCCCAAAGAGCCTGTGTCCAGGGATTGGCATCCAGGCAGGGGCCTGTATGAGTTGATTCCCAGAGGCCTCTTTCCCTCTGTCTTTCTTCTCAAGGGTCTACATATTATTTTGACTTCTAGCGAAATGCTCCCTTGTCTGTGGTTGGGACCCTTCTGCTGCTTGAGGATGTTCTCCTGGCTATGTGCTCACTGGGAGGAGGCCGGGAGGGACTACACTACCTCTTTCATTGGAGCCCAGAACCCTGCCGCCTCTGGCCTGCCCTGGGAGCTATCCACCCTGGGCAGAGGAGATGGCTGGCCTTGGTTTATACTTATTCTTCCTTGGGACTGGGGAAGGAGAATCTTATTTTTCTCTGGTTGTGCTCTTTTCTGTGGCTCAGCCTTAGTTCTTCTCCAGGACAATGGCTGGTCTCTGAGGGTATATGGAATTTGCCCTCAGTCTGTAGACCTCCCAGGGCCCAGTGACATGGAGTTGGTCCGGTGCCATTTTGGTTAGACCCAGGGACAGCTACCTCATCTGAGTCCGTCTGAGCTTTTTGCTTGGTCAAGACGCCGCAGGGCTGATGTCCTGGCAGACATGTGTTTATTACTATTATTAGAGACTGAGACGTGTTAAGGCCACACTCTATTGCCAGCTGGCTTTTCCTCAGCCTTACCCTCCATCCATCCCCTGGTGTTCAGCTTCTAGCTTCTTTGGGCAGATGGGGTGGGCAGAAAGCAGGGCAGATGATGGACTGCATTCTAGGGGGGCAGGTAATGAATTTCCATATTGGCTAAAACAGAAGTCAATTTGTTTCTCAAGCTTTGGGTGGTTAAGATGAGAGAAGGCGTGTGGGGTCCATTAGCCCAAGGTGATGCAGACGAGCACAGGTATCCTTTGTTTTACCTTTGAGCTGTTTTCCCTTCCCTGGACTCCAGCCTAGCACCAGGGTTGGGAGTAGAACTGGCAGGGATGTCCTGGAGAGAAGTTTTGATTTGTCTAGCTGTTCCCATATAAGAACACCGGCCAAAGTGAGCTCACAGGATCCCAGCTCCTATTGGAAGGGTTCTAGCATCAGTGCATCCCCCAAGAATGTAGAAACAAAGCAGGGCTGGAACCTAGAAGGTGGTGAGGGAGGTGGCATTCTCTGACTCAGAGAGACTGCTCTTGCGCCAACTAGGGAAGAATTGGCAAAGGGAAGCGGGACCAGCACAGCCCAGCTTGGTCAGAATTCGTGACAGGTCACTACGGAACTTCACTCCCGCAAAAGTGTAGAGCATGGGATTGAGGCAGCAGTGGGCCAGGCCCAGGAATTCACTCATGGTGATGGCCACTGAGAGGTAGGTATTCAGCTCACAGCTACTGCCCATGGCCTTCAGCCTCGCTAAGGTGTCCAGAAAAATGATGATGTGGTAGGGTGACCAGCAGAGAATGAAGACACTTGTCACCAGGATGGCCACCCTGACCGCTTTCTGCCGCTGAGGGCGCCGCTGGGCCTGGCAGAGCCTGTGCACCACTCCTACATAGCACCAGCCCATCACTAGCATTGGCAGGAGGAATCCACCGAAATGGTAGAGGAAGCGGGAGGTGAACCAGGCGTTGGTTTCAGCTCGGTTCTCTTGGGAAAATGTGCAGAGCGGTACAGAGTCATTGTGATGGGGTTGGCTGACCTTGGCGAAGAGAATCTCTGGCAAGGCAAAGAAGAAGCCTGCTAGCCAGATGGTCGCACAGGTGATATGGATGGAGAGGAGGCGGCGATGGCGGTAGGCGTGGACGGCATGAACAATGGCCAAGTAGCGGTCCACAGCAATGCAAGCCAGGAGTAGGCTGCTGCAGTAGAAGTTGATCTTGTGCAGAGCAATCACAGTTTTGCAAAGGAAGGTGCCCAGGACCCAGCCAACAGAGCCCTCAGCCACAGCAAAGGGCAGGATGAAGACTAGCAGGAGGTCAGCCACTGCCAAGTGGAACAGGAAGGTCTCCGTGGAGCTGCGTGTCTGCCGATGCCGCTCAAGGATCACCAACACCAGGATGTTACCCATCATACCCAGGAGGAAGATGAGGCCATAGGCCACAGGCATGAACACAGCCTTGAAGGAGGTCAGAAGGGGCCCCTCAACTGTAGAGCAGATGTGATTTTCCACTGGGGGCATCTCCGTGCCGTTACTGTCGTTACCTAATTCCTTGTACTGCATGGGCAAGGAGACAGGAGGACAGAGAACTGAGGACCCATCTTTCTTCTTGGAGAGTGACCCTGACTCCCTAGCAGATTTTTCCTGTCTCCCAGGCTAACTCCTTTTGTCCCTGCACTCCCAATATATCCCACTGACCAAATCCCTTTGCGTGGCCTTGAACAAATCATCTTGCCTTTTCCAACTTCAGCTTTCATCTGTAGAAGGGACTAATTGCTCACAAGGTAGTGATGAAGATGAAAGGAGATACACAGTGTGGATATGTTTCACAGACTCTGAAGGGCTGTGCACCTATAAGTGATTCTGTGTTTGTGTGTCCTCAGGTTGGGAAGGCTGAAGGCTCAAGGGCTAGAATCAGAACTTCAGTTTGGGAATGGCTCTAGTTGGGACAGGAACCATCTGTTCCAATTCCTAAAACCTATTATCCCACTGATGAAATGGGTGCTGATGTGGCCTGTTGGCTTCCTCTTGTTTTGTTCCCCCATTCCTGTCTGTTGTCATTATAATTGAAATTGTAGTAATAGCCGCTCGATACAATTTACCTGCACAACAGGCTCAGGTATGTAATATTCCTATTTTACCAATGTGTTTCACTAAAGATCAGGTTTGTTTGATTCCACTTGATCTAACCCCAGAACCTGTACTTCCACTGCCACCAGGCAGCAGTGCCCAGGCTTCCCTCCCTGCCACTTCTCATTTCTAGCAAGCCCCTCTTCAGCTCTCGTCTCTGCTGACAGCAAGGAGAGTTTCAGAAGCAGAAGGAAGTGAGGGAGACCAGGTAAGGTGTGGAGGAAGGGAGGAAACCTGCTCCTAGTAGAGGGATGTGCCCATTCTCTCCAGAAGCTCCTTTTTCTCCAGCCTCCCCACGCCCCTCCCTTCCTGGGCCCCTCCCCCTAGCACTCAGGTTGTTTACCCAGCTAACCACAAAGGAAGGGGGGGGGGGTTGCTTATGCCTGTTTTCATACCTTTCACTCACAGCTGTCCGCCTGCACCTGCTTCACCTCACTTCCCAACTCTCTTCTTCCCACCCCTCCCCTAACCAGACCCCTCTCCATGGCATTTTGAAACCAATTATAACCAACTACTGTGGGTTAAAAAAGACACTATAATCAATGAGCCCAGGGAGAGAAAGGATGGGAGAAGGTACTATGCACCCTGGCTCTGGGTGGTCTCATGCTGCCCTCCTTCCAGGCAAGTAGGGTCCTGTACAAGCTGGGGTGGTTGCAATGGCACTCAGGGGCCCCAGTTGTGGGTCATACACTCAGTCTCAGTGGCAGGCAGACCCATTCCCCAATCTGGCTCTTTTCCTTCCGGTCCCTGGGGCAGGTGGCTTTGAGGAAAGGGGGTGAGGGGGTACAATAGCAGTACCATCTGCCCATACCCCCACCCCCACCCCAGCATCCCTCTGCCATCACCTCAGTCCAGCGCTTTTTCACCCTAATGCTCATGACTATTTTCTCCTCATGGGTCCTTACTTTTGCCCATCTCCTGCACAGAGGACAAATGAATTTTCCAACCCACAAATCCCCATCACATCAGTGTCCTGCTTTAAGTCCTTTAACTCATTCCCATTTACCTATAAACTGGAGTTTTTTCCTTTTGTCTTTTTTTTTTTTTGGTTCACAATGAATAGCAAAATCAATGATAAGAAAAGTCATGTTTGTGAGAAAGTGCATCAAGATGGGAGTAAGCCAACTTCAGTGCATTCACACAATAGAAGATAATGCAGTGCTCAAAAAGAAAAAGGGTCCAACTACATGTTCTCTTAGGGAAAGATATTGAACCCATATTGCTCAATTTCATAACCAATTGCTTGGCATTCCTGCAGCATGATCCCAATGTTAGGGCTGGGGTGGAGGAGGGGAGGGAGACTTTAACCTTCATACCTCCCTTTAAACCTGAGTTCTCTTGTCTCACGTGGTGTTTCACACATAAGGCTATTTTATTTAAGAAAATGATTCTAGTCCTAGCCGGGCTGCCCAGTTGGTTGGAGCATCATCCAGTACACCAAGCGGTTGGGTGTTTAATTCCCAGTCAGGGCACATACCCAGGTTGCAGGTTCACTCCCTGGTTGGGGCTATGAAAGGAAACAAATCCATGTTTCTCTGTCACATCAGTGTTTCTCTCTCTGTCTCTGTCTCTCCCTTCCTCTGTCTCTAAAATAAATAAACATATATTAAAACTTTTTTTAAAGAAAATGGTTCTAGTTTCATTTGAAAACTCTGGAATTGCAGTGTGAGGTCTAAATGCCTCCAAAAGACCTTTCAAAGTTCATCTTCTACTTTATGGCTTTAGAAAGCCTACCTATCTTCCAGGCTCATTATTCTACTGACTTCCTACCCCCAATACTCCAGCACATTCTGGTCTCTAAAACTTTGCTCAAACTCTTCCTTTTGCTGAGCAGTCCTTCCTAAATGTGCTTATCTAATTCCTATGCTTCCTTCAAGGCCCCACTCAACCCATCCTCCTACCTCCTTCCTAGCTCTTCCATTTGGAACCATATTCTCTTTTCCTACATTATATATGCCCTTATTATAGCATCCAGGGTTAGGGTATCCATTTTCTCTCTAGATGACGAGCTCTTGGAGGCAGTACTTCGGTAGCTACCTTACAAAGCCATGTGTTTTACACATGAGGGACATGTAACAAATGTGTCGTGAACTCTGAGAGCAGTTTCCCAGAGAAGGTCAGGAGCCCTTGTAGTCTTTAGGCAAGTCTCTTTTCTCTCTCTCTCTTAACATTCTGCAGTCCCTTGCTTCCTCTCAATGCCCTTGACAGCCTAGAGCCTATCTTGAGTTCTCTTTCTGTATTGGGAGCTGTTTCCAATATCATCACTGAATACAGCTATTGACTCATACTGGAATTCAGCAGAAGTTAAAGGGGAAAACAGTAAGATGAGCAGTTTTCATGCAGAGAAAAGCAATTCAGAGAGAGTAGAGATGCAGAGCTTGGAGCAGTAGTCAGTGGGGCTAGACTCCACCTCTGTGGCAGTGGTGGGAGCCTGGCTGTCCTGCTGCCCTGTTGAGGGCTTAGGTGCAGCCAGCCTGTCTGGCAGAAGGCCCTTTATGAGAAACATTCAAGTCCTTACTCTCTAAAGCATCCAGGTTGATTGGTTTATTTCTCATTTAAAGCCAATACAGTGGGATGTGTCCCCAGGACCCCAAAGGCCCAACTCCCAAGAACCCAGGTTTAGATGAGGGTTGAGGGTAAGGTATAGTTTCTTCCTCCTTGCCAAGAGGTATTTGTTTGGCAAAGTGCTCAGGCAGAGAGCGGAAGATGGGAGAAAGCTTTTTTGAGGGAACTGACGATACATCTCAGCAGGAGTTATCAAACAGACATTTTGAGGTCTTGGGAGTGGCGAGTGTTAAAGCCACTTACAGTACCCAGGGGATTAGGCACCCTATTCTTCTCCAAAGCAAGCAAGGTTGGCTCTGACCTGGTGGGAGGTGAAGAATCAGGAATCTGAATACCACTAGGGGTGGGGTTCAGAAGGGTGCTCTCCAAGACTCACACCCAGAAGGAGCACCGTGCTGGCAATGTGGCCCAGCAGTAACGGATCCTCTCCTCTTTCACACTCTCACGCATGCACACATATATTCTGACAGCAGCATGCACCCTGCATGGATACAGATGTGCTCATAATAGCGTGGGGTGTAAGCAGGTACCTTGGACCACAACGTTACACGTTGGCCAGGGACCCACGCCCCAAAGAAGGCAAGAAAACATGATGACTGGGATGAAGTCGAGTGCAGAGCCAGGAATATGGATAGAAAATTGCTGTGAGCACCGGGGATGGGACAGGAAAGGGGCTAGAACATTCTGTGTCCCGGTTTTTAGGTGCCAGGAGAAGGGAGGATGGGGGGATTACAAATGTTACTCTTCTTCTTTTCCTTCCTTCCTCTGCCCCTCCCTTGTTTCTTTCCTGTGGAGTCACTGTAGGGCCCCAGCCCCCCTCTCCAAGCCCCATCTGATTTCAAGTAATGAGGCTGCCTTCCTGCCCTGCATTGGCTAGCATGAAGGTCAGCTAACATTTGCTGACTAGGATTCTTAAAGCAGGTGGAGCAGGGAGGTGTCTAGGACATTCCCCAGAGGTATGTCCTGGATCCTCTCCTTTTTTATACTCTCTTTCCCATAATGAATGACATGGTTGGAGGACACTGTAGGACAATGCACAGTTCTTCACAATCTGGAACTATGAGCTCAAACTGACCAGATAGAATTGATAGGGAAAAATATAGAGAGGTAGACTCAGGTTTAAAACTCCAATTGTCTGGGGACAAGTTAGTGAAGATCTGGCTTAACAACACTTTATGAGAAAAAGACCTGAGAGTTTGTTGACTGGAAACTTAAGATGAGTCAACTGGGGGATGTGACCACCAGAAGTGCTACTGCTACTTTACTGTAGATGAACAGAAGCCTACAGGTGGGTATCTGGCACCAACCCAGTTTGCTTGGTCCAGACAAAGATGACCAGTTTGCCAAGGGGTCTGATATTCCAACCTTGGGAGGACATTTTCAGGTCTTGGGGTGTAGAGTCTAGTGAAGAGAAGACTTGAGTTCTGGAGAGCAGTCTTTTTCAAGGATTGACAAGAGACCACATGGGTAAGAGGGCAAGCTGGGCTTGTTATGTGAGGCTCTAGAGGGCATACCAGGAGAAATGCGCAGGGGTTGGTGTTGGGGTGTTACAGTTAGAGGAGAAAGAATCTTTTAACCAGCAGAACTGTACAACAATGGGTTGAAGTCCTTGGGAGGAAAAGGAATGTTTGAGCCCCAGTGTGTGGGAAGGGAGTCATATTCCAGAAAGAAGACTGGGCCCTGCTCTCAAATGCCCTTTGCTTCCAGCTCCTAGATGCTTGGGTTCTCTGGTTGTCATGACTGGCCCAGGGCTGAGTTGGTTATCACCATGGTCTTCATGTTGCTCATCACCTGGGTGAGAGCTATTTGCTTCTTTCACATGTCTGTCCTGTAGCCAATGAATGCCCCAGCCTGACTTTGCTTCTTAGCCTTGAGGAGGGGGTCAGGGTTCCTGAGTGCATGGCTTACCCAGGCAGAGACCCAGGACTCTGAGGGCCTGAGGCACCTATACACAGATTCAGATCATCACTCTGATCATAAGGAGCACACACAGGCTCATCTTCTGTTGTGTCCTTGTTTGAATATTTCCAGCCAAGTGTCAGAAGCTGTGAGTGGGGCCAGCCTCTCTCATTCTACCCTTCAGTGGCTTGAGGGGTGCTGGGGTCTGGAGGAATGAGACTGAGCTAAGGGTGAGGGTAAAGGTCTGTATCCCTTACCCCACTATTCCTTTGGAGGACCACATTCCCAAAAGGCCTTCTGAGTCTGGCTTGTCATTTGTCAAGCTTCTCCGTTCAGGAGTGAGCCTGCCAGGCTCCTTTTCCATCTCTATCCAAGGGCTTTAGCTATTAGGAACATGGTACTACTTGGGATATGGTTCTGGGGGGAGACTTTAAACTACCCTACCTCTGCACTGGGTTTTTAGGTTTAAGGAAGCCCCCCTTGACACTCCAAATCAATTTTCACTTTGGAGACAGAGTCACATAGTCTGAGGGGCAGATAGATGGCTCCTAGGTGTGTACTGACTTGAAATATTTTGTCCCATCATTCCTGAAAGAATACTCATTCTTATTTCCTGATTCTCAGTGCAAAATCCACAGTGACTTTTTATGCCATTGTGCCAGAGTGGACCAGTCTCAAGGAAGGCAAGAATCCCGATGGAGACAGTGGCCTGTGTACCTGATCCCAGATTCACCCCAATGCTGACCCCTCCCCAGGCTGTCTCTGGTCTCTCCCTCATTTTAAGCCTTCCAATCATACCCAGTTGGGGCCTTCTCCACTGCAGTTCTTTTGGGACTTTTGACCTGATTGGAGGGGCACCCTCCCGCTCCCCAAAATAAAGCCCAGAAATGCCTGCACTGGTTTTGGTTCCTCTTCTTCACACATCTTTAATGAAATGAGATTACACAAGGATGGGCTTTGCAACCTGTGATGCTCTAACCACACTGAAGTCATAGTTTACAGGGGCAATCACTGGGGAGGGGGGGTCAGGGGAAGCCAGGCCCTGAGGTTGAACCAGCTTCTCCCTTCTTTATAGCAGCTTCCTCTCCTTGATGGTGTGTAGGGTGGGGTTGAAGGTACAGTTCATGACTGCACCTTCTGTATGTACCCCAGCTTCTGGTTCTGTCTAGAGGAGGCTGAATGCTCTCAGATCAACGTTCCTGTGGACAGAGGCTTTTCTGTGTCTGCTTAGATCTACCTTTCCACCAGGATGCATTCCTGGCATGTCCACTTCAAGGACTCATACACTTAGCAATCTAATTGCTGTTTTGTTTTGTTTTTTTTCCAGTTTGGATCCTCCCTTCATGGGAATTCACAGTCCATTTTAAGAAAATGTACATTTAAGCAGCTAGAGTTGATCTTAGATTGCAAGAGGAGAAAGGAAACAGGATGATCAACACTTGGCTTATGCCAAGAGATCCCAGTTCTTAACCCAACATTGGAGTGTAGAAACCAGTATTCTATAAAAGTAAACCAATATGTGGTTTGGACAAGAACAGGGAGGGCAACAGGAAGCAAAAGGAGTACAAGCTAGACTAACTCCTAGAGAAATAGTGAGCTAAGACCTTCAATGAATCACAAATCAATAAATATTTATTGAGATGCTACTACATGCAACACTTTTCTACTCTGCCACCCCAGGGCCTCTGTGCTGTGAAATACTGTCAGGGAGACCTGCTCAAGGCCCTGCTGTGAATGGGTGAGGCAAAAGAGAGAGAGTCTGTGCTTTTGAGGGGCCACAGCTCTAGGGAGAGTGTGCAGGGGTAAGTGGAGGTGAAACAAGGTACTGGGAGCTGGTTGAAGAAGAGCTCCAAAGCCTGTATGGTCCCAAGACTCTTGGGCTCCAGGCTAGACCCTGATTGAGGGGATTCTGGTACACTAGGATGCCTTGTTCCAGACCACTCCTTTGAAGTGTGACATGAAGCAAATCACCAGGTATCTCTCCCTGGGCTGTAGCTTTTCTTTGATATATGGAATATGCCCTGCTGACTCCCTGCCCCCAGCCACCACCTGTCTATACTAGGTCACGCAGTGGAGTGAGACGTGCAGTTAGGGGAAACTGTTGGGGTTTCTCAGAAGCCAGGACCAACTAGGTCTGGTGTAGGTTACTATGATATTCAACTGGGTCAGGGCTCATGGCCAGCTTGAAGCTGCGGGCAGAGGCAGACACCCAGTAACCTAATCAGGTGAGGCCAGGAGTCAGGACCGGGGACCAGGGTGGCAGCATATTGCCTTGTCAGGGCACTAGGACTTTAGTCGGATTTGGGTATTGCCCAGACTCTGTAATTAAACTCATGGCTAGCTTCATGGGAATGAGACATGTGAAGCGACACAAGGCTCTTCACTTAGAAGAGTCCTGTGCTTGGTTTAGCACTTAGCTGTTGCTATCATGAAATTATTAATAATTTTTGAACAGAGGGCCCAGCATGTCATCTTTCATTGGGTCTGATTAGACAGATGGTTCTGGCTCTACTTTTATCTGGGGATTAGATCTGAGAGGCCAGAGTTAGGTAGTAATTAGCCCTTCCCCTCACCTTCTTCTCCCCAAGTTCTACTTAAGCTTCCAAGCCTTAGAATCTGGGCAAGTGAGTGGCAGACTTTTCCAGGCAAGTCTGGGAACACGGTTGATGGAGTTATAGTATAGGCTCAAGCTATGGGAGCTGGAGGGTGAGGTTAAGGTCAGAAGTGCTGGTGGCTATAGAAGAAAGATTTTGCATCCTTCACAATTCAAACCAGAGTGCAGATCAGAGAGTGGGCCTTTCCCTAGAAGTACCATTGGCCATGGAAGAAAAGGAAGAAAAGACCACAAAGAAGTTTCCAGAAGATCCTTAAAACAGTCCTCTGCTGCCTGGGGTCTCTGGTTGAGATGTTCTCCATACACATCCTTTGAGAGCCCACTGAAAATCAAGCCAACCGAACCACTCTGCTTCACGGGAGATACCTGTGTCAGGGACAGAGTGATGCTGGGGACCATTTTCTTAGCCCATCCAAGAATATCTTATCTCTAAATATTCCAGTCCTAAATTTGAGGGAGGCCACGACATGTTCTAAGACATTTCTAGGATTAATACAGAGTTCTCTTACCAACTTGGTACCCCCCTGCTCCCTGATTCTGATCCACTGGGGTTCTCTTCCTTGCTGACCACCTGTTCTCACTCTTCCTCAATTAAGCACATACTCATTATCTAAGAGCTTCTAGTGAGTGATTTGTTTTTTTTTCTTAGCTAGACCATATGCCAAATTTGAGGGCTAAGACCAGGTCCTTAACTTCTCCATCTGACACAGAAGGTAGTGCCTCCGTGATATAATCATATAACAAGAGATGAATAAATATACATTGATTGGTCAACTAGCAATGCCAGCCTCCTGACATAAAGAAAACCTCCAAAGTTCTTTCCTGTCTAGCCCCTTATGCCAGCCCTAAGAGATATGGAGAGAATGGAGAGGCAAAATGATTTGTTCCAGGTCACATGGCAAGTCAGGGAGGATGCAGGAGCTGAACCAATACTTCCAACTCCTTCTAAAGGATGTCTATTTAAGGCAATGGCTCTGTTTATCTACTTTTTCCATGGAATGGGCCAATGGGCCTGTCTAGATTCTATCAATCCAGAGTGGTAAGGGAATTCACAGCTATCCCCTCTTCCTTGGGACCTGGGCACAAAATATTTAGAATTCCTGAGCCTGGGCAACCATGAGCTATCTGTCCCTACTTACCAGGTCCTCCAGGTTGTAGTTTATGAAGTCCACGTCCAGGGTTAAGGGGAAGTTCATAGTTGTAGCTGTTTGTCACCAAACTGGTCACTCGCTGTCTGATGTTGAGAAACTCTCCGCCTGGTACCTATAGTGAGGTGGCAGCTGTCAATGCAAATTTAAACAAATGAGCTGTGCATTCTCCTGGGGCTGCATAGGACCTGCTGTCTGCCTCACAACTCATCACTTTTTTTTTTCCACTGGGTCTTTTCTGTGTATGCATGTATTTTTTTTTTTTTTTTTTTTTTTTTTTTTTAAGAAAGAGGGAAAATCCCCATAGCCTCAGTGCTAGTCAAGCATTTCAGTTTCTTTCCTGGCAGTAGTTGTCTCATTTGGGGCTTGTGACTTGCTCAAAGGCTGCCCTTCTCCCTGTATCTCCACCAGCCTTCCAATAAGGGGATCAGTCATGCCTTGTGATGAAAACCACCACACCAGTCAATGGGGCAATGAGGGAGACTCCACATAGAAAGGGAACAGGAGCGCCCTTCCAGGACCACACTTCCAAACCATCTCTTGTCACGAGGGTGACCAATCACCCAGTTTGCCTGGGACTGAGAGTCCCTTGTTCTGGAAAACCCCTAAGTCCTAGGCAAACTGGGAGACTTGGTCACCTTATTTGCCACCATCCTTCTGTGGAGGCTGGGGCAAAACCTCTTCCTTCTCTAGCTCAAGTTCAGAAGAAATAGTTTAGAAATTTTCAAAGGGAACAACACTGAAATATCACTAGAAGACAAAAATGAAATTACCCAAACTACCAAGCACAAAAACATAAACAATTACAGAGTTATTTTCTGATTCAAAAATAATGACATTCTAGCTACAAATTAACTTGATTGGCATAAAAATAATTAACATCATATACTGACTACCCAACTAGAGTAGATTTTTTAAAAACATATTTTACTTATTTAGTTTTAGAGAAGGGGGAAGGAAGGGAGAAAGAGAGGGAGAGAAACATCAATGTGTGTGATACATCAATCAGTTGCCTCTCTAACGTCCCCAACTGGGGATCTGGCCTGCAACTCAGGCATGTGTCATGACTGGGAATCAAACCGGCAACATTTCGCTTTGCAGGCTGACACTCAATCCACTGAGCCACACCAGCCAGGGCTAGAGTAAACTTTTACTCAGAAAGACCCTGAAGCCCAGAGAAGGAGAGTAAAGTCCCCAGGATCCACATCTAACCAGTGGCAGAGCCAGGACTTGAAATCAGGTTTCCTGACTCCATATTCAGTGTTTTCTCCACTACCCCAGGCTACCACTCTTACAGGCTCAGGTAACCCCTTTCCATTCCCTCAACTCTGCCTGAGGACCTCTTCATTTAAGAAGCCTCTTTGTAGACATTGATCAGTCTCTCCTCAAGTCTCATCTTTGTGCCTTTTCTTTCCAGGAGAGGGTATTTTTTTTCCTTGTGGTCCACAATGGTGTAAAAACAATGACTACTCACACAGAAGAGCCCACACATGGCCTGCTGTTTCATTGCCCCACCTCAACCCTTGTGATCATCCTCCCCTTCTAGCTAAATTATCATTTGCTGGGATTCTATCTTTTCTAGTACTCTCCCTCACCTTTTTCTCCATTCATCTTCCCCCTTTCTCTGTTATGCACCTTGCTTAGCACCCTCACTTCACCCCCAACAGATACCTCTTTTTGGGTGTTCAACCTCTATTTGTGCTGTTGGTGTCTTTCTTTCCTCTTCATTCACTACCTTCAGCAACTGCTTTCCAGGAGAAAGACCCTGAGAAAAGAGTAGGAGCTCCTCTCCTGCACTTTCCATCCTGAAACCTTTGGGAGGAAATAGCCCTAATGTTTCCTGTGTCTCAGGCTTCTTGTGCACTTCCCATTTTTCCCACACGCCCAACACCCCACCCCTGCAATCCGTTGATATATTCAACTTAGCTTTTTCTACTCTAAGGACAATGATCGGGAAGGAATAGAGTATATAAAATCATATAGGAATTGGATGATTCATACAGGAAATAAAAGATTTTTGTCACTACATCCTCATCAGATGGTCACCCAGTATTGAACAAACACCATCACTCGTTGCTTTCAAGAGATGGTGTTTTCATGTAGGATACTTTAATCATTAGAAACTTAACCCTCATTGCTGTTCAAACGTGTCTCCCTATAATTCATCCCCAGAGGTCCTGGCTCTGCCTTGTGTTCAGACAACAGTCTAACTCCTCTTCAAAGAAGCATCCTCTGAAGACACATACACATCCTCATTAGTCTCTTCTCTGAAATACATATTCCAAGTGTCCTCACTCAGTCTTCAAAGGACATGGCTTCTGGAACCCTCTTCAGTCTATCCTTTGACTTCTCGGTGGCATGTGGTTAATGGTGTACATCTGACTAGGACAAAATACAGGAAGATAAGAGTTTTCTTATTCAAGATTCTATACTTATATAAGTGCAATTAAAATGGTCTTTTCTGTGGGCTCCCACTTTCCTTAACAACATGACTAACAAACTTCGTTCTGATGGTTTTAGTCCATTATCTCAGCTTACAATGGATAACTTTTGAAATCCTGAGTCAGTCATCTGGTGGTGTGATGACAACTTAGATAAGCATGCAATCCTTCGATCTATCCAAGTTTAATGAAAATATTGACAGGACATTGCTAAGACAGAATCCTAGTTCATGCTGTTAGAGACCTACTATTCTCAAAGGTCAGGGAAGTCTTCATGGAAGAAGCAGGACATGAGCTGGACATTGGAGGTTTGGATAGAATGAAGATATGATGTGCCTGGAGGGGAGGGTGCATGGTGGGGAGCATGGGAGATGATAAGGATTGCAAGAGCAAATGTGTGGGAAGAATTACTCAAGATGTTGGGGGTCTGGTTATGATAATGAAGGTGATGATGATGTTGGGGGCAGCAGGAGGAGGTTGGTCTGTGCACTGGACAAGGTAGGAATTGCTCTGTGGCTGCCTCCTCTCCTATTTTTCCCACAGTGGTCCATAACCCTTGATATGTTGCAGGCCCAGAAAAGAGGTTTGGGGGAAAGCTCAGGACTACTTCTCAGATATAGCAGCAGGCTATGGCAGTAGTTTTAGCTACGATGGTGTGGGGCAGTGAGTCATCTACTTTTTCTCAGTAGCTGACCTGGGTTTTATGGAGTAGAACTCCTCTCCAGTCCTTTGACTTCCTGGAGCTTCTTGTACCATGGACCCATTAAGATAGATATCCCTTCCTGTCTCTATAGATGCTGGGACATACAAGGTCTGTCCAGAAAAAGTTCAGCCATTGTTAATATAACAAGAATGGTTTGTGCAACATCTATGTAACCTGGCAGCCGAGGAGAGTGGACTGGAATGCGCATGCGTGAACAATAACTTCACTGTACTAATCAGCAGGGGCAGTAGATGCCATTGAGTGAGCATGTGTACCATGTGGTCATGGCATTCAAAATGACTGAGTGAATAGAGCAATTAATCTGCATCAAATTTTGTGTTAAGCTTGAACATTTCTCCATAGAAACTATGGGTGATTCAGAAGGCTGCAGCTGTGGGCAACTGGTGATTGGCAGCTTCATCATGACAACATGCCTGCTCATGCATCATGTCTCATGCAGAGTTTTTTGCGAAACATCAAATTATCCAGGTGACTCAGCCCCCCTATAACCCAGATTTGGTGCCCTGCGACTTCTGGCTTTTCCCAAAACTAAAATCATTTTTGAAAAGGAAGAGATTTCAGACTGTCAATGAGATTCAGGAAAATATGACGGGGCAGTTGGAGAACTATGTGAGGTCCCAAGGTACCTACTTTAAAGAAGACTGAGGTGTTGTTGTCCTATGTACAATGTTTCTTGCATCTTGTATCTTCTTCAATAAATGTCTATCTTTCATAGTACATGGATGGATACTTTCTGGACAGATCTTGTACAATGGGTTCCCAAGGCCCACTTGCCCAGGCATTGACCTTTGATGGTCAACTCAGTTTGCCCTATATGAATAAACACTTATTGACCATGAGTTTTAAAGTTGCTTAGGAGGTTCAGAGAATAACTACTTGTGCTTGAAAAGATGATTTTATAATCTTCAAACCCAAAGCCAGACCAGCCCGCCCCTCCCAGTATAGACAATGCCTAGGATGTGATCCCTCAACTTGGAAGATGAGAAGGAAGGGGTCTCACCTGTGTGTGATGATCAGATGGGGAGGATGCTTCCAGGTGAGGCAGCCCAAATTTTATTTCAATATGACACTTGTTTATATTTTTACTATATGAGATCCTGATCTCTTCCTAATGGGCAGCACATCTGAGGTTAAATTGTTTGCCAGGCTTCTAAACGGGCTCAGTTGGTTGCAGCATCATCCTGTACATCAAAAGGTTGTGAGTTTGATTCCGGATCAGAGCACATACCTAAGTTGTGGGTGATTGATATTTCTCTCTCTCTTTCTCTCTCTCCTTCTCTAAAAATCAATAAACATATATTTGGGTGAGGATTGAAAAACAAAAAAAAACAACAACTATTGTTTAAAAATAGTTGTTTTCCAGGCTTTTCATCAAAATGACCACTGGTGGTTCTGCCAAGAATGGGTTTGTGTCTACCTTAGGTAGATGGCTGCTAGTATTGGCTCAGGTGAATTTTTCTCAGTAACTTTACTTTACAAGTCATGGATTATATTAAATTTCTATTTATTCCAGATACTAGATACAATCACCAGTCTTGGAGTTCATTTCCCACATTCCACAGAAAAATTGTTTTCCACAGAGAGTAGGGGAACAGAGAATTGATTGGGATTTCCCCCCCAATCTCTTTCACTTACCTGGGACTCCCTCTCTCTCTCTGACCTGGGCAGAGATCTTGCTTGTTCTCTTCTTTCTCTGGTCTTTCACACCTGTTCAGAACAGAGCTCCACAGGTCTCCACCCAATGAGGACTCAGCATGAGGAAGTGTTGGGCATTCCTCTAGGCACCCAAAGAGAATAACAATAACATTTGCATAGCATTTACTTATCTACAAACCTCTAGAATTTTTAACTTTAGTTTTACCTAATCTTCTTATTTAATTTCACATTTGGTTGTATTTAATCCTCAAATGCCTTGTGCAGGAGGTGTTAGCATCATCCTTGGCCATATATTTGAGGGGCTGAGCAGACTGAGGTGCAGTCTCATGATTATAGGAAGAGTAATTGGCGCTAAAGCCATCTCTTGGATACCAAACCCGGGGCTGTCTCCACCAGACCACACAACCTTCTCTCAGAGATTTAGTTTTGCAAAAAACAGGCACTTACCTGGCTATCTAAGGGGAAAACTGCCTAAACACTTTATGGGCTGTTTATCAGATACTTACTATGTGCCATGTACTGTGCTAAGCTCTTCACACACATCATTTCCTTTCATCCTCTGAACGGTCTGTAAGTGTTATTTTCATCACATTATCACACGTGTGGAAACTGAGCAGTAGTGGGAAGTAGTTGTGAGTGTTAACAGCTCACTCAGACACCAGAGACACAGAGGCACAACACAGGAAGTGGAGTGGTAAAAGTTCTCAGTGCTGGAAGCCAACACCCACGCATAGCTTTTCTTTCATTAGGTAACAGGTAGGAGTCCTGCAGGGAGGAAATGAACTGCAGGTGCTGGGTAGATACAAGTTTACCTCAAGGTTAGAGGCGCCAGGAGTATGTCTGAAAACCTCAGTCTGGGGACAGGCTATGGGGCGAGGGTCTGAGAGTGAGTTGGATGGTTGTCTCAGATGCTTGTGTGCTGAATGCAGCTGAGCCCCAGATGGAGGGGAGATGTGAAGATCAAGGGAGGTGAGATTCAGGCTCTGTTCTGGGAGCACTTTGTCTAACAGAGGAGAACAGACACATGTATGCAAGTTTGCACACGCATATACACACATGAAACTTGAGCACATTTTCAAAACAGTGTTATGAATGTACTGAATCAATGAACCCAGTGAGGGCCGAGTTGAGCAGTGTGGAAGGCACACAGATCAAGAAGGATGAACCCAGCATTCCTTCACACGTAATTACTATGCATCAATGTGCTGGGTAAACTGTAGAAAGAACTCTAAATTTTATAGCAAAAGGCCTGCATTGGATGCCCAGCACTTCTATTTTTCAGCAAGGCTTGCTTTTAAACCAGATTCTTGGTATTCTAAGACACATCAAACATAGAATGCCAAGAAAGTGGTTCTCAAACTCTATGCCTTAGAATCACCTGGAGGGCTTGTTAAACACAGATTCCTGGGTCCTCCCTCAGAGTTTCTGATTCCAGAAATCTGGTGTAGGACTTGAGAATCTGCATTGCTCCTACATGTCCAGGTGATGCTAATGTTGCTAGCCTGGAACCACACTCTTGAGAACCACTCTCCTAGGCTG
Organism: Furipterus horrens; assembly: GCF_987537825.1. Taxonomy (NCBI): domain Eukaryota; kingdom Metazoa; phylum Chordata; class Mammalia; order Chiroptera; family Furipteridae; genus Furipterus; species Furipterus horrens. The sequence goes on along the minus strand of NW_028327172.1, from coordinate 89,523,433 downwards.
CATAGGATTGGTACGCAGAGAAGGCTTGCCCTGACACAGCTGGTATCCCAAACTGGAGTTCCCAGCCCATCCCAGCTCTGCTTTCAGCCCCTCCACACAAATGCTCTCATGCCTGTCTAGATCAACTGATAGAACCTCATAAAGCTGGCACCACAACCCATGGCTGGTTTCCGTCAGAACATCCGGCTTCCCAGGGGGCCAAACTGGCAGGGCTAAGGTTTAGATCATGCCCCTCCAGACTCCAGCTGGCTCCTACCTCTGGCACTCTCTGGTCCATCTCAGCTTCTACTCTAATTGTTGGCACTTAAGGTCTGCTAGTTAACCTTCAGCATGCCACATAACCCAGTCACTATGACTGTGGCCCACAACCTAGTTGTCATGTGAGCAGGCATGACATACACACATGCGCATGTGCACACGCACACATACACGCTTATTTATTTAATCCTCACTTGAGCACTTAGAGGGGCATGGAGTGGGGGTGGGGGGAGAGAGAGAGAGAGAGAGAGAGAGAGAGAGAGAGAGAGAGAGGCATCGATGTGGGAGAGAAATGTTGATCAAATGCCTCTCATATGCACCCCGACCAAACCAAACCTGCAACCTTAGGCATGTGCCCTCACTGGGAATCAAACTCGTGTCCTTTTGGCGTGCAGGATGACACTCTAACCAACTGAGCCACATCAGCTAGGAGCTTGGAAAGGAAGGAAGTTTAGGCAGGACTTTGAGAAAGGGGAAAGGGAAGGTCTCAGCCCCAGCAGAGGTCTGTCTACAGATGGTATGAGCATATCTTGAGAAGAGGATGGTGGGCAGTTGGTCTGGACTGGGGCCAAGGAAGATGTGAGAGAAAGGTAAGAGGCAAGGAAAGTGTGCTGACTGGCATAGAGAGCCTGTCTGGGCATTTGGATTGCAGACAGGGCAACTGGGAAGTGTGGCAGATTCTTCAGCAAAGGAACTTCACAACGAAGCTGGAATTTAAGGTTTGTTCATTTCAACTTCCAAAAAAACCATTTCTTAAATGCTTGCTATGTGCTGGGGTTTAGCAGTGAACAAGACAGACCAACCTAGTAAATGTCTTTAGTAAGGATGGGTGGTGGGTCCTCAAATTACTTATCAGTTAATTATTCCTGAAGTCTGTTATATTCCAGGCACTGAACTAGATGCTAGAAAAGTAATGAGAAACAAAGCAAACATGATTCCTGCCCTATCATAGCTTACACTCTGGAGAGGAGGAGGCATTAAACAAATAAACTATTTGTTCAGTAATAATGATAACTTATAGTTATAAAACTCTGTAAGTGCTATGAAGGAAAAGAACTGGGTGCCAAGTGGGCAAATAATAACATGAACTCAGTTTTCACAAACTAGTAACCACAATCATAATAGTCCCAGGTTAATTTACAGTTTATAAAGCCCTTTCATGTTCTTTGTCTCAAGAGAGCCTTGTCTGAGGCCTGTGGAGTAGGCCAGCTAGGAGATCTTAGCTGATTTTATTTATGAGAAAACCAAGGCTCAGCAACTCTCATGAGTTCCCTAAGTTTATCCAATTGGATAGGAAGCCCAGCCAGATCTTTTGACTCTGGACACAGCACTCTTCCCTCCAAAGCACAAGAGATGAACTGGCCCCTAGTGGGGTAGTTACCTGGCTTGTTTTAGCAGAGAAGTAAAGTGACAAAAAGTTCATCTTTCCCATGAGAGCCTCTAAGTGAGGTTAGAGAGAGGAACTGTGGTCAACAAGGAGGTAGGTTTAGAGGTCTGGACTTGGGTGGCCTGGAGCAACCTTGAAAGGCAAAGGCAGGAACCAGCCAAGGCAGGATTGTGCAATGGCTTTGTCAAAGGCCTGTACACCACCTCCAGCAGTGAAAGTGAACTAGGCCCAAGGCAGAGGTGATGATAGCCCAATGAAACTCACCACTGCTCAGTGCTTGGGGACATGAGGAGCCTGGCCCACCTGCCATATCAGCACATTCATCACGGAACTCATCAGAGAGAGGTTTTCAAATGACTCACCCAGATGCCCAGAAAGGAAGCTTTCTGGGTTGCAGTACGGGGGCTGTTGGGTGTGGGCCAGGCTCTTGAAAGAGGGTAAATGATGACACAGCAGTGAGGGACAGGGCTCTTGACACTGTGGATCAGAGAAGGCAGGGATCAGCCAAGATGCAGCAGTCACTAAGCTTTGCCACTGTAACAGAACCCCTGGGATGCTCCGACTGAAACAGAACCCACGGGCTGTTTAGTTAGGGGCCCGATTGCCTGCCACCAGAATTATAACTCTCAATGCCAGAGTTTAGTGAAAAGAAAAAGAATTGTTTATTTGCACATAGCTCTATCTCCCCCTCCCACACCTGGCCAGTCTTAGGAAAGTCAGAAACACCGTTTCCCTACTTCCTAGGCACAGTTCAGCTTTACCAGTAGCTGCCAATTACTCAGTTCTGATTGGGGAGGTCCTTTCTGTGCTGTGGTGCCCTCCAGCTCTCAATGCAGAACCGCCTGGATTCTCAGCCTCCTTGTAAACTGCCTTCTTCCAGTAAACCACGTGGATCTCCTCTCCTCAAAACCGCATGGCAAGAGCCTCTTAAAGCGGCCTGGAGGCCCCCTCCTCCAAGCCACAGGGAGGGAGCATGCCCGCCAAAATATCCGCAGCTGCTATATATCCCTGACTGCGTCCTCTGACGCAGTGGGTGTTGCAAGCAGTTCTGACCATTCACAGAACCCTACGCAGGCTCTGTAGGCTCCTTCCTATCATCCCACAGTCCAAGAGCCCTCCCATCTTCCTGAGCCTTGGAAGTTTCAAAGCGGATCTTTGTGTAACGAAGTCTCCAGCCACTAGCCCCAGGCGTGCAAGGCATCCTGAAAGCTGCTTCCTTTTCCCTATCTCCCAGCCGCAAACTCTGGGGTTTGTTTTTGGACACCCCTGTTTCTGTAACACCACCAAAGGAGGACATCAGGCTCCCTGTTAGCAAGGAAACAAATGCCAGACTTGGGGTTTGACACTATAGGTCTCAGTAATCTGGTCCAAATGCATTACTTTTGTTTTTGAGGTAAGAAATATTTATAGAATGTCTATTGTGTTTCCCCAAACTTATTTCTCACTATCCCCCACTTTAGGTGCACTATCTTCCAAACCCACTAACTCCTGTGGTCATCTCTCTTCCTCCTCTCTTCTTTCTTTCCTGCCTCCTCACTTTTGCTTTATGTATTTCCTGAAACTTGGCAGCCATTCCTTCACTGCTGTGCTGGACTAAAATCTAAATATCCTCCGTGCCATTTCAGTTCTCCTTTCTCAACAAAATTTTCCTAAACAAAGTTATTTTTTCCTCCCTTAAAATTCATCTAGCATTCTTACTTTTTACCCTGCATTGTACTTATTTATGTACTATACTCTTCTACTAGGCTATGAGACTCTTTGGTAACAAAGTCATTCATGACTCATCTTTTCTCTCTTGTGCCCCAGAACTTTGTACCTAGCAGGTGCTCAATAATTGTCTTTGACTGACTGACTGATTGACAAATGAATGAGTAAGAAGGGAATAAGGGCAGGGCCAGTGAAGGAGAGCACCCAGGGGAGTTTGGCTCTCCCTGGTGGCTTTCTGTGGTGCTTATCCTGGGGCTGCAAGTAAGGTCAGGAGAAAGAACATGGGCTTCAAATCTCAGTCTTGTTACTCAGTAGCTGTGTGACTTTCGGCAAGTCTCAGTATTTTCCTTCAACTGTTAATGATATAACACCTACCTCTGAAGATTACTGTGAGGATCAAAATACGATCAATACATGAAAACACCCATACCTAGTAAGTGCTCAATTAAGTTTGTTGACCAGTTATCCAAGTGAGAGTAATTTTTATCCTCTTTTTCTAGGTGGGGCTGAAGGTGGGGTGGGCATTTGCTTTACTCCTCTTTGTATTAGGGATATCTGTGTACTTGTCGATTCTTTTCTAGTAGATCATAACCTAGCTCAGTGCAAGCACATAGGGCGAAGTCTACAGTCCACAGAGGTTTGATGAATGGAAGGATAAACACATGCATGAAAATTAAATCAACATCCTCTGGAGTCTAAAATCCTACTTTCAGTTCAGCAAGGTATTCTGGAAATTAAATGAACACAAGTTGTCACTGTTCCTGATATTCTGCTTCAGGCAGAGGACTTCTTGTCTTCTGGAAGGTGATCTGCCCCTGACCCTCCAGGGACCCATCTGGATTCTAAGAGTTGGCCACTGAGGCAGAATTAGGGGAGAGACTTGGCTTACCCACATGGACAATCACCCTTTGCTTGATGGCGGATGCAGAGACAAATTGGTGCTTTTTGCCCTTGCCAGGCCTAGGGTAGGAGGAAGAAGCCACAATACACTGAGACCTACAAACCAGCCCAGTGTGGAAAATGGACATTGGCCCTAGGCTTTATGACTGTGGAACTCACTGTCCTGGATATTGGTCCAAGAGTCTGAATCCTGTTCAGCTGCAGAGAGAAGACTCCTTGGGCTGGGCAGTGGGGAAAGAGTCACTGGGAAAGTTCCAGGGGATAGGAAAGGAGCCCCAAACTGGCCTCAATAAGTTTCTGTGCACCCAGTTTCTCCTGAGAGAGGTTCTCAGAACAGCGGCACAAAAGGTGTATGAAGGCTCCGGTCTGTACTCTGAGGCTAGCGCACAGTGACCTGGCATGTGTGGGCGCACCCTTAAGAGAAACCAGCTTTGCTGTGGCCCAGAGGTTGCGGAGCTGCAGGAATTTTTAGTGGGAGGACTCTTGGGAGGCCACAGACTCTCAATAGTCTTTTTCACTCTGGGATGAAATCTGTGTGGAACCTTTCAGAGGGTCCATCTACTTTTTCCTCCCCATGCTGGGGTTCTCTGGTGGAAGATTTTATAGCCCTGCTAAAACCAGCCGAGGACTTTGGAGTGTGCCACTTAGAGCCATATCCTGAGTGCAGTGGAGCTCGCCAGCCCTAACATCTGACTTTAAGAGAAGCAACTGGAGCCTAGGCAGGAAAAGAAGAGTTTTGTTGCTTTGGGGAGTCTTTAAAGATTTTATTTATTTACTTTTAGAAAGAGAGGAAGAGAGTGAGAAAGAGGGAGAGAAACATGGGAGAGAAACATCGACTGGTTGCCTCCCACACACCCCGAACTGGGGACCTGGCCTGCAACTTGGGCTTGTGCTCTGACTGGGAATCGAACGAGTAACCATTCGATTCACAGGCCAGTGCTCAATCCAGAGTCACACCAGCCAGGGCACTCTGGGGAAACTTTAGTTACAGATCATACTTAATTTTCTTTAAAAAAATTTTTAAAGTATATTTTATTGATTATGCTGTTACAGTTGTCCCAATTTCATTTCCCTTTGCTCTCCTCCACCCAATATTCCCCTTCCCTCTAGCAATCCCACCCCCTTAGTTCATGTCCATGAATGGTGCATATAAGTTCTTTGGCTTCACCCTTTCCTATACTATTCTTAACTTCCCCCTGTCTATTTTGTACCTACCAATTATACTTCTTAATTCCTGCACTATTTCCCCATTTCTCCCCCTGTCCCCTCCCAGCTGATAACCCTCCAAATGATCCCCAAACCTATGATTCTGTTCCTATTTTGGCTGTTTGCTTAGATATTTTTTTTTTTAGGCTCCATTGTTGATAGTTGTGAGTTTGTTGTTATTTTAGTGTTCATAGTTTTGATCTCCTTTTTCTTAAGTAAGTCTCTTTGACATTTCATATAATAATGACGTGGTGATGATGAACCCCTTTAGCTTTACCTTGTCTGGGAAGCACTTTATCTGCCCTTCCATTCTAAATGATAGCTTTGCCACATAGAGTATTCTTGGTTGTATGTCCTTGCTTTTCATCACCTTGAATATTTCCTGCCAGTCCCTTCTTGCCTGCAAATTTTCTTTTGAGAAATCAGCTGATAATAGTCTTATAGGCACCCATTTGTAGGTAACTCTGCTTTTCTCTTGCTGCTTTTAAGATTCTCTCTTTATCTTGAACCTTTGGAATTTTAATTATGATGTGTCTTGGTGTGGTCCTCTTTGGGTCTAGCTTGTTTGGGACTCTCTGTGCTTCCTGGGCTTGTATGTCTATTTTCCTTCGCCAAATTTGGGAAGTTTTTCTTCATTATTTTTCACATAAGCTTTCAATTTCTTGCTCTTCCTCTCCTCCTTCGGGCACCCTATGATTCGATGTTGGCACATTTAAAGTTGTCCGAAGAGGTTCCTAAGCCTCTCCTCATTTTTTTCAATTCTTGTTTCCTTATTCTGTACTGGTTGACTGTTTATTTCTTCCTTATGTTCCAAATCATTGATTTGAACCCTGGTTTTTTTCCCTTCACCATTGGTTTTGTGTGGATTTTCCTTTGTTTCATTTAGCATAGCCTTCACTTCTTTTCTTATGCATTTGCCATACTCAAGCATATCTGTCAAGCCTGTGAGCATCTTTATAAACAGTGGTCTTTTTTTTTTTAATGTGTTTTATTGATTACAGTGTTACATTTGTTCCAATTTCCCTTCCCTCTGCTCCCCTCCACCTGGTGGCCCCCCTCCCTCCCCTTGTCCCCCCCCCTTTTAGTCCATGTCCATTGGTTGTGCATATAGTTCTTCTCAACCTCTCTGTCTATTCCATTCCCTCCTATGATGTTTCTTAATTCCTATACCATCTCCCTCCCTCTCCCCCTTCCTGCTGACCTCCCCCCAATTTGCTCCCCATACCTATAGTTCTTTTTCCACTCTCATTGCCTATTTAGTTTGCCTTTGTTTCAATTCCCTAGCTTCTGTTGTTGTTTCTTGTGATGCAGTTTTCATTTTAGTGTTCATAATTTTGATCCTCCTTTTTCTAAACCAGTCCTTTTAACATCTCATATAACAGTGGTTTGGATCTAATGAACTCTTTCAGTTTTATTTTGTCCTGGAAACACTTTCTCTGTCCTTCTATTCTGAATGACAACTTCGCTGGATAAAGTATTCGTGGTTGTAGGTTTTAGATTTTCATTACTTTGAATATTTCTTGCCAGTCCCTTCTTGCCTGCAGGGTCTCCCTTGAGAAGTCAGCTGATAGTCTAATTGGGACCCCTTCGTACATGATTCTTTTCTTCTCTCTTGCTGCTTTTAAGAGTCTCTCTTTATCTTTAACTTTTGACATTTTGATTATAATGTGTCTTGGAGTGGTTCTCCCTGGGTTCAGTTGTTTTGGAACTCTCTGTGATTCCTGGGCCTGTAAGTCTATTTCCTTCCCCAAGTTTGGGAAGTTCTGCTTTATTATATTTTCACTTAATTTTTCAATTTCTAGTTCTTCTTCTTCACCCTCTGGCAATCCGATCATCCGTATATTGGATCTCTTATAGCTGTCCCAGAGGTTTCTGATCCTCTCATCATTTTCCTTGCTTCCCGTTTCCTCTCTCTGCACTGGTTGACTGTTTGTTCCTTTTCTATGTTCTGGTTTGTTGATTTGAACTCTGGATTTTATTTCCTCACCATCTGTCTTGTATGTGGTTTTGTTCCTTTCAGTGTGAGTGTTTTTCAATTTTTTCTCATCTTTTTCCAGATCTTTTGTTAATTCTGTAAGCCACCTGATAACAATGGCCCTGAACTGAGCCTCTGACAGGTTTCTTATTTGTTCATCTGTCAGATTCTTCATCTGTTGCCTGGTGACCTGCGCCACCGGGATTTCTATAGTTGTCTGCCTCATTTTGACAGATGGGTTTTGTTTTCTTGGGCCGGCTATAGGGGGCAGTGCCTGTGTACTCATCACAACCCAGCGACCAGCGGCGATCCACAACCTTTTTTGCCACGCTGTGGCACTTTGTCGTCACTGCCCAGCGACCAGTGGCTATCCGCAACCTATTTCACAGCGTTGTGGCGCTTTGTGTGGGGGCGGGGGTCCAAGATGGATTCCTGCAGTTATTCCGCTAGGAGACTGGGATCCGTCCTCCCGCCCTCTGGGCCTCACTGTTCGAGGTGATGTGGTGGCTGCTTTTCCCAGCATTGGGGTCGCAAGCTGCCGGGGTTAGACTGCAGCTGAGATTGCTCTCCCTGCTGCTGTCCCTGGTGCTACCGCAAACAGCACCACCCCCTTTCGCTCTTCTTACCTGCCCAAAGGGCGCCGCTGGTTTATAACTTCATACGTTGGGCTTCCGTGTAGCTTTATTTTCTGGAATTTCTAATTATCTTTTGTTTTGAAGTAGTTGTATTCCTCTCTAGTTGTAGAAGGAGACCGAGCGTGTCCGTCTAAGCCTCCATCTTGGCTGGAAGTCCTATAACCAGTGTTTTGAACTCTGCCTTTGTTAGGTTGGCTATCTCCTCGTCGCTTAGTTCTCCCACTGGAACCTTGATCTGTTCCCTCTTTTGGGCCATGGTTCTCTGTTTCATCAACTTGACAGGCTTCTGTGTTTGCCTCTGTGTCTTAGGTAGAGCTGTTGCACTTGTTACATTGTAAGGGGTGGATCCTTATGTATTTGTCAGTATGGGGCAACCTGTTTCACCATGTTGTGGTGCTGTATGTGGAGGAGGTGTCTAAGAGGGAACAATGCCACTTGCTCAGCACTCACCCCTTTTCCAGGTATTTCTCCTGCTTCCAGTGTGGGACTGGCACCTCTCTAGCTGTTGCCCTGGTTGTGGTTCCCAGAGTGGGTGGGTCTGTGGATGTTGTAGGACCGTGTGGGCCCTCTAAACAAATGGACTCTGCTTAGACTGGCAGCTTCTTCCTCTGCCCTAACCCCCACTGGTTTTCACGGTCAGAAGCAATGATGTTTTATTTTTTCCCAGTGCTCTAACTTCAAGCTGTGTGGTCTGGTCTGGTGCTGGGAGGGCTCCCTAGATGTCTCTCCCTACTTTTTTTTTAAATGTGTGACTGCTTTCTGCCAGCTGGCCACAGCCGCTGTCACCGCTGCCTCCACACCACATCCTCTCTGCCCTGGCTCCGCCCCTCCTACCTGTCTGGATGAGTATTTCTGCTTTATATCTTTATTTGTTGTACTTCCATGCAGCTTGATTTTCTGGAACTTCTGGTTGTCTCCAGTTCTGAGGTATTTGTATTCCTTTTTAGTTGTGGAAGGAGATGCGGCATGTGTACCTACACCTCCATCTTGGCCGGAAGTTTAAAAAATTTTAAGTGTTTTTTTCTAGCCTTGATTTTGAAATTGAATTATTCAATGTAAGAACATATTATTTTTATAAATGATTTAAACATTACCATAGAAATCCTTTGATAAATATCAATAATATGCTCCCTTTTCTCCCCAGGAATAAGTATAGCGGCAAGGTCAGTGCCTTATCTGTCCAGATATGTCAGGGCACCATAGAAGAAAGTTAGGTATAGTTTTGCTTTGTCGTTGTTGTTGTTTTTTCATTTTAAACAAGAAGTGTATTTAAACAAGATACTTGATGTGAAGGGATTACTATCTAGAATTCATTTCCTTTAGAGTACTTTATCCCCACTTAAAGGCAGATTGCCCTACATGAAACAGCTACATACAAAAAAGTTATTAAATTGTCCTTGGTTTTACAATGATAATAAAAATTAAAGTTATCCTACCAAACACGATATGCAAAGATTTTTACATTGTTGTTTTTTTTTTTTTTTTAATTTTTTTGTTAAACAGGGAGAGCAAAATAACTTGGTGGAATATAGAGATAAGAGCTGAACCATCATGGAGAAAGAGGTTTTTTCATAGAACCAGTTTTTTTCCCCATCCCATCTCCATTTGGTATCAATCAAAACATACCACTGGCCATTCAGTTTAAAAAATGCAAACACTTGTGCACATACATCAGTTATTTTATGTACAATAAAGGAATAGGGAAAGGAAAATGAAAGAATAGAAAAAATTATGTGTAGTAGTCAGGATGTGGTGGAACCAAATTGCAGTTTTCTAATTGAGAATGTCTTCTTAGTAAGGAGGAACAGAGTTCTGAAGTTAAGTAGCAGGTTCCCTTTTTAGTAGATACCTCCTTTCTGATGCTGGAACACATCAATTGGATCTTCTGTCTCCATTTCCAACTGTGCAGATGTGTCTGTTTCATTGATTGGCTGCCCATCAAATTAGAATCTGATCTGCCTCATCGACAAACCTTGTGGTTCACAATAGGCTTTCATTAATTTACTAAGTAGTGTATGCCTCTTAATTTTAACTGCACCACAGAACCATCCTGTACCTCGATCGATCTCGATCGGCAGCCGTCCGTCTCGAGAGACGATGGTGTAGCTTCTTAAGAGTCTATCTGCACCGCCGAGAATGGTTGTGCAGTCCGACTCGGGAGTGACACGGTATCTGTCTCCTCCCGTGTTGAATCGACATCTTGCGATGACGCTGGAGTGTCCTCTCCAGTGAAGCTGAAGCTACAGAGCCTGGGCAGGGTGATATGGAGGGTCTGCTGTTGCCCATGCAGCAGACCCCCCCTCTCTTCCCAGCTGAAGGGTCCAAGGGAAAGACGGAGTCAATACAGCTTGGCTTCAGGTGCGCCGCAGGAATTGCCGGTGTTGACTACAACGTCGAATTGCCTTAGGGACTCCAGCTCCGGATTTTCTGTCGGGGTTTACTCCCTTAGCCTTTCCCCTGAAGAGGTATGCCGCAAGGCAACGGAGGTTTTTTGGAATCAGAGTTTTCCTTCTCTGATGTGCCCTGACTGGAAGATCGAACCAGCGACACTTAGCTCGCAGGCCGACGCTCAATCCACTGAGCCAAACCAGCCAGGGTCATCCTGTATCACCACTTTCAAATTAATATGATCATTTTTCTCAGCTTTGACCTCTCCTTTGGACTTTGTGTCAGCCATGGCAAGCTCCAGAGTCTTCTCAGCTGCCATTTCACAAAAGAGGTACCAGGTCCACACTGAACAAGCATGTAAGCAGCACCAGGAGTGGCAGAAGAAGGCAGTAGCTGTGGAGAAGGGAAAGCTGCTTTGTTTTTATGTAAAGGATTTCATGTTGTTCCTATTTCAGGAAGTTAAAAATTTTATTATTTACTCATTTATTGAATTGATTAAGGTGACATTGATTAACAAAATTATATAGGTTTCAGGGGTACAATTCTTTATTTATTTATTTATTTATTTATTTTAATTTTTTTTAATTTATTTTTTGTTATTAAATTACAGTTGTCCCATTTTTCCCCCATTGCTCCCCGCTCCCAGCCCATCCCTTCTCCCACAATTATATCCCTCCCCGTTGTCCATGTCCATGAGTCATTCATATACGTTCCTTGACCTGACCCTTCCCTTACTTATCCCCCTTCTCTCCCTCCCCCCTCCCCCCTACTGACTACTATTCTAGTCTTTGCCTATTTAGTTCGTTTGTTTGTGTTGCTCTTTAGTTTCCTGTATTGGGTGATATCATATGGTATTTTGCTTTCTTTGCCTGGCTTATTTCACTAAGCATAATTCTAATTCCATCCATGTTGTCGCAAATGGCAGGAGTTCCTTCTTTCTTTTTGCTACATAGTATTCCATTGTGTAGATGTACCACAGTTTTTTGATCCACTCATCCACAGACGGGCACCTAGGCTGTTTCCAGCACTTAGCTATTGTAAACAGGGCTGCTATGAACATAGGGGTGCATAAGTTCTCTTGAGTTAGGGTTTCAGGATTTTTCGGGTATAATCCTAGCAGTGGAATCACTGGTTCAAATGGCAGTTCCATTTTTAGTTTTTTGAGGTAATTCCATACTGTTTTCCATAGTGGCTGCACCAGTCTGCATTCCCACCAACAGTGCAGTAGGGTTCCTGTTTCTCCACATCCTCGCCAGCATTTGTTGTTTGTTGATTTGTTGATGATGGCCATTCTGACAGGTGTAAGGTGGTATCTCATTGTGGTTTTTACTTGCATCTCTCTGATGGCCAATGATGTTGAGCATTTTTTCATGTGTCTATGGACCTTCTGTATGTCCTCTTTGGAGAAGTGTTTGTTCAGGTCCTTTGCCCATTTTTTAATTGGGTTGTTTGTTTTCTTGATGTTGAGTCGTATAAGCTCTTTATATATTTTGGAGATCAGTCCCCTGTCTGTGATATCATTGGCAAATATGTTTTCCCATATGGTTGGTTTCCTTTTCATCTTACTGATGTTTTCTTTTGCTGAGCAGAAACTTTTTAGTTTGATGTAATCCCATTTGTTTATTTTTTCCTTTATTTCTCTTGCCTTGGGAGATGTATCCGTGAAGATATTGTTACGTGGGATATCTGAAATTTTCCTGCCTATGTTTTCCTCTAGGACTTTTATGGTATCACGGCTTACATTTAAGTCTTTAATCCATCTTGAGTTTATTCTCGTGTGTGGTGTAAGTTGGTGGTCTAGTTTCATTTTTATGCACGTCCCTGTCCAGTTCTCCCAGCACCATTTGTTAAAGAGGCTCTTCTCACTCCATTTTATGTTCTTTCCTCCTTTATCAAAGATTAGTTGACCATAGAGGCCTGCGTTTATTTCTGGGCTTTCAATTCTGTTCCACTGATCTATATGTCTGTTCTTATGCCAGTACCAGACTGTTTTGATCACAGTGGCTTTGTAGTATTGTTTGATGTCTGGTATCGTGATTCCTCCTGCTGTGTTCTTCTGTTTCAAGATTGCTTTTGCTATTCGGGGTCTTTTTTGGTTCCATATGAATTTTTGGAGGATTTGTTCTAGGTCAGTGAAATATGTCATTGGTATTTTAATAGGGATTGCATTGAATTTGTAAATTGCTTTGGGTAGTATGGCCATTTTGATGATGTTGATTCTTCCCATCCAAGAACATGGTATTTGCCTCCATTTATTTGTATCTTCCTTAATTTCTTTCTTCAATGTTGCATAATTTTCAGTGTACAGGTCTTTTATCTCTTTGGTTAAGTTTATTCCTAGGTACTTTATTTTTCTTGTTGCTATAGTAAATGGTATTTTCTTTTTTGCCTCTGTCTCTGATATTTTATTGTTGGTGTACAGAAATGCCTTAGATTTCTGTATATTTATTTTGTACCCTGCCATTTTGCCAAATTCACTTATTATATCAAGTAGTCTTTTAGTGGATTTTATAGGGTTTTCTAGGTATACTATCATGTAGTCAGCAAATAGTGATAGTTTTACTTCTTCTTTCCCAATTTGGATGCCTTTTATTTCTTTGTCCTGTCTAATTGCTGTGGCTAGGACTTCCAACACTATGTTGAATAGAAGTGGGGAGAGTGGACAGCCTTGTTTAGTTCCTGATTTCAGGGGGAATGCTTTCAGTTTTTGTCCATTGAGTATGATGTTGGCTTCAGGCTTCTCATATATAGCCTTAATGATGTTAAGGTATGCTCCCTCTATTCCCATTTTGCTGAGTGTTTTCAACATAAATGGGTGTTGTACCTTATCAAATGCTTTTCCTGCATCTATAGATATGATCATGTGATTTTTGTCTTTCATTTTGTTTAGGTGATGTATTATATTTATTGATTTGTGAATATTAAACCATCCTTGCATCCCTGGGATGAATCCCACTTGATCATGGTGTATGACCTTTTTGATGTATTGTTGGATCCTGTTTGCCAAAATTTTATTGAGGATTTTAGCATCTATGTTCATCAGTGATATTGGCCTGTAGTTTTCTTTCTTTGCTGTGTCCTGACCTGGTTTTGGGATTAGGGTAATACTGGCTTCATAGAAAAGAGTTTGGGAGTTTTCCCTCTTCTTGGATTTTCTGGAATAGTTTGAGGAGGGTAGGAGTTAGTTCTTCCCTAAACGTTTTGTAAAATTCGCCTGTGAAGCCATCCGGTCCAGGGCTTTTGTGTGCAGGGAGATTTTGGATTACTGTTTCAATTTCCTTCTTTGTTATTGGTCTGTTGAGACTTTCTACTTCTTCTTGATTCAGTTTTGGAAGGTTATATGTGTCTAGAAATCTGTCCATTTCTACTAGGTTGTCAAATTTCTTGCCATATAGTTGTTTGTAGTAATTTCTTATAATTGTTTGTATTTCTGAGGTATCAGTCGTGATTTCTCCTCTTTCATTTCTGATTTTGTTTATTTGGGTCTTCTCTCTTTTTTTCTTAATGAGCCTGGCTAGAGGCTTGTCAAATTTGTTTATTTTTTCAAAGAACCAGCTCCTAGTTTTGTTGATTTTTTGGATTGTTCGTTTGGTTTCTATGTCGTTTAATTCTGCTTTGATCTTGATGATTTCCTTTCTTCTTTTTGCCCTAGGCTTTGTTTGTTGTTGCTGTTCTAGTTCTTGTAGCTTTATGGTTAGGTTTTTAATTTGAGATTCTTCTAGCCTTTTCAGATATGCCTGTATTGCTATGAACTTCCCTCTTAGGACTGCTTTTGCTGTGTCCCATAGGTTTTGGGCTGTTGTGTGTTCATTGTCATTAGTTTCTAGAAATTTCTTGATTTCCTCTTTGATGTCATTGTTAACCCATTCGTTATTTAAAAGCATGTTATTCATTCTCCATGAGTTTGGGTGTCTTTGAATTTTTTCTCTGAGGTTGATTTTTAGTTTCAAGGCATTGTGGTCTGAAAAGATGCTTGATATGATTTCAATTTTCTTGAATTTGTTGAGGCTTGTTTTGTGTCCTATTATGTGGTCTATCTTTGAAAATGTCCCATGTGCCTTTGAAAAGAATGTATATTTTGCTTCTTTGGGGTGAAAAGTTCTATATATATCAGTTAAGTCCATGTGGTTTAGTGTGTTGTTCAATGCCTGTATATCCTTGGTGTTTCTTTGCTTGGATGATCTGTCTATTGTTGATAATGGAGTGTTGAAGTCCCCTACTATGAGTGTGTTGTTGTTAATATCCTTCTTGTGGTCTTCTAGTATTTGCTTTATGTATTTGGGTGCTCCTATGTTGGGTGCATATATGTTTATCAGTGTTATATCTTCTTGATGAATCGTTCCTTTAAGTATTATGAAATGTCCTTCTTTGCCTCTTTTTATTGCCCTTGCTTTGAAATCCATTTTGTCTGATATGAGGACTGCTACCCCAGCTTTTTTTTCAGGTCCGTTTGCTTGGAAAATTTTTTATATCCCTTTACTTTCAGTCTGTGTAAATCTTTTGTTTTGAGGTGTGTTTCTTGTAGACAGCAAATATGTGGGTCCTGTTTTCTTATCCATTCCGTTACCCTATGTCTTTTAATGGGAGCATTTAATCCATTTACATTTAAGGTTATTATTGACATGTATTTATTCATTTCCCTTTTGTATCTCTGTTCCTCTACTCTTTTTTTGTTTTTTTTCTCCTCCTTTTTCTTAGAATATTCCCTTTAGCATCTCTTGCAATGCTGGTTTGGTGGAGACGTATTCTTTTAGTCTTCCTTTGTCTGAGAAACTCCTTGTTTCACCTTCTATTTTGAAGGAGAGCCTTGCTGGGTAGAGTATTCTTGGTTGTAGGCCTTTGTTTTTCATTGCTTGAAATATTTTTGACCATTCCCTTCTGGCTTGTAATGTTTCTGTTGAGAAATCGGTCGATAGCCTTATTGGAGCTCCCTTGTAAGTTATTTGCTGTTTTTCTCTTGCTGCTTTGAGGATTCTCTCTTTGTCTTGGAATGTTGCCATTTTAACTATGATGTGCCTTGGAGTGGGTTTTTGGGGGTTCCTCTTGATTGCAACTCTCAGTGCTTCTTGGACTTGCATAACTTTTTCTCTCATCAGGTTCGGAAAATTCTCTGTCACTATTTCTCCTATCAGATTTTCAATTCCATGCTCCTTTTCTTCTCCCTCTCTTATTCTGATGATCCTTAAATTATTTTTTATAATGCTATCCTGTAATTCCCTTACATCTTGTTCATATTCTTTCAGTCTTTTTTCATTTTGCTGTATCATTTGAGAATTATTACCTACATTATCCTCTAACTCACTAATCCGATCTTCTGCTTCGTTTAGTCTGCTTTTGACTGATTCTACTGTGTTTTTCAGTTCAGAGATTGCATTCTTCATTTCTTCCTGGTTCTTGTTGATAGTTGCTATGTCTTTTTTTATGCTGGTGTAGTTCTCTGCAAGTTCCCTGTAATTTTCTTGGAGCTGTTGGTAACTTCCTTGGAGGTTATCATAGTTGTTTTTGAGGTTTTCGAGCATATTGAGCTTCTTCACCACCATAGTTTTGAATTCCATGTCTGACATTTGGGCTATGTCTGTTCCATCTACCTCTCTTTCTGGGGATTTCTCTTTTCTTTTCATTGAGAGGTTGTTTCTGCGTCTTACCATGTTGGATTCTTCTTGTTTGTTTTTGTTATTTGGATTTGTCTGCTTTGCCTTCCCACCTTTGTGGTATGAGATTTTTTATGGTAGATCTGGGGGATTCAGTGGTGCAGTCTCTTTGATCTCCTGAGCCTGATGTTCTTGGGGTACCTTTTATATCGTTTGTTTATGCTGTCTGGTTATATTTCAGATTTTTTGTTGTTGTTGTTAGTATATTCCTTCTGGCTTGTTGATTGGCAGTCACTCTAGCCACTTTATCTTGAATTCTTTTGTGGAGATGTCAGTTCAGCCTTCTTGTGTCGTCTTCTTTTTCTGTGTCCACAGCTGGTCTAATGTGATGGGTCAGAGATTCCTTTTCCTTGCAGCAGTGGTGTGCGCAAGGTGGCCGGCAAGGCACAATGCAAGGCAGCCAAGAGCCCACCTCAGGTCTGCCACGCCATGCTCCAGGAAAGCAGGCCACGCGGCACTTTGGGGAAGCTGGCAAGGTGTTTTTTTGTTTGTTTGTTTGTTTTTTTTTTTCACTCAAGCATCAGTGCGCGCCCAAGGCATCTGGGGAACTAAACTCAGGCCTGCTGTGCTGCGCTCCCAGAAAGCAGGCCACGCCAAGCTCCGGGAAAGCCTTCCAGGTGTTTTTTTGGCTCGAGCACCGGTGTGCACCCAAGGTGTCCAGGGAACTAAGCTCAGGCCTGCCGCGCCGAGTTCCCAGAAAGCAGGCCGTGCCAAGCTCCGGGAAAGCCCTCCAGGTGTTTTTTTGGCTAGAGCACCAGTGCGCGCCCAAGGTGTACTGGGAACTAAGCTCCGGCCTGCCGCGCCGGGCTCCTAGAAAGCTGGCCAAGGCCGCGCTCTGAGGAAGCCGGCAGCGCTGCGCTCCGGGAAAGCCCTTGAGGTGTTTTTTGGCTGGAGTGCAGGTGTGCACCCAAGCGGCTGGGGAGCTAGCCTCAGGCCTGCAGCGCCATGTTCTGGGCGTTGGTCTTTCGCTTCTCAGGGCAGAGCTGCAGACACTTGTGCTCAGTAGAAGTGAGTGTCTGTGAGTCCTGCTGCCCACCGTTCCCGCACCTCCTGAGCGGGCACGCGCAGAGCCTGGGCAAGTGCTCTGCGCTCCGGATTCCGGCCTGGTACTTCGGCCTGGCGCCCACTGGGCTGGCCAGGGGCGATTGCGCAGTCTTCTGCGTGTCCAGTGGGCCCTCCCTGCGCCCGTTGGGCCACTGATTTTATGTCTGTTGGCGTGTGTCCGAGGGGCACCTGGACGCACAGCCCTGCGCACCTGGGCCAGTGAATGAGGGCACTTCCCTATGCGCGCCTCCGCAACCCAAGGGGGGGGTTGGGGGGTGGATGAGCGCACCACTGCGCCTGCGCTCCTCAAGAATGGCCTACCACCCCCAAACTTTCCTCCCCTCTCCACCATCCACTAGAGAAAAATATAAAGGAGAATTATGTTCTCACTCACCCGGCAGCATGCTGTCTCCTGTCCTTCAGCGCCAATGCCACTTGGTCGAGTCCGGTCTCTGCCAGCGGGCAGAGATCCGCTCTCCTCCCAACTCCTCTCCCGGGGCAGCCTGTGGTCCCCCAAAATCCTTTGTGTCCTTCCAGCCGCAGCTCGGGCAGCCGCCCCAGTCAGGAATCCCGTTTTGTCCCCTTTTTCTCCGCTATCCTCCCTAAACAGGCTGTTCCCAGGTGGATGTTCTCTAATCCAGCAGTGCCTTGGCTCGACTCCTGCCAGTGACCAGCTGCTCACTGAGATGTTCTGTCTGCAGTTAGCCCAAACTGCAGAAGGGTCTCCGGAGCCAGAAACCTCAGCCTCCTCTCCTCACTCCTCCGCCATCTTCTCTCTTTCAGGGGTACAATTCTATAATACATCATCTGTATATTGTATTGTGTGTTCACCCCCCCAAGTCAAGTTTTCTTCCATCACCATTTATCCCCTTTTTACTCTCTCCTCCCTCCTCTACCTCCCTTCTTATTTTAGAATCTACATTACACAAAATTGGAAAATAGGAAAATTTAGCTATAATGTTATGATAAGAACTAATATAAATTTGTGCACTAGTTTTTTTCTTATACACATTTTGTAAGTTTGTGATCATAATATACATGTGATTTTGTAGCATGCTTTTTCATTTAGCGTGATCTCATTAAACATTGTTTGGAGGTTTTTAGCATGAAATGTCAATACCTAAAGTTGCTCTATTTCTGACTCTTACTATTTCCAAAATGCTAAAAGAATAGGGCTGACAGATATTCACTAAATTTATTCAACAATTATTATTAGAAAACTGCTACGTGCCAGTTTTTGTTCTAGATTGAGGATATAGCAGTAAACAAAATAGACAAAGATCCCTTGCCTCAAGTCTTCACAGAGCTTACCTTCTAAAGGGGAAAGAGAGATAATAACCAAAATAATAAGTAAATTAAAGAGTATATTAGATAAATAGTATATGAGAAGAGATATGAGCTATTAAAGAAGGTAAAACAAGAAGGAGGATAGGGAGGGCTTGAGCTGCCAGGAAAGACTTAATTTTTTTTTTTAACAGTTTCTTTTTTCTTTTACTGGTTTTTCAGAGAGAGAGAGAGAGAAACATTGATTTTTTTTTTGTTCCACTTAGTACTTATGGGGTTAAAATGTTCCAGGCAGAGCAGCTAGCAAATACAGAAATTTGGAAGTGTGTGAACATGCAAGGAGGCCAATCGATCTGTACAAAGTGGGGAAAGAGTAACGAAAATGACAATAAAGAGGTGATAGGACTAGAGTGTTTAAGGCCCCATAGGCCATGGTAGGGACTTTGGCTTTTATTTTAAAATGGGAAGTACTAGATGGTTTGGGAATGAGGAGTGTCATGAGATGACCTTTGTTTAAATAGGCTCACTATGGGCACTGCATTAAGGAGACTATTGGACAATAAAAGTGGAAGCAGGGAAACCAAGAAGCTATTTCATTAGTAAGAGACGACCATGATGTGGGCCAGTGTGGTTATAATGGAGGTGGTGAGAAGTGATCAGATTCTAGGTATATTTTGAAGGTGGAGTTAACATAATTTGATAAAAGATGACTGACACCAAAGACTTTGGCCTGAGCCATTGGAAGGATGAAGTTGCCATTAACTGAAATAGGGAAATTAGAAAAAGCCTGTTTAGGGATGGAGACAGAGTTCCATTTGGCCATGTTAGGCTTCAGATATCTATTAGATGTCCAAGAGAAGTTGTCTGTCAGACAGTTGCATATTCAGATGTAGAGCCTAGAGGAAAGGAAGGAGCCCAGGTTGTAAATTGGAAACTAGCCAAATGGTATTTAAAGCCAAAGAAAAGAGTATAGGCAGAAAATAGATGAAGGATTGTGGCCTAAGACACCCCAAAGTTCAGAGGTTAGGGAAATGTATTCATCCATTTAATCCTCACAATAACCCTCTGAGGAAATTACTATTTTTTTGTTAATTTTATTTCTTGATTTTTCAATTACAGTTGTCCCATTTTTCCCCCATTGCTCCCCCCAACCCAGCCCACCCCTTCTACCACAATCATATCCCTCCCCGTTGTCCATGTCCATGAGTCATTTATACACGTTCTTTGACTAAACCCTTCCCTTCCTTATCCCCTTTCTCTCCCTCCCCCTTCCCCCTATTGACTTTTATTCTGCTCCTTGTCCTATTTAGTTCCTTTGTTTGTGTTGTTCTTTAGTTTCCTGTATTAGGTGATATCATATGGTATTTTTCTTTCTTTGACTGGCTTATTTCACTGAGCATAATTCTCTCCAGTTACATCCATGTTGTTGCAAATGGCAGGAGTTCCTTCTTTCTTTTTGCTGCATAGTATTCCATTGTGTAAATGTACCACAGTTTTTTTGATACACTCATCTGCAGATGGGCACACTTAGGCTGCTTCCAGCACTTAGCTATTGTAAACAGTGCTTCTATGAACACAGGGGTACAGAAGTTCTTTTGAATTAGGGTTTTAGGATTTTTCGGGTATAATCCTAGCAGTGGAATCGCTGGTTCAAAAGACAGTTCCATTTTTAGTTTTTTGAGGTAATTCCATACTGTTTTCATACTGGCTGCACCAGTCTGCATTCCCACCAGCAGTGCAGTAGGGTTCCCATTTCTCCACATCCTCACCAGCATTTGTTGTTTGTTGATTTGTTGATGATGGCCATTCTGACTGGTGGAAAGTGGTATCTCATTGTGGTTTTTACTTGCATCTCTCTGATGGCCAATGATGTTGAGCATTTTTTCATGTGTCTATGGACCTTCTGTATGTCCTCTTTGGAGAAGTGTTTGCTCAGTTCCTTTGCCCATTTTTTAATTGGGTTGTTTGTTTTCTTGATGTTGAGTCATATCAGCTCTTTATATATTTTGGAGATCAGTCCCCTGTCTGAGATATCATTGGCAAATATGTTTTCCCATATGGTTGGTTTCCTTTTCATCTTGCTGATGTTTTCTTTTGCTGAGCAAAACTCTTTAGTTTGATGTAATTCCATTTGTTTATTTTTTCCTTTATTTATTTTGCCTTAGGAGATGTATTTGTAAAAATATTGTTACGTGGGATATCCGAAATTTTCCTGCCTATGTTTTCCTCTAGGACTTTTATGGTATCATATGGTCTTTGATCCATCTTGAATTTATTCTCGTGTGTGGTGTAAGTTGATGGTCTAGTTTCATTTTTTTGCATGTCCCTGTCCAGTTCTCCCAGCACCATTTGTTGAAGAGGTTCTTCTCATTCCATTTTATGTTCCTTCCTCCTTTATCAAATATTAGTTTATCGTATATTCCTGGATTTATTTCTGGACTCTCTATTCTGTTCCATTGATCTATATGTCTGTTCTTATGCCAGTACCAAACCGTTTTGATTACAGTGACTTTGTAGTATTGTTTGATGTCTGGTATCGTGATTCCTCCTGCTGTGTTCTTCTGTTTCAAGATTGCTTTTGCTATTCGGAGTCTTTTTTGGTTCCATATGAATTTTTGCAGTATTTGTTCTAGGTCTGTGAAATATGTCATTGGTGTTTTAATAGGGATTGCATTGAATCTGTAAATTGCTTTGGGTAGTATGGACATTTTGATGATGTTGATTCCTTTCATTCAAGAACATGGTATTTGCTTCCATTTATTTGTATCTTCCTTAATTTCTTTCTTCAATGTTGCGTAATTTTCAGTGTACAGGTCTTTTATCTCTTTGGTTAAGTTTATTCCTAGATACTTTATTTTTCTTGTTGCTATAGTAAATGATGTTTTCTTTTTTGTCTCTGTCTCTGATATTTTATTGTTGGTGTACAGAAATGTCTTAGATTTCTGTATATTAATTTTGTACCCTGCTATTTTGCCAAATTCACTTATTATATCGAGTAGTCTTTTAGTGGAGTTTATAGGGTTTTCTAGGTATACTATCATGTCATGTGCATATAATGACAGTTTTACTTCTTCTTTCCCAATTTGGATGCCTTTTATTTCTTTGTCTTGTCTCATTGCTGTGGCTAGGACTTCCAACACTATGTTGAATAGGAGTGGAGAGAGTGGACAGCCTTGTTGAGTTCCTGATTTCAGGGGGAATGCTTTCAGTTTTTGTCCATTGAGTATGATGTTGGCTTCAGGCTTCTCATATATAGCCTTAATGATGTTAAGGTATGCTCCCTCTAGTCCCATTTTGCTGAGTGTTTTCATCATAGATGGGTGTTGTACTTTATCAAATGCTTTTCCTGCATCTATTGATATGATCATGTGATTTTTGTCTTTCATTTTGTTTAGGTGATATATTATATTTATTGATCTGTGAATATTAAACTATTCTTGCATCCCTGGGATGAATCCCACTTGATCATGGTGTATGATCTTTTTGATGTATTGTTGGATCCTGTTTGCCAAAATTTTATTGAGGATTTTAGCATCTATGTTCATCAGTGATATTGGCCTGTAGTTTTCTTTCTTTGTTGTGTCTTGACCTGGTTTTGGAATTAGGGTAATACTGACTTCATAGAAAGAGTTTGGGATTTTTCTCTCTTCTTGGATTTTTTTGGAATAGTTTGATCAGGGTAGGTGAAGAGGAAAGCCAGATGGCATCCGCAGGGGTACTTGCATACAAGCCCTACCTTCCAGGTGGTCTGTGTCTCAGCCTGCAAGGACATGCAAATGAGTCTTGCCGACGCCAGCAGCTGCATGCGACTCCTGGTGGCCAGGTCACAGGCTCCTGAGAACAAAGGTGTACTATGGGACAGTGTCTTCTTTCCCATAGTGATAACATCTGAGGTGGAATGGACCCTTGTCACTTATTACCTTGCTTAGTAGCTTTCAGATAAAATGTGGTTTAGTATCGTAGGCCAAATAGTTTAAAGTTTAAACTATCAGCAGAAGCTATGTTGCTTCATAATCCCATAAGGAATGTATTCAATACACATACATTCTATTGATTCTATTTTTAGTAACTTTTGTAACCCAATAAAAGGAACGGTTGGACTTCTAGTCTTTGCTGATAGCCTGAGTGAGCTACGGCCCTCCGCCCATTGCTGATCACTCATTCTGCCTGCTGGAATTACTTCTGCGTCTCCGTTGCAAACAAACTACACCAACAGTAGGAGTTAGTTCTTCCCTAAATGTTTTTGTAAAATTCGCCTGTGAAGTCATTCGGTCCAGAGCTTTTGTGTGCTGGGAGATTTTTGATTACTGTTTCAATTTCCTTCTTTGTTATTGGTCTGTTGAGACTTTCTACTTCTTCTTGATTCAGTTTTGGAAGGTTATATGTTTCTAGAAATATGTCCATTTCTTCTAGGTTGTCAAATTGCTTGCCATACAGTTGTTTGTAGTAATTTCTTACAATTCTTTGTATTTCTGTGGTATCAGTTGTGATTTCTCCTTTTACATTTCTGATTTTTTAATTTGGGTCTTCTCTCTTTTTTTCTCAATGAATCTAGCTAAAGACTTGTCGATTTTGTTTATTTTTTCAAAGAACCAGCTTCTAGTTTTGCTAATCTTTTGAATTGTTTGTTTGGTCTCTATGTCATTTAATTCTGCTCTGATCTTGATGATTTCCTTTCTTCTTTTTGCCCTAGGTTTTGTTTGTTGTTGTTGTTCTAGTTCTTGTAGCTTTAGGGTTAGATTTTTTATTTGAGATTCTTCTATCCTTTTCAGATATGCCTGTATTGCTATGGACTTCCCTCTTAGGACTGCTTTTGCTGTGTCCCATAGGTTTGGGCTGTTGTGTGTTCACTATCAGGAGTTTCCAGAAATTTCTCGATTTCTTCTTTGATGTCATTGTTAACCCATTCATTATTTAATAGCATGTTATTCATTCTCCATGAGTTTGGATGTCTTTGATTTTTTTCTCTGAGGTTGATTTCTAGTTTCAAGGCATTGTGGTCTGAAAAGATGCTTGATATGATTTCAATTTTCTTGAATTTGTTGAGGCTTGTTTTGTGTCCTGTCATGTGATTGATCTTTGAAAATGTCCCATGTGCATTTGAAAAGAATGTATATTTTGCCTTTTTGGGTTGAAAAGTTCTATATATATCAGTTAAGTCCATGTGGTTTAGTGTGTTGTTCAATGCCTGTATATCCTTGGTGTTTCTTTGCTTGGATGATCTGTCTATTGTTGATAATGGAGTGTTGAAGTCCCCTACTATGAGTGTGTTGCTGTTAATATTCTTCTTGCGGTCTTCTAGTATTTTCTTTATGTATTTGGGTGCTCCTATGTTGGGTGCATATATGTTTATCAGTGTTATATCTTGTTGATGGGTTGTTCCCTTAAGTATTATGAAATGTCCTTCTTTGTCTATTTTTATTGCCCTTGCTTTGAAATCAGTTTTGTCTGATATGAGTACTGCTACCCCAGCTTTTCTTTCATGTCCGTTTGCTTGGAATACTTTTTTATATCCCTTTACTTTCAGTCTGTGTAAATCTTTTGTTTTGAGGTGTGTTTCTTGTAGATAGCAAATATGTGGGTCCTGTTTTCTTATCTATTCCGTTACCCTATGTCTTTTAATTGGAGCATTTAATCCATTTACATTTACATTTAAGGTTATTATTGACATGTATTTATTCATTTTCCTTTGTACCTGTGTTCCTCTCCTCTTTTTTTCTTCTTTTTCTTAAAACATTCCCTTTAGCATCTCTGCAATGCTGGTTTGGTGGAGATGTATTCTTTTAGTCTTCCTTTGTCTGGGAAACTCCTTATTTCACCTTCCATTTTGAATGAGAGACTTGCTGGGTAGAGTATTCTTGGTTGTAGCCCTTTGTTTTTCATTGCTTAAAATATTTTTTACCATTCCCTTCTGTCTTGTAGTGTTTCTGTTGAGAAATCGGTCGATAGCCTTATTGGAGCTCCCTTGTAAGTTATTTGCTGTTTCTCCTTTGCTGCCTTTAGGATTTTCTCTTTGTCTTTGAATGTTACCATTTAACTATGATGTGCCTTGGAGTGGGCCTTTTTGGGTCCATCTTCATTGGGACCCTCTGTGCTTCCTAGACTTGCATGACTTTTTCTCTCATTAAATTAGGAAAATTTTCTGTCATTACTTTTTCAATCAAGTTTTCTCTCTCATGCTCCTCTTCTTCTTCTTGTATCCCTGTGATACGGATATTGTTTCATTTCATTTTGTCCTGAAGTTCTCTTAAACCCTCTTCATTGTTTTTCGATATTTTTTCATTTTGTTCTATTGTCTGGGAATTTTTTTCTACATTGTCCTCTAACTCACTAATCTGATCCTCTGCTTCATTTAGCCTGCTTTTGATTGATTCTACTGTGTTCTTCAGTTCAGAAATTGTATTCTTCATTTCTTCCTGGTTCTTATTGATAATTTCTATGTCCTTTTTTATGCTGGTGTAGTTCTCCATAAGTTCTGTATAGCTTCCCTGGAGTTCTCAGTAATTTTCTTGGAGTTCTTCATAATTCCCTTGGAGTTCATTGTAGTTTTCTCTGAGTTTGTCAAGTTCATTGAGCTTCCTTATAACTGTTCTTTTGAATTCCATGTCTGATAGTTATCTTACCTCTGTTTCATCTAGCACTCTTTTGGGAGATTCCTCTTTCCTTTCATTGGGAAGTTGTTTCTGTTTCTCCCCATGTTGGATGCTTCTTATTGCTTTTTTGTCTTTGTTTTTGTTTCTTAGATTTGTCTGCTTTGATTTCCCACCTTCGTGGTATGATATTCTGTATAGGAGACGTGGGGGATTCAGTGGTGTAGTCTCTTTGATCTCCTGAGCTTGATGCTCTTGGGAAGCCCTTTGTACCATTTGTGTAAGCTGTCTGGTTGTATTTCAGTTACTGTTTGGTGGAATCTTCCCTCTGGCTAGTTGATTGAGAGTCATTCTATCCACCACATCTTGAGTTCTTTTGTGGATATGCTGTTAAAACATAAACATATAACCCCGGAAAGAAACCCACGCCCTCAAAAATATCCCCCACCCACAATCACACTCAGCAGCAAATGTGCCAGTATTAATATATATATAAAGAGGCTAAGATGACGATGAAGACTATTATACTACAGGAAAAACAGATAAGAGTTGTTTTAAATGAAAGAAAGACAAGTTTTGAGAGGGAAGTGGTAGAATAATAGTAGTAGCAAGTTGGGTCAAGGCTATGCAAAACAGTAAGTAATATTTACATTGTATATTGAAAAAGGGAGGGAAGAATGCAAAGTGAAGAGAGAAAGTGGAAGTACATAGTATTAGATTTATATAGCAGTTATAAGTTATATATTTAGTGTGAGAAGGAGGATAAACAAAACAAAACAGGCAAACAAACAAATTAAAAAAGAAGAATAGGAGGGAGAGAAGGTAGGAAATGGATTAAAGAAAGAGCTTTTCCTCAGTACAAACTTTGTGTGCTGTCTTCTTTTTCTGGATCCACCCCTGGTCAAAATTCCATGGGTTTCAAATCTTCTTTTCTGGCTGGCTGGCTGTGAGGAGATCTAGTTGGATTCTGAGGCTGCTATTATCTCACTTGAGGGTCTGCTGCAGCTCTCTGCTATGAGCCTCACTGAATTGAGTCCCCCTCACTGGTCCTGCATCATCCTCCAGCACTCCTCAGGCTTGTCTAGCAATGCTACTCTTCTGGCAAGCCAGTGTACATGCCCATAGTCCCTGCCCAGCCTCAGGTCCTGTCTCTGCTCCTCCTCCAAAAAAGTCTCTGTGTTGCCTACAAGCTGCAGCACTGGCCTGCATCCCTGTCTGGCAGAGCCTTGTTATGCACCTGCCTGTCCAGAGTTGTCTGCCCGGGGTCCCTAGCAAGTCTGGGGTTCCACTCCAGCTTCCCCGTTCAGGCCCCTCTCCATGGCTCAGTTCTGCATTTTTATTTGGTGGAGCCTTGGTCCATATGGGCATGCAGGTGCAGTGTTGCCTGCCTGGGGTCCCCACCAAGTCTGGGGTTTTGCCACAGCTTTCCCACATGGGCCCCTCTCTATGGCTCAGTTCTGTGTTTTTGCTTGGTGAAGCCTTGATGTGAGCACCCCTGGGTGCAGGTGGTCCCCACCAAGACTCAGTTCACATAGTTTCTCACAGTCCAGGCTATTCTCTGTATTCCCACGCCTCTGGCTGTTTCAACCAAAACTTCTGGCTGACACCCTCCTGGACACTGCTGGGCAGGGCACCTATGGCAGGGGGAAGTTTCCAAGCAGATCTCAGCTAATGAGCTGGTCAGCAGCTGACCTTTTTAGTTGTAGTGCGGCAGAGGTTCTGGGCGGGGAAGCCCATTGTCTCTGCTTAGGGAGCATGGACCGAGCTTTCTGCCCTCTTTCACACTGTTCCCACACTCCTGGCCCTGATTGCCCTCTCTGAAATATGCACTCACTCCCAAATACACAAAATTAAGGATAAAAACCACACAATCATATCAATAGATGCAGGAAAAAAAAAAAACATTTGTTAAAATCCAGTACCCATTTATGATAAAAACTCTGATCAAAGTGAGAATAGAGGGAACATACATCAAAGTAATAAAGACCATCTATGATAAACCCACAGCCAATATCATACTCAATGGGCAGAAACTACAAACATTGCCTTTAGGATTGGGAACAAAACAGGCATTTCCACTTTCACCACTCTTTTTCAACATAATACTGGAATTGCTTGCCACAGTAATCAGACAAGAAGAAGAAACAAAGAGCTCCAAATTGAAAAGGAAGAAGTAAAACCGTCATTATTTGCAGGTAACATGATACTGTATATAAAGAACCCTAAATATTCCACCAAAAATCTACCAGAACAGATAAATAAATTCAGTGAAATAGCAGGATACAAAATAGATGTCCGGAAATTAGTTGTGCTACTATACACCAATAATGAGCTATCAGAAAGGGAAACTAAAAAAATAATCTCATCCACAATTGCTTCAAAAAGAATAAAATACCTAGGAGTAAATTTAACCATGGATGTAAAAAACCTGTACTTGGAAAATTATAAGACACTGAAGAAAGAAATTGAATAAGATACAAATAAGTGGAAGCAAATACAATGTTCATGGATAGGAAGAATTGTTATTATTAAAATGTCTATATTAATGAAAACTATCTATAGAAAGAACTCAATTCCTATCAAGATAGCAATGGCATATTTCACAGAACTAGAATAAATAATGCAAAAATTCATACAAAACCACAAAAGATCCCAAAAGGCACAGCAATCTTGGGGAAAAAAAGAGGAAAGTTGGAGGAATCACACTATCTGATATCAAACTGTACTACAAGGCCATAGTACTGGCATAAAAATAGATATATAGGGTACTTCTGGCCAAGATGGAGGCCTAGACAGACATGCGGCATCTACCTCCACAATTAAGAAGGACTATAACTACCTCAGAACTAGAGACAACGAGAAGTTCCAGAAAATTGAGCTGCACATAAGTCCAACAAACAAAGATATAAAGAAGACATGCTCATCCAGACAGGTAGGAGGGGCGGAGCCGGGGCAAAGAGGACACCGTGCAGTGGCAGCAGCAGCAGCAGCAATAGCAAGGTGGCAGAAAGTAGAGTGACAAGTTTTACAAAGTAGGGAGGGACACTGGGGGAGCGCTCCCAGACCTAGACCGGACTGCACAGCTCACGGTACTAGCGCCAGGGAAAACAAAGCCTCATTGCATCTGTCTGTGAAAACCACTCGGGGTGGGGTGTAGAAGAAAACTGCTGTTCTCTCAGTAGAGTCCACTTGTTTAAAGGCCCCCCATGGTCCTAGAACATCCGCAGACTCATCCACTCCAGGAGCGACGGCCAATGCAACAGCTAGACAGGTGTCAGTCCCATACAGAAATGCTTGGAAAAGGGGCAGTGCTGAGCAAGTGGCATTGTTTCTTCTCAGACCCCTTCCCCCCATACAGCATTACAACATGGTGAAACATGTCACCCGTACTGATGAATACCTAAGGCTCTGCCCCTTAAAATGTAACAGGTGTGACAGCTCTACCTAAGGCACAGAGGCAAACAAACACAGGAGCCTGTCAAGATGAGGAGACAGAGAAGTATGGCCCAAAAGAGGGAACAGATCAAGGTTTCAGTGGGAGAACTAAGTGATGAGGAGATAGCCAACCTAATATATGTAGAGTTAAAAACACTGTTGATAAAGATGCTCACAGGCTTGACAGATAGGCTTAAGAATGGCAAATGCATAAAGGAAGAAGTGAAGGCTATGTTAAACAAAACAAAGGAAAATCCACACAAAACCAATGGTGAAGGGAAGAAAACAGGAGTTCACATCAATGATTTGGAACATAAGGAAGAAATAAATAGTCAACCAGTACAGAATGAGGAAACAAGAATTGAAAAAGATCAGGAGAGGTGTAGGAACCTCTGGGACAACTTTAAACTTGCCAACATTCGAATCACAGGAGAGCCAGAAGGAGAAGACGAAGAGCAAGAAATTGGAAACTTAGTTGAAAAAAATAAAAGAAAAGAAAACTTCCCTAACTTGGGGAAGAAAATATACATACAACTCAGGAAGCACAGAGAGTTCCAAACAAGCTATACCCAAAGAGGACCACACAAAGACACATCATAATTAAAATTCCAAAGGCTCAGGATAAAGAGAGACTCTTAAAAGCAGCAAGAGAAAAGAAGAGAGTTACCTAAAAGGGGTGCCTATAAGACTGTCAGCTGACTTCTCAAATGAAACTTTGTAGGTAAGAAGGAACTGGCAAGAAGTATTCAAAGTGAAGAAAAGCAAGGACCTACAACCAAGATTACTCTATCCAGCAAAGCTATCATTTAGAATGGAAGGGCAGATAAAGTGCTTCTCAGACAAGGTAAAGCTAAAGGATTTTATCATCACCAAGCCATTATTACAGAAAATGTTAAAGGAACTTATTTAAGAAAAAGAGGGTCAAAACTATGAACATTAAAGTGAAACAAACTCACGACTTTTAACAAAAGAACCTAAAAATAAAAACAAAATCCAACTTAGCAAACCAGAATAGGAACAGAATCATAGGTGTGGGGATCATTTGAAGGGTTATCAGCTGGAAGCGGGAAGGGGGAGAAATGAGGAAATGGTGCAGGGATTAAGAAGCATAATTGGTTGGTACAAAATAGACAGGGGGATGTTAAGAATAATATATGAAAGGGTGAAGCCAAAGAACTTATATGCACGACCCATGGACATGAACTAAGGGGGGTGGGATTGCTGGAGGGAAGGGCGATACTCGGTGGTGGGGAGTAATGGGGGAAAAATTGGGACCAGTGTAACAACATAATCAATAAAATATACTTAAAAATAGATATATAGAGCAATGGAGCATAATAGAAAGTCCAAAAATAAATCCACACCTTTATAGTCACTTAATATTTGACAAAGGAGGCAAAAACATACAATGGGGTAAAGATAGCCTATTCAATAAATGGTGTCAGAAAAATTTGACAAAAATGTGCAAAAAATGAACCTAGACCATCCTCTTACACCATATACAAGAATAAACTCTAAATGGATTAAACACTTAAATGTTAGACTTGAAACCATAAAAATCCTAGAAGAAAACAGGCAGTGAAATTCAGATATTTCTTGTAGCAATATTTTTTTTGATATATCTCCTCAGGCAAGAGAATCAAAAGAAAAAATAAACAAATAGAACAACATTAAACTAAAAAGTGTTTGCACAGCAAAGGAAACAATCAAGAAAATGAAAAAACACCCCACTAAATGGGAAAATATATTCACTGATACATCTGATAAGGGGTTAATATCCAAATTTTATAAGAACTTATAAAGCCCAACATCAAAAGAAATAAACAATCCAATTAAAAAATAGGCAGATGGCCTGAATAGACACATCTTCAAAGAGGACATATAGCTGGACAATGAAAAAATGCTCAATGTCACTAATCATCAGAGAAATACAAATTAAAACCACAAAGAGATATTACCTCACACCTTTCAAAGTGGCTATCATCAATAAGTCAACAAACAACAAGTTGGCAAGGATGTGGAGAAAAGATAACCCCCATGCACTCTTGGTGGGAATTCAGATTGGAGCAGCCACTATGGGAAGCAATATGGGGATAGCTCAAAAAATTAAAACTGGTGTCCTGGCTGGTGTGGTTCAGTGGATTGGGCATCAGCCTGCAAAGCAAAGGGTCGCTGGTTCGATTCTTGGTCGGGGCATGTGCCTGGGTTGCAGGCAAGGTCCTCTGTTTGGGGTGTGCAAGAGGCAACTACACATAGCTGTTTCTCTCCCTCTTTCTCCCTCCCTTCCCCTTCTCTAAAAATTAAAAAAGACTTCAGGCCAAGATGGAGGCATAGACAGACATGCTGTGTCTCTCTCCACAACTAAGAAAAAATACAACTACCTCAAAACTAGAAACAACCAGAAGTTCCAGGAAATCAAACTGTATGGAAGTCCAGCAAACAAAGATATAAAGAAATACTCATCCAGACAGGTAGAAGGGGCAGAGCTGGGATGGAGAGGACGCAGTGTGGTGGCAGCAGCAGCAGTGGCAGTGGCAGGCCAGCAGAAAGTACAGTCACACATTTTAAAAAGTTAGGAGGGACATCTGGGGAGGGCTCCCAGCTCCTCACCGGACTTTGCAGCTCAGAGTCCCAGCACCGGGGAAAATCAAGCCTCATTGCTTCTGACTGTGCAAACCAGTGGAAGCTGGGGCGGAGGAAGAAGCTGCTGGTCTCTCAGCAGAGTCTGCTTGTTTAAAGAGCGCTCATGTTCTTAGAACGTCTGTGGAGCCACCCACTCTGGGAACGATGGCCAGAGTAGCAGCCAGAGGGGCACCAGTCCAGTGCGGGAGTGGGAGAGGTGCCTGGAAAAGGGGTGAGTGTTGGGCAGGCTCCATTGTTCCCTCTCAGACCCGTCCCCCACATACAGCGCCACAACGTGGTGAAACAGGTCGCCCTGTATTGACAAATCCCTAAGGATCCGCCCCTTACAACGTAACAGGAGTGACAGCTCTACCTGAGACATGGAGGCAAACAAACACAGGAGTCTGTCAGAATGCGGAGACAGAGAAGTATGGCCCAAAAGAGTGAACAGATCAAGGTCCCAGTGGGAGAACTAAGCCACCAGGAGATAACCAACCTAACAGATAAGGAGATAGACAACCTGAAAGATGCAGAATTCAAAACACTGGTGATAAAAATGCTCAGTGGCTTGACAGATATGCTTGAGTATGGCAGACGCATAAGGTAAGAAGTGAAAGCTATGCTAAGTGAAACGAAGGAAAATCCACACAAAACCAATGGTGAAGGGAAGGAAACCGGGGTTCAAATCAATGATTTGGAACATAAGGAAGAAAAAAACAGTCACCCAGTGCAGAATGAGGAAGCAAGAATTGGAAAAAATGAGGAAAACTTCCCAAATTTTGCAAAGGAGATGGACATACAGGTCCGGGAAGCATGGAGGGTCCCCGGTGAGCTGGACCCAGAGGAGACCACACTAGGATGCATCATGACTGAGATGCCAAAAGTGAAAGATAAAGAGAGAGTCCTGGGGGCAGCAAGAGAGAGGCAGAGAGTTGCCTACATGGGGGTGCCTATAGGACTATCAGCTGATTTCTCAGAGGACACTTTGCAGACCGGAAGGGACTGGCAAGCAGTATTCAATGTGATTAAAGGCAATCTGCAACCAGTATTACTCTATTCAGCAAAGCTATCATTTGGAATGGAAGGGCGGATGATGTGCTTCCCAGACAAGGTAAAGCTAAAGGAGCTCATCATCACCAAGCAATAATTATATGAAATGTCAAAGGGACTTACTTCAGAAAAAGAAGATCAAAACTATGAACACTAAAATGACAACTCACAACTATCAACGACTAAATCTAAAAAATAAAAACAAAATCCAACTAAGTAAAGCAGAATAGGAACAGAATCATAGGTATGAGGATCATTTGGAGGGTTATCAGCTGGGAGAGGGGAGGGGGAGAAATGGGGAAATGGTGCAGGGATTAAGAAGTGTAATCGGTTAGTACAAAATAGACAGGGGGAAGTTAAGAATAATATAGGAAAGGATGAAGCCAAAGAACTTATATGCACCATTCATGGACATGAACTAAGGGGGGTGAAACTGCTGGAGGGAAGGGGGGTACTGGACAGAGGGGAGCAAAGGGGAAAAAATTGGAACTACTGTAACAACATAATCAATAAAATATATGTTTAAAAAAAAGAAAATATGAATGTGGTTGCAACTGGTAAATAAGGGACAGTAATAGTGGAAGGTGAGGTTGTAGATAACATTAAAAAACAAATTCCCTTAGACATTTGTGTTGTTTCCAAATTTTTCCTGTGACATTTTATGATGATCATCTTTGTACTTTTATTTGTATGTACTGTGGCAGTATTTTGTAGGATCCATGTGCAGTAGAAATTATGAGTCAAAACATATGAATATTTAAATTGTAATAGATATTGTCAAACTGCCTTCAAAAAGGTCTACAATTTTACATTCATTCTAAGTATCTACTTTCTAAAACTTCAACGAATCTTGAGTATTTTGTCAGTCTTCATAACTTTACCAATCTCTGTAGAAAGAGAAAAAAACTTTTTAGTTTTATTTCTTTTATTGTTAGTAAGTTAGGATGCCTTCATTTGGGCCATTACTGATTTTTTCCTTTATGAATGCTTTTTTCTGTGCTTGGTCTATTTTTATCTTTTATTGTTCACTCTTCTTATCACTCTAAAAGAGCTCTTTGTATATTATGAAAATTAAGTCTTTATCATTGCACACATCTTGCCAGTTCTTTAAAAATTTTTGATGATGTTTTAGCACAATAAAAAGTTTTAGTTTAAAAAAAAATAAATGAAAATAAACAAAAATTTAAAAAAATTAAAACTGGAACTGCCTTATGACCCGGTGATACCTCTTCTGAGAATTTATCCTAAGAAACATGAAACATTAATTCGAAAGCATATATGCACTGCTGTGTTCATTGCAGCGTTATTTACAATAGCAAGGATTTGGAAGCTGCCCAAGAGCCCATCAGTAAATTTACACAATGGAACACTACTAGGCTATAAAAAAAAAAAAAAGGAAATCTTACCCTTTGCAACAATATGGATGAACCTGAAGAACATTATACTACATGAAACAAGCCAGTAAGGTTAAGAAAAGTTCCAAATAATTTCACTCATATGTGTAATTTAGTGAGTAAAATGAACTAACAAGCGAAATAGAGACAGACTCATAGAGACCAGGCTGACAGCTGTTGGCGGGGTGGTGGTTGAGGAGGTGGGTGGGGGGTGTGGTGGAGGATTGAACAAAATGAAAAAAAGAAAAAAACTCACTGACATAGACAACAGTGTGGTGATTGCCAAGGGTGGGGGTTGAGGGGAGGTGGAGGAGGATATGTGGGGATAAATGGAGATAGAAGGAGCCTGGACTTGGGGTGGTGAACACACAATACAGTGTACAGATGTGTGTTATGGATTTGTGCACCTGAAACCTGTATATTTTGTTAACCAGTATCACCCCAATAAATTCAATAAAAAGGAAAAAAGAATATATGGTTACAAAATTTTTTTAAAATGTAAATTAAATCACTCCCTTCTTAAAACTCTTTTCATCTAATCTAAATTCTTGAATGTGGCCTCAAAACCACACACAGCATGGCGCCTGCCCACCTTTGATTTCCTGGTTACTCCCCATCCTCCTCCTCCACTGACCTTTTCTTGGTTTCATTTACATGCACCACACTTTTCCAACCCCTTGCTCCTCTGGCTTCTTCTCATTTTCCATAACTCAGCCTCAGAATTCCCTCTACCCCAACTAAAGTAGGTCCTCCTTTCATAACATTTTGCCAAAATGTGTAAATAAACTGCACATTCCCTGAGGGTAGGGTCCAAACAGTCTTTGACAGCAGCTTCTTTAGGACTCACTCATCACACGTCTGGCACATAGTAAGTGTTCATTAAAGACTTGTTGAATGTAGCAAGAGGGGATCCTACTTTGAGCCTGTACTTTAGTGGGCACTGCTCTGCTCCTCCCTATGGGAAGGAGAGAAATGTGTCCACCAGGAACTCTCTCCCCCAAACTGGAATCCTATCATTCCTTTTCTAACTGCCCTCAGCTCCCTTCCAAGGGCCTGCATGGGTCTCTTCCCAGGACCCATCACCCTAAAGACTGAGTCGCCAATGTGTGCATCTCTAGGCTTAAAAGGTGGTCAAGCTGACTGAAGGTTGGTGTATGGTGGAACTTGGATGTGTTGGTTCAAGTGTACACATGCTTGCCTGTGAGGTGGAGGTGTGGGATTAAAAGAAACAAGCCAGCCCTCCCTGCACCTCTACATTTTGGGAAGAAACTCCTAGAAGTCCAAGAATTCTAAATTAGAGTTAGGTCTTCCTGGTTGTCCTGAAGGTATATTTGTCCTAGTAGGGAGAATAAACCTTATTTTATATAACAGTCTCTTAGCTTTATATAACTTTTAAGAATTGGATATATGGTCTATGGGCCTCCATCTGCACCCTTGCCCTGGATCTGTTTAGGTCAGGGGCAGGCCTGGCAATCTAGATTGGCATGAGCTTCCTGGGGCTGAGCTCTCCTTCCTGGGGTTAGGTTGTGGGGACACACAGACCCTTGGAGCTTAAGTTCCCACTAAAACTTAACCCTAAGATCTTTGAAACCTTGATAGAAATAGAGAAGGACTGGCCTTAATTTATTTTCATTCTAGGAAAACTGCTTAAGGGGACTTTAAGTTATCCAAATTCAGAATACAGCTCCTCTTCTGAAACAGATGCCTATGGTTCTAGAGCCCAGGAGCACTATTTCTCTGGTTAAGTAATGGAAGGAGCCTATGTGGTAGCAGAAAGGCAACTCTTTAAATCCTGTTTCCCTTTTTTAAAAAATATGATATAAAATACAATTTACACAATAATATTTAATGAATAATAATCATGTGCCAGATACTATGAGAAGCATTTTATAAAATTATCTCATTCATTCTTCAAGATACTCAATATTATAATTTTCATTTTATAAATAAATGGGGAAACTGCAATTCATAGAGTTTAAGTAACTTGTGCAGAGGTCATGCAGTTAGCAAGTGGCAGAGCTAGGTTTTGAATCTACATCTGACTCTGAGCCTTTTGTATCCACCTCTATCATTCTCAAATTTTTCCCACTCAGTAATGATTCCCTAATGTGGAGCACCCAGAGTAGGAGGCTGTTTGCAGAATTGACTATACTAGAGCAAAGTAGAAGCCATCACTGTCTGTTGAAATATGTATCAATCAAGGCCATGCTTGCTGACTTTTGAAAGAACTTGCTTGTTTCTTGACTCAGGAGAGAGAAGGTAGAACAACTTCACAAGGGCATGAAGATGCAACAGGCAGGAAGGAGCTAAGACCCTTTCTGTCTTTGGGCCAGGCCAGGAAAAGTTGAGCTCCAGGTGATTATGCCAAGTTCAGAAGGGTGAAGTTGAAGAAGGCTGCAGGCTGATCCTGAGATAGACAGAGTATCTCCAGAAGCATCCCGGCACTGGCCTGAGGCCTCTGGCGAGAGCGAACTGCTGAGGTGAGCCATGTTCCAAGAGCCAGAGGAAATCTGAGAACAGCCCCAACTGGTAGCCTGGTGCTACATTCTAGACAGGGCTGCCTCCTTGGTGCAGACTGTGGGATGGACACTGTGGTGGAGACTGCAGATCAGCCTAGAAGAATGTTCTTGCCCTCTTAGCTATGAGACTGTAAGACTCAAGGATACTTTTGTTTATAGATTTAACTTTATTTAGGAGGGGGGAAGATGGCAGAGGAGTGAGGACAGGCTGAGGTTTCAGGCTCCCGAGACCCTTCTGCAGTTTGGGCTAACTGTAGACAGAACATCTCAATGAGCAGCTGGATACTGGCAGGAGTCGAGCCAAGGCACTGCTGGATTAGAGAAAATCCATCTGAGGACAACCTGTTTAGTGAGGATAGCGGAGGAAAAGGGGACGAAATGGGATTCCTGATTGGGGCGGCTGCCCGAGCTGCGGCTGGAAGGACACAAAGGATTTTGGGGGACCGAAGGCTACCCAGGAGAGGTGTTGGGAGGAGAGCGGATCTCTGCCGGCTGGCAGAGACCACACTCAACCAAGTGGCATTGGCGCTGACGGACAGGAGACAGCGTGCTGCCGGGCGAGTGAGAACATAATTCTCCTTTATATTTTTCTCTAGTGGATGGTGGAGAGGGGAGGAAAGTTTGGGGGTGGTAGACCATTCTTGAGGAGCGCAGGCGCAGTAGTGTGTTCATCCATCCCCCAACCCTCCCCTTGGGTCATGGGGGTGTACATAGGGAAGTGCCCTCATTCACTGGCCCAGGTGCGCAGGGCTGCGCGTCCAGGTTCCCTTGGGACACATGCCAACAGAAATAAAATCAGTGACCCAACGGGCGCAGGGAGGGCCCATTGGACACGCAGAAGACTGTGCGCAGTCGCCCCTGGCCAGCCCAGTGGGCGCCAGGCCAAAGTACCAGGCCGGGATCCAGAGCACAGAGCACTTGCCCAGGCTAGCTCCCCAGCCTCTTGGCTGCACACCGGCACTGGAGCCAAAAAACACCTCAAGGGCTTTCCCAGAGCGCGGCGCAGCCGGCTTCCTTGGAACGTGGCGCAGCCGGCTTTCTAGGAGTGTGGAGCGGCAGGCTAGAGCTTAGTTCCCGGTACACCTTGGGCGCGCACCAGTGCTCGAGCCAAAAAAACACACCTAGAGGGCTTTCCCGGAGCTTGGCACGGCCTGCTTTCTAGGAGCGCTGCGCGGCAGTCCTGAGCTTAGTTCCCCAGCCGCCTTGGGCGCGCACTGATGCTTGAGTGAAAATAAAAAACACCTCGCCAGCTTCCCCAGAGCGCAACGTGGCCTGCTTTCCTGGAGCACAGCGTGGCAGACCTGAGGTGGGCTCTTGGCTGCCTTGCATTGCGCCCTGCCGGCCACCTCGCACACACCACTGCTGCAAGGAATAGGAATCTCTGACCCATCACATTAGACCAGCTGTGGACGCAGAAAAAGAAGACAACACAAGAAGGCTGAACTGACATCTCCACAAAAGAATTCAAGATAAAGTGGCTAGAGTGACTGCCAATCAACAAGCCAGAAGGAATATACTAACAACAACAACAAAAAATCTGAAATATAACCAGACAGCATAAACAAACGATATAAAGGTACCCCAAGAACATCAGGCTCAGGAGATCAAAGAGACTGCACCACTGAAACCCTCAGATCTACCATAAAAAATCTCATACCACAAAGGTGGGAAGGCAAAGCAGACAAATCCAAATAACAAAAACAAACAAGAAGAATCCAACATGGTAAGACGCAGAAACAACCTCTCAATGAAAAGAAAAGAGGAATCCCCAGAAAGAGAGGTAGATGGAACAGACATAGCCCAAATGTCAGACATGGAATTCAAAACTATGGTGGTGAAGAAGCTCAATATGCTCGAAAACCTCAAAAACAACTATGATAACCTCCAAGGAAGTTACCAACAGCTCCAAGAAAATTACAGGGAACTTGCAGAGAACTACACCAGCATAAAAAAAGACATAGCAACTATCAACAAGAACCAGGAAGAAATGAAGAATGCAATCTCTGAACTGAAAAACACAGTAGAATCAGTCAAAAGCAGACTAAACGAAGCAGAAGATCGGATTAGTGAGTTAGAGGATAATGTAGGTAATAATTCTCAAATGATACAGCAAAATGAAAAAAGACTGAAAGAATATGAACAAGATGTAAGGGAATTACAGGATAGCATTATAAAAAATAATTTAAGGATCATCAGAATAAGAGAGGGAGAAGAAAAGGAGCATGGAATTGAAAATCTGATAGGAGAAATAGTGACAGAGAATTTTCCGAACCTGATGAGAGAAAAAGTTATGCAAGTCCAAGAAGCACTGAGAGTTGCAATCAAGAGGAACCCCCAAAAACCCACTCCAAGGCACATCATAGTTAAAATGGCAACATTCCAAGACAAAGAGAGAATCCTCAAAGCAGCAAGAGAAAAACAGCAAATAACTTACAAGGGAGCTCCAATAAGGCTATCGACCGATTTCTCAACAGAAACATTACAAGCCAGAAGGGAATGGTCAAAAATATTTCAAGCAATGAAAAACAAAGGCCTACAACCAAGAATACTCTACCCAGCAAGGCTCTCCTTCAAAATAGAAGGTGAAACAAGGAGTTTCTCAGACAAAGGAAGACTAAAAGAATACGTCTCCACCAAACCAGCATTGCAAGAGATGCTAAAGGGAATATTCTAAGAAAAAGGAGGAGAAAAAAACAAAAAAAGAGTAGAGGAACAGAGATACAAAAGGGAAATGAATAAATACATGTCAATAATAACCTTAAATGTAAATGGATTAAATGCTCCCATTAAAAGACATAGGGTAACGGAATGGATAAGAAAACAGGACCCACATATTTGCTGTCTACAAGAAACACACCTCAAAACAAAAGATTTACACAGACTGAAAGTAAAGGGATATAAAAAATTTTCCAAGCAAACGGACCTGAAAAAAAAAGCTGGGGTAGCAGTCCTCATATCAGACAAAACGGATTTCAAAGCAAGGGCAATAAAAAGAGGCAAAGAAGGACATTTCATAATACATAAAGGAACGATTCATCAAGAAGATATAACACTGATAAACATATATGCACCCAACATAGGAGCACCCAAATACATAAAGCAAATACTAGAAGACCACAAGAAGGATATTAACAACAACACACTCATAGTAGGGGACTTCAACACTCCATTATCAACAATAGACAGATCATCCAAGCAAAGAAACACCAAGGATATACAGGCATTGAACAACACACTAAACCACATGGACTTAACTGATATATATAGAACTTTTCACCCCAAAGAAGCAAAATATACATTCTTTTCAAAGGCACATGGGACATTTTCAAAGATAGACCACATAATAGGACACAAAACAAGCCTCAACAAATTCAAGAAAATTGAAATCATATCAAGCATCTTTTCAGACCACAATGCCTTGAAACTAAAAATCAACCTCAGAGAAAAAATTCAAAGACACCCAAACTCATGGAGAATGAATAACATGCTTTTAAATAACGAATGGGTTAACAATGACATCAAAGAGGAAATCAAGAAATTTCTAGAAACTAATGACAATGAACACACAACAGCCCAAAACCTATGGGACACAGCAAAAGCAGTCCTAAGAGGGAAGTTCATAGCAATACAGGCATATCTGAAAAGGCTAGAAGAATCTCAAATTAAAAACCTAACCATAAAGCTACAAGAACTAGAACAGCAACAACAAACAAAGCCTAGGGCAAAAAGAAGAAAGGAAATCATCAAGATCAAAGCAGAATTAAACGACATAGAAACCAAACGAACAATCCAAAAAATCAACAAAACTAGGAGCTGGTTCTTTGAAAAAATAAACAAATTTGACAAGCCTCTAGCCAGGCTCATTAAGAAAAAAAGAGAGAAGACCCAAATAAACAAAATCAGAAATGAAAGAGGAGAAATCACGACTGATACCTCAGAAATACAAACAATTATAAGAAATTACTACAAACAACTATATGGCAAGAAATTTGACAACCTAGTAGAAATGGACAGATTTCTAGACACATATAACCTTCCAAAACTGAATCAAGAAGAAGTAGAAAGTCTCAACAGACCAATAACAAAGAAGGAAATTGAAACAGTAATCCAAAATCTCCCTGCACACAAAAGCCCTGGACCGGATGGCTTCACAGGCGAATTTTACAAAACGTTTAGGGAAGAACTAACTCCTACCCTCCTCAAACTATTCCAGAAAATCCAAGAAGAGGGAAAACTCCCAAACTCTTTCTATGAAGCCAGTATTACCCTAATCCCAAAACCAGGTCAGGACACAGCAAAGAAAGAAAACTACAGGCCAATATCACTGATGAACATAGATGCTAAAATCCTCAATAAAATTTTGGCAAACAGGATCCAACAATACATCAAAAAGGTCATACACCATGATCAAGTGGGATTCATCCCAGGGATGCAAGGATGGTTTAATATTCACAAATCAATAAATATAATACATCACCTAAACAAAATGAAAGACAAAAATCACATGATCATATCTATAGATGCAGGAAAAGCATTTGATAAGGTACAACACCCATTTATGTTGAAAACACTCAGCAAAATGGGAATAGAGGGAGCATACCTTAACATCATTAAGGCTATATATGAGAAGCCTGAAGCCAACATCATACTCAATGGACAAAAACTGAAAGCATTCCCCCTGAAATCAGGAACTAAACAAGGCTGTCCACTCTCCCCACT
The DNA here is from genome assembly GCF_987537825.1 of Furipterus horrens. Taxonomy (NCBI): domain Eukaryota; kingdom Metazoa; phylum Chordata; class Mammalia; order Chiroptera; family Furipteridae; genus Furipterus; species Furipterus horrens. Next base: position 89,482,669 of record NW_028327172.1, on the reverse strand, counting down.
TCTATTCAACATAGTGTTGGAAGTCCTAGCCACAGCAATTAGACAGGACAAAGAAATAAAAGGCATCCAAATTGGGAAAGAAGAAGTAAAACTATCACTATTTGCTGACTACATGATAGTATACCTAGAAAACCCTATAAAATCCACTAAAAGACTACTTGATATAATAAGTGAATTTGGCAAAATGGCAGGGTACAAAATAAATATACAGAAATCTAAGGCATTTCTGTACACCAACAATAAAATATCAGAGACAGAGGCAAAAAAGAAAATACCATTTACTATAGCAACAAGAAAAATAAAGTACCTAGGAATAAACTTAACCAAAGAGATAAAAGACCTGTACACTGAAAATTATGCAACATTGAAGAAAGAAATTAAGGAAGATACAAATAAATGGAGGCAAATACCATGTTCTTGGATGGGAAGAATCAACATCATCAAAATGGCCATACTACCCAAAGCAATTTACAAATTCAATGCAATCCCTATTAAAATACCAATGACATATTTCACTGACCTAGAACAAATCCTCCAAAAATTCATATGGAACCAAAAAAGACCCCGAATAGCAAAAGCAATCTTGAAACAGAAGAACACAGCAGGAGGAATCACGATACCAGACATCAAACAATACTACAAAGCCACTGTGATCAAAACAGTCTGGTACTGGCATAAGAACAGACATATAGATCAGTGGAACAGAATTGAAAGCCCAGAAATAAACGCAGGCCTCTATGGTCAACTAATCTTTGATAAAGGAGGAAAGAACATAAAATGGAGTGAGAAGAGCCTCTTTAACAAATGGTGCTGGGAGAACTGGACAGGGACGTGCAAAAAAATGAAACTAGACCACCAACTTACACCACACACGAGAATAAACTCAAGATGGATTAAAGACTTAAATGTAAGCCGTGATACCATAAAAGTCCTAGAGGAAAACATAGGCAGGAAAATTTCAGATATCCCACGTAACAATATCTTCACAGATACATCTCCCAAGGCAAGAGAAATAAAGGAAAAAATAAACAAATGTGACTACATCAAACTAAAAAGTTTCTGCTCAGCAAAAGAAAACATCAGTAAGATGAAGGAAACCAACCATATGGGAAAACATATTTGCCAATGATATCACAGACAGGGGACTGATCTCCAAAATATATAAAGAGCTGATACGACTCAACATCAAGAAAACAAACAACCCAATTAAAAAATGGGCGAAGGACCTGAACAAACACTTCTCCGAAGAGGACATACAGAAGGTCCATAGGCACATGAAAAAATGCTCAACATCATTGGCCATCAGAGAGATGCAAGTAAAAACCACAATGAGATACCACCTTACACCTGTCAGAATGGCCATCGTCAACAAATCAACAAACAACAAATGCTGGCGAGGATGTGGAGAAACAGGAACCCTACTGCACTGTTGGTGGGAATGCAGACTGGTGCAGCCAGTATGGAAACAGTATGGAATTACCTCAAAAAACTAAAAATGGAACTGTCTTTTGAACCAGTGATTCCACTGCTAGGATTATACCCAAAAGATCCTAAAACCCTAATTCAAAAGAACTTATGTACCCCTGTGTTCATAGAAGCACTGTTTACAATAGCTAAGTGCTGGAAACAGCCTAAGTGTGCCCATCTGCAGATGAGTGTATCAGAAAAACTGTGGTACATTTACACAATGGAATACTATGCAGCAAAAAGAAAGAAGGAACTCCTGCCATTTGCGACAACATGGATGGAACTAGAAAGAATTATGCTTAGTGAAATAAGCCAGTCAAAGAAAGCAAAATACCATATGATATCACCCAATACAGGAAACTAAAGAGCAACACAAACAAACGAACTAAATAGGCAAAGACTAGAATAGTAGTCAGTAGGGGGGAGGGGGGAGGGAGAGAAGGGGGATAAGTAAGGGAAGGGTCAGGTCAAGGAACGTATATGAATGACTCATGGACATGGACAACGGGGAGGGATATAATTGTGGGAGAAGGGATGGACTGGGAGCGGGGAGCAATGGGGGAAAAATGGGACAACTGTAATTGAATAACAAAAAATAAAATTAAAAAAAAAAAAGAAACTGCATTTAAGAAGGGACTGGAAAGAAGTATTTAAAGTAATGAAAAGCAAGGACCTACAACCAAGATTACTCTATCCAGCAAAGCTATAATTTAGAATGGAAGTGCTATTTTTTTTTTTTTTTAAATGGAAGTGCTATTAAAGTGCTTCCCAGACAAGGTAAAGCTGAAGGAGTTGATCATCACCAAGTCATTATTATACTAAATGTTAAAGGGACTTATTTAAGAAAAGAAAGATAAAATCTATGAATATTAAAATAACAACCGGGATGAGGTGGGTGGGACAGGGGTGAGCAATGTGGGGAAAATGGGACAAGTGTAATAGAACAACAATAAAAAACAAAGAAAAAATGTATTAGAGAAATGGGCAGTCTCATTAGTGTAGAAAACAAAATTTGTATAAGATTTTTCAGAAACCATTTGACAATTTACATTAATACCTTTAAAATGACAGTTCTAGAAATTCATCTTAAAGCAGTTACTAAATATGAACTTAACAATTTAGCTATTACATGGTTAAATGTAGTATTCTTATAAAAATAAGAAATCAAGGTTAAATGTCCAGCAATAGAGAGACTAATTAAATAATAAGTAAATTATGGTACATTCAAGGTAAAGAATCAGAAGAATACTTAAGGAGCAATTTACAATGAGGCTGTTTCATTTAAACTGTGCAAAGCTGTTCACAATAAAGTAAGCAAAATAATTTAAAAAAATAAAATGACAACAAACTGACAACTATCAACAGAATATAAAAAACAAAACAAAAACAAACTAAGCAAACAACCAGAATAGGAACAGAATCATAGGTATGAGGAGCATTTGGAGGGGTATCAGCTGGGAAAGTGAAGGGGAAGAAATGGGGAAATGGTGCAGGGATTAATAAGCATAATTCGTAGGTAGAAAATAGACAGAGGGGTGTTGAGAATAGTACAAGAAAGGGTAAAACCAAAGAATTTATATGCATGATCCATGGACATGAACTAAGGGAGGTGGGATAGCTGGAGGGAAGGAGGTACTGGGTTGAGGGGAGCAAAGGGAAAAGAAATTGGGACAACTATAACAGCATAATCAATAACATATACTTGGAAAAAAAGATCTAAGTGGTCTTATGTTTGGAAAAGATTTCAGGGGATGGCGGTGCAGTAAAAGTGATGCAAAGTCATTATCTATTTATTACGAAGACAGGAAAAGAAAAGCTAAACTTAAACTGTCTTAGGACAGGCATGGGTTAGACGTCTAAATGATAGCCAGCTGTTAGGTGTGAATTTCTGAAATAGATAATTGTAAAAATCTGTACAAGTTTGTTTGTTTCCTTTGAGGGAAAAAAATTGATAATTCCTTGGTAACTCTTTGTAATAGGCATGTCTTTCTTAACAGAGAATGGGATGGATTAACTAATTTGGATTCCAGCTGGTCCATGGAAAGTGATGTAAAGTCAAAAGGTATGATCTCAAGGGCCATGACATCATCACGTGATCCAGCCATTTCTGATTAGACAAGCCAATTAACACTCAGGGAGTCTGGACATAAGTGGGAATCCCACAGAAGTCATACTACAAAGTTGAAGATAAGGGGGAATACCAGACCAGAACCTGACATTTCAGACTGCTTCCCTGATAGGACTTTTTCAAAGAAACAAGAACTGAAATGTAGATTAAACTGGCATGCAAAACAGGCTACTATTTCAGTCTGAATCATGTGTAGGGGCCACAGTAGGTATATCTGAAACTGAGGGGCAAAAGAAAACTAAACACGTGAACTGCATATGATAAAGAATTGAAACTGTCCAGGAGACTAGACAGTTTCAAGCATTAATTGTGCTGGGACCTGAGCCAAGAAGCAGAATTTTATAGCATCTTCTTCCTGGTTAGAACCATGCAACAGTGATCTTCTCCCAAGCCCCCTTCCCTAGGATTCCTGCTATCCTGTGGTCTACAGTAGGATAGCAGGACAGTGGGCCTCTCAGCACTGCTTTGACTTGTCACAACTCTGCCACATCACCAGGTCCTCTGTCCCTCCCCTTCAAGGAGCTGGCATCACCTAGACCCAGATGACAGAACTGTGGTCAAGGTGGCCTTGCTAATGGTAAACCAGAGTGTTTATGGTCTCTCCACTCCCTCAATGCAAGGATCTGCCAATGATCTGCAAAGCTCTAATGGGAAAAGATTTTGAGGTTTTCTTCTTGAAATACCTTTCCTGCCTTTTTTCTGCTAAGTCATCTTCCTTTCTTCTGCATACTCTTGTGTATCTCCCCTTCTGGAAAGCTTTCCTTAATCCTAACTAAGATCCACTCACTGAGGTCCCTGTTCATCTCTACTATGAGCATCACAAAAAGTAATTTTTCATTCAAGCTTTCTCCTAACCAGGGAAGTTAAATAAGTGTTTAGAGAAAGTAAATTAATTTTAATATTGGTTTAAGTTACACATGTCTTCAGTACATATTTTTTATATGTTTTCCCTGTGTGCCTCTGTTCTTTGACCATGATCTCTGTGAGGGCAGTGCCAGGCTGTACCACCTGAGGGAGTAGAGTTGTTTAGCTGATTGATCCTACATGCATACTCCCAAGAGAACTCAGACACAGTCTCATGGTATTTGAGTTAGACTCAGGAGAAGGACCTGGATCATTGATATTGAGACACAGGATTAATATCTGCATAATGAATCAAGCATGCTACTATGTACCCATCTGTAATACATAGTTGTGAAGTTTTAGAAAACTCATTCATTTGTTTATTGGTGTAGTCACCCTAATACATGGTACTGAGTATCTATTATATCTGACACCATAATGTTGAAAATGTATAAGTTCTCTTTCCATCTAAGCTTACAGTTCAATTTAACCTGAAGATAAAATAAGGACTTCCAGTCAGGATGGAGGTGTAGTAGATATGCATCGCCTCCTCGGGCAACCATAGAAAGAATTACAGTCAGATCTCAAAACTCATAACATCCAGAACCATCAGAAAATCGAGCTGTATGAAAGTCTGACAACCAAAGATTTAAAGAAGACACATTCATCGAGATGGGTAGGAGGGGAGAACTCGTGAAGACAAGTGAAGAAATGACATGGCGTGAAAATCTGGCAGCAGAACGGATGGGAGGGATACCTTGGGAGCAAGCGATCCCAGCCCCAGACCAGGCACACAGCCCAGGGTCCAAACACCAGGATGATACAGCCTCATTACCTTTGGCTATAAAAACCATTGGGGATTGGGTCGGTGGAAGAAGCTGCCAGATTATTGTCACTTAAAGGGCCAGCAGAGTATTAGAACATACACAAACCCACCCAATATGGGATTCACTGCCAGGGCAGCAGCTGGAAGGGCATCAGTTGCACATGGGAAGGGGATGAAGTGACTAGAAATAGGGCAGGCACCAGGTGAACCACCAGAAGCCAGGAGGCAGCACCGTACCCTCTCAAAGCCCTCCCCACAAAGCCACAAAATGTTGAAGTAGGTTTCCCCACCATGATGATTACCTAAGGCTCTGCTCCACACAATTTACAGGTGCATTTTCTACATAGGCCACACTACTAAGATAGGGAGTAAAAGCAGCTCTACCTAATACACAGAAACAAATACAGGGAGGCTGCCTAATTGAGGAGGCAAAGAAATATGGCCCAAATGAAAGAACAGAACAACCCCCAGAAAAAGGAGATAGCCAACCTATCAGATGCAGAGTTCAAAACACTGGTGATAAAGATGCTCAGAGAACTCCTTGAGTATAGGAAAAAAATAAAGAAAAATTAAGGTTATAAAACAAAATTTTAAAAAATCTACAGGAAACCAACAGAGAAGAAAAGGAAAGCCAGATTCAAACAAACAATTTGGAACATAAGGAAGAGATAAACATTCAACCAGAACAAAAAGAAGAAACAAGAATTCAAAAAAAGAGGATAGGATTAGGAATCTCTGGGACATCTCCAAATGTGCCAACATTTGAACATAGGGATGTCAGAATGAGAAGAGGAAGAACAAGAAAGTGAAAACTTAGTTAAAAAAAATAAAAGAAAACTTCCCAAATTTGGCAAAGGAAATAAACATACAAGTCCATGAAGAACAGAGAGTCCCAAACAAGCTAGACCCAAAGAGGACCACACTAAGACACATCATAATTAAAATGCCAAAGGTTCAAGATAAAGAGAGAATCTTAAAAGCAAGCAAAAGAAGAGAGTGGTGACCCACAAAGGAGTTCTCATAAGAGTATCAGCTGACTTCTCAAAAGAAACTTTGCAGGCAAGAAGGGACTGGCAAGAAGTATTCAAGGTCATGAAAAGCAAGAACCTACAACCAAGATTACTCTATCCAGCAAAGATATCATGTAGAATGGAAGGGCAGATAAAGTGCTTCTCAGACAAGGTAAAGCTAAAGGAGTTCATCAGCAACAAGCCATTATTACAGGAAATGTTAAAGGAACTTACTTAAGAAAAAGAAGATCAAAATCATGAACATTAAAAAGGCAACAAGTTCACAAATGTCAACAACTGAATCTAAAAAAAAGCAAAAAACAAAACAAACTAAGTAAACAACTAGAACAGGAAGAGAATCATAGGTATGGAAATCATTTGGAGGGTTAGTACTGAGAGGGTGAAGAGGGAGAGTGGGGAAATGGTGCAGGGATTAAGAAGCATAATTGGTAAGACTAAAGTAGACAAGGGGAAGTTAAGAATAGCATAGGAAATGGAGAAGCCAAAGAACTTACACGCATGACCCATGGACATAAACTAAGGGGGCAATTGCTAGAGGAAAGGGGGGGTACTGGGTGGAGGGGGGCAAAGGGAAAAATATTGGAACAACTGTAATAGCATAATCAATAAAATATTGTTGAAAAAGAAATAATGAAGCCACTGGGGGAAAATCCACTATGGAAGGAAACATTGTGCTTTATTAAACAAAATCATAAACTTTCAAGTTTAGGTATTGAAAAAGATTATCTAGATAGGAAGAACTGGCTGATCAAACAGTCCTGAATTTATCCCAGGTTCCTCTTTTTCACGTTTCCTGTGCCTTCACTGTTCCCTTACTGGCCCTCTACAGGTGTAAATTTTAAAACTTTTATTTGTAGACTTCCGGCCAAGATGGAGGTGTAGACCGACATGCTGCGTCTCCCTCCACAACTAAGAAGGAACACAACTACCTAAAAACTAGAAACAACCAGAAGTTCCAGAAAATCAAACTGCATGGAAGTCCAGCAAACAAAGATATAAAGAAGAAATATTCAGACAGGTAGGAGGGGCAGAGCCGGGGCAGAGAGGATGCTGTGTGGTGATAGCAGCAGTGGCACTGCGGCAGCTTGGCAGAAAGCGCAGTCACACATTTTAAAAAGTCAACAGGGACACCTGCGGAGTGTTCCCAGCTCCTCACCAGATCGCGCAGCTCACTGTCCCAGCACTGGAGAAAATCAAGCCTCAATGCTTCTGACTGTGCAAACCGGTGAGTGTTGGGGTGGAGGCAGAAACTGCTGGTCTCTCAGCAGAGTCTGCTTGTTTAAAGGGCCCCCACAGTCTAGAACATCCACAGACCAACCCACTCTGGGAAAGACGGCCAGGGCAACAGCTAGAGGGGCGCCAGTCCTATACAGAAGTAGGAGAAGGAAGTGCCTGGCAAAGGAGTGAGTGCTGGGCAAGTGGCATTGTTCCCTCTAAGACCCCTCTCCCACATACAGCGCCACAATGTGGTGAAACAGGTCGCCCTGTACTGACGAATCCCTAAGGCTCTGCCCCTTACAACGTAACAGGGCAACTGCTCCACCTAAGACACAGAAGCAAACAAACACAAAAACCTGTCAAGATGAGTAGACAGAGAAGTATGGCCCAAAAGAGGAAACAGATCAAGGTTCCAGTGGGAGAACTAAGTGACAAAGAGATAGCCAACCTAACAGATGCAGAATTCAAAACACTGGTGATAAAGATGATCACAGGCTTGACAGATATGCTTGAGTATGGCAAATGCATAAGGGAAGAAGTTAAGGCTATGCTAAGTGAAATGAAAAAAAATCCACACAAAACCAATGGTGAAGGGATGAAAACTGGGGTTCAAACCAATTATTTGGAACATAAGGAAGAAAAAAACAGTCATCCAGTACAGAATGAGGAAACAAGAATTAAAAAAAAGAATGAGGAGAGGCTTGGGAAAATCTGGGACAACTTAACGTGCCAATATCTGAATCATGGGGGTGCCAGAAGGAGAAGAGAAAGAGCAAGAAATTGAAATCTTATGTGAAAAGGTAATGAAGAAAAACTTCCCAAATTTTGTGAAGGAAATAGACATACAAGTCCAGGAAGTACGGAGAGTCACAGGCAAGCTGGACCCAGAGGAGACCACACGAAGACATATCATGATTAAAATGCCAAAGGTTCAAGATAAAGAGAGAATCCTAAAAGCAGCAAGAGAGAAGTGGAGAGTTGCCTACAAAGGGGTCCCTATAAGACTATCCATTGATTTCTCAAAAGAAAGTTTGCAGGCAAGAAGGGACTGGCTAGCAGTATTCAATGTGATGAAAAGAAACCTACAAGCAAGATTACTCTATCCAGCAAAGCTATCATTTAGAATGGAACAGCAGATGAAGTGCTTTCTAGACCAGGTAAAGCTAAAAGAATTCACCATAACCAAGACATTATTATATGAAACATCAAAGGGACTTACTTAAGAAAAAGAAGATCAGAACTATGAACACTAAAATGACAACAAACTCACAACAACTGTTTTTATTTTTTAGATTCAACAACTGAATCTAAAAAATAAAAACAAAGTCCAACAAAGCAAACCAGAACAGGAACAGAATCATAGGTATGGGGATCATTTGGAGGGTTATTAGCTGGGAGGGGAGAGGGGGAGAAGTGGGGCTATGGTGCAGGGATTAAGAAGCACAATTGGAGACTTCCGGCCAAGATGGAGGCTTAGACTGACATGCTCGGTCTCCCCCTACAACTAGAAAGGAATACAACTACCTCAAAACAAAAGATAACTAGAAATTCCAGACAATAAAACTACATGGAAGCTCAATGTATGAAGTTATAAACCAGCGGTGCTCATCGGACGGGTAGGAGGGGCAAAATCAGGTGGTGCCATTTGCGGTAGCAGTGGGGACAGTGGCAAGGGGAGGAATCCCGGCTGCAGTCGAGCCCAGGCAGCCTGTGACCCCGACCCCAACGCTGGGAAAGGCAGCCCCCTCTCCCCATTGCCTCGGACAGTGAGGCCCAGAGGGTGGGAGGACGGATCCCAGTCTCCCAGTGGAGAATAACGGCAGGAATCCATCTTGGACACCCACCCCCACTCAAAGCGCCACAGCGCAGCGAAAAAGGTTGCGGATCACTGCCGGTCGCCGGGTAGTGACAAGTACAGGGGGCTCTGTCCCCTACGGCCTACCCAGAAAGCAAAGCAAAACACAAATCTGTCAAAATGAGGCAGACAACTATAGAAATCCCGGTGACGTAGCTCACCAGGCAACAGATGAAGAATCTGACAGATGAACAAATAAGAACCCTTTCAGAGGCTCAATTCAGAGCTATAGTTATTAGGTGGCTTACGGAATCAACAAAAGATTTGGAACAAGACTGGGAAGGATTGAAAGCCACTCATACTGAAATGAATGAAAACACATACGAGAAAAGTGGTGAGGAAATAAAATCCAGAGATCAAATCAACAAACTGGAACATAGGAAAGGAACAGTCAACCAGTGCAGAGAGAGGAAACAGAAAGTAAGGAAAGTGAGGAGAGGATCAGAAACCTCTGGGACAGCTGTAAGAGATCGAACATATGGATTACAGGATTGCCAGAGGGTGAAGAAGAAGAACTAGAAATTGAAAAATTAAGTGAAAATATAATAAAGCAGAACTTCCCCAAACTTGGGGAAGAAAATAGACTTACAGGTCCAGGAAGCACAGAGAGTTCCAGAAAAACTGGACACAGGGAGAACCACTCCAAGACACATTATAATCAAATTGTCAAAACTTAAAGATAAAGAGAGACTCTTAAAAGCAGCAAGAGAGAAGAAAAGAATCATGTACAAAGGGGTCCCAATTAGACTATCAGCTGACTTCTCAAGGGAGACCCTGCAGGCAAGAAGAGACTGGCAAGAAATATTCAAAGTAATGAAAATCCAAAACCTATAGCCACAAATACTCTATCCAGCGAAGCTGTCATTCAGAATAGAGGGGCAGAGAAAGTGCTTCCAGGACAGAGTAAAACTGAAAGAGTTCATTAGATGCAAACCACTGTTATATGAGATGTTAAAGGGACTGGTTTAGAAAAAGGAGGATCAAAACTATGAACATTACAATGAAAACTGCATCAGAAGAACCAACAACAGAAGCTAGGAAATCGAAACAAAGGCAAACTAAATAGGCAACGAGAGCAGAAAAAGAACTATAGGCTGGGGAACATACTGGGGAGAGGTCAGCAGGGGAGGGTGGAGGAGAGGGAGGGAGATAGTACAGGAATTAAGAAGCATAGTAGGAGGGAATGGAATAGACAGTAAGAGGTTGAGAAGAACTATATGCACAACCAATGGACATGGACTAAAAGGGGGGGACAACTGAAGAGGGGGAACCACCGAGTGGAGGGGACCAGAGGGAAGGGAAATTGGGACAACTGTAACAGTATAATCAATAAAACATATTTTTTAAAAAAGAAGCATAATTGGTTGGTACAAAATAGACAGGGGGAAGTTAAGAATAACATAGAAAAGGGTAAAGCCAAAGAACTTATATGCATGACCCATGGACATGAACTAAGGGGAGTGGGGTGGTGGGATTGCTGGAGGGAAGTGTGTCTACTGGGCAGAGAGGAGCAAAGGGAAAAAAATTTGGAACTTCTGTAACAACATAATCAATAAAATATACTTTAAAAAAACTTTTATTTGTAAATGAAATGTGTTAGAGGCTCCAACAAAATGCTTTACCCAATAATAAAGAACAAAAGAACACTCTTGAATGCTATGAAGCAATGTTATAATTTTGGAACATCATTTGGCAGTATCTATTAGAGCTGATCATAATTTTAATTATATATATGTATGTGAGGACCCAGCAATTTCATTCCTAGGAATGTACCTAATGTGCATTTTTTTTCTTTTATATTTTGGTTTTTCAATTACAGTTATCCCATTTTTCCCCCATTGCTCCCCCCACCCAGCCCATCCCTTCTCCCACAATCATATCCCTCCCCGTTGTCCATGTCCATGAGTCATTCATACACGTTCCTTGACTAGACCCTTCCCTTACTTATTCCCCTTCTCTCCTTCCCCTCTCCCCCCTACTGACTACTATTCTAGTCTTTGCCTGTTTAGTTCGCTTGTTTGTGTTGCTCTTTAGTTTCCTGTATTAGGTGATATCATATGGTATTTTGCTTTCTTTGCCTGGCTTATTTCACTAAGCATAATTCTTTCTAGTTCCATCTATGTTGTCGCAAATGGCAGGAGTTCCTTCTTTCTTTCTGCTACATAGTATTCCATTGTGTAAATGTACCACAGTTTTTTTGATCCACTCATCTACAGATGGGCACTTAGGCTGTTTCCAGCACTTAGATACTGTAAACAGGGCTGCTATGAACATAGGGGTGCATAGGTTTTTTTTGAATTAGGGTTTTAGGATTTTTCAGGTATAATCCTAGCAGTGGAATTGCTGGTTCAAAAGGCAGTTCCATTTTTAGTTTTTTGAGGTAATTCCATACTGTTTCCATACTGGCTGCACCAGTCTGCATTCCCACCAACAGTGCAGTAGGATTCCTGTCTCTCCACATCCTCGCCAGCATTTGTTGTTTGTTGATTTGTTGATGATGGCCATTCTGACAGGCGTAAGGTGGTATCTCATTGTGGTTTTTACTTGATCTCTCTGATGACCAATGATGTTGAGCATTTTTTCATGTGCCTATGGACCTTCTGTAAGTCCTCTTCGGAGAAGTGTTTGTTCAGGTCCTTTGCCCATTTTTTAATTGGGTTGTTTGTTTTCTTGATGTTGAGTCGTATAAGCTCTTTATATATTTTGGAGATCAGTCCCCTGTCTGTGATATCATTGGCAAATATGTTTTCCCATATGGTTGGTTTCCTTTTCATCTTGCTGATGTTTTCTTTTGCTGAGCAGAAACTTTTTAGTTTGATGTAATCCCATTTGTTTATTTTTTCCTTTATTTCTCTTGCCTTGGGAGATGTATCCGTGAAGATATTGTTACATGGGATATCTGAAATTTTCCTGCCTATGTTTTCCTCTAGGACTTTTATGGTGTTACAGCTTACATTTAAGTCTTTAATCCATCTTGAGTTTATTCTCGTGTGTGGTGTAAGTTGGTGGTCTGGTTTCATTTTTTTGCATGTCCCTGTCCAGTTCTCCCAGCACCATTTGTTAAAGAGGCTCTTCTCACTCCATTTTATGTTCCTTTCTCCTTTATCAAAGATTAGCTGACCATAGAGGCCTGGGTTTATTTCTGGGTTCTCTATTCTGTTCCACTGATCTATATGTCTGTTCTTATGCCAGTACCAAACTGTTTTGATCACAGTGGCTTTGTAGTATTGTTTGATGTCTGGTATCGTGATTCCTCCTGCTGTGTTCTTCTGTTTCAAGATTGCTTTTGCTATTCGGGGTCTTTTTTGGTTCCATATGAATTTTTGGAGGATTTGTTCTAGGTCAGTGAAATATGTCATTGGTATTTTAATAAGAATTGCATTGAATCTGTAAATTGCTTTGGGTAGTATGGCCATTTTGATGATGTTGATTCTTCCCATCCAAGAATATGATATTTGGTTCCATTTATTTGTATCTTCCTTAATTTCTTTCTTCAATGTTGCATAATTTTCAGAGTACAGGTCTTTTATCTCCTTGTTTAAGTTTATTCCTAGGTACTTTATTTTTCTTGTTGCTATAGTAAATGGTATTTTCTTTTTTGCCTCTGTCTCTGATATTTTATTGTTGGTGTACAGAAATGCCTTAGATTTCTGTATATTTATTTTGTACCCTGCTATTTTGCCAAATTCACTTATTATATCAAGTAGTCTTTTAGTGGAGTTTATGGGGTTTTCTAGGTATACTATCATGTAGTCAGCAAATAGTGATAGTTTTACTTCTTCTTTCCCAATTTGGATGCCTTTTATTTCTTTGTCTTGTCTGATTGCTGTGGCTAGGACTTCCAACACTATGTTGAATAGAAGTGGGGAGAGTGGACAGCCTTGTCTAGTTCCTGATTTCAGGGGGAATGCTTTCAGTTTTTGTCCATTGAGTATGATGTTGGCTTCAGGCTTCTCATATATAGCCTTAATTATGTTAAGGTATGCTCCCTTTATTCCCACTTTGCTGAGTGTTTTCATCATAAATGGGTGTTGTACTTTATCAGATGCTTTTTCTGCATCTATAGATATGATCATGTGATTTTTGTCTTGCATTTTGTTTAGGTGATGTATTATATTTATTGATTTGCGAATATTAAACCATCCTTGCATCCCTGGGATGAATCCCACTTGATTGTGGTATATGATCTTTTTTATGTATTGCTGGATCCTGTTTGCCAAAATTTTATTGAGGATTTTAGCATCTATGTTCATCAGTGATATTGGCCTGTAGTTTTCTTTCTTTGCTGTGTCCTGACCTGGTTTTGGGATTAGGGTAATACTGGCTTCATAGAAAGAGTTTGGGAGTTTTCCCTCTTCTTGGATTTTCTGGAATAGTTTGAGGAGTGTAGGAGTTAGTTCTTCCCTAAATGTTTTGTAAAATTTGCCTGTGAAGCCATCCGGTCCAGGGCTTTTGTGTGCAGGGAGATTTTTAATTGCTATTTCAATTTCCTTCTCTGTTATTGGTCTGTTGAGACTTTCTACTTCTTCTTGATTCAGTTTTGGAAGGCTATATGTTTCTAGAAATTTGTCCATTTCTTCTAGGTTGTCAAATTTCTTGCCATATAGTTGTTTGTAGTAATTTCTTATAATTGTTTGTATTTCTGAGGTATCAGTCGTGATTTCTCCTCTTTCATTTCTGATTTTGTTTATTTGGGTCTTCTTTTTTTCTTAGTGAGCCTGGCTAGAGGCTTGTCAATTTTGTTTATTTTTTCAAAGAACCAGCTCCTAGTTTTGTTGACCTTTTGGATTGTTTGTTTAGTTTCTATGTCGTTTAATTCTGCTTTGATCTTGATGATTTCCTTTCTTCTTTTTGCCCTAGGTTTTGTTTGTTGTTGTTGTTCTAATTCTTGTAGCTTTAGGGTTAGATTTTTTATTTGAGATTCTTCTAGTCTTTTCAGATATGCCTGTATTGCTATGAACTTCCCTCTTAGGACTGCTTTTGCTGTATCCCATAGGTTTTGGGCTGTTGTGTGTTCATTGTCATTAGTTTCTAAAAATTTCTTGATTTCCTCTTTGATGTCATTGTTAACCCATTGATTATTTAATAGCATGTTATTCATTCTCCATGAGTTTGGGTGTCTTTGATTTTTTTCCCTGAGGTTGATTTTTAGTTTCAAGGCATTGTGGTCTGAAAAGATGCTTGATATGATTTCAATTTTCTTGAATTTGTTGAGGCTTGTTTTGTGTCCTGTTATGTGGTCTATCTTTGAAAGTGTCCCATGTGCCTTTGAAAAGAATGTATATTTTGCTTCTTTGGGGTGAAAAGTTCTATATATATCAGTTAAGTCCATGTGGTTTAGTGTGTTGTTCAATGCCTGTATACCCTTGGTGTTTCTTTGCTTGGATGATCTGTCTATTGTTGATAATGGAGTGTTGAAGTCCCCTACTATGAGTGTGTTGTTGTTAATATCCTTCTTGTGGTCTTCTAGTATTTGCTTTATGTATTTGGGTGCTCCTATGTTGGGTGCATATATGTTTATCAGTGTTATATCTTCTTGATGGATTGTTCCCTTAAGTATTATGAAATGTCCTTCTTTGTCTATTTTTATTGCCCTTGCTTTGAAATCAGTTTTGTCTAATATGAGGATTGCTACCTCAGCTTTTTTTTCAGGTCCATTTGCTTGGAATATTTTTTTATATCCCTTTACTTTCAGTCTATGTAAATCTTTTGTTTTGAGGTGTGTTTCTTGTAGACAGCAAATATGTGGGTCCTGTTTTCTTATCCATTCTGTTACCCTATGTCTTTTAATGGGAGCATTTAACCCATTTACATTTAAGGTTATTATTGATATGTATTTATTCATTTCCCTTTGTATCTCTGTTCCTCTACTCTCTTTTTCTTTTTTTTTTCTCTTCCTTTTTCTTAGAATATTCCCTTTAGCATCTCTTGCAATGCTGGTTTTGTGGAGATGTATTCTTTTAGTCTTCCTTTGTCTGAGAAACTCCTTATTTTACCTGCTGTTTTGAGTGAGAGCCTTGCTGGGTAGAGTATTCTTGGTTGTAGGCCTTTGTTTTTCATTGCTTGAAATATTTTTGACCATTCCCTTCTGACTTGTAATGTTTCTGTTGAGAAATCAGTCGATAGCTTATTGGAGCTCCCTTGTAAGTTATTTGCTGTTTTTCTCTTGCTGCTTTGAGGATTCTCTCTTTGTCTTGGAATGTTGCCATTTTAACTATGATGTGCCTTGGAGTGGGTTTTTGGGGGTTCCTCTTTATTGGAACTCTCTGTGTTTCCTGTATTTGCATAACTTTTTCTCTCATCAGGTTCAGAAAATTTTCTGTCACTATTTCTCCTATCAGTTTTTCAATTCCATGCTCCTTTTCTTCTCCCTCTCTTATTCCGATGATCCTGATATTATTTCCTATCATGCTATCCTGTAATTCCCTTACATCTTGTTCATATTTTTTCAATCTTTTTTCATTTTGCTGTATCGTTTGAGAATTATTTCCTACATTATCCTCTAACTCACTAATACGATCCTCTGCTTCGTTTAGTCTGCTTTTGACTGATTCTACTGTGTTTTTCAGTTCAGAGATTGCATTCTTCATTTCTTCCTGGTTCTTGTTGATAGTTGCTATGTCTTTTTTCATGCTGGTGTATTTCTCTGCAAGTTCCCTGTAATTTTCTTGGAGCTGTTGGTAACTTCCTTGGAGGCTGCCATAGATAGTTGTTTTTGAGGTTTTTGAGCATATTGAGCTTCTTCACCACCATTGTTTTGAATTCCGTGTCTGACATTTGGGCTATGTTTCTTCCATCTACCTCTCTTTCTGGGGATTCCTCTTTTCTTTTCATTGAGAGGTTGTTTCTGTGTCTTACCATGTTGGATTCTTCTTGTTTTTGTTATTTGGATTTGTCTGCTTTGCCTTCCCACCTTTGTGGTATGAGATTTTTTATGGTAGATCTGAGGGTTTCAGTGGTGCAGTCTCTTTGATCTCCTGAGCCTGATATTCTTGGGGTACCTTTTATATCATTTGTTTATGCTGTCTGGTTATATTTCAGATGTTTTTTGTTAGGATCTTCCTTCTGGCTAGTTGATTGAGAGTCACTCTATCCACTTTATCTTGAATTCTTTTGTGGAGATGTCAGTTCAGCCTTTGTGTGTTGTCTTGTTTTTCTGTATCCACAGCTGGTCTAATGAGGTGGGTCAGAGATTCCTGTTCCTTGCAGCAGTGGGCCCCCTCACAGTGCATTCCTTCCGTGTCTGTTGGAGCTAGCCAAGGTGTCTTTGCAGGCACGCCTGTGAGTGGGTAAGGTGGCCCGAGAGCTTGCCTCAGGCCTGTCGCATTGCGCTCCGGGAGTTTCCCAAGGTGGCCATGGAGTTATCCTCAGGTCTGCCGCACTGTGCTCCAGGAGTTGGTCTGTCGCCTGCCAGTGCTGGGCCCCAGACACTCATGTATAGTGGAAGTGAGCGATTGGTGCCTATTGATGTCAGCGAGGTATTTTTGCACTCGTGTGCCCCTGCTCACCCAAGGCAGCCGGGAATCTAGTCTCAGCACAGCGCTCTGAGTGAGTGTCTGTGAGTCGCTGCTGCCCGCTGTTCCGACGCCACAGCCGCCCACCATTCCCACACCCATCTGGGCGGGCATGAGCCAAGCCTGAGCGAATGCTTTGCGTTTCGGCCTGGCACTGGGGCCTGGCTCCCACTGGAGCTAGCCAGGGGCGACTGCGCACAGTCTTCTGTGTATCCAGAGGTCCCTCCCTGCGCCCGTTTGGGCACTGATCTTATGTTTGTTGGGGTGTGTCTGAGGGGTCCCTGGACTCTCGGCCCTGCGTACCTGGGCCAGTGAATGAGGGCACTTCCCTATGCATGCCCGCGATCCAAGGGGAGGGTTGTGGAGTGAGCGCGCACACTTCTGTGCCTGCGCTCCTCAAGAATGTATTTTCACCCCCAAACTTCCCCCCGCTCTCCGCAGTTCACAAGAGAAAAATATAAAGAAAAAAATTATGATTTCACTTGACCGGCAGCACGCTGTCTCCTGTCCTTCAGCGCCAATGCCATCTGGTTGAGTCCCGTCTCTGCCAGCGGGCAGAGATCCGCTCTCCTCCCGACTCCTCTCTGGGGAAGCCTGTGGTCGCCAAAAAGCCTTTTTGTACTTCCAGCCGCAGCTCGGGCAACCACCGCAGTCAAGAATCCTGTTTTGTCCCTTTTTCTTCTTTCACTATCTTCACTAAACAGGTTGTTCCCAGATGGATTTTCTCTAATCCAGCACTGCCATGGCTTGACTCCTGCCAGTGTCCAGCTGGTCACTGAGATGTTCTGTCTGCAATTAGTCCAAACTACCTAATGTGCATTTTTTTGTGCATCTGTTCACTAGAACCATATACTAGCTATAAATAAATAAATAAACGAATGAATGAATGAATGGATGAATAAATAAATAAAACAAAACAAAAAGAAAAGCAAAAAACTCATGTACTAGGATGTTAACAGTAGTATTATTTGTAATGGCCAAATATTGGGAATAACCTAAACATCTATGTGCAGTAGAATGAACAAATTAGAGTATCTTTACGCAACGGAATACTATACAGCACAACTATAAACGAACTACAACTACATACAACAAATGGGGAATCTCACCAACACAATGTTAAGCAAAAGGGGATATACTTTGAAGAATTATTCTACTTCACCTGAAACCTGTATAATTTTGTTAACCAGTGTCACCCCAATAAGTTCAATATAAAGAAAAAAGAATGGTTCTGCTTATGTAAAGTTCTAAAACAGGTAAAACTTATCTGCGGTGTTGAAGTCAAGATAGAGGTTGTTATTGGAGCTAGAGACTAAAAAGGACACCGGGTCTGCTGGGGAGCTGGTAATATTTTCTTTCTTTCATTTGGGCACTGGTTACAAGGGTGAAAACTCTTTGAGGTACACACTTATGATGTGCACTTTTATATATATATACTATACTTCAATAAAAATTTTTAATAGAAAATAGTATAGAATAGTCTGATCTCCTGATTATTTCATAGTTAACTGACTCATGAGCTTGGATTGCATGATCTTTAATCCACTCTCAGACTGGACATTGCCCAAGCACTTTGTATATGTTCCTGTTTTCCCAATTTCTAAACACACATTGGGAGCAGGTGTGGTCTTATTTCCTACCACAGAAGAGGTAATGTCTACACAATTTTGTCCCCTGCATGGCTCAGATTATCATCCCCCTGGGTCTGCCAGCCAGTTCCTGTCTCCCAAACAAGGGATTTTTCAGAACCCAGAAGATTGGTAGACCTATGGTAAGTATTCAGTGAATAGGTATATTTTTGTGTGAGATCCCAGACCCTGTATCTAAGAGTGGCTATGCCCCTAATATAAATCCAATAATAAAATAATACTTTAACAAAACAATAATTACTGTACTTATACCATAAGTCCTCCCCACCTATAGAACATAAGTTTCATGAGAGCAAAATTTTGTTTTACTCACTGCTTCATTTTTTAAATAAATTTTTATTGTTCAATTATAGTTGACATATAGTATTATATTAGTTTAAGGTGTATAACATAGTGATTAGATATTTATATAACTTACAAAGTGATCACTCAAATAAATCCAGTAACCACCTGACACCATATGTAGTTATTACAATATTATTGACTGTATTCCTTATCCTGTACTTTACAGCTGTAAGACTATTTTGTAACAACCAATTCGCACTTCTTAATTCCTTCTCCCTTTTCACTCATCCCATTTAGCAACCATCAAAATGTTCTCTGTATAAAATAAATAAATAAATAAATAAAAATTTAAAGAAGAGAAAAAACGTTCTCTGTATCTATGATTTTGTTTCTGTTTTGTTTGCTTGTTTACTATTATTTTTAGATTCCATATGATATTTTTATTTTTCTGTGTGACTTATTTCACTTAGCAAAATATCTTCTAGGTCCACCCATATTGTTGCTGATGGCAATATTTCATTCTTTATGGCTGAGTAGTATTCCGTTGTGGATATGTACCACTTCTTTATCCATCCATCTATTGATAAACGCTTAGGTTGCTTCCATATCTTGGCTATTGTAAATAATGTTACAATGAATATATAGATGCACATGTCTTTTTGAATTAGTGTTTTAGTTTCCTTAGATAAATACCCACAAGTGGGATTGCTGAGTCCTTCTTTGTCTCTTGTTATGCCTTGGTTTTAAAGTCCATTTTATCTGGTATAAGTATTGCTACCCAAGCTTTCTTTTTAATTCTCGCTTTAATGAAATAAGTTTTTCCATCCCTTTACTTTCAGTTTGTATGGGTCACTGGATCTGGAGTGGGTCTTTTATAGACAGCTTATGTATGGGTCTTGTTTTCTTATCCATTCAGCCACCGTATGTCTTTTTCCCCCCATTTAAAATTTATTTTTCAGTTACAGTTGACATACATTATTAATTAATTTCAGGTGTACAACCCAATGATTAGACATTACATAACTTACTAAGTGATCATCCCAATAAATCTCACACCCATCTGACACCATACATGGTTATTAGAATATTATTTATATTCTCTATGCTGTGCTTTACATCCCATGACTAATCTGTAACAACCAATTTGTTCTTAGTCCCTTCACCTTTTTCACCCTTCCCGCTAAATGCCCTCCCATATGGCAACCATCAAAATATTCTCTGTATCTATGAGTCTGTTTCTATTCTGCTTGTTTATTTTTATTTTTTTAGATTTAAATGATAGATATGTATTTAATGCCATTTCATTGTGCACATTTTCTATCTTTTGTTTTCATCTTCTTAAAGAAGACCTTTTTACACTTTATATAATCCTGGTTTGATGGTGATGAACTCCTTTAGCTTTTTGTTTGTTTGCTTGTTCTGGGAAGTTCTTCATTTGTCCTTTGATTCTAAATGATAGCTTTGCTGGTTAGAGTAATCTTGGTTGTACGTCCTTGCTTTTCATCACTTTGAATATTTCTTGCCAGTCCCTTCTGGCCTGCAAAGTTTCTGTTGAGAAATCAGCTTACAGTCTTATGGGAGTTCCATTGTAGGTAACTAACTGCTTTTATCTTGCTGCTTTTAAGATTCTCACTTTATCTTTAACCTTTGGCATTTTAACTATGATGTGTGTTTTTGTGGGCCTCCTTGGGTTCATCTTGTTTGGGACTCTCTGTGCTTCCTGGACTTGTATGTCTATTTCCTTCACTAAGTTAGGAAAGTTTTCTGTCATTAGTTTTTATATTTTTAAAAGATTTTATTTATTTGGTTTTAGAGAGAGGGGAAGGGAGGGATAAAGAGAGGGAGAGAAACATTGATGTATGGGAGAAACATCAATTAGTTGCCTCTCACACACCCCCAACTGGGGAGCTGGCTCACAAACCAGGCATGTCCTCTGATCAGGAATTGAACCGGTGACCTTATGGCCCACAGGTTAGCACTCAATCCACTGAGCCACACCATCCAGGGCTGTCATTATTTTTTTATGTAAGATTTCAATTTCTTGCTCTATCTCTTCTCCTTCCGGCACCCCTATGATGCGAATGTTGGTATACTTGAAATTGTCCCAAGAGACTCCTTACACTATCCTCACTTTTTTTTTTTTTTTTGGACTCTGTTTTCTTTTTGATCTTCTGATTGGGTATTTTTGCTTCCTTATATTCCAAATCACTGATTTGATTCTCAGGTTCATCCACTCTACTGTTGATTCCCTGTAAATTATTCTTTATTTCAGTTACTGTATCCTTCATTTTGGAGTGGTTCTTTTTTTTGCTGTTGAGGTTCTCACTAAGGTAATTGAGCATCCTTATAACCAGTGTTTTGAATTCTACATCTAGTAGCTTGCTTGTGTCCATTAAAATTATTTTTTATTTAGGCTTTTGAAAAACATAGGTAACATTGGTTAATAACATTATATAAATTTCAGGTGTATAACATTATAATTTGATATCTATATACTATATTGTATGCTTACCACCAAAAGTCTAGCTTCCTTCTGTTACCTTATATTTGACCCCTTTTACCCCTTTTGCCATTTCCCATCTCCCTTCCCCCCTCATAACCACCATACTGATGTTTGTATCTATGAGTTTGTTCTTGTTTTGTTTTATTCGTTAATTTTTTTATTTATGTTCTATATATGAGTGAAATTATATGGTGGTTGTCCCTTTCTGTCTAGCATATTTACTTAGCATAATATCCTGACAATCTCATTTTTTATGGCTGAGTGTGTGTATATGTATAATATCTTCTTTATCCATTCATCTGACGATGGACACTTAGGTTATTTTTGTAACTTGTCTATTGTAAATAGTACTGCAATGAACATGGAGATACACCTATCCTATTGAATTAGTGCTTTGGATTTCCTCAGAAAAATACCCAGAAGAGGAATTGCTGGACCACGTGGTAGTACTATTTTAAAAATTTTGAGGAAACTCCATACTGTTTTCCACTATGGCTACACCAATTTACAATCCCACCAACAGTGCACAACGGTTCCCTTTTCTCCACTTCCTTACCAACACTTGTTTGTCTTTTTTATAATAACCATTCTTATAGGTGTGAGGTTATCTCTCACTGTGGTTTTGATTTCCATTTTCCTAATAATTAGTGATGTTGAACATCTTTTCATACAGTAATCTTCATTTTGAGTTTTAACTATTTTCTAGAATTCCAAGATTGGGTGGAAATGAAGTCACTGTATAAGCTCTTTTCTTCAGAGATAGTTCTTAACTTCCTCAGACAGATGACTTGCAGGAAAAATAAAGTGTTAAATTTAAAATCAAGCAATTTCTATGAGGCTAATTAGAAAAAACTGCAACCAGCTCTTCCAAGGTTCACTTAAGTATGTTGTAATTTGGGGATTTGCACTTTATTTCTCCACTTGGCCTATTTCCTGTTTCTAAAGTACTTTGGTCTCCATGGCAGCATAAACAAATACAACTAGTTTCCTCTAGTTAGACTGCTGAATTCCACCCTTAGCTCTATTCCTCTGGTTTCTCTCTCATAGCCATTCCCCACTACAACTCATTTAGCCCTCATCTTTTTCAATAACCTACCTACTCCTTCTACCAACTTTCTCCCCTAATCTCCTCCTGGTGTGGTTGCACATTTGAATATGGATAGCTAGGGGTATTTGCTCCCAAACTTATAAATTCTGTGTGCAAACTAACCTCCCACCAGTGGAATTGACTCCTGAAAACTCCATTTTTTATGGAGCTATATTGATTGAAAATTGGAATTAGGAACACTTTGAGTAATGACATATTGTTTCCTATTCAGTAGCTGTAAAAGGAAATAGTCATACATTTTTACAAGTAGGAATATAAACAGCACAGAGCCTCAAGAAAGTAGTGAGGTGTATACAAGTTGGTACAAAATAGTGATCCACAACAATGAATTACCTAGATAAAATTAAGAATTAGTTTACCTTGCAGATAAAATACAAAGTAAATGAATTGAGGGACCAAATGAAGGCTTGAAAATTCATAAATGACCTATGTAGTTAACTATTCTTTCTCTTTCCTTCTCCTTTTCATTCTTTCTCTTATTATTATTATTATTATTATTATTATTATTATTATTATTATTGTCTAAACTTATTATGATCATACATACTTCCTGAAGTATAGTGACATTCCTAATGGGATGTGGTACAAATCAGCTGAGGAAGAGATATGACTCTGAACTGAAGTTCCTGGAATATCCTGAAGCAACAGGTGGATCTAATGTTAGAGCTGTTTATGAGTTGGGAGAATGGGTGAAATATTTCATCTTCTGGGATCAGCACTGTCAGCCTGGAAATCCACGCATTAAACACCTCCTTTTGCTTTGTGCTGCCAGAAGCAAGTTCTATCGACACATGCCCTACTAATGAGGAAACTGAGAAAGAGAACTCAAAAGATTAAACACATCTACAGTGAGCGATGTGTTTACATCCTATATGTGGGTTGAGTGAGTATAGTTTTAGAGTAGCAAGTTCTGGCCAAACAAGCTTAACACAAAAACATGAGTGTTGTCCTATTTCAATAGACCCACCCAATTCAATATGCTGTCTTTGAGAATGGAACTGAAACCTCAATTATTATGTAAAGCTTATTATATAAAAATTATTTTCATTCTTATTATACATTGAATTGTAATAAATCAATGTCATCTTTCCTATTATATTAACTTTCTACTAGGACAGAGTTCCTGTTAAATCATAATCTGAGAGCTTTGAGAAAGGCCATTCTGGATAGACAAGTTAAACACATAGGCAAGTAATGATTTTTTAAATATATAAAATTTTTTTTCTAAGTTGATAACAATAGAGTATATTCTGTTTGTAAAACTATTTGTCTGTACACCAAATGTCTCAGAATGCTGTACTTCTAAAGTTTTTATGTAGGACTTTTATAGTATTTTTCTGTCCCTTTCCCTATTATTGGCTCCTACTTCTCTTTGCTCTTAGGGCAGAGCTTACTTATTATATAAGAGATCCTCTTCTAATACAGTTTCTAATCTGCTTTGGACAGATAATAAATGTTGCTTGCATTTGCATTACACTTCACCAATTACAAAGTGTTCATCTGACCTGTACAGTTGACATCACTGGTCTGGCCAATCAAAATATTCCATATCCCTTACCAGTTCAGGAATGGGCACATGACCCAAGCTGGTCCTATTAGAATCTGCCAGAGTAATCAGGAAAGAGTTCTGCTTAACTTCATTTTAATACTATAAAAACCAGATAAACCTGGAGCTACCCAAGTCCATCTTACTGCTACGTGAAAAGAGTTTAACAGACAGGAAAACAGTTGAGAGATAGAGAGAGATAGACCTGACAAAATCATTTAAATATCTGAATCCTGGACTTTTCAGCTTGCATGAGTGCCTGCACCACACACAGCCTTCATTTGCTCCCCAAATACATTTATTTTGTATTTTGACTGCAAGGTAAACTAAGTCTACAAGACATTGAAAAACAAAAATATTAGTCTCTTACTCCCTTCACCCTTTTCTTACTCAAGTTCTACTATTTTTGCTGATTCCTTTGCATTTTCCAGCATATTTAAACAATATAGGTATACTGCTACTTTCTGATTTTTCTGTTTTAGGTATTATCTATTAACTTTCACATTATAGAAGGTGAAGAATTATCCCTCTTTCACATCCACCAACACCATCACCATAACCATTGCCAACATCTCCATATTGCCACCATCAGCACCACAACCAACACAACTACCACTGCCACTAACACCACTACCACTAACATCACCATCACCATGACCACCATGACAACTACCATCACAACTATCACCACCATCACCAGCACTACTACCAGTACCACCACCAACACCCTCACCATCACCACCACTTACCACCATCTACATCATCAAAACCAATATCACCACCCCCATGACCATGGCACCACTACAACATCATCACCACTACCATCAACACTACCACCATCACTGCAACCAATATAACCGCCACCACCACCATCACATGTTTATTGTCCTGTCTTCTATTCCCCAATATAATTATATTATAACTTTGGTTATTTAGTCTCATTAAGGTTATTAAGTCATTAAGACTATGTAATTGCTGTCCAGAAATAGTGTACTATTTCTACTTTTCCATTCTGGCTAAACATGTAGCTTCCTGGAAGTTAATTATTATTTTTTGTTTGTTTAAATGCTTATTTTCCTATGTACTTATTAATTCAGCCTGAAATTCTAACTCAGTACATTAAGTGCTTTGGGTATTTATTGCTTTCATTTTGAAAACATCTCTCCAGGAGGCACCTGACCCACTCCAATCTGGGCGGGTTGCTATGACCCCTGCTGCACAACTGTATTCTTATACCTTTCATCATCATCCTGAAATTCCCTTTAACTTCCTCTGTGTTGCTTCTTCTCATCCCCTGTTTTCCTCTTTGGTTAAGTTCTTCATTTTGGTGAAGTATATCCCTCAGTAGCTTCCCGAATAAAGCATAGCTGGGAAATAAATTTTGGGAAACCTCACATGCTTGAAAATACTTTTGCTTTTATACTTCATTTATATTTTGGCTATATTTGGGATTCTAGGTTATGTCTCTCTATCGTTTTCTAGCCTCCAATGTGGCTGCTAGTTGGTCTGTAGTCATTTTGATTCCTAAGCCTTTCTATGTGGCCTTTTTTTCGATTAGGTTTTTCTCTCCCTTTTCTAAGACACCTTCTCTTTATCCGTGATTATCTGATACACCTTGATGAGGTGACTTGTCGTGGGTCTGTTTTCATTCACTGTGCTGGCACTGGATGAGATGTTGCAATCTTGAAATTTGTGTTTGTAAGTTCTAGAGAATGTTCTTTAATTACTCATTGGTTGATTTCCTCTGCTCTGATATCACTGTTCTTTCTCTTGAGCAGCTACGATTTAGATGTTGGATTTCCTGGTCTAATCTAATTATCTTGGGCACTTTTTTTTTTTTTTTTGTCTTCCCTCTATTTTCTTTGTCTTTTTCTCTGTAAGATTTCCTCAACTTTATCTTGTAAACTTTCTGTTAATACATTTAATTTTTTTCTGCTACCATATTTCTAATATTCAAGAGTTGTGTCTTTTTTTGAATTTTTTATGGTGTACTATTCTTGATTCATTAATTTAATAGTCTCATTTCTCTGAGGATATCAGTGATAGATTTTTAATTTAACGTTTTTATGAAAGAAGTTTAAATTTCCAAAATATCTCAGGAATAAAGAAATTTTTTATGAACCACTTATGAGTAAACTGTCAACATGATTCTTATCATCTCCAATACTAATGTGTATTTCCTGAAACAAAGATAATCTACCTAACAGCACAATAATTAAAATCAACAAATTAATACTCATACATGACTGACATCTAATCCACAGACTCCAATAAAATTTCTTCAATTGTCTCAATGCAGTCCTTCACAGCAAAAGGGGTCCATCCAGGAATATATATACATTGCATTTATTGTTATGTCTCTTTAGTCTCTTTCAATCTGCAACAATTCTTTCTTGATATTTATTTGACTTATAGGAACTTGACAATTTTTTCCAGGCCAGTTATTTTATAGGATGTCCCTCAGTTTGAATTTCCTTATGCTCAAATTCAGAGGATGCATTTTTTAACAGAAATCGCACAGAAGTGATGCTGTGTTCTTTTTATTGCCTCCTATTAGGCGGTAACTGCTTTTATTATATTTAAATTTTTAATTATTTTTTCATTACATTTAGTACCCTTATACTCCCCCCCCTGCAATCATCACACTGTTGTCCATGTCTGATTCCTTTTTCCTTTTTGCTCAATCCCCCCACCCCTAACTTCCTCCACCCTTTATCTGTCATCTTGCTAACTATGAGTCTGTCTCTATTTTGCTTGTTAGTTCAGGTTGTTCATTAGATTCCACATATGAGTGAAATCATATGGTACTTGTCTTTCTCTAACTGGCTTATTTCACTCAGCATAATGTTCTTCAGTTCGATCTATACTGTCACAAAGGGTAAAATTTATTTATTTTTTATGGTCGGTGGTAACTGATTTTAATTTGTCCCATTATTGAGAATGTTAACTTTGATCACCTGATTAAAGTGGTGTGTGATAGGTTTCTCCATTGTGAAGTTACTCTTTTGTGGTTTTGTAATCAATGAGAAGTATGTGGGGAGGTACTTTGAGACTGTGTGCATATCCTGTTCCTCATCAAACTTCAACTCATTAATTTTAAGGTGTTTTATCCTGAATGAATCTTACTATGATAGTTGTCAAATGGTGATTTTTCCAATTTTATTCTTCTTCTAAATTTATTAGTTGACATTCTAGTAAAAAGAAAAATTTTCTCTTCTCCTCATTTATTTATATCAGTATGGACATATATTTTATTCAATGGATTTTAACCTTCAACTATTATAATTTATTTTGATGCTCAGATTTGATTAGTGGGAGTTCCCTTCAAGCCCTTTCTACATTTTTTTACATGTATTCCTTATTCTTTAAGCACTTTTTGACTTTATAGCACAGAAAGATGGTTCAGGTCTATCTTGTACTTTCCCTTTCTCAACTCTGGAATCAATAATTTCTCCAAGGATCCTCGATTTCTTTCAGTGGAGAACGGTATTTTGAGTCCAAGATTTGTGCATTAGGGGTTTTAATTGCCATTGAAGTATTGCCGTTTCCAAGCTCTCTCAGTGCATAAAGCTAGGGAATATGTATATGCATGTATATTTGTACATTTACATCTATATTTATATCTACCCAACACCACAGTTCCCCCTCCCCCGCTTTTCCCTGTTTGCAAATTTCTTCTTGTTTAGTGACAAACCTGGCTCCTAATGTCCTCAATATACATAGTTATTTGATCAGTGCCCCTGCCCTGTATATATTTGATCAATGCCCCTGCCCTGTATATAACCAATCTCTTGCTTTCGCTGCTTCAACCTGACGTCATACTGATTACTGCCTCACCTCACTAAGCTCCAAAACCCCTCTGTAAACACATGCCTTCCCTCACTCCGGTCACATTCCTGTTTAGGCACTCATAACCTGCTTTAGGCCATTGTCACGTACAGCCCTTCACCCCACACAGATGGCATCTTCTTTCTACTTGAGTTCCAATACACCACATTGACTGCAAGGATGACTCCTCATTCTACTCAGACTCTGATCTCCCAAGCTGTGTGACTGCCTCTGACTCCCTTGGACAGACACCTTCCTTGCCCTGCTCAGGGCTCTGC
The DNA here is from genome assembly GCF_987537825.1 of Furipterus horrens. NCBI lineage: Eukaryota > Metazoa > Chordata > Mammalia > Chiroptera > Furipteridae > Furipterus > Furipterus horrens. The sequence continues at coordinate 89,454,590 of NW_028327172.1, read as the reverse complement.
TACTCAGCTTGGGGCTATTGCCACCCACCCCTCAATACTCAATGGCACAAATACCCTGCTAGGCTGCTCCTGCTGCCACCCCTACCCCCTCTGCATATGCCCTCTTTACCCTAATACCTGTGTAGATTCCTCATCACCCTACTTACACTTCAACATTTCACACCTGGTTTCCAGAGTCACCACGCTCTACCCGCACTCCACAAAAGTCCTTCTCACTTTGCTCTGATACCCTCCACCAACCCACACATAGATACCTGTTACAGAGCGAATGGGGGTTCTTTCATGTGGGGTCTAGTGTAAAACCCAACAACTAGTGTTGAGGAAAACAGGCCTTTATTTACAATACTACAATCTGTTCTCCCACGGGGCCCAGCATTTCCCTTGCTCCCCAAAAGGCTAGAAGCCAAAACCATGCCCAGAAGTTCCCCATCCCTTATCTGTCAGCTGTCTCCTTCAGGATTTGGGGTGCAATGTCATCAGCCTCCGTATAACAGTCCAGGAAAACATGTGCCGTGTTGCACTGGATCACACGTAGTTCTCTCTCTGCCCTTTCAAAGCTGCATGGATCTCTCTTCTAACTCCTTGAAAACCACATGGAACTCCCCTCTCTTCCCTCTCTCTTTCTCCAAAAATGGCTGCCACCTTATTTTTAAATCCCTGACCATGGCCTGTGATGCAGTGGGCGTGGTAACCAGTTCTGATCATTCACAGAACCTTGCCAGGCCTGTATGCTCTTTCCTCACCATCCCATAGTCAAAATCCCTCCTATCTCCTTGGCACCTTGGAAGAACTAAAGCAATTTGCATAACCAAGACAGTAGCTACCAGCCATAGATATGCAAAGGTATCTTAAAAGCTGTCCCCTTCCCCCCATCCCTGAACCCACAGGCTCTGGGGATTTGGAGGGACCCCGCTTTGTAACATACCTGTCTTGCTCAGGCCTATGTAATGACTTTGCAACTAAATTACTCAAGAGGAAGGATGGGGAGGAAGGAAGGCAGGAAGGAAATTTCTACCAAGTCTGTTTTCTTTAAAGTAGTTTTTTTCTGTTTGTTTGGTCACTCCTTCATATAAGAGAATTCCCTCAACTAGTGATTCTTGGTTGTCTGTGTGTGGGTGGGTGGGTAGAGGGGAATGCTTGTTTATCATTTGGGCTCTTTAATGATCTGGCTGGGCTATTTCATTGATGAACATCCAAAGACAATATCTTTAGGTCTTGTCTGTTTTACCTGATCCAGAAACTAGACTTCTAGCCTTCTGTTGAAATGAGGGAAAAGGGAGGAGCAGTTGCCCAGTTGCTTAGAGCCAATGAGGGGGCCTCGGCAGCTAACTGCATATTAAGCAGACTTTCAACTTGATTTGTTTGTAGTCGCTTCTCACCACAACTTCCAGAGGTACCTATGACATCAGTTCCTGAGCCTTTAGAAATTCTGTGGTTAAGATCAAATTACTTCTTGGCTTTCTCTCTGTCAATTTCAGATACTGGTTTCCTGGTTCTGCTAACTGGGTTATTCATCCCTGCTCCTGTTCTCTCTGTCCTTAAGAGTTTTTGAATAGTATTTTCTGTCATTTTAGGGAGTTTTGAAAGGAAGTAAAATTAAATATGGCTTTAATCTGGCTTCATTTACTGGAACTCCAATTCGAACTTTCAGGCTTTTAATTTGCCTCCATGACTCTCAGCATCCAGGGGCAAGGATGCAATTCTTTTGAGTCACACATTCTTTTAATCCCTCATCCTTTTATTTCTTCATGTTTTCTTCCATTGACTCTTCTTGTCACTGATCTCTTTGCCATCTTTTTCACTGTGACCTACAGAATCCTCACTGCAATAACAACAATAACAATAATCATAAGGACATCTTGACTTTCCCCTTAGCCTCACACCAAATTTATCCTCAAGGCCTATTAATTTTTCCTCCTAAATATCTCTAGGCTCTGCCATTTCTTTCTCTCCACACTTGATCCTATTTCAAACCTTCATTTCTTACCTGGATTACCTTCTGGCCTTCCTGCCTCTAGTTGAGCTTCATTTCATATATTCTAATTTCTTTTTCTAAAGTACAAATATGATCATGACACTCTTTTCCCATGGTCCTATATTTTTAAATAGATTTTATTTATTTACTTTTTGAGAGAGGGTAAGGGAGGAAGAAAAATAGAGAGAGATTGTTTCCAACTGGGGACTCGGTGTGCAGCCCAGGCATGTGCCCTGACTGGAATTAAAGCAGAAAATTTCTGGTTTATAGGTCAACACTCCACTGAGCCACACCAGCCAGGAAAAGATTGTGGTTTTAAAACTCGACTTTGAATGCTTTCAGGTACGTTTGTGTTCTCTTGGAATCTTTGCAGGCCCCACCGCTCCCTCTTGTATTACATTTATTTAGGTCACCTGCCTTGCTTCTGAAGGCATTTGAGCTTTTCACTACCTTCTTTAATAAGTTTCCATTGCCATAAGGTAAATTACAAACTCTTTAACTGACCAACAAGACTCTTAAGAATCTGGCCCCACTCATTTCTCTTCAGTGTTATTTTTTCCCATAACCCTATTCTCCAGCCAACCTGAACTACTTTACTTTAAATTTGCCAAACTCTGGCATAACTCAGTGCTTTTTGTGTAATATTCTCATTCTCTCCCTCCCATTCCTCTGGCTAATTCTGACTAATCCTTCAGGTCTCAATTTAGATATACAATACTGTTACAGAGCGAAAGGGGGTTCTTTCATGTGGTGCCTTTGTGTAAAACCCAACAACTAGTCTTGAGGAAAAAAGGTCTTTATTTATAGTTTTCCAACCTGGGGAGGGCAGTGAGCACTTCAGCTCAGAGCCCTGTCCTCCCACAGGACCCAGCATTTCCCTTGCTCCCCAAAAGGCTAGAAGCCAAAACCATGCCCAGAAGTTCCCCATCCCTTATCTGTCAGCTGTCTCCTTCAGGATTTGGGGTATGATATCATCAGCCTCTGTATAACAGTCCAGGAGAACATGTGCCGTGTTGCACTGGATCACGCATGGTTCTCCCTTTCCTTTCCAAGCTGCATGGAGTTCTCGCCTTCCTGCAAACCATGTGGATCTCCTCTCCTCCTTCTCTAAAACGGTTGCCGCCTATTTTTAAATCCCTGACTGCGTCCTGTGACACAGTGGGCATGGTAACCAATTCTGACCATTCACAGAACCTTGCACAGGCTCTGTATGCTCTTTCCGCACCATTCCATGGTCAAAACCCTTCCCATCTCCTTGGGACCTTGGAAGAACCAAACCATTTGCATAACTAAGACACTAGCTACTAGCCATAGTCATGCAAAGGCATCTTAAAAGCTGTTCCCTTCTCCGCATCCCCCAAGCCCAACCCACAGGCTCTGGGGATTTTTGGAGACCCCACTCTGTAACAATATTTTCCTTTGGGAAGCCATGCCACCAGGTATGTGCCCTTCCCATTGGCTCTCCTTGGGTACTCAGTTGACATCTATAATAGCACTTTTCACACAATATTATAATTACCTGTTTATTGTTTTGTTTTATATAACATACCTTATTATTTGCCACATAGGAGACTCTCAATAAGTATTTTTTAATTAATAAATACACTTATTAAGTAGCTTATGATGGGTCAGGCTGAGGGATAAGCTTTATGTACATTATCTCCTTTTGTCCTCAGAATAACTCTGGGCATAGGTACTATTATTATAATAACCATTTTCTATGTGAGGAAATCAAGTCTCAGAAATACAAAGCAACTTGCCCCAAATCATGTAGTTCTTAAGCCACAGAGCCAGAATTCAAATTCAACTTTGCCTGACCCTGAAACCTGTGCTCCTAACCATTTAGGTTGCTACTACTTTAATCTAGTTCAGGAAACAACCATGCTTTCCTGCCTGGACTGAGAGCTGGCCTTCCCTAGACACTTGGTCTCTCACAGTCCCCTTGTAAGAAGGCCACTCATTCTTTCACGTTTGGTTATGCACAAGACCTGGAGACTGGGCAGCATTCTTATAGCACTCCACAGCTTTTCCCAGTTAGGACTGTCAGATTTAGCAAATAAAAATACAAGAAACCCAGTTAAATTTGAATTTTAGGTAAACAACAAATTATTATTACTTTTGTATAAGTGTATCCCAGTTAAATATGTGAGACATATTTATACTAAAAATTTTTTGTTTATCTGAAATTTTAATTATGTATTTTATCTGGCAACCCTGTACCATTGTCCTTTCACCTTGCCTGAAAGCTCTTCTACTTTCAAACTATTCTGCTCACTGTTTTCTGTTGATTGATTTGTTCATTCAATACATATGGTATTGAGAAGCCAGGTACTAAGTGATGTGCTGTGATACAACACATTCCCTACAGGATATATAGAGAAATATACATATTATACATATTATTTTATACATATTATTGGAGCACATAAACCTGCTCTAGCCTTCCTTTAAAATAATTGTCAATCAATCCTAGCCACAGAACCAGACAAGAAAAAGAAATAAAAGGCATTGAAATTGGAAAGGAAGAAGTAAAACTGTCATTATTTTCAGGTAATATGATATTATAGAGAGAGAACCCTACAGATTTCACCAAAAACAAGCTATTAGAACTGAAAGAAGAATTCAGTAAATTATCAGGATACAAAATTAATATTCAGAAATAGGTTGCATTTTATGCACCAATAATGAACTATCAGAAAGATAAATTAAGAAAACAATCTCATTTACCATTGCACCAAAAAAATATGTAGGAATAGCCCTGGCTGGTGTGGCTCAGTGGATTGAGTGCTGGCCTGCAAACCAAAAGGTTGACAGTTCAATTCCCAATCAGGGCACATGCCTGAGTTGCAGGCCAGTCCCCAATTGGGGGCATGTGAGAGGAAATCACACATTGATGTTTCTCTCCCTCTCTTTCTCCCTTCCTTCTCTCTTTGAAGATAAATAAATAAAAATCTTTAAAAAAAAAAGAACTCCTTAAAAAAAAAAATACCTAAGAATAAATTTAACCAAGTTGGTAAAATACTCATGCTAGGAAAATGATAAAAGAAATAAAAGAAGATACAAATAACTAGAAGCATATACCATGCTCATGGATAGGAGGAATTAACACCATTAAATTGCCCGTACTACTCAAAGCAATCTATAGATTCAATTCAATCCCTATCAAAATACCAATGGCATTTTTTCACAGAATTAGAACAAATAAACCTAAAACTTTTATGAAATCACAAAATACTCCAAGTAGCCAAAGCAATCTTGAGAAAGAAGGACAAACTTAGAGGTATCACACTACCTGGTGTCAAACTATATGACAGCACGGTACTGACATAAATATAAACACACAGATCAATGGAACAAACTAGAGAGCCCACACCTATATGGTCAATTAATCTATGGCAAAGTAGGCAAGGATATACAATGGGTTAAATATAATCACTTGTAAATGGTGTTGTGAAATCTAGACAGATACATACAAAAAAATGAAACCAGACCACTTTTTACACTATATACAGTGTGAACTCAAAATGGATTAAAAACTTAAATGTAAGATCTGAAACATAAAACTCCTAGAAGAAAACACAGGTAGCAAATTCTTTGACATTGCTCTTAGTAATATTTTTTTAAATATATCTCCTTAGGCAAGGGAAAGCAAATAAATAAATAAATAACTAAGCAAATGGGATTACATCAAACTAAAAAGGAAACCATCAACAAAACAAAAAGACAACCTACCAAGTGGGAGGAGGTACTTGTTCACCAATGATACATCTGAGAAGGGGTTAATATCCAAAATTTATAAAGAACTCACACAACTTAACACCAAAAACCAAATAATCCAACTAAAAAATGAACAGAGGACCTTTTTCCAAACAGAACATTCACATAGCCAATAGACATATGGAAAGATGCTCATCAGAGGAATGCAAATTAAAACCACAATGAGATATCATGTCATACTTGTCAGAATGACTATTCATCAATAAATTAACAAACAACAAGTGCTTATGAGGATATGGAGAAAAAGGAACCCTTGTGCACTGTTGGTGGGAATGCAGATTGGTGCAACCATTATGGAAAACAATAAGGAGCTTCCTCAAAAAAGTAAAAAATAGAACTACCTTATGACCCAGCAAATCCACTTCTGGGTATTTAATCAAAGAAACCCAAAACCCTAATTTGAAAAGATGTGTGCATCCCTGTGTTCATTGCTGCATTATTTATATTAGCCAAGGTATGAAAGCAAACTTAGTGTCTATCAATAGACAAGTGGATTTAAAAGATGTGGTATATACATACAATGAAATATTACTCAGTCGTAAAAAAGAATAAAATCTTTTGCAACATCATGGATTGACCTAGAGGATATCATGTTAAGTGAAATAAGTCAGACAAATACCATGATTTCACTCACTTATGGACTAAAGAACAAAATAAATGAAAAAAAAACAAAACAGAAACAGTGTCATAGAGAACAAGCTGGTGGTTGCCAGAGAGGAGTGGGGTTGGGTGAAAAATGTAAATAGATTAAGAAGTAAAATGAAGGGCTAATGAGACAGCCAGAATAAATGTACATAGTCACTAGGTGGTGACACAGGCCTGGAGGCTTTGTGACTTGGTGGTTCTCAACAAACTAATTGCTGGTGACCTCATGATTATGGGTGAGATAATCTTCAAAGGAAAAAACAGAATCAGCGAAAGTGGAATCTTAGAGGCCAATAAAGGAAAATAGAGACAAACAGTAAGTACTCAACAATGTCAAAAGCTAGAGAGTAAATATCCTTTCTTTTTTTTTTTTTTTTTTAAATTCATTTATTTTTAGAGAGGGGAAGGGAGGGAGACAGAGAAGCATCTTGTGCAAGAGAAATATCAATTGATTGCCCCTCACATGTCCCCAACCGGGCACCTGTCCTGCCACTCAGGCATTTGCTCTCACTGGGATTTGAATCAGTAACCTTTTGGTTCACAGGATGGCACTCAACCAACTGAGCCACACCAGCCAGGGCTACAGAGAAAATGTTTTAATGTATGTATTGTTAAATCTTTCAGGGTGTTTGGTAGCATTCAGAGGTTTGGGGACCCAAGAGTCTGTGATCCACTGTGGGTTCCAGGCTTTATGGAGGAAATAATTCAAATTCAAGCCATCATAGTTAAAGTGAAAGTGAGTTTATTAGTGAAGCAATGAGACAGAGAATAGGCTACTCCACAGACAGAATAGCTCCCCTTCAGTGGAATTAGCTTTCTTTATTAGGGTACATTTAATTGAGGCATAGGGATATTCAGGATCTAATGAGGCTAGAGGGAACCCTTAGGTGAAATTAGTCACCATGTTGAATCAAGCTGATCTCTGCTGGTTTTAAGCCACAAATTCAGTAGGGGTTACTACCTTCTTGACAGTTCCTTTAGCTTTTATCAGTAGAAGCTATTTCACCTATCTCACTACTGGAAGTGTGAGAGAACAAAGAGAGCTATAGCTTGGAAAATACTGAGCTAAACAAATTTGAACAAATTTCTTCTCTGTGGGTTTTTACATTAAATATGTTTACACTATGAATTTCCCAGAGGGAAGCATTCATTCATTCAGTTCAACAAATATTAAATATCTTTTATTTGTTGGAATTATGGGGCTATTTAGTAACAAAGCAGACAGGATTTCCGCCCTCAAGAGTTTACATTTCTTAGGAAAGTTAGCCGTTAACTACTTAAACATATCAATTAACTGCAATTGTGCTAAATGCTAGAGTTGAAGCACAGGGTACTACAAAAGTATCTAATAGGAGAAACATGAACAGTTTTTCACCAGAGCAGCTCAAAGGACTAGTGTTCTGCAGAACAAAATTGAGGAAATGTGGCTGTGAGAAGGTCAAGTAAGCTGAAAACTGAAGCATGTGTTGTTGGGTTTAACAATATAAAGAGGTTATTGGTGATACCAGTGAGGACTGTTTCACAGAGTTGGAGTTGATGAAGCCTACAGAGACTTTTTGGTAGTATAAGGAAAGAAACAGGGCAGCAGCTCCAGGGGGAAGACAAAATCTACGAAAGGCTGTCTTTCACTTGGGGAATCTTCTACCTATTTGCAAGTTAAAAGGAAGAAATCAGAAAAGTTGGACAATTTGCAGTTAAATACAGGGTACTCATACATGTATTCACTTGTAAATATTTGTTTGGTGTATTCTTTCCTCTAGGGACCATACTAGGCACTTGGAATACAATGCAGAACACAATATACATGGTCCCTGTTCTCCTGAAGCTTATATTCTAAAAGGGAAGGCAAAAATACATAAGTCAGCAAATGAAGAAATGAAATAATTATAGCTATGATAAGGATTATGAAGAAAATAAACCAGGTCCTATGGGGGGTTTGTGTGTGTGGTGGTGGTGGTGGTGGTCTTTGAGGAATGAATTTACTTGGAGACATGAGAAATAAGAAGGAGCCAGCTGTTTAAGGAGAGGGGAGGAGTGCTTCAGATAGAAGAAGCATTAAGTACAAAGTCCTGAGTTTGGAGAGTTTAGCTGATCCGAGAATTCCAAGGGCCACTGTGGCTGTAGTAGAATGATCAAATAGGAGAGCGGCAGAGCTAAAGTAGGAGGGGTAGGCAGGACTCAGATCATGTAAGTCCTTGTAGAGCAGGGAAGGGAATTTGGAGCATATTCTTAGATCACTGGGGAACTATGAAAATGCAGGGTAGTAATGCTCTCATTTACATTAAAAATATATTACCAAGGCTGTGTGGAAAATAAGACTGGGATAAGGCAAGAGGGAGTCAGTAGGGAGTCCAGGTTAGGACACTGCAGCAGAAAAGAGGCCAATGAAACACAATTCTGTCTGAATAATGGTGGAGGCAATAGGGTAATAAGAGTGGACAGATTCAGGAAATATTTTATAGAGGATGAACCTACAGGACTTGGTGATGGATTGGATATGGGAGATGAGGAAAATATCTAGTATGAAGAAAGAGATTTAGATAACGTGTGGGTCTTTGGGAAGGATTATTTTTGAAGAGAGTAATGGGAAGGTGCAAGTGACTCAAGAGCCCATTTAATAAACATTTCTTGAGCACCTACCAAATTTCAGGCCGTGTGGTAAGTGGTGGACATATAGAGAAGAATAAGGCATAGATAGATCCAGTGTTTGTGGAAGGCAAACCTAAAACCAAATTAACTGTGATACTAAGTGATTTGCACAGTGATAGAAATTTACAGTGTTGGCATAGAGGTGGGAATGCCTCACTCTGCCTGGGGTACTAGAGGGAAAGAGATGTCAGGGAAGGAGGTAAGGCTAGATTCTGTGGAAGATAAGTGTAGAGATCGAGAAGGGAAATTGAGGAGCACTAAGTTTTATGAACTTGATTTTTTCCATGAAGTATGAGGCAGTCATCTGTAGCAAGTAGGTAACAGGTTAGAAGACTTGAAGGAATGCTATATATTCTTGGCGGCTTTCTACACAGGTGAGGTGGTTGGATTTGTACCCTCAGAGTCCAACATGATGTCTTGGGCCTAGTCACAGGGTATTTGATGCTCATCCAGAGATATCATTGAGGGCATAGCTCCCCAAAAGTCTTAATTTCCTCTAAGTTACTTTTTATTACTCTATTATTTATTCAACAATATTTAATAAGCATTTATTTGTACCTGACATAAAATAAGTGAACAAAAGAATGAAGTGCTGAATGAATGAAAAATTATAACTTGTCAAGAAACAAGATTTAACTAAAAATTTGATAAGTTATATTTTAAGCTACTCCACCTTTATCATCAAAACAATCTTTGAAGCTGCCGAGATTGCCTATTGTAAAAATAGCTGTTGTTTATTAAGGCTTGCAATGAGTCAGACCCTATACTAAGCATTTTACATTTGTGAGTATTTCTCATTTATTCTTCTTACAGTCTCCCTAGGGGCAAATGTATTATCCTGATTTTACAGATGAAAAAACAGGTTAAGAGAGGCTAAATAGCTTAGGTCTTATTATTCCAAAGTCAGATCTCAACACTGCATTGTTTTCATTCTTCCCATACTTCCAAAAGACACTAAACTTTTGCATAAACATTACTTGATTATTTGAACCTGTATCTTTTTAGATCCTGAAAATTTTAGGAGTGAAGATATCTGAAGCTCCTATTTTTGCTGGTTGGGAGAACACAGAGGCATGCATTTGGAAATAGGGAAGGTGATCTTTGACCCTCCTGCCACCAACTGTGGGTACCTAACTTGATATTTCCTACCATTGTCATCATTTCACTGTTCCCTGAAAATTCGTCGTCGTCGGCAGCCGTCCGTCTCGAGAGACGATGGTGTAGCCTCTTAAGAGTCTATCTGCACCGCCGAGAATGGCTGTGCAGCCCGACTCGGGAGTGACACGGTATCTGTCTCCTCCCGTGTTGAATCGACATCTTGCGATGACGCTGGAGTGTCCTCTCCAGTGAAGCTGAAGCTACAGAGCCTGGGCAGGGTGATATGGAGGGTCTGCTGTTGCCCATGCAGCAGACCCCCCCTCTCTTCGCAGCTGAAGGGTCCAAGGGAAAGACGGAGTCAATACAGCTTGGCTTCAGGTGTGCCGCAGGAGTTGCCGGTGTTGACTACAACGTCAAACCGCCTTAGGGACTCCGGCTCCGGATTTTCTGTCGGGGTTTACTCCCTTAGCCTTTCCCCTGAAGAGGTATGCCGCAAGGCAGCGGAGGTTTTTTGGAGTCAGAGTTTTCCTTCTCTGATGTGCCCTGACTGGAAGATCGAACCACCAACACTTAGCTCGCAGGCCGACGCTCAATCCACTGAGCCAAACCAGCCAGGGAATCCCTGAAAATTAACCACACAATAAGTATTAAGCATCTCAATATCAACCAATTTATAAATATGAACCAATTTTACTATGTGAAATGGAGAATTATAAGACATGATACTACCCTTCAAAGAGTTTCCAATCTAGTAGCAGACTAAGACCACAAAAATCTCAATAAAAGCAAACTAGCCAGTGTGTAATTGGGTACTAAATTGTGTGGCACAGTCTACTAAAAAAGAGCTTGAGAGACATGACATTTGGAATCATGTGGGGCAACTTACTGAACTTCTTAAAAACCTAACTTACTTACCATGGGTTAGATACTGTGCCAGACTCTTTGGATACATTATCGCATTTTAATGTATCATCCAATCATACTTAACAAAAGCTTCTACATTTATACAAAATATCTTACTAGGTGTTATTGGTGAAAGAAATATAAACATTACTTTATTCTTGTCCTCAGTGAGCTTAGAAATAAGACATGTATTCAAGTGACTATGATACAGGGCTATAAATATCACAGTGATTTAGAGAATTTATTGTTCGAAGTGGAATACCTTGAAGAATAAGTAGGAGCACTATTAATAATTACTGTGGAAAAATCCAGGCATAAACCCATACTCTTCTGAACAAACCAGGTAATATATCTGAGCAATGAAAGAGCTTAAAGTAATGGGGAGCACAAAGGAACAGTTGGGTGAATTAGCAAATCCAGTGGTAAAAGTGAATTTGCGTTGGGTTTGCTGTTTGGGAGGGCAGAGTGATAAATATGTGAACAAAATAACTTCAGATGCCTGGCTGCTGTGGCTCAGTGGATTGAGCATCGGCCTGCGAGCCAAGTGTCACTGGTTCGATTCCCAGTCAGGGCACATGACTAGGTTGCATGTCAGGTCCCCAGTTGGGGGCGCGAGTGAGAAGCAACCACACAGTGATGTCTCTTTTCCCTCTCTTTCTCTTTTCCCCTCTCTCTAAAAGTAAATAAATAAATAAACAAAACAAAATAAATAAATAAATAAATAAATAAATAAATAAATAAAATAACTTCAGATGGCTTAATGAGGTAAAGAATAAGTGAGGAAGGGGCCTGATATAAAAAGGATGGTCAGAGGAGAAGATATGCCAGAGTAGGTAACATTTAAGCTGAAACTTGAATAATGAGGATCAATTTCAAAGACAAAAAGAAAATCACAAGAATAGTCTTACTGTTACAGAGCCAAAGGGGGTTCTTTCACATGGGGCCTTGGTGTAAAACCCAACAGCTAGTGTTGAGGAAAACAGGTCTGATTTACAATATTCCAACCTGGGGAAGGCAGTAAACACTTCAGCTCAAACCCCTCTTCTCCCACGGGACCCAGCACTTCTCTTGCTCCCCAAAAGGCTAAAAGCCAAAAACATGCCCAGAAGTTCCCCATCCTTATCTGTCAGCTGTCTCCTTCAGGATCTGGGGTGCGATGTCATCAGCCTCCATATAACAGTCCAGGAAAACATGTGCCGTGTTGCACTGGATCATGCATGGCTCTCTCTTCGCCCTTCCAAAGCCGCATGGCTCTCTTCTCTCTGCAAACCTCGTGGTTCTCCTCTACTGTCTCAAAGCCACAAGGTTCTCCCTACTCAACCTCCTCGTAAACCACGTGGAACTCTCTACTTCAAAATGGGTGCTGCCTTATTTTTAAATCCCTGACCACGGCCTTGACAGTGAGCATGGTAACTGGTTCTTACCATTACAGAACCTTGCACAGGCCCTGTATGCTATTTCCTTACCATTCTCTGGTCAAAACCCCTCCCATCTCCTTGGGGCCTTGGAAGAACCAAACCATTTGCATAACTAAGACACTAGCTACCAGCCATAGATATGCAAAGATACCTTGAAAGCTGTTCCCTTTCCCCATCCCCAAACTGCAGGTTCTGGGGAATTCTGGGGACCGCTCTGTAACATTATCTCAGCAATGATCTGAAGGTCAGTAGGCCCAACCTCCTACTCATGGGTTATGGAGTCAGGAGGTCCCAGGGGCCTCCCACTTTTTCTGAAGATTGATGAGGGGATTTTAACTTTATTCTCTTAGTAATAAGAGAACATTAAAGACTCTTCAGCAGGATAGTGAAAAGACTGGAAAAATTATGCTGGCACTAGTATATAGGGTGGGTTAGAGAGGGGAAGAGGCAGGAAGTCCAGGACTCTTGGATTGGGATGGTAGTGGTAGTAATGGAGAAGTGGAGATGGAATTGATACCCTGGAACAAGAACAAACAGGACTTTACAACTGGATGTCACCAAGCATTGTGCTTGTCCCTGTGTTACAGAATGAGGGTCTCCAAAAATCCCCAGAGCCTGCAGGTTGGGGGATGGGGAAAGGAAACAGATTTTAAGATGCCTTCACATGCCTGTGGCTAGTGGCTAGTGTCTGTGTTACGCAAATGGCTTTGGTTCTTCGAAGGCCCCAAGAAGATGAGAGTGGTTTTAGACCATGGAATAGTGGGGAAAGACGCATACAGAGCCTGCATAAGGTTCTGTGAATGGTCACAACTGGTTACCATGTCCACTGCATCACAGGATGCAACCAAGGATTTAAAAATAAGCGGCAGACATTTTTAGGGAGAACACCATGCTGCTTTAAGTAGAGGGAGAACATCATGCGGCTTTGAAAGGAAAGGGAGAACTCCATGCAGTTTACAAGAAGGCTGGGAACTCCATGCAGTTCTGCATTAAAAGCTGGAGGGCACCACAACACAGGCAAAGCCTCCCCAATCAGGATCGAATGATTGGGAGCTGCCAGTAAAGCTAAACTGTGTCTGGGAAGTAGGAAAACTATATCTCTGACTTTTCTAAAACTAGCCTGGTTTGGTACAGGGAGGCAGAACTATGTGTTTGTGGGTGTTTTGAAGAAAATAAGACAACAGCAAAAATCCGCAAATAACTAAATTTATATAACCATTAAATAAACAATTCTTTTTCTTTTCACTAAACTCTAGTATTGAGAGTTATGCTTCTCACGGTGGGCATTTGGACCCCTAATAACTAAACAGCCCGTGGGTTCTGTTACACCTGGAGGGACCTCAGTAAATGCTAGCTCCTCTCTTTCTCACTCAGTAGGTAATGGCACTGAGAGAAGATTGTTTTTATTTGCTGTTTAGAAGGGAGAAAAACTTGGGTGTGAATCCAGATTAAGGGAAAGAACCAACAAAGAGGAAGATATTAAAAGTGTAAGGGAAATGGAGTAACTGATAGAATATTTTATTTAAAAAGGGATGTAAGGGTCAGGTTAGCCTTATATTTAAAGTGTGATATGTCATTCTCTAAGACAGTAACCAACAGAAATCTGTCTGAGAGAGGTGGAAAGTTAATAAAACTTCTGTGGTATGGCCTTTGATTTAAATGTGAACTTACAAATAAAAGAAAAGATTTGGAATGCTGCTGTGGGAAATAATTGTCCTTTAAGAACAGTGGTTCTCATCCTTGGCTGCACAGGAGAATCTTTTGGGGAGCCTTAAAATGAAAAAAAAAACCAAGCCCCAAGGATTCTTATTCAATTCCTCAGGGATGGTGCCCAGCACCAGTATTTTTAAAAGTGCCTGCATTGGGAGGTGCGGGGAGCCCTGGCTGGTATGGCTCAGTTGGTTGGAGCATCATCCTGTAAACTGAAAAATCACAGGTTAATTACCGGTCACATGCCTAGGTTGTGGATTCGGTCCCAGGCACGGGAGTGTACAGAAGGCAACCAATCAATGTTTCTCTCACATTGATGTTTCTCCCTCTCTTCCTGTCTTTCTGAAATCAATTAATATATCCTCAGGTGTCTGTTTGTTTGTTTGTTTTTAAGTGCCTGCGTTGGTGCTAATAAGCAGCCTTGATTAAGAACCATCAGAAAAAGGCTTGCAGAGTGACAAAAAGGGCCCAGCTGAGGTGTGGGAGCAGGAATTTGTTGTGGAACCAATCAGCCTGATTACAAGGCACTCTCCAGCACCAACATTCCTGGAGCAGAAACTCTGAAATTAGAGCCTGGCACTTGTATACTGAGGTTGGTGAGGCACTAAGCTGAAGAAGTAAGAGACTCAGAAACTGGGGGAAAAGAACTGAATTGGCCAACCAAGAGCTCTAATCTGATAGAATAAGAAGAGGTTCAGATGAAAGCCAATAAAATAATAATAGCAATATCAAATAAAAAAAATTTTAGGTCTATCAATCACCAAAATAAATGATTTATACAAGTTCTCATTTACTCTTACAATAGCTCTAGGTCCTATTAGTCCCACTTCATAAATGCAGAAATTGAAGCTCAGAAGTTAAGAAAGCTTCCCAAGTTTATGGAGTTAATAAGTAGCAGAACTAGGATTTGAACCCAATCTGGCTAACTCTAGAACCTGAGCCATGGTTGTGTAACAGAGGGAAATGCTTACTCTGACTCTATCTTGATTCTAAGTTGCATTTTCCCCATGGCCTTCAGGATAAAATCTCCTGCTATAGATATGCTAATTATTGGAGGAATTCTGCTTGAACTGAGGCTTGAGTTTTTGGATAATCAGCCCCTTGCCAGAAGGTGCCTCTCTGCAAGAGGAGGGAAATATGTGCAAAATAAATGATGGTTTATCAAAGATTTGCAGGAGCCTTAAGAGGGGACTCAGATCAGCAGGGATCAATGGACCATGAACAAAGAGATTGAGAGATTTCTCACTCTTTCTTGGATCCCTGTAGGTGCCCAGATGTCTGCAGTGTCAGTTACCTTTTGCCCCTCCTTTTCTCCCTTACAATGACATTAAAAAAAAAAAAATCCTGAAGTCTGGGCTCTAGGTAAATGGATTTGAGGAAACTCTAAGTCCCCCATCTTGATTGGGTACATCTTCAATCAACAAACTGTTCCCTACTTCAAACTCTGTTGTTTTGAATATTGACCTTTTGAAGTGACAGGTCCAGCTGGGCAAGAGCAAGCAGAGGGAAAGTGGGAGGATAGGCCCAGAGGAAAGGAAATGAGAGGGTTTCCAAGAGAAACAATGGAAGGTGAGGGAATGGGTTCTATTCAGGAGACAATAGTAGCAAATGCACTGGATGAAAAGTGGGAAGTCAGGATTGGCTAGGCACATTGGCAGTCCCCATCTGTCAATGAAGTGTCAACTCCATGTCGTAAAAAGAAACTGGGAGACAGTAAAGGTTTATTTAGGGGGTGGTTGACATGATGAAGAGTAATATTTAAAAGTCATCATGCAGATGAACAGTTAGCAAGGTTACTAAGGAAACCTCTGCACTGCAATACTCTGTCCACCCTACCCCAAGCCCTTTGTTCCCTGTCTTGTCCTGGTAGCCAGATATGACTTGATCTAATCATGGCACTCAGGACTGAAGAGATTGCATACTCGTTAGCTATAAACTGACTTCTCAGGGCTCATACCTAAGATCAGAGTTCTATTTCCAAGGACCAATAAAAGGCTCTGCAAATTGACTGGTGGCAGGAAATCAGAGCTGGGCACTTTTCACAATTGTTGCTACCCCTGTAGAGAAGGTTATTCAGCAATATAATCTTGTTACAAAGTCCTGGGTACAAAGGAGACACGGTACACATACCAAACCATGACAAATCTACAAGATTGCCATAGACTCCCATAGATGTGACCTGTCAAGCAATTGCCCCTGAACTAACTCAGAAAGTACCCAAGGGGACCAAGGCATCATAGATGGGGACAGCAACAGTTCTTTCTTGATCTAAGGGACTAAGTTATATTTATATCTAAACAACTAGTTTCTAGATTTCAGTGTCTTCCCAGCTAAACATTATTTTCAAATTAATGAGTAAGTTAAAATAGCTGGTGAACTGTAATTTTAGAAAAATTTAAGTAAAAGAAATAGGTAGAATTCTCTGAGTGATGACCAGAAAATAAACAACGCTGGGACCTGATGAGACCAAAAGACATCTGGTAAACTGAGCTAGCTGGGAATGGGGAAATGTTATCTGTCAAAAGGAATATGAATTCCGCAAACTAAACCTGGTAGTTTGGGGAAAAAGCTTTCGACCCATTTAACTCTCCCTGTTTGTAACATTGCCTTCTTACTTTTCAGTTTGAGTTTACTATGGAAGTGGAATATTTAATCCGACAGAATGTGCCTGGTGTGGTCTCTCAGTGATTAAAAACACCTGCTTAGCATGCATTAACTTCAGTGTAGTACTTGTACTTCTCTGAGGATATTTTTACTCAGCCCTCAGTAGGTTGATGATGCTTTATCTTCCTCAGGTGTATATATTGAAGAGGCAAAAAAAATTTTTTTTTTTTTTAAACCTACTATGAAGTCCAAAGAAAACTGGTACTTGACTCCTTGGGGTCATTAGCCTTTAATCTTAGTGACTACCAGATGTTGCTAAAGAATATTTGGCAAAAAAAAACTTTATCTGTTGAAACTTCTTTTGGAAATCAGAATATTATACTGCAAGTCATGAAAAAAGAAAAATGTTGAAGTATAAAGCTTAGCCAGGTGTGATATAATCATTTTATTGAGGATATGGAATGCGCAAACCATTTTTCTTAACTAATGAACACATTTGTTTATAGTTTGAAAAAAAATCTATGACGTTTCCTTAAAAAATTACAGAACGTTAAAAGTGTGAAATCCATTTTAGCATGTTAAAAACATTTGGGTCTTAAGACAGTATCACAGATGTAAATATATCCAACTTCAAATTACTTGAAATTATAGATTCTAAATATTTTAAATTGAACTTAAAATGAAATCAAGTGTAAATTAACTTGTGAATTTTTCCTTCTGCTTATTTTTTAGGTAAATAGGATGTGAGACTGGCAAATAATGTTTGCTAAGAGGACCCATTATTGTGATTAATCCAAGTAGTATTTTTTATTTGCATCTCATTCCTTCAAAAAAAAGGAATCCTATTATGTTCTACACAGAAATACTGAAAACCTCAATTCTATTGAGTCGGCCAAAAGTCTGTATGGTTTTTCCTGTAAAATATAAGACATTTTTCATTTTCACCAATAACTTTACTGATTTGAATATTTTGAGTATGTGGGCTATCTCCTGCTATTGGCTTCTAGTGCACAGAGGCCAGGGGTGTTGCTAAACAACTTCCAATGCATAAGACAGCCAGCCACACAGCAAAGAATTACTTGGCCAAAATGTCAATAGTACCAAGAAACTTCGCAAATCACTTTTGACACAATCAGTTACAGCACCTTCTCTATACACTGCACAAATCTTTTTTTGCGTTTCAGCTGTGTTTTTACCTTTCTTGAAATAATAAAGCATAATACACTGAAAATATTGCATATCTTCTTCTATCTTAAATATTAAAATGGCTGCACAAAAATTCACCAATTTTGATAAATTGTTTCAAAATGCATGCTGGTATGACAACTGTCACAATGCAATCTAACAAAACTGTTTCAAATGAAATTAAAGACAATTAAACACTACTAGATCCATCTTACAAAAAAAAGTAACGGACTTTTTGGCTAACCCAATGTTTTTGAATCCTATTTTAAAACATTTTTTCTACAGACAGATTAGTCTAGAAGTCAGCCAACAATCCAGGTCTACCACTGTAGCTAACAGCTTCATAGTTCAAAACTCAAAAAGTAGGGTAGGAAGGAAGTGAGAGTAACTAAAAACAAAATAAAAATGGCCAACAAATTTTGGGAAGCACTTAAATAGATGACTTCACTTGCTATAGCATACCCTCCAGAAACCATATCTACCACAGAACACCCAATTATATTCAATATTAAAAGGATTGACTTTATGTATTTATAAAGCTACTGTGTACATTAAACAATTTACCTGTATTCCTAAAGTATAATATTTTCTATGATTCTTGTTAATCTGTTTGAACTAGGGAGATAGTTGGATTGGACCTACCAACTACTTAAATTGAACCCCAAAGACCCAAGTGGTTCATAGCTTATTCCATGGCCATCTATGCTTCTCATCAGAAAACTGAAAAAGGCTGACATAAGTAAGTTATAAGGCAATCTATCTCATAAGAACGTGATGCAAAATCTTTAAAAGTCTTAGCCCTGGCAGGATTCCTAGGTGAGAATGGACAGCTACTGTATTTCATACTTTACTTCTAATTACCTCTTCGCTTTTGTTTTTTGTCACGACTTCAACCAGGCTCCTTTGGAAGTTAAGTTTCCTTTGCCTGGTCTCATCTCTTCAGTGGTACAGGGAGAGACCTCCCCAGACAGTGGACTGTTTTAAATCTTGAAGCTCCTCTCCCCTTAACATTCACGCTTCCTGGAAAGACAGTGAGGCAAACAAGATCTCACATTTTAACATTAAGGAACCATTTTGCCACTTCCCTCTAGGATGGACACAAGGTGTAGGGTCATTCCCTTACATGAGTGTTTTAAAGTCTGGGTGGGAGATGACATGCTACAAATCAAGAATTTTTAAAAACTCTAAGGGGAATCTTCTTTTTAATCTCAAGAACAGCCTTTTCACACTTCTCTACCACCTTTCCATTGACTGTGGGAATAAAGACTAACAAATGAGAGCAAATTGGAGGGTGTTAGGACGGGGAAGTTGGACAAAGACTAACTAGAAGGGCATCTTGTGTGAATGATTTGGGGAACATATTTAACTTTCTCTGATTGGTCTCCAGTTGGAATCAGGTGCAAAAATTAGGGAAGCTGGCAGTCAAAGACCATTCCTGTTCATTCTGAGCTGGTTACTGTCTTTAACTTCCTTGGCTGGTTGGTGCAGATATGTTGTCTTCGGGTCAGTGTCCCGCCCTCACATGGTCTGGCCATTGTCCAGTGTACATTCAGTCTCTCGGCTGACTGACATGCCAGTTTTTTTCCCTTGACCTAGCTAACTTTCTAACTTCAGCTTTTTGTTTTACCTGAACAGAATTGCTTTCCTGTTATTCCTGTTAAGGATAAAGGGAGACATCAGGATATGAAAAGTACTTAGGCGAACAAATACATAAACATCTTCCTGGTGAGGGTCAGGCCGGAGAATTACCCTCGGCCTGCCAGTTCCCCTACAAAACTCGTTTCCAGCTTCACTGACTCCTTAGCAACTGTCCCTCTTTCTGTGGGGACTGCCCACTGGGGCCGGGAGGACGGTCGCACCCTGGGTCCCCTCCCCAGCGCAGTCCACGCGCAGCGTCCCCGCGCCCCCTCGGTACAGCCAGCCGCCTTCCGGCCGCCGCTCCCAGCGCGCGCGCGCTTGGCGGCCGCCAGTCCCGCGTGCTCCTGGACGGCCGTGCCCCTCGGCCCTGCAGCAGGCTCCCGGGCCCGCGGGAGACGACAGGTCAGCACGCCCGTCCCCGAGCCGTTGCGCGGGGAGGCCATCCTCGGGGTGCGTTCTGGTCAGCATAAGCCATGAGCAGATCCCCGCTGGTTATAACCCCCGATTTCCACTCCGTTCGGTGGCGGAGGGGACAGGGTGGAGTCTTCCCAGCCACCATTCCCCAGTCGTTTCTTTTCAGCCGAGGAGAAAGCAGCCTTCCTTCTCCCTTGTGAGCGGAACTGTATTTCCCCTTCACCTTTCCTTCAGCTCGGCCGCCAGCGAGCCCTCGGCGGTGCGGGAGTACGGCCCTTCATTCTCTCCTCAGGGAGCTCTCCGACCCCGAGCCCCTGCCGCGAAGCCGGAGGACCGCGGGCGAGGAGGCGACCAACCTCTCGCCATTTTGCGTGGAGGAGGAGCCATGGCCGCCGCCATGTGGGGAGGCGGGGCTGGGGAGCGGCGGGCGAGGGAGGGGCAGAGGAGCCGAGTTAGCCCGTGTGGCGACTTCGGTGGCGCGGCGAGAGCGGGTGGCGGCGGAGGTAGGGCCGGCCGACCTGGGGAGTCCCGGCCGCGGGCTGGTTGGCCGGGCGGCCCGGGATCAGGGCGGAGTGGGCGGTGGCGAAGGAGGCCGCAGCCACGGGCTAGGTGGGGGCGGACTCAGGTTTCCGAGGAGGAAGGAGCGCCGCCATTTTGGGAGCTTCGAATCAACAATAAAGGACCGAGGGGGCGAGCGGGAGTGGCCTCGGTGGTAGGACTCGGGCCCGAGCCGCGGGGAGTTGGGTGAGGTTGGGGGGTGGGTGTCGAGCTAAGCGGTGAGGTCGGGGCTGCAGAAGCCCCTCAGCCGGCGTGGGAGCGCTCTGAGGCCTGGATGGGCCCTAGGGAGCAAGGCCGGCGGCAGCCGCGGATTGGGGGCGCTTTAGAGGAGTCCAATATGGGGACGTTGTGTGCGGCGGGGCCCGGAGAAGGAGCGGGCCAAGTACTCGGAGGAGCTTTAAGGAAGATGAGGGAATGAGGGGCCGTGGGGGCAGCAAGGACTGCGGGCGACGGCGGAGGTTACCGGGTACGAGGCAGCCCTCTGTAGGGGCGGCAGGGACGTGCGGTCGTGGTGGGCTGCCTTCAGAAGGGGCCAGCGGGAGCTGCATGGGAATAAGGTCGACAACGAGAGTGATGCTGGGACCCGGAGTCGTGGAGGAAATGAGGGCTTTCTGGGTTAAGGGTTCTCGTTCGGGGGCCTTATAGGGAGAGTCCATATTGTTTCCTACCCACGAACTGCTTCGTTTCCTTATCTTGTTGCGCAGATAGGATTGCAGGGCCCCAACTCTTAGTGTTTATGGACAAGGGAGCCGACTTGAAGTGTGGGTGTTTTTTGTGGGGGGAGAGGAGGAACAGGGAGAGCAAGAAATTATTTTCTTACGATTCCGGCGTTGAAATAATTGGCTTGTTTCTTTCCCACAGTCCCCTTTTCCTTTCTTCACAATAAAACATGTCACTCCAACTAGCAGACCCACCTTGGAGAAACTGGGCTAGAGATGACGATAACTGTTTTGGATGTAAAACTGTCGATTGTTAACTAAAATCTGGGAAGTCCTGTAATTAATTCAGCGTCAGTTTCCGTCACACTTTGGGAAATGTAGAAATATAAGTTGCAAATCTAAATTGGAAAGTGGTAGGAGGAATATTTCCTTTTCTGAGGTAATGCTGCAGTGCAGCTTTCAGTTTAAGATTGGAGCAATTATCACATTTTGGATCTAGATCTTACATGCATGATGGACAGTAAAGATATCATTTAATCTTTGGAGGTTGCCCTCTTCATTCTCTTAGTACTTTGCAAACAAGTTTTCTGGTGTGAACTACTGATATTGTTGATCATATACCAGATATCATTTAGGGCCTTGAACTGAAGTTAGGTGGTTCTTAACCCCTGTCTGCTTAACGGGTTAATCAGATTCTGAGAGACTTCGAAATAATGCTTCTGTGTGTGTGTGTGTGTGAGTGATAATCAGGATTTGCTTAGTAGCAACTTTATTTTCGTTTATTTTTTAAAAGACATAAGTATTTTAGAAAAATTTTCCTGTTTGAGAAGCCTTGGTATATGGCAAACAAACAAAAAAAACACCAAACCTAAATAAACGTATTTCTGGTAAGAAATGTAAAGGAGTTATAAAAGAACAAACACAACACAGTAGGCCTTTATTTTCTGGCCTTTGTAAATTAATTTTTTACTACATTTTAAAATAAGAATTCAATTTTAGCAGTAATTAAAAATGAAGGAGGTTAACCAGGTCTTCTTTTAAAACAACTATTAATTAGTACTCTGGGTTTCTTGTAAAGGCTAGGGTGTTCAGCCTTTCACAGGTTTTTGTTATTTTGTTTTTTTTAAACAAGGCACTATTTCTTTTTTTAAATAATTAAAAAAATACTATTTTAAGTTAGGCTAGCCTTTTTGAAAACATATTGAAATTAACTAATAGTTTTTAGTATTCAAATTAATTAAGGGAGCTGGAGAGTTTCTTGGCTGTTTTTCAAGCAAAAGATTTTGACATGTACACAGTCTGTATCCCTGCTTCAGTTTAAAGGGCAAATACTTAAGGGAAAGAAGAAAGTGTGTTTTTCTTCATAAAGTTTAACTTTTTGTAGTTGAAATTTATAAAGGCACAAATGGTTTTTTTGTTTCTGAAAGCATAAATTGTCTTGCCTTGTACAGGTGTAGATTTATGTTAGTTGTGAGATACTGAGTTTAATACAATTAAGTGTAATCAATGATTGACTTTTAGAGAAGTCATCAGGGAGGAAACTCGAAGGGAAGAGATTGTCATTTGACAACTAATGCTAATTTAATCACAGTGTCTTTTTACTTGATCTCTGGGTTGCTTCGAACTGACAAATTTAAAATGAGAGTGGTCTCATTGTGGGCTTGGTTTTTGGGGAAGTTCATCTTTTTGTGTCTCAGCCTGGCTAATGATTTGGTCTAAGTGCAGATATACAATATTCCCTCACTTATCGCCGGTATTATGTTCCAGACCCCTCGCAAAGCAGGAACCTTACATTTATTCTACACTCTTAAACCTACGTAACTTTAACAACATACATATATAGTACCTCAAAATCCCACGATACAGGGAAAAATCCGCGATAATTAAATATATTTTTAAAAATCCCGCGATACAGTGAGGCCGTGATAAGTGAACCGCAATATAGCGAGGGACTACTGTAGTCTTTAATTCTTTAGTTTAAAAGAGGAGAATTAAGAAAAACAAAGTTTTTTTCCAACCTTTCTGTGTTTGCTAACTTAACTTTTTCTTTGTTTCAGATTGAAGTGAATGAATTCAGATATATAACTCAACCTTGTTAGAGAGCTTTTTAAAAAATAAAAAGTTGATTCGGTGCATGAGAGCAAGTTACTGCTGCTTATCGTTCAGAGACTTACAGGTGCTTGCCTGCATTGCAATAAAAGACTCAATATTGAGCAAGACTTATATTTATCTCTTCGTTTTGGAGAGCCTAATAAACTGTATTACAGTTTCTCTACTGACTTTTCAAAAGTTTTGAAGTTTGAAAGAGACATCTGTACATTTAATACAGCATGAGCACGGCCAGAACAGAGAACCCTGTTATAATGGGTCTGTCCAGTCAAAATGGTCAGCTGAGGGGCCCTGTGAAGCCCAGTGGTGGTCCTGGAGGAGGAGGCACACAGACACAGCAACAAATAAACCAGCTGAAAAACACCAACACAATCAATAATGGCACTCAGCAGCAAGCACAGAGTATGACCACCACTATTAAGTAAGTGTTAGAATAATAAACATACTTGGGGGGAGGGGCCAAGGAGATTACTTTTTATTACTTCATTGTTGAGTACTCTTTGTATATTTGAACTCTTTTGATTGCAAATAAGAGAACAGATGACTTTGTTTTATGGCCAGTAGGTGTTTGCAATAGAAGAATATATTTGTCATATTAAGTAATGAATATAGGTACAGATGATATGTTTTGTATAGATTTTTTTTTTTTTTAACATTGCTAATTTTCATCAGCTCAGATTCATCTTGTTCTTTCCAGTATGGCTTTTCCCTAGTATTTAAGTTTATGCAATTTTGCTCTGCTACCTTTTTTTTTTTTAAATAATTTTTCTCCTCTTACAAAACAACAAGCAGTTAAGTATCATAGAAACTCAGGATTTTGAACTCTTGGAAACACACATTTTTAAGTAGTCCTAATCCCCCCTGTTGACTAAAAATTTAGGAGCCTCAGTCTTACTCCAGAATGTGTTTCCTTTTAAATTCGAAAGATTGTTGGCTGTCATCTTTTTAAGTGTTAACTATAAATTATTTGAATGGTAAGCATCACTGAAGATTTAGTTAATGAAAAATTAACATTTTAAAAAGTGCGTTTGAGGTTTGGGTTTGTTGTTAAGAATCCAGCCATAATATCCCTGACCTGTGTGGCTCAGTTGGGTGGGTGTCTTCCCATGAAGCAAAAGGTTGCCAGCTCCGTTTTGATTCTGGTCAGGACACGGTGCCTGGGTTGTGGGCCACCAGGGTTCCCCCTTTGGGGCATGTGTGAGGCAACAGATTGATGTTTTTCTTACACGTCCATGGTTTTCTCCCTCCTCTTTCCCCCTCTTTAAAAATAAATAAATCTTTAAAAAAAAGAATCTAGCCATATAATTGATTTAACCTCTAGAAAGCTAAGATGATTAAACTGGTTCAATGAATTAAAGTATTTTTTATTACAACCTAGATCTTTTCTGTGCTTAGAAGCACAAGAAAAGCAGCCTTTATAAACTACCAGGATATCATAGCAGATGGTTTCTGCTATGTGGTTTACTAGTGACCTATAAAAATTTCCAATAGAATTGGTTTGGACACTAGGAGATTGCCATTAATGCATATTCTATTATTTTTAAGGTGAATGCTTTAATTAGAATATTTTCTAATTTGTAGTTTGTCTTGACAGACTGTATAGCTAGCAAAGTTTAGACTATTTTTAATCCTTAAGAATAGAACCATAAAGCTGTGTTACTTCATTATGAGAGTATTTTCTACTTTAATTTGAGATGACAGTGGATTTTACTTTTTTCCTTTTTCTAGGATTAATGGTTTATTTTTCAGTTCTGTCGCTTCTTTAAGTCTTAAAGTGTCATCTCCATCAACTGTTCAGAACTTTTTAATACTTAATCTATCGCTTATTTTCTCATTTTAAATAGTTTATAAATTCCTTGTGGACAAATTTTGCATTGTATCGTCTGTATTTTGTCACTATTGAATTTCACAATGTGGCCTACTAGGATGTTCAGCTGACATTTTTTTGCTTAGAAGCTGGTGTGGTACAGGCTGAGGTAGAAGACTTTAATTACCCTTGGAATTGGTAGCAAATAGTTGTGTTAGAATTCCTTAAATTATATGGGACCTAGCTTTAAGTAAAATAAGTATTCTTCTTTCTAAGTCAAGACTTGAAATTTTTTTTTTTGGGAGGGAGGCATCAGTAGCTGTAATGAAATCAATGAAAACATTTATTTTAAAGGCAACACAGTTGAAAAGCATTGTTTGCTATATTGCCAATTTTTTTTATTAGATGTTTTGGGTGTTATACTAGAGATTTTTGCCTGTCCTAAGAGATTTTAAAAATTAAATTTTTGTTCTTTTTATTCTCTTTTGTAGTTTCAAGCATTCCTGGTAAAAAAAAGGTTAAGAAAGATGTTTATTAACAGCTCATACTAAGTTCTTATTTTGTCATCACTGTGCTGAATGCTCAGTGTAAATTATTTGATATAATTCTTAACCCACTTTATGAGAGAATGGAAAAGTGACTGCTGCAAGGTCACAGAACTATTAAGAGGTAGAGTTGGGCCTTGAATTCAGATCTGAAACTTTAGAATTGTTGGTTTCAGCTAGTCACCAGAAGTTACAAATGAGAGGGTACTTGCCCTATTTAAAGGGGTCAGCTGCTTGATTTTAAAAATCTAGTTACTAAGCTCTGTCAAGCTGTTGCCATACGATAATTTGGCCAATGTTGCTAAAGCTTTCAGTTTTTCAGGAAAAGGCAGAATCTGAACTTTTACTCAAAATCTTCTAATTTCTTCACACTGGCAGTTATTTTAAATTAAAACATACACATGATATGTAGGTCAAATAAAACACATGGATTCCCAGTTGTGACAATAGTTGCTCTATTGTCACACTATATTGCTTCTCTTAAGAAGATGGTTGCCTTATTCCCTTCTATTCTTGATATATTATAATCCTTCCTGGATTGTTCTCTGTAAGAAGAGCAGTTTTTCTAAAGTTGTTTTAAAATCTGTAACTATATTCTTAAGTAAATGGCATTATATTAAACTTACTGTGTTTTTTGTAGTTTAATTGTAGAGATGAATTATTTTTGTTTTAGAATAGTCATACTATGAATTCTGATACTTCATTTTTACTGTATTCTCTCTAGACCTGGTGATGACTGGAAAAAGACTTTAAAACTCCCTCCAAAGGATCTAAGAATCAAAACTTCTGTAAGTTGGTTGTAAAATGTAACTTAAAATGTAGAAACTCTAAAAATGAAGTAGTTCTAATAACAGCGGATACTATGTATTTACTCCTAAGTTGAAATGGTTGAAATTGTGTTGGGTTGGCTAAAAGTTTGTTTTTTTCCATAAAAATGGAAGACATTTTTCATTTTCACCAATAACTTGATTTGGATATTTTGAGTATGTCGGCTATTTTCTGCATGGTATAATGATGCTTGTCCTCAGTTAATGTCTTGATTTGATTGCTGTCAACTTCAACCAGTCTACCCAACCATGAAGCATCGTTCAGCAAGAAATCTCGAGCACAAAACTTCACAAACTACTTTTGACTCTCTGATCAGTCATAGCACCCTCTCCATGCAATGCACAAAAATTTTTTTTGTGTGTTTCAGTTTTCGTTTTTACCTTTCTTGAAATAATAAAGCATGATATGTCGAAAATGTTGCGTATCTTCTTCCGTCTTCAATATTAGAATGGCTACACAAAAATTCACCAATTTTGATAAGTTTTTTTAATGCATGCTGATATGACAGCTGTCACAATACAGTCAAAGCACTACTAGAGCCATTTTACAGAAAAAATCGAACTTTTTGGTCAGCCCAATAGAGCATATGATGAATTGCCAAAAATGTTGACTGTTTGGAAGAATTATATTAATATGTGTATTCACATATTAATATTTAATTTATATGTATGTGTATCTTATCTAATTTATGGAAAAATGATTTTAAGGCATATTCTTTTTCAAGCAGACTGAGACTAGTTATTTCCATTTTGTGGATGAGAAATTGAAAGTTCATGAGTTCTCTTAGCTTAGTATTTTCCATTGGGTGATTTTTGTCCTCAAGGGGTATTTAGCAATAGCTAGAAACATTTTTGGTTATCACAGCTGGGGAAATGCTACAGGACAGACCCTTACAACAGTGAATTTTCTGGCCCAAATATCAATATGGTGAACTTGAGAAACCATGCTTTTGATTAAGGATATTTGTAGGTAATGGGTAGTGGAGCTAGAGTTTGACTTGATATCTTGTGATTTGCATTTCACAGCATGGTTCTTAACAGTATTCTACCTGTCATTAGAAGAATATGACCACAGGGTGGCCTTTCCCCCCAAACACAGTTTTTAAATGGCTTGTGTTAGTGATTAGTCTTCTGGAAAAGTTGATATGTAGATCAAGACAGTTAATATGCATATATTTATATTTCAAATGGGATAAATAAAAGAGTTTATCTCATACAAACTTTCTTAAACATGCTAACTACCAAAGGGGCACAGTTGTGCTTTATTCTTTTATTATTGTTGTTTGTTTCGCTTGGTTGACTAGGATGTAACCTCCACAAAAGGAAATGAGTTTGAAGATTACTGTTTGAAACGGGAGTTACTGATGGGAATTTTTGAAATGGGCTGGGAAAAGCCATCTCCTATTCAGGTATGTTTCCCCTTTTTATCACATGTATAATGTTACGAGTGAAGCATTATGATGTACTTTTTGTTTTCGTCTGGGGATAAAATGAATCAATATTTCTCGTGTGCATGTACATACCCACACATATATACGTACACTTAACACACTTTTTCTGAACCTTTTAAGGGTAGGTTATGAAATTATGGCCCATTACCTCTAAATATTTCACTGTATTTCCTAATAGAGAGAGTCTCTTGTTATAACCATGGTATAGTTATCTGCAATCAAATTAACATTAGATAATGTTTTCTGTTCACCTGTCATTTGTATTCCAATTTTTAATTGATCCCAAAATGCCCTTCTTAGCATTTTTTCCCTTTTTATGTACAGGATCCATCCTAGGATCAGGTATTGCATATAATTATATCTCTTTAACCTCCTTTAATAATGAGCATTTCCTTGGTCTGTTTTGGTCTTTTTTGACATTGACAGTAAAAGTATAGCCGCCTTCCTTTTTCTTAATAGATCATTCCTCAGGTTGGGTTTGTCTCATGTGTCTATGTAATTAAAGTTACACATTCTTAGCCCAAATACTGTAGAGGTCATGTTATGGCCTTCTCAGGGTATCACATTTGGAGGAATACTCAGTGTCTGTTTATTTCTTATTGGTAATTTTAATTTCGATTACCTTATCAAGGTGGTGTCTGATTTTTCTACTGTATAATTGCAGCTCTTTTTTCTCCTCCCTTGAAATTAATAAGCAGTCTATAGAGATCACTTTAAGATCATGCAGAGATCCTACTCCTCAAAATTTCTGCTAACCATTGATGATCCTACCTTTGTTGGATTATGATGTTTCCAACTCTAGAACTACTTCCACATTTGGCCTTTTTGAAGAACAGCCTTCCCTTATCTCTTCCTTATGTGTCTATATTATCAGTATGGGGTCATGAGTGTTTTTTGTGCTCAGATTCCCAGATTTGGCCAGTGTGAGCTCCTTCAAAGTTGTTCTGTAATGTGCCCCACTGTTTTTCTAATAGACTACTTTTTAGAGCAGTTTAAAGTTCACAGCAGTTGAGCAGACGATAGAGATGTCCCATATACCCCATCCCCACTTATACGTAGTCATCCCCTGTCCCCTCCCCAGCGCAAGAGTGATAGATTGTGATATATTTGTTACAACTAGTGACTTACATTAACATGTATCACCCAAAGTCCATAGTTTACATTAGGGTTCACTCTTGGTGTTGTACTTCCTGTGAGTTTGGACAAATGTATAATGATATGTATCTACCATTATGGTATCATAGAGAGTAGTCCCACTGCCGTAAAATATTCTCTGTACTCCACCTCTTCACCCCTCCCTTCCTCCTTCATTTTTCTTGAGTATGTTTGGACATATCATGATTCCAAGCTTACCTGTACCTACCCTGCCCCAGCCTTGGAATCAGCCATTACTCCAAGGAGCCCTGGTTCCAGTTAGTGGGGAGTAGTAGTAGTAGTAGAGGCCAAGCTGTATGCATGTATACACATTCATGTAGATATAAACATGCATTGTACATATACAGGTTTGTTAAACGTGTCTGTTGTCCTTGTGTAAATTAAAACTGTTGCATCCAGGCTGTATTAAGGACTAACCCCTATGATGACATTTAGCACTTTTTCATTGAGTTAGAGGAGGATGTTGTGATGAACAAGGCAGAAGGGGTTCCTGCTTTCACAGTTTGGTAGAAAGAACAACTAATTATCACAGATAATTTTAATGTCATATTACTTTCTAGTTGAAATTGCACATACATGTAGCCATTAGAGAAAGATGGAACAACCTGCAATCTGGAAGAAGAATTGATCCATGTTGTAAGCACAGGATACTAGAATAGTGATTGCCCAGGGGTGAAAATGTGCCTTTGTGGACCAACTGAAAGAATTTTTTATGGCTGGAGAAAGTATCAAGATAAGGTTATATGAAGGGGACCCAAAAAACCCCAGAATTATCTTCTGGAGGGTGGGCCCCTTGTAGTACAGGCTATCTCCACTAGGTGTTTTAGGAACCCATCTGTATCAAGTGTACCAGCTGGCATTGTTGTGAGGGTGCATTCAGCTTCAGTTAATTTTTTTTTTAAGACTTCCAACATGTTTGCCAATTTCATGATGGGTGACTTAAAAGTGCACCTGCCCACACCGCCGCACTGCTCTGAGTGTTCAGCACTTTTTGACCCAAAACAGCATGATCACCATGCCCCACCCTCCCTATTCACCTGATCTTGCTGGAGTGACTTTTGTTGTTTTTCTTTCCATGAATGAAAAAAGTCCTCAAAGGGAAACCTTTTACTGATGTGGAAGAGGTAAAACAAAAACAGCAGAAGCACTAAAAGGCATCAAAATCAATGAGTTCAAAAACTGTTTAGAGCAGTAGGGAAAAATGTCTCAGTAGGTACATTGCATCAGATGGAGAGTACATTGAAAGTGACCGAAGTTGAAACATGTAAGAATAAATACACAGTTTCTTAAAAATAAATTGTTTTTTTGGGGGGTGGGGGTTCCCCCTCATACATCATCAGATAGGCAGTATAAGTGTAGATGTTAAAAATATTTAGGAACTACTTTTCTATAATGTAGTTCTGTAGCAATGTAAAGCTACGAGAGCTTTCCTGTGGGGTTTGTATCATTCAGCTTTGTATCTCAGGTAGTTAGCAAGGCTTATTGCAGGAAGTAGACCCTCAAATGTTCGATTGTACTTAGATTGCTTTGATGAAATTATGGTTAACATACATCAGCAGGCAAACTCGGTCTACAGAACTGTTTAAGAGCACTTATTGCAGTCAGAGTGCCCAGGTTAAATCCCAACTTCACTACTTTCTAAGTTGATTATTTGAGATCTTTCTAAGCCTTGGTTTGCTGACCTTTAAAATTGATATTGTAGCATATACCTTAGGGCTGTTGTGAAGATTAAGTGAGGTGATTCATGTTAGTATGCTTAATGCAGGCCTAGTACGTGATAAATGCTTAAGAAATAGTAAGGGTTATTCCATACAATAGTTTTATTTAGCAAACCCTAGTTGGCTTCTATTTACCACTTTTGTATTAAACTTTAAAATTGATTCTTATTTGTGCTCAGTGTTGGTTTAGCATATAAGCAATTAATTCTCTAGCTACTTAACCAAAGTATTAGGTACCTGAGACTACCATTCTCATTCCTTTTTCTTCACTGTTGTTTTGCCTGAGAATTTGTGGAAAACACAATAATGTTTTTATTAGAATTATTCAGTGTAGCAAACCATAAATATTAGGATTTTAGAACCAAAAAGATATTTAGAAATCCTCTAGTAAAATCCAACCTTGTGACTGGCTGCCTTCATTCTGTTCTTACTACTTTCTCTCTTGCTTTACTGTTCTGTTTCTTTCTCCCTAAAAAAAATGTATTTGTTATCTTCCATCGTACTTAGTTTTACCAACTACCAGATGTATTTTTTCCCCCCAAATATAAAAGCCTTTTTGATCAGATGGGTTTCATCTTCATTTATGGAACCTAGTTGCAGTTTGGCTATAAGATTATTGGAGAATGAGGCACTTAGAATGATGTGCTTGCAGGAGAAGATTTTACACTAATAGGCTGCAACCAGGTATACTATAGATTGCTCCCATACATCTTTTTTGGTCCAGCGTCTGTGACTAGTTCTAGCAGCAAAATTATGCCATTCTAAAGACATAGCTTTATAGAAACACAGACTTTGGAGGGGATGAGAATTTGCTATTTTATTTTGCTTAACATTGTGAAACCTTACTTTGGAATGATTGAGATGGCAGTTTTTGCTGCTTGCAGACCCTAGGTACAACTTTTGAAGAAATTTTAGATAAGATGATAAAATGGTAGACAGTCCATTATAGAAGGAAACATTAAAGTTCCTTACTGTTGTCAACTCAATTCCATATCAGGTCAAGAATCTGAAATTATTTTGACAACTGAGTCTAACAAGGATTAATAGTTTATTATTTATAGTTAGGAATTATAGCATTCTTAATCCTTTTGTAAATCATTCTTCCTGTTAACATGGACTTCTTACAGCTAAAAGAAATTGTTTCTAAATTCTCAAAAAATCCTTTAAATGCATTTTCCCATTGATTACTGTGGAAAAATTGATATGTTCTTTAAGTTAGATATTTTTGAAATTATTATATTTCATTTCCTTTTCTCTACATAGCAGTAGGTATTTGTGATAACCATTGCTATCTCCTTCACAGTACTCATCCCCCTCTGCCCCCCCTGAAATTTAGGTTCATAAACTTACCTGGCCCTGGGAAATAGAGAGCAGCAGCTGCTCTAAAAGAAGCTAGTTGGGCAATTTTGAGCTTTTTCAGGTACCATACTTTTGTAAAATGCCCCTCAGTACTAGGAAATTGGAAACTGCCATTTTTTATAGGCAACAGAAACCAAATTGGGCTAACTTAATCAAAAGGAACTTTATTGGAAGAATATTAGGAATTCATAGGGTTAAGGAGAAGTCTGGAGAAACACACTTGGAATTAATTGGCCAAGAACTGAGGAAGCTCTGAAGGGCTTACGGATCTGTGAGTTGTTAAAGGATGCACTATAATAATTTAAATTCAGCTGGCCTGGCTTTAGTCATTGTCTACCATTTGGCTGAGGAGGTTGGCTAGACTATCGATATATTGGGGTGAGGGAGATGTAATTCCTCAGAAGGAAGTTAGGGTGCTACTAAGAAAGGGAAATGAATACTAAAGTAACCAAAACATGGAACATGAACTTGAAGAGCTAAGATAGCATGATTCTGCCTCCGTCCAACCTAAGTTTGGGGGGTTGTTGGGTTATATTAACACGTTGCGTACCAGGGAGTTTAAATGCCTTTTAGAAATGACGAGAATTCTCGCCACCCGTACGCAATGTGTTATACAAGTCACATGTTTAAAGTATTTGATTCAGTGGTTTTTAGTATATTCACAGTTTTTAGTATATTACTACAGTCAACTTTAGAACATTTTCATCACTACAAAAAGAACTTTTGCAGTCACTCCTCATTTTACCCTAGCCCTAAGCAACCACTGTCTACTTTTTGTATGGATTTGCCTGTTCTGGACATTTCATATAAATGGGATTATACAATATATGGTCTCTTGTGACTTCCTTCTTTGACTTAGCATATTTTTTAGGTGTCATCCATGTTGTAATATGTATCTAATTCACTTTTATTGTTGAATATTATTATATGGCTATACCACATTAGTTTTATCAGTTTATCAGTTGGTACAGTTGTTTCCATTGTTAGCTGTTAGGAATAATGCTGCTATGAACATTCATGTGCAAGTTTTGTGTAGAGATGTTTTCACTTGGGGAGGATATATATCTGGGAGTGCAATTGCTGGTTCTTCTGATAATGCTGTTTAACCTTTTGAGAGGCTGCCAGGCTGTTTTCAAAGTAGCTATACATTCCCCCTAGCAGTGTATGAGGGTTCCAATTTCTCCACATCCTCACTCACATGTTATTTGCAGACCCAAGTTCAAACTCCCGTTCTAGCATATCTTGCTTTGTGACCTTGGGCAAAACAATTATTCTCTGAGAATCCATTTTGTCAGTTGTAAAACAAAAAGTACCTAACTAGATATAAATAACATAAGGTATCTACCTATCAGAATGCCTAGCACACAGTAAGTGTTTGAAGAATTTTTAGCTTCCTTTCTTTTTCTCTTCTTGACAGCTTCCCATGAGTTCCTCTTGGGTTTCGAAGCTGTCTGAGCCTGACTTGAATTTTCTCGATTCATTACCCAGTCTTCCTAGGAGACAGTGTGGATGCACTGAGTTTCCAGACTAATCATAATGGCCATAATACAGGGCAAAATAACCAGTGCATTTTAACTTCGAGACTAGGTTACTTTGTTAAAGCCTTATCCTTAGACAGTTCCTGTGGGGCATAAGCCCTGTCCGAGAGCAGAGGAATAGAAGTCAGTGGCAGCAATCTATATCAAAAGACATACCCAAAATGTGAATGAAATTATCCTAAATTAATTCTACCTGCCTCACTTAATTGAAAAGTTTTATAGTTTTAAAGGACCTGGTTCAGAAGAATCATTGGAAGATTTATTGGAGACCATCTAGCCTTTTTTTTCCCTCTCCTATAGAACCACAGATAGCCTGTTTAAAAATCATAGAATGAATCAATGGAGGTTAACAGTTGACTCAAAGTTGGAGGGAAGAAAATAAGACCAGATGGTCAAAGCCAAGGTTTTTGTGGTTTTTTTAAAAATATTTTGTGCAGTCATTCTTCCTTTTATTTTTTTAAAAAGATTGTTTATTTATTTGGTTATTTATTTATTTTGAGAGAAGGGAGGGAGAAAAAGAGGGAGAGAAACATCAATGTGTGGTTCCCTCTGGCATGCCACCAACCGGGGACCTTGCCCGTAACCCAGGCATGTGCCCTGATTGGGAATTGAGCCAGTGAACTCAGTGCTCAATCCACTGAGCCACACTAGTCAGGGCTTTTTTCCTCCAGTTTTTAATTGTGAAATGTCTTCTGCTTTTTTTGTGTGTCAGTCTGAGTTCCCCCTTTCCTTGTTCCCTTTGTTGTCCATGCTCAACTTCCTTGGCCATACACTCACACATACACACTCATGTGTACAGTTTTTATTACATTGGGATACAATTTAAAATGTAATGAGCAGTTTTGGTAAATAATTGGTTTATAATGATGGTGATGTTGACTGGTCCTGCTAATTTACTTGGTCTCTACTTATCCTTGTAAAATGCATATGTCAAGCCCTGTAAAGCAATATCAAAGAGGTATACCTTCAGTGTATGTTAGAGAAGAATTTGCTTATATGCTGTTTTTATTCACAAGTAATTTGCATTGTCTTATCTCTTTTAGGAGGAGAGCATTCCCATTGCTTTATCTGGTAGGGATATTTTAGCTAGAGCAAAAAATGGAACAGGCAAGAGTGGTGCCTACCTCATTCCCTTACTTGAACGGCTAGACCTGAAGAAGGACAATATACAAGGTTAGCTGTTTAAACTAAAAATAGCCATTTAAACCTTGGAGCTAGATATTAATAGAAGATAATTATCTTTTGTTAGTTAGAATTTACATAATCTGGAATACCTATTTACCCTTTCTTTTCATAACTCTTTGAAGAGATTTGTAGTTTTCAAAATATTTTTACATATTACACAGTTTTGACAACATTCCAGTGAGATAAGCAAAGAAAGTTATTGCCTTATAGATAGGAAAACTAAGATCATGAGAAATTAAATTATCTCATGTTACTAAAAAACCATGGAACTGTGATTTCACTTGTATGTGAAATCTAATGAAAATATAAAAGGAAAAAAACTATGGAACTGAATTGTTTCTGTGGCAGCTGTGTCTGTTAAGTTCCTTGTAGAAACATGAACCTTAAACTTTTTAAAGCCCATGTGGTTTTGGAATTTTAAGAGCTTAGGCAGCAGGGAAGAAACATTTCCATAACTGTACCCTACTCTAGAGTAAGCTAATAGAGTTTAGTTTTCACTTCTAAAGTGTTTTATTAAATTTTCAGCTTTTGTGACCTATAATTATCATTCTCCCATCTTTCATTTACATACTTTCATATGTAAATGAACCTGGGCAGCAGGAGTTTCCTATTTGGGTATTTAGACTAGTGAGTCTCACTGATATATGGAATTAGTAAACTTTGAGCAAGTTGTCAAGTCAAAGAATCCTGTAAAGGTTTGTAACTAAAAATAGTACAAGACTTAAACTCTTAAAATGTTACTTGTTTTCTTTTTTCTCTGTTGCTTGATACTTTCCAGCAATGGTGATTGTTCCTACAAGAGAACTTGCTCTACAGGTCAGTCAAATTTGCATCCAGGTCAGCAAACACATGGGAGGGGCCAAAGTGATGGCAACCACAGGAGGAACCAATTTACGGGATGACATAATGAGGCTTGATGATACAGGTAGGAAATAACTGATATAAAGTGGCC
Organism: Furipterus horrens; assembly: GCF_987537825.1. Lineage (NCBI taxonomy): Eukaryota > Metazoa > Chordata > Mammalia > Chiroptera > Furipteridae > Furipterus > Furipterus horrens. The sequence continues at coordinate 89,418,711 of NW_028327172.1, read as the reverse complement.
TATAGCTCACTGAGTGTAATTGCACACATAGGTGCTTCCTTTCAATAACTTACTAAAATTGTTTTTAAGAATTGGTGAGGAACAGAAACATTGCAGTAGAAAAATGAATAAAGGACATGGCATTTTTATTCAGTAAAATATAAATAAAAACAGCAAATTGATATGTGCCTTTCTGATTGATGAGACCAAAAACATTAGTAGCCAGTAGTGTGAGTTTGTGGCAACATAGGCTGTCTTGCAGCATAGGGTGTGTAAGGCAAGTTGGCATTATATTTCTAAATGATAGACGTGTATTTTCAAGAATCTTTTTCTTTTTTTTTTTCCATTTTAAAAAATTTATTTATTTATTTGTTTTAAATATGCTTTATTTATTTTCGAGAATCTTGCCTGAAGAAATAATTGGGCAAATGCAAGGTGGTTTACTACAGTGTGGTAGCATAGTAGTGAAAAATTTTAACAACCTAAACATAGAGGATAGTCTGAATGGAATTCCACACAGTCATTAAAGAATGAAGCTGATCTATATTCATTGTTATGAAGAGTTCTCCATGATACTTTATTGTGTGAAAAAAGATAAAGCAGCAAGAATGAGATCCACTTATCTAAAATTATATCTAGACTTTTAGTCAGAATTTCATGATTGTCATTAGATTAATTACTATATTCTTCATACTGCACAGTTATTTAAAATGATTATTTCCTTTGATTCTTATAACAATCTTGTGAAGACCATTACTTTAGTTGAAAGGCAATCTACTATATCAAAAGCTTGGTATGCGTGTTGTTATTCATTAGAGATTATCGTAAGACAGGGAAATATGTTTGGAGGAGGTGATTTGGGAAGTTGTAGCTCACCCCATGTAGAGGTGAAACGAACAAGTATTGTCTTAGCCAACCTAAAATGAAGTGGAAATCTATACCCTAAAACACATCTTTGCCTCTTTGTACTATAGTAGTCCCCCCCATACCTGAGAGGGATATGGTCTTTAAGACACCACCCTCCAATAGATGCCTTAAACAGGGTAGTACCAAACTCTGTATATATTGTTTTTTCCTGTATACCTATATACACCTATGATAAATTTATAAATTAGGCATGGTAAGAGATTAACAACAATAACTAGTAATAAATGGAACAATTATAGCAATAAAATGTGGCACCTCTCTGTTCACATCTACCATCCACAGATATAAATGCATGTTCCATCTTAACTAAGCATTTATATGCACTGTGGCCATAACTTTTGCAGTTTGAGGTGCAGTAGTAAAATTAGCACTTTTTCTTTCTTCTTCACAATTTCATGGGTAGGAGGTTGGTTCTCATCATAGCTCTTAGCAAATTTGGTATACAGTTTTTTTTCTTATGTCAAGAACTTTCACCTTTTCACTTGGGGAAGCACTTTGGCATACCCAAATTACCACTCTTGCACTTTGGGCCATTAAGTATTGGGTTGGCCAAAAAGTCTGTTTAGTTTTTTCCATAAAATAAAAGACACATTTTTTATTTTCACCAATAACTGTTGATTTGGATATTTTAAGTATGTCAGCTGTCTCCTACATGGTATAATGTTGATTGCTTTCAATTAATATCTGCATTTGATCACCATCGTCCAGCGAGAAATCTCTAGCACAAACTTTGCAAACCACATTTGCCACATTTGATCAGAGTACCTTTTCTATACACTGCACAACTCTTTTTTTGCATTTCATTTGCATTTTTACCTTTCTTAAAATAACAAAGCCTAATATGCCGGAAATGTTGCATATTTTCTTCCATCTTCAATATTAAAATGGCTACACAAAAATTCACCAGTTTTGATGTTTTTTAAAATGTACGCTGATATGATAGGTGTCACAATACACTCTTGACAAAATTCTTTCGAATGAAGTTAAAGACTCTCACGCTCTGCTAGAGCCATCTTATGGAAAAAAACAAATGAACTTTTTGGCCAACCCAATCAAATGTTACTGGTACACAAGCACTGAGATACAGCATTCTGACAACCTAAATGGCTACTAAGTTACATAACAGGTGGGTAGCTGATAACACTAAAACCGATAATTTACATCCTGGGCAGGATGGAGTGGGAGGGTGTGAGTTTTCATCATGCTGCTCAGAATGGCATGCAATTTAAAATGCATATATTGTTTATTTCTAGAATTTCCCATTTAATATTTTCAGGCTGTATTTACCATGGAAAACAAAACTGGATGAGGAGGAACTACTGAATTCCTACCTCTACAATAATATTTCTGATAAAATACACATTTTAAAAGGTTTATATATGTATATAAACCTTTACTATATCCTTTTGCCCAAGTTAAAATTAATGAAAATGTGTTTTCTAATCTTGTGTAGTGCACGTGGTAATAGCTACCCCTGGGAGAATCTTGGATCTTATCAAGAAAGGAGTAGCAAAGGTTGATCATGTCCAGATGATAGTATTGGATGAGGTAATGTCTCTTAATTTGGAAAAATGCTATTCTCTATTATGCTGAGCTTTGTTTATAACTGTCAGTAACTGAAGCAAAGGTACTATGTGTTTTATGACATAATAAACATGATTTTTGTCAGTTCAAACTAATTGCTTATAAAAACATCTTACGGAAAGTGTGATCTTTATATACTCTTGTATGGATGGAAAAAGACTTTTACAATTGAATATGTATTTTTGTTAAAAAAAAAATAACCTTAAAAGAGCTTTAGAGTAAAAATATAATTCAAGTGGGAAAAAAAGGCAATAGATGATAGGAATTTATAGGAATAGTTCCAACTTCTGTCTGTCTTAGGGCTACAAGATAGTTTGGGTTTTTTTCTTGTTTTCCAAGAAGAAAACTTTTTGAATAATCTCAAACCAAGTTAATTCTAAGTCTCTTTCCATTCTGTGATACATTTTAAAGTTCATGTAATAGCTCCAGCTCCTATTTAGCATATAATACTTTGTATTATTTTGTTTTTCAGTCTCTGTTACATATGTTAATCTCCTCAGGTATTCTGTACCTTTTAAGAACTTATTCCGCTCTATTCTTGGGCTCTAGTAATGTTTTATACATAATGTCAACTGTTAATATTTTGAAATAAAGTTACTTTCCTTGTTGGTCTGCATTTTTGATAGGTTGATTATGGTTTGATTCAGACCAGACTTTTTGTTTTTGTTTGTTTTTGAAATGAGAAATAACATATTAGTCACTAGGTACTAACACTAAGTACTTCACTTTTTTTTTTTAACTTTTGCAACAACCCTGTAAAATAAGTAACCTATAAAAGATAATGTTTATATTAGTATGTGCTAACACGAAGTGCTTTACATGTTTTTTTTTCCATTTAATTTTTGCAGCAACCCTGTAAGATAGGTATTCTGTAGTTATTACAATGAGTACACATTCTAATTTTAAAATTATGGAATCTAAAGTTATTGATGGGTTAAATAACCTCCCAACATAACTAGTAAGTGAAGGAGATTTCAGTCCAGGTAATTTAACTCTGTAGCATGTATTGATACTTTTAACCATTATACCATACTGCCTCTTTAATGGAAATCACATTAAAATTCTGTTCCGGGAACAAGGATTATATCTGTCTAGGATTCCCCTACCCCTTCCCCCAAAATGGGTATTATAGACCTTTTCCCCTTCTGGGCATGTGTTTTGGTGCTATTGAATTATGTATTGTTGTAGAGAACTTAATGTTTACAACCAGGAACATCCATGAATGCTCTATTGGATGAAGCATTATTGACCAAAGACCTTGACATTATTTGATTGTTTTTAAAGTTTTCTTCTCTTTGTATTTCAGGCAGATAAGTTGCTGTCACAGGATTTTGTGCAGATAATGGAGGATATTATTCTCACGCTACCTAAAAATAGACAGATTTTATTATATTCCGCTACTTTCCCTCTTAGTGTACAGAAGTTCATGGTGAGTATAAGACAAATGCACGTGGAAGCAGTGTCATCCTGTTGCCCATGAATACACCTTTGTCCATCATTACATCTAATCAGTCTATACTTTGAGCTGATTATTTCAAGTTTTTAATTTTTTGGCTTTTTCTTCAGCTGATCAGCTAAGGTTTGTTGTGCATAAATTAACTTTTTGTTTTTAAGCTACAATAGTAATCTGATTAAATTCTTCATTCACTTAGTTTTTGGTGTCAGGCCAACATAGCCATTGATGCTAGATAAACTGATTGCAGCATAATCCCAGATACAAAGTACAAAATAGTAATTCAGCTACATATATGAATGTTAGATCTCCTGTATAATTATAATTTATTTCTTTGTGACAAATATGTATACTTGTTTAGAAGAGAGCTGCGTCCCTTAAAGCAAGAGTTTATCAGATGTATAGGATATATTTTGAGTTTGAGATACACTCTTTTTGCTTATGAATAAGACTTTTTTTTTTTTTCCAGAATTCCCATTTACAGAAACCTTATGAAATTAACCTGATGGAGGAATTAACTTTGAAGGGAGTAACCCAGTACTACGCATATGTAACTGAGCGCCAAAAAGTACACTGCCTCAACACGCTTTTCTCCAGGGTAAACAATAGGCTTCAGCTGCTGAACATTATCCAGTATTTAACCCCAATAAAACACAGTCCTAACCCCAGCTGGTGTTGCTCAGGTGGTTGGGTGGGTGTGGTCCTGCAAACTGAAAGGTTGCCAGTTGGTTTCCCCGTCAGGATGTGTGCCTGGTTTGTAGATTTGGTCCCCAGTTCGGGCACGTATGGAACACAGCCAATCTCTCCCCCTCTCTTTAAAATCAAAAATAAAATTAAAACAGACAATTGTACCAGTTTTCCCACCACTTGAAATGTTAAAAAAAAAAAAAAGAGGGGCAGTGGGGCTTAGCTTCTCCTAAAAGGCAGTTTCAGTTGATCTGAAGTTGGTAAGGCATAATTGACAAGTCACAGGCACTTGTAATTTAATTCTAAACTAGTTGACCTTAATTACAGTTGATCCTCATTATTTACAGATTCTGTATTTGCCAGCTTGCCAAAATGTGTTTGTAGCCACAAAATCAATGCTTCTGTACTTTCGAGGTCGTTTGTGGGCATGCATAACATGATGAAAATTTTGATTCATTGTGCATATTCCCAGCTGAGGTCAGACAGGGCAATACTGCTGCCTTGTTTCAGTTCTCATATCACATATCAATATTCTTCTCATGGCCTATTTAATGGCACATTTTTTTTTCTCCATTTTTGTGCCTTTTTGTTGATCTTGTTTTAAAAGGGCTCCTAAGCATAGTGCTAAAGAGATGTTTAGTGCACCTAAGTATATGAAGACTGATGTGCCTTACAGAGAAAATGTGTATTAGATAAACTTTGTACAGGCATGAGTCATGGTGCTGTTGGCTATGAGTTAAGTAAGGTGTTCTTAAGCAGTAACACACAAAACAAGGTTGTCTTATTGATTCATGGATGAAAAACTTATGACCAGAGGCTCACAGGAACTCCCTGTACTTCTCCTAGGAGCAGTGGTTCTGTATTCACTAATTCAGTGTTTGAAGGAACTTTATAGAATATAACTGGCAAATGATGATAATTGGCTGTATTTTACTCTTGCTGGCAATTGTGTGCCTTTATGAAATATACTCTTCAATAAAACTTTTAAATTATTATTTGCAACTATGAAGTAAATGAATAGTATTACAGTTTTGCATCTTTGGTATCATAAGATTCTAAGTCATAGACGTGGTTTTAACATTTGTTTGCTAGTCAATATTTTCAAGATGTGCAAAAGTAAATAAAGGTGTCTTCTTTTTTGTTCCCCTGCCCCCCCACCCCGCCCCCCAGCTTCAGATAAACCAGTCAATCATTTTCTGTAATTCCTCTCAGCGAGTTGAATTGCTAGCCAAGAAGATTTCTCAACTGGGTTATTCTTGCTTCTATATCCATGCTAAAATGAGGCAGGTGAGTATAAAACTAGAACTTGCACAGATTTTTATAAAATTTTTTTCTAAGTATTTCTTGGATTTTGTTTTAATGCTTCTGCAAATGCCCTGTGTTTAAGAATAAATTATTCTTTAGTAGACAAAGGACCCTTCATTTTAACCTCTTAGAGCTTCTGTTTTCTAACTACAAAATAAGAGTAATAATACATACTCTTATTGCAAAGGAAGATTGAAATAATGCACAAATGTTTGTACACTGTCATGCATGATATAAATGTGAGACTTTATTCCCTTCTTTCCCCAGGTAATCTCTAGATTTGCACGACTTAATTCAATAATCTCTAGCCACATGTGGCAGCTTAAATGAGTTAAAATTAAATAAAATTTAAAATTTAGTCTCTCAGTCACATTAACTACATTTCATGTGCCACATTACATGTCACTAGCAGCTACAGTTTTGGACAGTACAGATAGAGACCATTTCCATTGTTGCAAAATTTTCTATTGGACAACACTGCTGTGTATTTTTGATATGTCTATGTAACTCCTCAACCAAATGCTCTTCCTTTACTATTCTCTTGAAGAAAAAGATGAAATCTCTAAATTTCAGAACTTGAATTAACAGAATAAATTCAAAACCATAACAAGACATTTTTTGTGTATGTACTAACTGAATTACATGAAAAGAAAGAAGTTTCTGTGTAGACTTGTCATGTTAAGAACTTAGCTCACATTTGGTTTTCAAAGAAGCTTAATGTCATGGATCAGATACCACTATGTAGGCACCTAATAGTAGAAATCATCACATGAAATGAATGTATTAAGCTGATGAGAACATTTTAAAGTGGAAGAATGTTGCACTGAAAAAATAACCCACATTACCAGATGCTAGACTTAATCACTTTTCCTAGAGTCATTGTGTATGTTTTCATTTTTGTTTTTAAATTGGAAAGTAGTTTTTTTTTAACTTAAGTTTATAATTTCTAGAAAGGTAAATGGTAGATGTTTTGGTCAAGTAAACTTTTGACATCCTCTGTTTGAAACATCGTAAAAGTGTATATATATAAAAACAGTGAAAATTGTTACTTAAAATTCACTCCAGCAAAAAATACAAATACCTTTAAGAGTTAAAATAAATGCCACATATAGTTATGCATAGATAGGTATTAGTTGCTGAAGAATTCCCAAGGGAAACCAATTTATGGTGTGCGTTTTTTTTTTAACCTTTTATTTATAATTTATGTGTATTGAATTGACTTGTCTCTCATTTGTGTAAACAAATTTTGTATAGAAGAAATAATGGGAAATTTGGGGCTTTGTACCTGACTTAATCAAATCAAATGCATTACTTTGTTCTTAGGAACATCGAAATCGTGTCTTTCATGATTTCCGAAATGGCTTATGCCGCAATCTTGTTTGCACTGGTAAGTATTTCCTATTACCTTTACCCATCGCTTTTCCCCCTAGTTCTATTCTGTTTTCTCTGTTCTATAGTATGCAGCAGAAGCCTGTGACATACATAGCGTAGCTCATCCTACTACCACTTCTAGAATTTCTGCAATTGAGAGTGAGCTGTTGTTGTTAACTCCTGAAATAAGGTTCTTTATCGGAAACTGCAGAAGACTTATGGCACTCATATCTTATCTACCTTTTAAACCAATTTGAAATTCGTGTGTTTTCTGAATAGTTTTAGCATACAAGAGTAAATTATATATAGCATATGCAAAATTAATTACATTATGAAACAATCTTTGTTTTAGAAATTGTTTGTTGTGGCCGTCTAATTTTTTGCCAGAAACAAACTAGTCTAAATTTTATTGTGTTTTACTACAAAAATAATAACACTGGTTAAGCAGGTGGATAATCAGGTCAGACAAAGCAAGTAGATTCAGTATCCTCCCATCTTAATACTGGGAATATAATCTTAGTATTGGTATGAGATTAATCTTCTGGATGGAGAATCTAGGATTTTTTAAAGTTATTGAGGTATATACATGTAGAAAAATAAATCATAAGTATGTTATTTGGATTTTTTCATGTGTATGCACTCATGTAACCAGCACCCAGATCAAGATTTAGAGTATTTTGAACTTCCATTTCCGGTTGGCTCCGGCTGGAGGAGTGAATATTGAATGTCCTGAGAGGTCAGATTGCTGTCAGACATGGCCCATGGACATGGACATTGGCATGAACATGGTCATAGTAATGGAACTTCCAGATTATAAACAATGAAAGATAGAAGGGACATCGTTAGAAACTGTACAGGAGAAGCTGGCTGCATGCGAGCTAAGGGATCCATGGGGCCTCTATGAAGCTTGGAGATACGTGGGTGGCTTTGCAAACAATGTTTCCTTTGTTGGTGCATTATTAAAAGGATTCAAATGGGATTTGCTGCATTTGTGGTAGCTGTACGGGCTGAAGATGCTATCTGGAAGTATCTTAGTGGCTTCTAACTCCCATAAAAATAAGATTTCTTCACTATAGCCTATTCGTCTGTGTGTTTGTCCCTTAAAGAATACTAGTAAGATTTAATACAGAATACATGTGCCAAAAAAAAAAAAAAAGATTTAGAGTGTTTCAAAATTTGTAGTTTATTTTTTTTTATTACTATAATCCTCACCTGAGGACATGCCCATTGATTCTAGAGAGAGGGAGAGAAAACATCACTATGAAAGAGAAACATTGATTGGTTTTCTCTTGTACGTATACCCCCAACCAGGGACCAAAATTGCAACCTAGGCATGTGCTCTGACTGGGAGTCAAAGGCAGTGGTACCTTCCTATTATGTGACGATGCTCTAACCAACTGAGCCACACTGGCCTGGGCTCAAAATTTGTATTTTTTGTGAAGTATATTTTATTGATAGTTATTATAGTTGTCTTAATTTTTCCCCCCTCTGTCTGGTACCCCCCCCCCTCCCTCCAGCAATCCCACCCCCCTGAGTTCATGTCCATGAATGGTACATATAAGTTCTTTGGCTTCTCCCCTTCCTATACTATGCTTAACATCCCCCTGCCTGTTTTGTTCCTACCAATTATACTTCTTAATTTCTGCACCTTTTCCCCCGTTCTTCCCCTTCCTCCTCCCCACTGATAACCATCCAGATGAGCTCCATGCCTATGTTCCTGTTCTGGTTGTTTGCTTAGTTTGTTTTTGCTTTTTAGATTCAGTTCTTGATAGTTGTGAATTTGTTGCCTTTTTAAGGTTCATGATTTTGATCTTTTTTTTTTTTTTTAAATATGTCCTTTAACATTTCCTGTAATAATGGCTTGGTGATGATGAACTCCTTTAGATTTACCTTGTCTGGGAAACACTTTATCTGCCCTTCCATTCTAAATGATAGCTTTGCTGGATAAAGTAATCTTGCTTTTCATCACTTTGATGACTTCTTGCGAGTCCCTTCTTGCCTGCAAAGTTTCTTTTGATAAATCAGCTGGGAGTCTTATGGGAACTCCTTTGTAGGTAACTCCCTGCTTCTCTCTCTGCTTTTAAGATTCTCTCTTTATCTTGAACCTTTGACATTTTAATTATGATGTTTCTTGGTGTGGTCTTCTTTGGGTCCAACTTGTTTGGGACTCTGTGCTTTCTGGATTTGTATGTCTGTTTCTTTCACCAAATTAGGGAAGTTTTCTTTCATTATTTTTTCAAGTATGTTTTCAATTTCTTGCTCTTCCTCTTCTCCTTCTGGCACCCCTGTGATTCGGATGTTGGCACATTTAAAGTTGTCCCAGAAGTTCCTAAGCCTATCGTCATTTTTTTGAATTCTTGTTTCTTCTTTTTGTTCTAGTTGAATTTATCTCTTCCTTATGTTCCAGATTGTCCATTTGAATTCTCGCTTCCATCCTTTCATTATTGGTTTCCTGTGGATTATTCATTTCACTTACTGTAACCTTCATTTCTTTATTTTTTTGCCATACTCAAGGAGTTCTCTGAGCATCCTTATCACCAGTGTTTTGAACTCTTCATCTCATAGGTTGACTATCTCCATTTCATTTAGTTATTTTTCTGGGGTTTTGTTCTGTTCTTTCATTAGGGCCATATTTCTTGGTCTCCTCAGTTAGGCAGCCTCCCTTTGTTTGTTTCTGTGTATTAAGTAGAGCTGCTTTTACTCCCTGTCTTAGTAGCGTGGCCTATGTAGTAAAAGCACCTGTAAATTATGTGGGATGGAGCCTTAGGTAATTGCTAGGATGGGTCTACCCACTTCACCGTTGTGTGGTTCTGTTTGTGGTCGAGGGCTGGGAGAGGGGACAGACCTGATGCCTGGCTTCTGGTGATTTGCCTGGCACTCCCCGTTTCACAGTGACTTCACCCATTTCCTGTATGTGATTGATGCCCTTCCACTTGCTGCCTCGGGGTTTGCATATGTCCTAGGGTCTTTTAAGTGGTGAAAATCTGGCAGTTTCTTCTGCCTCCCAGCCTCCACTGGTTTTTACAACCAGTGGTAGTTGGAGGTGTATCCTCCCAGTGCTAGAATCCTGGGATGTGGGGTCTGGACTGGGGCTGGGATTCCTCCCTCCAAGGGTATCCCTCCTGGTTTTTATCACACATGAATGTGGGATCCTCCGTTACACTGCCACCGCTTGTTCAAAGCACACCACCACTCCTCCCTGTCTCCACAGCTCCACCCCTCCTACCTACATCTGGATGAATGTGACTTCTTTAAATCCTTGGTGGTTAGACTTCCACGTAGCTTGATTTTCTGACAGTTCTGTTCATTACTGGTTTTTGAGATTTGGTTGTAATTCTTGCTATGGATGCATGAGGAGCCAAACGAAGTGTGTCTCTTTATGCCTCCATCTTGACTGGAAGTCCCAAAATTTGTATTTTTAAAAACTCTGCCATGGATGGTGTGGCTCAGTGTATTGAGTGCCAGTTGCTGGTGCGATTCCCAGTCAGGGCACATGCCTGGGTAGTAGGGCAGGTCCCTGGCAGGCGGCATGCAAGAGGCAACTGATCAATGTTTCTCTCACACATTGATATTTTTCTCCCTCCCTTCCCATCTCTCTAAAAATAAACTTTAAAAAATCTTTAAAAACAACAACAAAATTCTGCTTCCCTGGCTAGCCAGTGTGGTTTGGTTGGTTGGGTTATCTTCCTCTTAACCAAAAGGTTGCAGGTTCAGCCCCCTGTCCTGGTATATATGATCCACAGTCTGGGTGCATATGGGAGGCAACTGACCAATGCTTCTCTCTCTCCCCTTTTCTTCCTTTCTCTCTTTAGAAGCAATGGGAAAATGTCCTTGGGTGAGGATTAAAAAAATAATGGTGCTCTAGAAGTAAACTCCAATTTTTTAATATAGACTATTTTTTTTGTTGTTGTTGTTCAATTACAGTTGTCCCAATTTTTCCTCTGTTGCTCTCCCCTGCCTAACCCATCCCTCCACTCCTGCTCCCACAGTCAGTCCCCACACCGTTGTTCATGTCTATGTATCCTTATACTTGTTCCTTGACCAGACCCTTCCCCTTCTTTCCCATTATCCCCCTCCCCTTGCCCTCTGGTCACTGTCAGTTTGTTCCTTGTTTCCATGTCTCTGGTTCTAGTTTGCTCATTTGTTTTGTTCATTAGATTCCTCTTATAGGTGAGATCATATAGTATTTGTCTTTCATTCCCTGGCTTATTTCACTTAGCGTAATCTTCATTTCCATCCATGCTGTCACAAAGGGTAGGAGTTCTTTCGTTCTGCATAGTATTCCATTTTGTAGATGTACCATGGTTTTTTGATCCACTCATTTACTGTTGGGCACTTAGGCTGTTTCCAGGTAATGGCTATTGTAAATAGTGCTGCTATGAACATTGGGGTGCATAGGTTCTTTTGAATCAGTGTTTCAGGATTCTTTGGGTATAATCTCAGCAGTGGATCAAAAGGCAGTTCCATTTTTAGTTTCTAAGGAAATTCCATACTGTTTTCCATAGTGGCTGCACCAGTCTGCATTCCCACCAGCAGTGCACTAGGGTTCCCTTTTCTCCACGTCCTCGCCAGCACTTATTTGTTAATTTGTCTATGATGGCCATTCTGACCCGTGTGAGGCGGTATCTCACTGTGGTTTTAATTTGCATCTCTCTGATGGCTAGTGATGTTGAACATCCTTTCATATGCCTATGGGCCCTCTGTATGTCCTCCTTGGAGAAGTGTCTGTCCTTTGCCTATTTTTTAATTGGATTGTTTGTCTTCTTGGTGTTGAGTTGTATAAGTTCTTTATATACTTTGGAGATCAAACCCTTATTTGAAGTATCATTGGCAGTTATGTTTTCCTATACAGTTGGTTCCTTTTTCATTTTGCTGATGTTTTCTTTAGCCATGCAGAAGCTTTTTAGTTTGATGTAGTCCCATTTGTTTATTCTTTCCTTTATTTCCCTTGCCCTGAGAGATAAATCAGTGAAAATATTGCTACGTGGAATATCTGATATTTTACCCACGTTTTTCTCTAGGATCTTTATGATGTCATGATTTATATTTAAGTCTTTTATCCATCTTGAGTTTATTTTGGTGTATCCAGATTTTTTTAGCAGAATAGTAAATTTGTTAATTTATAAGAATCAAAAGGACTATCAAATATCTTGCACATCTTTTCATTTATCTTCTCTGCCTTATTTCTGAAAGACAGTTAATATAGCTGTGAATTAATACATTTATCAACACTTGACCTTTAAATATATTGAAGTATTCAAAAAATAAAATATTTGGTAAAGTGGAAAGAATACTAGACACCTGAATTTTAAGATTAGGGACCAAGTCCTGCTTTTGTTTATCTCTTATCATATAACCGTAAGCAACTTTTCTTTTATGTCACTTTTTTAACCTGCAAAATGGGGATGCTTTAAACTGAATTTTGATCAAATATTTGTTATAGTTTACTCAAAAATACTTATTAATATTCAAGAAATATTCTTAGCCAGCTACTTCGGTTCTGTGAAACTATATGCTGCTCGATTTTATGTGATGTGTATATTACTATACAATTTAAAAATTTTTAAGTATATACACACATGCTTCCTGTATTTGGGGAGCCTATAATCTAGATTAGGAAATAATTTATCAATGAATTGTTTAGAATTGTTAAGCAAATTCAGAATACATAGGCAAGCAGAAGGTGTCATTTGTCATTAAGCAGTTCCCTATTTGAATTAGAAATTATTTTTTCCAAAATATTCATTGTGCTTATAGTACTTAATACACTGATTGGAATTATTGTGGTTAATGGGTTTTATTTTTAATCATTACTTACAAGGTTGCCCTCATATAAGTTTTTGAAGTGCCAGTGCTTTCTCCTTTCTGAGTTTTCAGAACAACATGTACTGAATAACATGTATTAAATGGATAAATAAATACATACAGAGTGCCGCCCCTTTCTTCAGTGAACAGTGGTTTAATCAGTGATATAAAAAAGCAAACAACATTAAGAGTCTAAGGCAGTGCCTGCACACTTTTTCTGTAAAATGGCAGGTAGTGAATATTTTAGACTTTGTATAATATGCGGTCTCTGTTATGAGTTACTTAACTCTTAACATTCTAACTCAGAAAGCACCCTTAGACAGTACATACACAAATTGGTATGGCCATGTGGTAGTAAAATTTTATTTACAAAAGCAAGCCTTGGGCTTGATCTATAATGGAGTAAAGGCAGTTTTCAAATGTGAGGTATGTACACTGTTGACCCTTGAACAACATGGATTTGAACTGCATGGATCCACTTATATACAGATTATTTTTCAATAAATGCAATAAGTATTCGTTGAAATTTTATTTAAAGGTAAGGAAAATGTTCTTTTTTAAAAAAATTTTATTGATTATGCTGTTACAATTGTCTCAATTTCTTTTCCCCCTTGCTCCCCTCCACCCTGTGACCCCCCTCCCTCCAGTTGTCCCCCCCTTAGTCCATGCTCATTGGTTGTGCATATAGTTCTTCTCAACATCTTCCTGTCTGCTCCACTCCCTCCTACTATGCTTCTTAATTCCTGTACCATCTCCCTCCCTTTCCCCCCTCCCCCTCCCCGCTGACCTCCCCCCAGTGTGTTTCCCATACCTATGATTCTTTTCCCACTCTTGTTACCTACTTAGTTTGCCTTTGTTTTGATTCCCTAGCTTCTGCTGTTGGTTGTTTGATATAGTTTTCATTTTAATGTTCATAGATTTGATCCTCCTTCTAAACAAGTCCCTTTAACATCTCATGTAACAGTGGTTTGGATCTAACAAACTCCTTCAGTTTTACTTTGTCCTGGAAGCACTTTCTCTGCCCTTCTATTCTGAATGACAGCTTTGCTGGGTAAGAGTAATTGTGGCTGTAGGTTTTTGCTTTTCATTACTTTGAATATTCCTTGCCAGTCCCTTCTTGCCTGTAAAGTCTCCTTTGATAAATCCGCTGATGGTCTTATTGGGACCCCTTTGTACATAATTCTCTTCTTCTCTCTTGCTGCTTTTAAGATTCTCTCTTTATCTTTAATTTTTGACATTTTGATTATAATGTGTCTTGGTGTGGTTCTCCCTGGGTCCAGCCTATCTGGAAAACTCTGTGCTTCCTGGACCTGTAAGTTCATTTTCTTCCCCAAGTTAGGGAAGTTCTGCTTCATTATTTTTTCCCATAACTTTTCAATTTCTAGTTCTTCTTCTCCACCCTCTGGCAATCCTATAATTCGAATGTTTGTTCGCTTATAGCTGTCCCAGTGGTTTCTGAGCCTGTCCTCATATTTCTCACTTTTTCTTTCCTCTTTCTGCACTGGTTGACTGTTTGTTCTCTCCCTGTGTTCCAATTTTTTGATTTGATCCATGACTTTCCCTTCCTCACCACTTGTCTTGTATGTATTTTTGTTCATTTCATCAGGACTAGCCTTCATTTTTTCCCTGTCTTGATTCAGCCCTGCTGTTAGGTCTGTAAGCTGCCTTATGACTATAGCTCTGAACTGAGCCTCAGAAAGATTCGCTATTTGTTCATCAGTCAAGGCCTTTATTTGTTTTTTCGTTAGCTGGGTGATTGGTATTTGAATCATTAATTCTGCCATTCTGACAGTTTTGTTTATCTTTCCTTCTTGGGCGGGGCGCTATCACATGTTCTAAGCTATATTGGGTGGAGCCCTGTGTGCTTGTCACAATCTGGCGACCTTTCTCACCACACTGGCACTGCGTGAGGGTGGGGGTCCAAGATGAATTACTGCTGTTACTTTCCGCTGAGGGACCAGGAGCTGATGGGTCTGGTCTGCAGCCGAGACCGGCTCCCAGGTGCTTCTCTCCTCCCCCCAAATATGGGTTTTTGCTTACCGGGTCCCGCTGAACCTCCAGCACAGTTCGTTCAGCCACGGTTTCGCCCTTCCTACCCGTCCGGACGAGCACC
Source organism: Furipterus horrens (assembly GCF_987537825.1). NCBI lineage: Eukaryota > Metazoa > Chordata > Mammalia > Chiroptera > Furipteridae > Furipterus > Furipterus horrens. The sequence continues at coordinate 89,403,487 of NW_028327172.1, read as the reverse complement.
TCTTGTTTATGATTTCATATGTTCGACTTCCATGTAGCTTTATTTTCTGGAATTTGGTTTTGCAGTAGTTGTAGTCCTTAGTTGTGGAGCAAGACAGAGCATGTCGGTCTATGCCTCCATCTTGGCTGGACGTCCAGACTCAAATATTCTTAAGGAAAATTCTTTATTGTAAGAACACAGTATAAAACATACAATATACAAAATATATGTTAATCAACTGTTCATTATCAGTAAGGCATCCGGTCAATAGTAGGCTGTATTAGTAGTTTAATTTTGGGGGAGTCAGGTTATAACAGGTTTTTCAACTCTGCTGGGGTAGGCACCCCTGGACACACCACCCCACCCTGCGTTGTTCAAGGGTCAACTGTAGTAAGTAATCTTACTAAATTTTCATAAGAGAGGGAAGTAACTAGCTGAGGTTATCTAAGAATAGGTGGAATTTTAACTGACTTTATAAGCTAGGTAAGTTTCATTTAGCAGACTGGTTTAAAAAGTGATCCGTAGAGGGCTAACATATGTTCAAGGAAGAGTAAGTGGATGAGTGTGGTAGAAAGAAAGGTCTGAGGAGATGTTAGAAAAATATGTTAAGACCAAAATACAGAGAGGAGGACCTTGAATGTCAGTTTTAAATTTTATGTGGAGGCAATTTAAAGCAATGAGTTACAAATTCAGAGTAGTATTTTAGAAATACTATTCTGACCATCCTGGATTATTTTGTTGGAGTGTGGAGCTGATAGAAGCAGGGAAACCTATTTATTAGCCTACTGTTTCTATTTATAATTTTCAGAGCCTAAACTAACAGTAATTGTGAGACTAGAAAATAGAAGGGAATGGCCTTGCAGATTAGTTTACCTCAGACCTATTATAAACAATTGAGCAGAATGGGATGAATGAATTCTAAACTACTAGTATACTCTCTCTCTCTCTCTCTCTCTCTCTCTCTCTCTCTCTCTCTCTCTCTCAGGTATTCTGTGTTACAGAGCAAATTATTTTTTAAGATAATTTACTATTTGACCTTAAGTACTATAACACAGACTAAAGAAGATAAATTACTGGTTATTTCTGAGATTCACGTACAAGCTTACCAGTTATCTTGGTCTCTACCTGTATTTCTAATTACCTTAGACCATTTTCTGAAACGTCCTTATAGCACTGGGCAGAGTAACTTATGAACAGAAAGTTATTTATGATAATAATGCATGAAAGGTAATGCCAGTAGTCTGTAAATGCAATGAAATTATTAATGAGGTAAATTAATTTAGGTTATACTAGAAATATCTGTTAAATAGTATTATTATGGTACTGAGACACTTAAAATTGCCCAATTGCTAAAAATTGAAGGATCTAATAGAGGTATTTGTTTTTTTCTTTTTAAAGATTTGTTTACCCGAGGTATTGATATACAAGCTGTGAATGTGGTAATAAACTTTGACTTCCCAAAGCTGGCAGAGACCTATCTCCATCGTATTGGAAGATCAGGTAAGGAAAGGAAAGGATATGTTCTTTGTGGAAGTTTTTTGAGAAATTTATTCACTAAGTTTTATTTTTCTGTGAAGTAAAATGTGGTAGCAATGACAACAGTGAATTAAAAGTAAATTAAGGCTAAATTCTAGTTCTTCTAGAACACTTATTCAGAAAAGTTAACTACCATATGCTTAATTTGTGATAAAAATTCACAAAGGAAAACCTCACTTTTTTCATTAGGTGGTGTATGTGTATTTTGGCAACTTTAGACACAAACATCTGTTTTGTCATTTAAAAAAGGTAAAATAGAGTACTAGTTTGGACTTTGAAACTTGAAGTAACGTGAATATGAGACTAGAAAAAGTGGTTTCATATATCCAGAATGGCAATGAACAGAAACATTAATCCTGTTTGGTTTTGACACTTACAGACTTGCACATGCACATTGATTCTCATATTTTAACTTTTTTTTTTTTTTTTTTTTCATGTTAGGTCGCTTTGGTCATCTTGGCTTAGCCATCAACTTGATCACATATGATGATCGCTTCAACCTGAAAAGTATTGAGGAGCAGCTGGGAACAGAAATTAAACCTATCCCAAGCAACATTGACAAGAGCCTATATGTGGCAGAATACCACAGTGAGCCTGTAGAAGACGATAAACCGTAACAAGCATGTGCGTACCCTGCAGGATAGCTAAGTGAACATAATGTTTAAAGGAAAGAAATCAAGATCCTCTTTTATGGGGGAAATTTGATGTCCCCACCATATGTAAAAGCAATAGAGATAAAACACTGGTTGGCATAAATGACAGTAAAACAGGCAATATCTCTTGGGTGAAGTTGTGGTCTGTTTCATTAGAGAATCTATACTGTTCTTGAATGCAATCTTCTAAAGTAATGTGATATGTGAGCAGTACTAAGACAAATTAAGTCTTAAAAAATAATGAAAACAAAGAGAAACTTTTCCAGCAATTTTTGAGTATGGAAATATTTTCATTTATCATTCATTTATCTCTTTTGGAATTCACTCTTAATTTCTAATGGGTACCTCAATAAATCAGGTTAAATTACTTGTAATACCTTATTGCCAAATGTGTAATCAGGTTATGAGGATAACTTTTTTTTTTTTTTTTTTTTAAATGCCCACCTATTCTGGTATCCTGCATCACCCTCTCATTTCATCTTTTGGTGACTATTGGGCCCTGATAGAAATGCTCAAAACAAGGCTCAACATAAAGGAAAGTAGACTGTGGAGTTTTTTCTAATGAAAATCTTATTTAATTTGAGGGATGATGGATCCAAATTAGGAATGAACATTTTATCTGCTTTTAGATTTTTTGAATTACTCCTTTTTGAAAAATTTAAATGTCAAACAAAATCCTCATCCAAACATGAAATTAGCCAGTGTTTGCTAGTGTATTGTCAGGCTATTTATTAAGTTTGAGTAAGGATTTTAAAAATGTTGACTCAAGTGTTGTGAATGATTGCTGACTGTTACTCTCATTCTGTCTCTAGAATGCCTAGCAGAAATCCCTTAATCCCACGTGGATTGTACAGTAGACAAAAGCTCAGTAAAAGCAATTACAGAGAGACCATTTAGGATGGGGATTGTGAAAAACCATGTACTATAAATTCATATTGCTTTCACAAGTGTTAATTTTAGGTTTCTTTCTTTAGGCTTTGACAAACTAAAGAAGGCTTGTTCGGATCTGTGACACATCATTTGGGGGGGGATGCTCTTCTCTTTGTGGGTTTTTGATCTTTTATTTTGGAACTCTGAAGACTTAAAAGAGCTCATACATTTTTCTTTTTTTTAACTGGTGAAGAGAAAAAAGCTGAAAAGAAGGAATTTACCTTTTTTGTTCCATTTGTTTGCACTGTGTGCTGACCGAACATTAGTTGCACTAACTGCTGGTTTTTAAAAAAAGTTTTCTGGGGCAGAAGGGGGACAAGGAAGGAGGAGAAAGAAGAGAAGGGGAAAAACCCTAAAAAGAGAAGAATCCTGACAAACACGCAAGCTTGTCTACGATTTCAGAATTCTCCAACAGCTGATTCTTGAGTGCATTTCAACTTCTCCTTGATTACTCATCCGTTTTTTAAGCCTGGAGAGCTTATTACTTATTTGTGCGAAGTGCCTTATGCTATGAGACCATTCAGAATATCATCTTTTAGACACAGCCCAAGGAATCAACAGTAGTAATCCTTTCTTTCTTTTTTTCTTTTTAAAATTTTTTCTTTCATTTTGGTTTCAAGTTGAAATCTCTCTTCCCTTTCTACCCAATACTCAAGCCCAGGGCTGGAAGATGAAACATAATAGTAATGATAAATACCATTTTCTTTTCTTTAAGTGGAGGAGTTGTTATGCAACTGCAGTTCATCGCACTGTAAATACATGTATTTAAAAAAAAACCTTCCAAGTAAAAATGTTTTCTGGGCTGAGTAGATGCAACATCATCACTCCCAAAGGAAAGAGCAGTCTATATCATTGCAGGAGCCATATGACAAGCCTTTGTGCTCTGTAGCAGAACACTAAAGACTGGTTTACATACGCCTCCATTAGCAGTTAAGGCACTTGATGTGTAGACATGTCAGCCTTGACCCTCTTTCCTGTGGCAAAAGCGTGTCCCATGTAAATTGGGTGTGTATACTTGTATAAACTTTGTAAATAAGTTTTTTTCTGGGTTCATACACACACACACACACACATACACATATATATGTTTTGTTTTTTTTTTCGGATGAAGGTTGCTGGGATTAAGGGGATTAGTGTGATTATGGGAGCAGCTAACAATGAGAGGGGCTCAGTTTTCTGCAACACTAAATTCTAAAACATGCTTTGATCTCCTACTGTAGAGAGACCTCTCTGTGGACCCCATGTTGGAAATGGGCCTCAGAAGTCTTCACTGTTTGCTGCTACACTATCTCAAGTAGTACTTTCAGAGGAGGCCTCCCAGAGGGAGCAAGAAGCTTCAAAACCTATAATTCATGGTGTTACTTTTGAGAAGCTCTCTGATTTTGCTTCTTCCCCCTTTTTAAAAGTTTGAGAAACTTTACAAGTTCTGCAAAAGGGGACAGAGATTAATCTCCCTTGCTGAATGGGAATTCAGTTGAGTAGTAGTATCTTGAATAGTGTAAGTATAAAGCATGGATTTGCATTTCACAGTATTAGCCAGTGCCAGCTTTGGTAAAGTTAGCAGTTTTGGGGCTTAATTTCTGTGGTTCACCTCCTGTACTGTGCAGGTATTGCCCTCTGCCTACCTTGATACGTCAGCTTGCAGGAATGGGCTACCCCTGAAAGCTGTTAATTTTCATGCTGCAGAAAGCTGCTTGTTTATCATTTTACATTGTAAATTGCAGGCAAATGCTTTACAGTCAATAGTGTTGCATTAAATTGTGCCCCTCCCAACATGCTTGATGTTTGGCCTGATCTCCAGGCAAAAGGAGTGAGATGAATCAAAACCAGTGAACTTTTTTAAAAAATATTTTAAATTCCCTTTTAACCCAGTGTACTAGGTCAATCAGGAGGCATCTAGGGTTAAATGAATAAATACAAAAAATAAAAATGCTTAAGAATTTGATTTCCATATTTCATTGTTTTTCAAAGCCCTAAAGTATTAGAAGTCCTGCAAATGCTTTTATGTTTAACTGATCTGGATAAAGAAATCAATTATTCAAAGTTCCATTTTACTCTGTCTTGTTCTAAACAAAAACTTTGTGACTCAAAATTTCTTGAGGATCAAAATCCTGCAGATGCCTCCTGGTCAGACATAATCCTAATTCCTTGAAAACTGTAGCAAGAGCTGCACAGTACAAACTCAAAAAAGAATAAGCTCATTTATTTGATATCTGGCCAATGTTGGCTCCTAAATACAAGCCCTAATTAAGTAACCTTTCCCCGGGAGGGATGGGGGAGGGGATTTAAAAGTCATCAACTCTTGACCAATAAAAATTCTTGCCCTAGTACTGATGCAGTCCTCTTTCTCCCACACCTCTGGCAAGATAAATAAGAGAGGTCATAAAAGAAAAGCTCATAGATGCAATTTTGTATCTTGCCAAAGAGTGTGGTGACTATACACAGCACAGTCTTCTGCCATCCTCAGGCTGTGTCTGCTTGGTGCCACATGCCTGTGGGTCCTTAAAGCACAGACTTTAAATTGAAAGTATTACTGAAGTTCATCCTCTGATGAGGAGTGGCACTTAAACTGTTGGGTCACCAATATTGGGCACAACCTTGTACAGGCAGCTGTCCAGTTTTGGTGCTTGACTCTTGAATAGGAATTGTTAAATGGAAAGATGCTCTAAGTACTAGGTCAAAGCCTAGTCTCTTTAAATACCCCTCACAAATAAGGAGCATTTGTTACTATTGGAAATTTTTGTATTCTTCCAGTATTGGGTGTTTATTTTAAGTAATGGTAACATTTTTTCCAGTAGTTCATTTGGATGAAAACTATTATTTTTAATATTTAAATAATGTCTGGCCCATGGTTTAGCCTGTGGTTGTATAGTTGTGTAATGGGTTATAGACTGCTACACACTGTTGCCTCTGGGCCTGTTTTGTCTTTCTCTTCCCATACATGCTGATGGAAGAGCTTTCTTGCCTTTCCCTTAGGAATGGAATAAATTCCAAAACGATGTTCCATGAGAAGAAGTAAGGGAGAGGGAAAACCAAATATGTCTCTAAATTATTTTCATTTTGTCCCTGCACCATAATAAGGGTTGACACCAAAGGCTGGGGGTGGGGGGAGGCAACTGGTTATCAATATTTGTCTTCAGAATGAGATGGGAGCATCTTTCCTTTGCCATGTGCTTTGTGTTTGATACCATCATGCTTGAGTTAGAACCAAACAACTCAGCACAAAGCTTGAGTGTAAATTGTTGGAATCAAAACATCTCATTCTGATCACTTGGTTTATTTTTATGTTTTAAATAGGGGTGGGAGGGAGATGACTGTGCCCCAAAAGGGAGGGTGTCTGCACTAAGGATTTACAGACACTGTTGAAAGCTCATAACTTCATCAGAAACTGCCTTTAGCCATACTCCTGACCTTATAGATGAGTAACAAAAAGATGAAATAAATTCTTGGGAATTAAGCCATGTTATTTTAATTTGCTACTGTTTTCAGTGTTCTATGTATCTTAAAAAATTTATTGTGGGATCATTTTGCTGGCAAAATACCTTTGTCAAACAAAATTATTGGTCTTGTGGGAGCTGAAGTCAGTCAACTTTTTGGTAAACTTACATGGGCTTGGATGAGCTTGTTCTGTATGTCCTTAAAGATAGTTTTTTAAAACTCCCCCCTAAAAAATCCACTCTCCTGATCTAAAAACTCATCTTTGGGGTAAAGAGTTAAGGGTCCAAAGGTTATAACAGTTCATGAGGTCAGAGGGAGCTAGCCTGGCACCTGGACTCTGCTCTTCCACAGCAGACAGATTCCAATAGGAAGTGTGTTTAAATTCTCCAGTAGACAATACTGGGCTGGGGAGGGGGTAGGGTTGGGTTATTAAGGTACAGACTACTGTATTTTAATCAATGGTTGGGGGGAGGGGTGCCTGGAGAAAACAAAGTGACTTCCCTTTTTTGAAAGAAAACTCAAACCTGAAAAAAAAATTTTTTTTTTGTTAAAAAAAAAAGGGGGGGGTAGAATTTCACTGTCCCTAGCCACAAGGGACCAATTCCACTGAGATGTGAACAGTGGGGACTCAACATTTTGAAAACATTTGGAAGAGGGAAAATTTCTGTTAATTGGCGAATGTTCCAGTGGGACTTTGTTTTTGTTGGGATGTGTTATGTTGTATATGCACATGGACCAGAGTCTCTGCTGAGTTTTATAAAATTTAGAAAAGATGGTTGATAAAATCTTGATTTTTTTTGTTAATTTATCTCAATAAAAGCCCACTGGAACTCCAAATGTGTGTGTGTGTGTTTATTAAGCAGAAGGCTATGCTCTCTAAAGTAATACTGAGTTGAGGCAGTAAAGCTACACTATTTCTGTGAGCCCTGTTGAATAAAACCTGAGAACACCGTCCAGCTAACCACATTTTACTTAGTCAGTTTTCATAGCCTAAACAATTGAGAATCATTTGGAAAGGAAAAAAGATGTTGGTTCACAAGGTGTCCAAGGGGAATACCAGTAGAATTTTTCAGATACTTAAGGAATACGAACATGCCCACAAAACTTAAGAAATAAATCTAACAAGAAGTGACATTTATATGCTAAGGAACTACAAAGCAGGAAAGGAAAGAATGGGAAATTCAGAGACAAACCTGAATACACCCCCACCCCCCAAAATACTTAGGTATAACAATACAGGATGGGGCAAAAGTAGGTGTACAGTTGTGAGTATGTGGGACAGTTATATATTGTATTATTTTCCATATGAACAACTGTACATCTACTTTTGCTCACCCTGTTTGTGCAATCTACAGAAAGTACTGAGTGCCCTGGCTGGGTGGCTCAATTGGTTGAAGTGTTCCATGCATCAGAAAGTTGTGGGTTTGGTCCCTGGCCAGGGTGTGTACAGGAGATAACAAATCAATGTTTTCTCTCATCTAAAATCAACAGCAGGTGAGGATTTAAAAAAACGTTAAAAAGTGCTGGGTATTTCTGCCTCAGCTAACTTGAGTTTCCCCTACATCTCTACATTTGTAAGTGGGGTGTATGTAAATAAACTGTCCTCATTTCCTCCCATTACAAGTGTGTCCTCTGTGTTTTGTTGGGACCCAGACAGTCAGTATTAGGGACCGGAAGTTACCTCAAGAAACGTTAGTATCTAAGGTTGGGTTATATTTGATGAGAGCAATAATAACCTTATGGGGGTTGGTGGAGGGGAGGCAGGGGATGGGATGAATAACTCATGGCATAGTGTCAATTCAGATTTTTACTAATGGTATCGTGGGATGAACTACAGGTAAAGGAAAAGAACAGCATGGGGGAAATCAAGGGACTGTAGCAATGAGCAACAATAGGCCCTTGAATGCGTAATTAGGTAATTGACTACAGTGTCCCTAGAACAGAATAGATGGCAGCCTTCTAGTTTTACATGATTTGCATGCACAGAAAAGCCCTAGGTCTGATGAACAGAATTCTAACAAGCCAGTCTGTTGAACATCTCTGATGTTTTCAGACTTGAGTCAGTTCATTGATAGAAGCCTCTTAGAAGCTGGGTCCCTCTTCTAGTCTTCCTCAAAAGGACTTGTGACTATTTACTAGGTTGATTGTATATTTGAAAAGAAGAAATACATTTTTGAGGATTACTAAGACCCAAAATGCTGCAGGTCACAGTAAAAGCTTATGGAGGTCAAGTGATCCATGGAGTTTTGTGTTTCTTTTTTAATATATCTATATAGATTTTAAAATTTTCATCCTCCCCACCGCCCTACCCTTTGGCAACTGTCAGCTCATTCTCTATATCTGTGGGTCTGTTTCATAAGGTATTTGTCTTTATCTGATTTACTATACTTACATAATAACCTCAAGGTCCAACCATGTTGCAAATGACAAGATTTCATTCGTTCTTACTGCTAAATAATATTTTATTGTACACCTCATCTTTACTCCTTCATCTGTCCATGGACATCTAAGTTGCTTCCATGTCTTGGCTATTCCTAATAATCCTGCAGCGGACATAGGTGTGCATATATCTTTTTCAATAGTGTTTTGGATTTCTTCAGATAAATAGAAGTGGAATTATAGCTGGATCATACAGCAGTTCTATTTTTAATTTCTTGAGGCATTTCCATACTGTTTCCCTTAGTTTCTGCACTAATTTACAATTCCACCAACAATACACAAGGGTTCTTTTTTCTCCACATCCTCACCAGCACTTGATATCTGTTGACTTATTGATGATACCCATTCTGACTGATATGAGGTGACATTTCAGTAGTTTTAATTTACACTTTTCTGATGATTAGTGATGTTGAGTTTCTTTTCATGTCTGTTTGCCATCTGTACTTCCTTTTTGAAGAAATGTTCAGGTTTTTGGCCCATCTTTTAATTTTTTTTTTTTTTTTTTTTTTTTTTTGTTGTATGAGTTTCACATATATTTTGAAGGTTAAGCCCTTGTGGAATTTATTTATTGGTGATTATGTTCTTCCATTCAGTAGGTTGTCTTTTCATTTTGTTAATTGTTTCCTTTGCTGTGCAAAAACATTTTAGTTTGATGTACTCCCGTTTATGTTTTTATTGTGTTTCCCTTGCTCAAGGAGTTATATACAAAAAGATAATGCTAAGAGCAATGTCAAAGAATATACTGCCTATGATTTTTTCTGAAAGTTTTGTGGTTTCAGGGCTAAGATTTGAGTCTTAAATCCATTTTGAGTTTATTTTTATTTTTTTATTTTAGTTTTCAATTATAGTTTACATTCAATACTACTTTGTATTAGTTCAAGTATACAGCAGTGCAGTAGACAATTATATACTTTGCAAAGTGTTCCCCAATATTTCCAGTACCCACCTGGCACCATACATAATTACTACAATATTATTGACTACATTACCGTGACTATTTTGTACCTACTGATCAGTACTTCTTAATCTCTTCACCTGGTCTCCCAATCCCCCTCCCACCTGGTAATCATTAGTTTGTTCTTTGTATCTCTGTAAGTCTGTTTCCATTTTGTTTGTTCATTTATTTTCTTAAAATTCCACATGTAAGTTAAGTCATATTATACTTGCCTTTCTCTGACTTATTTCACTTACCAAAATACACTCTTAAGTCCATTCATGCTGTCACAAATGGTAAGATTTCATTCTGTTTATGGCTGAGTAATATTTCATTGGATATATGTATTGCAATACCACTGCTTTTTAACTACTCATTTATTGATGGGCACTTGGGTTGCTTCCATATTTTGGCTATTGTAAATAATGCTGCAATGTACATAGGGGTGCATACATTCTTATGAACTAGTGTTTTGGGTTTCTTTGGATATATATCTAGACGTGGGATCGCTGGGTCATGAGGCAGTTTCATTTATAATTTTTTGAGGAAACTCCATATTGTTTTCCACAATGGCTGCACCAATCTGCACTCCCACCAATACTGCACCAGGGCACCCTTTTCTCCACATCCTCACCAACACTTGTTGTTTGTTCATTGATATTAGCCATTGTGACAGGTGTCAGGTGATATTATTGTGGTTTTAATGTGCATATCTTGGATGATTAGTGACATTGAGCATCTTTTTATATGTCTATTGGCCACTTGTATGTCCTCTTTGGAAAAGTCTATTCAGATCCTCTGCCAACTTTTTAATTGCTGCTGAGAGGTATGAATTATTTATAATTTTTGGATATCAACCCATTATCAGATGTATCATTGGCAAATTTCTTCTATTCAGTAAGTTGTCTTTTCATTTTGTTGATGGTTTTCTTTGATGTGCAAAAAGTTTTTAGTTTAACGTAGTCCCATTTGTTAATTTTTTCTTTTGTTTCTCTTGCCTAAAGATATGTGTCAGAGATTTTATTGCCAATTTTTTCTTCTAGGAGTTTTATGTTTTCAGATCATTTAAGTCTAATAAATTTTTAGTTTATTATATGTGGTGTAAGAAAGCAGTTCAGTTTCACTTTTTTTGCATGTATCTGTCCAGTTTTGCCAACAATACTTATTAAAGAGACTGCCTTTACCCCATTGTATATTTTTGCATCCTTTCTGATAGACTAATTGACCATATAGTCGTGGTTTTTATCTGGGGTCTCTCTTCTGTTCCATTGATCTATATGTCGGTTTTTATGTCAGTACCATGCTGTTTTGTTTAATATAGCTTTGTAGTATAATTTGATATCAAGTAACATGATATCTCCAACTTAGTCCTTCTTTCTCAAGACTGCTTTGGCTATTTGGCATCTCTTGTAGTTCCATATAAATTTTTGGATTATTTGTTGTAGTTCTGTAAAATATGCCATTTGTATTTTAATATAAATTGCATTCAATCTATAGATTGCTTTGGGGTGTGGACATTTTAATGATGTTAATTGTTCCTATCCATGTATACGGTACATGCTTCCATTTATTTTTATCTTCTTCAATTTTTTTCCTCATTGTCTTATAATTTTCCTAGTACAGGTCTTTTATCTCCTTGGTTAAATTTATTCCTAAGTATGTTTTTGAGACAATTGTAGATGGGAATGTTTTCTTAGTTTCCCTTTCTGATAGTTCATTATTGATGTATAAATACGCAACCAATTTCTGAATATTATTTCTGTATACTGCTACTTAATTGACTTCATTTATCAGTTATAGTAGTTTTTTGATGGTATCTTTAGGGCTGTCTCAATATAGTATCATGTCATCCACAAATAATGACAGTTTAACTTCTTCTTTTCCAATTTAGATGCTTTTTATTTTTTCTTCTTTTCTGGTTGCTGTGGCTCCAGTACTATGTTGTAAGAGTGGTGAAAGTGGGTATCCCTGTTTTGCTCCTGATCTTAAGGTGAATGCTTTTAGTTTTTGCCCATTAAATATGATGTTGGCTCTGGTCTTGCCATAAAAGGCCTTTATTATGTTGAGCTGTATTCCTTTTATTTTCACTTTGCTCAGTTTTTATAATAAATGGGTACTGAATTTTATCAAATGCATTTTCTGCATCTATGACTATGATCATGTGGTTTTTAACCTTCATTTTGTTTATGTGGTGCATCATGTTAGTTCCTTTGCAGATATTGTACCTTGAATCTCAGGAAGGTGTTTGATGTATTTGATCCATTTAATGTATTGCTGAATGTGGTTTGCTAATATTTTGTTGAGAATTTTTGCATCTATATTCATCAGGGATATTGGCCTATAATTTTCTTTCTTAGTAGTGCCTTTATCTAGTTTTAGAATTAGGATAATGCTGGCCTCATAAAATGAGCTTGGGAGTCTTTTCTTATCTTGAATTTCTGTGAATAGTTTGAGAAGGATAGGTGTTAGTTTGTTGAATGTTTGGTAAAATTCACCTGTGAAGCCATCTGGTCCAGGAAGTTTTGTATGTTGGAAGCTTTTTTTTACTGCTTCAATTTTGTTAGTTGTAATTGGTCTGTTTAAATTTTCTGTTTCTTCTTGATTCAGTTTTGGAAGATTGTATGTTTCTAGAAATTTATCCATTTCTTCCATATTTTCCAACATGTTGGCATATAGTTGTTTATAATATTTTCTTACAATCCTCTGTATTTCTGTGGTGTCAGTTGTTACTTCTTTTTCATTTCTGATTTTATCTACTTTGGTCCTCTCTCTTTTTTCTTGATGAGTCTGGTTAAAGGTTTATCAGTCTTGTTTATCTTTTTAAAGAACCAGCTATTGGTTTCATTGATCTTTTGTATTGCTTTTTTTAGACTCTATTTCACTCATTTCCATTCTCATCTTTATTTTCCCTTCCCTCTACTCAATTTAGGCTTAGTCAGTTTTTTTCTAGTCTTTTTTTGTTTTTTGGTGTAAGGTTCTAATTGTTTATTTGAGATTTTTATTGTTTCTTGTAGGCATGTAATGCTATGAGTTTACCTTTTAAGGCTACTATTTGCCTAGGCTCACATGGCTTACTTGGTTGGAGAGCCATGCTGTGCACTGAAAGGTTCTGGGGTTTGATTCTCAGTCAGGTGTGCATTTGATCCTGGGTCTGGGCACTATGAGAGGCAACCAGTCTGTCTCTCTCTCTTTCTCTATCTGTCTCTCTCTCTCCCCCTTCCTCCCTTCCTCTCACTCTCAAAACAAAAAAACAAAAAGAAATGTACTTGGGTGAAGATGGAAAAAAAAAAAAAAGACTGCTTTCACTGTTTCCCATAGATTTTGGGTTGTTTGTTGTTCTTTTCATTTGTCTCAGGGTATCTTTTTTATTTCTTCCTTGACCTCATTTTTAACCCCATTCATTGCTTAGTAACATGTTATTTAACCTCCATGTATGTGTTTAAGTTTTTCAGGGTATTTTTTGCAATTGACTTCTAGTTTCTTTCTTTCTTTTTTTTCTTATTTTGCTTTCATTTTTTGCCCCCACTAAAATTTGTTTTTCTATTACACTTGTCCCACTTTATTCCCCACTGCTTCCCTGCACCCTGCCCACACCTTCTCCCACAGCCAATCCCCATGCCGTTGTTCATGTACATGGATCATTTATACATGTTCTTTGACTCTGACCTTACTCCCCTTCTCTCCCTCCCCCATGCCCTCTTTTCACTATTAGTCTACTTCCTTGTTTACATGCCTCTGGTTCAATTTTGCTCATTTGTTTGTGTTGTTCATTAGTCTCCTGTAATAGCTGATAGCACATGGTACTTTTCTTTCATTGCCTGGCTTATTTCGCTAAGCATAATTCTCTCTAGTTCCATCCATGTTATTGCAAATGGTAGAAGTTCCTTCTTTCTTTCTGCTACATAGTACTCCAGTGTGTAAATGTAACTCAGTTTTTTGATCCACTCATCTACAGATGAGCACTTAGGTTGTTTCCAGCACTTGGCTATTGTAAATAGCACTGCTATGAACACAGGGGTCCATAGGTTCTTTTGAATTGGTGTTTCAGGATCCTTTGGATATAATCCTAAGAATGGAATTGCTGGTTCAAAAGGCAGTTCCATCTTGAGTTTTTTGAGGAAATTCCATACTGTTTTCCATAGAGGATGCACCAGTCTGGATTCCCACCAGCAGTGCACTAGGGTTCCCTTTTCTCCACATCCTCGCGAGCACATGTTTGTTGATTTGTTGATGAAGGCCATTCTGACTGGTGTGAGGTGGTATTTTATTGTGGTTTTAATTTACATCTCTCTGATGGCTAGTGATGTTGAGCATTCTTTCATATGCCTATGGACCCTGTGTATGTCCTCTCTGGAGAAGTGTTTGTTCAGGTCCTTTGACCATTTTTTAATTCGGTTGTCTGTCTTCTTGGTGTTGAGTCGTATAAGCTCTTTATATATTTTGGGGACCAGTCCCTTGTCTGAGGTATCATTGGCAAATATATTTTCCCAAATGGTTGGTTCCCTTTTCATGTTGCTGATATTTACTTTTGCTGAGCAGAAACTCTTTAGTTTGATGTAGTCTCATTTGTTTATTCTTTTCTTTATTTCCCTTGCCTTAGGAGATATATCGGTGAAAATTGCTACGTGGGATATCTGAAATTTTCCTGCCTATGTTTTCCTCTAGGACTTTTATGGTGTCACGGCTTACATTTAAGTTTTGATCCATCTTGAGTTTAAACTGGTGTATGGTGTAAGTTGGTGGTCTAGTTTCATTTATTTCGCACGTCCCTGTCCAGTTCTCCCAGCACCATTTGTTGAAGAGGCTCTTTTCACTCCATTTTATGTCCCTTCCCTCTTTGTTGAATATTAGTTAACCATATAGACCTGGGCTTATTTCTGGGCTCTCACTCTGTTCCGTTGATCTATATATCTGTTCTTATGCCACTACCAGACTGTTTTCATTACCGTGGCCTTGTAGTATAGTTTGGTGTCAAGTATTGTGATTCCTCCTCCTGTGTTGTTCTTCCTCAAGATTGCTGTGGCTACTCAGGGTCTTTTTTGGTTTCATATAAATTTTCGAAGTATTTGTTCTACGTCTGTGTGTTACGGCTACATAGGCGAGATTGAACACTCTGAAGCTGTGTATAAAGTAAGCAAAGAATTTTTAATAATGGCCAGGTGTTGGGCAGACCCTGAGCTGGTCTCTAATATGCTCCGACCTACAATGCAGTCTAAACGCTGG
The DNA here is from genome assembly GCF_987537825.1 of Furipterus horrens. Lineage (NCBI taxonomy): Eukaryota > Metazoa > Chordata > Mammalia > Chiroptera > Furipteridae > Furipterus > Furipterus horrens. The sequence continues at coordinate 89,388,355 of NW_028327172.1, read as the reverse complement.
GTTTTTATACTGGTGCAGTCTCTTTGTTTCTTCTTTGGTGGGAAACAGCCTTAGGAAGAGGGGGCTGGGCAGGACTGCAGGAATGTCTTGGCAATAATGGGAACAGAAATTCACAAGGCTATAAGGTTATCTCCAGCAGCAGCATAGCTCTTCAGTCAGAGATGAACTCCCTATGAAGCAATCTGTTTTCAAAGGGCTAGACATTCGGCAAAGCACAACCTTCACAAATGTTATAAACCAGACACAAGTAAATGGAAGGTGATGGAGGCTGAGGTCCTTTTAGCTTGTAAATCACCAATTGCTACACTTCTTCCTATATTCCTCTTTTCAAGGCTTTTTGGCAAGTCCTTGCTACTTTTTACAAAGAACATCTGAAGCCCCTATATATTTACATATTTAGCAGACCTTTGGAACTTTTTACAGGAAATATTTGGTGCACCTACATGTGAAATATGTCGTTGATATTTTAATAGGGATTGTGTTGAATCTATAAATTGCTTTGGGTAGTATGGACATTTTAATGATGTTGATTCTTTCCATCCATAAACATGGTATATGCTTCCATTTATTTGTATCTTCCTTAATTTCTTCAGTGTTAAGTAGTTTTCTGAGTGCAGGTCTTTACCTCCTTGGTTAAGTTTATCCCTAGGTACTTAATTTTTCTCATTGCTCTAGTAAATGGGATTTTCTTTCTAGTTTCTATCTCTGGTATTTTATTGTTGGTGTACAGAAATGCCTTTGATATCTGCATACTGACTTTGTACCCTGCTATTTTGCCAAATTCACTTATTAGGTCGAGTAGTTTCTTTGTGGAGTCTATAGGGTTTTCTATGTACACTATGATGTCACCTGCAAATAATGACAGTTTTACTTCCTCTTTTCCAATTGGGATGCCTTTTATTTCTCTTTCTTGTCTGATTGCTGTGACTAGGACTTCCAACACTATGTGGAATAGGAGTGGGGAGAGTGGACATCCTTGTCTTGTTCCTGATTTCAGGGGGAATGCTTCCAGTTTTTGCCCATTGAGTATGATGTTGGCTTCAGGTTTCTCATATATGGCCTTTACTATGTTGAGGTATGCTCCCTCTATTCGCATTTTGCTAGTGTTTTCATCATAAATGGGTGTTGTACTTTATCAAGTGCTTTTTCATCATCTATTGATATGATCATGTGATTTTTGTCTTTCATTTTGTTTATGTGGTGTATTATGCTTATTGATTTGCAATCCTTGCATCCCTGGGGTGAATCTCACTTGACCGTGGTGTATGATCTTTCTAACGTGTTGCTGGATCTAGTTTGCGAATATTTTGTTGAGGATTTTAGCATCTATGCTCATCAGAGATATTGGCCTGTAGTTTTCTTTTTTTCTTGTGTCTTGACCTGGTTTTGGAATTAGAGTAATACTGACTTCATAGAAAGAGTTTGGGAGTCTTCCCTTTTCTTGGATTTTTTTGAATAGTTTGAGAAGGATAAGAGTTAGTTCTTTCCTAAATGTCTTGTAAAATTCACCTGTGAAGCCATCTGGTCCAGGGCTTTTGTGTGCTGGGAGTTTTTTGATTACTGCTTTGATTTCACTAATTGTTATTGGTCTGTTCAGGCTTTCTGCTTCTTCTTGATTCAGTTTTGGAAGATTATACGTTTCCAGAAGTTTGTCCATTTCATCTAGGTTGTCAAGTTTCTTGTGATATCATTGTTTGTAGTAATTTCTTACAATCCTTTGTATTTCTGTGGTATCGGTTGTGATTTCTCCTCTTTCATTTCTGATTTTGTTTATTTGGGTCCTCTCTCTTTTTTTCTTGATGAGCCTGGGTAAAGGTTTGTCGATTTTGCTTATCTTTTCAAAGAACCAGATCCTGGTTTTATTGTTCTTTTGAATTGTTTAGTCTCTATGTCATTTAATTCTGCTCTGATCTTGATGATTTCCTTGCTTCTACTTGCCCTGCACTTTGTTTGTTGTTGTTCCTCTAGTTCGTGTAGCTTTAGGGTTAGATTTTTTATTTGAGATTTTCTGTTCTTTTCAGGTAGGCCTATATTGCTATGACTTCCCTTGCAGGACTGCTTTCGCTGTATCCCATATGTGTTGGGTTGTTGTGTGTTCATTATCATTTGTTTCCAGAAGCTTTTTTATTTTTTCCTTGATGTCATTGTTATAATATTGTGTTATTCATTCTCCATGAGTTTGAATGTTTTTGAGATTTTTCCTTGAGGTTGATTTCCAGTTTCAAGGCATTGTGATCTGAGAAGATGCTTGATATAATTTCAATTTTCTTGAATTTGTTGAGGCTTCTTTTGTGTCCTACCACGTGATCTATCTTTGAGAGTGTCTCATGCAGTTGAAAAGAATGTATATTTTGCTTCATTGGGTGAAAACTTCTATATATATTAATTAAGTCCATTTGATCTAGAGTGTTGTTCAATGCCTCAATATATTTGTTGTTTCTTTGCTTCGAAGATCTGTCCATTGTTGACAATGGGGTGTTAAAGTTTCTAACTCTGAGTGTGTTGCTGTCTATATCCTTCCTGAAGTCTTTCAAAAATTTCCTTACATATTTGGGTGCTCCTATGTTGGGTGTATATATGTTTACAAGGGTTATCTCATCTTGATGGATTTTTCCCTAAGGTATTATGAAATGTCCTTCTTTGTCTCTTTTTATTGCCTTTGCTGTGAAATCTGTTTTGTCTGATATAAGTATTGCTGCCTTAGTTTTTTTTTTTTCACATGTCCATGTGCTTGAAATATCTTTTTCCATCCCTTCAGTTTCAGTCTGTGTAGATCTTTTGTTCTGAGGTGGGTCTCTTGTAGACAGCATATTATGTGGGTCTTGCTTTTTGTTCCATTCAGCTACCCTATGTCTTTTGATTGGTGCATTTAATCCATTTACATTTAAGGTTATTATTGATAGGTACTCATTCATTGTCATTTCTCCCCTTTGTACTTGTGTTCCTCTCTGTCTCTTTCTGTTTCTTCATCTTCTTAAAGCAGATCCTTTAGCATCTCTTGCAATGCTGGTTTGGTGGAGATGTATTCTTTTAGCCTTCTTTTGTCTGGGAAACTCCGTAGTTCACCTTCCATTTTGAACGAGAGCCTTGCTGGGTAGAGTATTCTTGGTTGTAGCCCTTTGTTTTTCATTGCTTGGAATATTTTTTTGCCATTCCCTTCTGGCTTGTAGTGTTTCTGTTGAAAAATCTGATGATAGCCTTATTGGAGCTCCCTTGTATGTTATTAGCTGTTTCTCTCTTGCTGCTTTTATGATTCTCTCTGTCTTTCAATGTTGCCATTTTAATTATGATGAGTCTTAGAGTAGGCCCATTTGGGTTCATCTTCAGTGGTACCCTCTGTGCTTCCTGGACTTGTGTGACTTTTTTTCTTATCAAGTTAAGGAAGTTTTCTGTCATTAGTTTTTCAAACAGATTTTCTATCCCTTGCTCCTCTTCTTCTTCATCTGGTATTCCTATGAAATGGATATTATTATGTTTCATGTTGTTTTGCAGCTCTCTTAAAACCTCTTCATTCTTTTTCAGTCTTTTTTCATTTTGTTGCACTATCTTCAAATTTTTTTCTTCGTTGTCATCCAGCTCGCTCATCCAATTTGCAGCTTCCTCTAGCCTGCTTTTAATTCCTTCTTCTGTGTATCTCAATTCAGAAATTGTATTCTTCATTTCCTCCTGGCTCTTATTGACAGCTTCTATGTCCTTTTTCATGCTGGTGTAATTTTCAATAAGTTCCTTGTAGTTTCCTTGAGTTATTTGTAGTTCTCTTTGAGCTCGCTGATCTCATTGAGCTTCCCTATAATCCATGTTTGAATTCCATGTCTGATATTTTGGTTTATTCTTTTTCATTTGGCACTCTTTCTGGGGATTTCTCCTTTCCTTTTCACGGGGGGGGTTGTTTCCCCGTCACCCCATTTTTGTGACACTTCTTGTTTGTTGCTGCTTCTTAGATTGATCTGCACTTCTTGGATCTGCTGCTGGTGGCATCAGATCATATATCAGTCTGGGCCTGGGCAGCCTATTTGAGACTACCAGAGATCTACTGTCTTTGTCTGCCTCTTTTAGTTGTTAATCTGTTCAATCTGTGATCAGCCATCAGGCTCAAGCACTCAGGGTGGTGCAGATTAATTCCTGTAAATGGGGCCTTTGCTTCCCTTCAGGCTGACACCACTTGGAGAGGAATAGTCTGCCTGTAGTATGGGGAATGAGTCAGCACTGGGACTTGGTCAGCTGCTCCCTCAGTTCTCTCCTCAAAGTCACCACCCCAAAATCTCCCCAAGCATCTCTAGTCCTCTCTTCCCTCCCTCTGCTTGAGCCCAGGGTAAGTGGGTGCCAAAGTATTTTCCTATGTGATTCATTTAAGAGCTCTTTGTCTCCAGCTGTTTCTTTCAGGCCTGCAAAAACCCCTGTGGCTTTACGCTTTTCATAGCTAGATGCTATTTTACTTTCCGCTCTGTTGCTGTAGGCTGAGAAGCCCAGCTGGGGGAACCCCTGGCTGCTGAGCTGTTTCTCAGTTCCTTCAGCTGCCACCCGTGGGAGCCCAGCCAGCATTTTCACGTCTCTGCACTCCTACCGGTCATGTTGTGATGAAGTGGACTTTTCTGTCTCTCTGCTGTTATAAGACTGCTCTCCAGCTGGGGTTCAGTTGGTTATTCCAGATGATTTCTCCACAATTAAGTTGTAATTCCATATTGGTCTGGGTGGAGTTTACTGTAGCTTCCACTTAGTCTCTGCCATCTTGGATCTCCTCCTGTATAACTTTTTAAGAAATTGTCAGCTTGTTTCCTCAAGGGATTGTACACTTTACATCCCTACAAACAGTGTGAGAGAGTTCCAGTTTCTCCACATCCTTGACAATACTGTCTGCATATTTAATATTAGTCATTCTAATAGAAGTGTGGTAGTATCATATTTAATATGATTATTGATAAGAATTAGGTTTATGCCTGTAATCTTTTTAAGTATATTTTATTATGTTGTTACATAGTCCCTATTTTTTTCGCTTTGCTCCCCTCTTCCCAGTATCCTCCTCCCCTCCAACAAACCCACCCCCTTAGTTCATGTCCATGACTCATGCACATAAGTTCTTTGCCTTCACCCTTTCCTATATTATTCTTAACTTCCCCCTGTCTATTTTGTACCAACCAATTATGCACCATTTCCCCATTTCTCCCCTTTCCACCTCCCTGCTGATAACCCTCCAAATGATCCCCACACCTATGATTCTGTTCCTATTCTGGTTTGCTTCGTTGGATGTTTTTACTTTTTAGATTCAGTTGTTGATACTTGTGAGTTTGTTGTCATTTTAATGCTCATAATTTTGATCTTTTTCTTAAATAAGTCCCTTTAACATTTCATGTAATAATGGCTTGGTGAAGAACTCCTTTAGCTTTACCTTATCTGGGAAACACTTTATCTGCCATTCTAAATGATAGCTTTGCTGGATAGAGTAATCTTGGTTGTTGGTCCTTGCTTTTCATCACATTGAATATTACTTGCCAGTCCTTTCTTGTCTGCAAAATTTCTTTTGAGGAATCAGCTGATAGTCGTATAGGACCCCTTTGTAGGTAACACTCTGCTTTTCTCTTGCTGCTTTTAAGATTCTCTCTTTATCTTTCAGCTTTGGCATTTTAATGATGATGTGTCTTGGTGTGGTCCTCTTTGGGTCTAGCTTGTTTGGGATTGTCTGTGCTTCCTGGTCTTGTATGTGTATTTCCTTCCCCAAATTTGGGAAATTTTCCTTCATTATTTTTTATATAAGCTTTCAATTTCTTGCTCTTTCTCTTCTCCTTCTGGCATCTCTACGATTCAGAAGTTGGCACATTTGAAGTTTTTCCAGAGGTTCCTAAGCCTCTCCTCATTTTTCTTCAATTCTTGTTTCCTCATTCTATACTGATTGGAAGTTTTTTCTTCCTTATGTTCCAAATCATTGATTTGAACCCCAATATCCTTCCCTTCACCATTGGTTTTGTGTGGATTTTTCTTAGTTTCACTTACCAAAGCGTTTACTTCTTCCCTTATGCGTTTGCCATACTTAAGGATATCTGTGAAGTCTGTGAGCATCCTTACCACCAATGTTTTGAACTCTACATCTGTTAGGTTGGCTACCTCCTCGTCTGTTAGGTTGGCTATCTCCTCATCGCTTAGTTCTCCCACTGGAACCTTGATCCGTTCCCTCTTTTGGGCCATACTTCTCTGTCTCCTCATCTTGACAGGCTCTTCTGTTTGTTTGCCTCTGCCTTAGGTAGAACTTTCACACCTGTTATGTTCTAAGGTGTGGAGCCTTAGGTATTCATCAGTACAGGGTGACTCATTTCACCAAGTTGTGACACTGTATGCGGGGGAGGGGTATGAGAGGGAACAATGCCACTTGCTCAGCACTCTCCCCCTTTCCAGGCACTTCTCCCACTTCCTGTATGGGACTGGCACCTCTAGCTGTTGTCCTGGTCATTTTTCCCAGAGTGGGTGGGTCTACAGATGTTCTAGGACTGTTGGGGCCCTTTAAACAAGCAGACTCTGCTGAGAGACCAGCAGTTCCTTCCTCTGCCCTACCTCCACCTGTTTTCATAGTCAGAAGCAATGATTTTTTGGACTTCCAGCCCAAAAATGGAGGCATAGACTGACACTCTCTGTCTCCCTCCACAACTAAGGACTACAACTACCGCAAAACAAAAAATAAAAAGTTCTAGAAAATAAAGCTACATGGAAGTCCAATGTATGAAGTCATAAATAAGTGGTGCTCGTCCAGACAGGTAGGAAGAGCAAAACCGCAGCTGAAAGATCGAACTGTGCTGGAGTGGCAGCCGCAGCAGCGAACAGCGGGACCCAGTAAGCAGACACCTATATTTGGGGGGAGGAGAGAAGCGCCTGGGAGCCGGCCTTAGCTGCAGACCAGACCCGTTGGTTCATGGTTCCAACACTGGGGAAGGCATACCCCATTGTCTCAGACAGTGAGGCACGGAGGGTGTGGGGATGGAGGAGGCTCCCGGATCCTCAGCAGAGAGTAACAGCAGGAATCCATCTTGGACCCCCGCCCCCACGCAAAGCACCACAGTGTGGTGAGAAATGTTGCCAGGTTGTGACGAGCACACAGGGCTCTGTCCAATATAGCGTAGGAGGTGTGATAGCGCCCCGCCCAAGAAGAAAAGATAAAACGGTCAGAATGGCAGAATTAATGATTGAAATACCAATCACACAGCTAATGAAAAAACAAAAGCCTTGACCTATGAACAAATAGCGAATCTTTCTGAGGCTCAGTTCAGAGCTATAGTCATAAGGCAGCTTACAGACCTAACAGCGGGGCTGAATCAAGACAGGGAAAATATGAAGGCTAGTCCTGCTGAAATGAACAAAAATACACACAAGACAAGTGGTGAGGAAGGGAAATCCATGGATCAAATAAAAAAAAATGGAACACAGGGAGAGAACAAATAGTCAACCAGTGCAGAAAGAGGAAAGAAAAAGTGAGGAATATGAGGAGAGGCTCAAAAACCGCTGGGACAGCTATAAGCAAATGAACATTTGAATTATAGGATTGCCAGAGGGTGGAGAAGAAGAACTAGAAATTGAAAAGTTATGGGAAAAAATAATGAAGCAGAACTTCCCTAACTTGGGGAAGAAAATAAACTTACAGGTCCAGGAAGCGCAGAGAGTTCCAGATAGGCTGGGCCCAGAGAGAACCACACCAAGACACATTATCATCAAAATGTCAAAAATTAAAAATAGAGAATCTTAAAAGTAGCAAGAGAGAAGAGAAGAATTATGTACAAAGGGGTCCCAATTAGACCATCAGCGGATTTCTCAAAGGAGACATTACAGGCAAAAGGGACTGGCAAGAAATATTCAAAGTAATGAAAATCAAAAACCTACAACCACGATTACTCTATCCAATGAAGCTGTCAATCAGGATAGAAGGGCAGAGAAAGTGTTTCCAGGACAAAGTAAAACTGAAGGAGTTTGTTAGATCCAAATCACTGTTATATGAGATGTTAAAGGGACTTGTTTAGAAGAAGGAGGATCAAATCTATGAACATTAAAATGAAAACTATATCACAACAACCAACAGCAGAAGCTAGGAAATTGAAACAAAGGCAAACTAAGTAGGTAGAGAGATTAAAAAAATAATTATAGGTATGGGGAACATATTGGGGGGAGGTCAGCGGGGAGGGTGAAGGGGAAAAAGGGAGGGAGATGATGCAGGAATTAAGAAGCTTAGTAGGAGGGAGTGGAGTAGACAGGAAGATGTTGAGAAGAACTATATGCACAACCAATGGGCATGGACTAAGGTGGATGACAACTGGAGGGGGGGTTATAGGGTGGAGGGGAGCAGGGGGAAAAGAAATTGGGACAACTTTAACAGCATAATCAAAAAAATAAAATAAAAAGAAGCAATGAGGCTGGAACCACCAGCTGTGCGGTCTGGTCTGGGTCTGAGTGTTCCCCAGGTGTCCCTCCCTATTTTTTAAAATGTGTGACTGTGTTTTCTGCTGGCCTGCCACTGCCATAGCTGGTGCCACCACCACTCTGAATCATCTCCACCCTGGCTCCGCCCCTTTGACCTGTCTGGATGAGTATTTCTTCTTTATATCTTTGTTTGTTGGACTTCCATGCAGCTCGATTTTCTGGAACTTCCGGCAATCTCTAGTCTTGAGGTAGTTTTATTTCTTCTTATTTGTAGAGGGAGGTGCAGCGTGTCTATCTAGGCCTCCATCTTGGCTGGAAGTCTAACGTCTGTGATTTGCTATGTATTTTCTTTGTCCCGTTTCCTCTTTTATACCCCTTATTCTTATTTCAGCCTTCTTTTAAATGAACTGAATCTTTTTTATGATTCCATTTTATTTCATTTTTTTGCTTATTAGTTATAACTATTCTTCTCGTTATCTTAGAGACTGCATACATTAGTAACTTATCACAGTCTATTTTCAAGTAATGTTATACCTCTGTAAGTATAGAATGAGAACCTTCCCTGGCTGCTGTGGCTCAGTGGATTGAGCGTCGGCCTGTGAGCCAAGTGTTGCTGGTTCAATTCCCAGTCAGGGCACATGACTAGGTTGCACGTCAGGTCCCCAGTTGGGGGCGCAAGTGAGAAGCAACCACACAGTGATGTTTCTCTCCCTCTCTTTCTCCTTTCCCCTGTCTAAAAATAAACAAACAAACAAACATATAAATTATTTTTTTTTAAAGAATGAGAACCTTACAATAGTACACCTTCATTTGTTTTCTCCTGACTTTCTATCATTAGCACATATTTTTCTTGTACATATGTTATAAACCCCACACTACATTTTTATTATTTTTGTTTAAACAATCAATTATCTTTTAAAGGTATTAAGATAATAAAAATATCTTATATTTTTACCGATGTAATTAACCTTTTCAATTCTTCGTATTCCTTTTGTGTAGATACATATTTCCACATGGTATTTTATTTAGGATTTTCCTTTAACATTTCTTATAGTGTGGGTCAGATGGTGATGAATTCTTTCATCTTTTGTATGTCTGAACATTTCTTTATTTAGCCTTTATTTTTGAAATATATTTTAATGGATATAGAATCCTAGGATGACAGACGTTCTTTTCCTCTTGAATTCTTTCTAATGAATAATCTACTGCCATTTTTACCTTTGTTTTCTGTATATGTGTCTTTTTTTCTCTGGCTGTTAAGATTTTCACTTTATCATTGGTTTTGGCCAATTTGATTATGATATACCTTGTAGTTTTCCTTCATATTTCTTGTGGTTGGGGTCCATTGAGTTTCTTGGAGTTGTGGCCCTAAGTTTCTCTGCAGCTCATTGATACTCTGTTTATTAAGAAATTTTTTTGCCTTGGCTGGTGTGGCTCAGTTGGTTGGAGCATCGCCTTATGGACAAAAAGGTTGAGTGTTCGATTCACAGTCAGGGCACATGCCCAGTTTACAGATTCAATCCCTGATTGGGGCATGTACAAGAAGGCAACCAATTGATGTTTTCCTCTAACGTTGATGTTTCTCTTTCTCTCTCCATTCCTCTCTATCTAAAAAAGCAATAAAAAAATATCCTTGGGTGAGGATAAAAAATTTTTTAAAAATAATTTTGAATAGTTTCTATTGCTATGTCTTCAAGGTCACTAATATTTTGTTCTGCAATGTCTAATCTCCTGTCAACCCCCTCCAGGACTTTTTTTGGTCAGCCATTGTTGTTCTCATCTCTAGAATTTAATTTGTGTGTGTGTGTTTGTTTTTTACATTTTCTATCTCCTTATTTAACTTTTGGACTATCTGGGGCACAGTTATAATTGTTTTAATGTCCTTGTCTGCTCATTTTAATACCTTGGTAAGTTCTCACTGATTGATTATTCTCCTTATTATGTGTTGGTTATATTTTCCTGCTACTTTGCATGCCAGCTTGCTTTTAATCAGCTTACAGACATTATAGATTTTACTTTGTTGGGTGCTGTATTTTTTATTTTCCAATAAATATTCTTTGTTTGTGTACAGTGAACTTTATTGATGGTGCATGATAAGGTAGGGCTTCCTAAGCCCCTCCCCTTCCTAGGGGGTCTGGGATGGAAACTGTGGAGGTCAGGAGATTCTCACTGTGTTCGGGGATAGATTTGAGGTTAAGACTCCCAAGCAGCTGAGGGCCTCTCTTCCACTCATTGGGGGTGGTGGTCCAGGAGCTCTTACCCCTTGGAGGCCATGTGGACCATAAGGTCCACCACCCTATTGCTATAGCCAAATTAATTGTCATACCGGGAAATGAGCTTGACAAAGTGGTCATTGAGGGCAATGCCAGGTCCAGCATCGAAAGTGGAGGGGTGTGTCACTGTTGAAGTTACAGGAAAAAATATGGTCCTCAGTGTAGCTCAGGATGCCATTGAGGGGTCCTCCAATGCCTGCTTTCTTACCTTATTGATGTCATCATATTTGGTTGCTTTCTACAGGTGGCAGGTTAAATCCACAACTGACACATTGGGGGTGGGGACACTGAAGGCCATGCCAGTGAGCTTCCCATTCATCTCAGGGATGGTCTTGCCTACAGCCTTGGCACTGCCAGTACAAAGAGGGATGATGTTCTGGGCAGCCCCTCAGCCATCACACTGCAGCTTCCTAGAGTGGCCATCCATGGTCTCCTGGGGGGCAGTGATGGCATAGACTGTGGCCATGAGTCCCTCCATGATGCCAGGGGCACCAAGCAGTTGGTGGTTCAGGAGGCATTGCTGACTGTCTTGAGGGAGTTGTCGTACTTGCCATGGGAGCATCGGCAGAAAGGGCAAAGATGATGATACTCTTGCTTCCACCCTTCAAGTGAGCCCAGCTTCTGCAAGGTAGTGAAGACACCAGTGGACTCCACCACATATTAACTCCCTTTGACGTTGGCAGGATCTCACGCCTGGAAGATGGAGATGAACTTTCCATGGATGATAAGCTTCCTGTTCTCAGCACTGACTGTGCCTTTGAACTTGCCATGAGTAGACTCATAACTGGAACATGTAGAACATGTAGTTGAGGTCAGTGAAGGGGTCATTGATGGCAACAACATCCACTTTGCCAGAGTTAAAAGCAGCCCTGGTGACCAAGTGCCCAACATGGCCAAATCCGTTCACCCTGACCTTCACCATCATGCCTCAGGGTTGTGGCTGGCCCTGCGCAGGAAGAGGCAGCTGCCTGCTGAACAGAGCAGAGAGAGCCTATTCCTATAAATATTCTTAAATTTTTTTTCAGGATACAGTTAAGTTGTTTGGAAAGAGATCCTTTTGGATCTTGTTTTTAAGATTTGTTATGTGGTTTCTGGCATCCACCAGGGGTCTTGGAGAGTATTCTCTATGAATGAGCAGGGACTGCTGTATAGATTGCTTCTGAAATCCAGAGAGGCCTGCTAGGCATTGTTTCTATATCTTACTGGTAGGAGGGGCTGGAGAAAGCAATTTATCTTTCACCTAGAATGGGGTATTGCAACATGCCTCAATTCATTGGATCCCTATAATTACACTGGGAAAACAGACCCATGTTTTTTTGGGGGAATCTATCTCCTATCTTCTGGCATACTTGAGGTTCACCAAAGGATCCAGGGTACATGCTATATGCTGCTTACCATGTCCATAATGTAGTAGGCCAGCATGATATTCTATAGAATTCAGATGTGGTCAAAGTCTTTGCAGACCTGTTAGAGGGGTAACAGAGCCCTGACAAAGGACAGTGATATATTGCTGGTCCTGACAGCTGAAAGAAAACATTTTGGCCAACTTTTACTACCAGGTCTAGAATAAAAAGCATTCACTGAAACTGGCAGCACATAATAGAAGACTAGATATACTAGAATTTAGCTTTTAGTGAAACTTATTAAATCAGCTCTTTTTAGCTGCACTGGAATGTAGTCATGGCCGGGGATCTGGAAGCCTGTGTGTAAAACAAGCTTCAGGAAAGAATATAAAGTTATACTTTGGTTAATATAATAGAAGAATGTAGCCTGTTAAACACAAGATGTATAGAACTGATTGTTGTTGTTTTTTTTTTTTTTTTTTTTCTGCTCTTAAGATAACATCACTGACTCACAATCCCAAGATGTTTTCCAGAACTCCATAAGCAGGAAAGACCATCTGGCCAGTCACAAAGACCCCAGACAGGATGCTGCCAAGAACTAAGTAAATCAAATTAAGAAAATTGCCGAATTGACCAATCAACACAGTGCAAAACCCTGAACCCCTTACTCAGGATTACTCATGACTTTTTTGCCTTTAAAACACTCAATTGGAGACTGCTGGCCAAGATGGAGGCGTAGACAGACACGCTGCATCTCCCTCTACAACTAAGAAGGAATACAACTACTTCAAAACTAGAAATGAAACAACCAGAAGTTCCATAAAATCAAACTGCATGGAAGTCTAGCAAACAAAGATATAAAGAGGAAATACTCATCCAGACAGGTAAGAGGGGTGGAGCCAGGGTGGAGAGGACACGGTGTGGTGGCAGCAGCAGCGGCAACAGCGGCAGGCCGGCAGAAAGCACAGTCACACATTTTAAAAAGTCAGGAGGGACACCTGGGGAGTGTTCCCAGCTCCTCACCCGACCTTGCAGCCCATGGTCTCAGCACCGGGGAAAATCAAGCCTCATGGCTTCTGACTGTGCAGACCAGTGGGGGTTGGGGTACAGGCAGAAACTGCCAGTCTCAGCAGAGTCTGCTTGTTTAAAGGGCCCCCACGGTCCTAGATTGTCCATTTACCCACCCACTCTGGAAACGACGACCAGGGTGGCATCTAGAGGGGCACCAGTCCAGTGCGGAAGTGGGAGAGGTGCCTGGAAAAGGGGCAAGTGCTGGGCAGGCAGCATTGTCCCCTCTCAGACCCCTCCCTCACATACAGCATCACAACGTGGTGAAACAGGTTACCCTGTACTTATGAATCCCTAAGGCTCTGCCCCTTACAATGTAACAGGAGCAACAGCTCTACCTGGGACGCAGAGGCAAACAAACACAGGAGCCTGTCAGAATGAGGAGACAGAGAAATATGGCCCAAAAGGGGAAATGCATGAGAGAAAAAGTCATGCAAGTCCAGGAGGCAGAGAGTCCCAATGAATATGAACCCCAACAGGCCCATTCTAAGACACATCATAATTAAAATGGCAACAATGAAAGAAAGAGAGAATCATAAAAGCAGCAAGAGAGAAACAGCTAATAACATACAAGGGAGCTCCAATAAGGCTATCATCAGATTTTTCAACAGAAACACTACAAGCCAGAAGGGAATGGCAAAAAAATATTCCAAGCAATGAAAAACAAAGGGCTACAACCAAGAATACTCTACCCAGCAAGGCTCTCGTTCAAAATGGAAGGTGAACTACGGAGTTTCCCAGACAAAAGAAGGCTAAAAGAATACATCTCCACCAAACCAGCATTGCAAGAGATGCTAAAGGATCTGCTTTAAGAAGATGAAGAAACAGAAAGAGACAGAGAGGAACACAAGTACAAAGGGGAGAAATGACAATGAATGAGTACCTATCAATAATAACCTTAAATGTAAATGGATTAAATGCACCAATCAAAAGACATAGGGTAGCTGAATGGAACAAAAAGCAAGACCCACATAATATGCTGTCTACAAGAGACCCACCTCAGAACAAAAGATCTACACAGACTGAAACTGAAGGGATGGAAAAAGATATTTCAAGCACATGGACATGTGAAAAAAAAAAAAACTAAGGCACCAATACTTATATCAGACAAAACAGATTTCACAGCAAAGGCAATAAAAAGAGACAAAGAAGGACATTTCATAATACCTTAGGGAAAAATCCATCAAGATGAGATAACCCTTGTAAACATATATACACCCAACATAGGAGCACCCAAATATGTAAGGAAATTTTTGAAAGACTTCAGGAAGGATATAGACAGCAACACACTCAGAGTTAGAAACTTTAACACCCCATTGTCAACAATGGACAGATCTTCGAAGCAAAGAAACAACAAATATATTGAGGCATTGAACAACACTCTAGATCAAATGGACTTAATTAATATATATAGAAGTTTTCACCCAATGAAGCAAAATATACATTCTTTTCAACTGCATGAGACACTCTCAAAGATAGATCACGTGGTAGGACACAAAAGAAGCCTCAACAAATTCAAGAAAATTGAAATTATATCAAGCATCTTCTCAGATCACAATGCCTTGAAACTGGAAATCAACCTCAAGGAAAAATCTCAAAAACATTCAAACTCATGGAGAATGAATAACACAATATTATAACAATGACATCAAGGAAAAAATAAAAAAGCTTCTGGAAACAAATGATAATGAACACACAACAACCCAACACATATGGGATACAGCGAAAGCAGTCCTGCAAGGGAAGTCATAGCAATATAGGCCTACCTGAAAAGAACAGAAAATCTCAAATAAAAAATCTAACCCTAAAGCTACACGAACTAGAGGAACAACAACAAACAAAGTGCAGGGCAAGTAGAAGCAAGGAAATCATCAAGATCAGAGCAGAATTAAATGACATAGAGACTAAACAATTCAAAAGAACAATAAAACCAGGATCTGGTTCTTTGAAAAGATAAGCAAAATCGACAAACCTTTACCCAGGCTCATCAAGAAAAAAAGAGAGAGGACCCAAATAAACAAAATCAGAAATGAAAGAGGAGAAATCACAACCGATACCACAGAAATACAAAGGATTGTAAGAAATTACTACAAACAATGATATCACAAGAAACTTGACAACCTAGATGAAATGGACAAACTTCTGGAAACGTATAATCTTCCAAAACTGAATCAAGAAGAAGCAGAAAGCCTGAACAGACCAATAACAATTAGTGAAATCAAAGCAGTAATCAAAAAACTCCCAGCACACAAAAGCCCTGGACCAGATGGCTTCACAGGTGAATTTTACAAGACATTTAGGAAAGAACTAACTCTTATCCTTCTCAAACTATTCAAAAAAATCCAAGAAAAGGGAAGACTCCCAAACTCTTTCTATGAAGTCAGTATTACTCTAATTCCAAAACCAGGTCAAGACACAAGAAAAAAAGAAAACTACAGGCCAATATCTCTGATGAGCATAGATGCTAAAATCCTCAACAAAATATTCGCAAACTAGATCCAGCAACACGTTAGAAAGATCATACACCACGGTCAAGTGAGATTCACCCCAGGGATGCAAGGATTGCAAATCAATAAGCATAATACACCACATAAACAAAATGAAAGACAAAAATCACATGATCATATCAATAGATGATGAAAAAGCACTTGATAAAGTACAACACCCATTTATGATGAAAACACTAGCAAAATGCGAATAGAGGGAGCATACCTCAACATAGTAAAGGCCATATATGAGAAACCTGAAGCCAACATCATACTCAATGGGCAAAAACTGGAAGCATTCCCCCTGAAATCAGGAACAAGACAAGGATGTCCACTCTCCCCACTCCTATTCCACATAGTGTTGGAAGTCCTAGTCACAGCAATCAGACAAGAAAGAGAAATAAAAGGCATCCCAATTGGAAAAGAGGAAGTAAAACTGTCATTATTTGCAGGTGACATCATAGTGTACATAGAAAACCCTATAGACTCCACAAAGAAACTACTCGACCTAATAAGTGAATTTGGCAAAATAGCAGGGTACAAAGTCAGTATGCAGATATCAAAGGCATTTCTGTACACCAACAATAAAATACCAGAGATAGAAACTAGAAAGAAAATCCCATTTACTAGAGCAATGAGAAAAATTAAGTACCTAGGGATAAACTTAACCAAGGAGGTAAAGACCTGCACTCAGAAAACTACTTAACACTGAAGAAATTAAGGAAGATACAAATAAATGGAAGCATATACCATGTTTATGGATGGAAAGAATCAACATCATTAAAATGTCCATACTACCCAAAGCAATTTATAGATTCAACACAATCCCTATTAAAATATCAACGACATATTTCACATGTAGGTGCACCAAATATTTCCTGTAAAAAGTTCCAAAGGTCTGCTAAATATGTAAATATATAGGGGCTTCAGATGTTCTTTGTAAAAAGTAGCAAGGACTTGCCAAAAAGCCTTGAAAAGAGGAATATAGGAAGAAGTGTAGCAATTGGTGATTTACAAGCTAAAAGGACCTCAGCCTCCATCACCTTCCATTTACTTGTGTCTGGTTTATAACATTTGTGAAGGTTGTGCTTTGCCGAATGTCTAGCCCTTTGAAAACAGATTGCTTCATAGGGAGTTCATCTCTGACTGAAGAGCTATGCTGCTGCTGGAGATAACCTTATAGCCTTGTGAATTTCTGTTCCCATTATTGCCAAGACATTCCTGCAGTCCTGCCCAGCCCCCTCTTCCTAAGGCTGTTTCCCACCAAAGAAGAAACAAAGAGACTGCACCAGTATAAAAACCCAGCGTTTAGACTGCATTGTAGGTCGGAGCATATTAGAGACCAGCTCAGGGTCTGCCCAACACCTGGCCATTATTAAAAATTCTTTGCTTACTTTATACACAGCTTCAGAGTGTTCAATCTCGCCTATGTAGCCGTAACACACAGACGTAGAACAAATACTTCGAAAATTTATATGAAACCAAAAAAGACCCTGAGTAGCCACAGCAATCTTGAGGAAGAACAACACAGGAGGAGGAATCACAATACTTGACACCAAACTATACTACAAGGCCACGGTAATGAAAACAGTCTGGTAGTGGCATAAGAACAGATATATAGATCAACGGAACAGAGTGAGAGCCCAGAAATAAGCCCAGGTCTATATGGTTAACTAATATTCAACAAAGAGGGAAGGGACATAAAATGGAGTGAAAAGAGCCTCTTCAACAAATGGTGCTGGGAGAACTGGACAGGGACGTGCGAAATAAATGAAACTAGACCACCAACTTACACCATACACCAGTTTAAACTCAAGATGGATCAAAACTTAAATGTAAGCCGTGACACCATAAAAGTCCTAGAGGAAAACATAGGCAGGAAAATTTCAGATATCCCACGTAGCAATTTTCACCGATATATCTCCTAAGGCAAGGGAAATAAAGAAAAGAATAAACAAATGAGACTACATCAAACTAAAGAGTTTCTGCTCAGCAAAAGTAAATATCAGCAACATGAAAAGGGAACCAACCATTTGGGAAAATATATTTGCCAATGATACCTCAGACAAGGGACTGGTCCCCAAAATATATAAAGAGCTTATACGACTCAACACCAAGAAGACAGACAACCGAATTAAAAAATGGTCAAAGGACCTGAACAAACACTTCTCCAGAGAGGACATACACAGGGTCCATAGGCATATGAAAGAATGCTCAACATCACTAGCCATCAGAGAGATGTAAATTAAAACCACAATAAAATACCACCTCACACCAGTCAGAATGGCCTTCATCAACAAATCAACAAACATGTGCTCGCGAGGATGTGGAGAAAAGGGAACCCTAGTGCACTGCTGGTGGGAATCCAGACTGGTGCATCCTCTATGGAAAACAGTATGGAATTTCCTCAAAAAACTCAAGATGGAACTGCCTTTTGAACCAGCAATTCCATTCTTAGGATTATATCCAAAGGATCCTGAAACACCAATTCAAAAGAACCTATGGACCCCTGTGTTCATAGCAGTGCTATTTACAATAGCCAAATGCTGGAAACAACCTAAGTGCTCATCTGTAGATGAGTGGATCAAAAAACTGAGTTACATTTACACACTGGAGTACTATGTAGCAGAAAGAAAGAAGGAACTTCTACCATTTGCAATAACATGGATGGAACTAGAGAGAATTATGCTTAGCGAAATAAGCCAGGCAATGAAAGAAAAGTACCATGTGCTATCAGCTATTACAGGAGACTAATGAACAACACAAACAAATGAGCAAAATTGAACCAGAGTCATGTAAGCAAGGAGTAGACTAACAGTGACAAGGGGGTAGAGGGAAGGAGAGAAGGAGGGTCAGAAGGGGAAGGGTCTAGTAAAAAAAACATGTATAAATGACCCATGGACAACTGGGTGGGGACTGAATGTGGGAGAAGGGGTGGGCAGGGTACGGGGAAGCAATAGGGAAAAAAGTGGGACAACTGTAATGGAAAAACAAACAAATAAAAATTTTCAGTAGGGGAAACAATGAAAGCAAAATAAATTAATAAATGAGCCAGCAAATTCTCCCTCCCCCACAAAAAAGAAACCTCACATGTAGGAAAGTGTACAAAAGAAAATGTAAAGTATGTAAATGCAATTTTAGTGAATATTAGAAGGACAAGGATTTTCCTTTATACTGTATATTTTTCTTCCTACCTGATCCCTCCAGAATCTGGAGTTCTAAAAAAGTAAATAATGACATATGTTTCTTTGCATAAAACTAGTAAGACCAGTTGTTAATAGGGGTTTAGTTAACCAAGACTTTGACTGGAATGTCATGCCTAAAGGAGACATGCTTGGGCTCTGGTTGCTACCAAAAGCCCTGAGGAAGTGGGATTGACTTTTGAAGGTAATAAAATCCCACGAGGAAAAAGGCCTGGTACCTTGGTTGGTTGTGTGGTTCATGGCAATATTTCCAGGGAGGGAATGAAGGTTGCTTTCCTGAAAGATGGCTAGAAGGGACCTTAAGGCACAATGGAAAACCAGAAGGACTTGTAAAAGACAGGTGTGTACAGGCAAGGCTGAGTGGCAGGTATGTGGCTCAGCTTCTGTGCCCTGAAGGGCAGACTGAAGGTCACCCTAAATGTTCCTTGCATAAGTTCCAGCAAAGCAGAACTGAAGATTATAAGTGATCATTTGCTGCTCTTGTTGTGTTTATGCAAATTAACAGGATAAACTAGAACTGGACTTAATGCAGTCCCTTTAATGACAAGGAAGATAATCTTAAGGAGAAAAATCGCGATTCAAGGAAAATCACAATGCTCAGTGGTAGACTATAAACTAGAGCAGCTAACTGTCTTTAAAGTATATTTTCATTTAAAGTTTGTTTTCATTTGAAAGTTAAACTAGGTCTGTAACATCATCAGAGATGCTTAATTCTCAGGCAAGAAGAATGTCATATGCCTTGCAACTGGATATGTTCCCAATAAGACAGTCTCCCAGATTTAGAGACTGGTTTGTGGGTTATGTTGCATAAATTAACATGTGTGTTCTGTTTTAATAGGACAGAAGCATATGATCTCACTACCTGAGTGATTGTCTGTACATATAGACCTCACTTAATTCTATCTGCATCACTGCCTCCTGAGACTCAATGGTTTGGCTGAACTAAGTGGTTGGGTTGTTGAAGTATGAGGTGGTCTGTCGGCTTCACTTTAAAACTGGTTTCTCTTATATTCTAATGGCTTGGACAGAAAGGGTCCAGAGGTCTGGGGGGGGGGGTACTTAAAATATTCCCCTCAGCCCAAACTAAGTATAATGGGCAAAAGGGCTCTGGATAGGTGTGATGTGCCTTGCACACCTTCCTCCAAAGAAGCCTTTTTTTGGTAATGTGGGGCATTGAAAAATTAATCTCTGCCTTTTGTCATCTAGCGATTATGGACTTAATGATGCCTTTAAGCCCTTTTTGCCAAACTGTTGCCCCCAGAATACAAAAAGAAATGCCAACCTGTTAAACTGAGCATGCCGTTGTCTGGGGACAGCCAACTGACCTGGAGTCTGCAAGATCCTCCCCTATGTGGGAAGGCTACCCTCCCCTTCACACCCCACTCTTATTAGGGATTTCTGGACCCAAGGGTAGGTAGGACGACGACCATGTCCAGCTTGAAGCAGCTATTATAAAGAGTCTTAACTCTCAGAGTGGGGGATTGTTATAGAGCCGGTGTCCCCCCTTAAAAAATAAATTAATTAAAAAAAAAGAAATAAAATAAAAAAAAGAAAAAGAAAGAAAGAATAAAAGGTAGTTCTATTTTTAGTTGTTTTTTTTTTTTTTTTTAGGAAATTCCATACTGTTTTCCACAGTAACTGCACCAGTCTGCATTCCTACCAAGAGTGCACTCCACATCCTCACCAGTGTTTGTTGTTTGCTGATTTGTTAATGATGGCCATTCTGACTGGTGTGAGTAAGC